>NC_133435.1:24561978-25938940 GCF_011762505.2 Arvicanthis niloticus
TGTTTTTATTTTTGTAATATAGGATGAAAGGTCTTTGTTACTGGAGGAGAATGATACAAGTTCAGGAAAGCTTAGCACATCAGTAATGAAGGACCCTTCACAGTTACACTGCCACACCCTTGGAATGGACCTGACTAAGGAACTAAATGTCACGTCCTATCTAGAAACTGTAATACAAAAGATGTTTTTCTCACCTAGTGAGGAAGAAAACCATTACCAATATAGAAAAGCAACAGTCATTAAATAAATTAAAAGCATCTTTAAACTTTTTCCATATACATATAATATATATTCCAATTGCCATCGACTGTACAAGCATTAAATTTTCAACTAAAACATTTACAGAAACTAGTGTGAAAAGTTGAGGGGAAAGCTTCATCTTTAGAAAGGGGGGATTGTTTTATCACTCAAAAGCCATGTTAAAATACTGAGAAATCTGATTTGCTCAAGGTTTCTTACTGAGTTGCTTATTCATCCTTACCTGTCAGGAATGCATAGCTATTCTCTTACCCAACCTTGATTCAATATGTGTAGACATTTGCCACTTGGTAGCACAGAGAAAATGAAAGCTTCACCATTAACTGGATAGTGTAGTTACATAAACATTGGATAAGTCAGACTGATGATATTGTTACTCATGATTTTTTTATGAAGTATTAAATGGGTAATACAAGTTTTATACAGAGATAGTAAAATATTAGGTTAGTGAATAAATGACCATTGGTTAATACATAGCTAAGGTAGGGTTTAACCTGGAATACTGCAATCCTGAAGTCAAGACATTTAACCTTCCAGTTTCCAGTTTAATTCTACAGCATTAAATTCCTTAAATTATATATTATTCACACAGGTTACAATGAAGAATTCTTAACATACTGCATGGATGTAGGGAATCACTTAGCTAGAATTCTCGGAAACAGTTAACAAAAAAAAGAATGCATAGATTTGAGCCAGATGGAGTCCCAGAGCTGCAAATGGGAAGGAGACACAGGCTCCACCTCTAACGAAGAACCTGCCTGCAACTGATACCCACTTGCAAAGGAAAATTAGTTTTCTCCAATGGAGTGTCACTGGGTATATTAACCAGCCTTCATGGTAAGCCCTATGCTCAGGGATAAATGGTCAAAACACACCAACCCAGTGGTATTTTTGTAGACCTTTTTAAAAAAGAAATATGTTCTAAAATGTCTGTCTTTGTCTCTGTTTCTGTTTCAGCCACAAACTGTGTCTTTCTCTGTCTCTCTCTTTATCTCTCACTCTGTCCCTGTGTCTGTCTGTCTGTTTCTCTCTCACTCTGTCCCTGTGTCTATCTGTTCCTCTCTCTCTCTCTCTCTCTCTCTCTCTCTCTCTCTCTCTCTCTCTCTCTCTCTCTCTCTCTGTGTGTGTGTGTGTGTGTGTGTGTGTGTGTGTGTGTGTGTGTAAGAATGGCTAGGACATGGCCTGAGAGGGAACAGAGGAAGAATGATGTTGAGGAGGGATCGAGAGACAGAAATAGAGATAAAGCAAGCAGAATTTATTTAGGAAAAAGCATTGCAAAATGTAAAGCTTTTCCCCATCAACCCCAAAACTGTATAGGAGAGTTCTCAAAATTTTGTATGGAAATTTGTACCTAACACACTGCAGACCAGGCATTTATTTAATATTGCACTTAAATAAAGTCTTGTTGATTAAAATGCCAGCCAATTTACTTTAATTCCATCTACTAGGAGTCATGTTTTCCATGTACATGTTATTGTGCCTCCAACTAGGGACATGCTGAGAGGATGGCAAGCCACTCTTTATAACAACAGTCAGTGACCTCTCTGCCACATTGCTGAGAAAATGTCAAACCTCAGTGTGTGTTGCTTTTTACATGCTTGCCACTAATCAAAATGAGATACTAATTGGTCAGTACTTGAGGACTTTTATCTTCAAGAAGACCTGACCACACTGTAGGATTTAATACTCAAAAAGTAGGAATTGATTTGGGTTTTAAAAGACAACAGAAATTTGAATATACAAGGCTGAGAAGTGAAACAAAGAGTTGCTAGTGTTTGGGGTTGGTATACCTTTAGGAAAAGAGAAATAAAGAGTTTCATCAAATCTATTCAGGGAAATAAATTTTATATGATGAAAGACCCATGAATATGTAGCTTGGTGTCTCTGTTATGTATTTTGCTTTCAAATTTGTCAGGATTTTTGTTAAAAAGTAATTTTATTTATTCCCCACCAGAGTTTGAATATCTATAACTTTATGGTAAGGGGAATAAACCAGAGGAATATGGGCAACCTTGGTCCTTGCACTTATTCTTTCAAACCCCGTGTCTCCTTGAGAGCTAAGACAATTCCACACTATGATAGAGCCTTTCAAAGTAAAAATACCTTTGCCTGGCAGGCTAATGTAATAGCCTTCAAGTAGAATACTGCACACTGTACCTGTTGCTTCATCTGATTTACAAATAGAGATACTCGCAGGATTTCTGTATCTGCTTATCATCATCCCTGAAAGATGATGTAAGGAACAGTTCATCTTAGAAACCAAACTCTCAGCATGTCCCGCTGAACTGATCAGCCTCTTGCTTTACCCATGGGGGTTGCAGTGCCATTCAAACATTGTACATTCAACCAGGATTTCATAATGACTGGACAGCTGTAGATAGCTATAGGCAGAGATGGGAAAAAACACGTTCTGATCTCATACAGGCTCTGAAATGGAGTACTTATATCTAATCATCATATAAGAGTGATCTAAGATCAGGAGTGTCCTCAGAGACAAAGCCACCAACCATCCACAATCTGAGATCATTTCCATCTTTCAGATCAGTACAGTTACCAAAAGATCTTTAAAAATTTTCAGTGTGTGTGTGTGTGTGTGTGTGTGTGTGTGTAGAGGCCAAAGGATAACTTGTGGGATCTTGTTCTCTCCTTCCACCATGTGGGTTCCAGGAATGGTTTGACAGCAAGCACCACTGCCAACTGAGATACCTTACCAGTATGTGAGTGAAAGATAAAACAACTTTCAAAGGCAGAAATCAAACATGACATACTTATGACAAGTGGAAATGGAAGTCAATTGTGTCTGTGTTGACTCTTTCCTGGTGAATAATTTTAAGCAAGCTTTGCTGGAGTATAGGGTCCATGACTGAGGACAGTATCTTGATCTCTGTGCAGAAGAGCCTAAAACCATGTGTGGGCCATGATAGTCACCACAAGATAGTGATTCACTTGGTCATTTCTAACAATAGCTTGTAAGCCTCAACATCTATGAACAACATCACATGAAGAGAGAGTATATTAGAAAGAAAACTAGGAAGCTAATAACTTCAGGAAGCACTTCCTAAATTAGCTTAGAGCAAATGACAATGTGTAGAAAAAAGAAAAGAAAAAATATAGAAGAACTACACCCAGGATTTCAAAAATGAAGCCTCTGGCTCTCTTTTCCTGGGAGTCAAGGCAGTGAAAGCATCTGTATTTCCAATCAGTGACACGTCACCCTTGGCGTAGGCTCTTGGATAATGCAATCATCAGTGGATGGTGCTCGCCAGAATGTGATATTGACAAAGACACAGGAATGCCATGAAGATGGAGCTATAGAACCACACTAAGGAAACGTTTCTTGTTCTACAGGAGGTACAGTGAGCTGACACGTGCACACTCACGCTAGCACTCTGCACACACTGATTTGTCTCACACCATGAATGTGGAGAAAAATTGAGGATAAACAAGTCTCAGAAACCTTCCTGTTGAACGTCAAAATCAGATGGGGGTTTAGCAGTTGTTGGCTGCTCAGGAGCCTGAGGCGAGAAACCCAATGAAAGGAATTAGAAGATGGCTGTCTACTTCCCTTTGACTTTATATGAGTAGCGACAGATGATAAGTTATTGCTGTTATTTCCCACCTAGCCTTAAAGCCCAATACAAAAATAAGTCAATGCGTTCTCTAACACTTCTGAAAACAGTTTGAGTAACATTTTTTTTCTTATGTGATTAAGAAAAAAGAAATAGATGTCCACATTTACTAAAAATCTCACTTTTAGTTACATTCAA
Source organism: Arvicanthis niloticus (assembly GCF_011762505.2). Lineage (NCBI taxonomy): Eukaryota > Metazoa > Chordata > Mammalia > Rodentia > Muridae > Arvicanthis > Arvicanthis niloticus. Next base: position 24,566,004 of record NC_133435.1, read on the forward strand.
AGGAAAATCCAGTCTGGTTTTGTTTGGTGGAAAAATCTTCAATCTATTTGTTCATTTTCTTTCTGCAATAAAACATCTTTTGGGACAAAATGCATTGGCAGTGCAAAATTAAAAAAAAAGTCCAGAAAACCCAACTATTGATTGAATGGAGCATCTGGGTGAGTTCTTGGCTAGGTTATCTACAAGCACACGAGTCTACTGTCATGTTTGGATAGACTTTGAGCACAACATTCTTGTTTTCATCAAAGAACAAGATGCTGAGTGAGGACATCTTTTCCGGCACGCAGCAAGGCTCAGGGATTCCAGAGACGACCCCCACCGCTCTCACTATGCTCTGGATGGTCGCGTGATTTGATGGCTTCAAAGACTGGGAAGAGAAATAAAAGCAACATGTTAGGTGAAACCGCTCTCCTCAGGTCTCATCACATACAATAGATTTGTTTGAACAGTCCAGGAAAGGCCTACATCATTGAATATTCATCCCAAACTCATCTACCTCCAAAGATGTATCATCTATAAAGTGCCTGGTACAGTTTGGGAATTCTGTAGGTGGTGCCTTTAATCTTCACAACAAATTGGTCACATTTTTCCCCCCAGAGACTCAGAAAGCTAAACGACATGTCTGAAGTCAAACAGCTGGCAAGCACAACAAAACTTTGAACTCCATTCTGTTAGCAGGAATTGTTTAATTAGAAACAACTTAGCCCCCAACCATGGAATTAATGTATTCTCCATGTTTTTAATTAAAACAACAACAACAACAAAAAAACTGTACCTGACCCTTTATGAACCTTTAAAGAACTCCAATAAACAATGCTAACAATAACCATCAACTACAAAGGAGAATTTGTTCACTCTTATTAAAATTAAACTAGGTAGAATAAAGGCCAATTATTAATTTATTTTGTAGTTGTCAAAAATATTAATCTTTCATTCATATTATACAATTATTCAGCTCAGACTACAGACTGGGATTGACAAAAACCACGCCATTGACCACTGGGGGTCACTGTTGTGCCATGGGCAATTTAAACTGGGTGGCTTGGTAGTCTAAAGTGGACCATGCCTGTCCTTTGGGAATAAAGTATGGGGGTCTAAGCTTTTCACCTGGATGACCGAAGTTTGACCAAGAAAGCCTTGATTCAATCCCTTCCCTGAGAAGAGAGAATGTATTTTATTTAAACAGCCATGTACAGCGATAGCCTCCCTAGAAGTATTGAAAACACTCCCAATCTCAAGCCCAGAGTAGTCAGAAAAACTCCAGAAGAGAAGCCGCAATGCCTGAAAACACAACTCTCTTAGTATAAGTTTTCCTGGGTGGATGTAATTAGTTTTGTTTTAAACATGTTTAGAAACAGAAATTTGAGGACTAGGGTTGTGGCTCAAAGATGCTTGCCCACTATCTGTGAGGAACTGGGTTCGATCTCCAGCTGCCATTCAAAAAACAAAACAAACAGCCCCCCCCCAAAAAAAAGAAAGGAAGGAAGGAAGGAAGGAAGGAAGAGAGAAAGAAAGAAAAGAAACCCAGGCCGACCATGTGGCACAATCCTGTAATCCTAACTCAGAAGTTCAGGGCCAGCCTCAGCTATGTAGGCTTATTCCAGGGTTACATGAGGCTCTCTGCTGAAAAAAACAAAAACAAAAACAAAAACAAAAACAAAAACCCCAAAACCAAACCAAAACAACAACAAAAAAACCTCAACAGTAAAACACAGAAGGATAATTTGCCAAAAGTGGACCATTTTATTTCAGCTAAAACTCTTATTTCTTATGGCTCAGAGGCTTTTGGATTCATGAAATGGTACTCAAATTCCCAGCCTGTAAAGAACACCAGGACGGGAACATGGCGAAGTTAGGGGGTTAAGGGTGCATCCAGGTCTAAGGAAAAGAAAGATATGTAAGAAGCTGATATACTGTCAGAAAATCAAAGGAAGTCAAAGAAAGGACAGGTGCTGGCAGAAGAAGGAAATGCTATCTGAATCACTAACTTTTAATTTCAGTGAAAAGAATTCATACACTACACTTCAATTTTTGTAAAATAATTTTTAAAATCTACTGTCAACAGTACAGGGCTGTTTCTACTCTTGCTTTTTAGTAATATGAAGAACATCTTTTTAAGAATAGCTTTAATTGGTTAATTAAATGATTAATCAGCTCTAATTGGTTACAAAACAAGTTATTCTCCCCTTGAGTTTTAAAAACTCCCAGTATTTGTAATTTATATATTGTTTGCCCAGTATTAAAATGTGTTGACTTTACTGGATGAAACTTATTAGAAAAAATGTGGGGATCAAAAGAGGATTCAAGCATCTATGAAAATGTCACATTGATTCCCATTATTCCACATAATTAATATTTACAAATCAAAACAAAAGACCTCCATGAGTCCATGCAGCTTACAGAAACTGCCGTTAGCACTGGACCGCAGCGGGGCACATGCTGGGGTTAATATTGTTGGTTTCTTCTTCTTCTATTAACTGAAAGCTATTAGAAGGATTCAGCCTTCCAAACAGCTTGCTGCTAAAGTGTTAGAGGCAGTTAAAGCCAGTTTGTCTGTTGTTATTCTTTATGGTTAATGTTTAGTGGCTAGGTGTCATGTAGTGTAGATGGCCTTAATTAAATGAGTGCTTGAGCAATTGGTATGGCTACGTGCCACCTCCCTCGGTGCCTAGAGTAGTGTATCTAGACACTGCAGCGATATTGTTAAGTGGCTGAAATACTTAGAACAAATAGTATACCCTTCGTCTTACCCATTTATGAGGAATAACTGCTTTCAACAAAATTAAAAGGTTCTGTGAAACTGACTTGATGTAGATATGGAAAATATTCATGGGTGTTACCTAGAAAAATTCCTCTCTCTCTCTCTCTTCCTCTCTCTCTCTCTCTCTCCAAGTCAGAACGGATGGGTTTAGGAATGAATATCTGAGAAATCTCCAGTGGGCTCACCAGAATCAGGCCCAAGCCCTTGATTCTGGGGTGTTTTGTAGCAGGGACCTCTCAGATGACTAGGGAGTATCCCCTATTTTCTTGCTATGGAATCCTCTGATGGAGCTACCCTTACAGAAATAGTCACATCATGCATAAGTAATCCATGCTGTCATTTGCTGGTGTGAAGCATGCTGCCAGCAAGAATTGTTGTTTTCAAGCTAGGAGCATGTTCCTCACGACTCTCTCTTCTAAGCTTAGAGCTGATACAAGTGCAAATCCGAGCTCCTCCCTGTACCCATCACGCTTTTTAACGGTGTGGTGCGCCTTCACCACCATTCAGGTGCGACTCTGCTGAGGTTTGTCAAATTTCATGTTGAGGGTGCTCGTCTTCGTGACCAAGACTACAACTGGAAGATCTTTAAGCGCCCATCATTTTGCATTCATTAAATGTGAATCCCTTTATACGGAGTGCTCGCTTCAAAGTATTTCAATGATGCGTTGCCTAATGCTGTATCTTTGCTGTCACCAGTTTTTGCACAGTTCCTTGCAGAGCTAACTTCATTTCTCTAACCCTTGTTGGTTTTTTTGAATCTCTATCAGGAACAATGGCTCAGTCGTTTTCATTTGAAATTTCTGTTTGCCATTGCTGCTAAGGTGGCGAGGGAGGCAGAGGCACAAAACTTGGCTCTGCCTATTTGGATATTTTTTTCATCGTGTGGCATCGTTCCGAGAGTCCTTCTCGGGGAGAACAGCTTGGCCATAAGAACTGGCAATCAGGGGGAAAAAAATCCAAAGTGTTGTGTCTGTGAATGAAATCTACAGGGGCCATGCTTGCACCTGCCAAGCTGTGGATGCTGTCCTCTAGTTAAATCTGATCACAGTACATTAGAAGGGGAGAGTATGTCATCGGCTGAGAGCTTCATTCCTGACCCGGGCCATGAGGTTTCCTCTACATTGTTCCAGTCCAGCCCACATGGGTGTGATGGCCCAGAAACTATCTAATTGGAATCAGTGAAAGGGCAAAGCCTGGAATTTGGGGAAGGCGGAACACAGCTGTTCTGAATTATAGAGCAGGTTGTCGACTTTTGCAGACAAAGAATCCTGCCATATAGGCCAGGCTTTCGCCCAGGAGGCCAAAAACAGGAGGCCCCTAAACAGAGGATTCTGGCCCGGGAGAACTTTCCTCTGAGGCAAAATGTATATCTAAAGTCTGAGAGTTCTTTGGCACTTCAGTCAGCCCACGTGTGCTGTGCCGATCTGAAGAGAGACCTTCACTTTCTTCTGCTGCTCAGACTGTATTTTTACTTAAATATCCCGTTCTGGATGTCATACCAGACACTTGGTAATAGCGGTACATATTAACCACCCCTTTCTTTTACACTGTATGTATTTCCCATCCTCGTTTGGTACTGTACTGACTGAAAGATACAAAGTCATGAGAGCTTAAAGGGAACCCACTAACTCACGTTAAAAGTCAAGCAGTTCCACACAAGGCGACACCAAACTTCCCCTCTCAACTTGACAAGGGGAAATCTCAGCCTTAGAGAAAAGACCTCCATGTGTATCCCCGCTACATGTTGCCATTCCAAGCTTCAATAAATATGATGAGTCCGGTCACCACAACAGGTCCTCTTTTCATTCCGTTCTCTCCCAGGAAGAAGCTCCCTGGAACCAGGAAGAAGCTCCCTGGAAGAGCTCGTGGGCTGTTGAACCCAGAGGGAAAATCCTCCTTTTAGTTTTGTGATGTTTGAAAAAGGGCTGAAAATTTTACAAGACCTTTCTTGCCTCGTGGTTGTCCTTTGTATAGTTGCCCTTCCTACACAGAGCTTCCTTAGACCCCAGCGTAATTAACTCTACTATGCCACTTGGTCTCCTCAATGCCACTCGTTAGACCAACAGCCGATAGTTACAGAGTGCCCATTCAATGCAGTCTTCTCTAGTACTTCATTTCTTCCCCGTGTTGAAGAAAAATTAATATGTAGACAGTTTTATCAACTTATCTAAGAGGCCATTATTGTTTAGTCATGTGGAACCAACATCCAAGCCAAAAGGAACTACTTTGCTGTTCTTTTTTTTTTTTTTTTTTTTTTTTTTTTTGGTTTTTCGAGACAGGGTTTCTCTGTATAGCCCTGGCTGTCCTGGAACTCACTCTGTAGACCAGGCTGGCCTCGAACTCAGAAATCCGCCTGTCTCTGCCTCCCAAGTGCTGGGATTAAAGGCGTGCGCCACCACCACCCGGCTTACTTTGTTGTTCTAAAGAGACATTTGTGAACCAGCAGCTTAACCCCGGACACGGATAGATGCCCGGAATCCACTGTAGCCTCCATTTTACATGCATGGCATCAGATTCTATGTACTAACACAGTCCCAAGCTGTTTGACTCCTGCTATGACCAAGCATGATTAGTTAATTCTGAAGATGCTCTAACATACATCTCTTTTTAAATTTATCTCTGTGGTTACTAACTTATCCCTTGGCAACTTCAAGGGATGATTTCATCACTAGGAACCACAGTGAAGTTCTTCTAAAGGGATAGTGGGTTCATAAACACCAAAAGGAAGCACAATGACGCCGAAGAACACAAGCTGGGAAAGACTAGAGAGAGGTGGAACCATTCTGAGTTGGGGGATGATGAAAAAGAGTAGGACATCTACATTTGTGTGGTTTCTGGAGCCTGGGGATTGTGGTGAGGAAGGAACAGAGGCTATTTTTATTTAAGCTACCTAGAAGAAATTCATCTTATGGGAATAAGGAAAGAAGGTTACTTGGACAAACCCTAAGACCTACATAAAATCAGTCACTCTGACTTAAAGTCAGCTTTGGATTACATCCCAGCTCCTCACTGTCACAGAGCAAGCGACACTGTAAAATAGGACACTTCTCTGTTTTGTGTGTTCACCATCTTTGTTACACCCAAGATTCTGAGTGTCACCCCAGTTGAACAAATTTTGTCCAAGCAGTGAAAATCCTTTATGATTCTTTAGATAAGGTAGGGCACTTGACACAGCCCTGCACTCATAATCCTTACTTTATGTTTGGATTCTTTTTTAAAGAATTGTTTATTTATCATTTGTGTGTGTGTGTGTGTGAAATTTGTTTTCATGCACACCTAAAGAGGGCATCAGATTCCATTACAGATGGTTGTGAGCCACCACGTGCTTGTTAGGAATAAATTCCGATTAAAATTTAGGATGTTTGGAAGAGTAGCTGGCACTCTTAACTACTCAGCCATTTTTCATTTCTTTAGCTGCTCGTGTTTGGATTCTTAAAATAAAAAAATTACAAAAATGCCCTGGAAAGACAACTTTGTAGGGAATGTACAAAGCTCATCTTTCTGAAACAACTAATGAGGAAAATAAGATTTCAGATGGGTTGCTGGCCCAGAGACTGGTGTGCCCGTGAATATAGCCCTTTCTATGTGCATGCCAGTCAGGGATTCTAGGAATAGACCTTAGAATATCAATACGATAATAAGGACCCCCTGAAGTGAAACTTACAGTCTAAGAGGTAAAGGAACATTTTATCTATTTTTAGACAGCAGCAAAGAACTGATTCATATTTTATTAAAAATGTGCCTCTATTCCTTTTCTGCATTCTGTCCATGTGGTCACTGTGTGGTGTATGTCTACACTATTGAAAGCTGAGACAGAAGTCCAGCAGTAAGTCTAACTGGATGCTGGAGGGTGCAGCTAACTTTTACTGTAGGGTGTACTGCTTAGTGCAAAGGGAGCTGTCATTTGGACTTGCTTTGAAATAGAGTCCTTGGACATGGTAGAAGAGTATGCTGATATAAAATGCAGTCCCTTACACTTAAGAAATAAACAGGTCATTTCGGACAGGATGAGAGGGACTGGGAGATGTCATTATTGCATCCTCTTTCTTTCTTTCTTTCTTTCTTTCTTTCTTTCTTTCTTTCCTTCCTTCCTTCCTTCCTTCCTTCTTTCTTTCTTTCTCTCTCTCTCTCTTTCTTTTTTCTTTTTGTGTTTAGCAGTCAAACAAATGAAGTAAGCATCTGCTGGGGTTCAGGTCAGTTCACTTAGCCAGATCCTGATCTTGACCTGAACAGGGACAGCTCAGCCCACAAGGAACCATTTATCGAATACTCTACATCAGAATGCCACACCTGATAGCCCTTTCTCTTACTTCCACAAAATCCCTCCTTCCCTGGAACACCACTCAGAGATCAACTTCTGGTATCTGGTGCCCGCTCCTTGTGGACAGGTGTATCTTTACAAGTGACCACATGGCTGGGATAGACGTCATGTTTGGAAACAAAAAAAAAGCATATTGTGCACATATGCTTTTCATAGTCTTCATACCTCGTATTACATTTAACAATCATCCACAAAAACCCAAGCATAATCACACCGCCCATTTTCTTAGACTTTGGGATGTTGTAAGTAAAGGTCTGAATAGAGGTTTCTAAATGAAAACATACATTTGCATACTCGTCTACCCAGTGCAAAAATGAAGTGAGCACAAGGTAAAGAAGAGGGGCTACCTTTGGCATGGGGAACTGGCAGGCTCCAGAGCAATAGTAAGCATCAAATGACTTGGGGGAGATAATCCATTCACTCCAGCCAATATCAGCAAAGTCCACTTTAAGGTACCTCCTGGCACAGTTCCGAGGTTCGATCCATTGCTTCCGCCTTGCCTTCTTCAGGGTCTGCTCATCAAACTGCAGTGTCTGTCCCTTCTGATGAGACCCTTTCCTCTGTTTCTTTTTGTTCCTGCTCTTTTCAGGGGGCTGAGTCTGAAGGCTCTTATAAGGCTTTCTCTCCTCCCACACTCCATCTTCCTTGTACTGATACTCTGCCCCAGGTAGCTCATTGTTCTGCAATGGCAGCAAGATCCCAGTAGAGCGCTTCTTCCTCCTCTCAACAGAGAGGGCTTCTCTGACATGGCTATCCAGTCTGGGCACAATTCCTGCTGTGAAATCTCCGTGTCTCTGTAAGCTAGATACCACACTTTCTGGCTCAGAAATGGCAGCATCGTTGGCATATACCAAGATATAAGGCTCTGGGAAAAGCAGCATCCTCTTGGGAAGCTCATGTGCTCTGGAGGTAATGTTAAATCCTATGAGAAACTCCTCATTTTGCTTGGCCTTCCTTAAGAGCTGAGTGATGTCTTTTGACAGCCAAGTCATGCTGTCTCTATAAGGTCTGACCACATCTACAGACAGATGACCCAAGAGCTGGCTTTGACTGGATTTGAGGATCCATGCAGAGAGATCTATCTGGATGTGTTGTCTCTGTGCGTGATGGGAGCATCCTTGGGATTCTGGACAGCTCAAGCTGATGTTCACTAATTCTCCAATATAGAAATACAGCGTGGCTGACAAAATGTTCTCAGACTTGGTTAGAGAAGTCAGATTGAAAGTGTGCAACCCCTTTCTTTTGAGAGTTCCTAGGAAAGAAAAGGAGAGAAACAGAAGTAAACAAGAACTACTATTTTATACAGCATTCAAAGTTCAACTCAAAATAAATCACTACTCTAAATGTAACAGCTGAAGCCATGAAATATAGGGGGAAATCTTCATGACTTTAGGCTTGGTAACAGCTACCAAATGCACTCAGCAAAGGTGGAACTAGATCAAGAAATAAAAGTTTAAAAGTAAAACGGACTTTATCAAAGTCAACATGTTTGCACATCAAAGGTGAGTACCAAAAAAATGGAAGGATGCTCTACAGAATGGGAAAAAAAATGTTTGCTATGAAATACTTTCTGTCCGTGTATCTAAACATTTAGTAGCCAGAGTAGAGTACACAAGTAACAGTTTTGATTCAATAACAGAGATACCGATATGCACAGAGGACTTGAAAAGATATATCTCTAATATCCCTCTATATATCAAATATATCCAAGTGACTGATATGGATATGAAAACATGCAGAAAACCATCAGGGAAATAAAAATCCAAACGTCACTCATGTGATCCATACTGTAGTAGTGTGGGCTATCACAAACAACAACAAAGAGCCTCAAGTACCAGAAACGTGGAAAGAAACTGGTGCTTATTCTAATTATCTGAGTAGATATAAATGGGTCCAGCTGCCGTCAAAAACACTTTGGTATTTCCTCGAAAACCCTAACCAGGAAATTAACATATGAGAAAACAGTTTCTCAGAAACTGGAGACAGGCAAGCACTCAAATAAGTGTGTATAAGTGGTACACCCTTATTAATAAATAAGTGGTACAGTAGCCAAAGGTAGTGCTGGTCCATGTGGTCATCATAGATGCCTATGACTTCTCTAAGGTACATAGCATGCTTTCTGGCTCAGAAATGGCAGCTCCATTGGAGTATACCAAGATATAAGGCTCTTTGCCTTCCTTAAGAGCTGAGTGATGTCTTTCGACAGCCAAGACACACTGTTGCTATATGGTTTGACCACATCTACAGAGAGGCGACCCAAGAGCTGGCTTTTGGTTGATGAGCAGATAAGCAACTTGTGCTGCATCTATGAAACAGAACACTGCTACTGTGAAAAAGGAACACTAATATGTGTTAAAAACATGGATGGGCCTGGAAAAGTCAAGCAAGACAAAGAAACCAGACGTCAAAGCTCACTCACTGTTTAATTTCATTTGTACACACTATGCAAACCAGTCACATCCATAATGATAGGAGCAGAGGGGCTCACTGGGGGTAAGAGGTAACTGGGAATGAGTAAAGAAAGTCATTAACTGTTCTAAGGTGTTATTTCAGGTTGATGGACCCTGGACCTCCTCCTAATTATGAGAGTGTATATAAAGGTTAGAGTTTGCAAACAGTACCGCATCCTGAAGACATTAATTCTCACTTTATCATCCATCCCCATTAAAATAGTTAATTTTGTGTTATGTGAATTTCCCTTCAGTGAAAAAGATCAAGGTTGGGTTTATGGTAGTGTTTGGAGGGAGGAAAGGGGAGGGAGAAATTATGTAATTATATTATAGTCTCAAAAGACATAACTTTTTATAAGAAACCAATACAGACCAGATTCTGTGTGGCTTCTTGAGTTTGAGGGTTTCTATTAGGAAAACTCTCCAAGCTGACAGGAGTTAATTTAAAAGGTAGAAGAGAGTACAGCGAAGATCAACCAGCTTTTCTATTATGTTTGCTCTTTGCTGACGCACCATAAATGTGTGGAAACTATAGTACACTGGTACACTTAGTGTGTGTGTGATAGTGAATGATGTGTGAGCTTTGGAGAATACCAAGATAGATGTCTACAGACTGTACCTCATCACAGCTGTGTCTGTGACCCATTTATTCATCCTTCTAGTGCAAGCACAGGGTTTCGAATTTGAACTGGATTTAATTATAGATTCAGTCCCTTATTAGCTTTGCAACTCCGGGCGCGAGCTAATGTTCTCATTCATAAAAATGGAAAGACCATTGCAACAGACAGTTAGAAACTGTTTTAGATAAAGAACATGGAGTCCCCATTGGGTTACAGGACCATAGAGAGCATTATGAAAGCCTGGCATCTTTGTATCCATGTTGTATTTCTCCTTTACTCTGCATCAGATTCCTGACCAACAGGACTCAGACTAGTGACTGCCTGACTGACTGTTTGCCTGACATTTGGTGGTGCAGGCTGACACAGCCCAAATGCACACAACCTGCCTTATCCCCTTCAAGTAGGGAGACATAGAGAAGAGAGCAAATAATGTGTTTGGCTGTCAGCTTCTCCAGCTCCTTGACCCCTTCCCCGTAGGGGCCTTGCAGGTCTCCAGTCAGAATCTTTGGCATGCAGCCACCTTGAATTCCAGCAACACGGAAATCTTACAGGCCTGTTGAACCTTATGATGGGATTATCACCTAAAATGGAATGATTACCCCAATGTGGTGGGTGCTGAAACTGTCCCTATACCCCATAGGAGAAATTATCTTGGGAACCATGTTGTTTCTTCCAAGGGATAAGGATTCACCCAGAGTCACTAGAACTGAAACAATACACACAGTCAGACCACAGTTTGTCCAGGACAGCTTACTTATGCATACCCTTTGCATGCTGCTCCATATTTCCCTCTCTGGGATCCTGAAGCTCGGGTCAGTACCCTGAAGATGAGCTGAGACATCTGTTATTGTCATATTACAAATCACTTGCCTACATTACCGCTATTACTTTTCCATCAGAATTTTTGTGTGAGGAGCTACATCTAATTTGTTGGAAGCCATGAAGCTGGTCTTTGGCTATAGTGTCTATCTCCGGTGTCATCAGAGTTAATGAAATATGTGTAATGTTCATAAGAGTTCTAATGTTTCTTAAATATAAATTAGTATTGTGGTCTGAGCTTGCACTGTCATTATTATAGGAATTATGGCTTCTTCTACCTACTTTACAAAACATGAACTGGGTGAGTAACATCTTAGAATTTGGATTCTGTGACTGAACAAATGAGCCACGTCTTTAAAAATGTAACAACATAGCATTGTTGTCTGAAGTTCTGCATTGAATTCAAACTCTGAAGGTAAATAGTTAAAAAAAAATGAATGAAGTTGCTGAAGCACATTCCTCATTCTTTGAAGTGAGAAATAGGTAACTGGAAGAGCAGGAACCTAGTTAGTAAGGGTAGAAACTAGTTCTCGCAGGATCACCTAGTGAGTTCCGGCAGAGCTGAGGCTGCACCGGAAGAATCCTGCCCCTGGGGTCTGTCTCAGAGACCCCGCCTCCATGCACTTGTCCTATATACATACTTATTTCAGAAACACACACGCAATCATGAAATTATGTTCTTGATCAAAAACACGTTTCAGCAAAAACAAAACATTTTTATAAAGACGTGGAAACTTAAAATGAGTTCATCAGGTCCCCAAGCGCGGGGGAAGTGCAATGGGAAACATGTTTTGCTCATTTCTAACATTGTGTGAAGCAAAAGGAGAAAACTGCCATTTGTACACATTCGTATGATCCATGACACTGGAGTAATATCTTACAGACGCCTGTAACAAAGCCACTGCATCGGGCAGTCCAGGAGCTCTGCCTTTAATTCAGCCCAGTTGCCACAACATACACTTTTCCCCAAACTCCACATAGCTGAGGGGCATTTAAAATGCAAGGAAGAGAACACACCCTGTTTCTAGAATGTGACAATGAAAGGTTACACACAAACACACTAGTGAGGATGGATGAGCGCTCAAGGATGCGGTGTCAATGTCTCACTTGGTAAGTTCATCTCGTGTCTCTCCTCCACATCCCATCTCTGATGTTTTATATTTTTCAAGCACATTTCTCCTTGCCTTGTCACCTGCTGTCATTTAGCTGCCACCCATTTCCTAACTTCAGTCTCGATTGACTCCCGGAATTCTGTCACATTGCCTTCTCCCATCTCCCTCATTTCAGCCCACTGCATTATCTCAAAGTCACGACCTCATGACTTAGACTCAGATGCACTGTAGCCGATTGCTAAGCTCCCAACGTGCTGGACTCTTCACCTATAAAGCAGACGTGGTAGTACCTACCTTCAGAACTATCATAGGATTCATTAATCGAACTCCCATAGAGCATGCAATACACCGGCTAACCATCAGCTAACCAGAACTGTGCTGTCTGGGATGGTTGTGTCTAATTGGTACATACTGGGAGTACCTGATACACCCTGAATTTCAAAGACTTCATACAAACAGAATGCAACATATTACATGCACATACTCATGAGTTTCATGGGGTTGAACAAATGAGTACATAGCAACAGTTAAGTGTCATATAAACACTGGTAAGGAACCTCCCACCATGGCCGTGAGAAAAACTTTTAAAAGCTGGTAAGAAGAAGGGGTTCAATGGGAGAAAGAAGGGAGACAAGACAGAGTAACTTGGGGTAAAAATGACTAAAATTCATTATATATGTTATGAAATTGTAAACATAATCTTTTTAAAGAGAGAGAGAAGTGCTCCCAGAGAAGCCCATGGCAGTTACTGAGCATTTACTTCCTGACTTTTTCTATGTTTAGATCTTAAAGGAATTTAGCTTTCCAAATAATTTAATTGCAATAGGATCTCAAACTAAAGCTCAGGCTAGACTAGAACTCAGTTTCACACTGAACTCAGACTGCAGGCCTCCTGCCGCAGCCTCTGAAATGTGAGAACTACAGGCATGAGCCACCCTGTCCAACCTTCAAATAATTGTTCTCTTGAAATGAAAAAAAATTAGGAATTTTTGCATGTGTTTCTATTCATCCACGGCTCTTGCACGACTTTCCTTATACACTTAGGTATCTAAGTTTAAATATCAGTGAGAGGAAAGTATTTTAATATCCACTTTTGTGTCCTTAAGGATGCAGAGACATGGATTTAAAGTTCTAATCACAAATCTAAAATGAATAATAAATAAATAATAAATAAATCTTAAGCACTTTTCTAAGTGTCAATAATAGTGTATAATATGAATGAAAAAAGATGGACTTTATTAGCTTACAAAATCAGCTCATGCACTTTTCGTTGCCTAGCAACAAATACCAACTGCATGCCACTGCAGCGTGCTTAATCCTCGCACTGCACTCTTGTCTTAATGACTGATATGGAGAAAAGTAACTGAGAAACTGATGGAGATGAAAGGTTGGGGGCACACCACAGCACTGGCTTAGATAAATGAGAATATCCAACAGGGAGAAAGAACAAATGGACTGGTAATTATGCAAGAATTATTGGCTTTCTAATTTTTAATTAGATACCTTCTCAAACGTTAACATGTGTTTAATTTTGTTTTACAGGCATGGGTGTTTTGTCTGCATGTATGCCTAGGCAGCATTTTGTGTGTCTGCCACCTGTGAGTCCAGAAGAGGGCTTCAGATACCCTGGAACTAGAATTACAGACAGTTGTAAGTAATTTCTGGGTCCTCTGGAAGAGAACCCGGTTTTTTTTTTTTTTTTTTTTTTTTTTTTCATGGAGGTGTCTCTCCATTAAAATATGTTAAATTAAAATATAACTGTATCACTTCTCCCCTGCCACTTCTTTTCTCCAATCCCTTCAAAAACCCTGCCTTCCAAGTCTTCTCATGTCCTCTTGTGCTGGATAGGTTTATGTCAACTTGACACAGGCTATAGTTACCTGAGAGGGAGACATATTAATTAATTATTAATTAAGAAAATGCCTCCATAAGATTGGGCTGCAGGCGGCGCTGGAGAGCACTTTCTTATTTAGTGATAGAAGAGGGCCCAGCCCATGTGGGTGGTGCCATCCTTGGGCTGGTGGTCCTGGGTTCTTATAAGAAAGCAGACCGAGCAAACCAGGGAAAGCAAGCCAGTGAGCAGCACCCTCCATGGGCACTGCATCAGTTCCTGCCTCCAAGGCTCCTGCTGTGTGTGAGTTCCTGTCCTGACTTCCTTGGTCATCCCTTGGTGTATGTGTGTATGTGTTTTCAGGGCTGACTATGTTGTGTTAGATAATTAATTATCCTTGGGAGAGATTTATTTCCCCACCTCCAGCCCCTGCCTTTCAGTAGTCATTATTTCCCTATAGTTCTTGTCTAGGGGTGGACCCTGTGACACCTGTGACATGCTCTCCCTTTGGTGTGAGCACATATATTGATTGACACTGTTATTATTTAGACCTGTGTGTACAGCCCACTTCTAATAGAAGAAGACCTCCTGGCCTCTGGCTTCTATAATCGTTCTTCCTCCTTTCCCACAATGTTCCGTGAGAAACGGATGCAGGAGCCATGTGCTATACGCATCCGCTGCGTTTGGCATCTCCACGATCCGTTGATCTCCCCACGGTGTCTAGTTGTAGTTCTGCAATGGCCTCCATTTACTGTAGAGAGAAGCTTTGTTGCTGAGGGGTGATAACTACATCTTTTAAGAGGCACTAGATCCCCCTGGAGCGAGGGGATGTGCGGCACCAGGTTGGAGGGGTGGGGTGTGCTGGGAAGCAAATTCTAATCTTATTCAAGAGCAGGATGCACTTTTTAGTCTCTAAGCCATCTCCTCAGCCCCAAGAATTGTTTTTTGATTATGTGAGAGGCTTCAGAAAGATCAAGACGTGTCTTTCCAATGCTGTAGGTGAGACTGGCATCTAAGAGTCATAACTAAATGGAGGCTGGTTCCAGAGTCATGTAAGTCATGACTCTTAACTGAGAAGCGTCTATGGGACATTTAGGGAGTCAGTCGTCGGTCTACTGGTATTGTAGAGTCCTCACACTGTGGCAGAGAGTATTCAGGAACCGGAGAACTTCTTAGTCCTCTTGGAAAACAGCAAAAATGCAGCAGGTTTCTTTCTACAGAGAATGTGGTGCCTGTTTTGATTTTTAAATAAAAATACAGCTACCAATAGGTGGCGCCATTTTCATTCTATTTGGTGGCAACTCGGAACAAGTTCTATTTTCCTGGCCAGTGCACTTTGGTCCACGCTGCCAATTAAGACCTTGTGTTCTGACTTTAAATCATATCTGAAAACTGGAAGGTGGGTTTCTGTGCTAGAGTTTGAATTCTGGCTTGCTAGGGTCTTGAGCAAGCCAGATAAGCTCCTCCACTGAGCGGTACTCAGTGCTGAGATGGTTTTTCCTTGAAAGCAAAGGCAAGCTTATTTTGACAATCCAGTCCCTTGGCTAGGACCCTGTCCCTGTGACCACTTCATGACGCCTTCCTGACAAGGTGAGATGCTTGCCGACAGGGCCATGGTTTGCTCTGTACTATCCTAACTTTAGGGTAGGGCTTGATCGTTCAGCAGAATTCATGAAGTGCTTTTTATTTTGCCGTGTAAAAGGAATATACCAGTTTACTAGCCACAAAATGAAGGTGCACAGAAGTCAGCTGGCTCCTTAGCAACCGTTGGAGGATGGGAGCTGGGGTTGCCTGTACCTGCAGTGATCTTTCTAAGGGGTTTGATCATTAAATAAAGGGGGAAGATGCATTTCTGTTTCTATCTTAAAAACAAAACCCAAAATTGAGCTTAGGGAGTGGACTCTAGTTTGAGGGGGCTTGTAATTAGGCTCTAATTTAGGGGTCTCAGGACCATTTTGTCCTCCTTTTGTTCAGCCTCCCTCCGTGACTTCTAAGATGAGACAGAATCTCAAGAGCTAAGTAAAGGCAGCTCCCGTTCATCCTGACCCACACAGGACATCTTCAAAGGGAATTAGCAGATACAAGGGAAAGATTTCTATGAAAAGTCTGATTTTAAAGCAAATAGTCTAAATGAAGGGCTGATGGTTAAACCCCCAGGAAGGAGGGAAAATCTTTCAATCAGTGAAAATGTGTAACGAAACACAGGTCTCCACACCCACTCCCTGTTTCTTTCTCCAAAGGAAGTTGAGTTGCTAGAAAGGTCCTGTGCCTCAGGTGGGGGTGCATTTGGTGGCAGTGCACAGGTGTCCCTGGCTGACTGTCCTTTGCTGGCAACTTAGGCCGCACCTCTCCAGGCTGCCTTCCTTTTTCTGACAGAGGCTCTGAAACAAACATGAATCATGGCATTTTGTGTTGTTTTGAAGACTCGGTCAAATGATTAAGTTTTGTGGGTTCCCCAGCCATTCTCTGTGTCCAGAGCAGAACACCAGCCAAAGATGAGATAATCTATGTTTTCCTAGAATGGAAAAATGTTCATTAATTGTTTATGTGCACAGAGCCTCCACCCAAGGGCAATCCTAGACTGTGAACTCCCCGTGGAGGAGGGCAGGTCCGGCGACTCTCTGAACACCTGTTGCTCACTCTGTGTCACCTATACACCGAAGATCATTTGTTCAATTTGTCAGACAGACACCTGTTACATTTACCAAGATCAAGTGTGCTCTACTTAACACCAAAAATGGAGAGTTTGTCAAGTGAGTTCCTGAAAGCGGATAGGAACCATTCTTAGTCTGAGTACCTTCTGCCTCTTCCTTCTTGTTCATTTTTTTAAAAAGAAGGATTATTTAAAGCAGATATTTTATGAAGCAGAATATTCTCATTTTCTATGTTAATGATAGCATGCCCTGCTGGAAATTGTTTTAAGGCTAATTTATTTTTTTTAAAGATGATGTTCTTGGCTGGTAGCTCGGCTACTCTCTTTTCTGATCTTGCAATTTAAACACTGTGTTCAATTCAACTGAGATGTTTATTGAATTCAAACCATGTGGAAAACTGTGGCAGGTACCCCAAATGGTGAAGGCAAAATGAGACAGAAAGCCCGCTTTCCAAAGGCTGACTAGGTAAGTAAACCCGACTCCCTTCTCTCTCATTTTAACTGTTACATTTACCAAGATCAAATGTTTTCTACTTACTTAACACCAAAATGAAGAGTTTAGGTTGAAAACCCTCTGCAGGTATGAGAGAGAGAGGCAGGCAATTTGAATACATTACTTCTGTTGAAGCCTCCATGAGGGACAAAGTGGCTATTTTTCGAAGCAGAGATTTCTTTTTCATCTATGTAAAATAGCATTATGAGTGAAAGGACCATGGTGTGTTTGTTGAATCCTCCTACAAGCTACTTCATGGCCTCTTCTCATGGCAACAGTAGCCTTGACTAGACTGGAAATACTACCACTTGAAGTGCTTGGGCAAAATTATCACTCTGTATTACTAACTTCAGCTAATTCTGTTTATTTTACTAAGTAAAAAACTGCCAAATGCTATACACTCACACACACATGTGTGTGTGTGTGTATGTATTTATATATATGTGTGTGTATATATGTGTGTGTACATGTGTGTGTGTGTGTGTGTGTGTGTGTGTGTGTGTGTGTGTGTGTGAAGATTTGTTGCTGTTTTTTTTTGTTCGGCCCTCTTGTTTTAAACAGCTAGAGTGTGGCATACTATCACCTATTTTTCTTTCGCAGCACTTTACAGCGCCATTGCCTGAGTCACTGTGAACATCGGCCTGAGTGTAGTGCTGTACCAGGCCCTAGTTGAGCTTAATGATTTTCACCAAGAAGAAGCTTTTCTTTTCCTGTTGACTAAGTCAAAGTGTTAGATTTAAACCTTGGTCTTGGCTACTCTGCTAGTCCCTCTGGTCTTCACTTCTCACCTGTGAAACTGCAAACCACACCAGGGTCTGTCTCCCAGAGAAAAAGAGGGAAACTCAATTGAAAAAGTCAATGTAAAGATTCAATACGAGTTTAGAATCCTGGGTTAGTCTTATGTTTTTTTATGGTTTCGCATAAAGCGTCAATGCACCTCAAACGTTGAGAATAAGCATGTGCTTGTGAGCACAGGGCATTGTGGGTTGTTGTCCACACAGAGAACACAACTTACACTATAGTCCATGCGATTCCAAACCCATTTTTTTTAAACAAGTGGCTAGTTCTGTCTTACCCTTGGTGGCTGAGCCAAGCAGGGTTGCAAAGATTCTTTTAAGTAGATTTCTTGAGGCAGGTCAGTCTTATGGTGTGGAGAATGGGTCAGCAGCATGGACCTCATCAAGTTTGTGTGAGTTCTGTAACCCACGGGACATTCTGAAGCAAGCTATGGGGGTAGAGCTTGAGTCTGTGCTTTCGCCTGGCATGTAGGAGCTCCTGAGCCCCGAGGAACATTGCTCTGGAGTGGCCCCAGAATGACCTCCCACTGAACTGTGAGTTACTATTCTATTTTGTATCTCATTCAGCTCTTTTAGTGACATCGAAACGGACAAAGGAGGTACTTACTCACTTGTACCATGGTGAGTCTCTCTTTGGAAAGTGTGCTGTGCTTTACTGACAGTGTTTTTTTCCCTGGTGGAGGAAGGTTATGAAAATTGCATGTCTTTCTCACCTGTAGGGTGTTTGTGACTAATAGGTTTATTAAAAGAAAGGAGACCCGGCCAGTCAGCCTTTGAGGGGCAGATGGCCCATCTTCTCAGCACCTAGCTCTAAGGGATTTGATGCCCTCATCTGGCTTCCAATCCCACCTAGATATACCATGGCACTCTCTCACACAAACAACACATGCCTTCTCGTCTCATCACCACCCCCCCTTTCTCTCAAATTCTGTTTAATGACATAATTCATAACATAATCATAAGAATTCAAACTTTCGGATACGACTGACTACCACAGTAAAAGGATGAAGACACTAACTACCAGGATTTGTAAATTCAACAAAAGAAAAAATCATCAAATTTTGAGTATAAAAGTTCTGTCCCAGAGTATAGCACAGAAATATGGTTAGATCACAGACAATGACTGTGATAGCATTTCTGTTAAATACAGCATACACTGGAGATAAATAAGAAACTTGTCAGAGGTCTTGAGTGAATGTTTCTCTTATCAAGGTCTGAGTGCTGACCCAGATACTACTGAGGTGGTCCTCACTGCCACCACTGCATTGCTCCACAAATAAGATAACTTTTTTCTTTCAAGCTATTATGCTGGCTGTAAAACAAATAAACAAAAAATCAACCACAGAGAAGAAAACAATGAAAGAAAACTAGTCCAGAGGAGGAGGAGCTGGCATGCAAAGACAGAGACTCCACAGTTACAGAAGTTTATAACCTGGAGAAAAGAAGACAGTGCCAAGTGGACCCGCATCGAAGAAGTGATGGTGCCATCTCATATCCCCGGCCCCTACCCCTGTGAAGTGAGACCCAGCTTGTTTACAGTGTGACCATCACTGAATTTTGCAGATCTACTTTTATGGTGAATTAGGATACGTTTTAACCCAGTGTTTTTCCAACTAGACATCTTAGGGCCACAGTTCTCAGGAGGTTCTTTTGAGGAAAAAGGAAAGAATGGTTCTTTTAAGGGGAGAACAGCCGTTAACGGGACAGACAGGTTCCATGCTGCTCATTCTTTTCAACTTATTTGACCTTGGCTTCCAATTTTATACAATACCTTCCAGAGACCTCTTTCTGTGAAGTCTTCTTTTATAAAATAAGATCAAGCTGCTGGTAAGAATGGGTTTTGAAATTAGCTCTGTGTGCTGAAACTTTGTCCAGCAGATATATTATGACGCCCATTTCTGCTTCCATGAAAGGACCTGTTCTCTTCAATCCACCTTCCTAATACAAAAGTTTATAATGCAAAAATACTTAAAAATAAGTTTGGCCTTCCTATTTCTAATTAAAAATAGTTGAAACAATCTAATGAGCACTTATGAACTTCCATGGCTCAGGTAAGGTGTGTCTTCCTCTCAGTTCCTTATTATGCATAGATTTTAGTGCATAAAATTGAGTAAATCATCTGCTTGAATGAATTACCGGCTTAGGACTTTTCCACACTGACCTCCATTGGTCTCCTGGGGTCTTTGAGTAAATGTAACTTCACTACAAAGCTACATTTGATTTTTTTTTAAAAAAATGTAATTCATTCTCTTTTTCCTTTCCACCCAGCATGAATAATCGAGAATTCATGGTATTATGGATTTTTAAATGTCAGGGATTGTAAAGCTGTCTTGCCTATTACAGTAAAACTTCATTAGAGGCTATCATGTATTCAAAGTAGTGTGTAATTCAAAGCAGCTGGGTATCCCAGCTCCCTCTTCCAGATGTGCTATTGTCCTCTAAATAAAAACATCGTACAAGCCAAGGACTCTATAGTCAAGCATCAATTCCAGGTGCCCAGAATCTTGATAACTGTATCCCAATAAAGTTATTATATTCTATTGCCATGGAACACAACAAAACGACAACAACAACGAAGTGCACTTTCCCACTGATGTACGTATTCCTCAGGGCACTGGCTTCTAGTCAAGTAATGATTTCTCAGGCCTGGGTCATATATCAACTTTCCTACAGCCTTATAGGTTAGCATTTCTCTTTAGAAATATGTTCAAAATTACAGTTCTTTATATTGAAATGTTTTGGTTCACAGTAGGTAAGAATCCTCTGTCCGTTGCTGCTGGGGCAAAACATTCATGTGTGAGTCTATGTTACTTCAGTATTTCCTTCTTCTATTCATGAAAGCAAATATATTTTTCTTAAAACTGGTTCATACCCACTGGAATGTAATCTTTTTGTAGTTGTGTGTCATAAGTAGTGATAGTTTTAAAATAAGAAAATCAAGCTTCTATTACTTTTCCTAGAGACGTTATGAGTAAGACGTGAAAGATCAAGGGACATGGAAACAAGAAGCATAAATTGTGTACTGTAAGGATCAGGACAGGAGAAAACCTCACGAAAAATACGTTAGCCCATAGTAGCCCAGGACAAACTTAAACCAAGATTAAAATAAAAAGCTATTTTTGTGCCCCTCTGTTTCAGGATGATGTGCTTCTACCAGTCTGGACTTGTCTGTCATCCCTAATTTTACGAATCACTTTTTACAAAGAGAACGATAAAATTCAACTTTACATAAACTCTTATGTATCAGAGGAAAAGCTTCTAAGACGCTAAGCTTATGGTTTTGACACAGGGACCTCCCAGAGCTGAGAGAGGAGAACGGAGGTTAGCAGAAAGTGTGCTTAGGATCAATGCCACCCACCATCAGGGAAGTAATCAGAGGGAGACCACAGCAGCTAAGCCTCAGATACTCTAGGTTCAGAACAATACATGATTTTAATCAGGCGAGTTCCAAGGAGCCTCTCCAAGGCTATGACTCCACCTGAATAAGCACTCACTCGGAGAGCCTGGCAGAGCAGTGGTCACTCCATGTACAGAGCACAGGAACCTGACCTCCCACAAAACCTGTAACATCTTTGGCAGAGAGGAGTGCATATGTTGTGGAATTTAAGCATGTTGGACTGGAAAAAAGTAATCTAATTTATTAACACAGACAGTGCCTTTTGCCTACATCAACGAGGGCCACCAAGTGAAGGGTGTGTCTGGGATACTGGTACTGATGAAGGGAGAGAAAAGCACCAAAGCTTCATCACTTTCCTGGAGTCCTGCCTCATTACAGCCAGACAGGCCTTATAAACTTCCTTTCACTGTGCGAGCAACTGAACTCTCTTGGAAAGAATCCAACCTGAGCCACCTCTCCAGGAGTCTCCAAGGAGGGACATTTCAGCTTTTACAAACAACAACAACAACAACAACAACAACAATAAAAAAACCCAAAAAAACCCAGTGTCTACATTTGATGAATATGTCATTAAGACAGTTTGTAGGATGCTAAAGGGTTACTTTTCTTATCAGGGCACATAGCCGTGTATATATGTTCGGAGGGGCAATCCATCATTTCAAGGGAGTGTCTGGCCTCTGCTTCAGAGTTCATCATGTGATGGTATAAGACACAGTGAGGCTGATAACAAACACTGGAATTATACTGAGTAGAAAGAGCAAGAGCCCAGACGGTAAACAGGTCTTACCCAGGACTTAGTCTAGAATCAGTAGCTAAACAATCAATATGTGTGAAAGAGACGAAAATCCAATTCTACCTTCAAACGATGTGGCGAGCACTAAAAATAAAATCTGTTGATAAAAAAAAATGGCTTGTCACTTGGATGCCTCAACTGTTCTCTGGGAACATAAGCAAATAGAAATATTGACGCCAGGGTGATTTAAATATCTTCCTTACGGCCACCTGCTTTGCCCACTCACCAGCTTCCTTCCAAACTGTGTTAATCCCAAGGTGCTCTATTGCTCAGCTCTGCCCTCCTAGATGCACTAATGTAAATAGAAGGGTCACTGGTGTCAGGACTATTAGAAGGGTCTCTTCAAGTGGTTAGGATGCTAAGCATCAGGCAGGACAGGTTTCTGTGCTCTTTTCAGATCCTGCCTGTGGGTCTATGAAGCAAGTGAAATCTGGCTTGGCCCAGCTTCTAGCTAAAGACTTTTCTGCATTAAAAGCATAACTCACATTTATTGTAAATGGCATCATGCCCGTGAGCTCCAGAGTATATTCACAGTGGCTAGCAAAGGCTTTCCTTGATGGATATCCCCCTCCTCCCCGCCCCCAGTCCTAACGAGTGAGGTCAGGAGAATATTCATCTCGGGATTTGGACAGAATGGAGAGAGCACTGGAGAGACAGCCTCGACCCTTGAACATTCCTGACTGGTCTTCAACCCAAGTGTGGAAGGCAGACTTTTCAATCACCTTCCCTTAATCCTGAAGGTAATGTTCACAAGCCCTGGTGCATCCTTAAACCAGATCAACAGTGAGTGTCCAGAAAGTTTGCCCTCAGGCTGTTAGAGTAAGCTGTTCAGCACAGGAGCTGGCAGGGGTGGGGTGGCGTTAAGCCATGAATTTCAGCCTCAAGGATCTGTGTTGAAAAAAAAAAAAAAACGGGAAGACGAGAGGAGATTTTCATTGCTGATACTAAGAGGTGTTTATTCTCCACCAGCGGTCTCTTCCCACGCTAACTTTTTCCCAGCTTGGACCACGCAAGACTTATTTGCCCAGATGGGTTAGAAAGAATCTAAACACTCACGCACCTGGTTTTGTTTTGTGTGTTTGCCACTAGGGGACTATCAAGAAGAAAGTGTCAGATAGAGCAACACAAAGGTCGCTGAGTTAAGAGTGAGCGCTGTGTCCAGATAAGTGCCTGTTCTTTTTCTCTCTGGGTGCAGGGTTGGCATAAAATGGCATTCACTTCGATCTAAATGCTGCCAAAGCCGTCGGAGGGAATTTCCCCTGAGCAGTTTAATCATCAGCTTAAGATCTCCGTAGGGGTGCCCGGAAGAGGGCTTCTGGACACTGGGTGTCGTCCCTTGGCCTCTTCCCTCCCGCACCTCTAACTAAGCCTTGCCAACGTCTCAGCTGGGCTCAAACTGAGCTTATGCGGAACGCCCCTGGAGAATTCCGAGAGGGCAGAGGGGACCAGAGGGCAGCATACTGGAAAGGTCCCTACAGTGTATTTTGGGGAGACAGCGGAGTGTCCCGGCGGGAGGGGCTGTCCTCTGCACCTCGGGGTGGGATGGGCTCCCTCTCTTCCCGACTCACCTGCTCTGAAGCTGCGGACCGTGTTGCCACCGCGCAGAGGCTGGGGACCCGGGGGCTGCGAGCCCGGGGTCCTGGCAGCCTGGTCTCTGCTGCTGCCGCTGTACCTGTCGTAGAGCCACAGCATATGCTCCGACACCTTGTCGTGCGGCCGCAGGTCAGGGCTCGGGCCACCACCTGTCGTGCGGTCGCTTGGCTCAGTCCCGCGGAGTCCCGGGAGGTGCAAGTTTGGTCTCTGTCCCTGCGCCAGGTTCACGCAGAGGCAACCTAGCCACAGACACAGCAGCCCGCGCGCCCCGACCATGGCGAAGTCCCGCTGTCGTGCCGCGCTACTTCGGGTCGCCCGGGACACTCCGGAGACGGAAAGGGACGGCGGCAGAGCTGGGGTGCCGCTCCGGTTGCGGTTGCGGAGAGAACGCTGGGAGCCGGGCACAGCTGGAGCCGGGCTTCAAGGGTCGGCAGGTGGGCTGTGGGTGGCAGCCGCGCCCGCTCAGCTCCCCTCGCCGGCCGGAGGGCGGAAGGTCTGGGCGAGCCCAGCCGAGTTGTCAAGCGTGGGCTCTCCCTTCAGCGCCACCTGAGACTGGGAACACCCGGCCGGGCGGCCGCTATGGGGATCTGGATCTGCGCTTCACCAGCCTGGGACGCGCGCTGGGGCGGGGTGTGCGCGGCCGCAGCCAGCTGAGTTCTCAGAGGACGTGGGGTGTGTGTGTGTGTGTGTGTGTGTGTGTGTGTGTGTGTGTGTGTACAGAGACAGAGAAAGAGACAGAGGGACACAGAGAGACACAGAGACACAGAGACACAGGGACAGCGACACGAACTGAGAAACAGAGACAGAGAGGCAGACTGGTTCTGTTCCTTCTTGCCCTGATCGGATCTGTCCGGTCCGCCTGTGGCCAAGTTCTCCCTCTTGCCTCTAGCTCGCCCTCCTAAGGCAGCTGGGACAGGACTACCTCCAGAAGAGAGAGAAGCCTGGAGCAAAGTAACCAGGGAACCAGAACCAGAAGGGTAGGGAGAGACAAGGGAGGGCTCATGGGGAGGGGCAGGTGGCGCTGGAGAGGGGAGGATGGAGGGAGAGTAGGAGGGACTTTTAAAAAAAATCTGAGCACAGTGGCTACATTCCTGTTAGCAAAAAGGCAGAGACAAATAGAAGAGTTTCTTCCTTTTTTTTTTTTTGTTTTTGTTTTTGTGTTTTTTTTTTTTTTTTTTTTTTTTTTGATTCCGATTCCAAATAAAATCACCGCTATATAAACACCACGCTTGGCTCTCCTTTCCTGGGACACTTGGGAGGGTTGTGGACCCAGACACCTGCGCTAACCTCCTGGAGCTTATCTGTCAGAGCATTTCTTTTTCTCATATACCCCCATCTTCTTCTGAGGAGATAAACAAAATGAAATTCCATCCCATGTTTAAAAGATAAGCTAACTACCACAAGCACTCTCACTCTGTCAGACACCCTCCTCCCCCGCTCAATAGGTTTCCTTGAAGACTGAAAGGAGGGTGAGTAACGGGCTTCAGAAGAACCTGGTGTGTAGATTTGAAAGTAACTAGTTCTGTTGTCCAAGCTACCCCAGTGTCCTAGGGTGTCAAAGAGACATTAAACTGTTAGCCAGCACGGTGGCTGCAAATATCATATCCTAAGTACTTGTCATCCCCCATGTCCAGACAAGGTTTCACTGTGTAGCCAAGGCTTGAACACAGACTCCAACTGCTTCAACCTCCTCAGCATTTGGGATGATTACAGGCGTATATCACAAATCATGGGTGGTAGGCATTGTGCATTGTTTTCAAAGAACCTTCAAAACAAAGCCCATGTTGTAGACTAAAAGACTGAGAGAAATTGTGGTACCTCGCAGGTGGCAGAGCTGCACTCCAAACCCAGGGAGCCCGACTTCTACTCTAGGGTCTACACTCTTAAGAATGGAAGTAGCATTTAAATTGCCATGATTCATGGTAGTAGGATTCTCAATCAATGTCCCTTTTGGAAAACTGTCCCATCTCTGGGGCATTGACATTTTCGAAAAGAAACAGGTTCACAGGTCAACGAGCCTTCAACATTTAGTTTCTCCTTTATTGGGGAATAATAATAAATCCTTGCAGAGTTTTGTTGGAATACTAGGATCCAGTACTCAGTGAGTGGCACATGTCTAGTCTTTAGTAGAGACTCAATCCTTTTTATTTCAAATTATCCC
Source organism: Arvicanthis niloticus (assembly GCF_011762505.2). NCBI lineage: Eukaryota > Metazoa > Chordata > Mammalia > Rodentia > Muridae > Arvicanthis > Arvicanthis niloticus. The sequence continues at coordinate 24,591,805 of NC_133435.1, forward strand.
AAATGTATCCCAAATGCAGACCACAGTCTCCCAACGCCCTCCCTCGAGTTGCTTCTCAATCCACTGTTCTGATGTTTGAATTTTGCCCTTAGCCACCCTGGGAAAAGCTCTGCAGATAATAACATAGACTTCAAGAGTGGTCCAGAGGATCCAATGAGGTCGCGTGGTTGAGCTTCGCCTGGCATAGAACACATAATAGCTTTTGTGATTAATAATAAAAACCTAATTGCAAAATTCAATAGACACTGAAAGCTAACCCTTTGATATCCCCTGTGAGTCTTTATGTTCCCTCCCCTTTCTGCTCTTTGTCAGTTGTGTGAAATGTTCTGGCAGCTTCATGCTCTGCCATGAAGCCAGGCCAGATGGAGAGGAAAAATCCTCCATTCTTCCTGCTTCCGGTGGTCACTGTGACCCGGCAGTGTAGAGTTTCTCACAGCCAGAGCCCTTAGTATGAGAAGTCCATACTCTTTCTCTTGGTGTCTCCAAGGAACTGCCTTCCTCAGGCCTTTAGCTCTGGCTCATATTTCTACAGAACAGTTTGTTGCCCTATAATCTATACAGTTCTTTTGATTTGTACAGAGTGACAGCATGGGGTCTGGAAATGACTGCATACCTGCATGCCTTCACCCCTTCCTGAATAAACCTTCACGTCTCTGTGCTTGTTTTTTCTCCTTAGGCCTAATAACACACTACTGCAATCCTAGGACTCAGGAGGCCCAGTATTTGGAGAATTGTACATTGGAAGCTGTAGCAGGATATTTATTCTGCTGCATTGTATTCACAGTGGAGCTTGCTGATTGGGCAGTAGAAGAGGAGGTGGAGCTGGAAGAAGAGAGGAAGGGGAGGAGAGAGGGAGCAGCTATGGAGAACCACAGATGGGTTGAAAGCAGTCCTGGGTAGCAACTTCTATCAAAAGGTTAGATATTGGGTAACAACTCTAATTGTGTGGGCATCTGGTTAGTTGAGCACTTCTCAATACATAGATCTTTAGATAATCATTACGCTTTAAGAGTCTTTTTTTCTACCCAGTACCACGAGGATGGCAGGTGTTATCAGGAGCTCAGCCAAGCTTTGCTGGGGGCAGTGTGGTGAATTGGCAGAGCCAGCCACCATGTTGGTGTCTGGTGGGTGGCAGAACCGGTGTTTCTAAATAGCAGGAGCTGCAGTCCACAGCCAGAGCAGTGGGAAAATGACGGCTGCCGGGGAAGCCAGACAGTGCCAAATTTAAATACCTCTCATTTCGGGAAGTCAGAGAAAAGATATATGAGTTCAAAGGCACCCTAGTCTGTGTAGCAAGACTAAGACCCTTCCAGAGGAGATGGAAGAGGGAGGGAGGGATGGAGAAAGGGAGGGAGCAAGGCAGGGAAGGAGGGAGTAAGAATGTTGGTGATGGGGGGTGGAATATTAACATAGTTCCCAAAATATTTCAATTGCTTGGGAAGAGTTGGCTGAGAGCTAGGAGAATTGCCCATCAGTTTGGTCTCAAACAGATATCAAACCACATCCATCTTTATATTTTAGTGACCAACTATTAGATTCAAAACAAGCAAAGTGACAGGGAGGTGTTCAGTTGGGTGGAGTGATCCGTATTAGGGACTGTCAGCCATAACTCAAATGCTAGAATAGAACCTGGACATGGAAACTATTGAACCAAGTGAGTGGCACTAGGAAAATCTAAACCCTAAACCGTTTTACATCGTGTGCAAAAATGCCCCATGAACGACTGGGCCATAGAGGAAACAGGGAATCCAGGAGCAGTGTGTCTAGTGAAGACAAATCGGCACCCATGCCAATCTCCTAAGCAGCTCTTAGGGAATTGATTTGAGAGCAAATTTCACCGGAAATGAACTGCTCCTTTATCAGCACTCCTAAGGTTGCATCTGTGAGGTGCTTCAAGACAGCAGGACAGTGATTTCTGCCCTCAGTGCCATAGAGTCTCAGAGCTGTTCTAGATAGTTGCAGGATGTTGGTATCTTTTGATGCAAGCTCTCCAGAGCAATAAACAACTAGATCACAGGCTGCCTGTTTCTGGTCAGCCTCACGTTAGCACTTCTTCATTTACCAAGGGAACTTCAGAGCTCAGTACATCACTGATACAAATGTATCACTGGCCTTGTATCTGATTGCTCCATTATGACAGATTGAGTTGTTTTAATTTTGGTTTGTTTAGATGGTTTTTTTTCAAGACAAGGTTTCTCTGTATCGCCCTGGCTGTTCTGGAACTTGTTGTGTAGACCAGGGTGGCCTCAAACTCACAGAGAGCTGCCTGCCTCTGCCTTCTGAGTGCTGGGGTTAAAAACTGCATCACCATGCCCAGCATGTCATTTTTAATTCTTTCTTTTAAAAAGTGTATATTTCCTTTATTTACATCTCAAAGGTTATCCACTTTCCAGGTCTCCCCTGTGGAAACCCCTATCCTATCCCCTCTGCCTCTCTGAGGGTGCTACTCCCCCACCCCCACTCCTGCCTTGCAGCCTTGTCATTCCCCTACACTGGGGCATCAAACCCCCCCAGGACCAAGGGCCAGTCCTCCTACTAATGTCCAACAAGGGGCCGCAAACCCCCTCAGCTCCTTCGTTCCCTTCTCCAACTCCTCCATCTGGGATCCAGTTGTGCTTTGTGCTAGTGTTAATGTTTCAGTCAGCTACTGAGATAGGGACACATTCTTTTTTTCTTCCTTAAATGCAAAGAGTTAAAAGAAAGGCTTTCTCATTGCTACAAACCACAGCAAAACATAATTTGTATTTCAGTGGAGTTCGTTGAGTTGAACTCTACTTTTGGCTACAAAAGCCTAGATCTGTATGTGTGAATATATACATATACATCATATACATCATATACATACACATACACATGCATTCTTGAGAACTATGTGCATTCATACACTAAAATCTCCCCCATCAGAATGGTTATTGAGTACTGACTGGGACAGTTGTGATAACCCACATACGATTTTCAAGAACATTTCTCTGTGGATAGGGAGGAGGTATTTTGAGGAGCAGGTAGCACATGAGGCCCCATCCTGCTCTTTGGGAAAATTTAAGTGTTTAGTGATTTGGGGGCAAGGGCTTTTTTTTTTTTTTTTTTTTTTTTTTTTTTTTTTTTTTTACAATGTAGCCACTGGTAAGTTAGTTAGTTGTTTAGGCTCTTGTAGATAGCCCCTTACCCATGCTCCTATACTTAACCACAAGTAAATGAGCTGGCTTGGAAAGAGTTGTTTGTTTGTGTTGGTCTGTCGTTGGTACCCTGGAGTGAACCTTCATTTGTCCCTGCAGCTCCAGGAGCTCTAACACATCATGTAAGGCTGCATTTGCAGCTGTGGGGCCTGGCTTCTGTCTTTTTTTAATGTCTCCATCTTTTGGTTCAACCCTCCTGTAAATATTTAGCATCTGTTTTGATCGTGATACTTAATTTAGTGTCGAGAGTAAGAAGATGATATCATAATGGTGTCTCTTTCCGGGAAAAGAGTCTTCCAGGGACACGGGATAGCTTATTAATTAACTTTGGAAAAACTGATGTGATTTTAATTGATAGTGATTTTTTTTTCTGTTAATCATAAAAGACACACTGCACAGAAAGGGTGACATTGAACACTTTCAAAGTTAAGGAGATTTTTAGATGGCATATTCAATGCAGAGGAAGAGGCTCACCTATAGAGGGGTAGAGAGGCCGATCTCACAGATTGCCTTCGTTTCCTCAGTTAAGTCACAGCAACTGCGCATTCTTATTTAGAGATCAGGACAGCTACAAAGGACATTGTTGACTCTGGTTTATCCATGGGGCTTCCGCACCCACTTTTAATAAATGTGTGGAGACCCTGTGGATGCCATGAATTTTGCTATATGAGAAATGGAATTTATCATTGGCACCCTGGAAGCATAGTCTTGCTTGAAAACTTTTATAAATGACTCAGTTAGCCATTCAGCCACTCAGGTTCCGTCTCCTGGTCTCTTTTCTGACATTTCTCAGATGATCACATGGAGTCCATAGAGCACATCAGTTTTAAACTTTTTTCCTATCCACCTTATCCACCTGATTTATTTTTATTGCAACCTCTCTCATTGAGCTACTAATTTATTTTAAAATAGATTAGTTTTATAATCTCAGAAGTGGACCTAAGATTTTTTTTTCTTTTTTTTTTTCTTCTTCTTTTTTTTTTTTTTATTTCACTCCAATGCTGCTTGGTTTCTATTGCTGCATAAGAAATTACCATAAACATAGAGGCTTACCCAGTGCCCACTTATCACCTCACAGCTTTAGAGTGCAGGCAGGCAGGTGCAGGGGAGTTCTCTGCTCTAGGCCTCACAGTGAAACTGTTGATCAGTTTAGTGTTCTCATTTGAGGGCTCTGGACAAAAGTCTTTTTCTGAACTCATCCGTTTTCAACCATTTTTGTTGTGGTGGTGTGTGAGCAAAGTCTTGGCTAGCCACCTGCTAGCCAGGGTGTGTATCAATTCCTGGAAGAGGAAGCCACCGGCAGTTTCTATTATTTGTTCCCTTCCATCTTTAACTGCAGAGAAGAGTTTCTTGTATGTTAATTGAGCTACTTGTAATCTTTTTCTACAGAAAAAAAAACCCAAAAAACAAAAAATCAAAACAATAACAACAAACCCAAAGTGAAATAGAAACAAAGATAAAACGATTCTTTTAAAGCATTTACCTGAGGTTAGGCCCACCAATAGTTATCCCCATCTTTTAAGGTCAACTTTGGCATTTGATGTAAGCTACTTACCTCAGTGAATGCCCTCCTATACACAGCTTCTGCCCATTCAAGATGGAGGCCCCCTTAAAGATCCCAGGTCACTAGAAGCTATTTTAGAATGCTGAGTGCTGTAGTATCCAAGTAGCCAACTACTGAACTTATGCTCTCCAGACAGTCCATTCTTATTATAAACTTTCTCCCAAAGGCAATACGGAGCTGCACATCACCAACTACATTAAAAGACAAAATAAAATCAAGACTCAGGTTGGCATGTGAGCTTTCCATATTTTCCCTCAACTTAAGTTTTGAGCCTCTCTCTCTCTTTCCTCACACATTTCCACTCTCTCAGCCACAGTACATGACTTGCTCCAAATTTCTCCACTCGCTGCTGTCTTTTGCCTGCTTTGTCTATGGGGTTTCATCGATCTGAAAATGTGATTTTCTCCATGGAGATCCTTCATGAAGTCCAAGGTGTTTTCTGTCCTTAGCCCTCACATCTTCACAGTACTCAGTACTCCCCCACAGTACTGAAGAGCCTGCCTACACTGCTCAATCCCTCACATCTTCACAGTACTCAGTCCTCCCCCACAGTACTGAAGAGCCTGCCTACACTGCTCATTCCCTCACATCTTCACAGTACTCAGTCCTCCCCCACAGTACTGAAGAGCCTGCCTACACTGCTCAATCCCTCACATCTTCACAGTACTCAGTCCTCCCCCACAGTACTGAAGAGCCTGCCTACACTGCTCATTCCCTCACATCTTCACAGTACTCAGTACTCCCCCACAGTACTGAAGAGCCTGCCTACACTGCTCATTCCCTCACATCTTCACAGTACTCAGTACTCCCCCACAGTACTGAAGAGCCTGCCTACACTGCTCATTCCCTCACATCTTCACAGTACTCAGTCCTCCCCCACAGTACTGAAGAGCCTGCCTACACTGCTCATTCCCTCACATCTTCACAGTACTCAGTACTCCCCCACAGTACTGAAGAGCCTGCCTACACTGCTCATTCCCTCACATCTTCACAGTACTCAGTACTCCCCCACACTACTGAAGAGCCTGCCTACACTGCCCATTTGCTTTTATAAAGCAAGAGCCATTTCTTTAAACTAATAATAATTTGAAATATACCCAGCTCTCTATCAGTAAAGAATGCTGGGATCTGACCTCTGAATTTCCATTTTTTCCACAGTTTTCTTGTGGGTTCCTCTATCTACAAAATGCATGGAGGTACTGTGCTATGTTCTTCTCTGCAGGGAGGTACTATGCTATGTTCTTCTCACTCATTCTGGCCCAAGCTTAACATGCACTTCACACTCCCTTGGGTCACAGCATTGACATACTGGAATTGGCAAGTAAAATATGCTAAAGGATCATGGGAATAAACACACCAACATCAGCACACAACTACACAATTTATCTTACATGACATTTTTCCTCTGTGGTTTTCTGTCTTTTTAAAATATGACAAAAATTTATGTGTAAGTGTGTGTGTGTGTGTGTGTGTGTGTGTGTGTGTGTGTGTATGGCATGTATGCAGGTATCCAGTCTCCTTTGGATTTGGTTCTTCTAGAAGAAGCACAAGTGTTCTTATACAGTGAGACATCTTTTCAGCTCTGCATTTCTGCATTTGGGCTTTTTCTTTGCAGTCTCTGTATTTTCATCAGTTTTGCATTATCTCCAGATGCAGGACATGTTACCTGCTGACAGGACAGCTGGGAGCAAGGAGAAAGTTTATGAGATTTTGCGTCTTCAGTCAAGACAGTAAGACATGGAGACTCAGAGGCTGATTGTTCCGCTCCCCTTCTGAGTCCCCTCGCCTGCAAGAGAGACACGGGAGGCAGTGTTCGGGTAGTTACTACAGCGAGGCTTTATTCTTGTATCAGCTGAAGCAGAAGACCCCAAGCCCAGAAAAGGCACTGCTTATATGCACCCTAGAGTGGCGTGTTCACTTCTGATTGGCTGTTCACTCATCACCCCATATTACACCCCGGGATGGGCAGTGGCTTGGCACGCTTTCACCTCTTGCACCTGCGCAGTTTAGTTGTTTACTTGTGGGAGCACCGGATGCCAGCGCCATCTTGTAATGGCGAATATTGTCACCGCTCACCGCGACTCCCTACAGCTGATGTTCTTGTCCTGTTTGTTTGTAAATCTTCATTGAGTACATGTTATAAACCATACACATATGCAGGGAATGATTAGCTCGCACGTGGGCTTGGGCTTGGATCTCTGTTGGGCAGTTGTGGTTTCTGTGTGTCTTCTGCCTCAGTCAGCTGGGACCGCAACTCTGGGATGTGCACGCAGGATTTTGACCGAGTTCCCTCCACGGAGAGCTGGGCAGATGCTGCGTGGATGACGTCCAGGTGTGAGAAAATCTCAGTATGAAGCTCCGCTGAAAGTAGGGCTCTTGAGTTGGGGATCCCCAGGCCAGTAGGCGGCTGGGACTGATTGGTCTCAAGCTCTTGGGCTCCCAGGAGCCACTGGAAGCCACCGAAGAGCTGAGACTGGGGACATGCGGGCTAGATCAGCCCACATGTTGAGAGGGGTGGGAGGCAGAGCTCTGGCAGTGCCCCACCTGGTGAGATTCTTGGCTCGCAGTGGCTCAACATTAAAGGCCTTCTCCAAGTTTCCCCACAGCAGGCCCCAAAGACAAGAGGAAGTTCATGGTTTTTACAAGCTTTAATGTCATGGCGGATGGTAGATGGATCTGGCGGCACCCTGACTTAGATCAGGGTGGACCTGACTTAAATAGGGAGAGAGGAGGGACTGGGGAAGAATGCTTAATTGGGTATGCCCTCTGGCCTTCAGTTATCTCATTAGTATGTAAATTTCTCGAGCCTGAGGCCTGTAGTCACACCCTCTACCTGTGCTGGGTGAAGCAAACCTCTCTTAGGGAGGGGCTGTATTGCCCTATGCGACTGAAAATTGTGGGTCAATGGCATGTCAGGAGCCTGGGGCCTGGGGGCGTGGCCAAACACCTGCCATTGCTCCATTGAGGTTTGGGGTTCGAGGCTTGTGCCACTCCAGAAATCAAGTTATTCTTTCATGGCTCCACACACATACTGTTCTAGAAGCTTCCAAAGACTTCCTACATTGAATGTAGGGTCCTAAAACGTGGAGAAGTTACCTCAAATTAACAAAAAAAGTCATAGAAACACCACGGAGATAACAAACCAGAGTTGTAGGATCAGGAACTGTGTGGGGAGTAGAGCATTGCTCTGTGATACTGGGGTCAAGAAAGTACAAGATTTGAGTGGAAACTTGGATGACATGAAAGACAGGTACAAGACACTCTGCAAGAAAGCTGCTTGGGACAAGCAGAACAATGAACAAGAACGGCCTGCTAGGCACCTTCTAGTGACCAGTCCCCACTTTTGTCTACTAAGCACCATCTAGTGACGAAATCTCTCACTCTCTAAAAGTTTGCATAAAAAGGTTAGTCATCCTGGATCTATTCTCTGACTTGTAGAGCAACATCAAATGAAGATGGAAGGCAGTCTTGGTGTGGGGAGAGCTGGTCACAGCTTCACATCAACTTACGCTTGTTAGTTCTTTGATGTAGAGATTGGTTGTCTCGCTTTTCCTCTTGCTGTCTCCTACAATGTTCCTTCTACAGGATTGCCTTCTAAAGGAATACTTAAATATTCCATAGGGATATTTGCTGATTCAATGGGACTGAATGATGGCACGTGAAATGGGGGTCCCATTAAATCTGCCAAACCCATTTGTTTATCTTAGAAAATGCATTGAATTAAAAATAATTCTTATATTCTTATATTTATAAAACGTATTTTATAGATATAAAATCTTCTTATAAATATATTTTATAAAATAAAACAATATGATCTACCATGTATTTACTGTCTCCTTTTATAAAATCTGCTCAACTTGTTTCCAATTAAGGCATTTCTTAAAGTTTTAATGATATGAAAATTAAAGATGACTAACCAAATATAATAAGAAAGGAGAATTAGTCAGTTCCCCGAGGGCACACACTGTGCTCTATATATTTCTCCATCACCCATAGTCACAGGACTCAAACAAAACCAAAATTAGCATTTTAGAGCATACCTTCCACTTACACTTTTTCTTTGCCTAGGGAGTAGAATATTTCTGTGTGTTGATTATATCTTTATAATCATATAGTATTTTGATTTTTTTCTAGTTACTTAAAATAGAAATTATGAGGGTAGCATATCTCTATGGTATTTCATTATCCTTCTTAATTAACAAATCAAAACAGCATGTACACACAGCTTTGTAGCTGAGCAGTGTATGTACCTGACTGTACTTTTCTTTATGATAATGAATTCTACATTTTCTAAGTCTTACTCCTAAAAACAGTGCTACAAGAATTTATTGGAATATCTATCAAAAACAAGCTAAAAGTAAACTTGTACCGATTGTCTGTTCCAATCAATTATGTGTTTTGAGTCAAACCTTAGTCATGTCAAAGAGAGTCTTTTCTTGTGTGCTCCAGTAACTCATGAGCCTGGAAGAGTTAGCTTAGGAGCTGTTTGCACAGTTTACCCATGCTACCTGTGGGCTCTGCCTTATGGATCCTCTCAGGATCTAACCATGGTCTCCCCATAGACTGTTCAGATAGTATATTTTGTCTAAGACTGTCCTGAAATTCTCAACAGCCTCTGATAGACCTTCCCTCAGTAGTGGATCCCCCACTTCTTTCACTCTCTTTCCCTCTCCTTTCTGCCTGTCTTTGTCTCTGTTTTTCTGTCTCTCTGTCTCTCTCTGTCTCTGTGTCTCTCTGTCTCTATCTCTGTCTCTTTCTCTCCTGTCAGTGTGTCTGTCTGTCTCTGTGTCTTTACGATCAGTTCTGTAAGTAGTTGTTTTAGTGTATGTGTCTCTTGACCTTAGAAACAGTGACTTTAAAAAGAATTTTCTTTTTAGAGCCCATCTTTCTGTTTTCACCTCATTCCTTTAGTGATTATTTTCTGAAGTGAGTTTCAAAGCAGGAAAAGAACACATAATTCACACTGTATACGTGGCAATTATGTCACATATGATTCAATGATCATTTCCGTTCTTGCCTCTGCAGTGGTTTCTCTCACATGGGAGGGGCTGGAAGACTCTCATAGGAATGAATCCAGTGGTTCTCTTTCTCCTTCACTGTCTCCACGCTCCTCTCTTTACCCTCTACCATGTCTTTGGCCTTCCCACATCACGTGTAGATGCTGTGGCACAGGGGATGGAAGAAGGTACTGACCCTGCTGGATCTGGAGCTGAGTCACTGAGGGAGGTGCTCTCATCCACCATCCATTCATTAGCTTCTCACCCTCTTGACTCCAGGTGTAGCTGCTCAGTTGACCCACGTAAAACCTTAACAAGACCAGTTAAAGTTGCTGAGGTGATTTTAGGTACATAGATGGATGGGTGGGCACACTATTTTATTCGTTTCTTCTGCTCCAGAGTTTCCAGGTATATCTCTGGCATTTCTTCCTTGAGGGAAATCATTTGAAGCTGCCCCTGGATGTCTGCCCACAGAAAAGCAAGCAGCTTCCCATGACCACAGATAATCTGCTACCAACAACTCCTCCACCCTGCTTTTCAATTTTTGAACTCTAAGGTTAATTCTTGCCTTATAAAATTAAGATCAAGATAACTCTGGCAAGGAGCCAGCCCCTGCAAACATTTTTTTTTTTTTAAACTGGGCAATGAAGAGTGATTGCATAAACTCTATATAAATATTTCAAGTATCCATGTTGTCAGTCCTGGTAACGATTGTAAACAGGGCAGAAGTCCTGAAAGTCACTGGGGGAGCTCAATGGGATCTGACCAGACAAAAATTACAATGAAGTGCAAGTTGAAAAATCCTGCACAGTACAGTTCACAGGAGAAAGGGCTATGGCTGTTCTGCTTTCACAATCCCACATTCTATTTTCAACATACAAGATGTTTTTATTGAATTGCACACTTTGAAAGTAGTACAGATAAATGGGATTTCATTACCTTTGTAACTAGCTCAGCATATATTTTTGAACTCTGACACTTCAGATTTGTCAATTCCCCCTCATACATTTCTGTCCTGCGGTGGTTGTTCTTGCTTTAGCTACCTTACTGCAAATTTCCCTGGAATGAGATGCAGGCGTAGAGTTCAACCCGAACTACCAACCTTGTCCAGATCAGCCAGCTTCATACTCCACGTGTTCCGTGGGGGCTTACTGCATGAGTCCAGACAATTCTGATGGGATGCATACGCATGTGAGAACTAGTAACGGCATGAATGAGCACCTGAGCACACGCGCGTCTTTCCTGAGAGCCGGCTTCCGGAAGAGTCATATCTTGTGCCAGGAAAGCTCTTTGCCTGTTTGGTGAATCACTATTGAAGGGTAGCTGAGAGGAGCCAGAGTACAGTCAGCAAGGGCACAGTCAGCGAGGGCACAGTCAGCCAGAGTACAGTCAGCGAGGGCACAGTCAGTGATTCCTCTTTCTGATAATTCAAGAAAAGGGAAGACAGAGAGAACTTTCTCTCTTTTTTTTTCTTCTCTTTTTACCTGGTTGTAACTTTGTCCTTCATGTTGATAACAAACGTCTATACCCTTTTAGCAGAAACAAATTTCATTTCACATCTCCTTCCGAAGAAAGAAACATCTTTTCATCAACACAGTGACTGAGGCCTGCTCTCAGCCTTTCTCCTTCTAGGTTCAGTGGTTCTTTATAATGCCAAACTCCTGTCTAAATCACTGACAGGATGCATGTCCTAACGATGTGGAAGTGGTCCTCAGACCCCCAACTTTCTAGTGCCAACCTTTCTCTTGGATCATATATAAGAGATTTTTCAATTTAAAATTAATTAAGAACATCTAATACACGTCACAGCCAAAGGCAGGGGCAACTAAGAATTTTCCTGGTGGCTTCAAATTTTTGTCTAAGAAGGGATTTTTTTTTTTTTTTTTTAAAATGTTGTCAATCTTCTTGGAAATACCATGGAAAAATGTCTGTCCTGTACCATGAAAGAAAGCCCAGCAGTGACAGGGTTTGTAGTGTGTTTCCAGAGGATACCAGGAAACTATTCGCTTGCAAACAAAAGGTGGGTACAAAAACTGGATCCACACAATGTTAGAAATCTTCCCTCCTTGTCAGAATGGCACAGCCAGAAACATACTATCCCAGCATCACACAAAAGAGGCTCCGTTGTTTTTTTACATTTCTCTTTAACATAAAGTGAGACCTTCCATTCTGACTGACAGGAGAAAGTTTCTCAGTGGAGACAGTCTCCAGGAATCAAGGTCCAGGTGTGCAGGGCCCCTGGGTAGGACACTTTGTCCGTTAGGAACAGGGGCAATTTTTACGTCAGAGAGTCAATGAGTTCCTTTCCTTTGGCTCTTGTCTTGCATCCAGCTTTCAAAAGCCCCCCAATAAAACAGAGATATTCCTGGGAAGGCTGACACCTTGAGCGCTATCTACTGGTATCAGTTAACACCTTATACACAACTTAGGAGCGTTGCCAAAAATTGGTACAGGAGGAAGGGGAATAGGAACAGTGCCCAGCATGGAGGATGACTGCTTCCTTCCATGTTCTCAAGTGAGTATCAGCCCTGCTCAAGGTCTCAGAACAAGTGGACTCTGTCTTACTCAGTGGCCTTGGACAAGTGAATTCTTCAGCTAAGCTAGTTCCTAGTTTACCTGTTAATTGGAGAGCATAATTATTTTTTATCTAATGAAGGGTGTTGGGAGAATTGATGGCCTATAAAACATTTGAGATTTCCAGTGTGAGGCAGTTCACAAGTACAAAGTATTATTATTTATTTTATGATGGGACTGTAAACGGGATTAGGCAGCCATGGAATGTTGCTCTGTAGTGGAATTGCTTTATCTGTATTCTGCAGAGAGTTGGGTCTACTTGTATCTGCCACCAGGTCATGGTAGAAGTCCTACAAAATAATGATGAATCTAGATTAGGTCCCGGTGTAAAAGCGATGCTGTTGGGTTTTACTGCCCAACACAGGTGTTTTATGGCATTCCTTATCTATGAGTAATATCCGAACGTAGAGCCTAGCCCAGCTCAAAGTCAGTGTGCAAAGGAATTTTTATTTTTCAATCCTGTGAAAAAAGTGAGAAGTCTGTCTTTTCTTTCTTGGTAGTCATCTCTATCTCTGTTCTCGCCAAGAAGATATACTGACATCAGAGCTGGCTTGTTTTTATCTTCTCACGTGTAAAAATAGGACTAGAATACCCAAGACGACATCTCACTCAGTGTTTACTAAGGAATCCACAGCGATTCCCCAGGGACCAACATTTGACATCTGAACTTCTCATTCCAAAGTTCGAGAACATTTATCAGTCTACTGTGTTCCTTTCCATTTTCCCATAAATTCAGTACATCTAATCTATTTATCACAAATAGCCCGGCCTCTGGTGTCAGTCCTGTAATTCTGACAGGAATCTGAGAGTTTTGAAAAGCTGTTGATACACAGCGACTGTTTAGTAGGACTGCTTACTTCATGGATAAATAATTTCAAACCTGAAATCCTTTCCCCATTTCTCTCCTCTAATCTGTGTTTCTTCAGCTCTCAGAATTTGGTTCCTCGGGTGTCTTTCGGACTCAGTGGGTTATACATGTGGATACACATGTGCGCTTAATTACCGGCTCTCCGTGACCACACCCATGTGAGTATTGTGCTCATCCTTCTGTTTATTCCCCTGATTTTCTGCTTTAAAATGCTATTGCTTTAATGTATACATGACATGTTTTGTATGAGAGAACAAGCTTAGATATCGGATCTGAGGCTTGGACTTCTTTCAATCTAAATGTGATCTTATTAATTTAATCGAGTATCCCTTATTTAATGGAGAGAGTACTTATTTCCAATTTACTGACCTTCCCTAAAGGGCAGGTCCTCTGTGTAACACACACACACACACACACACACACACACACACACACACACACACACTACAGTGCAAAGTTAATATTACTTAACTTGTAATAACTTGTACAAGAGATCATCAGAAGAATTCTATATAACACTATTGTTCCTTCTCAATAGGCAAGATGCTACAGACAATACTACCTTAGAAGACCACGATCAGTTTTCTTAGAACTAATCCAGTCTTAGCATGTCTCACATAAGTAATGCCTTATGCAACTCAGGATGGTTGTTCATAGTGTTAGTTAGGGGTTTTCTAGAGAATTAGAAAAAAATGGAAAAAGTAAAGGGAGATGCAGAGAGAGAGAGAGAGAGAGAGAGAGAGAGAGAGAGAGAGAGAGAAAGGGGATCATATTTAGTTTGAAAATACGAAGCTTTTCCAAAATCCAAAACCTTTTGAGTTCCAACAGATGCTAAAATAAATAAATAAATAAATAAATAAGAAATAAAACAATCATCATCAACAACAACAACAATCCTTTCAGATCCTGTACTACTTACAATTTTTAGCTTTGGATTGGGGATAATCAGCTGGTGAGATCTATACAAATATTTCAAAATCTAAAACTCCAGAAAAGTCTACTCACAAGCACTTGGTATAAGAGACATGTCATCTGCATCTACCTATCATCTTTCTACATAGGAACTTTATATATCTATAAGAATATCTCTTATGCACTCTCTGGTTCTTGTTCTCTCTCTCTCTCTCTCTCTCTCTCTCTCTCTCTCTCTCTCTCTCTCTCTCCTCTTTCTCCTTCATAAGGCTTTTGCTATTATGGCTGTGGGTCCAGCAAGCAGGCTAGTAGCCTGGAAGCCAGGGAAAAATGTGTCTGCTGTGGTTTGAGAAAACATTCTTCTTTCCTCGGAAAACCGCAGCCTTAATATCTTTACTGCTTAGATGGGATCTACCTATGGAATCAGGGTAATCTGCACAATTGAAAGACAGTGAATTCTATATGTTAATCTCACTTACCAGTCACAAATAATACAGCAGCATCTAGATTTTATTTTGATAAAACAAGTAGGTACCATGACCTAGGAAACTAATGTAACATTGGACATGACAGAGTCCTTTCTTTAATGTTTTTGGAAACTTTAAAGTCTCCAACCCCATGGTCATGTGAAAATGGATGAAAAGATATTTCAAAAGAAAATGGACAAAATATAGATATTTATAGTGTTCTTTTCAGTACCTGACAAATGAAGATGAGACCTATCCATACATTTGACGTAGAATTCTGTGTTACAAGTGCTGAAATAGCTGCCTTCCTATTAAATGGTGCCCACCTTATCTACAGTAGAAAGTACAAGGCAGGTGGGGAGAGGGTTGCCTTCTATTACTGTGTATCTCATCAATGTAAAATAATTATCTTCTAAATGTTAGTTCTTAAGCTGTGAACCAAAGAGTGGTATCATTCCTACTAGCTGGGTCTTAATCCTTGCTGTCCACATTCTGCCACTGAGATAATCAGGCCTGGAGGAGTTAGTTGATATTTTAAGTCCAGAAAGGAAACAAGGGAAAGATTATGTTTTGAACCCAGTCACTCAGACTCCAAAACCCATGTGTCTAGTCCTTATGTCACACAATTTGCAAAAGGTGATTAAGGTTCAAGACTTCAGTTATTACAGAGTTGGTGACTTCTTAGATAGATGTCCTGAAGTAAACTACATTTGCTCTCCAAATATCTTATTTTTTCTATAAACAGTAGGAATAGTTAACAGTTGTCATATTTATCTTTCATAGATTCTGTGTCTGTAAACTTATCTACTTGCTGAAATTAATTGTGTGTACTTGACCAAGGATGGGACACTTCTAAAGCCACTCATGTTCATGCACAGAGGCCGTGAGAACTATGAGCTGTGCAGTGTGAACATGACCGAGACAATCTTCTGTCCCTTATTCAGGTGGTGCCATAAACAGCTGTCCTTACCACATGGTCTTCTTTTGTGGTCTTTGTTAGTGCTTTTGTCATACAGAACAACCCCCAAACATATTATTAAAGTGCTCGCTAATGTTTTTGAGCCTGAGAGGGCTGCAGTGTATTGTAGAGAGAAAGAGGGCATTGGATACACTTTATTCAAGTGTGAGGGACAGTGCTGCTGGCTGAGTTCATCGGTAATGATTCAACTGTATGTATATATTAGATAAGAAGCCTTTGAATAGAAACCTACGTAAAAGCAGGTCATATACTGATTGCTTGATTGCAATCTTATGGCCAGAGGCTCCCTGTATGGCAAGGAGTTAGTGGACACTAGCTCAGTGTTCACCATGACTTTAGAGAACAAAAGTCCTTTGAAAATGATAATTCACTCTTATGTCATATGAGCCTCTTACAGATTAAGATAATAGGATGCATTTTCCAAAAAGTAAGAACTCAGTAAATTATTGTTGGCTGCTTTTTAACACTCCAGTATCATTCATTGTAGCTTAGAGGTCATTTAGTGCAGCTCTCACTACTGTGCTCCCTATGCTGCCTCCCAAAGGCGCGTTTATAAACACACGTTGTAACTCTCCCACAGAAATCACAGACCTTATTGGAGTGGGAGAGAGGGAGCGCACCCTTTCCATCAGATGTGCAGATAAATGGGATATATAACAGAATCAAGCCACCCTTCCCACCTCAACAGGCTTGCTGCTTTAGTTCTCAACAAAAAGACGAACCATGACAGAATGGAATCTTCTATGGATTTTAATGCTGACAATCAAGACTCTTTGAGAAGAAAACCCATGAATCAAGAAAGCATAGAGGAACTTACTGGGAGAAATCCTGATTTTATAAGACATTGTTTTAGACTTTCCTATATCTGTTTGTTCTCAGAAATCCATGTGAGGACACAGATCATGCTTAATTCTTAAATTGCCTTGTAAATTTTCTTAAAAATAATTCCCCAAAGGAGGAAAGTTTCTTGGCATCTTTAATCTTCCAGAGAACCCAGGTGTGATTCCAAGCATCCGCATGAAGATTCACAACTATCTGTAACTCCAATGCCAGGACATCTGATGCACTCTTCTGACCCCTGAAGGCTCCAGTCTCACACATGGTGTATATACATACATGCAGTGAAACCCACCTATATGCATAAAACCAAAATAAGTAAATTAAGATATTATTTGCCAGAAAGAAAAGAGACTTTTTAATTGAAGATTTACAAGATCACTTTCAAATGGTAATTATCTACCCAATGCTTTTTAAAAAATGCTTTATTATTTTTATACATATAAGTATTCATTTGTATGCATATCTGTGTATCATATGTGCCTGGTGTCTGTGAGGCCCAGAAGAATGCCTTAGTTCACTGGCACTGGAGGTATACACAGTTGTAATAAGCTTCTATTTGGGTGCTGAGGAACATGGATCCTCTACAAGAAGCAGCAGGTACCCTAAACTGCATTGCCATGTCTCTAGCCCCTAGGCCACTGCATTGACATGTCTCTAGCCCCTAGGCCACTGCATTGACATGTCTCTAGCCCCTAGGCCACTGCATTGCCATGTCTCTAGCCCCTAGGCCATTGCATTGCCATGTCTCTAACCCCTAGGCCACTGCATTGCCATGTCTCTAGCCCCTAGGCCAGTGTATTTTACTGTGCTGATCACAAGTTCTTCCATTACCTCTCCACTGGGAAACGAGAGGAACCGAGCAGATTCCTGCTCAACTGGAGAGCCTAAGATTGGATGTGACTCTCTCCAGGAAGTTTCCATAGCCCAGAAGAGATTTCTGGCCTTCTCTAGTAATGTGGTCTACATCCCTAGGTGTACTGTGCTCCACTATTTTTAATTTTCATCTATGTACCTATTGCTTAACCTAAAGAGGTTGCTTAAGAAATCTTGCTGGATGAATGAATGAAGGTGTCTGATGTCCCAGCTTAGTGCTTAGTACAACATGGTGTCTTTTTCTTACCTAAGTCATGTGGCTAGTAGAACAGGGGTAGGCAAAAAACAAAAAAACCCCAAAAAACAAAACAAAAAAAAACCAAAAGCAAACAAACAAACAAACAAACAAAAAAACCCCAAAACCCCCTGCTTTTTGTTTGTTTGTCTGCTTTATGTTTTATCCTTAATCTGATATTACTTAAACTTTACATTTTGGCTTTTAAAGTCAGGTTTCTGATCCCTAAGGCCCAGCTGTGTTCAGAAAAGGAGATGTGCTCTGTGGCAGGACGTTCTGAGGAATAAATGAGGGACGGGTCCAAGATGTGCTGCTGTCTTCTTATAATTTTGGCAGGATGAAGGGAAGCTTCACCTGTGAAACCTTAGCTGTGGAGAGGCTGCATTACAGGTGAGTCAAGAGTAGGTAGTCCCGCCCCACCCTTGACCTCAGGGCTGGGGAGCTTCTAGCTTGCCTTTTCTGCCACTGTATGGAGAAAGGCTGAATGGACTTACTCTCTTGGGTTTCTCTGCTTCTTAGAATCAGTCCTTCTTTTAAACTAAGAAACTATTTCCTATCGTGTAAACTTTTCTACTAAATGTTTCTTTCCATATTTTACTTTCTTTCCTCTTTTGTCCCATGCTCCAGCTGCTTATAGATCTTGTCAGCTTGACAAATACCTTGTTTTTTTTATTCGTTTATTGCTATTGTTATTATCATTATTATTGTTGGTGGTGGTGGTATATTTATTCCTCAACACAACTCTAGTGACCATTCCTTTGTCCTCAAGCAATGCTAACTCAGCAACCTTAGATGGCATTCGTCAAATCTCTTCAGTCTCTCCACCCACCCTCTCTCCGTCTACTCCATAAGCAGCTAGCACAGTTCTCATGGTCTCATATAAACTGTTCGTGACTTTACTTTACACTGACTGTTTTTCATTGCCCACTTCAGCAAGAAAAAAGCACCTCAGCACATCAGGGCCGTAAGCATGGATGTTCTTCTGATCTAATGACAGAGTGGAAACTGGTCCATCTTTGCTCAATGCTCTGTGGTCAGGATTCAACCTGGCCTACAGCATATCAGTAAGTGTTTATGGATAACGTTTGGTTGAACAAGTCAATTTCGAAGAGTAAAACTGTCTTTTAACTGCTATTTGATTTAAATTTAATTCATACATATATCTGATTCCATGATACTTCTTATACACATGTACTCACATGGACCCTGTATCTACAAGAAAATGTGACATGCATTTAGTTTTCACTCTTACTATTTTTATATCATCTATCTATCTATCATCTATCTATCTATCTATCATCTATCTATCTATCTATCTATCTATCTATCTATCTATCTATCTATCTATATAATCTATCTATCTAATCTGTCTATCATCTATCTATCTATCTATCTATCTATCTATCTATCATATTCTATCTATCTATCTCTCTTCATCCATCTGTCCATCCAACTGTTTCTAACATTTTGCCTTTGTATAGTGAATGTTCAAGAAACAGCAGTGATGCCTTGGAGATTAATGTTTCTGTATTCTTAAGCTTGCCTGGCGACTGCTTTTATTCAGATTTCAGAGAGCTTTAGAGTAGGGAAATGATGTAAGGATGTCAGTGTTATAAATTTTTTTCTCCCCCCATTTTTCCCCAGATTTATTGCTAGTGAGTCTTCAGTGTCACCTGCCACTGTGTAGTTGGTAGGAAAAGTTAGCAGGAAGACCCTTCTGTGTTGCCTCCATCAGCCATTTGTCTTCTGTTGCATCCCTAGTGATGCTGTTGTTCTGCTGCAGACTTAGCTTCTCTAAGATTGAATCACTTACAGGAGGAAGTACTTAACTCTCCTCTTCCCAGGCACAGTGAAGAGCAGCTCTGTCACTTCTGCTTCTGTTAGGAAAAGACTCCCAATCCTGCACTGTTGACCGCTCTGCCCATTATAGCTTCAGACCTTTTTTTCCCCCTGGATGCTAAAATGCTGGGCTCAGCTGTGACTTTTTAATTAGCTCTCCTGGGATGAGCTTGCTGGCTTTTTATACTTCTTTTTGGTCTTTTTATTCCTTGTTCTCCTCTCTTCTTCACGTCTTCCATGCATGTTTGTGGTCTGGCCTCACATCTACCCTTGGCCCAGGGGGCAATTTCCAGCTCTGGGTATTGTCTATTTTCCTTTTTTTTTTTCTTTTTCCTTTTGTTTTTTAAAAGAAGATCTCCCTCATGACAGAAAATACACATCTGCATTTCAATAGCGAGTCCTGGATATGTTTATAAAATACCACCCACATGTAATGAATATTTAACCTAGGAAGTTCTGGTTCTGTTTCATGTCTGTCCACCACTGAAAATCCTTCAGTTTTCAGAAAAGGACCATGTTTTTCAGACCAGGTCAGTCCAGCTATAAGGGCAAGTGAAGGTTAACACAGAATTGCCAACACCACGTGCTCCTTGGACTTTGACCCTGTGATGACTATACTTCAACTCAGGGTGGTAACTGTTCTTTCACACCTTGTTCCATGTTAACCATCCAGTACTTGACCCATAGGAGGAAACATTGACTCCTTACTCCACACCTGTTCCAGAGAGTTTTAGTCACTCCAGAGAATGAGGAATGATAATTTTCTTGCTTCTTCCTGTGTCCCAGTGCCCACGGCACTCTTTTCCACTCTGCCCTTAACTTCATCCCGCATCTGGAGATATTTACAAGATTTAGTGGGAGAGAAATGGGCCAAATAGTAGTGGGAATTTTTTGACAAAGTAAGATAAAAATCATGTATATGTTCGTGTTCTTCAGAGAACTCATTTGAAAAAAAATCACAAAGCATTTTGGATTTTGAATTCTTTTTATTTAGATAACTATTTTTCTAAGGAAGAAATGGAGGTTCAGAAAGGTTGTCATTCTTCTAACAAACAAAGCACACGCCCCACAAATTGTTCTGCTGTTTCAATATACTTATAGAACACAATATAGTTCATTGATTTGTCCATTTATCTGGAGGACAGATCCAGAACTTGCTGTGAGAGAGGCTTAGTATTGACTGTATGACCACACTATGTTGTGTTAAACAATGTGGCTCAAAGTTGTTCAAGCAATGACTTAGAGAACCATTTGGTCCCCTACCCGTGCACAACAGGTTGGCACCACTTTGGGTCTGCACAGTTGAGTCTTACATATTAATTCACGGCTCCCTCTCATGGACTCATAAGAACTGGCTTTTGTGAGAATCAAGGCCTTATAAATACTGTATTTTGTATTACAAATTTTTCAATACTTAGTGGATTTTAATTTGTTGGTCTCACACCTCCTTGTTAATGGATTTTTTTCTATATCTTTCTACCTATTTTGGTTGGCTACGGAAGGGCAGAGGGAGCTGCATATAACAATATTTTCTATTCTAAGCAAAATATATTTTGAGACATTTCATTCCTTAGTCTTTTATTAGATATAAAGATATAATTTGAAAAAATAATATACAAGTGTTGGATAATAGGTAAACAAAAAGGGGAATAGTAAACCAATGACTTTTGTTCAGTGTTTGAAGTATTTGGTCCTGCTGTGATTGGCAGTTCCAGTTACTTGTCTACGTATGGAGAAAGAGATGTGAACTATCATCCAGAAGAGATTTCCTTTAGTGAGATGCTAAGGCAAGAAAATATTAGCATTGTCGAGGACATGAAAAAGAAAAGGACTTACTTTTTTTTTGTATTGTGATAGAGTTCATTATATAATACCATGCTAATAATATACTATAAGCTAAAAACAATAAAATTGAGCATTGGTTAAGTTATACCCACAGATACATAACTCTAGTACAAACTGTACATTCTTCTATTGTAGACAGCCATTGTTTGGTGGAATTGGAGACAGTCTGTGAGGGCTACATTCTGAGGTCTGAGAGCCACTTTTGAAATGAAAATATAATACCTCTGTATAAACCTTATCCAGTGTTTAATTAAACTGACTAATATTTTGTTTATATATAATAATTTAAAGAGTTAATTTTTATTGGAAACTTAATACATGCTAAATATATATTATATGTAAGATATATTATTGACCAAGGGAGTAGAAACTATTCAATAATAATAATACATAATAATATAATTTTGCAGATAAAAAAACTATGGCCCCTGGAGTTAAATTATATCTTCTACCTCAAATAGCTAGCAAGATTGAAAACAATCATGTTTTAGAATCATGGAAGTTTAGGATTAATTCCAAAATTTAAATTATACAGATTATTTTGAAATGCTATATTCCCACTAAGGCTCACTAGTGTAAAGAAATAGTGTGTTCTATTCATATTTTCTCCGCAGTTTGATAGCAACATAAGAAGACAATGAGTAATTTTGGGTGATGAGCAGAATAGAACATTTTGAATATTATTTGTGTTCTTCAGAGTTCAATGCTGATATGATAGTAATAGGAGACTGGGCTTTGGGGAAAGTGACTAAGTGGTGAGGGATCTGGTCTCCTGAGGTGGCCAGTGCCTTTATCAGGAAGTGAAGCAAGTGCCCTCTCCTAGTTGGTGGTGAGGGTACCCAGGAGCAGAGTGAGTCCTCATCAGATGCGGACCAAATCAGCGGCCCTTTGCTCTCACGCTGCTGATCCCTAGACCTATGAGAAATCAATTTAATTATTTATAAATGATGCAGTCTGTAAAGGACTTTGTTGCAATGGCAAGGAGTAAGAAACTCCTTTAGAAAGGAATCTTTTTTGATATTCTTTCAAGGGCTGCTAGCTTCCAGTTATTCAGTCACAATTCAATCATTTTCAACTGTTGTTCTCCTTTTTTTAATATCTGATTTCTTGATGATGCACAAACTAGTTGATTGACTGCATGCTTGGCTTATCTTGCAGAGCAGAAAGTCTGAAATTATTTTCATTTTATAGATCATCAACCTTAATTTAGGCTTGAGGCAATGTTACAGTGCATTTTACTTTTCAATTAGCATATGTTGTCTGGTTTTGCCACAAAGGGGAATACTGGAGACAGGATTGTCATTTAGAAACCAAACATTAAGTGAAAGCAATGGGAGAGAGGAGGGCAGGAAGGAGAGAGATTTGTGTACCTTTAGTGTGTTTATTAAGCTAAGTCAAACATTTCCAGAAGAGACATTGTCTGGTTCCTGATGCTAACTGAGGTCCCAGAAACCTAAACCATTGCCATGGAAAATTCAAATCACATTGTGTCTGTATCCCACAGGTACCCAGAGAGCACACAGTGTGGAAAGCTCCAGCTGCTGCATAAGGTCCTGTTGTGATACAGGAGACTTGATAGGCAGAATTATCTTCTCATCATCCTGGAAGCTCTCACCTCCAGATAAAGTAGATCTTCAAGGCAATAGTTTAAAAATAAAATGTAGTAAAGGCTGACAAAGTCAAAATGGTAGCCTAATTTTAAATACTCTTGAGTAAAAGAATCCCTCATCTTCTGCCTCTCTAGCCACACCATAGTCTAATGTATTATGATTTGGAGGCTAACTTTTATTTTTTTTCATTGAGGAATATAATTCATGGGGGGGATGTATTGTTTTGACAAAACTCTTCATAGATATGGCTGGAAATTTTGCCCTAGTGTCCGAAGGAGCCATTTTGGTTTGTTACTTTTTATTCCACCCCCCAAGAAAATTGTATTCTTTTCTTTTGTTGAAAATATATGTTTTTACACTATATATTCTGATTATAGCTTCTGTAATTCCCCGATATCAATTCCAGTTCCTTCCCTTCCTTTCCCATCTGGATCCAGTCTCTTTCTGTCTGTCCTTAGAAAACAAACAAGCATCCAAGGATGTCAGCCAATGAAAGTTCACAGCGGAAGGAATACCTGGCCTGTATACTATTACTTTTGGATTGAGGAGTTGGAACAAAAACTTAGTCGTCTTTCTTCTTCTTCTTCTTCTTCTTCTTCTTCTTCTTCTTCTTCTTCTTCTTCTTCTTCTTCTTCTTCTTCTTCTTCTTCTTCTTCTTCTTCCTCTTCTTCTTCTTTGTATAAAGCTATTAGAGTTTCCTTGCTGACCTGGGCAGATGAAATGAATTTGTAGAGTTATCTCAGATTTAAGAAATTACTTGAGACTGAGACTTGGTTTGTGTTGATTCACAAGCAACATTCGACCTTGACTAAGTCAGATAGTGCTCTGAGTTTCAGGCTAAGCACAGGCTTCCTCTGTAACTCTTCCACATTCCTTAGCTACTGAATTATGTAAATTAACATTCTACCAGTGTTTTGCTACGCCAACCTTATAAATATTTACATCACAATGTGTTACTTCTCTGAGGCGGAGCAAAGTTAGATTTCTCAAGGGTATTTTGCTGTCTTCTTTAACAACATTTGAGGCAGGACATTTAATACATTTGTAACTTTAAAAAAAAACCAGATTACAGTATTTATTTAGTCAGTTATTACTTTTTTTAAAAGAAAGTAGTGAGCCATTCACTGATTCTGGTAGAGATTTTTATAAGGAAAGTTAAATTTAGATGCATCCTGTAAAATAACAGGAGTGTATTTTTGTAGGATAATCATATTAAAACAGAGTTTTGAAAGGCAAGGGAATACTACAAGTATAATTAATTAGTTTAGCATGACATCATGTGCCACAAGTACATACAAATTTCATTTATCAACCAGGAACATTAAAATAGACAGTGGAACAACAACAGAAGAGATGACTGAGTTAGCTGGAAGTCATCTCGAGTGTCAGCAGGAATGTGGTAAGGTGATGTATCACTAAAGAGGAGAGCTGAGTTAAGTTCATAAGTAATTTATTATAAAAAATATCAGGCAAATGTCAGATGGGGGTTGAAGCAACCAGAGAGACATGCTATGATTACATCTCATGTTTCACTCAGTTGATTTAATATTCCCAAGTGACATCAGTGTTTAAGATTTGTATTATGTAATTTTAAAATCATCACTGGATTAGAGTGGATCGTATCCTTATGGGAATATGTCAACCAGATACTTAAAAGCAATTTAGCATTTCCATGTCACTGTCCATAACATCAGTTATAACATCCAATCTTTAACTTAGATTTGAAGTCTTTCTTTAAAATGCCACTTAAACACAGAGGTGGGCTTATCATTATCAAAAACTAAAAATAGAAAAAAATAAGCATATGGAACATTTTAAAAGTTCCAGGCAGGATGAGGAAAATCATGACCCAAGGCTTAGGTGTTTCCATCCTGGTCCTTTACTAATTTCTTAGGGTCTCAGTTTCAGAATCTGTAACATGAGGGCACAGAAGATGTTTCTCTTATTGCTCCACTGTGAAAATTCACACAGATAATACAAACCAAGTTCTCAGAATACTGAGAACATGACATCTGTAAGAGTCAGGCATTTATATCCTCTACAACCAGAACTCGATCATTTTTCAGGTACGCTAACTCATCGAGACTGTTCCTTTAGTGTGTGAAACAGAATCTCTAACAGGAAAATGATTTTACCCTGTGACTGATTAAAGAGTACCAGTGGGGGATTTGGTTTGACCAAAGGAGACAAAGAGCAAACAGTTATCAGCTCTAACTTAGACCTGGTCAACTTACAGGGCACCATGTAGACTGGTTCCCTTGTCAGGTCAGCTTACAGGGGAGACATGCATTTCAAGGGCTCTTCAATCAATCTAAAGCCCATTCCACCTGCTCTTTTTTGCCCTTGAGACCCTCTAGTGAGAAAGTTTAGTGTAGGAAGAGAATATAGTAGTCATTTTACCCAAGAGTCACAATGTTCTTAGTATCTGCATGTCTTAAAATCTTTTTCTTATATGCATTTTGAGATTATACCAAGTACTGATCAATTTTATTTAGGCAAAATGCTGTTGTGCCAAACCTTAAATTGGGATACATACAATAATCTACCTTTTTTTTTTTTTAAATTTGAGATTGTTGTTCCCCATTCCACCTATTACACACACACACACACACACTCGCACAGACACACACATACACACACACACACACACACACACACACACACACACACACACACGACGTAGGAGTATTAGCAAAATATAGCCTGAGGTCTAGAAATGAACACAACCGTGCAACCTGGGGGATTCTCTCATAGGTAGTCTTGGGACCATACTATTGTCTAGAAGATCATATAAAATAACCTTTATTGTTTGAGACACTAAGATTTAAAACCAGTCCACCTCTTAATCTAGGATTTTAGAGAAGGTTCCCAATCTTTCAGAGGTTTAGTTTTCTTATCTAGTAAGATGGGGAATAATGTTGCTTTGTTGCTTTGGTGGACTGAAATCCATTCTAGGGAGACCGGCTAAGGTCCTCATGTGTCAGTTATATCATCGATGCCTAAAAGCTGGAAGCTCTAGTTAAAATACTCAGAGATGTTCTCTCAGCATGCAGCAGGCATGGGAGGTCCTGCCTTCTGGGAATTTACTTGATGTGTCTACACAGTGCATTCTCAGTGGATGTCAACTCCTGCTCTCCAAACAGCTACCACATCATTTGGAGATTTTTGTTGTTGTCAAATAATAGCCCCCTCCAAGAATTTCTAAGCTAAGTAAAACTCTAAAGCTTCTCCCCCTGTTTAGGATAAATGACCCCAAAGTTATCATATTGTTGAGTCACTGAATCTTTGTAGTAAAGACAGCAAATCACAATAGAGATTTTGACCTGGAAGTGACCTTAAGAGCATCTGGCTCAGATCTTGTCTGGTGTAAAAATGAAGGAAGTGAGTCCTGGAGGCACTCAGAGCCAGGTGTCCATTCTGCTCCCTGATGTCCCTGTCACTGTTTTATAAATGGTGCTGTAGATTTGGATCTGCAGCTACTCAGAGGCAGGGTGCAGTGTGAGCACAGTTCAGCAGTGGCAGGTTTGTGAAGTTCAGTCCTGTTCATTGTGTGGGGACAGCTATGGCTACAGACAGCTCTGCGTTACTTTCCAGATGAGAACCTGACAGACTCCAGGCCTGTTGGATGAGTCTGTGTGCTGACAAATGACTTGACAAAATGGGCACACGAAGAGGGTGCTGGTGGATGGGAAAGGGGCCAGCTCTTCCCTGGGGAATACTTGAGACAGCCTGAGGACTGCAAAGTGACTCTTGAGCATATAACATTTTAAAGAAGAACTATTTGATTTAACTGCAACGGCTTCATTTTCTTTGTCATGAGCTGTTTTCTATGAAATCCGATTTGCAACTTCAATTGTATCAATTATTTCTTTCAATTATGAAGCAGAGTTTGAAATTAACAGGGTTAAGTGATGTACCTGAAGAATTCTCTATGGAAACAACAGAAGGTGCACTTAGTCTATTTCTCACAATACTCACTGCTCTTCTTTAAGATGTTGGGATCTGAAGGACCAGCAAGAGGCTTGGTGGATACGGCACTTGCCAGACAGGCATAGAGAACTAAATTTTCTTCCTGAAAACCACACAAAAGAGGAAGGAGAAAACAACTCCACAAAGTCATCTTCTAACCTTCACACACATTCTGCAGATTGGCATGTACTGCCCCCACCCCATATATCACACACATGCATAGTCACACAATGATAATGAAGTTTTAAAAGATATTGGAATGTGAAAGTTATATACTTAAAACTTGCATCTTGATGTCTGGGATGTGTCTCAGTGACAGAGTAGTTACCTAGCATGTACCAAGGCCCTATGTTCAATCTTTAGCACTTCCAGAAAGTTAAAAATTATGCAATAATCTTTGATCTGTGCACACTCGAAAGAACTAAAATGCCTTGAAAGTTTTAGAAATTAGTTTTGTGTTCCAATCTGCAAATGGGGCTGTTGTGTTTTCTCGGCTGTAAGACAGACAACTTTACTTTCTATTAATAGATCCTGACTCAGGATTTATTATTTTCTTTATCTGTTGTCCCTTTCCTTTGTTTCTTTGCCCTTCCTTCCTTCCTTCCTTCCTTCCTTCCTTCCTTCCTTCCTTCCTTCCTTCCTTCTATCCTCCTCCCCTCCTCCTCTTCCTCCTCTTCCTCCTCTTCCTCCTCTTCCTCCTCCTCCTCCTCCTCCTCTTCCTCCTCTTCTTCCTCCTCCTCCTCCTCCTCCTCCTCCTCCTCCTCCTCCTCCTCCTCCTCCTCCTCCTCCTCCTTCTTCTTCTTCTTCTTCTTCTTCTTCTTCTTCTTCTTTTGAGACAGGGTCTCATTGTGCAGCCTTGGCTTGCCTGGGACTGGCAATGTAGACAAGGCTGGCCTTGAACTGACAGAGACCTACCTGCCTCTGCCTCCTGATAAATGAAGCTAAAAGCATGTGCCACTATTCCTGGCCTTACCCGCCACCTTTTAACATTCTGCTTAAGCACAGTCCATTTCTGACAATCCATCATAAATTTTGTGCAAAGTATAATGTTGGGAAACAGTATGCCCATTGTTTTAGATTCTTGATAACTAAGAGATAACAGTAAGATAACACAAGCAGAGAGAAAGAATCAAACAGAAGAAAGGAGGGTAAAACAGAGCAGGGTGAAAAGGAAGATAATGTATAGACTGAGGGAACAAGGAGAAATTCACTAAGTGCTAGATCAAGAGGAAAAAGCTCCGTGGGTTTCTCTACATGGAGAAGGCTCAAGGCTCAGGCAGGTGTGTGTGGAAAGGCAAACAGTGCCTTCTCTCTTCCTGCTTGTGTTTCTGATCATCACTACCGTGTGCTGCCTGAGCTCCTCCCTCTTCTGAAGCCTTCTGTTGAGAACCTGTTTCCCACATGACTGTTTGTTCTTTCCTCCCTCTCATGGAAGAGACAAAGGTGATGGAGGTTGTCTGTGTGCATTTTCCCCCTTTAGGTAACTCACCGATGCAGTCTAGACAGTGACCTCCAGGAAGATGAAGTTTGTGTGTAGCATCATCAGCCTAGAAGAGCAGCTTCCCATAAGCCTACAGAGTGAGCTGGTCCATAAGCCTACAGAGTGCCCTGGTCCATAAGCCTACAGATTGAGCTGGTCCATAAGCCTACAGAGTGGCCTGGTCCATAAGCTTACAGAGTGACCTTGTTCATAAGCCTACAGAGTGACCTTGTTCATAAGCCTACAGAGTGAGCTGGTCCATAAGCCTACAGAGTGAGCTGGTCCATAAGCCTACAGAGTGACCTGGTCCATAAGCCTACAGATTGAGCTGGTCCATAAGCCTACAGAGTGGCCTGGTCCATAAGCTTACAGAGTGACCTTGTTCATAAGCCTACAGAGTGACCTGGTCCATAAGCCTACAGATTGAGCTGGTCCATGCTCCTAAGCTACTCTGGCTCTCAGTCTTCTTATTGACGTAAAGAGATAAAAATTGACTTGAAGCCCGTGTTTGCAACTCTTTGGAGTCAGGACTGGATATTTCTTCTAACTCTTTTATTAATTTTTTATTTCAAGTATAGCTTTAAATTAAAATATTAGTACTGAAAGTATTTACATTATATTGGCAAATGTTACACAACAGAGCTACAGAGCCTTTTCTTTTCAGAGAGATATTGTTAGTCATTTATGATTTCATCTCCATATACATATATATATGCTTATATAATAAAATGTAATTATATATAGAATATTTTTAATTGTAGGGAAGCAGTATTTATTTTCCCCTACCTTAGCTATCACTACAGAGCATTTGTTGATGAAAATGTCTGAGCCTCACATTTCTTGATATGAGTCTAATAAATTTTTTGGAAACTTAAATATATATATATATATATATATATATATATATATATATATATAGGCTTAGTAGCTTTTAAATCAGAACCAGTTATTTTTTCCTTGGTTTATTTTTTAAAAAAGCTCTCTCCCCTCTCCTCTTTTATGCTTTTGTCTTCATAGGTCTGCTTCTTGAATCCTCTATAAAATGGTGCCTAATATTGCATTTTATGGGTGCTCTTATAATTATGAATCTGTTGTTGTGTTTAGAGAAGGTCTTGTTATGTGGCCTGGAATTCTGGATCCCTCTGTCTTGGAGATTTCAGGATCTGATTTTAATTTGAACATATACAGAATGATGTCGTGTTACAAGTTTAAAGTTTAATGAGTTTAATATATGGTAAATTGGTTTTAAAAGGAATTTTATGATGAAAATAATCTTTGTGCTCTTTTGTGAAATGTGGTCAGACACACAAGTGAGAAGAATAAGAAGGGATAATAAGACAAACTGATTACTGAAGATTACTTGATTAGTCAAGAAAAGGGTAAAACCTGGGATTTTGCTGGAGAGGGACACATCAGTAGGGGACCTGTGATAACATTGGGTGATCCATTTGAAGCCACATTTAGAGATGCCGTTTGTGCTTTATTTATGAGGCAGGGGATGGGTGATGGGGTGTGGGCTAGTCAGGGCCATATTTCATGAAGACTAGTTGAATAGTATAACCGTGACAGGGGGAGAGGAGGGATTGGAGAGTATGCTTTTATTTTTTATTTGGTTTGTTTTTTGTTTGAGACTGGGTCTTGTGATGTAGCCTTGAGTGGCCTCAGACTCACAAAGGTCCTTGTGTCTCTGCCTCCCTGAGTGCTGGGATAGAAGACCAGGGTCACTATGCACTGCCACCCATCTCCAGAAAGCCTTAAAAACAACTAGCTGCCCTGGGCCTCAGTTTCCAACACTGAATCAGTTATGACAATGGTCTGATGAACCCACATGTAAAAACCAAGATCTCTCCAAGGCACAACCAGGCCTGCAGAGGCCTCTCCTATTGCCCAGTCTTTTCCCAAATGGACTTTCATTCTCACAATAACTCAGACACACCTGGGAGTTGATCCTGTACCACCGGGCAGACAAGATGACGCCTGGAACCTGAATAGAAGAAGCAGATGGGAATAGTTCCTTTTCTGAGAACAGATTTAAGGAGGAGACAGGCAATATGGCCAGGAGGTGGCCAGGCTATAGAAACACTGCCGCAGAGCGTAGTAATGAGCACATCCTGACCCAGTGAGAGCACCACCAAGCTTCACCCTGGGAAAGGGCAAAGGTCATTCCCAGTGGCTGCTTGTGCCTATGGGGTGGTACTCTTCTTGAGACCAGCTGGAGGAAAGGGATCTCCAGGAAGAGTGTACAGTCAGTGATGAGACCACCATCCTTATTTATTGTAAACAGTGGACACTCTTGAAGGCCCATCTGCACTTTTGCAATACGTTCTGCACCTGGCTTTTTGTTTTCCTTCCTGAAGCACAGTTGCTTGGTATGCATGAGGAGTCCCCATCTGCCTCACAGACAGTCATGGGAGCTGACTTCATGCTTTTATCTGAGAACCAGGGGCTCAGTCAATTCCCATTCCAGAACAAAACTTCAGTACTGTGACTGTACACACACACACACACACACACACACACACACACACACACACACGATCTAGGTCTTGGAAATAGTCTACTTTTATCTGGTAAAGTCCTTTCAGACATCAAGGATTTTTGGCTCACTGTAGTGTGCTTCTGAACTCTCCACAACACATTACAGTTATTACCTGGTAAGAAAAACTAAGAGCTGCATTTAATAATGTCGTGTTTAGGAAGCTGGGGAAACAAAGGGCTGAGAGAATTTGGCACCCTGTAATCCAACAAATGGTGGTTCCACTGCTGCCTCCTCAAAGTGTCTCTGCATGGCTCAAATCTGTGTGACTGTCTTCCATTCAGAGCACTGAGCCCTTTCCTAAAGGAGGTAACAGCTTTGAATTGAGGGCCACACTGTTATCCTTTACTCAAGGAAAAGCCACAATAATTTCTTGTCTCCAGAACTTCTGCCCAGCAATGTATCTTCCCAAGAATGTGCTCACCCTCATCATTAAAGGGAGTAAAACTGACTCTCTACTAGAACTGAGAAAATTACAATTATGTGTGTGTACATGTGTGTGTGTATGTGTGTGTGTGTGTGTGTGTGTGTTGTGTGCACGTGAGACAATAACAGTTGAGGAAGAGGGAATGGTAAATTTGGGAGGGAAACCATAAGCAGGGAAGGGTAGGATAGACGAGAGAGGGTAGTGGATGGTGTGTACATTTTAATTTTAAAAATGTATAATTTAAAGCTAACCAAATAGACCCTTTTTGTCTTTTTTGTAATAGACAGTAGACTTCAATTTTTTTGCTTAATTTTACCACAAGATGGAAAATCCTCTCCCAGGTTCAAACACAGCATTGGTGATATAACACGGACATCTAATTGAGCATCTCTGTCCATGACATAGTGACTCCAAAGCATGAAGCACTGACACCATTCTGCATGTGGTAAAGACACGGTGCTGTT
This sequence comes from Arvicanthis niloticus, assembly GCF_011762505.2. NCBI lineage: Eukaryota > Metazoa > Chordata > Mammalia > Rodentia > Muridae > Arvicanthis > Arvicanthis niloticus. The sequence goes on from NC_133435.1 coordinate 24,623,460, forward strand.
GAAAGACTCTCCATAGCTTTTGCCTCCAAGTTAACATCCGTAAATGTGTGAATGTCAGAAAGCCTAATTATGCATCTCAGTGATATTTTACTTCATGCGTTTTGGTCTAAGTTATCTTTATGGTTACAGTTAGGCATAGTGTGTATTCTGCAATGGTATTTTTATGACAAAGTGAAACAAGCCCTTATTGTTTCTGGGCCAATATTGTTTCTGGGTATCTGGGACATACAGTTCCTTCAATAAATAGTTATTTAAAAAATGAAAGTGAAATTTAAATTTATTTTATAAGAAAATAGATATTAAAAAATAAGACATGCATAACTGAAAACACACTGTTTCAAAGGTTTCTGCTAAAGGTTGACTGATTGTTTGAAAATACAACTAGACAAGATTATATTATCACTCTTAGCCTTGGGACACAGGTCTACTGGAAGTGAAAACATGGTGATAAATTGGTTAGAATATTTATCTATTTTCTCCTCACAAGATGAATGAATATAAGTTTTGGTCCTCATGACCATGAACATGACAAGATTCCAAGACTTATTAATCCTTAGCAACTTAGATATTATTGGAGTCATTATTTGGGTCTATAAGGTCAATACTCAGTTTACAAGCAATAGGAGCCTGTGATGTTTTAGAAAACAAATTGTGACCGAGGTTTAAATGAATCTTAGCCATCAAGGGGACTGTTTTAAAACTTCTGCCTCTACTTGCAAAAGTAGCAAAGGAACCAACAGTGGGTAGCCAAGATGAGAAAAAAAGATAGATATCTGAATATAAACGCCAGAGAGGAAAAACAGAGAAAAGAAATTTGCTGGGTTGGGGAAATACACCTCATTAAGGCAAAGACTTAATGAGGTTTGTGCAGCAGCTCTCAGGGACCAAGACACAGCTACTGGCTTCAGTCCTGTGCTTCTTCACAATGAGCATCTCTGCAGTGGGATTAATCACATTGCTGAATAGTTCCATCAAGCAGGATTATTTTTTTATACCTACAAATTTAGTATATACTTATGTGTTTAACATATATAAATATGTAATATATTATGTTATTATATCTATCTACTACATACACAATATATTTATTGGACATATAAATACATAACTAGGGAGTAACATAACACCTCAGAGTGACCTGATCCCACTAGACGTTGCCTTCATTTATTCAATAGGCATGGATTCTTAAAACAAGATGATTTTGCAAGAAAAGAAATAAAATCATGGTTCAGGATGTGTTCTCACCATTCCAAAATACAATGCAGATTGAACTTTTTTAAAGGCTAGATACAGACATTTCACTAGCAAAGTTCACTGGGAACAAAACAAAAGAAATAGAGGCCATGTTCTTCCTAATAGACTTTGAATGATTTTTGGAATGATTGTTGACTGTTCTCTATTTATGGTTGGGCTTTGAAATTATATAACTAGACATGATTCATGATATACTCGTTTTAGAAAGAGATTTCATATCATAATACTGAGTGTGCTTGGCAGTGCAAAGTTTATTTCTTCTTCTCTAACCTAATTAAGAAGCCTTGGTCCAGTCTCTTAGGACAATAATGGGTCTAATTTTTTCTTGATCAGTGCCTCAGGTCATTCGTACCTCAAGAGCCTTGGTACATCTTTTCTATCTTGTTTCACTTCCTGGCTTTTAAAAGCATCTCTATTAAAATATTAGGTAATTATATAGAGAATGGAGAGGAAAAAAAATTCCCTCTAGAGACAAATCCAGTTTCTTTGTTTCCTCACATAAAAAACACTTGAACTTCGTAGAAAAGAAATAAAAGCACCTCCCTTTCATTTCCACTTAAGGCCTCTGGAGCTGGAACCAGGTATGTGGTTTCAGAGCACAGACAATCATGAAATGCGGCACTCAGTCCTTTTCATACATTCTTCCTCGACTAAATTATTAATTACAGATCAGGGCCCAGATAGCAAATTCAAATAAATGCTTTGCTTCTCTGAGGTTCAGAGTCCCCTTAAAAGTTTTGCGTTTGTAAGACAACAATTTTATTTCATATGCTGGACTGTCTAGAAATGTTTCCAGTCCACGAGCATGAGTGTGCATTCTGCTCATTGGCTGGGTGAGTAGTTAGAGCATCTGACTACTAATATGGTGGTGTATTCCAATTGTGTAGTCAACACCACCACTCCTGACCACCCCATCTGGGGGCTGAGGTGGGGCCTGCAGCTTGCGGAGATAAAGCACTATCTTGAAGCTATATGGTTTGTTTCAGTGTTTCTTTCCTTAATACTGTCTGTCAGATTCGGTCACACTTTCTTTGTCTCCTCTTCCACTTATCATTTATTTTACCACTGAGAGCCATAAAAGAAGGCTGTGGGGCATAGGTTTCCATGGTCTACTGGCAGGAACATAAGAGTGTTCTTTTCAAAAGAGCAGGGAGTGCTTCTAGCATTGACTAAACAGGAGCCATTTTGACAGGATCTACCACAGAGGGCTGTGTACATTATTGGTATGTAGCATGGCTAAGAAGTCTTCTGTGTTGATTTTGTATACTGCCATTCTGCTAAAAGTATTTATAAGTTCTGAGAGTTTCCTGGTGGATATTCTAGAGATGCTAGAGTCCAGACTTATACATTCATCACTGCTGTAATGTTACTGCCTCTGTAGATAGGTTTAAATTACTTGTCTTGATTTAAGTGTGGTAGAGCATCTGCAAGATAAACACATTCATTTCCTTAAAATTTTCCAATTGAGTGGAATCTATATTTTAAAGGCACACCCAAATGATTTTCTAAATTTTATTCTTATTTGTTACAATGTCACGTTTCTACCACTAATGTTAGTGACTTGGACAGTCTCTCCTTTTTGGCTGATTTGATTGCTGAGTTGTCAATCTTACGGATCATATCAAAGATCCCACTGCTTGTTTGCTTGATTGTTTTCCAGGGCCCTTTTGAGCCAAGAGGGTTGGAGGAGGACCCAGACGGCAAACACTGAACTTTCTACACTGTTGCATTTAGGTTTTGGTTTGATTTGATTGTGATTATGCCTTAATTCTTCCCTCTTTGCAAAAGAAAATATTTGTTATTGTGATTCTACAAGAGCCCAGAGTTGAGAGACTTGAACTCTTAAGGAGAATGTACATTTTTTTAAAAGTGAATTTGGAGTTTTAATCTTTGGAGGGTTTGAGAGAGTTTAGAGTTTTAGAGAGGCTTTGAAAATTCAATAGAGGCTGTGGAGGTTTTAAAGAGACTGAACTTTAAAAGTAAACTTTTAGGCTCTGGGACTTTTAAAAGTTGGAAGTTTTAATATTGTGGTATTAACGTGGGGATGGACAATAAAAATTATGGATTATCAAGTGAAACGTTTGTGTGTCAAGCTGACACGTCATCACTTGTGCTGGTTGGGTTTTTTTTTTTTTTTTTTTTTTTTGGCAACTTGACACAAACATAGGTGTATCTGTAAAGAGTAAATTTTAATTGAGACAATGCTTTCTTAAGAATGAACTGTACACAAGTCTTGATTAATATAGGAAGATCCAGCTTATGGTCAGTGGAGCCACCCACAGGCAGTGGCCTTGTGCTATATAGGAAAGCAGGCTGAGCAAGCCAGTAGAAGAGGAAACCAATAAGGAGTGTTTCTCCATGGTTTCTCCTTCAGTTTCTGCCTCCAGATGCCTGCCTTGAGTTTCTGTCCTGCCTTCCTTCAGGCTTTAAGGTATAGTACTGATTTATTTATATGAGATCTCTCTGATTTCTTGACACAAGCACTTAGAACTATAAAATTCCCTCTTAAGACTTGTATAGGTTTTGGTATGTTATGGTTTTACTTTTATTCAACTCTGTGGATATTTTAACTTTCTTCTTGATTGCTTCAATGATTCATTCACCACTCATTAGTATGTTCTTTAATATCCACAAATGTGTGAATGATCTGTAGTTCTCGCTGTTTTGTTTCATTTCACTGTGATCATACATAATGCAAAGGAATTTTTTTCAACTTTCCTTATTCCTTAGGACTTGGTTTGTGTCATAATATAGTTATGGTTTCTAGAGAAAATTCCATGCACTACTGAGAAAACTGCAGTCTTCTCGGTATTTGGGTGGAATATTCTGAAATATCTGTTAAGTCCATTTGATCTAAAGTATCATTTAATTCAGAATTTTTTTCCTCTGTTCCTTCTTTTGCTGGGAACATCTGTCAGTTGGTGAGAGTGGGACAGTAAACTCTATATCTGGCAGCATTTGTCTTAGGAAATTGAATACACCCGTGCTTGGTGCATAGCCGTTAGATTTCTAATAGCCTCTGGATAGATTGTCCCTTAATAAATGTGAAGTGCCTTTTATCTTTTCTGATTAGCTGTACTTTAAATTTGACTTTGCCAGACAATATAACATCGACTCCTGCTTGCTTCTAAGCTTTTTTTTTTTTTTTTTTTTTTTTTTTGCTTATAATACATTTTCTATCTTTTCACTCTGAGATAACATCTGTCTTTTCTGGTGAGGTGTCTTTCTTGGAGACAACAAATAGATGGGGCCCACCTTTTGACCCATTCTGATCATCCCTGTCTTTTGATGGAAGGAACTGATACCATTAATAGAGAATGTGAATTTTTAAAAGGAAATCCAAATTATATTACTATTGCACAAAAAGTTTGTGATATACTGGACATTTAAGTAATTAATTCTGTGAATTCCACCCTGTGGACATTTGTCTATATCTTTATTATTGTCTCTTAGAAACAATAAGCAATCTAATACGCTATGCAAGCTACCTGGAAACGGTCTAAGTTACTGTTCTGTTGCTGCAAAGAGACATCCTAACCAAGGCACCTCTTATAAAAGAAAGCATTTGTGGGCTCACTTACAGTTTCATAGGGTTATTTTCATGGCAGGCAGGCAGGCATGGTGCTGGAGAAGTAGCTGATGAATTTACATTCTGATCTGCAGGCAGCAGGTAGAGAGAAAAATGGCCTACTGTGGGCTTTTGAAACCTCACAGCCCACTCCCAGTGACACACCTCCTTCAACAATGTCACACCTGCTCCACCAAAGCCTCACTCCTCCAACAAAGCCGCCTCTCCTTCCCTGCCCAAACAATCCCATGCCATAGTGATTAAACATTCAAATGTATAAACCTATGGGGGCCATTCTTATTCAAACCACCACAGAGAGTGTACAGCAAAACTTCAAATAGTAGTGTGCATAGTGATGCTGTATCTCTCTTATTGCTCAAACTGTATTGCTTTATATGTATTGTTTTATTTATTTTTATTTTTTTTAGCTTTATAGGGACAGTGGAAGTTTGCTCAGAAACTGACAATCAGTTATAGGAGACGTAACTGCTCTCAGTGTAACCATGTAATGGTTGACAGCCAGTAAAACACAGTTGCTTTCAGAGGCTTTCTTTTTAGTTTGAGAAACAATCTTGATTTAGGATTTCATAATCTTAAGTAGATTCCAGTCACTTTAGTTAAACTTAGCAGTCATGTGGAAAGGCGGGTGATGGCCCTTGAGTAGTGGACATATATTGTGTACTTTTTAAATGAGCAACAAGGTTTGCCTGATGGTATTACTTGTTCTATAAAGGTGATTAGAATAAGTCCTTTCAGCTTGAGTGCACATCTATGTAGCTACCTGCTCCAAGGGATGAACTTCCCTTAGCTTTGCTGGTTGCATTACATTCCTATCAGTTCCTCTATTGACCTTGTGTCATAGGGAATGGCCAAGATCTGCACTTTTTTTGCCATGTGGATGCCATCAGTGATTTATTCCTTAGCTTTGATTAATAGCATCTTGTAAAAACATATCTCCCAAATCCTAAAGAAGTGAGACAGGCTTTCTAGCATTTAGCACATGTGACCTCTGAGGGGCCAGCTGCATCATCTTCAGGAAGTTGTACAAATTCTGGGTCTAAGTCATATCCTTACACCTCTCAAAGAAAAGGAAAAAAAAGGAAAGAAAAAAAAAAAAGGAAAGACAAGTACCGGATGATTGCAACTGTATGTTCGTTTTTTCAGTACAGGAAGAATTGGTGTTTTCACATGAAGAGCTGATCCCATGATTTCTTTTTTTCAACATACCTTCTTCCCCTTCTTTCCTTGTACCAAAGTTCAGCCAGCCAAATTTGTTCTTTCTCCTTCTCTCCCAAGTTCCTGTTCTCACACTATGCTTCCATAAACAGAACATAAATATTCCACAGTTTGCCTACTTTAGGGGCCAGTGATCCGTATTCACATCCAGGCGCATCCAATTCTTCATCATATATGGATACTTCAGAAATTCTGATACTCACATTCCCTGTTGGGACTGACATTACTTGAATGTGTTCACATCCTTAATTTTATTATAAGAAAACTGAACTTAGCCTCCAGTCTCCTGGAGTTAATTTATTATGTATATTGTTTCTATCAAAGCTAATATGATTGACCTGATGGAAGTGTTTGGATAAATTGACTGGCAAATTCAGCCAGATTGACTTTTCTGTTTTCTATTGGCAAAAACATCATACGTGGCTCAAAAAAAAAAAAAAACCATATATGAAATAATCAGAAAAGATGTTATAAACACTGTGTAAATTTATCCTTGACACAAGAAATTAGAAAGAAATTCATTTAAAATGTGGTCATCAAGTGTCCATGTGTTACATTCCAACCTACATCAACATTAAATCAACTGTGTTACTACTTTTCCAAAGAGGGAAGCACTAAGTCCCTCATAATACACATATAAAACAATAATTTGTGCACATGACCTATGTATGTATATAGTTCAAATAATGTCACAACTCTGCCATAATATTTATCTCACTTATTTAAGATAACTCAATTCATATTCCTCCTGTCATATTCTCAGTCCAGATCCAAGGTTGGTGGAGGGCTCTGTATTGCATTGGTCACTATGACGTGGAAAATGAAATCTTAGTGTAACCTCTGTATCCTGTTCTGTGTAAGTCTTTGCAAAACACTGAGAGCCATAGCGAGCAACTCCAGTTGCAGAAGAATTTGACAAATGTACCGTTAGGTGTAAGGGTTAAACATTGCTAGGTTTATCATGTACTCTGCCTCAGGTCTCTTGTAAGCTTTTATATAAGTAATAAGCCCCTTTTACATGTGATAATAACAATTAAAGAAGAAGAAGCCATGAGTTTGAGAGGGAGCACGGGGATCACGGGAGGAGTCAGTGGAGGACAGTGAGAAGCTAAAGATGGTGTAGTGGAGGAGTTGTGCATGAAACTCTCAAAAATTAAAGAAATCCTTTCTAAAAGGACAAATTGAAAGAAATGCTATCTTCAAAACAACTGGTGTATTATGAACTTGAAATTAGGTTTACAATTTCACTCGCCTTGAACTGTTGACAAGTGATCATGTATGACAGAATAAATGTGTGGTTTTTGAATGATTGGATACCAGCAATGGAATAAATAAATGGAAAGGAAAAAAGTGGCATTCATTTTTAATTTTGATTGTTACTTATTGCTCCATCGGGCTAGCAAATATTTACTTAAATTTCCAAGAGAAGTCAAGACCACATATTGACAATGTTATTATTTCTTAAGAGGAAAATTTTCTAATATTGGTCTTTTATGGTTATGAGTCATTTTCAACTAAACATTAGTGTTCTTTGGGAATTAACTGTTTTTATCTTTAAAATTAGATTCTATTAAGACAAGACTTTTCAGGGACTAGGGCAGGAAGAAGCAAAGGAAACTTTGAAGCTGGTATTATTCGTGGATGGATCCATTTTTCAAATGTCAAACTAGAGAAAATGAAATATTGGCAAAACCACAAGTACAGCTGGCCCAGCAGAGCTAAGTATAAATGTGTTATAAGTAAGAAAAAGGTATATAGATGCTACCTGTACTTTGTGCTATTTTTCCTGTAAGTCTAATATTGCTCTAAAAATAAATAGAAATGTATCTATTTTGATATTAGTTAAAAATTAATCTATTACTTCAAAAAGACCTCAAATCTAATATTTAGGGCTCATACATAAGGTTTTATTGGCAAGAAGGGAAAAACTGTGTATACAAAATGTTTTCATACATAAAATTGAAATAAAAACCTCAAAATTTCTAAGGACAAACAAATCCTTTTAAATTTAAAAATGTGTTTACCTGGAGTGATTCTCAGCCTTCAGACATATAGTGCATTGAACAACTTAATTTTACTCATAATAATTCTAGTTCATTAAATGAACTGATTTTGGAAGGAGATACTGACAGCCGTCTCGCTAAAATGTAGAAATAATATAAATAAAATTTAAAATAAAATAATATGCTTCCCAACAAAATAAAAATTTTAAAATTAAACGGAGGGACAATGCCATACTTGAACTTTAATAAAATATGTAATGATTGCAAGGTATTTTATAATTGATATCTTTGAGTTAGTTCCCTTAATCAGAAGCATCACTTGAAAATTTCCCTAGAAATAAGAAGGAACAGGGAGGGGCTCCAGGAACTTTGTCTGACCTCTGACCCTAACCATTGAAGACAGATAAAGAATGCATACCTGTATCTAGTGTGGGAGATCAGATTAATCTTCAAGAATTTAAAATATATGATTGACAGAAATTGCAAAGGAGGTGGAGCTTAGATTTACTGCAGCTGTGGTAGACAGACAAGCTCTATCATTCCTGTTTCAACCAACTTCCCATCGCTTAAATAAGTTAATGAAAGAAGGTCTGTTTTGGGTCCATTCTTCCTGGTTCTACTGCTAAGGACACATGGTTTGCAAAAGCATCATGGTGGCAGGAATGTGTGACAGGAGGCTGTTCACTTCATTGAAAGGTAGGGATAAAGAAAAAAAAAGTGAGGAAGGGGAACAGTCATACCCCAGTCACAAACTCCTATTAAGAATATTATTAAATTATAATTGTACCAGCCTGTTTACTTATTGGTCAGGTAGATACAATCACTTACCCAAAATATCACGTTCAGACAAGCCTTCAGCAGATGAGCCTTAGTGGGAGGGGTGGCTCCTGCACATCTAACTAGAAAATCCTCTATTTTTGTCCTTCCAAAATGTGTTGGTTATGGGCTGTTTGGATTTGTATACATTCCCTTTTCTAATTAAATATATGAGATTTGATGTTTTATGTGGATTTTAAAGAAACTAAAAATCTGAAGAAATATAGATACTAATGTGATCCATGGTGAAAGTAGAGAGTAGGATTGTTAACTGGTAGACAACGTGAGAGCTAAGATTAAATAAGTATATAATATCCCACTGAAAACGTGCCAGTACCATTAGTGTGTCACAATGCGAGTCTTGTGGCTAACGCTGCAGTGTTCGATTTTGTACCTTTTTTTTTTTTTTAATGATAGAGGATCACTCCCCACCCCCAAATTTAGGAAAACAAAACAAAACAACAACAACAAAAAACCCAGACTAGCACTTTACAATGTACCCTTAAGAAGATACTTCTCTAGATGTATTATCAATAAACCATCATCATCACCATGGCACAGTGTCAGTCTAAAGAGTCTTGATAACATAATCATGTAGAAATTGTGTAACCAGAGAATAGGAGGAGCCTCAGTGCTCATTGTTTGTATTCTTGTACATTTATAAAATCAGGATAGCAACTAAAAGCCTTCAGAAGATCAGCTTCCATAATGGGCACAGATACGATGTATATTCAAAGTGCACTGTATGCCTGCTTTCTCTATACTCTTTTGACGAATGTAACATGAGGTGAGGGATATCATTCAAGCACAATAACAGTAGCAATAGCCAAGAGCAATAAAAAACCCAAGATTCCTTAGATTCCATTTTATTCCAAGCTGGTAAATTTACTGAAAGGAACACTATCCCTTAGCACATCCGAGAAGTGTATCTGACTCACCATTCGGACTTCACAAGGAAGGGGTAGGTAAACTGACCAGTAGTTACTACGTGCTGTTTCAACTCCTGTCATTCTCAGAGATATAACAACATGGAAAAGCAAGTTGTTTGTTGGGTAATGTTCTATCTACTACACCCTTGCTTGCCTTCATCAGTTGTACTGGGGAATGAGAAACAGAAGAGAAGCTTCACAGGGCCAAGTCTTCAGTTGTCTGCTTCATGGAATTGCCAGAGGCCTTGCTGCCATGGAGCCCCAGAGTCTAAGCACAGTAAGATTTCACTGTTGCCATAGGGATCACCTCCCGCTCTGTTGACCTATATGTGTTTTTTACCCCCAGAACTCCTTACTTTCCTGAAGATTCTCATCTGCCCATCAGCTTAGCAGAGATTCTGTATTACAGAAATGAGAATTCTATATGGTCTGAATCTTTTAGGTTTTATATTTTGCTGGGGGCTCTGCTCTCTACCTGTGGAAACCACATTTCCTCCCATGTCAGAAGATGTGGAGGAACATGGAGGTTGTCTAGTTGAAAAGGATGCACAAAGACACAGTACTGAGTTGCAATACTGAGTACTGAGTTAGAATACTCAGTACTGAATTAGAGGCATGGTTTGATGTTTGACTGTGTTCACGTTTGATTATTATTATACCCGGATTCAGTTGTATTTATTTTAGTTCTGGTTCATGTTTGATTATTATTATACCTGGATTCAGTTGTATTTATTTTGGTTCTGGTTGATATCTCTATCATTTCATCATCTAGACTCAATGTAGATATCTGTCATATCCATCCAGAATACACAGTCATCTAAATCATTGCTTGGAGAAAATGATAACTTAACTTGCAGTACTCTTCCCTTCAGCTCAGTCTATAAATAGATGAGAGAAACAGCCAGGAGAAACCATGGATGTTTTGGATTTTGAAGGCACCTCTGAGAGCCAAAGTCTGGGGAGATAGAGTGATTTGGCCCGTCCCCAGCCGCGGCTTGCCAAACAGTCTGGTTCCTCATCAGTCTGCTCTTTCTTCTCTATAACTCTGCCTGGTTTCTTGTTTCATTTCCCCTCAGTTGGCTAGCTCAGGTTTAGTTCTGTCTTTGGCCCACTATACTGTGTGCTGACCTTCTTGCACAGGTCATATACCTCATTTCCTGGGCCGACCACTAGCTTCAGTAAAATTTACCTTCTAGCTTAACTCAGCTTAAGGCTAACAGTATTTCCCCCCCTATTTATTGGGTGGTAGTCATCTTTTTTTTTTTAATGGATAGATAGTGAGGGATCTGAGATGGCAGCATGGGTGGGAGATATCTGGGCACTGGAGTTAGTTGTGAGGCACCTGATGTGGGTGTAGTATTGGGAACTGAACTTGAGTCGTCTCCAAAAACAGGACATGTTCTTTTTTTGTTTGTTTGTTTGTTTTTTTGTTTTTGTTTTTGTTTTTGTTTTTCAAGACAGGGTTTCTCTGTGTAGCCCTGGCTGTCCTGGAACTCCCTCTGTAGACCAGGCTGGCCTCGAACTCAGAAATCCACCTGCCTCTGCCTCCCAAGTGCTGGGATTAAAGACGTGCGCCACCACTGCCCGGCCTGGTAGTCATCTTAATCTGCTTTCATGTAGAGACTTTCTAAGTCCCAATTATTCCAATAGTGTGATCTTAGACTTGTGAAAAGGTGTGGCAACGCTCAGGTGACATTTAAATGTTTATGAGCAAGGGCCTACAAATAGAAAGAAGAGGAATGTTCCTCTCAGAGACAGAAGGAGACCATACATGGATTCATCCTGCAGTAACACAAGGGAATTACATAATATCAAACTTGAATGCAGGGTCTTTGGACTGTGACAATTTCTATTTTAGAGGTATGATACTGATTTTGCCATAGGCCTAGACTCTCTTTAGCATTGCATAAAAAACTATAATCTTAAAACAGTGTACCAGAAGCTTACTGTCCATATTCTGTACTATGGAGTGTATGCGCTCTATCCAGAATCTGTATACAGAAAGCCATATGTTCAAGTTGGCTTTGACAGGAGTTCTAAAAGGTAAAGTTGCTATTACTCTATTATGGTGGGCTCTCATAGATAAGACAACAGATGTGTGCATGAACAGAGAAAGACTAGGGATACAGTGTGGTGACCACAAGGCAGAAAATGAGGCCTCTGGAGATGCAAACATGCTAACACCTTAGTAGAGCTCTGGCTTCTGAGGAAAGAAATAACTGTTGCTTCAGTCACCAAGCCTATAGCACTTTGTTATGGTAACCCTTACTAATACTGCTCATAATCTAACTCAGACCTCTGGGGAGTATTTATTCTTAGTAATGTCAGATGAAGAGTTAATGGGGAAATTACTGGTAGTGATAGAGTTGTTTTTCTGGTGTTTTAAACATTGAGATTAAGTATAGGAACAGTCTGTAAATAAAATAGTTATGGTTAGAGGAAACTTGCATATTATAAGATAAGTATTTCAACAATAAACCTTTGCTATTTCTATTGAGAATGTGATGTTTGGATAATGAATGAACCCATGGTTTTAAATTAGAAGCTTGTAGTTTTATAAGATATCGTCAGATGCTTCTCCCTGGGGTGAGGTTCAGAGGCATAGCAAAACTTCTTTGGGGAACCGAGTGTGAGTGTTGACAGTCTGTGTATAATATGCACACCATAGCTTTCCTCCCCACTGAATATTCAGAGCCTGGAAACTGCTCCCCCATAGAGGCTACTTCTACTGAGATTAGCTAGGCCTGGATCCTTGTTCCAGCTATGTACAATAAACCCTGCCTCCTTGTTTATCCCCATGTAACCATCCCTCAGCTACATGCAACAACCCCACCATTCTGTTCAAATCTATATGATAAACAAGATGAGTGTCCAGGTGTGCTGTGATTTCTCCATCAGACAGCCCAGGCCACGCAAACCCAGCTTTCCTGTCTGTATGGCTACATGCATGTCTTTTCTTCATTTCCTTCCGACCTCAGTGAGGTCTATCCCTGGTTCTATGCTGGATATGGCAGAAAAGATTGGAACACTTGAGAAAGCATGAGAGTCATTGTATATGCTTGATTTTGTGGACTTGCAACATTTGTTTATCACATAGGAAGACTGTCTTTGTTAAAGATTTGAGATTCTTAGAAAGTCATATATCATGGAGTTTTAGGAATGAAATTTAAATATTGTTTTATAAAAAAGTTTCATAAATATTAACCAAATCTATAAATGAGGTAAATTAGAATAAATTTATATATTTTCTCAAAGTACAAGGAAGTGATGTCTTGAATTTGCAAATGTGATACATTCAATATTTACTTTATTAGAATAGCCTCAGGGGCCAGTGAAATGGCTCAGCAGGTAAAAGCCCTTGTTGTCCAGAGTGAGGGCATGAGTCTGATCTGTAGAACCATGAGGTGAAAGAGACTGCTCCCTCAAATTGTTCTGTGACATCTACCAGCATGCCATGGTACCCAAGTGTTTTGTCTCACATCAGAATGAGTTATCTAATACACTAACAGACTTTAGAAAGAAAACAACCCCAGAGAAGTTGCCAGGATAGCACAAAACCCTCTCCTCTACACTGTCTATGAACAAGCAGCTGCCACAGTGCTCCTGGACTCTCAGATGCTTCAGTGTAATTGCCTACAGTTACGGCTATTGTATTATTATTTTTTTCTTTTTCTTTTTTTTTTTTTTTAAAGAGGGCTGACAGCTTATTAAAGATGTTGGTTCTAACAACTTTTTTCCCTTTTTAAAAATTGGTTATAATATTTACATTTCAAATTTTTATCCCCTTATCCCATTCCCCCCACCACCCAAGAACCCCTTATCCCATCCCCCCTTCTTGTGCTTCTATGAGGGTGTGATTTTCCTGTTTTGATGATGCTGTTTCCATTAACATAAACTGCCTCCTAAATTTCTAAATCCTTCCATTTGTGTTATTAAATCTTCTTTATTCTTTTTCTTTCTATTTTTCTTTTTCTCTTTTTTCTTTTTTTAAAAAAATTGGGTATTATATTAACATTTCAGATTTTATCCCCTTACCCCACTTCCTCCCACCACCCAGAAACCTCCTATCCCATCCCCCCTCCTCATGCTTCTACGAGGCTGTGCCCACACATACCCCCGGACCCCACTACCCCCTCCCCACCTTACATTCCCCCCGCCCCGTGTTCGTTTTTCATGGGACCAAGAATCTTCTCTCCCACCTATGCCCAACAAGGCCATCCTCTCCTACATATACCTCTGGAGTCATGGGTCCCTCCCTATGTGTTCCCAGGCTGATGGTTTAGACGCTGGGGTGCTCTGGTTGTTTGGTATTGTTGCTTTCCTCCTGGGGTCACAAACCCTTTCTGCTCCTTCAGTCTTCTCTCTAATTTCTCCATTGGGAAACCCTTGATCATATCAGTGGTTAGCTGTGAACATCGTCTTCTGAATGTGTCAGTCTCTGGCAGACCTCTAAGTAGACAGCTATATCATGTTCTTGACAGCATGCACTTCCAGCCATCCACACCAGTGTCTAGCTTAGGTGGCTGTACATGGAATGAATACCCAAGTGAAATGGTCTCCAGATGGCCCCTCCTTCAGTTTCTGCCCCATGTTTTGTTTCCATATTTGCTCCCTTGAGTATTTTTGTTACTCGTTCTAAGTAGAACTGAGGCATCCCCTTTTGGTCCTCCTTCTTCATGAGCTTCATGTGGTCTGTGGGTTGAGTCTTCGCTATTCCAAGCTTTTGGGCTAACATCTGCTTAACAGTGAGTAAATACCATGTGTGTTCTTTTGTGATTGGGTTAACTCACTCAAGATGATAATTTCTAGATCCACCCATTTACCTAAAAATTTCTCGAATTCATTATTTTTAATAGCTGAGTAATACTCCATTGTGTAAATGTACCACATTTTTTGTATCCATTCCTCTGTTGAGGGACATCTTGGTTCTTTCCAGCTTCTGGCTATTATAAATAAGGCTGCTATGAACATAGTGGAGCATATGTCCTTGCTATATGTTGGAGCATCTTCTGGGTATATGCCCAGGAGTGGTGTAGCTGGATCCTCAGGTAATGCTATGTCCAGTTTTCTAAGGAACCTCCAGACTGATTTCCAGAGTGGTTGTACCAGCTTGCAATCCCAGGAACAAAGGGAGTGTTCCTCTTTCTCTGCATCCTTGCCAGCATCTACTATCACCTGAGTTTTTGATCTTAGCCATTCTGAGTGGTGTGAGGTGGTATCTCAGGGTTGTTTTGATTTTCATTTCCCTGATGTCTAAGGATGTTCAGCATTTCTTAAGGTGCTTCTCAGCCATTCGAGTTTCCTCTGTTGAGAATTCTTTGTTTAGCTCTGTACCAAAAATTTTTAATGGGTTATTTGGTTGTCTGGAGTATAATTTCTTGAGTTCTTTGTATATCTTGGATATTAACCCTCTATCGGATGTAGGATTGGTAATGATCTTTTCCCAATCTGTTGGTTGCCATTTATCTTATTGACAGTGTCCTTTGCATTACAGAAGCTTTGCAATTTTATGAGGTCCCATTTGTCAATTCTTGATCTTAGAGCATAAGCCATTGGTGTTCTGTTCAGGAACTTTTCCCCGTGCTCTTCCCCACTTTCTCTTGTATTAGTTTCAGTATATCTGGTTTTAAGTGAAGGTCTTTTATTCACTTGGATTTGAGCTTTGTACAAGGAGATAAGAATGGATTGATTTGCATCCTTCTACTTGTTGACCTCTTGTTGAACCAGCACCATTTGCTGAAAATGCTGTCCTTTTTCCACTGGATGGTTTTAGCACCTTTGTCAAAGATCAAATAATCATAGGTGTGTTGGCTCATTTCTGGATCTTCAATTATATTCCATTGATCTTCCTGCCTGTCTCTGTACCAATACCATGCAGTTTTTTATTATTATTGCCCTGTAGTACAGTTTGAGGTCAGGGATAGTGATTCCCCCAGAAGTTCTTTTATTGTTGAGAATAGTTCTCGATATCCTGGGTTTTTTGTTATTCCAAATAAATTTGCAAATTGCTCTTTCTATCTCTATGAAGAATTGATTTGGAATTTTGATGGGGATTGCATTGAATCTATAGATTGCTTTTGGCAAATGGCCATTTTTACTAAATCAATCCTGCCAATCCAGGAGCATGGGAGATCTTTCCATCTTCTGAGATCTTCTTCTATTTCTTTCTTCAGAGACTTGAAGTTCTTGTCACACAGATCTTTCACTTGCTTGGTTAGATTCACTCCAAGATATTTTATATTGTTTGTAACTATTGTGAAGGGTGTCATTTCCCTAATTTCTTTCTCAGCTTGTTTATCATTTGAGTAGAGGAAGGCTACTGATTTGTTTGAGTTGATTTTATATCCAGCCACTTTACTGAAGATGTTTACCAGGTTTAGGAGTTCTCTGGTGAAAATTTTAGGGTCACTTAAGTATACTATCATATCATCTGCAAATAGTGAAATTTTGACTTTTTCCTTTCCTATTTGTATCCCTTTGACTTCCTTTTGTTGTCTAATCACTCTAGCTAGGACTTCCAGTACTATGTTGAATAGGTAGGATGAGAGTGGGCAGCCTTGACTAGTCCCTTATCTTAGTGGAATTGCTTCAAGTTTCTCTCCATTTAGTTTGATGTTGGCTACTGGCTTATTGTATAGTGCTTTTACTATGTTTAGGTTTGGACCTTGAATTCCTGATCTTTCCAAGACTTTTAACATGAACGGATGTTGAATTTTATCAAATGCTTTCTCAGCATCTAGTGAGATGATCATGTGTTTTTTTTCTTTGAGTTTATTTATGTAGTGGATTACATTGATGGATTTCTGAATATTGAACCATCCTTGCATTCCTGGGATAAAGCCTACTTAATCATGATGGATAATTGTTTTGATGTGTTGTTAGATTCGGTTTGCGAGAATTTTATTGAGTATTTTTGCATCAATATTCATAAGAGAGATTGGTCTGTAGTTCTCTTTGTTGGGTCTTTGTGAGGTTTAGGTATGAGTGTAATTGTAGCTTCATAGAACAAATTGGGTATTGTTCCTTCTGTTTATATTCTGTGGAATAGTTGGAAGAGAATTGGTATTAGGTCTTCCTGGAAGGTCTGATAGAATTCTGCACTAAAACCATCTGGCCCCGGGCATTTTTTTTGGTGGGGAGATTTTAAATGACTGCTTCTATTTCTTTAGGGATTATGCGACTGTTTCGATGGTTTATCTGCTCCTCGTTTAACTTTGGTACCTGGTATCTATCTAGAAAATTGTCCATTTCATCCAGATTTTCTAATTTTGTTGAGTATAGGCCTTTTGTAGTGCGATCTGACAATTCTTTTAATTTCTTCTGTTTCTGTTGTTATGTCTCCCTTTTCAATTCTGATTTTATTAATTTGAGTACTGTCTCTGTGCCCTTTGGTTAGTCTGGCTAAGGGTTTGTCTATCTTGTTGATTTTCTCAAAGAACCAGCTCCTGGTTTTGTTGATATTTTGTATGGTACTTTCTGTTTCAACTTGGTTGATTTCAGCCCTGATTTTGCTTATTTCCTGCTGTCTACTCCTCTGGGGTATATTAGCTTCTTTTTGTTCTAAAGCTTTCAGGTGTTCTGTCAAGTTGTTAATGCATGCTTTTTCCATTTTCTTTTTGTGGGCACTTAGAACTATGAGTTTTCCTCTTAGTAATGCTTTCATGGAGTCCCACATGTTTTGATATGATGTGTCCTGATTTTCATTAAATTCTAAAAAGTCTTTAATTTCTTTCTTAATTTCTTCCTTGACCACATTATCATTGAGAGCATTGTTCAGTTTCCACGTGTATGTGGGCTTTCCTTTGTTTTTGTCCATATCAAAGATGAGTCTTAGTCCATGGTGGTCTGATAGGGTGCAAGGGATTATTTCAATCTTTTTGTATCTGTTGAGGCCTGTTTTGTGACCAATTATATGGTCTATTTTGGAGAAGGTACCATGAAATGCTGAGGAGAAGGTATATTCTTTTGTTTTAGGATGAAATGTGCTATAGATGTCAGTTAAGTCTAATTGGTTCATAACTTCTGTTAGTTTCATTGTGTCTCAGTTTGGTTTCTGTTTCCATGATCTGTCCATAGCTGTGAGTGGGATGTTGAAATCTCCCACTATTATTGTGTTAGGTGCAATGTGTGCTTTGAGCTTTAGTAAAGTTTTTTTAATGTATGTGGGTGCCCTTGCATTTGGGGCATAGGTGTTCAGAATTGAGAGTTCATCTTGGTACATTTTTCCTTTGATGAATATGAAGTATCCTTCTTTATCTTTTTTGATTACTTTTGGTTGAAAAATGATTTTATTTGATATTAGAATCGCTACTCCAGCTTGTTTCTTTGGACCATTTGCTTGGAAGATTGTTTTCCAACCTTTTACTCTGAGGTAGTGTCTGTGTTTGTCGCAGAGGTGCATTTCCTGTATGCAGCAGAATGTTGGGTCCTGTTTATGTATCCAGTCTGATAATCTGCGTCTTTTTATTGGTGAATTGAGTCCATTGATATTAAACGATATTAAGGAAAAATGATTGTTGCTTCCTGTTATTTTTGTTATTAGAAGTTGAATTATGTTTGTGTAGCTATCTTCTTTTGGGGTTGTTGGAAGACTACTTTCTTGCTCATTCTTGGTTGTAGTTTCCCTCCTTGTGATGGAGTTTTCCATCCATTATTCTTTGAAGTGCTGGATTTGTGGGAAGATATTGTGTAAATTTGGTTTTGTCCTGGAATATCTTGGTTTCTCCATCAATAGTGATTGAGAGTTTTGCTGGGTATAGTAGTCTGGGCTGGCATTTGTGATCTCTTAAGGTCTGTATAATATCAGTCCAGTATCTTCTGGCTTTTATAGTCTCTGGTGAAAAATCTTGTGTAATTCTTATAGGTCTGCCTTTATATGTTACTTTGCCTTTTTCCCTTACTGCTTTTAGTATCTTCTCTTTGTTTTGTATGTTTGATGCTTTGATTATTATGTGACTGGAGGTATTTCTTTTTTTGGTCTAGTCTATTTGGGGTTCTGTAGACTTCTTATATATTTAAGGACATCTCTTTCTTTAGGTTTGGGAAGTTTTCCTCTATAATTTTGTTGAAGATATTTATTGGCCCTTTAAGTTGGGAGTCTTCACCCTCATCCATACCTATTATTCTTAGGTTTGGTCTTCTCATTGTGTCCTGGATTTCCTGGATGTTTTGTGTTAGGAGCTTTTTGCATTTCACATTTTCTTTGACCGTTGTGTCTATGTTTTCTTCTGCACATGAAATTCTCTCTTCTATCTTTTGTATTCTGTTGGTGATGCTTGCATCTACGACTCCTGATCTTTTTCCTAGGTTTTCTATCTCCAGGGTAGTCTCCCTTTGAGATTTCTTTATTGTTTCTACTTCCATTTTTAGATCCTGGACGGTTTTGTGTAATTCGTCCACCTGTTTGGTTGTGTTTTCTTGCATTTTTTTTTAAGGGCTTCTACATGTTTACTGCTTTCTCCTCAAATTCTTTTCGAGTGTTGTTTATGTCCTTTTAAAAGTTGTCTATCATCATCATGAGCAGCGATTTTAATTCTGAGTCCTGCTTTTCTGGTGTGATGTGGTGTTCAGGACTTGCTATGGTGGGGGAACTGGGTTCTGGTGATGCCAAGTAACTTTGGTTTCTGTTGTTTACATTCTTACGCTTGCCTTTCGCCATTTGGTTAGCTATAGTGCTACTGGCACTCACTGGTTTTGACTGGAGTCTACCTTTCCAGTTATCTTGGTTGAGCCAGAACTCCTCGGGGTCCGGATGTCTCTATGATCCTGAGCTCCAGCTGTTCTGGGTACAGTGGCTTTTCTAGGATATCTCAGGATATGGTGTCTCCACCGTAGTAGACCAGCTAGTTGTTTGCTGCTCTGAGCGTAGTCACTCCTCTAGGATGCTTCAGGATATGGTGTCCCCTGCTCTGCAGCTCTGAGGTCTGTGACCACTCTAGGATGCCTGCAGCTCTGTGTTCCGTGACCTCTCTAGGATGCCTCTGGACTCAGTTTCCACAGAGGAGCAGATCAGCTCTGTGACTGCTCCAGCCACCGGGATCCAGGCGAGGGGCAGAAGGCATGGCTATTGTACTATATAGCCACAAAATAACTGCCCCAAACACCAAATAAACACGTTTACTTACTGCTTCTTAATCTTCATGAACTACTCAGTTTCAACAGTTGTCCCTCAACTTCCTTTATAGGCTAAGACTCCAACTTGGAAACACCTTGTACTTGGGCACCATGTCTCAAGCCTTTAGCAGCCTAGGACGGCTTTTTGGCCTTTATTTATTCTATGGCCTTAACATTTGAACTTTATAGGGCCGTTCTTTTGCATACATTCCCAGGATTTGGTCCTTCTAAGTTTCCTCTTGATTAGATTGAGGCTATGCAAGGTGGACAGAACTGTTATAAAGTGGGTGCAGGCATCACCAGCACCCATTACATCAGATACGGCTTTCTAGTCCACCTGAAAATTTGACAGACAGTTGACTGATTGGCTTAGGCATAAGTCTCAAGTGGACGAGCATAAATAGTTTGCCTCATCCCCAATTATATGTTCATTGATCCTCAGCTGAAGTGATGTCAGCTGCTCATTTCCAGTGTTCCCTTTAATAATATGGATTCTGTGGGCAGGTACTCTGCCTCATCAGACTTCTACCCTACACAGAAGGACATTTAATCCTCTGTGGTCACTAGACACTCAGGGGGAACTATTTGTTCCTATTGCTATTGTTATTTAAACATCCACTCTCTTGGCTCACTAACTGGTTTCTGGCAATGTCTCTGTCTCCTCCAGACTTGTATTTTCTCTTCCTCATCCCTAGAATTGTTTGCTTCATGGCGATCCTGATTTATTTTGGTAAAAAGTGGTATTGAGGAATTCAGGAGGTGGCAACTTCCAGGTTGTGTAAGTGGACACACTCAAATGTATATGTGTGCACACACTGTGTTTTGTACATGCTGTATATAGTGTCTATATTGAAAACTGAGGTAGCACAGGCACATCCAATTCCAATTTAATGCTGGCTGGCTTTGTGTCATCTTGGAACAAGCTGGTGTTATCACAGAGGAAGGAGTCTCCCTTGAGGAAATGCCTCCATGAGATCCAACTGTAAGGCATTTTCTCAATTAGTGATCAAAGGTGGGAGGGTCCAGCCCATTGTGGGTGATGCCATCCCTGGGCTGGTGGTCCTGGGTTCTATAAGAAAGCAGGCTGAGCAAGACAAGAGAAGCAAGTCAGTAAGTAGCACCCTCCATAGCCTCTGCATCAGATCCTGCCTCCAAGTTCCTGCCCTGTGTGAGTTCCTGTCCTGACTTCCTTTGGTGTTAAACAGCATTATGGAAGTGTAAGCTGAATAAACCCTTCCCTCCCTAATTTGCTTCTTGGTCTTGTTTTGCGCAGGAATACAAACCCTAACTAAGACAGTACCAGTATTCGTTACTTATTATTCTGATGAAATTATAGACAAAAGGAAGGTTTATCTCGGCTCAGTTTGAGCTTAATTATGATGGAGTCATGACTGTACCAGGAATATAGTGTAGCTGGTTGCATTTGCAGTCAGGAATCAGAGAGAGTCCACTAGGTCTCTCTTTTTCAGTCTGTGCATGTGCGTGCACGTGTGTGTATGTGTGCATGTGTGTGTGTGTGTGTGTCGGGGTATCAGTCCACCACAGAATGGCACCACCCATAATCCACACCCAGGTTGGATCCTTCCACATAAGACAAACTTCATGCCAGCATATATATTTTAGGAGGTTTGTTTCCTAGGTGATTTTAAATTTCCTCATCTTGACAATTATAATTAATGGTAACAGTTCCACTCTACCAGCCTCCCTGGGATCTGTGATTATCACACCGTACAACATTCTTGTTCCACTTGAGTTCTAGGTCTCTGCTCTGGGCTCTCCCCACTTCCATGTGAGTCGGGTTCCTACCTGGCTTGATTCCAATGAGTTGCTTCACTACAAGATTGGTTAGATGAATATAGTTGAATGGGTATAAGAACTAAATATTAACTTAAGTAAAAAGTGATTTCTGAATGGTCTCTTCTGCACAAAGGCCATCAGGAGGGCACACTAGAACAACATGTTAGTTTGTCTTATAGAGTCTTCATTCCCTAGAGTCATCCAGTTCCCTTTACCTTTCATCTCCTTGGTCCCAATGTCATCGGACTCAGGTCAAGCAGGCACATAAAAACGTTCAACTGTTATTCACTTCATGGTTCTATAATGACAGGATATTTCTTGTTTTATTTACTCAGTTGGCACAACAAAAAACCTTGTAAGGTTTTCTATTCTGTTCTTCCAGTTGCAGTCCCCTTATCAATATTCAGCAATTTGAGGAGAGCAGCAGGATTCCCAGCACAGCCACATGGCATCATGCTTGGTACACTAGAATTGGCAATAGTGGGACCTGGAACATTTTTGTTTTGGAACATCTGAGCTACAAAATATGTCACCAATTAGCGCATCTTTGAAGTGGCAGCAAGATTCCCCTCCATGGACTTTTGCAACCAGACTGTGTTCAGGAGAGAGAGGGAGAGAGAGGGAGAGAGAGGGAGAGAGAGGGAGAGAGAGGGAGAGAGAGAGGGAGAGAGAGGGAGAGAGAGGGAGAGAGAGGGAGAGAGAGGGAGAGAGAGGGAGAGAGAGGGAGAGAGAGGGAGAGAGAGGGAGAGAGAGGGAGAGAGAGGGAGAGAGAGGGAGAGAGAGGGAGAGAGAGGGAGAGAGGGGAGAGGGGAGAGGGGAGAGGGGAGAGGGGAGAGGGGAGAGGGGAGAGGGGAGAGGGGAGAGGGGAGAGGGGAGAGGGGAGAGGGGAGAGGGGAGAGGGGAGAGGGGAGAGGGGAGAGGGGAGAGGGGAGAGGGGAGAGGAGATAAGGAGACCCAAATCAGAACAAAAGGCTATCAGTAAAACAAATAAAGAAAAGAAACCAGTCCAGATTAGTTTTTTGTCTTTGTTCACTTTTATTATTCTAATTTGCCTTCCAGCTATACGACTGGTTTATGATTCCACTTTGCTTCTGACCAAGGAATTCATTTAAATGTAGCAAACAATAAGGAAACCATTTACTATGCAGTGCTTAAGTCTTCCTTCTGGAAACGTGGTCAAAGAGAACAGCATGTGTGTAGAGATCTGTCTGGATGGGGATTCTGGTGGAGTTGTCACCTGGCTGCGCCTAAAATACACAAATCGCGTTCTTAGTCAAGTCCATGTACTTAACTGGCATTAAATGGCTTTTCTTTTTGCTTCGATATTAAAGAAAATAGGATGTGAAAGGCTGTTTCCATGGAGACCATTACACATTCCCTCCCCTCCCAATTCTTCTTTTGAGGAGTCATGAGGGGTGATGATTTCTGTCAGCAGCTTGCTGCCTGGGTTGGGTTGTGACATTATTGAAGTACCAGTGATCAAAGTGTGTCCCAGGCTCCAGCTGGTCTACTAAACCCAGGACTTACTAACCCCACAGAAATCTTCATAAAAGGCCCCACAAACAGATGTTACTTTAGACTCATAATTCAAAAACAATTGTAGTTCGCTCTCCAGTGTATCATATAAAGACGTTCATGGTTTGAAGTTGGTTTAGACCATGGAAATACCTGCCCATGGTGGTATTTCCAAAAACTTCTTTCTCACCAGCTTTAAAGTGAATTTGAACTGAATTCTTTTTCCTTTTTCAATTAAAATCTGTGAGAAATATTTGGTCTCTTTTCCTTTGCTCAGGATTGTTGGGCATAATGATTGGCTCAGAGGGAACACAGGAGTAGTTACTTCCTAATCTCATTATTGATAGAGAAATGAAGAGTTTCGATGAAGCTGAATCTCAAGGGAAGAAGGTTTTTTTTTCTAAATAATTTGCATGATATTCACTGTGTCTTTAGTATATTTAATATACAAAAGTTTCAATGTAATTAGGTCATTTTTTATTCTGCTGTGTATAGAAGTGAGGAAGAATATAGATCTGCTACTACAGAGGAGTTTTACATTGATTTTTCCCTTGTGACACTGAATTTCTCGCATTGTTTGTAAAAGGCTAATTTGAGCCTATGTTGTATTAGTAAGACTTGGGAGAATTGTAAAGTCTTTGTGAGAAACAAAGCAACAAAAGATGATGTTAGGGGTGGTGGTGGCTCATCCACACCCATTATTTCTGCTACTCTCTGATCTTATGTTGGTTTACAATTTTCAAATTGCATTAACTGCTGTTAATGCAAAATATATTCCTTTCTAAAGAATTGCAAATTGTTTGAGTGTTGAGTGGGGCACAACTGTATTATACAGAGGGAAATAATTGCATCCATTTAATCTCAATTTTCCTTATTTCCTGTATGCATATTTCTGCTCTTTGAATTTTCCTATTGTATCATTCTGGCTTCCTCTATAATCTACAGATGAAGTAAAACTTTTGGAACATTTACTTTGCATCTGTCTAGAGTTATGGCTTCACCCTTTCCAGAAAACCATCTTGTAAACATCGCAGACATTACTAATATCCAGTAGGTTCTTCTAATGGCTGGCCAGCCTGTGCCTCTAGGGAGTGGTATAGCCTAACTCCCAAAGGTGAATCTCCAGGAGCAATGAAAGGCTAATTTACCAGAGAACCTGTTTCTTTCTATACTGATCTTTTACTTTAAACTACTTTTGTGTGTTTGTTTTTGTCTTTGAAACTTTGAGAACTGCTAAATTCTCTTCCAGTGGTGACAACTGTGTATTTTCTTTATGGTTTATCTTTAAGATCTCTGTAAAAGCTGTAATGGAGGGAGGAGTTAGTTCTCTTCTGTGCTAGATGAGAGACAATATGGAAGCTAGCTTTTTAAAATGGTGTTTTCATTGTTCCTCTGCTTGCCTGTTTTAAGATTTAGAATCTTGTCTTTCTCACTCGGGAGGATGGTAACTCTAAGTATGGCCTGGTGAGTCTGTGCATGCTTGCCTCTGATCTAGGGCAGTGCTGAGATGTGGTTATTAGCTGCTCATATGTCTCTTGTGCTCATGGTGATGGTTTAGGAAGTTCTTTCTTTCTTTATTTATTTTTTTGTATGAGCACAAAATATTTTCCTATTTCTACAGTAGCTTGCCAAGTCTTGATGATCCTGTTGTCCTGGTCTCTCCAGTCTTTCCTTTGCCTGTTATATCAAGGGGATTATGAAAAACCTGTGTAATTTGGTGAGATAGAAAAGACACTGTCTGACAGTTTTTTGTTTGTTTTGATTTTTGTGGAAATTGTAATATCTGGGTTATTTAGAATAAAACAACTAAATAATTAAATGAAACAGATTCTTTACAACCATTTTAACTTGTTTTAAAAATAGTTTATTATTTAGAATTTTTGCTTAAATAGTTAACTCAGTATTTCTCTGGCACCTGGATCTTTATCAAATTCCAAAATACCTTCAGACAATATTGTATTACTATTGTTGTTGTTGTTATTGTTATTATTATTATTATTATTGCCATTTCACAATTGGATCTTACATAGAGTAACAAAACAAGGCTTCCAGGATATCTTTTATAGTTGAAACATATTTAAAATTTCCCACCTGGCAGTAGTGGCACAAGCCTTTAATCCCAGCACTTGGGAGGCAGAGGCAGGCGGATTTCTGAGTTCGAGGCCAGCCTGGTCTACAGAGTGAGTTCCAGGACAGCCAAGGCTATACAGAGAAACCCTGTCTCAAAAAACCAAAAAAATTAAAAAAAAAAAATTCCCTAGAGCACCCTGAGAAAAACCCACACAAAGATTTAAGTCTTTTATTTTGAAAAATACTACTAAAAACAATTAGGTCTGTCTGTGGGCTCCTAGCAGAGGGCTCATCCAATCAGGGAAGGTGTTCATCTGCCCCCACTCTGCTCCTCTTGGCGAAGTTGTACAGTATGATGTTATTTGGGTAAATCACAAGGAATCTCCACAGCTGTATCACCACAGTCAGTGCTTTATCTGTTTTGATACACAGAAAAAACACTAATTGCAACTCCAGCAACGCCCCACCCCCAGCCCCTGGGTTCTCCTATATTTAACATATCTCTTCTGGTACTTGCCCAATAATATTAGGCAACAACAACACCATGTTATCAGTTACAATTTAATCTGTTTTTTAAAATGCATGAATGTTAGGGCCTTGGTGTAGAGTTATCAAATGTCTTTACTTAAGACTCTTGGTATTTAAAATTATGTTTCAAGATATCAAATTATTTAGCTTAATAAAACTATTTTCATTCATTCTTGAATCAGATACACTATTCATAGAGTTTTTATGAAATAAAGTTTTGCACTCCAGGCTTTTTAGCTTGGAAACCTGTTAGTTCTAATTCAACCATAGTCACTTCCAATCCCATTATCTGTGGTTTTGTCTTTGATGCTTCCCTGGAATCTCTTCACCAAGGAAGAACAGTTTTAGACACTCATGGAAAGGAACAGTACTTAGTACCCTCCCCATGGGCACTTCAGTGTGGAACTGTGAAAGGATGGCTTGGTTTCTAGTGAAACACTGGCTAGAGATGGCCGGAGACCCAACAGGTATTCCTGCAAGGGAAGGCATAAATTTCACCACACTCCCACACTCCAGGCTCCCAACACGTGGCTGAAGACCTCCATTGATCCTCTCCTTTCAGTCACGTAGGGCAACGCCCCTACAGCCCCTCCAAAAGAAAGATTTGTGTCACCTAGCACAGGTAGAGGGCATGACTACAGGCCTCAGAGCCTCAAGAGATCTCCATATTAATGAAATACCTGAAGGTTAGAGGGTGTAGCCAATTAAGCATTCCTTCCCAGACCCTCCTTCTTACAAAGGCCCGCCCTGGGCATATGGGGTTTTCCACCGTGACAGTGACAATAAACCTTTTAAAACCATGGACTTCCTCATGTCTTTGGGGCCCCAATGTGGGGAACCGTGCCTCCACCTAATTTTCTGCCTAGAAGAATTCTCTATGTTCCTGACACTGAGACTGAAGGCCGCCAACTCAAGCAAGCTAGCCGACCCAGCCAAGCGAGTGCTATAACCACATGTCTCCCACCCCACGGGTGCTGCCAGAGCTTCTCTCCCTAGTCCCTCTCAGCTGACAGGCAGTCCAGCCTGTATGCCCTCCATCTCAGTTCTTCCTGTGATCCTCTGTTTTCTAAATTTGTAAGAACACAATTTTCCCTTCCTAAAAGTCAGTAACCCTTAGAAATCTAATAGCTTTCTTCTTTCCTTCCTTCCTTCCTTCCTTCCTTCCTTCCTTCCTTCCTTCCTTCCTTCCTTCCTTCCTTCCTTCCTTCCATTATTTTCTTAGGGTCTTAGAGATTGAATCTCCTGCTTTGGTCCTGTAAAGTGAGCTATAGTCCTAGCTCTTCCTTGTAACCCTCAAAAAAAAAAAAAAAAAAAAAAAAAAAAAACAACTCTATCAATATCTGTATCTGTCTGTATCCATATCAGAGAAAGAGTCTACCTTAGTTCCCTAGGCTGTCCTCGACCTTGCTCTGTAGCCCAGGCAGGCCTGGAAACCCAGTCTGCCTTAGCCTCTAAAGTAGGAGTTAAGCTCTTGCTACCAGGATTAAGTCTAGATTCTACTCTCATAAAGTGACATAGAACATTTACAGAAGAGACCTGGCTCTCTCTAATTAGTTTGGGCTCCAACGTTCTCAATAAGTTCCATTGCTTTCATGGCCATTTATTAATTTGCACAATATCAATGGAAAGCATCATTTTTTCAAGCAAGTTTATAATTTTACAAATTACAAGCCCAAGACCTTGACTTGAAACCAATGCTCTTAAACCATGTTTAACATTTGTTCTCTCTCTCTCTCTCTCTCTCTCTCTCTCTCTCTCTCTCTCTCTCTTTCTCTGTTTGATGTCCCTAAAATATCTTTAGGTTACTTAGACATATTTTTGAGTCCTTTAAGTCAAAATACAGATCTTTGAGATTTAGCAGAGAGAGAGAGAGAGAGAGAGAGAGAGAGAGAGAGAGAGAGAGAGAGATTTATCTAGATCTATTGTAATTGTAAGTGGACTCTCTCGTAAAGACAGCTTTTTTGTTTGTTCGGTTTGGTTTTCTACCATTGAGAAAACAAATCAAAATTTTAAAAGAACAACTTGAGATTCCTCATACAAATTTCCAGGAAGAATTTAATATCTTAATTGTTCAACATTGCATGTCTTTGAAAACTAGGGCATGGTTTTCAAAGCACTCGAAAGGCAGAGACAGGTGGATCACTGGGTGTTCAAGGGGCCAGCTTGGTCTACCTAGTAAGACCTTGTTTCAAACAACAGCAGCAGCAGCAACAACAAAAAGTAAAACTTGACATGGCTTGCAGGTTGACAAAGCAGCTGCATTTGTTCTGTTGAATAGCGTAGTGCTTCCCTGTCTGAGTAAGAAATTATGGGGAAAAAACATTACCAGCTTTATCTGATGATTAAGTAGTCTTTTCATGAAACTATTATGATAATAGGAGAAGAGGATCCTATTGCAGAAAACTGTGAGGAATTTTGAAATGGGCAAAAAATTTCTTATCCTAAGTATAAGTCATTTCTTATTTTTCTCACATAATATGTCTTGCTTATGGTTCCCCCACCCTCTACTCCTCACAATGCCTCCTCATTTCCTCTATTATCTGTATTTACTCCCTTTCTGACTCTCATTCAAAATAGACTTCTAAGAGATAATAATAAAACAAAATAATATAATAAGATAAAATAAGAAGCTAAAACATTGAAATTGGACAAGTCCAAGAGAAAGCACAAGCAAGAGAGACCCACTCACTCTCCCTGTAAGTTTCACATACATGTTGATCCTGTTGATTTAGAAGTCCATGGTTTTGTGTGTGTGTGTGTGTGTCCTCCATCCATTCCCCTCTGGCTTTTACACCATTTTTGTTTGTTTGTTTTCTGATTTTTTAAAATTATTTTTGCCTTCTTTTCTGTTCCCTGAGTCCAGAGGCAAGAGATTTGATGGAGCCTTCCTGCTTACGGCTGAGTGGTCAAAGCTCCCTAACTTAAGTCATTTCTTCTCCTCCTTATTTTTTAATGATCCTTTGGACATTATTAGTCATATCTTACTGGTCCCTTACGAGCCTGTCAGTTAAAACTCTACCATACATATTCATTTTCTATTTTCACAGGGATTATGATTCTCTGTTCCTTGAGACATTACTTCTTACTAACAGATCTCAAGAGTGCTAAAGCAACCACGAAGACATATAGTCAAGGCAGCCAAGGCAGCTGGAAGAGTAAAGCCAGCATCTCCTAAGTCTTATCTTCAAACTCATAGCCTTGCAACGAAGCTGTGAAAAAACAAAACATAATCAAAACCCCAAACAAATAATCAAATAAAAACCGTAAAACAACAACAATAACAAAAACCCCTTTTCTGCAGTTACCGCTAGCTCTCAAGAATAACAGACTTCCAAGCCATGTTCCGATGGGTGTCTTCATTAGGATCTTATTGCTGTAAAGAGATATCATGACTATGGCAACTCTTACAAAGAAAAAACATTTAATTGGGACTAGCTTACAGCTTCTGAGGTTTGGGTCATTATCATCATAGTGGGAAACATGGCAGCACCCAGGAAGACATGGTGCTGGAGAAGGAGCTGAGAGAGAGCTCTACATCTTGATCCAAATGCAGTAGGAGACTGTGTGCCATAGTGGGCATAGCTTGAGCATATGAGACCTCAAAGCCTGACTTCACAGTGACACATGTCTTCCAATGAGGCTACACCTCCTAATGGTGCCACTTCCTATGGGCCGAGCATTCAAATACACGAATCTAGTCTATGTGTGCCATTCCTATTCAAACCCCCACACTGGGATGAGACCAAGGTTTATAAAATACTGAACACTAATTGTTGACTAAACAATGAGATGCTATCTTCATTCCACCAAACCCTACAAGAATTACAACTTTAAATGGAAATAACAAGTCAAAAAATTGAAAAAAAATACAAATAAATGATTCCTCATCATAGAATGCAAAGTTCTAATATTAATAGTGAGAAAATAAACCTCAAAGAGAGATATCAGTGTAGTCTGGAGTAGTATTTAAAGCTTCTCTATACCTCAAACCATTATACATAAGATAACTTAAAAAGAAGAAACATAATACTCTAACACCTGTATGAAAATAATGGTCATTTCCATTAACAGTAAAAGCACAATTAGAGATGACACCAACAAATCTGAGAAATAGTTTTCAAAGTGAAACAAATAGTATACAGTGAACAGGCAGTGTCAAAGCAGCCCCAGTGTGATTGCAAACTGAGAAGGTATAGCATGCATAATTGGATGATATCTGACTAATGCTTTATAAAATGTCTATATTTTGACCAATTTTTTGCTTTTAGAATAGGTCTGCATTAAGGGGGGGGCTCCTTACTCTTAGAAATAGAATTAATTACTTATATCTTTGTCTTTCTGGCCTTATGCATGTATATTATGGTTTCCTTCTATTTTGCATTTTTAGGGGGTGTGAGTACATGTGTTTCCTATGATTTTTTTCTTTTTAAATTTTTTTCACATTTGTTTTCTTGAGAGAGAGAGAGAGAGAGAGAGAGAGAGAGAGAGAGAGAGAGAGAGAGAGAGAGAGGTGAGGAGGCTCTGGGAAGAATTGTGGTATGAGAAACCACTATAGGAATATATTGTGTAAAATTTCCTTTCAATAAAAAATTAAATAATTCCTTAAAGGGGGATGGGTCTTGTAGTTAACATGATTCCATACCTCAATTGATTTCTGATATTTTACTTTCATTAGAAATCAGGCCTTTGACCATAGGCTGACAAATAAGATCTATTTTAAAAGCTTTTGAATATAACAAAGGAAATTGTCAATGGAGTAATGAGATAGCCCATTGACAGGTGAAAATATTTTGCAAGCTATACCTCGAAGAGAAGGTTAACATCTAGAATATATAATGAGTTCAAAAATATAAATATCAAGAAAACACAATTAAACATGAGCCATTGATCTGAACACATTTTCAAAAGAAGAAATGCAAATAGATAACAAACTCTTTTAAAATGTTCCATATCATTAGCAATCAGGAAAATGCAAATTGAACTACACTGAGATACTATCTCAGTCTACATTATAGGCCTACCCCTGACTCTGTTAATGATATTATTCTGCTATACTGGCAGACAGGAGCCTAGCATAAGTGCCCTCTGAGAGGCTTCACCCAACTGATGGAAACATATGTAGAGACCCATAGACAAATATTAGGAGGAGCTCAAGGAATTCAGAGGCAGAGGGAGAAGGATTGAAGGAGCCAGAAAGGTTAAGGACACCACAAGAAAACCCACAGATTCAATTAACCTAGGCCCATAGGGGCCCACTGAGACTGACCCAGCAAAGAGAGAGCATGCCTTTTATGTGGTACTCCTACTGGCATGAGCAGGCAGGGTCTGTCTTTGATTCTGTTGCCTGACTTTAGATCCCTTTCCCCTAACTGGGATGCCTGGTCCAGGAGAAGGTGTGCCTAGTCCAACTGCCCCTTTCTCCTTGGGGATCACTGGCCACCTGCTTGGGAGGACAAAGGGAGCAGGCAGGGCATCACCTAATAAGTGCTCACAGTGGGCTTTTTTTTTTTTTTTTATTCAGCAGCATGGTCCTGTCATATCAATGGGAGCGTAATACCTAATTATCATATGGGAGGCAGAAAGAGAGTGTTTGCAGAAAACAGTCCTCCATTGTGCGTGGAGCTTGGAGAGCTGTCTGGACAGGGTGGACTGTGACTTGAAACAGCAGAGTCCTTCAACAGTTATTCATTCATTGTAGAGCCCAGAAGGCTCCATCGATAGGGCCAAACTCATGGTCACACAGATGACCCAAGTCAAACTCAATCTCAACAAAACCAAAACTAAACGAAACAATCACAACAACAGCAAAATAGTCATGTGTGTGGGAATGAGAGCTATAGGGAGACAGGAGTTAGTGAGGGTGGGAGGGCGGTTAGAGGGGATCACTTTCAAGAGTTTGAATGCCTGCCCTTTACACATGACTGAAAACGCCAAAGAACAATCGCAATAAAAGTTATTTTAAAGAAGGAAAGGAAATCAGATCTTTGTGATCATAGAAGAAATGTTTATGGTGTTACCTGGGTTTACCAAGTTTTTTTGTTTGGCAGTAAAATAACTCTCTCCTCTTCCTCATGTTTGATAATGTCTTTTGTGGAAAAGTGAGCAAGAAGCTCTCGCCCCCAGGTCTCTGCCTCCCGATTTCCTGGGGTCTCTTGGTTCTAGCATCCATGGGCATCGCGTGATAGGGCTGCTTTTGTGATGAGAAAGGCAATTTGGAAATTTTTCTTACTTTTTATTAGGACATACACATTGAATATCACTGATGATATTCAATTTGGATTGTACAAAGTAATCATCATTATAAGATTATTATTATTATTACCAAAGCTGAGAGCTATAAATAATTCAC
This sequence comes from Arvicanthis niloticus, assembly GCF_011762505.2. Classification (NCBI taxonomy): domain Eukaryota; kingdom Metazoa; phylum Chordata; class Mammalia; order Rodentia; family Muridae; genus Arvicanthis; species Arvicanthis niloticus. Next base: position 24,655,638 of record NC_133435.1, read on the forward strand.
CATAATAGATTTGATTTTTTTTTCTTTTCCCCAGTTTGCCTTTCTTATGTTATATACTTTGTATATGAGTTCATGCCTTGGATATTTAACAACTGTTCTGCTTATCTCTAGGGCTTGTTCCATAAATGCTGCATATAAAATTAAAATCAGTTTTCCCGGTCAAGAGGAGGACATGGCACTTAAGTTTTAGGAGTTTTAATTCATAAAAGCCAAGATCTATTATGCAATTTTTAATGGATTCCTTAAGGCCATTGATTTTCGTAGTAGTTAGTTGAGTAAATACTTAATTTATATGTGGTGGACTTGCAGTTTAGATATTCCAGGTGATTGCCCAAGGGAGAAAATGTTTAACAGCTACTTAGTATGTGAGTGTTTTGGGGCTATAATCAACCAAACATTCAGTAATTTAGGCAGCTAACCCAGAAAGTTGGCAACACTTAAGCTTTACTTAATAACTGTGACTGTGCCATAGTTAAAAAGCAACGTTCACTGGCAGCCTCTTGAGGAAAAGCCAAAGACCAAAAGACGGGAGCTGCCGATTCAGTGAGTGTCCTTTGCTCTCCTGGCCCAGGGTGAGCCAGCTCTGCACTGCACTGGAGTTTGAGGAGACGTTCTTGTAGGGAGCTGTAGGGCCACTTAAACTTGGCCTGTTCAGTACTGTTCTTGGTTCTTGTTCTCAGTGATCGGAAGGAAACGCACCTGGCTCTTGTAAAAGACAGATTGTCAAACTGAGGACTTTCCCCAGGGCATCAAGCTCCAAGATATTAAACTAGAACCATCTGCCCAAAGGGTGTAGGAATGCCATAGGCTTCCATCTAGGGAACGGCAGTTTCAAGCCCATTAAGGGCTGGGATGTTTAGGTCTGGGTGCCAAGGAAATTAGAGTCAATGATTTCAGAGGCGGAGGCAGAGCGAAGGAGGCAATTAACACCTTTCCTACTAATAGCAAGAAGCACTTGGGTGGTAGATTCTGGAGCTGAGGAGAGAGGCGATACCAGTGCTGAAATTGTCATCCAAATTAAATTAAATTAAAAAAAAGAAAAGCAAAACTGAAAGCAGGTGGTTTTGTTTGACACATTTATTTAACTTAAAATCTTGTTTACCTAGCGTTCTATTGTTCACAGAAATAAAAGTAGGGGTTGGCACATTTTTAGCATATATGTATTATATCCTAAAGTATATAATAATCTATATGTAATATATAGTAAGATAGACAATTATCTAAAACTACTAACATGGTTGCCACTCTCATTCACGCTTGAGATTTAAGGATTTCAGAAGTCAACCTCTAAAGGCTCTGAGGCTACTTTGGGGCCTGTTCCTCATTGCTTTACATTTTTTTATTTATTATTTATTTATTATTTATTTATTATTTATTTATTATTATTTATTTTTATTTTTATTTTATTTATTTATTTATTTATTTATATTTTTTATCTAATGTCCTGAAGTATCCGTGCTGCAGATGACAATGCGTGCCCTCCGCACATGGGCGTCACGGCTAGCACTAGCAGTACAAAAGAAAACCAGCCAGACATCGGTCCTCCTGTAGTTTACACTTTATGATTTGCACGTTTTGTTCATGTGATCCTCAGGGCAGATAAACTTCATACAGAGGTTCCCAAGGCAGCAAGAACGGCACTAAAAGGTGCCATCCTGAGACACTTCCCCACTTTCCTATGGCCAAACAAATAAGGAAAACTATAGTGATTTATCATACAGAAGCATCATGGGGATTATTCCTGCGAGGATTCTTGGAACAAGGATAGCACCTTTAACCGTCTTTTTGTGTAGTTTTAGGAATTAAACTGTGACTTAAAACACTTACAATCCAGAATGCTGACTTAAAATCTGTCATTCCGGGAATGAGTGAGGTTCCTTTATCACGCACAGTGAGGCAGCAGCTAGTAAGACATTATTGTTATGGATACACAGTTGTGACCTGTCTTCAGAGGAGTGCGGGGCCCCTGATGCATGAGAGGAGACCTGCATCCTGCTGAATCAACACACAGGGTATATCTCATGTGCCTTCCAAACTGCCGGACTTGCAAAGGTCCCTGAAGGGTGGCCGCGTCACCCCGTGCTTAGTGACCAGCATTGAACAGAATCAATATGCCTCGGAGTTCTTGCGCATGGTACTTGCGCTGGTTGTTTTGTTGCCTGTCACTTGGTGAGCAGCTATAGTCAACTTCTGCTCTAGCGCATGCGCATGATTCTTTTCAGAGGCCTGGGTGAAGAGCGAACTTCTAAAAGTTTGCTTAGGTAAATACACATTCTCTAAGTTGCACTATTGCCCTCAAGATCAGGCTGGTTGGAAAACTGAAGGCAGTGCATATCGGAGTCCTGACGGACCTGCTGGGTTTTCCTCCCAGGCTGCTCCGTTCTATACCTTCTAACCACCCGGTGACTGGACTTTCCTCCTGTTATTTCTGTACAAGCCCACTTTCCTCCTGTTATTTCTGTACAAGCCTCGGCATATTTGTCCATTTCCTATCAAGGGCGGAGCAGGGTCCTCATGAGTCCTCTGCGCTGGAGCCTTGTCATGATCTCTCGGGGCTGAATTCACACCGCACCTGCCCAGAGGAGGCTATGAACGCTTACATTTCCCGCTTTCTTTTCTTCTCTCCCCACCTCTGCAAGTTCAATTCTTAGCCTTGTCCCAGGGCTAAGATTTCCTCGCTCACCATGAGCTAACATTTCCTCATGCCTCTCACTGGTCATCCGCTCCCAGCCCAAGGTCAAAGGCGCTTTTTCCCTTCTTCCTCTGAATGCTCAGGGTGCTAGCTCAGTCTTGGTGACTTAAGTCTTCCTTCCTTTTAACCCATATTGTATCTTCACATGCTTGTTTCCCTCCCCCAAACAAAATGTAAAACAAAACAATAAAAACTAAGAGCACCCAGAATTAGCTGAAAGGCAAAGGTGGAGGTCTTTTTCATCCTTGTCTCCCTCTTGGTGTCTCCTAATTACTAAATTTTAAGTCTATTGCTAGCCTCTACTGTGAATAGTGTCGTCTTACATATGCACTTAAGCTATGTGAGTGTGTTTAGAAATCACTACATTCTAATTTAATGTTCTCAGGGAGAACAACTTAAATTATATATTTCTCTGATTTCAGAGGGAAAATCTGTAAGCATGGACAAAAATAAAGAATTCTCCAGACCTTCCCTCTGCTGAGAATTCTTGAAGTTATTTGTGACTCACAGGTTGATGGCGTCACTAGTTCCCGCTGTCATTGCTACACCCAGCATCAGTGGCATCATTCACCGAACTCTTTATCACCACATCATCATTTTCTTTCAAAAAGAACCATTCACTCATTCATTTCTTCAGGGGATACTCGATGAATACCTTGTACAGGTGTGTTGGGTATGCGTGCACACGTTCATGTGTGTGTGAATGTGTGATGTGGGTACATGTGTGGAGAGGTGAGAGGTTAGTATTGCACATCTTTCTCATTTGCTATCCACCTTATCATTTGGAGCCAGGGTCTCTCACTGAACCAGGATCTCGGAAACTGTCTAGAATAGCCAGCCAGAGATCACCCCAAACTTTAGAATTATAGACTTGCACTGCTGTGCCTGGCTATGTCTGTAGGTGTCAGGGAATTGATATTGGGTTCCCATGCTTTCATGACAAGCATTTTACTGTTCGAACTGTCTCCTTGGTTCCTTAAGTACCTATGAATTAAATAAGTTTTGAAGTGATGGGTTCTTATGAGCTACTTCTATTTTGGGGATGGGAAGAAGGAAGTTGGGGTGAAGCTAATGAGCCCGAGAAAGAAAGCCTCCCCACCCCCCACCCCCCCATCCCCCCACCCCCGTTGCCATTACCCAACTGTCTCTCCCTACTTCCCGGGTGAAATGCGATTGTTTTTAATGCTCACTTGGTATGGTAAGACTCGAAGCAAACTGTCTTTTGCTCCTATTTTTTAAAACTAGAAGAAAAAAAAATGCTCTCCCCCTCCTCATTTGCTCAGATAATGCAGAGGAGTGAGTGCACAGTGCTCCCACTCAGCCCCCCTAAGATAATATACTGGAAACATTTTGGTGGGTGTGAATCACTCAGACAGCATTCTTCACTCAAAAATAGAAACTTGTCTTATTTGTTCCAGATGTTATACAGCTGCAGGGAGGTTAAAGCCAGTGGTCCTGTTTTCAATGCAACCAATCTCTTAACTGCATTTGGAATTTCTTAACCCATGAACTCATGTTGCTTGCTCTGAGACCTGCACAGTTTTATGTTTCTGACTGCTTCCATTTACAAACAACTGTGTTTCATGGGAACTACACTTTAGAATTAATGAGGATACATCTGTTGTGCAAAGGAAGCACGTCCTGTTTACTGCTGTTCCCACCTTTCATTGATTGGGACCTCTTTAATTTGAGGCATCAAGTACTTCAGAGACAGTACATGAAGAAAAAGAACAGGAGGAATTAGCTGTGTCCACATGATGCTTTCTAGCACCCAATCTGTCCAAATCACAAAAATGTTTGATTTGGAAAAACTAAATTGAAGAAAAATGATTACAAAAAATACTAAATATAAAAATGTGATTATTATAATTCTTAGTTATTAAAACATACACATTATTGTGTTTCTTAGTTTCTTGGTAGGATTATAAAAATTGTTATGTTGGGCTCATGAAACAGAATATCAGGGCACTTTGAAATGGTAGATACAAATTATGTAGGGGACATGCCTGTTAGTTTAATTCCTGGCCTTTAAACTTAAAGTCCATGCTCTCTTACATATATTTGGGAAGAGGGAACCAGATCTCTTGGGTTACTGCTTTCCCAGGGAGAGGTTTCTTGAATTATGGGTCATGGGCAAGCTGTGGGATCACTATTGAAGGTTGTTCTTCTTGGGCTTAGTTGAGGCTGAGTCAGGCTGGTGCATCTGAGAGGCTCTAGAGATGAATGAAGCAAGCAAACACACACGAGCCTTCACATCTATCTGTGAATGTTAATAGGGGAAGTTGCTGAGTCTCTCAGGGCAGTGCCTTCAAGTGAACGGCAGCCCACAAGTTTGTTTCTTGGCATTGAGGCCAGCATTCAATTCTAGAAAGTAAGTGTGACATTAGTTTTACCCTTCTGAAGATCAAAAAGATAATATTAATCTGCAATTTAAGCTTTTAGCATGAAGAAATAATTCAGATTACTTGAAGTCCATGTATTTTTTCTCTCTGTACATCCTTAAAATATATTGCTAACTAAAACAGATCTCCTATGTAGGTCAAATAGGTTAAGTATTATATTGTTCAAACTTATTTGGACATCTCTCCCACAAAATCTTAGTGAAGCTGTTAGTAATTTGAGGTTTTCTTTAAATACACATCCTAGCTTCTAAGAGAAAATCTCTGTGAATGCCGTTCAGTCAGCTTTCTGAACTGACTAATCACATTTCAGCATTTTACAAAAGAGACCCTGCTATAGAGACGGCCTTTACCAAACTTATTCCTGATTAATGTGGCTTTACAGAATTTCCAGGCCCTCATTTCACTAAGGACAGACGTGTGATAAAGAAAGGAGTAGCATTTCCTCTAAGGACATAGCAGTAGACAGACATTCCTTTGCTCTCCATCCACTATCTCCTTTCCTGGTCCCAGAACCCACGTTTTTAGTTGGGTGCATGTCACCTAAAGAAAATCAATGCCACTTCCCAAACTTTTGGACATCTAGATAAACCACATCTAGGCACACGGACCAGGGTCATGAGAGGATTTATGTGCAGAAGTTTCTGGGAAATTTTCTTTGAATGCAGTGGGAACATTATTGCTATACAGTCTCATGTCTTGTGAGGTAGTCTGCTTTGCCCACGCCTGGAGACCATTTGGGCTCCAGAATAGCTCACACTGGTCCTGGTTCAGGCAACCTTGAATGCCACTGTCTAGACTGACATGCAGGAGGAAAGCAGGTTCTGTCCAGCTGAAATCTGCTCCTCCATTTGAATGTGATCACAATCCATACTATTTCTTGTACAATTTCATTCTTTCACTCTTTAGATGGGTATTTATTGAGCAAGTTGCAAATGATAGAATCTGTATTAAGTCACAGTAAATGAGATTTTGGCTTTATAACTCTAAAAATTTAGATTTCTACCCCATGCATATTACACAATTCTTATGCTTTCATTCTTGTTTTGCCTTTGGATTTTAGACTGATTTTGTAATATGAATGAACAGCACCAACAACAAACCCAAGTCAAAAACAAAGGTACAAAGAGAAAATCACCAAAGCTAATCAACACCCAAGCGACTCTAGCATGCAACAAGGTTAACTCGAAGTTTTAATCCCTAGACATAGAATTGATAACCAAAATGGGATTTTAGCTTTTGAAACTATATAAGACCTAAACAGTGGTCCTTGATGAAATTCAAAGTATCAAAAGATGACATGTTCTTAAAAATATTTTAAGGAAATATTTTCTAAAGTAACACTTAACAGGTGTATTTATTTTTCAATTGCTGTTGGCCTTGTGACAGAGTCTGTCTTCGGCCAACGTTGGTTTAAGAGCTCACTGTATAACTCAAGGTGGCCTTGCTTCTAGCAATCCTCTGCCTCACCCTCCAAGTTGCTGAGATTATAGCTAAAAAACCACCTCCACAGGCTTCATAGCCACGTTTGTTTTCAATACGATTTATATAGAGAGAAGGATAAGAATTCCAGCTACAAATAAAAGATAGGACCCCTTCTTCACTAATAATGTACCCCCAATGGAAAGACCTGACTCCTCAATGATCAGTCTAAATCTGCTCTTAGTGATCTTCCCACTTGGAATGTCTGCTTCAATCCTGTCTAAACTTCTTTTTATAATCTGCCAAACTTTGGAGGAATGCTTGCCTGGAATGCTTGTCTGTCTACCTTCCCTTTCTCCTTCTCTCCCTCCCTTCCTCCTTCTCTCCCTCCCTTCCTCCTTTTCTCCCTCCCTTCCTCCTTTTCTCCCTCCCTTCCTCCTTCTCTCCCTCCCTTCCTCCTTCCCTCCCTCCCTCCCTCCCTCCCTCCCTCCCTCCCTCCCTCCCTCCCTCCCTCCCTCCCTCCCTTTCTCCCATCCTTCCCACTTCTCCCTCCTCTATTCCCTTCCTCTTCTCATCTTCTCTCTTCTTTCTCTTTGAATGTCCATGTGTCAAAGCAGGTTTTCACCTCAAATCTATAAAACAAACACAAAACTTCCAAGCCATAAGAATGTTAAGCATTTAAGCAATTTTTGACTAGGTAGAAATGCAACATATTTTGAAGAGATATGGAAGTATAAATCAAAATTACCTTTGGGTCCACATTGAGAATTTTTCTGTCCCTTTTATATTTAAAAAGTAAGCCTTCAGGATTGTCAGCAATCACTTGATAATTTGGACTTGAATTGCAAACAGCAATATGACTGTCCCAGTTGTAAAAGCTATAAAAATAAACATTTATAAGTAATTAGGAAATATAACACATTAAATGACAGGCACTTCAGAAATTACTTGGGGCACTTTGTTCTCAAGGAGGATAACCAGGAAGAACCCATCTGAGATTTGAATTCTAGCAGAGAGATTATTCAGGGTTATTCTCCAATCATTTGGATATGTACTTAGAATGATTTTACATGATTTCCGGGTTTGGACATTGTAAGATTTCGGACTTATTCCAGTATTATATTCACAGGAAGTCAAGGAGAAAATTGATGCAATTTAAGATTATTTGTTCCTCTGCAGACTCTTTAGGGTATAAAGAGACTGTTTAGGGGAAGGAAGGGCAGACAAAGTCACCTCTTTCCATTCAAAACAAGTTCACATTGATTTATTTCTTCAGGATCTCTATTTCAATTCATTTCCCAGGGAGTGGAGAAGCTTTGAGTGGTTATCATAGGACAGGCATGTTTTGATGTATTCTAAGAGGATATTCATATGAGGCTGCTCTCATTTCAGAGAAGGCCAGGAGGCTAGGCAAGGTGACCTAGCATAGGCAAGGTCTTGAAAGTCATGTTTCAAATGGACAATATTTCGGCTCAAAGTAGGGTGTTTCAGAGTATGTAAATGCTCTTCCAGCTGGTCAACTACTCTTTAAAAAAACATTCTATAGAGGATTCCTAGCTTTCTACATGGGTTGCCTTTACTTTTCAAAGCTGAATACACATGGCCTATCGAACTGAAAGCCTTAGTACATGTTCTCAGTATATTCTCATTTTTATCAAAACATTTCTAATGTTATGCTTGCTTTTAAAATTACAAGTATCAAGGTAAGTGATTTTACACACACACACACACACACACACACACATTATAGACCTATCTATCTTATAAGTATTTGTAGTATGTGTTTTTAGTTAAAACAAGATTGATTTATTTTGTGTGAGTCCAGGTACAATTGTGGGCCAGAGCTGTAGATACAGGTAGTTGTGACCTGTCTGAGTGGGTGTTGGGAATAGAAATAGGATTCTCTAGAAAAGCACTACATGTTCTTTACTGTTGAGCCATCTCTACAGCTCTTGCCGTGTGCATGTGTAGTTAGTTTTCCTGGATTCTACCTCTGGGTTGTTTGGCCCATTATTGTCTCTTCCTTCTGTAAGACATGATTCCATTGATTACATTCTTTCGGAATTGCTACATAGATAAGGTGGCCTCAGTATTACATATCACATTTGTGTTACTGTCGAAAAACGTAGTAACTTATTGTGGTGGTCTGAATAAAGAACACCCCTATAAACTGAGAGAACATCATGATTGGAGGTGTGGTCTTGTTGGAGTAGGTGTGGCCTTGTGGGAGGAAGTGATCACTGAGAATGCGCTTTGAGTGGGCTTCAAATGCTCATGTCAAGCCCAGGGTCACTTTCTCTTCCTGCTGCCTGAAGATCCAGATGTCAAATTCCAAGTGACTTCTCTAGCATCATGTCTCTCTGCACGCCACCATGCTTCCAGATATGGTGATGATGTACTAACTCACTGAACTGTAAGCCAGCCCCAGTCAAATGTTTTCCTTTATAGGTGTTGTCATGGTCTCGTCCCAACACTCAGAACTGATTGCACAGATCTTGTGTTTTTATTACTGGAAATGTAAATCTTGATGAACATGGCTTCCTTTTCTGAGGCAAGGTTAAAAAAAATGGGGCTTGCCACTGACACCATGCTTTTGTAAGTTCTTCAGAAATCAGCAGAAGGATCTGTTTGGAAACTAATATATGGATTTGGGCATCACATTCCTTGCCCACCCTTCAGCTCATACTCTGGAGTCACACTAAAATGTTAGGTTCAAACTCCAGTACATAAGAGCAGCAGAGGAAAGGCTGAGATCTGGGCTCTCAGTGACAGAGGCATAGCGAAGTCTTGGCAGCTCGTTTGACTCTGATTCCTTCCACATTCAGTTTTTCTAATTCAGTTTCACCCAAAGAAAAAAGATACTTTGACCTCATCTTATTGACTTTCAGTTACGAGATCACTAGATTAGAATGGGGGACATGATGTGACTTTCAACTTGACATATGTGTCTAAATAATTATTTATGAGATATAAAGATCTAGATAATCCTAGCATGCCGCCTGAGTCATACCTGTGCTCACAGTGCCATGGTTTATATCGTACATTCCTATCTTGTTGCTCAGACTTTGGGTTAAGCCTTGTGGAAACCCAGTCAGATTTTATTAAAAAATACTCTTCATATAAAAATTGAATTTGTATAGTGCATGGTGCCTTTGGTGAAACCCTTGTTTGTCAATACTTTTTCTTCCTAAGTGACTTTATTTTCCTGCCAATTCTCACAGCTAGCGCTTAGCATCCAATAAAGAAAACTACTTAACAACAGATGCTGGATCCTGCTGTAAGCCTACTGAATTATCACAAATTTTCACCAAACCCCAGGAAGCAGAGACACAGTCTGCTACCTGTACATGTAGAACTAATAAGAAAATGGTGCCCGCAGGGTTTTAAAAGTTCAACTGTTGCTCACTTCCCCTCCCAAGCAGGCGTTAGGCTTTGGGAAACTTCCACAGAGGATAACCAGTTCCTGACATACAGGTGTTTACCTTCTTTGTGGGCAACCCCCTCCCCGCCCAGACTATAATCCAACTCTTTATTGCTGCATAACCACACCATAGAGATTTAGCCAATGGGACATGCGCAGAAGTCACATCTGGCACTTTTCATCATTACCCATACAAATGTCTACAGCTTTCTGTCCTTCCAACCAGCCGAAATGGAGAGGACAGGAAGCTAGGGCTGAAGACGTGTAGAGTTTTATGAAATGCTAGGACTAAAGAATTGAGCTGCCTGGGAAGATATTAGTGCAATGGTTTAGCATGGTCTCCATGTTTGAAAATGCAAAAAAAAAATCATCTATAGTCAACGTATATGAATTTATGTGTACACCAACATAAACTTGGGCACTTGTTTAGCTTTATTTGTCAACATATTTCGCCCCCACACAATGACCTGTCATGCTTCTTTTCTCTTAAGAAATTTAAAATGACAATGAGTATTGATGAGCTTTTCATGTTCTGCTCATACCAGTATACAACTGGTGCTTAGTCCAAATGTGTAGAACATTTAATGTTTGACAAATCAAACTGGAAGCTATTGTGAATCTTACAAAAATAAAGATTCATCTAGTTTAACTTCCTAGTTTTATATTGATAAATTAAGACTAACTGTGTAGTCCAATGCTCCATGATTTTGATCTCTGTGATTAGTACATCTAACCTTTTCTGCCTACAACAATGCCTGGTGAAAAAGCCAGTATGAATTAGGTGGATGAATGACTTTGCTGGGAAAAATTAAAATTTCAAGTTATTCTTTGAAAGTTTATAGATTATCATTGTTCTATGCATTATCATTATAAACTGGTTACAGTACTTGCTATATCTTCAATATGGCATATGTTATTTAACAGGATATATTCTTATATAAATATTTATTTTGCATACAGTATTCTGAAATAAGTTTATTAGTTCTATTTTCTGTCACTTGATTCTTTTGGTCCCTGATGATGGCTATCCTACCAATGACATGACATCCTTATTTCAAAAGTGAGTCTCCTCAAGTTTTCAAATGTTCTTGAGTCAAGAAGGAATCTAGAAAAATAATTATGTAAGGTAAAAAGTACAAATTTACAGCTAAAATAATAAAGAATTAAATATTATTGAATAATTTTCAAGTTATTCTGATTTTTATGTTTAATGTGTCTTTGCAACAGATTTACCATTTTTATTTGCAAATATTATGCACTGTAAAATCTGTTTTATTTTAAATTTAAACAAATCATATAATTTATTTTAAATTATAAATTATGCATTTCTCCCCTCTCCTCTGTTTTATCCTTCCCAAGTCCACTCCCCCTCTTTCCCTCTCAAAGTCATGGCCTCTTTTTTCTCTTAATATTATTATTAAATATGTTTCATATTTATGAATGCATATATAAATACAACCTGATGAGTCAATTTAATGTTGCTTATATGTCTATGTTTTTAGGGATGACTACTTGGTAGTAGATAACCAATCAGGGAGACTCATCCTTAGGGAAGACAAATTAGACAATTTTCATTTTGAAAAAAGATTCTAGGTGCCATTAGTACTGTTACTATCCTTTGACCTAAAACATTACTTTTTCCAGATGAATAATTTAAGATCATTTATTTTTAATACAAATATGAATATAAGAAAAAATTAGCAATAATTTTAGGCATCTGGTATCATCCTTCTTGGGAGGAAAAAAATAGTATATGTTTACATGTTGAAGATAAAGGAGATAAAAAAAATTGAAAACAACTTCCAGATATTTTTAGGTTTATAAAGTTTTAAATTAAACATTAGATAACTAAGAGCCCACATCATGGGTCAAAACTGTAACTCTAGGTTTAGGGGTTCCCAAGCCCTTTTCTGGCTTCCATGGGCATCAAGCACATGGTACACAACAGACATGGAAGCAAAACACCAACATGATAAACAAATGTAGATTAAATCAAACTAAAATACTGTATAACAACAATAATTAGTATACAGGACATTCCTATCATGTCCTGTAGTTAGTGTATCTCTATGGAAAAAAAAAATGTCTTGTGGATACAGTGATTTTACATGTAAAATCCTAGGCCTATGTGTTCTTTATGATCATAGGCATACGCCCTCAGGAGTCATCCATAAGCTTAGTACTCATCTGTCCTTGTCCTGGGGCCAAGTTAAAATAAATTTAATTAAGTCTTGAATAGGTTAGATCCTTATTTCCTCCGTGATTAAATGCAGTATTGAAGTAGATTAAATTTACAGTTAAATTTCCAGACTTCTAGAATTTTGCAGCTTATATACTCTAGGGTCTACTGGACAATTAAGGAGGAGGAACTCCTAAGACTAAAGGAAGACTGGAGAATGAAGGAGAAAGAGTCCTTTCCCAGCACTACATAACAGCAGACATGTGAGGATACCATGTGGGATTTGTAGAAGAGGCAAGAGAGCAAGTATATTTTATGCTCAAAGTCAGGGGCTAGGAGGATTTGCAGTGAAAGCGGGGCTTACAGTTAGTATTACAAATCACATGCCAGATTGTTAAGAAGGGGAAAGGTCATTTTATGCTACGAGACCATGTGAAAAAGCATGTGCATATGAAACATGGCAACACTGTTATGAACACTGAGTTTTAGTTATTTGGGCCATGTTGAGACCAAAAAACCAAAGTTAGACCCCCAAAGTTAGTGGGGACACAGACCCCAGTGGGGACACAGACCCCCCAGTGGTCCTTTTTATGGTAAGTAAGGAACAATAGGCCTATTCCTAGATGATAGCCATGGAAAAGAACTGCAGTGATGAAGCAACTTGCTCAAGATGTAGATTTGTAAAGAAGGATTTAAAAGTAGTGTGGATAATTACATTGAGAGCTGGCCAAGACTGGTTCAGGCAATCCTGGATTATACACAAAGCTGAAATCAAAGGACTGGATTTGAGAGGATACTCACCAGGCACATGGATGGACACATTGTCTAAGTGAGTGACAAGGATAGGAGTCTACATTTACTGTGATATGGTCATCTGAGTCTCTGTGAGGTAGCGTGCATTTGCTTGGATATAGAACACAGAAGAAGGAGCTGATTGTAGAAGGAGCAGTTTCAGTTCACTTCTGAACAGACTGAACTTTGAAATCCCTGGAAAACACCCAAGCAAATGAAAGCAGAGAGCTTGGCTTTTGTTGTTTCCTCTCCTTGTTTCTGCCACTTCCTCCAAGCTAACACCTGGCACACTATAGATTCCAAATGCACATTAATTGCATGCACAGTGTATGAGTTTCCGAAGCTTTAAGAAGCGTCTGTGATGAAATAATACATATGAAGCATCTGTGGTACCAATACAATTATCTAAATTCAAAGATGGGGGTGGCATAGCTGAAATATGCAGCAAAGGATGCAATCTGAGAACATAAACTTTATACAGAATAAAGAGGAAGCAGGATAGTAAAATGAAGCAATTTCATGCAGAAATAACCTGAAATCAAGAAGAACCATTATAGATTTATTACAGAAGAAAGAAAGAGAGAAGAAGAGAGGTGGGGGAGGAGGCAAAATGTGAGGGAAGGAGAGTGGGGAGGGAGGGAGGAAGATATATCAAACAAGGACAATAGAGATAGTAGTGGTCTCTGTCCTTGGTAGAGTACTTGCCTATCCAGCTGAATCTCCAGCACCACAAGACCAAACAAAAACCAACCAACCAAACACATCAGCATATACAACGGTGAGAAATGGTTTATAAATTAGATAGAGTATGAACAGTCAGTAAATTGGCGGTTTGAGGGAGATAATAGGGAGATAATTTGCAATGATGTAATGGGAGATGATAGTAGTGAATTAAAGGGAGGATGAGAAAGGTTAGCAAAGAAGACTAAGTTCTTAGTTCTTTCTTGAAAGAACTAAGAAAGTAAAGATAGCATTTCACAGTGATCTGAAAGCTAATGAATGGGTTTGTTTTCTTTAGGAATCGTACTGACCTTGGCTCCATGATGGAAAAAGACTCCAAAAGAAACCAGAGATCCAAAGAGACAATAACCATGAAAATATCCTTGTCATGGAAAATTTATAGGAATATGCAATCTCATATTTAAAAGTACTATGCCATTTTGTTTTTAAAAAGGTTTTGTCCTTTTATTTTGATATAATTACATCATCTCCCTTTTCCCTTTCCTCTCTTGGAGACTATTATAGAAAACCACAACCAATCAAAATCCAGGGTTGTGAAACCCAGCCCAAATGAATATATCTACAAACTACTCCCAAACATATAGCTCAAGGAACATTTCAGAAGATGGAGTAAGAAGACAGTAAGAGCCAGAAGAAAGGGGAGTTTGCTGTTGAGATCATCCTAGTCAGAAAGCTATGCCATCACTCTATACATATAATTATAATCAGAACATAGTATACTTTTATTTCTATCATTACTACATAGACGAAAGAGCTGGAGTTGAAAGGGGATAATTAAAATTTCAGGTTCAGATATCTATAGTGTACACTAAAAAAGCCTCAAACACAGGATGTAGATTCTAAGCCAAGCGCTCCTTTTAGTGGCCATTCTTAGGTTAATTTAGTTGGTACTTAGTAATATGTATTAGTTTATCCACAGTAATGCTTTTACTTTACTTGGTAAACAACATTGGCTCAACATTTTTCTTCTGATTCATAAAACACTTGCGAATAACTGCAATGTTCTCTGTCCGTTGACTATCTTTATACTGAAAATACCAGCTGTAGATTGATTCAAATATCTTCGTTCCCTGTGTAATTCCCCTTAAAATTCCAATTCAACATAAATAACAAAATAATCTTCAATTTCATATAAGAAAATCCTGAATAACAAAGGGGCTGCTGAAACCATTCCAGTATTCAAGTTACACTATAGAGCTATAGTAGGAAAAATAATTAGCGCTGGCATGAAACAGACACATTGATCAATGGGATTGACTTGAAGATCTCACATATGTTCACACATCTATGGATACCTCCCCCCGCCCCTTTTCTTTATAAAGAAGCCAAAAATGCACAGTAGAGAAAAATCAGAGTCTTTAACAAATGATACATGTCAAACTGGATGGCTGCATGTAGAAGATTCCAAATAGACCCTGCATAAAATTCAACGCCAAATAAATCAAGGACTTCAACATAAAACCAGATACACTGAACCTGATAGAAGAGAAAGTGATGAAGGGCCCAGAACTCAATGCAGAGCAAAAGCCTGTCTGAACAAGCACAGGCACTAAGATCAACAATTCATAAATGGGACCTCATGAAACTGAAAACAGCTTCTGTATGACAAGAAACAGCATCATTTGGACAAAGCAGAAGCCTATAGAATGGGAAAGTATCCTTACCAAGCATAAACCTGATAGAGGGTTAGTATTTCAAATATATAAATAACTAAAGAAACTGAAGCTCAAGAAAATAAAAACCCAATTATAAATAGGGAACAGAACGAAGCAGAACATTCTCGAAAGATGAAACACAAATGCTGAAGAAACACTGAAGAAATGTTCAACACACTTTTTCATTAGGGAAATTCAAATTCAAATTATTTTGTTATTTTACTCTACACCAGTCAGAATGGCTATGATCAACACACCAAATGACAGATCATACTTGTGAGGATGAAGAGTAAGGGGAACATCCATCCATCGCTGGTGAGAGTGAACTTGTATAGCCACTGTAAAAACTGGAAAGCTTCTATAAGGCAATGGACACCATTAATTGAACATTAGTAGCCTACTGAATAAGAAAAGACTTTTACAAACTCCACTTATGACAGAGGACTAATATCTAAAATATGTAAATAACTCAAGAAACTAGATATTAAAACTAAAATATCTATATTAAAAATGGGTAACCAATTTAAACATAGAATTCTCTATAGAGGAATCTCAAATGGCTGAGAAACACCTTAAGAAAGGTTCAGCATCCTTAGCCATCAGGGAATTGCAAATCAAAACTACTTTGAGATTCCATCTGATACCTGTCAGAATGGCTAAGATCAATAACACAAATGACAGCTCATGCTGGCACGGATATGGAGCACTGGGACACTCCTCAATTGCTTGTGGCAGTACACACTTGTACAGCCACTACAGAAATCAATATGGTGGTTCCTCAGAAAGTTGGGAATTCATCAAGACCCAGCTATACTCTTTTTGGACAGATATTGTGGGACTCTCATCCTACCATGAGGACACTTCCTCAACCATGTTTATTGAGGCTTTAATCATAATAGCCAGAAACTGGAAACAACCCAGATGTCCCTGAAACATCAAGCACAGGGCCTACCCAGGTCTGCGTCAGGCCCTCTATGTATATATTGTAAGTATTAGCTTTGCACTTTTATGGGGCTCCTGACTATGAGAACAAGTGCATCTCCAACTCTATTACCTGCTCCTTTTTCCTCTTGTTGGGTTGCCTTGTCCAGATTTGATATGTTTTGTTTCATCTTACTATATTTTTATTTTGTCATGTTTGGTTATTATTTCTTAGAATTCTGTTCCTATATGAGAGACAGACAGAGAGTAGACCTGGAGCATAGGTGGGGAGGAACTGAAAGGAATAGAGGGAGGGAAAACTATAATTTGAACATGTTGTATAAGAAAAGAAGGTATTTTCAATAAAAGCAAAAAGGAAAACAGACAAAAACAAAAGAGAAAGAAAACTACATGGAACCTTATGTCTATGGAAGCATCTTAAAATACATATGAATATGAAAGGAATCTGTGGAATAATCATATAGTAGGGGTGACCATACCCCAACTAAATATCTTATGTTACCAAGTAAAACCTACAGTGACAGAAATAAATGACATCTTGTTGAGTTGTTGGCCAAAACGGCCCCATGGAGACCTTTAAACACTACAGGCTACAGACAAGAGTCGTGGTTGCTTTTCCTATTGAAGACAATACTTACTCATCTCTGCATGTGTCTTTTCTGGATAGTGTACGTACCCAAGGCTAGCTTTGACTATTCTTAAGGTTTATTTTATTCATCATTATTGAATGTATATGATTATGTGTGTATGCACGCATACCTCTGTGAAAGTACACCTGTGTCAGTCAGTCAGAAGTCAGAGTAGGCTCCTTTGTGTATTGCTACTCTTCTGCCTTTACACAGGGTATGGGGAATGAAGTTCAAGTTGTCAGGAATACGCAGCAATTGCCTTTACCTGCTAAGCCATCTCATTACCTGAAAATTGTTTTGTTTGTTTGTTTGTTTGTTTTTATTTTGCTTTTTAAATTAATGAACATAGTTATACCGGGCTTTTGTAATTAAGCAGTCATAAAATATGTATGATGTCTTTTCAATAAGTCAAATGAGAAAAAAATGAGTGTTCTTGCAAAATTATCTGTTTGTCACTTATTACACATGATGAATCCTGATATCAGGGAAGACATTTTGATAACAGCACAGAGAAGCAGTTTTGGGCCACCCAGGCTATCCAGAATACTTCATTTGCCTTCATTTTGTTTACTTTCTTCAAATGCTGTATTTGGGGAAATTATAGAAGCATACAACGGGGAGTGTCCGTAAAGATTCTCAGAATTTTCACATACAAATAAAAAGTTAAAAAGAGATCTATGGTGTGATCCAGTACTCTAACTTCATACATATGCACACATACGAATTACTTGAATTTGAGTAAAAAATGGTAAACACATACAAAGAAATTTTGCTTTGCCTTAAATAGAAAAATATTAAATAAATATCAAAAATATTAAATTATTAATATTTATATATTTTTATATTTATATAAATATTATTAATATTTATATATTTTCATATTTATATAAATATTATTAATATTTATATATTCAAAAATATTAAATTAATAATAAAAAATAATATTAAAAAGAAAATAGTTGTAATTTGTGATGATATGATGTTGGGCATTTAATGCATCAACCCAGAAACACAAACACTTGTATGATCTTGTATATATGTGGATTCTGAAGTATTCAGCCTCACAGAGAGTAGAGTGATGCTTTCTGTGAAGAAGACTGAAGAGCAGGGAAACAAAGAAGTCACCAGGATTAAACTTTACATCACGAAAGACAATCCTAAGGTTTGAAGATCTCAGCATGGCGTGGTGTCTGCAAGTAACGAGACTGTGCTAGAGCTTTTACATGTTCTTGTCACGACAGTAAAAAAGGAAAGAAAGACACAGAGGTAACTATATGAGGTGATGGGTTTCTTAGTTAGCTTGATTGTGGTGATTATTTCATAGTGTATGCATGTATTTCATAGTGGACATCTAAACTATACATAATTTTATAATGCATAAAAGTCAGAGATTTTTAATCCCTCTTGGGAATATTTAAATGTCACACTACTCTCTCTTTTCCCCCCTCAGTGTGGACAGCCTGTAAGTTGGGTAACCTTATAATTGTATTGCCCAAACTAGGATCCTTTGTGAGAATGAAATGAGCTGCATGAACAGAGGCTCCAAGAGTGTGAGAGTTAACCCAGAGACCATCCCAGACCAAATAGTGATGTGTGGCCTCCACACCTACAAACCACCTCAACACTGTTGACTTAGAGTTGATTTATTCAAGATTTGTGAAAACTACTTCCAAACCTTTGCCATAGATTTGCCAAAATATGGTAAAGATGTTTAAACAATGTTAAAATGTGTTTTCTTATGGCTAATCCTTTTTATTTTATTTTATTTTATTTTATTTTATTGCCGTGGAAAATTATATTACGTAGAGTTGCATTTGTGGTACAGAGACATAAAATTTAACCTAGAATAAGAAATATTCCAGCTCTGTGTCCTTGTTTTAAAAATAATATCATGGTGGTAAAATATTTTATTATAAAACTTTTCTGAAATATCACATTCCATGAAAAATATTTGCCTGTTCAATTATTTTGCTTGGTAAGAACATAAAATTTAAAGTTTAGTGCTCTTATATGAGTTAACTTGGATCCTACTTATGGCTATATATTGTGTCTTTAATTTCAATCAGCTGTTTAATAAATGCATATTCTGGTTTGGAAAATATAGATTATTGAAAAATCCACTCTAAATATTAGAAGAATAACTATGAACATAAAAATTTCCAGGGTTAAACACTCTCAGAGGGACAATTTACTTTAATCAATAAGATTTTGAGCATCTAAGTCCTTGGCAGGAATGATTCTGGCTACATAATAGTGAAAGCAAACAGTTCTTATTCAAGGAATTCACACACTATGAAGGAGTAAAAATAATGAGTAAAGATTATAATATAGTGTGAAAAAATCGTGTCAGTTACTTGTAGAGCACAATAGTTAAAACTGGTACTTTCTGGTCAAGATCTATTACTAATGGGATTTGTTTTTTGTTGAAAATCCTAAGAAACCTACATCTTAGACAGAAAGGACCAGGGGATCCATCCCATATGCAGCCACCAAACCCAGACACTATTGCTGATGCCAAGAAGTACTTGCTGAGTCTCCTAAGAGGCTCTGTCAAGAGCCTGACCAATACAGATGTGGATGCTTGCAGCTAACCATTAGAGTGAGCACAAGGACCTCAATGGAGTAGTTAGGGGAAGAACTGAAGGAGCTGAAGGGGTTTGCAACCTCATAGGAAGAACAACAATATCAACCAACCAGAGGCCACTCCCCTCCAGCCCTCTTCCAGAGCTCCCAAGGACTAAACCACCAACCAAAGAGTACAAACGAAGGGATCCATGCCTCTAGATGCAGAGGGGAAACCAGGAAAGGGGATAACATTTGAAATGTAAATAAATAAAATAACCAATAAAAAATAAAATGAAAAAGAAAGTTAGATAAGGTAAGACCTAGGAAATGCACATCTGTAAGCACTGAGCATTAAAGAGTAAAGAGAGCAGTACCTTCCAGGATGAGGCAAGAGGTAGCCTCCTGGGAGTTAAATCAAGTGAAGATTTGGTTTAGTTTCCTCCTGCTGTGACAGAATTTTGTCTAGAAGTGTCTTGCTTTTGGTGTATCAGAATGAAGACAGCAGGGAAGTCTAGTGGGCTGGCTTGACTTTCACTTTTAAAGGAGATAAAGTGAAGGGAAGGGAAGGAAGGGAAGAAGACTTCATTGCCAGGAAGCCACCATTCCAAATTGTCATCCAGGTTAACTGACTGACAGGCAGACTTCTCTGGCTTGCTCACCATGCCATGTGCTTTGAACAAAAAAATATGGTGCCAGCAGCTACAGGATGTTGAGGAAGAGGGAATGGAATAAGACCAGGGAAAAGACCTGTGACAATTGTAGCCCCCTAGGGTAGAGAACAATGCATCCAGATTTATAAGTTTCTTAGTCTACATCCACAGATTTCCCTTCTTTAGAAAGCTAGAGATCCTGACGAAGAATTCTGTAACTGGGACTCTAGATCTGTGGTTGGACATCTGGAAGGTTCTCTTGCTATCTCCAAACACCGAGGAAAAGAAGAATGGAAACAGAAGACAATCCCACTGCCAGACTTCCTCATAGCTGGGCTACAGATTTCGGAGTTATGAAAGATCTTTCAATGGTGCCACTGGAAAGTGTCAGGAACATCCTGGATTACTTCCCAGTTGCAATCAGGGATTGAGAACTGCAAGTTCAGCAGTGCCAGTAACTAGTTCTATAATAATCGAGTTATGTGGCCATTTATGGTCAAAACGCTAAGGCAGAAGGCTTGCTCAGAGCAGAACCCTGGAGGAGAGTAAGGCTAAGATGAGCAGGTGCCAGAGCCAGTCAGATACGGTCTGATACCGGATAGGCTCTTGTTTTAAAGCATTTGGCCCACAGCTGGTGGTGCCCTTTTAGGAAGGTTGTGTACCCTTTGGGAGGAGGATCCTTGGTAGAAGAAGTGAAACACCCTGAATAGAACTTGACGTTTTATGACCGCTTCCCATCTACCTTCTTCCTGACTCCAGAAGTCATGTGACCAGCTCTCAGCTCCAGTTGCCACGCCCTCCCTTACATTATGACAGTGAACTGCTCTTAAACATTAAACTACAATAAACTCGTCTTACTTGAATTGCTTTGCCAGTGATTTCTATCCCAGTACAAGGACATGCTCAGTGTGTCCTATCTCATTGTCATTCTCCTGATACTGCTACAGAATGCTGCTAGCAATTTATAAGAAACTCCGACGAATAAACTTTAATATCTATGAAGAGCATGCGAGGCAAGATATGTAAACATGCATGGGTGGGTGTATTATAATTACTCTTACAGAGGAAAATATTGAAGTTACAGAAGAGGCTAGATACTTTAGGTGACACTAAAGCCAGGAGTAGTCTAGCCTGTTTTCTTGCTGGCCTTTGCTAATCACTAACGCTTACCAGTGTCATTAAACTGGCTCAAAAATTCTGCTTTCTTGTGGAAGTTGTAAACATATTTATCTCAGTAAACCACGGGGGAAAGAAAACAGAGGGACAATCCAAAAGGAAAGGTTTTGAGAGAAATTGTCCCTTCACTTTGAAGGCAGTGCTAGAAAACCCTTATTTCAGCCCAGGGAGGACGAGGTAACCTGTTTTGAAATCTAGGCTCAATTTACTACATGTATTAGAGCAAGATTTGAAATTTTTAAAATTTTCTCAGTCCATTAAAGTGGCTGAGTATGTGCTTGGAATATTAAATTTAACTTAAATTTCCTTGCTAACTCAGAGTAGTGAGTACACATTCTCTTTTTGTTCCAAAGCCCCATCTGACGTTTGATAGATCCTTAGCATGGTATAGATACTGGAAGAATAGATTGTTATAAGAACAATTGCTCCTAATGGGCCCATTGGCCAAGTGCGGCATATAAACTATCATAAACAAGAGAAGACAATAGCCAGAGCAAAGTATACAAATGGAATTAAAATGTATGCTGTTGATAGCTTTAAGACATAGGGACCATAGGACTTCAGGACTTCAATCCCTGCCTCAGCTGGAAGGAATTCACTTCTGCTCACAGTCTAAGTGATCTGATGAGCTCGTTCCTCCTCCAGGCCCCTGGAAGAGGAGATAGCTCTGTTGACCTGTGAGACTTCAGAGATGGTAAACTGAGACCTGCGTTGCACTAAGTAGGACCTTTGACATACAGAACTGTGACATGATTAGTGAGTGTCATTTTCAGTGGTGACCTGAGTGATGGCTTTTCACTCAGCAATAGATATCTAACAAATAAGACATAGTAGATGCTTCCAGATGACCTTAGGGAAGCATGTTGAAGAGAAAGTGAACATTTTAGGATGGATGGGATGCTGGAACGGACTGGAGGCTCGGGATTTATTTTGAATATTGAAAGGAATGTGACCTTGGTTTGTACTAAGGTTTGTGGAATCAAGAACGGGAGTTATAATTATAATGTAACCTGGGAGAAATAACAAAAAGACAATAAAACAACAGAGGCCAATCAATATGAGAATCAATATGGTAAGGAAAACGACCGTAGGCCAGGAGAAAAAAATAGAAGCTGCATCACCTTTGACTTCTCATTGGACAAGTCTCCATTTATGTTCAAGACATGGAGAATTATCTTTAAAAACTATCCATCTATTTGAATTACATGGAGATGAGCCAAGCAAATACACAGTGACTTACTCTGAACCAGAGTTTCAAACTGGAAGCAGCTGTATTTGCAGTCATTGGTAATAAGACTTGAAGAGGGAAAATATAGAGAGTTAAAACTTCTAGTCTATCTGGTCTTTCAAAACTAGCATATTTCCTTCTGAAGTTCTCTTCATTCACATAAGCAGCTATTCACGGTTTATTTATACCTGAGGCTTTTGCCTCCACTCTTGCCATTTTGGAACCTCTTCACTATCATGCAGGGACATTTAAACATTTCTTCTGCAATTAATAACTGATTCTTCATCCTACACATTTTTCAGACAATGCAATTGCAAGACGCAATGTCTTGTGTTTGGAGTCATACTTCGATGGATACGATCATAATCACAGTGCTACCTAACCTACCATGGCACCCAAGTTAAAAATGCAGTCCATCCTTGACTTCTTGACTTTTCTTTCTTTCTTTTTTTATTGGATATTTTATTTACATTTCAGATGTAATCCTCTTTCCCTTCCCTCCCCCGAACCAGGAACCCCTATCCCATCCCTCCTCTTTTTGCTTCTGTGAGGATATACCCCCATCCACGCTCCACTCCCACCTCCCCACTCACGATTCCCCCACACTGGGGCGTCCAGCCTTCACTGGACCAAGGACTTCCTTACCCACCTATGCCTGACAATGTCATCCTCCTCTATGTATACAGCTGGGGCCACGGGTCCCTCCCTATGTGCTCCCAGGCTGGTGGTTTAGATCCTGGGAGATCTGGTTTGTTGGTATTGTTGCTCACCCACTCTCTCTCACTCCTCCATTGGGAACCCCATGATCAGCTCAATGGTTAGCTGTGAGCAACTGCCTCTGTATATTTCAGGGTCTGGCAGACTTCTAAGGAGACAACTATATCAGGCTCCTGTCAGCATGTACTTCCTGGCATCTATATCAGCATCTACCTTTGGTGACTGCACAAGGGATGGATACCCAGGTGGAACAGTCTCGGGATGGCTCCTCCTTCAGTTTCTGTCCTTTTAGTTTCTTTGTCTCCATATTTGTTCCCATGAGTATTTTGTTACCCCTTCTAAGAAGGACTGAAGCACCCACACTTTGGTCTTCCTTGTTCATGAGTTTCATGTGGTCTGAGTTGTATCTTGAATATTGAGAGCTTTGGGGGTAATATCCAATTATCAGTGAGGCATACCATGTGTGTTCTTTTGTGATTGGGTTACCTCACTCAGGATGATATTTTCTAGTTCCATCCATTTGCCTGAGAATTTCATGAATTCATTGTTTATAATAGATGAGCAATACTCCATTGTGTAAATGTACCACATTTTCTGTATCCATTCCTCTGTTGAAGGACATCTGAGTTCTTTCCAGCTTCTGGCTATTATAAATAAGGCTGCTATGAACATAGTGGAGCATATGTCCTTGTTATATGTTGGAGCATCTTCTGGATATATGCCCAGAAGCTTGGCAAATTTATGAAGTCCCATTTGTCAGTTCTTGATCTTAAAGCATAAGCCACTGGTGTTCTGTTCAGGAACTTTCCCCCTGTGCCTAGGTATTTGAGGGTCTTCCCCACCTTTTCTTCTATTAGTTTCTGTGTATCTGGTTTTATGTGAAGGTCCTTTATCCACTTGGAAATGGTAAAGCTGTGTCCAATTTTGTGAGGAACTGCCAGACTGATTTTCAGAGTGGTTGTAAGAGCTTGCAATCCCACCAACAATGGAGGAGTGTTCCTCTTTCTCCATATCCTTGCCAGCATCTACTATCACCTGAGTTTTTGATCTTGGCCATTCTGACTGGAGTGAAGTGGAATCTCAGGGTTGTTTTGATTCACATTTCCCTGATGACTAAAAATATTGAACATTTCTTTAGGTGCTTCACAGCCATTTGAGTTTCCTCAGTTGAGAATTCTTTGTCTAGCTCTGTACCACATTTTTAATAGGATTATTTGGTTGTCTGGAGTCTAATTTCTTGGGTTCTTTGTATATATTGGATATTAGCCCTCTATCTCATGTAAGATTGGTAAAGAACTTTTCCCAATCTGTTGGTTGCTGTTTTGTCCTATTGACAGTGTCCTTTGCCTTACAGAAGCTTTGCAAATTTATGAAGTCCCATTTGTCTGTTCTTGATCTTAGAGCATAAGCCATTGGTGTTCTGTTCAGGAAAATTTCCCCTGTGCTTAGGTAATCGAGGGTCTTCCCCACCTTCTCTTCTATTAGTTTCTGTGTATCTGGTTTTATGTGAAGATCCTTTATCCACTTGGACTTGAGCTTTGTACAAGGAGATAAAAATGGATCCATCTGCATTCTTCTACATGCTGACCTCCAGTTGAATAAGCACCATTTGTTGAAAATGCTGTCCGTTTTCCACTGGATGGTTTCAGCTCCTTTGTCAAAGATCAAGTGATCATATGTGTGTGGGTTCATTTCTGGACCTTCAATTCTATTTCCTTGATCTTCCTGCCTGTCTCTGTACCAATACCATGCAGTTTTTTTATCACTATTGCTCTGTAGTACCACTTGAGGTCAGGGATGGTGATTCTCACTGTTGGGAATAGTTTTCCCTATCCTGGGTTTTTTGTTATTCCAAATGAAATTGAGAATTTCTCTTTCTAACTTTGTGAAGAATTGAGTTGGAATTTTGATGGGGATTGCATTGAATCTGTACATTGCTTTTGGCAAGATGGCCATTTTTACTATATTAATCCTGCCAATCAATGAGCATGGGAGATCTTTCCATCTTCTGAGATCTTCTTTGATTTCTTTCTTCAGAGACTTGAAGTTCTTGTCATACAGATCTTTCACTTGCTTGGTTAGATTCACACCAAGGTATTTTATATTATTTGTGACTATTGTGAAGGGTGTCATTTCCCTAATTTCTTTCTCAGCTTGTTTATCCTTTGAGTCGAGAAAGGCTACTAATTTTTTTGAGTTGATTTTATATCCAGCCACGTTGCTGAAGTTGTTTATCAGGTATAGGAGTTCTCTGGTGGAAGTTTTAGGGTCACTTAAGTATACTATCTTATCATCTGCAAATAGTGAAATTTTGACTTCTTCCTTTCCTATTTGTATCCCTTTGACTTCCTTTTGTTGTCTAATTGCTCTGGCTAGGACTTCCAGTACTATATTGAATAGGTAAGGAGAAAGTGGGCAGCCTTGTCTAGTGCTTGATCTTAGTGGGATTGCTTCAAGTTTTTCTCCATTTAGTTTGATGTTGGCTACTGGCTTGCTGTAGATTGCTTTTACTAACTTATTAAAACTTGAAGGCTATCTCTATAGCTTACTCCTGCCCCACACCTACACCCGGTCTCCCACTTCTCTTTAGCTTTTTCTAGTACATATGCACGGGTTCAAACATCCCTTCCTAGGCTTTGTGGCACCTTTTTACTTGTGAGTGTGCAGCTCTCTTAGCTTGTACTGTCCATTACACAATACTTTTAAATCCTACTTGCCTATTTTCAGTAACTGCTTATCCCTGGTCTATGGATCAGCCATTGTACCAGTCACTGACATTGTTGTGAGTGCTGTGGCCAGATACTCCTTGCAGCATCAGCTTCTCATTCACTGTTTTCTTCTTTGTCTTCTTTGTATTTTAGTCTTTTATTACATCACTGGGAGCTTAGACTTAGGATGCTGTTAGACATGTACACATAAGAACCCATCTCCCCTTTCCTTTGTGTGTTTCGTCCATCTCTATAATTATAGGACATGTGCTCTGTCCCTTGGAACAGGAAATACCTTGAGTGAAAAAGCTGCAGAAGTGCTGTTTTCTAACCAAAGGACATGCTCAGCTATTTATTGACTATACAACCAAGCTCAGCCATCAGTGGGACAGAAGCATGAAACGCACCATTGAGTGTGAATGGCAACTGTCATTATAATTGGGTACAAACCCTGTTTTACCCACAAGGAGCTACTAATGTGGGTTTTAATACATCTTACAACTTGACACTGATGATGAAACTTTAGAGGTGAACACGAAGGAAGGAAGGAAGGCAGAAGACCACCAAGAGCAGATGGATATTGTCCGAGCTCCACAGGAAGCCAAAGGGAAGGAAAGCTACTATGTTTAATGAGCACACTGTATTGCTTTGGGAAGTAATTTGATGATATGCAAGATGGCTTATATGTGTGTATGTATGTGTATATAGATATGTGTGTGTATGTATGTATTCATATATATTTGTATGTGTTCACATGTGTGCAGGTATATCTTGGTCAAAAGTCAGCACTGAATATCTCCACCTTGTTGTTTGAGACAAGGTCTCTTACCTAACTTGGCATGAAACAATTTGCCTAGACAAGCTGCTAGTGAGCTCCTAGGATCCTCTTGTATTTACCTTTCTGGCACTGGTACTAGAGCTGCCATTATGCCTGGGTCTTATGTGGGTGCTGAGAATCTGAACTCAGGGACTGCTGCTTGCATGACAGATATGTTACTAAATGGGACATCTTCCTAGCCCACTCTTTGTGTTTAAAGTTCATTTAGTACTGGTTATGCCAAGCTATATAAGTCTTTATATAACAATTCCACTTCTAAGAATCACAAAGATATTTGCACATGAACAATTGCCACAGGTCAAGGATGCACTGCTGTTTCTTCCCTCAACATCACTGTTTCTGACTGCACTCTAAACTCTTACTCCCATACTCACAGATAAATGTAGCTCTCAGCTCTCATTCAAGAAGCTTCTTTTTTTGCAGCAGATGGAAACCATTACAGCAAGCTACAACTGGTCAAATGCAGAGGACAGCTGACCATGGGGTCTCCAGCCAGCCCCAGTTGATAAATCGACAACACAGTCCCTATACATCAGGATCAAGGCTCTCCATGGAAGACAGAGTGAAGAGAATGTCAGAGACCAAGGACAAGGATCTCTACTGAGATAATGCCACTATGAAATCCCAGGAATATGGGTGCCTGAACAAGGTCTGACAAATGACAAGGCCAGTTTACAAGCCAGCATGGATGGTTGTGTGTGTGGGGGAACTGTTGTTTTAGCTGAAGAAACCCTTTCAAGGTAAAGCCTGCAGTAATCAAGAAGTCCCAGTGGAGCTAGCAGTTTGCCCCCTTGGAGAAACCTGTCCAAGTGCAGATGTTTTACAGTTCATGCGTTCAGGTAGGAAGCTGGCCACTGATCACATAGCATACACATTAGAGCTAATGTCACTGTCTTAGTGAACATGATTTTACCCAGGAACCAACTTTATATTTTATAGATAGATGTGGAAGTGAATATACACATACATACACATGTACAAATTTTGTGTGCATCTCTCTCTCTCTTTCTCTCTCTCTCTCTTTCTCTCTCTGTGTGTGTGTGTGTTAGTGTGCATGCCCAAAGATGATCTTTATATTTATAATACCTTAATATATTTGTAAACCTTTTTCTCTTTACATTTTATTTATGTCTTGAACATTTCAGTCCTTTTAACATTTGGATATCTGAGCTGGGACGGCAGGAATGAGTCAGTGTTTTCTTTTATCCTTCATATTCTCCTGGAGTTTCCATAGAATCCTCAAGACTCATGACACTCAGTAAACAGAGCTGTCATCACTATATAGAAGACTCAGGCAGAGATGTCTCAAAGGAAGGGCATGGTTATGGATGTGCAGTTGGAAGGGTCAGTGGAAGGTGAAGACCACTGGGCACTGGGGCACATGCATTAGTCTGGGGACACCATTTTCAATCCAGGAAATGTGCTTCTTTTTAACTGAAGAAAACAGAAACTTGTTTTCTCATGTCTTGATGTATCGATCTAAATTTGAAATGCTGTGTAAGTTTATATAAAAAAATCATAAAGTATAAATGGTGGATACTTCAGCAGCTCTTAAGTTTTTCTCTTAGGCATTAAAGACTGATATGAACTCTCTC
This sequence comes from Arvicanthis niloticus, assembly GCF_011762505.2. Taxonomy (NCBI): domain Eukaryota; kingdom Metazoa; phylum Chordata; class Mammalia; order Rodentia; family Muridae; genus Arvicanthis; species Arvicanthis niloticus. Next base: position 24,683,987 of record NC_133435.1, read on the forward strand.
TGTGAGCAGTGAGTAGTGAGTTATTGCTCACTCTCTCTTTTTCTTTCTTTCTCTCTTTCCCTCTTTCCCCCACTCTGTGTGAGTGTGATGTGTGTGTGTGTGTGTGTGTGTGTGTGTATGCAGCTGTGCATGCATATGCATGTGTTTGTGAAGGCCAGAGCAGGATATCTTCTTCCGTGTCTCCAAGCCTTATTGCCTTGAGACAAGATCTCTTAATGAACCCAAAGCTTGCCATTTTGGCTAGTTTGGCTGGCCAGTGAGCTCTCAAGATCTGCTGATCTCTACTGTGGTACAAGTGTGTGTGTGTGTGTGTGTGTGTGTGTGTGTGTGTGTGTATGTGTATGTGTGTGCAGCCGTGCCTGACTTCTGTGTGTGCTGGAGATCTCAGGTTCTCATGCTTGCATAGCAAGTGTCCTTAGCACATGAGCTCTCTCTAGTCCTTATGGCATCAGCTTTAAGAATAATATAAAAACATACTTGTGGGTTTTTTCTGGTTATAATAAAAATAACTTGTGCTATCGATTAAATACATGTTTACTTACCTTTACAGATATTAATTTGCAAGTGAAAGTTTTTTCTGCCAACTGTACATCTTAGAAAACTACACAGAACTCATATATGTAGGAAAAAGCAATGAGTGAGGCAATTGCATCAGCAAGAACAGTAATGCTGACTGTGTGCACAGCTCCATGGAGAACTTCATGCTTTGCCACTGGCTTTTAGCTATATGCAAATGCATTCTACAACCAGTTTTCTCTAGAAAACATCTCAGAGTCAGACATACACACTCACCTACTGTGATCTTCTGTGCTCTGCACATTCTGCTGGTACATTAATCTAAGCACGTCCCCAAACCAAGCCCTGGGTCTTCCTCTGATGCTCTGATGCAGCCACCTGAGTGTCCCATTTAACCTTTAATGATGGTTGGTTCTGGTTATTGAGACACACTGGTCTTAGATTTAGAGCCCGGAGTTCCCCCCACATCCCACTTCTGCCTGCTCACTAGCTCAGCACTGCTGTAAATCGCTCACACTGTTCCTCAGTCACCTTGTTGGCTGTACCACCCTCGTCCAGTCTCAGCAGCAGTGTTTATCGGTCTCCTTGTCTCCTGATTTCTACCTGGTGGATTTCTATCTGCTGGCACCCAGCCCTCAGGGATGTTTCTTACATATAAATCCAGACATCTTACTCCTTGGTACAAACCCCTTTAAGTGACTCACTGCCACCTACAGCACGCATTCCAGGCTTACCATTTAGCTTCCATGGCCTTTCCTGTCTTCTTGCTCCAAGTTTGAAATTTATGCTGTAGCAACCCCAAATCGCCAATAATTTCTCTGTTATGAAGCATGCTGTTTTCCAGGTTTATGGTGTCGTTCTGATGCTCCTTCTGTCTAAACACCACGCCCCTGTCTTCCATGCCTAGAAATGTCTATGCACTCTTTCGAAACTAGCTTGGCTAATCTAGGAACTCTGGCCTATCCCCACAGCAATTCCATGCTCTTCTGTACACTTGGAAACAACCTGGGTATATCTATCACACTGAGTCTTCTAATCAGCTTATAATTGTGTAAGCATTACTTTCTTCAAAACAATGTGCTCCTTAAGGGAGGGAGTCACATCTTATTTCTTGTCTTTCAGATCACTTAATACCATGCTCAAGACACAGTACAGTCATGACTGAGGATTAAAACAAGAAGCAGATCTGTGTGGGAGGACCTGCCTACCTGTGTCCCTTAATCCTGTAGGGATAAAGAACTTTATAATCAGAGCGAGACAAGGTGGAGCAGGCCTGTAATCATAGCACTCTGAACCCACTGGCAGGGCGACACACGAGTTCAAGGCCTGCCTGGTCCATACATGTTCAAGGCTAGCTTGAGCTAATGGTAAAACTTTGTCTCAATAAAATGAAATGAAATGAAATGAAATGAAATGAAATAAAATAAAATAAAATAAAATGGCTGAGGTATAGATAAGTAGTGGACTAATTGTCCAGCATTTATAAGGCCTGGCTTGGTCTTTGTCAAATAATAAAGGAAAAGCTTATTTACAGAAATTAAGACCTCAAGAGAATACATTCATTGTTACAAATTATAAAACGATTCTTAGTTTATAAAGAATAGAACAACAGTCAAATTAAGAAATGTTCATTTTTTTGTAAGCACTATTAAGTAACCATCAGTAGGAAAATATTTTCAAGTGGTGAATTTGGTTCAATATCAGTGCTGATATAAGATCAGTCATAACCAAACATGGAAATCTCCACCCGTGTTTTAAACTCATTTAAAGCATCCCTCCCCTCAACTATGTCTCTTTAAGGTAGTGGCAACTAATTAAAGCTCACTCCTTCCTGCCATGAAGTTCTCTTCATTCAGGGAACTTGTGGATTTCCCACTTGAAGAATCATAAGAAACTGGAGGTTGAACTGTTTGTATCAGAAGGTATCTAACTGGAGCACAGGGCATGTGAAGGGATTCAATAGGAGAAATACAGTTGGAAAAGGGATAAAATTAGGTGAGTGAATATTTACACGGTGTAGTCTAGAAGACCCAGGGGACCAACAGTTGATATCTGAAGTGGGCACCTCTGAAGAATTGAGACCCCTCTATGATATGAAAAGAAGGTGAGACATGCCAACACATGCCCTTGCTCTACCTATATCATACCAGTCCCATGTTTTGTTTAACTTGAGCTTCAGTGTTCAGTCTGACTTTTTCCAGAAAGACTGCCATGTTGAGGAGGACCTGACAAGTACTTAGTAAAGAGAAGATAGGGGACTCATGACGAGCTGGAAGTCCAATCACATGTCTATCTGATGGCTAGTGCCCGATCTTCATTACTCCTATTTGTTAGGAGGGAGTTTTAACTAGGGTTACTTGCCTTGTCTTTTAAATTTGAAAGGGGATACAGTAAGGGTAGAAGTAACTTCAGTGGGAAAGTAGCATTCTGCATAAAGGAGGTTTAATTAGTCCACAAAACAAGATGTCAAGTTCTATAAACATGCTATTATTGTGATGCATATTGTAGATCTATATAGGGTAGCCCTTAAGTCCGCATGTATGAGGACATACCCAAACCTTGTCTGTGCACAAATGATTCAGGGTGTGGATCCAGACAGTTGGTATGTTCTCTGCAGTGATCTCCACAATAATCATATTTAGTGTAAAACTAGAGTTAACAGGCATGTGGCAGGCCTCACTTGAATGAACTCAAAGTCTGATTCTATGTGAAGCAGATAAATCTGGCCTTAAACAAGAGAAAACGATGTTCACCTCATTATAAAATCATCCAGACATGTTGAATATATGAGTCATGGCTTAGAAGAAAAACAGACTCTTATGTAGCTTGGAAAGTGAAAGAGCCATTTAAGCTAAGTAATGGATAATTCAATGTTACCTGAGGATCTCAAACTAGAGTTGAAAATGGAAAACATTAAAATAGCCTGAAACTATAATAGAAAATTCCATCAACTGGAATTATAATGTGCAGATGACTGCATTTCTTCTGTAGACATGATTGTGACCAGAGGCTACATTCTTGAACGTCGTGTACCACATTTGTCCAATAAGTTGAATTAAAGGGTTGCATGGTAATTCAACATGGTTATTAAAACATATGGAGGCTAAAATACTGATATAATGTGTTGGATTATAACCTGAATTGTGGGATCTGGAAACCATTCTAAGGAGTATTTATTCAGTTTTGTAATTTGCCCAACTTGTAGCCTGCTTTAGAGCCACTATTAAGAACTAAATGTGTATTTACTGAAATAGTAACAAGAAAATTAATCCAAGTTCTCAGTATTGTCAGTTCAGCACCAAACTTTGGAAAATAGCGACAATCACTGGATTTTTCTCATAAAGGTTAGAGCTGACAGTTAGACATGCTGTTCTGTGAGAGCACCTTTCCCTATTCAGGAAAGAAAGGGGTCTTGTTATTTCTGGACATCTCAGCTCCTGTAACAACCTATAGAATTTGAGTTTAGCTTCTCCACAGGTGAATCCTGACAGCAGAGAACAGCATGGCTGTTTTTAATAAGTAAAAAGTAGGTATGTCCCCATGACCCAGTTAGCTGACCCGTGGGTATACATTCAGAGAAAATGAACTCAGGGAAGCAATGCCTGTCTGCTCAGGTCTACTGGGGTCCTATTCACAAAAGCAAAGGTGGGGAATTAGCCTAATGGCTCATCACCAGATATGCAAACAAGGAAAATATAGCACATAAACACAATGGAGCACATAGCCATAAACAATAATAAAACCCAAAAACAACTGGGGAGCAGCATGTTACAGAAATAAATTCAGCACAGAAAGAGAACTATCATACCTTCTTCATCCTGTGTGTGGTAGAAAAGCAAAGTCACAGTGAAGATAGAACAGTGATTTTTTTTTAGGGACTGGGTTGGGCACTGGCGATGAACAGAAGAAGGGTTGATGGGTGTAAGGGTGCTCCCTAAATGTATATATGAAAAACCACTGTGAACTCCACTAACATGTAAAATCAATCTGTTTACATAAAGTTTGAAAAGAGAAACAGAAAACTCATTCCCTGAACTCAAATTTTCCCTGATACAGACAGCATCTGTTACTGAGGAGCTCAACGTCAATGCAAGTTATCAACACCCCCACCCCCATCCCATAGACACTTCTGTCTTTATCCACTGGGGCTTGTATTGTGCAAACTGCATCTGCGCTTACCACTGGAGTTGGAGAAAGGTTGTTATTGGCAACAAATATTACATCATTCAAAATATTTTAAAGTGTTGGTATTGTAGCTCAGTGGGTGCCAAGTCGGATGATCTGAATTCACTTCTTATGACCCACATAGTGTAGGAAAAGAATTGTCTCCTGCAAGTTGTCATCTGACTGCTCTCACACATACCCAATATAACGCAACCACACTCTACACAAACACACACACACACACACACACACACACCAATAATAATAATAATAAACAGAATTAAAATGTAAAAAGTATATAATTACCATTACAAATAAAAGTTAACTATCATTTTTCTTAAGAGATTGCACATATACATACATACACTCAAAGTATAAAATTATGTAAATAACATAAATAATATTGTTGAAAAATATGTGTCTCTAGTAGCCACCTTACAAACTTTGGAATTAAAATATAATTTGAAACATTTGAAATTTTAAAAAATGTGGAGTTTATAATTAATAGTTCTACACAGCTAGCTATAAACTAAGATATATTTATTTGTTAACTTTTCTCCATTAGTTGATGTTGGGGGAAAAAAATCCACTTTGTTGTTATTTGTACCCATGGAAACTAGAAGTTTATCTCATAATCATAGTCAAGGCATGTAGTAACAAAAAAGATATAAGCAAAATGCTTGTTTTCAATGTGTTGTGAAATCAACTGAATCTTTGTCGGCCAACTGGAGTTTAACCAGGGTTACAGCTGCATCGTGACTGTAATAGAAAACCAAGGTAGCATAAGATACCAACAGGGTGAGTAAACCAGCAAAACCATGCTTGGTTGGCATCAAACTGTCTTAAGAGGATTTTGAAACGCTCACAAAGGAGCTGAGCTAACGGCACTGCAAGTAGCAGTGAATAGAATGTTAAGAAATTTGTTCCAGTTCTGGGCCAAGAATTGGAAAGGTTATTGCTTCATTTCAGAACAGCAGCGTTTACATCTGCACAGCAAAGCAGTAGGTGCTTTCTCACATGCCCTAGAACGTCCGTTTATGCCTTTGTCTTATTACTTTCGAGCAGTATCATTAAATAGTTTTTTGACTCTGGCAAACTGTAGAGAATATAGGACAGAGAGATGTAGTTGGCAGCTGGTGGTTCAATAAAATGAACAAAATAACAATCTGTTGTGCTTGGGGGGCATGTTTCTGCTTTATGAAAACTTTCCTCAAAACACAAAAGGCTCAGATACTTTGGGAAAATGCCACGGAGAGGAAATGAAAGCCTTAGCCTGGCAACAGCCGGGGTGACTAGTGAACTATTTGGAGGCTGTTTATCTGAAGAGTAGCCAAGGCTCTGGTAAAGAATATGGGCTGGAGTTCCCTCAAGCACAACAGCTCTGGGAAGCTTCGATGCTTATATTAGGAGCTGTGCAGAAGAACCACCTCCTTTGCATTACTATGATATTTCTCATTCCTTTCTAAATCTAGAAACCAAAAGACATGTAAAATGGAAAACAGAACAGAAAATGTCATTACTTGTTTTTTTTTTTATTCAAGTTTGATTGACATGAGGCTGATATTTGAAAACCAGATAAACTTAGTCTCATTGATCATGTGTTTCCCTTGGATGTAAATCTCCTGTCCAAGTCCATTATCTTTGAAAGAGTGTATTATCCTCCAGTCAGGACACATGGATGTGCCTTCTCCATCACAGAATTGAAATCCAACTTACTCATTCTATTTGGAAGTAAGCTTGGATTTCCTCTCCATTGCTTTTCTAATCCCCAACCTAGGAATCCTGGCGTCTTTTTATATTTTTCCTCTCCACCTCCAGTATCATCCCATCTAACCCGCCAGCATTTTCCCCTCCCAATATCATCTATAGTGACTTTTCCCTCTTCCTGCAGCTAGCTCTAGGCTTTCCCTACTGGCTAACTTCTAGATTGCTTCATCAAAGTCTTGCTTGGGCTCTTTTTTTCCTAGGTTTCTTTTCTTGAATAAGTGGAATAAATCACTGTGCTTCAAATTTTATTTGTGTATTCAATCACTCACCTTCTTCGTAACTAATACTTCTGTCTGTACTCATGAATCAGATTGTAATACTGCAGTTTTCTTGGCTTCCAAAGTCTTTTATAACTTACGCCACTTATGCAATCCCAGAAAACCTATTTCCTTTTCATTTATGGTTCTCTGGAATGCACTATGACTAAATTCAAAGAAAGACTTACAGGCACTTGTGCCAGGTGAGTAATAGTTCAAGTTTCCACCAGCCAATCACAAGGACCTCACCATACATGGGCTACTGGGGAAAGAACAGAAGCGACTTGGGCTACACTGAAGGCTGCTTTGGACTCTCTCAACACAGCATTAAAAAGTGTCAGAGGGACTCGACTCACTTAGTTAAGTGCATTTTAGTGCAAAGAACCCTCAAAATTCTTTAAGAGGACTCATTATTGAGTAAGGATGATGTACAGTCTATAATGCATCCAGTAAATACCCCACACAAAGACAGATCTGTACCTGGAAGAAGACACTAATTACTGCATATCTGTAAGATACATGTTGGCTGTTTGCCATGTGCCTGCTGTTCTTAGTGCCTTGCCATCTGTGTCTATTTTATTAATATACTAAAAAGGTATATTCTTAAAGAGATAGCCTAGAAGACATAAAAAGATTAAATGAAATGTGAGAGAAGAAATATAGAACCTGAAATAAAAAATATATGTGTTGGATTAATGCATTAGCCATTATAGAAAGAAAAATGTCAGTGAACCCAGATACATGTAAATAGAAACAATTGCAAAAGCAGAGGAGTGTCAGGGAGTGAGCTGACGCATGTGCACTGGGTGCCCCAGAACCAGAGTGAGCTGACACATGTGCAGTAGGCGCCCCAGTACCAGAGTGAGCTGGCCCATGTGCAATAGGCGCCCCAGAACTAGAGTGAGCTGACGATGTGCAATGGGTGTCCCCAAACCAGAGCGAGCTGACGCATGCGCACTGGGGGCGGGGGGGAGGGTCCTAGAAGCAGAACTGTGAAAAAATTCCAAGTTTGCTCATTGAGAATACAATAACTCCGCTAGAGCTCGGTCACATGGAGCAAGCATGAATGAGAAAGAGCAATACTCATTCTACAGACTGCAAAGTGAGGAGGGAGCGTTGTGGGTGGTTCCGTTTTAGAAATCAAATAAGGTGTCAAACTCATTGGAGGATACAAACTGCTAAATGTAAGTGCAGATGAGACAGCTGGATTGGGCCTTTATCTAAGCTCACTGGAAGATGCAGGCTGCCACTTATCACAAAGAAAATGGATGCTAAATCAACAGTCATACATCACCACGTTCAAGCTCTGAGTCGGGTCGAGTTTATCGTGGAGAGATTGCTAGCGGTATCTGTAGCATTACTATTAACACTTAGTGGTCTAAAGTTGGGGATGTTTGTAAGCATCCTGCAAAACTAAGATGCAAATAGGCTGGACCAAATTGTCAATCACAGTAAAGCTGAGATTAGGAAATCTGAACCACCAACCAAAGAGCATGCAGGGGCTGGAACTAACCCCCCCCACCCCCCCCCCCACAATACACACTTTATAGCAGATTTACAGTTTGTCTTCATTTGGGTCACCTAATAATTGGAGTGGGAGCTATCTCTGACTCTGTTGCTTGTCATTAGGTCCCCTACCTGGACTGTCTGGTTGGTCCTCAGTGTGACAGCATGTGTTTAGTTCTGCTGGGATTAGATGTCCCAGGATGGGATGGTACCCATGGGGGCTTCCCTTTCTCTGAGAAGAAGAAGGGGTAATGGGGGGAAGGATTTGTAAGGGTGCAACTAGGAAGAGAGGAGGGAGGGGGACTGTGATTTGGATGCAATGTGAATAAAAATATTATGGAAAGAAAAAATCTCTCTCACACATGCATTCTCACTTTCTCTCTTTTACACACACACACACACACACACACACGAATAGAATAGCTAAAATTAAAATGAATTACTGAATGAGGAATAGATACTCAGATATTGGTGCTGGGATGGAAAATGCTTCAGAATCTTTGGAAAACAGTTGAGTAGTTCTTTTATTATTAAACACAGGCTTATATCCAATAATCCTACTGATAGATATTGGCCCAAGAGGAATGAAAATGTATGTCCACACAAAGATTTTGGTATGTTTTCTTGGCCATTTTTAAAAATTGTTTGTCCTAAACTGTGAATAATTTGAGTGTTTATTGACAACTGAATCAGTAAGCAGACCATAGTGCATGCATACCACGGAATTCTACTGGGCAATCAGAAAGAACAGTGCTAGTAGGCACACCAGCATTGACAGATCAATGCTCAAAAGCATTGATTTCACGGAAACAAACCATTTTTCGAAGACTCCATATTGTTTAGATCCATTTACATGAAATTCAAGAAAAACACACACCACAATATTAAACAGTAAATCAACAGTAACAGATTAGTGTGTGTGTGTGTGCAAAAAGGAGGTGTATCTTGTGTATTATTTTTTGTTTCATTTTTAATTAACTTTTATTCAGACAATACATAGTCTGATGACCATGTCTCATGGTTCACCTTCTCAGCTCAATTCATATCAGGTGTGCTGGTCTGACAACTCACTGTGTCTAGACAGGACTTTAGATTTTTCTATATATGATTTTTCTTGATTATTTTAATTTAATTTAATTTAATTTAATTTTTTTTAACTTATTCACTTTACATCCTGCTCACTGCCACCTCCTGGTCACCTCCTCCCACAATCCTCCTCCCATCTACCCTCCCCCTTCACTTCTGGACAGGTAAGAGTCCTCCATGGGTATCTCCTCATCCTGGCACTTTGAGTCAAAAGAGGTTTATCTTAAGACATAATGAAAGTGCTCTAGATGGCGACGACAGGGGCATTTCCATGACTGTCTACATCTGCTGAAAGCCATGCCTCGCATAGTTTAAAATAAGAAAGTCTGATCACCCTTTAGAATACACTCATTACAAATCTATAAAAGAAAAAACAAATGACAAATTAGGGAAACTCGTTCTGAATCACCCAGCCTCTGTCCAGAACCTCCAACAGAACAAGTAGGACAACCGTGGTGTGCCTCTCCCTACACATTACATTTGAAGAAGGAGACCTTATTTCTCAGCCTGATGGACTCTGGGTGATCTCAGCCTGCAGCTTCCTTGGTATATTATACTTGGTCTGAGACAAAGGAGTATGTCCAGAGTATCTATGATGGTCAGCTCTCTTTTTGGTTGCCCCCTCCATGTGCCTCATGTGGAATATTTTCACTTCCTACTTTTCTATTTGGAATCATTCAGTTCAGTCTTCTACCTTTCCCTCTGGCTCACCATCAAGTCTTTCTATTTCCTGCAGGAACCTTTACTTTAAAGTCCGCTTTTAGCCCCTTCTTTAGGGCAATAGTGTCCTTAGAGCAAAAGAGAGTGCACATCTTTAGAGAACACTTGGGATGCCTTTGTCATGATTTCCTAAATATCCTCTGAGTGCTCCATCAAAGTGCGTCTGCCTTTCTGGCAGTTCTATTTGGGTAAGACCAGACCAGACAATTCCTCTACCCCTGATATTACCTTCTCAAGTTCCGAGTGCTTGCTTTTCCTCTTCCTCTCACTCTTGCCTATGAACCCCACCAAAAAAGTCCAGAGTTTCTCAGGATCTGGAGATTGAGCTTGTGTTCTAGAAGGGCCATGTAAGTCTTGCTCCCATTGGCTAGAGCAGTATTTCTCCTAGGAAACTATCTGAGCCTGTTCTGCCAAAAAGAGGCTAGAGGTTGATCTGAGGCAATTTTTTACTTGTTTGCACCAAGATTGTGAGTTTATAATTCCAGATTACTGTTGATGCTTGGATTTGGGCCACATGTCTGGACCAGGCTGTCAACACTTCCCTGTTTTAAGCTTTACTAAGCTCTAAAAAAAGTCTTCCCCTTCACAGCCCTGTATAAGAATGGTGGCCACCTCCATTCTCCACATGTATACATAGTCCTTGCTTTGCCATGCAAACTGGACCTTGTTAGGTGGAAAGAGAGTGCATATGCTAACAGGGTATCTCAGGGCTACAGGACTTGGATTTCACCTTCCTTTCTCACTTTGTCCACAGGTCCCTGTCTGTCCTTCTGGGGTAACATGAATGACAGGGGATGGTGAATATCTGATGCCTAAATATTCCTTAAATGCAGCTTAAAGGCCATTACTAGTGGAGTTAGTATAAGATGATGAACCACTATTTTATGTTTCCTTAGTATATTCCCCTGTATTTAGATTCCTTTTAGGTGCTATCATACGATTAGTTTTGTCTGCTTTTGTCTGAGATGCTGAAAAGCCCAAAGAATATGCAACCTTCTCAATGAATCAAACATTTCATTTAGAGAACCAAATGAGTACTTTCACCTTAGAGAATGAAATGAATACTTTCTAAGAAGTAGATGCTATGTATTCTGTAAATGTAAGGTCAGCATTTGTAGCCCTCCCCTCTGTGTGTGTGTGTGTGTGTGTGTGTGTGTGTGTATGTGTGTGTGTGTGTGTATGTATGTACTTTGGCAGTAATTTAAAGTTTTGATTCTGAAACTGAGTTCTAAGTCAAAGGCCAAGCCATCCTCTCTCAAGGTATATTAAGAAGCAAGTATATGGACACAGATATTTCAGACATAAAACAAGTTCCTCTTCCTTTTTTGTAACTCATTTCCCCTCCCACAAGTGCTTCTTAGAATGTGAGTCTGAACCTGACAGAAGTGATTCCTTTCTATGGTATGTGGTATGGCTTCAGAGGTCCTTGTGATGGACTTTAGCTTGTCATGAAAGTCGCCATAAAATTTATGAAGTTGACCAGAATTTTATTGCAGCCAGGTTTTTTCTAATAACTTAAGCGTGACACTAATTTCTATGATGAACACATCCAATTTAAATTTCCTTTTAACATACAAACAAATGGAAGAAATGATGTTAAAAAAAAATCCACCTCCATTTGCAAGAGACACCTGGTTCCAAATCTATCAAAACCTTGTAATAAAAGTTAGCTTTATAATTTTTACTTTTAATGAATGCTGTCACCTAAATACTTGATATGAGCCCATTTAGGAAACAGTATTAATGAGTCCTCATGTGTGAGCTTAGCTGAGCACACTAATAGGAGTATATAATTAAGAGAAGGGAGGATGAAGAAAAATGTAAAAACCCAAGACAGAAATGCCACAAAGTGAGCAAGTCAAATATAAAGGAACACAGGAAATGATGGGTCTTCTGTTTCATTTTACTCAACTGACTTCAAGTTCTTATCCATAAATCAATGCTTTGGGAATTATATATTGCAAAAAATTTCTTACAATCATATTCTTGCAGCATATCAATTTATGTTTTTTAAGGGAACGACAATAAAAAAAACCATACTGAGAACCAAAAAGACATTCACTGCCCACTAGATTTAGAATTTAAGTGTACCCTGAGACAGTAGGTTATTCCCTTAAAATTATTCAGGTATTATATAATATCTTAATTTTTAACATCTATTTAGATCAGGTAACTGTAGATTTATTGTTAAAGTTGACCCTATAACCACAAATTTTAATTTAGTGTGAGGCTAGAAGATAAATATTAGCACATCCCTTTTAAAAGAATGCGCTCTTTTTCATTGGAAGGATGGGAGGCCCCTGGAATTCACTAAAGTCTTATGAAGATCAAGCCAAATGCAATTAACTATAAGTAATTAAGTAGTGGGAAAAAAAACCCAGGTACAATCATTGAGGTAGATCTGAATTGTAATTAGTGACCAATACGATAGATATTTGAGTAACAGATTACAGGTTTTTTATTTTTAAACATGGGAGAAAAGTGAGATATAACAAAATTGCCTGCTTGTACCACTGAAGACTAAGCTTCAACCCAACCAGAGACTTTCCCAAGGCTTAGTGACCTAAGCTTCACTGGAGCATGCTATTTTAAAACACGTGGTGCATCATGGACTTTGATTGGCATGTTTACTCTTACATCTTTGATGCACATTACCTATAGGATTGATCTACTACCTGAAATCAAGCTGCCATTCCACAAATGTGTTATCAACCACAACACTACAGTTCACTATGCATTTTCTAACTTAACAAGAGTCTGGGATCATGGGGAGACCAGAAGAGGAAGTGGAGAGAGGAGAAAAATTCAGTCTCTGAGGAACAAGACACTTTAGATTCTCTGAGTGATGTTTGAAATCACTTCACATTTGTCTATAAATCTTAAGATAAAAGCACAATGGCAGACTTCAAGAATACACCCTTTGCCTGAAGGAATGTCAGTGGGCACTGAAGGGAAGGAGTCCTCCAGTGCAGCAGCCAGGTTAGGGAGGAAGTCCTCAACCTTCCTGCCAGGTCCCTGAGGGAGGACTCTGCATTTCTCACAGAATGCTTGGCTGGGGAAAGTTACAGTAAAATCATTGTCAGGTTTTCTGAAAACACTAAGAATATTGTTTGTTGCAAACTATCAACAATGATAATCTCTAGAATTATAATTATTATTTTTTAAGTGGTCCAAGGAGCTAGAAAGAATACTCAAAAATTTAGAGTGCTTGCTGATCCTACAAAGAACAAGTTCAATTCCTAGCACCCATGTCAGTGGCTCACAACCATCTGTGACTTCAGCACCAGAGGCTCTGACAACCTATTCTGGTATCTACACACATGTACACATATGTGAACACACACACACACACACACACGCACACGCACACACACGTAAATATAAAAGTAAGTTAAATTGAAAAGAAACACCAGCATTCTAAGAAGAATGAAAACTGGCCAGGCATCCTCAGCTCAGGACCAGGAATTAAGGGATAGCTCCTGTTGAGCATCAAATTTGCTTCTTTCTTTGGTGAACCAGAGCCCAATGTATAGACCATAAACTTAAAGTGCTAAAAAGAAATAATCAGATTCTTGAAATTAGAGAAATTTCCAGCAAAATGAACATTTTTTTTCCTGCTGCAGTTTGAGAGTATTCTACTACTTTTTTAAAAAATCTTTTATTTATTTATTTACATTCCAGATTTTATTCCCCTCCCAGTTCACCCTCCGACTGTTCCACATCCTATACCTCCTCTCCACACCCCTGTCTCCACGAGGCTGGCCCAATCGCCCCCTCAGCCCTCCAGACCTCTAAACTCCCTGCATCCTCCAGTCTCTTGAGGGTTAGGTGCATCTTTTCTGACTGAACCCAGACCTGGCAGTCCTCTGCTGTATATGTGTTGGGAGCCTCATATCAGCTGGTGTATGCTGCCTGGTTGGTGGCCCAGTGTTTGTTTGAAAGATCTCAGGGGTCCAGGTTAATTGAGACTGCTGGTCATCCTAGAGGGTCGCCCTCCTCCTCAGCTTCTTCCAGCCTTTCCCTAAGTCAGCCACAGGGTTCACCAGCATCTGTCCATTGGTTGGGTACAAATATCTGCATCCGACTCTGAACTGTTTGTGTCTTTCAAAGGGCAGTCATGATAGGTCCCTTTTTGTGAGCACTCCATAGCCTCAGTAATAGTGTCAGGCCTTGGGGCCTCTCCTTAAACTTGATCCCACTTTGGACCTGTCGCTGGACCTACTTTGCCTCAGGCTCCCCTTAATTTCCATCCCTGCAGTTTTTTCAGACTGGAACAATTATGGGTCAGAGCTTTGACTGTGGGATGGCAGCCCCATGCCCTCTCCCACTGTGGGGCATTTCATCTAAGGTCCCTCCCTTTGAGTCCTGAGAGTCTCTCACCTCCCAGGTCTCTGGTGCATTCTGAAGGGTCCCCCCACCTCCTACCTCCCAAGGTTGCCTGTTTCCATTCTTTGTGCTGGCCCTGGGGCTTCAGTCCCCTACGACTTTAGCCAAGGTTTTGAGCTTTCCCCCTGCTCAAGAAATGAAGGTCTTTAGAAGTCATCACGAATGAAAGCACTGCCTTTAAAACTGACTTATAAGTACTGACTTATCTTAACAGGAATTTTGGAACATGGTTTTATTACAAACGTTTCTCATATAAAACTTCCCTGGTATTTCACAGTGTTTTAAATACCCCAAGTCTGGATACTTGAAGAAAAGCTTATCATAGTGTAAAACCATGTTTTACCATCTGCCAAGGTACACTCCATTTTCCCTATGCTTAGGTGCATGCTTTTATTGCCTGTGAGCAGGCTTAGGACATGTGTTTGCTGCCTGTGACAGATAGCTGGGGAATCCCCAAGGAGCAGTGTTGTCTCACTGAGCTCCAGAAGGCTCAGTGTTTCTGTGCAGATGGGAATGCAGCTGTTTCTAATGACCTGACTTTCCCCACAGAGCCCAGTGTATGCCTTTTCACAAGGAAGCTGAACCATGGGGGAAACTCCACGGATGGCTTTGCCTAAAGCAACAACCCACGGCCCAGACCGACTATGCTGAGCAATTGTTTTGCAAGGCCAAACAATATCAACTCCTCCGGATCTTCCCTTAAATTTTGTAAGGATAGCCAAACCCCATCAAGAGCCCTTCAAGGAAAGTGCAGGGAAAGAAGAATTATTTTTGCCAGGGTATAAAACAAAGGATGTACATTACCCAGTGTAGTCCTTTATCTTTCCTGCACTTGTCAAGGGTTTCATTTAATCGATACAAAAGGGATGCATATACAGAGAATTGAGACAAGAGAAAATGCTAGTTCACGATTAATAAATTTTCAAGAATCAGGACTCTGAGAAGGCAGAAGAGATCACCTAAACATTTTTTTAAAATTGGAAACAAATAACCTGATAAAATCCCTGCTGTCACGCTAAGAGTCACCACTCTTGCCTTAATTTTAATTGAATGAGAAAGCTTCAGCCAGTTGCTCACAAGCTCCTCATGAACATTACAGAACAAAGTAGGACAGCCCTGATGGGTCCCCATGTTGCTAAGTATGTCTCCCACATATTCCTAGATTCTTTAAATTCTTTCTTTTATTTTTGTGATTATAATTACCATAATTTCCTCATGCCCCCTACCCCAGCCTTCTCGCATACACTCCTTGTCCCTCACGCACAGCCTCTACACACCCACAAGTACCATGTGCTTAATCTTCATAGCATTGCCAGAAGGCTCCATGCCTCCACTTCTAAAAGAAGGAAGCCTCTAACATCATCATTCGAAACAGGTAGCAATCACCTGTAGGCATTGGTCTAACATTGCTCCTCTGAGGAATCCTACCAGTCAGGTCCTCTGCTGGGGTCTAGGAACACCACAGAGGGAGCTGCAAATCTACATTAAGCATGCAAGACAATGAATGATTGGTGGAGCAGAAGAATAGTTTTAAGTTAGGAACTCATTCGCTTTGTTTTTTTTTTTTTTTTTTAAATGTACAATACCATTTTTCATTTATTGATGAAGAAAGTTAAAAATTATTCTACTCCCCCTTCCCCAATTCATCAAATGATAACTAAGTACCCAGTCACATGAACAGTATATCCTAGAGAGAAGATGGGCCAGGCAGTTTCTATCCACATTCAAAAGTTTCATCAGAGACTGGATCTACTTAAGGGTGGGGAGAAAAGGCACCTTTCAAAGAGTTTGTTATTAACTGAGTCTTTTCTACACTCCTTCCTAAGAGCAGTAGGTGAGGAAGCGTTTTCTAAACTAGACCTAGTACGTGGAAGGTGGACTTAATCTTTCCTTCTCTGGAAAGGGCTGTCTACTGATTAACGCATATTTTTTGTTTGTTTGTTTTAAAGACACTCACACCACCACAAACATCTCAAAAGCAAGAAGGGAAAGAAAACCAAACCAAGCCAAACCATAACAACAAAACAACCCACCAAACTAACAAAACCACCACCACAACAAAAAACACTAAGATGTCTGCAATTACTCTATATAATAGAACCAGAGAGAGGCTTTGACTATTCAAATTAGTCTGACACAAAGGCATCACAGGCATGCCTTGCTTTAAAAGAAAATAAAAGATTTTTTTGAGACAGTAAAACAAAACTCATCACTTTTCTGACAATACAACAATACATAATTATTCAAAATTAACTAGTGCTGAGAAGGCAGAGGGTCCTGGTTCATACTGATCTTTTTGGGCTGGAACAAGTCTGGTGCTGGTGATCAACCCAGGCCTTCTTTAGAAACACTACTCTCGGCATTCCATAGTTGCCTACCGTTCCTCATTTAGGGCCCAGGCCTCCTGGGCTCCCTGCATCATCTACATTAGGGCTGTTGCTGGCCTTGTTCAGCTCAGACTCCACATGGTGAGACTTTCTGGGTGTAGCTTCTGAGATCACTCAGAGACACAGTCTCCCAGCACTCTCTGATCACGGGTTGCTTACAATCTTTCTGCCCCCTCTTCTGTGATGTTCCCTGAGCCTCCAGGGCAGGAGTTGTGTTGTAGATAGATCTGCTGGGGCCGGGCTCAACAACAACTCTACATTCTGGTTGGTGTGGTTTTTCTGTTATGCTCTCCTTCTGGGTCTTCCCAGGGAAGGGGAAATGAAGTTATTATATTATAATCTCAAAAAAAAAAAAAAAATCAGAAAGCGATTTCCAAACTCCTTGATGATCGTTTGTATTCTCACAGTTAGCAGTTCCGAATAACCCGTTCCTTATTGTCGGGAAGCACGTTCAGTGGTCAGCTTTCTCACTCTGTCTTCTCCGTTCCATACCACAGGGTGCCTCACGCTAGCCCACTGAAGTCAGGATTATCCTTGATTACCACACAGAGAAACTAAGTCACACAAGTGAAGGAATTTATGCTAGATAATCAAAATAAATGTTTGTTAATTATTTTCCTTTGTATATCTCCATTGTTTTATTATCCAAATTTAAACTTTCAAATTTGATACTATTAGCTTTTTAAAAAAAAATTGTCGGTTTTTTTTTTTTTTGGTTTTTTTTTTTTGTTTGTTTGTTTGTTTTTTTCCTTCAAGACAAGAGTTTCTTTGTGAAGTCTTGGCTGTCTTAGAACTAGTTTTTGTAGACTGGTTTTGTAGGCTGGTTTGGAACTCACAGAGATTTGCCTGCCTCTGCCTCTTGGGTGCTAGAATTAAAGGTGAACACTTATCCAGTTCAGGGGGAGGCCCCAAGGCCTGTCACTATTACTGATGCTGTGGTGTGCTTGCAAACAAAGGCCTATCATGACTGCCCTGTGAGAGGCCCAACAGGCAGCTGAAAAAGTCCAATGCAGATATTTACATCCAACCCATGGACAGAAATTGGTGACTCCTATGGTTGAATTAGGGAAAAGCTGGAAGAAGATGAGGAGGAGGGTTTCCCTATAGGAAGACCAACAGTCTCTAACCTGGACCCCTCGGATCTCTCAGCCACCAAACATGCAGCATACACCAGCTGATATTAGGCTCCCAACACTATACAGAAGAGGATTGCAAGGTCTGGAGTCAGTCAGAGAAGATGAACCTAACCCTAGAGAGACTTGGGGCCCCAGGGACTGGAGAGGATTGGTGAGGTGGGGCCATCCTCTTGGAGACATGGGGGGCAGGGAGGAGGTATGGAATATGAAACAGTCAGAGGGTGGATCAGGAGGGGGATAAAGTTTGGACTGTAAAAAGAAGATTAAAGAATAAAAATAAATAAAGAAATAAAGAACTCTACATACCATGCTCAAAAATGGCCATACCAATTTTAAGTCCCACTAACCTTATAATGTTTGTCTTTTTTTTTCAGATGCTTGCAAACACTTATTGTATGTCTGCTACAGTAGTCATTCTAACTCTGGAGGCATTGTCTTCTCCCACTTTAATTTGCATTTTCTGATTATTAGACATGTTGAACACATTTTCATATGACCATAGGCCATTCATATATCTTTCTTGAGTAATGTCTGTTTAGATCACTTGATAATGTCTGAATCAAGAGTCTTGTTAATTGTTCAGGTTCTTTGTATTTGTAAGATGCTAATCTCAGGTGAGACATGTTACTTTCAATACTACGTCCCATACTCTTGTTATTTCTTAGCTCTGTTGACCCTTTTCTTTGTTGTACAGAGTCTTGGTTTCATTGTTCCATTGTTCATCTGTTGCTTTTGATGCCTCTGTCATTTACAAGAATGTTTGTTGCCAGGAATTTCCTCTTATGTTTCTCTTACTAGTTTAGCAGCTTTAGGATTGATATTTGTGTAGAATATATTTGGGGTTGCTTTTAAATAAATTCTGCATGATAGATTCCTTATTTTTCCTTTTCTGCATGTGTATATCCAGTGTAAACATTTGTTGTAGAAATGATTTTTTCTGCACAGGTGTTCCAATGTTTATAGATCAATTGATATGAAATGTAAACAAGTTTTCTTGAACTCTTCATTCTGTCCACTCATTCTAAGTCTTGATGTTATACTTGACTGTGATGTTAGGTTAATTTTAATGTTCATATAGTTTTATATATTTAACTTCACATGTAGGAGTCTATAAAACATATTCCTCAATTAAGAAATTGATGCCTACAGGTTTGTTCTTGTTTGAAATGGCTTTGACTATTGAGAGTCTTTTGTAGCTCCACGTATGATGGTTTGCATTGCCAACTTGACACAACCTGGAGCCACCTGAGGAAAGAGTCTCATTGATGGCTTGTTTACATTGGGTTGGCCTGTGGGCATGTCTTAGAAAGAGTGTCTTAGTTAATTGATATGAGAAGACATAGTCTACTTTGGGTAGCACCACACCCTACTCAAGAGTTCCTGAACTGTACAGAAGTGGAGAAATCAGGCTGAGCACAAGCTAGCTACAATCACATGTGCATTTATTTCTCCCTGTTCTTAACTATGAGATGTTGCATGCGTATGCCATTCAGACGTCCATGCTATATGAGACTGTAACCTGGGATTAGTAAGTCACATAAAACCTTCTGCCAAGCTGCTTTCTGTCAGGGTGTTATGTCACAGCAACAGAAATGAAGCTAGAACATATGTGGATTTTAGAATTTCTTTTCTGTTTTGTTCAAATGTCATCAGAATTCTTACAGGCTTTGCAGTAAGTCTTTAGAGTACTTCAGTGAGGCCATAGTGTCAATCTGAAATGTCCTACAGAGACCCTTATACTCATAACTTCATAGAGTACTTGATGCTACTGGAAGCTGATGGGAAGTTGAAGGAGTTGCTAGAAGGAGGTTTCCTGTCATTAATGGTGTCTTTCTCACAAGATATCGTGAGACTTTGGCCTCTTATCTCCAAATTTCCAGACATTGGGTGGAAACTTTAGTCTGTCACATGCTTTTGTACTAGTTTATTGCCTAGGTACGGACCCAGTGCACAGACAAGCTTGAATGGGAAAGGAAACTTCCAACACTGGGAGCCAAGATAAGCCTGTTCTCTATAGTTGATAATCTCAAGTATTTATCATAGTGACAGAAACCCAACTAACAGAGAAACTATTGATAACTCTAACAAACATGAATTATTTGGCAAATGAACACTATTTTCATTTTCCTGTATTATTCAATTTCTTCCACCAATGTTTGAACATTTCCAATGTGTATAATTCATCCATTTCTTTGGTTAAATTTATTTCTAAGTGTTTTATCTTTTGGGAAAAGCTGTTATTTAATTTCTTCTTCAGATAATTTGTTGTTAGTATATCTATTTGGAACTGACTTATACGTTGTTCTTTACACCTCACAATTTTAGTGAGTTACACTCATGTGCACATTAAAGTATTTTTAGTGGAGTCTTTAGGATTTTCTAAGATCATGGTGGGGCCTGGGGAGATGACTTAGTAAAGAGCCCCTTACACAATCATGAGGAACTGAGATTAGACGCCCAGATCAGTCAAAAGCTGAGGGTGCTGGCACATAGCTACAATCCCAGCAAAGGAGATGTTGATACTGGAGGGTCTTTAGGGCTCACTGGCCAGCCAGTCTAGTCAAATTATTAAGTTCCAAGTTCCATGAAAAATCTTATCTCAAAAACTATGTTGGGGGCCTGAGAGATGTTGGCTTAGTATTCCTCTCTTATGGGACCATCGTTCTGTTCCTAGCCCTCATGTCAGGCATCTTACAGTTGCCTGTCACTCCAGCTCAGCAGATCCTCTTCTGGCCTCCACAGTTACTGTCACACATGCCAATACCTAAACACACACTTACATGTGACTAACTTTTAAAAATCAAATCTTTATTAAAATGTGGAAATCAGTAGCAGAACAGACCCAACTTCCACCTGTGGCCTTTACATATGTATTCACACCCATATGCTGGTGAACATGAACATGTAAAAACATGTTGTCTTAGGGTTTTATCGCTGTGAGGAGACACCATGACCAAGGACTGACTCACGGCTTCAGAGGGTCAGTCCATTACCATTATGGCAGGAAGCATGGCGGCCTTCAAGCAGACATGGTGCTGGAAGAGCTGAGAGTTCTACATCTTGATCTGTAGGCAGCAAAAGGAGGCCGTGTGCCACACTAGGTGTAGCCTCAACATATATGACCTCAAAGCCTGTCTCCACAGTGACACACTTCCTCCAACAAGACCACACCCACCCCAACCAAACCACACCTCTTAACAGTGCTATTCCCTATGAGGTAAGCATTCAAACATGTGGGTCTATGGAGTCCATAATTATTCAAGTCACCACATACATACAATTGATCAATCAAACAACATTTATCTATCATGATGACGTTTCAGTAGGGACACTACTACTTCCTCCCTGATTTAGATTACTATATTTTTTCCCTTTTTTTTTTTTTATTTCTCTGGCTAAGATTCCTAATGCCATGTTGAACAGAATTGATAGGAGTGAGTAGTCTTGTCTAATACTTGAACTTTGAAGGAAAGCTTTCATTTCTGAGTGTGATGTTATTTATGCTTTTTTTCTATACCTATTCATTGAGAATTTCAGTGAAAAAGGAATTTGAGCTTTGTCAAGTGCTTTCATTATATATTGATATGATAGTTTGACCTTTATCCTTTTCTCTTCGAATGTGTCTGATGTACTACATCAGACTTTAAAACATCAAACTGTCACAATTAAATCTACTTAATCAAGTAGCATGTTTCTGCAAAGGTGCCATTATGCTCCAAATGCTAGTGTCTTACTGATGGATTTTGCATGTGTATTCATCTGGGCTATTTGTCTACTTACAATGGATGTCCTTGCCTGGCCTTGGAATCAAACTAACACTGGACTCATAAATTGCATCTGGAGGTGTTCCTTTGGCTTAAAATTTTGGAAAAGCTCAAGGAGAACAAGCAATTCTTCTTTAGTGTCTGACAGACTTCAGCAGCACTGTGTGTCCTGAGGTGTGCATTGCTGGGAATTTTTGATTCCTGATTCAGTCTCCTTACTTGTTACTGATATAGTTAAAATATCCTTTAACTCATCTTGCAAATCCTATGCTTATAAGAATTTGTTCAAATCTAGACTATCGGAGTTGTTGGCGTATAATTATTTACGTTAATCTATCTTTGTCACTCGTACTGCTGTGGAGTCAGTTGACACATTTTTATCGTCATCCATAATTTTTCTCTTTTCTAGTGAAGACTCGTAAATTTTATTAAAAATAACTGCTGCTTGTGTTTTCTGTATAACTTATCCATGTGTTGATATAATTTTCTTCCTCATGCTGACTTCAGGCTTAATTTTTTCTTACTGTACTCAGATGTAACAGTAAGACATAGGTGCTAACACTATACTTGTTTGGATTGTCTTTTGAGTGCCCTGAAGTTTTGGTTTCCATGAAAGTTCCATTTCCAGGGGTCCAAAGATGTTTTTATTTCCCTTTGGATTTAATCTTTTCCCTGGTGAGTGTTTTTTTCCAAGAGTATATAATTGAATTTCTAAATATTTGTGAATTTTCTCAAGTGCCTATTGATTTCTATTTTATATTATTGTAGTTGGAAAAACTGTGGTTATGATTTCTGTTTTTTAAAAATTTCTTGAGAAGCTTTTTTGACTTATCATATGATCTGTCTTGGAGCAGGCTCTATACTCTTTTGGTAAAAACGTGTATTTTACTACTTTGGGGTGGAGTTTTGTTCAGTCTGCTTTTCATGCTGATTCTCTTTTTTGATGATTGGCCAACGTTGAAAGTGATTCAGGAAGTCTCTGAATTGCTTCTTCTTATTTTTTGTCTTGCTTCACATCTTTTGATATTTGCTTTTTCCATAGACATTTTTCAAATCCTTTTGTTTTGACAAGTATGTATTCTTAAAACTAAACAAAATTCTAATAGACATCATATTGTTGGATATAGTCTTTACTACCCAATTAGCCATGGTTTTTATTTAGGAAATTAATTCAATACTTATGTAATAATTATTGATACACGAGTTGTCCTTTCTCATTTCCTAAATATTTTGTTCCTTTCTTCCTTTTTGATGTCTTTAATAATTATATGTTTTTTTTATAATAGTGTGCTTAGATTCCTTCTCTCTTTGTTTTTTCTGTCACTTACAAATCTTTACTTTTGTTTGCTAGGAGGCTGACCTGAAGAACCCATAGTCTATTCTTACAGGAAAAGAATTTAACCTCAATCATATGGAAAAGCTCTGTGCTGCTAATACCGGCTCCTGTGTGCCACCGTCTCACTGCACTAACAGACACGACACTCAAATCTATGCACCTAGTAACAAAAGTATACTTACAACTTTGTACTGTCAGTTTCATTACATTTTGAATTCTGTAATCAGATTTTAAATGATTTGGCGCCAACGCAATCGTATTCATCTATAATTCTATATATTTAACAGTGCTATGATTTCTAGGTTTATGTAATTATCAGTCTTTCATTTCACTTATAAGAATTACCTCAGGTCGGGCAGTGGTGGCGCACGCCTTTAATCCCAGCACTTGGGAGGCAGAGGCAGGCGGATTTCTGAGTTCGAGGCCAGCCTGGTCTACAGAGTGAGTTCCAGGACAGCCAGGGCGACACAGAGAAACGCTGTCTCAAAAAACGAAAGAAAAAAAGAAGAATTACCTTACAATCTCTACTGTGGCAGATGTAGTAACAATAACTCTTACTTTTTTGTTTGCCTAGAAATGTCTTTATTTCTGCATTTTGATGGACAGCTCGTATATAGTCTTTTTATATCAATACTTCTTAGGGTTTTTACTCTATCGCCTTGTTTACTGTGAGCCAGTGGAGCCTCTGATGAAAGGCCCTTTTCTCCTCTTTCTTCTCAGTTTCCCACCTCTTTCTCCATTTCTTTATTTTTGTTTTGTCTTCTTGTTGCTGCCACAGGGCCTCCCTACTTTCACCCATCCTGGCTTTGAACTCATAATCCTTGACTCTTTTTCCAAGTGCTAAGATTACATCTATAAACCATTATGCCCAGAAGGAATTGCTTCCTTAAATGGGATATTTAAAATTTTTCATTTTTTAATGTGTGTCTTTGTGTGCATATACCCATGTGTTCAAGTGTCTGAGATACTGGGAGAGGACACAGACTCTCCTGAAGCTGGAGTTATAGGTGGTTGGGAACTACCAGTGTGGATGCTGGGACTAAACTCAGATCCTCTGCAAGAGCAGCAAACACTTGTAATGAACACGCCATCTCTCCATCCTTTTAAGTAGGTATTAAACAATGTTCCTCACTCTGCACAGGGGAGTTCTCTTGCTGCTATCCTACTATTTCCTTAGTTTTTCATATTTTTTATCCTTGTTTTTTTTCTTATTGTTCCTGTCACTGTAAATTTTTCTTCATTTTTCTTAAATTTGCTGGTTTGTTTTGATGCTTTGACAAAATCTACTGTTGAACCTTTCCAGAGAAAAGCCTCATTTCAATTACTTTTTTTCACCTTCAAAATATTAGTTTGAACTTTCAAAAAATATCATTTTGATATGTATTTTGAACTCCCATTAAGATATATTATGATTTTTTCTTGTCTGTGTTTCATAACTAACTAGGCATCTTGAAGGTGATTATTTTGAATTCTCTGGTAGCCCAACTTCCTCTGTCTGGGTGCTTCTTGGAAATTTGCTTGTCAGTCAATTGTATCATATTTTCTTGGTTCTAAATGTTCTCTGTATGTTTGTGCTATTGTCTTCACATGTGAAGAGACAGCGATCTTTTCCAAATATTATGGAGGTGTCTTGACTTGGACACACACACTGCCCTAGCAGTAGTTAATCTGTGGTAATGTAAGACCATCCTGTTAGGGAGCACTGTGAAACTGGAAGAAAGGCTTCCTTAACTTCCTTCAGTTTCTCCTGAGGGAATCTTTCAGTTCTCTCTGCAGTTTTTAACCTGTTTCACATGCCTGTTTTCCCTGTATAATTTTACAAGTTACTTTGTCTATTTACCACACTATGTGACTGAACAGAAACTGGTCCCCAAGAGGGGACCAGAGTATAAGGTTCCTTTTGCAGCCTTCTTCCCTTCTGGAGGAAAACTTCTCATACAGTTTCCCCTGTGCTGGAGAGCAATGTTGGCAAAAGAGGATTCTTTCCTCATCTTGTTTCCCTTCCTTAAAGCTTAGGACAATGAATCCCACAAGTTGCTCTGGACACAGTGTGAAGTAACATGGAGTCAGCTGCAAGGAAGGCAGGAGGCAGACATCCAGCAGACACCCTGGTCTTTCTTTCCTGTTCTAAGGTAAATTTCAGGGTTAAACATTCTGCTCAGTGCTAGATTCTGAACCAACAGAGTGGGATTGTTCTTACCCAGGTAAGGTGACTGCTATCCGTTGCGCTCTTCTGGATGAATCTACTTAGCTGAATTATGAATCTTTCAAGGGTATTTGTATTTGTACTGATATTATTATCTTTGGAGGAACAAAAACTATTTCTTCCTGTTGTGTCGTCTAATTTACTTAACTGCGGTATTTCATAGAGCTTCCCTGCATCCCATCTTCCCCCTCCTTCTGTGAACAGAATCACATCTTCATTTTCCTTAGCACTGTACTTTTACATTTCTTTCTATTTTTTGTAATTTTCTGAACTTCTTGACAGCATCAGGGTCCTGTGCTTTTTTAGCACCTTTACAATAAAATCCCCAACACTTTGAAGACATCTCCATGGGTGGGCTAAAATCAGTGTGAGATTAGGGGTTAGAAACAAAGTATTTCAGCATCCAAATGATCCAAATGCTTATTGCCTTATTTATTTAAAGATGGAAGATGAGAAGGAAAAAATTGAATTGCTATGGGTAAGAAGTATCTTAGCCGTAAAAAGGCATTCATCTCATATCACTGAATCATGGCACAGTAGTGGATGCACAGAATACCGAATGTAAGGTTTGCTCATGAATTGTTACATTGCTTCAAGGCTGACCAGTTTCACACTCTCATATGATTATGTGGAAGTAAAAGCAAATACAAGTACATATCAAAAGAAAGTTTAAAATTCTGACCATTAAAAGACTAAAGATGCCAGGACTGGATTTTAACATCCATTTTACAAGACAAACCACTTCCTGTTTCACCTTTACAAGTTTAAGAGTGGCTAGGGAATGCAACCAAAGAGTTATATTAACCATTTCTGGTTGACAATACTCAGGGGAACTACAACTAGATGTCACTACTTTGGCCCAATATTCTTGGGCCTGGGCATGAGACTCTTTAGCATGGGTCTGACTCTAGAAAGAAGCAGAAGCAGCCCCTGCAGAGCTAGGATTTTGTTCATTATGCTCCAGTTGGCTCATGGACCCAAGCTAAGAGCTGTGTGCTTGAATGGAATTACTTAGATCTTTTCAGTGGGCTAATGCTTTTATTCCTAGAAGCAGAGGGAAGTAAGGTATAAAATAGTCTACAGGCTGGTTTCCCTCCCCCACCAAAAACAAAAAACAAAATCCTTAAAGGAAATTTGGTTTCACAAGTTCTTTTTCAGATTTTGAAATGAAGTTTTTATGTGACAGCTATTTTGTAATTCATGATAATAAAATCATATTTTTTCAAAGGAACTGATTATGTGTTGTATCATCCCATTTTATAAATTAGTAGAAATGGAACACATTTAACTTCGTAAGTACTTTGGCCATTGGACTGCAAAAGTTCATGTAGACACAGTTCTTTTGTCCTCAATTCTTACTATGTCCCCTTTATATACCAAACTAAAACCCAAAAACGAACTTGATAACATGAGGAAGATTCATTTCTATACCAGCACTGAGAGAAAACTAAATGCTTGTACATGTCAATTGCTGTACATGGGACATATATGAAAAAAAAAGCACAATTGTGCTAAAATTTTTGTAATAAATAAGTACATAGTAGAAGGACATGGATGTGCACATGTCAATATGTATACAGGAATGCATGTGTATACATATACATAGGAATGTATACAGGAGTGCACGTGTATATGTCAATATGTATACAGGAGTGCATGTGTATACGTAGGGATGTATACAGGGGTGCATGTGTATATGTAGGGATGTATACAGGAATGTGTTGTATACATAGGGATGTATACAGGGTGCATGTGTATACTTAGGGATGTATACAGGAATGCATGTGTACATGTAGAGGTATACACAGGAGTAGATGTGGTTATGTAGAGATGTATGCAGAAGTAGATGTGTACATGTAGAGGCATGTGCAGAGTGTCTTCTGTTCTATCTTCTATGGAAGAACTTCCTTTGTCTGCATGACTACTGTCTACTTAGTGAGTTCTCACTGTGACTTTAAGTTTGGCTTATGGCCACTTGAATCTCTAAAGACAAAGCACCACTGTGTGTCACCCTGAAGCCTACAGTGTCATAGCTGTCCTTGTACTCTGATGCGCACAGCAAACCATGGACACATCATGACTGATGTAAAGGGAAAGAATGGACACAGAGACATAGAACCGCACGGGCAGGCAGGCCATTCAGGGAAAAGAAACTGCACTTGCCTTGTGTTTGTTGGTACAAAATGTGAGGCCTGGCACTTTGAGGAAAGGGTTGTGAAGTGGAGGGGCTATTTACAACCCATGAAGGGTTTTCAATAGTTAAACCCTAAGGAGGGTGGAGATGTGTGCACACATGCAACAAGAAAGACTGAGAGGAATCTCTTATTTAAGATAGAAGTAATGATTGTCTTAAACCTTAGAAAGAATTTATCTCTAGGCATTTAAATTGAATCATACAAATATTATTGATTAGGTCATTGCCCAAATTCTTATAATTTTATTTCATGTTTTACCTAGATTCTAAAAATATGAATGTCATATGTAAACTTCTATGTTGTCTGTAAAGATAGTGTGGTCCAAAGTGCACTGTATCTTTAAGATGAAACTCTTAGATTTATGAAATGCATCTATGTACTTTAAAAGAAAGGGTATAGGCTTTTGAACTTTGTAGTCTAGAACAGTTTAAAATGAACAAAAATTAAAGCAAAAATTAAAGCAAAAGAAGAGGAAAGGAACCCCTGACATATCTGATTTCTGTGTGTTGGACATATCTCTGGACCAACTGGCTGCCACTGCAAATTTGCCATATTTGTGAAATACATGCCTTGCAGTTCTCCTGCAGCCTACCCTTCAAATCACCCTTCAGTTATTTGAGCTTTGCAGAACAGACATCTCTGAGGCATTAACAAAAGTTATAAGTTCACATGGATACAGAATAAGTTTTTTTTAAACACCAGAACCACACTGATAAAGACTACTATAGATTTATAATCACCCCCTGGGAAGTGAACAAAGGTTGGCCTCATCTCATGCCACCAAACTGTTCTCTACAAGAAAGTTTACTCTCAATCAAACTGTTCCTAAGTCATTTTGTTAATTATTACGTGAACTGTATGTGTACTGAACTCTGTTGGTTATATTTTTTACTCTATGATAAAATGTAGAATTTGTCTATTCATGCAAAACAAATTGTTATTGAAATAAGCCTTGTTTGGAATTTTGAAAACAAAAGGAAACTTTAAATGAATGTAAATTCTCTGTAATAAAAATATGAAGTTTAGTTTGGTGTGGTGGCGGATGCCTTTAATTCTATATCACTTGGGAAGTAGCGGCAGGAGGATTTTTGTGAATTCAAGGCTAGCCTGATCTTCAGAGTGAGTTCAGGACAGCCAAGGCTTGTTATACAGAGAAACCTCATCTTGAAAAACTTGTGTGTGTGTGTGTGTGTGTGTGTGTGTGTGTGTGTGTGTGTGTGTGTTGACCCTATGTGTAAACATGCTTGCATGTGTGAGCTTGTATATTAGTGGAGGGACAGAGACATATGAGTGCTCAAATTTGACTTTGTTTCTTTCAGAATGATAAACCCAGATAATGCTGGCCCTGGATGATGTGGAAAGACATCCCACCACAGATTCAGCAGGAGTAATACTTCCAACATATTTGTGTTTTATAGACAGGCAGGGAATGTATCTAAGAATGGCGTTATATCGTCTCTTCTCTCTTCTTGAATTTACAAGAGAGAAAATGCTTAGTGTTCATCTTTGGATAAAATGAGCTAATTATTTGGAAATCAATTTATCTGTGAAAGAAATCCAAGTAGGTATTACAAAAAAGAAAGAAAGAAAGAAGCAAAGAAAGAAAGAAAGAAAGAAAGAAAGAAAGAAAGAAAGAAAGAGAACAAGAAAAAAGAAAGATGTGAACTACTGTTCAGAGGATATGAATAGATTCTAAAAGTATCCTGGGACATAACTGAGGTTCAGCAAGTCACGGCCAATTTTCCCCTGATGACTTTTTGGCTGAAGCATAATTACAGGCCACTTCTAGTTCTGTTCAGCTCTCTTCCACACACAAAGCTGTGGCACACAGTAATTTTTACTCTCCGGGACTGAAAATGAACTTCTGGTTAAGTACAAAGGGTTGTTTTCTGCCAAGCTCAATGAGAGGAGGAAGTGGCAAGGGTGGGTACAGGAAGGCCTAAATTCTCTTGTCTTAACTGTGGACATTAGGATTGCTTAAGGTTTTGAACAGCAACCTCAAATTGGGCTTTGTTAAGTGAGACAGACATCTGCAAAAGAAGCCTGTGACCTGATAAACAGCAATGGGGAAAATGATATCCTCACAAAACCAGACCTAAATAGAGTAGAACACTGGTTTATTATCTAGCCTTGTACTTTTAGCTGTGTGCAAAGGTCTCTATGTAACTTTAGGTATGGCAGTTACTGCCATAATGACTCTGATTCTCTTACATTAAATTGCAAAAGAAGCTTCTAACATGTAAGAATGTGGCAAAAAGTAAATAAAATGATAAATATAAAATTATTTAGCATAGCGCTAATTTTGATCATTTCCCTAATTATCTTGCACCTTTCTGTTCTTGGTGTGGCATGATCTGAGAGAGCCCAGAAGCTGAAACTAAGGCAACCCAACGTAACTGGATCGGAGGATTTCATGGCAGAGCTAGTAAGCCGTGGGACAGTCACAAATGTAAACTTCCAGAGAACCTGATAGCTCCTTTGAGAGAGTCACTCGGGTTGACAGCACCTGTGCTGTTGAGTAAACACCCAATCCTGTGTGAATGTGGTCAAGCAGAGTTAGTACTGATGGTGGTTGGGATGGGAAAGAGTAGGTAATATGATGAGCCTTGAGTTTCTAGAAGAATCTTCAAATCTCTGCTACTGTACATAATAAAATGTTCTTTCAGAAACAATACAATTTAAAAATACATCATGAGTTCTACAGGCAAATGGGTGGAACTAGAAAATTTTATCCTGAGTGAGGTAACTCAGACGCCAAAGAACAGACATGACAGGAGCCTAGCATGTCTGCCTTCCAAGAGGCTCAACAAGCAAGTGACCGAGATAGATGCAGATACTTACACTGAACCATTGGACTGAAGTCTGTGGTTGAACTAAGGGAAGGGCTAGAAGAAGTTGTGAAGGAGGGCGATCCCATAGGAAGACCAGCAGTCTCGACTAACCTGGAACCCCCAAGATCTCTCAGACACTGAGCCACCAACTGGGCAGCATACACTAGCTGATGTGAGGCCCCCCTACTTATACAGCAGAGGACTGCCTGGTCTGGCCTCAGTGAGAGAAGGTGCACCTAACTCTTGAGAGACTTGAGGCCTCAGGAAATGGGAAGGCCTGGCAGGGTGGGGTGGGTCAGGGTGGTGGTGGGGACATCCCCTTGGAGATGGGGGAAGAAGAATGGGATGAGAAACTGTCAGAGGGCAGACCAGGATGGGGATAACGACTGGACTGTAAAAAAAAAAAAGATTAAAGTTAATTTAAAAATATAAAAAAAAATACATTGTACAGTACAAATAAAATGATTATGTAGCTACCTCTGGTCCAGACAACTAAATTTTCGTGACTTCTTATAAGACATAAATAAAAATATAACCTGTAAATAAAATGGGGGCTGGGAAGATCTTAATTAGATATTTAAAAGCAAGAAATTTTGAACAGCCAACAAAGATGTCAAATCTGATCGGCCATCATAATAATGAAAATGAAAGCATAAGGAGCAATGGTTTGTAAGTCAGTGAAGGCTGTCAGGAGAGGGAAGATCTGTCTCAAGTGCTACCTGTCACCATACCTGTCCGTTCTACCGATTAGGATAGCTCTACCCTGTTGGTATAGAATATGGTGGGTCACATAAAGTAGTTCTTTTTAGTACATGAAGCTTTGCTTTGAGAAGCAAAGTAGCAGTCTCTGTATACATTCTGTGAATATGTGTGTGTGTGTGTGTTCATGTGCATGCATGTTTTCTGAAGGGGTTGGCATGTACATGTTTATGAGTCTCTTACAAAGGCAAGAGGTTGATGTCACCTGTGTTCCTTAAGTGCTTTCCACCAGGTTCACTCAATGAACCTGGAGATCACTTATTGCCTAGAGTTTCTGGCTTGCCTAGCAACCTCCAGAGATCCCCTGACTTCTAGTACAGAAAGTATTACAGCTGCATGCTGCTATGTAAGCAGCCTGTGCATGCATGTGCAATGTGTAAAACTGGTTAGTTTTGTCTTCTTGAGTATATACTCTTACATCTAAGATGAGAGTGAGTAAAATCCTTTCTTCTAGTGCCCTGGAAGATGCATCTTGTTATTTTATCAATAGTTACCCTACTATACAGGAAGTAGCACATAAGACATTTTACATGTCACTAACCATAGCTTAGTGCCTATGGATCAACTTTTCCTCAGCCCTTCCATATCCTCCATAGCCTACAGTAAGCAACTCTTGATTGTCAATATGTATGAGATCAACTTGTTTGGATACCGTATGAGTAATACCATGACAGGGTCTTGTAATTTTTACAACTGAATAGTACTCCACTGTGTTTATGTACACTTTTAAAAAAATCACTCATCAATTTAAGGATTCTTAGGTTGTTTCCACCATTTGGCAATTGTTATAAGCAGTGTTACCATACATTTGGTTGAAGAGATGCCTCTTTATATGGATTCAATCACTTTTGGTTAAATGCCGGTGGTAACGTTTTCTGATTAGCTTTCCTACCATTCCCAGTTTTCCTAGAGTAAGATGGTATCTCTCTGTGGTTATGATCTGCGATTCCCAGATGATTGATGGCACTGACAGTTATCCATTGCCAGCCTCACACTCTTACTCTTTGTGTGTTATTATATCGGGCTCAACATCCAATACACGATAATTCTATATTCTTATCCCTGAAGTGCAAGAATTGTATACAATGTACCTCAAGTCCGTGGTCCTTGGAAGAAGTCTTCTTTTCCCATTAAAGTAGACTTCAAAATCTTCAGATTTTAGTCTGTGAGCATAGTCGATATATCCTGATATTTCTTGCCCATGAGAATTTTTGTCACGAATGAAGATTATCGTCTGGTAACAACAAAGAGTGGAAAGGGGACATGAATAATGTTGCTTGAACACTTTGAGAAGCTGTGGCTATAAATCACTGCACATGCCAAGGGCTATTTCAAGTGCTGCTGTATGCTTCCCCCTATGATTCTGTCCGGTAGGTACTGTTATTTCTTTCCCCACGGGAGCTGAAGAAATAGGAAGCCATATGTGTACATGGTACGTTGACAGTAACTTTGCATCTCATTATAAATGATTGAGACCACTATTCCTAAGGAAAGCTTTTATTCAGTGTTATAAATATTTCATGTTATTTACTTTCATATCAACCTCATCTTCTTTATGATCATTTGTGTATAAAACTGAAACTATTAGAAAACTGAGAC
This sequence comes from Arvicanthis niloticus, assembly GCF_011762505.2. NCBI lineage: Eukaryota > Metazoa > Chordata > Mammalia > Rodentia > Muridae > Arvicanthis > Arvicanthis niloticus. The sequence goes on from NC_133435.1 coordinate 24,716,602, forward strand.
ACAGACAGGTTGAGCCTCTTCAGGACTCCCAGCTATCAAATGGCAAAACTGTCACTCAACCCCTCTCCTTCTTCCTACAAATGAGCTTCTACATATCCACTATTAGAGATACATAAATAAATTCTTAATACCATGACAGTCAAACTCTAATTTACAAATTCAGTATATATACATATATTAAACTTATAGAATACATTGTTTTCTCTCACCCACATTAGTCTCTTCACAGACTCTTATTGACCACTTTCTACATGTTCATAGTTCCTAACAGTAAAAGGATGGAGTAAACCAGGGGGATGTTAAAGTCCAGGTATTCAGAGCTTATGCTTTGCTTTTGAGAGACATCTAAACAGTAGACATGGGACACAGAGAATTACCAGTGAAGGACAGACACTGCAGAGTTCAGTGATGTGCAGTGGAGGCTAACTGAGGCCATGAGCAAAGGTCGGAAGGCGTGCAGGCTTCTCTGAACTATGGAAGGAAGCCACAGGAAGAAGCAGCTGAAACCTCAGGAGCAAAGAGAATCTGTGGTACAAAGCCTAACGCATAAACATGGTAGACGAGATGGTTGGACTGTAACCTTCACCTTCAGGTCCATAGGCATTCTGTTAGTTCAAGTTTTAAGGCAGAGCTGATAGAAAAAAATATATTGCAGCCTAACTAGAAAAAAAGTTGTATTTGCTTTTAAAGTTACACCAAGTAGTAAGGCTCTGTGGCAAAGTTCCCTGTTTGGATAAACCCAGGAGCCCACCTTTTCCTCTTTAGCCACTGCTGTCAGCCAGCTGTTGGGTCTTTGAGGCCATGAGCTAACATAGTTGACTTTAGATATCAGACTTTCCTAAAGAATAAAGCTATAAAATTGGGAGGATATTTTTTTCCCTCATTGATTCTATTGCCTGTCTGTTTTGTTTGTTTGGCTGCTGGGTGCTGCTGACACGATGCTGAGGAGGATTCTGAAGCAGGTTCTTGCTACAAAAAAGAGAAAGTATCTGACAAATTAATCTCATACCCCATAGAAGATCAGGATGAACTAGCACTTGCTATTCCTGTCTTGTAAGTTGACATTGTTTCAACCCTTAGCCCTTCAAGTTCCTCCACGTAGCCTCCTGATAAATCAGAATAGGTTTATGATTAATGTCATTTATTTTCAGTTTCTTCGGCATAAAGTTCAAATGGACACTAATCCGAAGAGGCTTCCGGAGGCTCTTGTGCTGTTCAGCCAATAACGTGAGTGGCAGCTGCTCCTTAAACAAGGCCAGAAGCAACATCTGTGAGTCATCAGCTCTCCTAGAGGCCCTGGCCCTGTCACTGTCATCAGCATACTCCCGAGGGAGTGTCTGTCACAGGGAAGTGAGAGAGGACAAAGACAGTCCAGTGCTCTAATAAAGCCGTCTGTTTTCAGAATGGAACTCTACACCAGTAAAAGAATCTCCTCAGTCTCTCTCTCTCTCTCTCTCTCTCTCTCTCTCTCTCTCTCTCTCTCTCTCTCTCTCTCTCTCTCTCTCTCCCCACCCCCTTTATGTGTGTATCTTTCTCCCACTGAGAAATATTTTGACAGTAGAATGACAGGCTAGATGTATTACCCATCTTTGTGGTGAAAGCAAGTGATATTTCTAGGCCAAATCAAAAAACATGTAAAACACACTGGTAAGAAAAATGAGGTTCTACTTAGAGTGCAATGACCCAAAGAAGAGAGCACAACCCTGAAGCCAGCTCTGGCCTACAGGCATCTGAGTCATGAGCTTGAACCTGTCAGAGCCAAAAAGCTCACAACTCACATTTTGCCCAATGATAAATCAGAGAAATAATAAGAGTCTAACTTGCTTTCCCTAAGAGGCCAAAGTATTGGATGCTTTTGTCTGCTAACCTTATATAATACTCTAAAATTTTATAATTTGGATATGGGCAATGAAGGTGGAAAGGGAGGAGAAAAAGTCCCTAAGGGGAGGATAAGAGTGGGACAGAATGCTTGTGACAAGAATTCAGAAGAGACCTATTGGGAAGGAGATTGGAGATCGGTCAGCAAGAGCTGGGGAGCTAGGTGAGGAAGGGGAGCAGAGAAATGAGGGCCCAGCAAGGGCTGAGTGCATATGAGTGTGCTGGAGGGAAGCTCACTAATCTGTATTTATAAATCCCAAACGATGAATAAAAACTGTATGAGGTAAGGCAACATTTTACCCTCAGTTTATGAAAATGAGTGCCAAGACCACGGTGACTTTAAGAAAGTGCCCACAAATGAACAGACAGAATAAATCATCTATAGTTAGACGTGGGTTGGCTTCCTGTGATGTCCATGTTCTTATTGGGTATGCAGTGGACAGACAGATCGGATCTTAGACGTTGGCTCTGCTATTTACTTGATGTACGACCTTGGTAACTTAGTTGTACTGTGTAAAAATTAGTTTCCTATATAATGGAAGACTCTGGTAAGTTGCACACTTAAATAATTCGGTTCTTTATAATAGAATGAGTTTGCGCCTGCCTTAGAAGCTAGTGTCTAAATTAAACAAGCCTTGTTTCGCTAAGTACTTACCAATGCCTAGACAGAAGTAACACTAAATCCCACAGACCTGCTGCTTTTCTTCTTTTCTAATCAAATTGTGTATTTTTTGATGTTCTTTTAATTTTTTAATTTTCCTTTATTTTGCTACTCTGTTGAGACTGTTAGTTTAACAGCATCTTAGGGGTAAGGAAATGACCTCATCACACCACATCTCCTTGCCTAGATGTCATTACTTGAGTCATCCTTTGCTTCTTTTGTTAAACTTAGTCCTTCTTTAAAAAAAAATTTGAAGACAATTTGAAATTTAAATATAAATATTCCTAGTCTGTTGCATATTGCTTTTAGTATGTTAAGTATATGCCTTGAATTCCTGATCTCGCCAAGCTTTTTAACATGGAGGGATGGCAGCCCCATAGGAAAAACAAATATCAACTAACCTGGACCCCTGGGAGCTCCCAGAGACTAAGCCACCAACCAAAGAGCATACATGGGCTGATCCGAGGCCACTGGTACATATGTAGCAGGGGACTACCTTGTCTGGCTTCAATGGGAGAGGGTGTGTCTAATCCTGTAAAGACTTGAGGCCTCAGGGAGGGTGGATGCCTCAAATCGGGGCACCATCTCAGAAGCAAAGGGGAGGGGAGGTGGGATGAAGAATTCTGGGAGGGAGGACCAGGAGGGAGGGCAACACTTGGGATGTAAATAGATAAAATAATTAATAATATATATGTATATTTAAAAAGAAAAACAGAATGACATGTTGAAAGAAACTAGATTTTCAAACACACACACACACACACACACACACACACACACGCCCCCTTAGGCTGAGGGGGATATTCTCCAGAGTGTGGTACAAAAGATCAGTAACTGACAGCTTTGCTATCCTGGAGTCGTTATTGTTTAAGGATAATTATTTAGGCTCCTCTGCTACCGTTAGTTTCCATTTTTAATTCAGTGGTATTGAAGGCACATTTTACACAGCATCAAATTCTTCCCAATTTGCAAACTCAATGATTTTTCAATAAAATCACAAAGTTGTGGACTAAAGTCCGGCTTCTGGTGGTTTCCATGACAGCAAGCAGATCCTTAGGGTCAACTCCCTAACTCTCATCCCAGAAGCCTCAGAAAGTTCTGAATTCACTTGCTGACTATCACATGCTTTTCCTGCATTTTTCATATAAATGAAATCATAAATAAATAAATGGATTTTCCACTTTAATACCTTTTTTAAAATTCACAGTTAATTTCCCAAAAGATATGTGGAAGCTATAATTTATACAGTTAAAAGTTCTTTTTAAAGTCATATTATATTTATTTTAAAAATTCCAAAGTGCACATTTTCATCAGCACCCTTAATTCTTCTGTCTAGAATCAGGTAAGGCAGAACCAAGAATGCACAGGGGTTAAATGCCACATTTGATACCGTACACCAACCTGCACTTTCCAGCCACCTAGTCACAGAAAACAGGCTTTTACTTAAAACACTAATCAAAAAGCAGGATATATCCACTGCAGCAAAGCAATTGAGAAGTATCAGTGTATGTTTATTGCTGATATAGAAGTGGGGTTTGAGGCACAGAGGATTGTGAAATCTGAGGTCAGTGGGACAGTCTGTGACCTCAAAAAGCAAACAGGTGTTAAATGAAACGACTTCTGGAATGAATACTTAGGCCCTCTTGGCCTTTGGTATATTGGAAAAAGATGAATTAAAGTAAAATTTAGTCTGTTAATGTATCATTTAGATCTTTGGCCGCATTTCTTTTCCCAGAAGTGGATTAAAATACAATCTCATAAACTTGTTATAAGCCCAGGACATGTGTTGCCTAGTTTCTCCTGCCAATTACTAATGAGGAGATATGAACCCGATACAGTGAAATGGGACTGTGTGTGAGGCCAGGGGAGCCAAAGTCACAGAAATGGAACACAACCCTGAGCGTGCTTAGCAGGGAGCTTCAGGGCTGACACTCAAGCAGGATGTCAGAACTGAGTGTCTGTGCTGCTCCTAGGAGACCACACTGCCTCTCAGAGGGGAATGGGGGCGTGTTCATCTGGAATTTTACAACTGAGGAATGTGCTAATAAGTTATTAATTGAAGGGGATACATATTTATATATAATTTCAGAAGAAAAATGATTTTGATGATAGGGTCATAATTCTTTGGGGATCAGAATTGTTTTTAAACATTCCAGAAGGAATGCCTGAATACATTTCTTCAAAAAAGATTACTGTATGAAATTTCTGTGTTGATAATTATTTTTATTTAATTCCACATTCTCTGATTCACTTGGATGGATAAGTATAGTTTCATTACCCACATACAGTTCAGGCTGGTAGAAATAGCTCTTTGTCTTCCCTCTTGCAAACAGGCTCAGAAGGACCATACTGTTTTCTACATCCTGTTGGCCAGTGTAGTTCCCAGTCTGCTCTGATTTCAGAGGCAGAGAGGGTGACCTCATCTTCTCTTGGCAGGAATGTTGTTGGGCAGTGCTGCAACGGGGAGGGGCTGCAGGATCATGGCCATTTTACGAATAGTATGATTCTCTATGAGTGTCACATATAGTTCACTTGTTTGCAGTAATTGAAGATTTGCTTTCTAAGGGAAGTGACTGATGTTAATTTTTCCCTCTGGTTTCTAAGCTATGTCCATATTCAAAATGGTTGGGGTAAGTTCTTCCGCTCATGTCTTTTGCAGTGCCTGCGAGGAAAGGAATCATTTAAGATCCCTTGTCCTCATCATTAGAATTCGAAATGGTCTGGAGGTTTGAGTGGATGAAAATAACACACACACACACACACACACACACACACACACACACACACACACACACCACACATGCAAGTTTTATTTATATAAACTCCGAGTGTTAGGGACTAAAAAAAGAGAGATGTTCGAAGTTATATATAAACTGAGATTTACTTTTAAAACCCAAAATATACACTAGAAATCTTCCAGTGGAGTTCAGTGTGTTGATCCAACCCAACATGCCTATGCGAAAATAAACTTTACTTATCCAAGTAAGAATCATTAGCTGTTGTGCGGGGAGCCTTTACGCCCATTATGCTTTTCACTAAGATTTCTCCAAATATTTTCATAAAAGGCTTGTCTAATGTTTCAAAAGCTAAAGAGATGACATTACTAAAGAAAAGTTAGTCTAAACTGAATATTGACATTGTAAGTTCAATACCAATAAAGTATTTTTTTGATTATTTAAAGTTTTGCCTTGAAGAATAAATGTTTACAGGGCTGGAGACATGGTTCAGTAAGTAAAGTGCTTTGTGCACAATGCTAACACCATGAGTTTGGATCCTCAGTGCCCATATACATTTCAGGCAAGTGAGGTAGATCCTCGTAATCACGGTGCTCTGGAGGCAGAGATAGAGTTTCCATGGGCAAGCTGGCTAGCCATGATTGGCAAAATTGGTGAGCGTTTGTTTCAAATATGCATCTCGCCTCAATATATAAAGTAGGGGACAACTGATGAAGGCACACAAACACACATGTGCATGTACCTATGTACACATTCATCACACAAATGCAACAGACATATACACATGCGTGTATACCATACACACAACAGGAATATAAGAAACAAATGGCTATAAGCAAAAGGACAATTATGAAAATAGTAGATCTTGCATTATTGCAAAAAGTAAAGTAAAACTAAAAAATCAAATATCGTTACAAGGATTGGCAGATGAATGGTATGCACACATATGGGTATGAGTATAGAATAAATGCTTTTCAACAGGACAACTTTCTGCCTTTTATAAGTTCCTACTCTTTTGTAAAGCATGCAATTCCAACATCTTGCCTTTAATCATACCACATTATGCCTCTCATCCACTTGATTTCTAGTTAGCATACCCTAGAAACTCCAAACTAAGAATCCTTTCAGCACCTCGAGGCTACTAATCCATCAACCATATGTTTCACCATGAATCATTCTATGGACTCTTTCCTCTTGTTCAGTGTCGTTGCCATAGCACAGCAACATTTTTCATTTGCATGATGTTTCAAATCCATTGAGAAATCCTCAATACTCGTTGAGAAATTTCCAGCATCATTTTAACCTGACTTTCCCTTTATTCTGTCTCTGCACAGAATAATTAAGATAAATTTGGCTAGAAAATTACTATAATTGCTCTTTCTGAAGCTCAATAATCATAAACTCAAGTGGACTCCATAACCATTTATAATAATTAGCTATAATACATGTATTTTCTCTTACATCTTGAATTTTGGGTTATGATTTCTCTCATCAAATTTTCTGCAATGTAACTTCTTAAGTTCTTTATTTTCTTGATGAAATAGAAGTCAAATTAGAATCACCTCATTTCACCTCTGTCACCATTTCTGACCTCAAGCTATATTACAGAGTAATAGTAATAAAACCTGTATGGTATTGGCACAAAATACAGACAGCTTGATCAATGGAATTGAATTTAAGACCCAGAAGTAAACCCAAATAACTATGGACACTTGACTTTTGATAAAGAAGCTAAAACTATGGAATGAAGAAAGAAAGCATCTTCAACAAATGGGGCTGGTTGAATTGGATGAATACATATAGAAGAATACAAATAGCTATAGCTATCGCTCTGCATAAAACTGAAGTCCTAGTGGATCACTGACCTCAACATAAAACCACATACACTAAATCTAATAGAACAGAATGTGGGGAATAGCCTTGAGTGCATTCACACAGGAGACAGTATCCTGAACAGAACACCAATAGCTCAGGAACTAAAATCAACAATTAATAAATGGGACCTCATGAAACTGAACAGTTTCTGTCAATAGGACAAAATGGCAGCCTGCACAACGGGAAAGCTCTTCACTAACCTTATGTCTTACAGAGGTCTAACATCCAAAGAATATAAAGAACTCAAGAAATTAAATGTTGACAAAACAAATAAATCAATTAAAAATGGGTTACTGATCTAAACAAAGCATTCTCTGTAGAAGAATCTTTAATGGTTAAGAAGCACTTAAATAAATGTACAACATCCTTAGTCACCAGGGAAATGCAAATCAAAACAACTCTGAGATTCCATTTTATACTCATCAGGATGGCTAATATAAGAAATTTAAAAGATAGCACATACTGGTGAGGATGTGGAGCAAGGGGAACACTCCTCCATGGCTGATGGGATTACAAACTTGTACAACCACTTTGGAAATCAATTTGGTAGTTTTGCAGAAAACTGTGAATAGTTCTACCTCAATACCCAGCTATACCACTCCTGGGTATATACCCAAAAGATGCTCCACCATCCCACAAAGCCACTTGCTCAATTATGTTCTTAGCAGCTTTATTTGGAATAGCCAGAAACAGAAACAACCTAGATGTCCCTCAACCAAAGTACAGATAATGTGGAACACTTATAGAATGGACTATTACCCAGCCATTAAAAACAATGACATCATGAAAATTGCAGGCAAATGGATGTGTGTTGGGAGCCGACTTTTAGCAGAAAGCGGCTAGATTATCTTTGCAGCCACCTGGAACCATATACCCTGATAAGAGATTTGGTTTTCAATGGCCTACAACAGCTGAAGCACACTCTGATATCCCACATATTTTGTGTTGCTGTTTACTGCCCCCAGCTGCAAGGCGCACGTGGTAGCCACTCCTGCAAGGCATGCAGTTCACATGCTGTCCACGTGCTATCCAGGCCATATATGCCTGTAAGGCGCACGTGGTATCCAAGCCTGCAAGGCACACAGTGCACGTGCTGTCCACACTATAGACGCCTGTAAGGCTTATGTCATATCAACACCTGCAAGGCACATGCTATCCACGCGCCCACAAGGCACGTGGCAAAAGCGTATAAATACCTCAGAATTCCCTTCAATAAACGAGACTTGATAAGAGACTTGAGTCTTGAAAGGAGACTTGAGACTTGAGACTGAATCACACCCTGTCTTGTCTCCATTCTTCGAGTCTCTTCCCCTGCAGCCCCACTCTCTCTCTTAACCAGAGCACTTAGCCCCAAAGCGTTGAGGCAGAGTGCAGGTTCTCAACAGATGTAACTAGAAAAGATCATCCTGAGTGAGGTAACCCACACCCAGAAAGACATACATGGCATGTACTCACTTATAAATAGATATTAGCCATATGATAAAGGACACAGACACAAAGAAGCTAAGTAACAAGGCAGACCCAAGGGGGGGATGCTGCAATCTCACAGAGAAGGGGAAATAGAATGAATATCATGGGTGTATGGAGAGAGGAGGGTGGGTGAGAGGGAGGGATAGGAAAAATAGGGACCAGGAAATGGGAGGACATAAGGGAGAATACTGGGAAAGACAACTGGAATGGGGAGTGGGTACTGGGACAAAGTAGAAACCCTGGGCCATGGAAGCTTCAGGTAATCTATGAGGGCATGGTAGTTAAGATTCCTAGTAATGGGTATGGAGCCCAAAAGGAACTCTCTTGTAACCAGACAAGACTTCCAATGGAGGAATTGGGACACCAACCCAGCCACAAACTCTTCAACCCACAAATTGTCCTGACTTCAAGATGGGCTGGGGTAAAGATGGAGCAGAAATGAGGGAAAGGCCAACCACATGCTTGAGGTCCATGCCACGAGAGGGAGCCCATCCTTGACACTACTAATGATATTCTGTTATATTAGCATAACTGTCATCAGAGAGACTTCACCCAGCAACTTATGAAAACAGATGCAGACTCACAGACAAGCATAAGGTGGGGCTTGGGGAGTCCTGGAGAAAAGGAGAAAGAAGGTTTGAAGGAGCCAGAGGTCAAGGACACCATAAGAAAATTTACAAAATCAATTAACCTGGCTCCATAGGGCCCACAGAGATTGAACCAACAACCAGGGAGCCCTAATGGGACTCACCGGGGCTTTCTCCACATCTGTAACAGTTGTGTAGCTGGGTCTTCATGTAAGACTCTTAATAGTGGGAGCAAGGCCTGTCTCTGACTCTGTGCCTTTCTTTGGATCCCATTACCCTAACTGTAATGCCTCATCTAGCCCCAAGAAATGAAGATGCATATACTCTTCCTGCAACTAGATATGCCAGGGCTGGGTGATACCCATGGGAGAGTACTGCTTTTCTGAAGCAAAAGGGAGGATGAATGATTGGAGGGAGGTGAGCTGAGAGGGAGGAACTAGAAGAAGTGGAGGGAGGGGAAGTTGTGATTAGGGTATAAAGTAAATAACAATTCCTTCTCCTCCTCCTCCTCCTCCTCCTCTTCCTCCTCTTCCTTCTTCTCTTCCTCCTTATCATCAACATGACCACCAGCACCACCACCACCACCACTACCACCACCACCATCATTATCTATCTGTCTACCCACACCTAGTTTTGTGTTCTTCCTTCCATACTGTATTGGGCTGAAATATATAGGCTTTTAAAGTATTTTTGCCTCTGTTTTTTTGTACTTGGCCACATTTTCTTCATTATTTCCTCTTGAATTATAATTTTTTTCTACAAGGTGTTTTCTATTGGTACATAATATTCTGTAACAGCTATTGTTCTAAAGAGTAAGTTATAATCCCAGATGTGTTTTCTATTTTTAGCAAAATGCATATTTCTTTACCCAAGAAACCAATCCTTTTTTGACCTCTCTGCTAAATAGTTCTAAAATAATTCATTACTTTTTGAAAAGTCATTATGATAATCAAGTCTCAACTTTTATTTGACTCAGATTTCATGGGCTGTGGTCCACCTGTTATCCCTACCTGTCCGTGAAACATGTCGCTTATGTGTATTGGTGTCTTTGCAGGTCCCCATGCCAGTGCCACACTTTATCCACCTCCTCTTTATTGGATTCTCTTGCTCATCCTAATTTATAAGGGTTAGAGTTCTCACGGCTTGGGTATCTCCATTTTCTGTATCTTGATTTATACACTAACTGTTCTAAGCCAGATTCATGGCTTTGAGAGTCAGCTTTTTCTCCATGTTGTTTATACGTGACATTTTTCTCATGATGCTATTCCACCATCTTGGTCAAACTCTTTCTCTCTAAGAGGCAATACTGTACTTAACTGTCCAAGCCCGGAGCCAGAAGGCTTGATTCATTATTGCTCATCACACCCCACATCCATCCAACTGCTGGCAAGTGCAGCCCCATCTCAGTATGAAAGCTAGATTTGTGTAAGATACTACTCTATCATCTCTAAACCTCTCTCTATTCTAGCTGGTCCATTGTTGAAAAGACCTCTACTTTTGTGCTCTTTGTATTTTATTTGCTTATTTGTTCTTTAAGATAGTACCCACGTGTATCCCAGACTAGAAGCCATTACGTAGTTCAGCCTTCCTTCAAATTCACAATCTAGTCTTAGCCTGCGAGTGCTAGGAATACAGGCACACACTACCATGCCTGATTCGCTGTGCCCTTTTGTGTGGTATTTCCTTAGACAGAACATAGTCTTTTGGAAAGTTTTTCAAGTTTGATCCATCATGCCATTCTAACGAGAATAGCAAATATGTTTTAGGCTCTGTCACTTTATCATGTGTTGGTTTCTGTCACAGATCATTTATCTGGTGCTTACTCTCTTAGCTTTGACAGTTTTCATTTTCCTTCCTTTGATTGTAGGGCCCATAAAATTCAGAATTTTACTTTATTCTTTATTCTCAACTTGCTGAATAGTGCCTAGCATACACCAGCTTCTTGGGAAATAGTTGCTAAATGAATGAATTTGTAGGGTTCCTAGCATGCAGATACTGGTGGCGTATCCAACTTTGTTCCACGTTGCTGAAACTTTAGTACAGGAAAGCACTACACCGAGTGGAGCATCAGACGCCTTTGAACTGTAACAGAGTCAAAGTGAGTTGGGAAATGTGGAAAGCGTTTATTTTGTTTGTTTGTTTTTGTTTTGTTTTTTCCCTCTAAATCCTTAGAAATTTACCTGCCAAAAGCAATAGAGAGTTGGGCTTTAATTTGTGAGAGGACCCTGGCACTGGGGGAATTCTATAGTGCTTACTTTGCTTTGGTTAGTTGAAAAGCAGAACCAAACAACATTTGTCCTGAATGCAGTTTTGATGTCCAAGCTTCTCCTTCCACCTCCTATCTTCTCTTCCCTCCCTTTCCCTCCCTTCTCTCATTTCTTCATTTTACTGTATTCAAATTGCTGTGGGTTAGGATCACCATGTAAAACAGGTTGCTTTGGCCCACCCAGAGAGCAATGACTCAGCTGATGAAAACTCTATGTTTGCTCCAATGTTTGCTCTAGCAGAGTTGAGTTTGCTACTCAGGAGCATCCTGAGAAGCACATTTCTTCTTTCTTTCTTATTTCTCTCTTTCTTTCTCTCTTTCTTTCTCTCTTTCTTTCTTTCTTTCTTTCTTTCTTTCTTTCTTTCTTTCTATAAAAAAAAAAGTTTATTGGGAAAGGGAAGGGAGTGGGGAGGAGTAGAAAGAGAAGAGGGGGCAGAGAAGGAAGAGAGAAAGAGGCCAGGATCACATGCTGGGGGAAAGTGGGGGAGGAAGGAAGAGAGGGAGACAGGAGGAGGAGGAGGAGGAGGAGGAGGAGGAGGAAGAGAAGGAGGAGGAAGAAGAGGAGGAGGAGGAGCAAGAGAGAATAGGAGATGGGGAGATAGCTAGGGGTGCTTGCACATGGTGGCAGGTGATGAGGTAAGCTGTTGTTAGGTCACTGTTGCTAGGTTCCTGGAAGAAGCCTAGTGGAGTTGTCTGGAAACCAAGGGATGTTGTCTCAGTGTTGACTTGGAACAGGAAACCTAATGTCTCTTGTCATCAGTTCTTGGATGAAGTAGAGATTTGCAGCCTCTACAGAGAAGGATTTAGAGATCCCAAGGACAGGCAGACTGACATCTAGGAGCTTCAACCTGTGAATGCCACCATATATTGTAAAGCCTTTGTGCAGGTAATTATGTCAAGAGTCTTGAAGTAGTGTCCTTGTAGGAATGGCAATGTGAATTTAGAAACATGTACATTGTTAGCACTTTGATGTGTTTTGGAGACTGGCAGCAATCAGAACCATGAAGATATTTTTTCTTGCATTTTAAAGTACATATACCTGCTCTGCCTCCTTTTCAAATACAACAGCCTTCCTTTTTCAGGGAGTCAAAATACAATCTTTTTTTGTGAATGACATTTATACAGCCAGAAGGAACATTTTGTGTGATGTCCTCATATGACTATGACAGCACTTGTTCATGTGGTTTTTTTTCTTTTTACAGCTTATCTATTATAATTCTGAAATTGTCTTGGCACTTGGAACTAAGCCCAATGTCTTAATTTTACATTGGCTTTTATGCATAGTTAATTATATTATTCAATTTATATAGTACTTGGCTATAATGAATATGAGAGTAACTCCAAAATATATGCAAATAACTTAAATTTCTCACTGAATTTTCTTCTGTTTGAGTTTAATAAATTGACATGAAATTGCCAACTTAACAATAATATAATTTTTACTCTATGATTGTGGAAGTCAGTAACTTGGCATGGATTAATCTTACTACATTAAAATCAAAGTGTTATGGCTAAATTTCTGCCTTCTGGCTGCTTGAGGGACAACCCCCCTCCATTTTTGATTAATTTCTAGAGGTTGCTCACATGCTTTCACTCATGGATGTTTTCCTTTACATTTACAGCCAGCATCAGAACATCTGTGTGCCCCCTTCTTAATTTCCCCATTTTGATAACAAACAGAAAGTTTTCCTCTTCTAAGGACTCTTATGGTTATGCTGAGCTGACCCAGATACTCCAGCACAGGCTTTAGATTTTATCTAAGATAGCTTCAGAATCCTGATTTCTAAGGAAGATGGCAATGCAGCATGCAGGATTACCCCACGAGCACTGAGGAGAGTCACTGTCTGCTATCATCCGTCCTGTTCTGCAGGCTGAGGTTGATGATCTGAGAGTCTAATGTGTCACGCATAACCTAAAGAAACTCCTCAGTGCTAGAAAGCTTAGAGTAGCTTCCCTGTCCTTCAAGCCTTCACTGGCAGCCCAGTTATTTCAGCCACCACTGTGATGTCTCCTCTATAACATAGATGGTAGTAATGTGTTCCTAATATAACCCACTGGAGAGTACTGTGGCAGAGAGAGAGAGAGAGAGAGAGAGAGAGAGAGACACAGAGAGAGAGAGAGAGAGACACAGAGAGAACGTAAAATAGGTAAAATGCTTGTAAAAACCTGGGTGGCTCTTTGTGGCTATCTTCAATTAAACTTTGAATTTAAACTTTAATTGAGAATTTTTCAATTAAAAATTCTCAAAGAAATAAATGGTTTATGATTTGCTCATCAGCATTCTGTATCAAATGTTCTCTTGAATAATCTAAGTACCTAATGCCCCAGCTTGGCTTCACATGGGGACACTACTGCCATAGGAAAACCCCAACAAGTGACAAAGGTCTCAGAAAGAAGCAATAGTCTTACTTTAGAACTTGACACAAAGAATATCTTGTCCACTACTTAACACAGGGCTGTTGTGAGTTGTAAATGAGATATTTTTATGAAAGCCCTATTGGATAGGCTTATTAAATTTAGTAGATTAACTCAACAACATTGAAAATGCTCAACAATGATTCTCTCAGATTTGTCCATGTTACTAGAAAGAATTGTTTTAGTGACATATGCGTATATTTGACATTTAGTGTGTCATAGTGAAAATATGAACTGGATGGTATTTATTGTTAATTGCTTTGCTACCTCTGTCAAAGTGCCCATCATTTTGGCAGGTGTGAGTAAACTGGGAAGAAAGATCACCTAGGAAGAACGGACTCATGTTTGGTTGGGATTTCAAACTGACATCTTTATTTGGCTTTCATGATAAATAATACAGAGCTACTTTGACTTAATTATTGTAGTTAAGAACAAAAGCATTTTGCATGGGCAAATAACAAAGATAAATATTTTTTTTCATCCTTGGGTCACATTGCTGGGTTTGCCTATGGCCCTTAAGCCAGAGCCAGCCTGCTTTGGATTATTGAGTCTTTGGGAAGAATGCTGGCTCTTTTTATCTAATGCTTACTCTCAGGGATTGTTTTGATTTTTTTTTTTTTTTTTTTTTACTAGCATGATGCATAAGAGTTTTGAGTTGGCTAAAGATCCTTCCGGACTTAGGAGCAAAGGAAAGAGGGGATTAAAATGATCTTATTTTAATTTAATCTTTATTAAGCACACAAGTTATTTCAGAATTATTGTGAAACTTCAAACTAGAATATCCCCAGGACAATTGGATTTGCTCATTATGTTTTTAGAAAAACAAAATACCAAACAAACATTCAATGTCCCAGTAGTTCTGTTCCCTTATAAATGAGGTGACTGAGTCTCACTGAGAGCAACTGAGTCTCACTGAGAGCAACTGTTTACCGCTGCTCACACCGGGTTCACAGGAAAGCTGGCTGTGGTAGATACTGATGTTTGATTCCCACCTTGTCCAGATTATTTGAGCTCACCAAACTGCCATTCACAATAGCTCTGAGAATTTCTGAGAATAATAAATATCTAATCATATACTAGACTGTCAGAACTTGTAGATAGTACCTTGTTTCTATGTACTTACACCACTTTAGAGATGCCTATTCCTCTGAGCAGTTGAGATATCGGCCAGTGTTCATTTCACTCTCTCATACACTGCCAGGTCAGCACATCTTTGATGGTAAGCCTCTCACTCACCTAGAGGTCATGCAATTTTGCATGCCTTGAGTGTGTACTGCCAAGGGCTTGTCCTACTTAGCAGGGAACAACAGTGTTCAGAGGTGTGGAGCCTCTCTCAATGTTTGGAGTGCTCATAGCAACTTTCCTGAGGAAGGTCAGTTATCAGTCCCTTAATTTTATGGTGCCATACCACTCCACTCCCTGTTGTCAATATACTTCGGCCACACTGCCCTTTCTACTTCTTCAACAGGCTAGACAATGTTCCATTTTGATACTATTTAAATTGTAAAATATCAGTGTGGGGGCCGAAGAGATGGATCAGTGGTTAAAAACACTGACTGCTCTTCCAGAGGTCCTGAGTTCAATTCCCAGCAGCCACATGGTGGCTCACAACCATCTGTAATGGGATCTGATGCCCTCTTGTGGTATGTCAGAAGACAGCTACAGTGTATTCATTTAGATAAAATAAATAATATAATCTTTTTAAAAAATTAAAATAAAAAAAATCAATGTGCACGTGCACATGTGTTCTGTCTTGTGAGATGTGTGGAAATCAGAGGCCCACTCTGTGGGATAGATTTTCTTCTACCTTAACATGGACACCAAGGATTGGGTCATCAGGCTTGGCAAGCACCTTTCTTTTGAAACATCTCACCAGATCCTGCCTTCGTTCCACTGAATATGCACTTCCCTATACTTTTCCATGGAGGTCACATTACTCAAATTTCAATAAGTGCATTTTCTCTTCTGAGAGACTCTACTCTACTATGCTTTTGTTTAGGTTCTTGTATTCAGTGTCAGCTTTTCCTAACTATATAGTCTTCACCGTAATCACATGTTTGCACATACTTTGGTTCCCTCTTTACCAGTGGGAAGGGGTCTGCTGAGTGAATGCACCTTGTCCCATTACTGTCTGGAACAGACTTTTTCATGGACTCTCAGTAAGTGTCTGTCAGACAGAAGACAGAGGCAGTGACTGAACCCTCAGACTTTCCTTGGTAGTAGGCTAACTTCAGTGTAACCGTCTAAATCTGTTCAGTACTGGATGACAGAACGCCAGACACTTTCCTACCTCATAGCAATTCTCTAATACATCTGGGTAACACCGAAGCCGGCCCGTCCATTTGCTCACTGACTGCTAGATGGAAACTGTGGTGGTTTGAATGAGAATGGTTTCTATAGGCTCCTATATTTGGATGCTTAGATAAAGATGTAGATACAGATGCATCTTTTTCAAACTCGGGTAGCTGTAGCTATGTGGGTTTATTCCTGGATCTTGGCTTCAATTCCATTCTTCTACATTATTTTTTGGCCACTAAGATTCTACTTTGAGTTCTCTGATTCTGTAATATAACCTGAAGAATTGTGATAGCCCTAGCATTATTGTTTTGGTTTAAGATTGGTTAGTCATGCTTCCGTATGAATTTTATGACTAATTTTTTCTATTTCTGTGAGGAATGTTCTGGAATTTTGTTGGGGGCTACACTGAATCTGGAGACTATGTCTTGTACTATAGCAATTTGCAATAGTAATTCTGTTGATCTATGATTAAGCTGGTTTTTCCATCTAATATCTTCTCTAATTGCTATCTTCAATACTTCAGAATTTTCAGTGCTTAAGCCTTTCACTTCCTGGTTAGGTATTTTCTCAGTGTGGTTAGATGCTATTATAAAAGAAGTGACTTTCCTGGTTTCTTTCTTAGCATGTGTGTCATTAGTATATAAGGAAACTGCTAATTCTGAATGTTGATCTTGTTCTCTGATACCTTTACAAAGTATTTATCAGACCAAGGAGCTTATTGATGGGTATTTCAGATCGTCTTTATACGTAGGATGATATCATCTAGAAAATAAGAATAATGTGACATCTCCCCTTCCTATTTGTATATCTTTCATTTCTTTTCCCCGTCTTACTGATCTAACTAAGATTTCACACAGTATATGGAAAAAGACTGAAGACACTGGACATCCTTGTCTCATTCTTAATTTTAGTGAAATAATTTAGATATTTTCTCCATAATGAGCCATCCATGCATTCCTTGAATGAAGCCTGCTTGGTCCTAGTGAATTATCTTTTAGTGTATTATCCATTAAGTTTGCAAATATCATAACAACATTGAGAATTCTTACATCTGTGTTCAACGAGAGGATTCAATAAAGATTTAGTAGAATTGTAGAACTGGGCTTTTCTCAGGTGGTAAACATTTTATCATAGATTTAACCTCTTTGTTCATCATTTATATCCTATTGTCTTAATTTTCATAGGTCATATGTATTAGGTCTAAAGGGGACTCTGTTTCCCCAAACTCCATAAGAAAGACTGTAGAAGACAAACAAACATTGAATGACCCAGAAGTCTTGTTCCCTTATAAATGAAGTGACTGAGTTTCACCGAGAACAACTTTTTATAGGAGACTCGAGGAGAGTTTCTGGTGGTTTGATAAAAGCCAGCATTCCTCAGGAACTTGTTAAGCATGTTCCTCTTTACCAAAAGGAGCCACCATCAGAAGAGGCAAAAGGCTACAGGTACTGTAGTGCCTATTAGCATAGCAAAGCTCATGCCGGACTCCACCCTCCTTCAGCATCACAAATACCACAGAGTACCAGGAAGCATCACATTTCAATGTCCATCCTCCCTTATCTACCCTGAACTCCCTCCAGCTACTCATTTCCCTTATAACTCTGCTCTCTCTTCCCTCCCCCTCCCCTCTCCTCTCCTTCCCCTCCTCCCCTTACCTTCCCCTCCCCATCCCCTCACCTCCCCTTCACTCCCCTTCTTTTCCTTCCCTTCTCTTCCTTCCCTTCTTTTCTTTTTTTCTCCTGCATCTCTCACGGTCAGGTTCAGTCTGCTCTCCATGTTCACTTAACTTTTTTCTCGCTCTGATCTAAACTCTTCCAGATGCCTGTACAATGAAAACCTTCCCCTTACCTTAATTATGCTACGAAGCAGTAGTCACGCTGTCAGTTTGTACAATGTCTTTATGGAAAGCATCTACATCATTTAGATTTTCCCATGCATTTGAATAGCATCAAATTCTGCCTTAATTATTCCCTGAATTTTATTGGTACCTGTTGTGATTTCTTACACTTCATGTTTAATTATATAAATTCAAATTCTTCCCCCGCCCCAATTAATCTCACTAAGCAATTGTCAAAAGCTGTTTAAAGACTAGTACTCTGATTCATTGCCTCTGTGCACTGTCTCCTTTCCCCATTTCATCACAATTTCTGCATTGATCTTTAGTGTTTACTTCTATCTATTGATTTTGGGTGTGGCGTGCTCTGGTTTTCTAAGGTACAACATATTTGAACTACCTGAGATCTCAATTGGTCTTTTAAATTTTAATTTGATCTCTAATTATGATTAAATATAATACAAAAGGTAACTTCAATTTTTTATTTGTAAATACTTGCTATGTGCCCTAAACTGTGCTCTATTTTAGAGAAATTTCTATCAACTGCTGAAAAAAGTTCATTCTTCAATGTATGGTAGAGTATTTTGTAAATGTATTTCATCTAGTTATTTGACAGTTACTTCACTCTGTTGTTTCCTTGTGGAATAATCTTTGTATTGGTAAGCATAGATTACTGAAGTAGCCCATTATTATGTCTTGAAATCCATTTCTGCCCATAGTGTTCATTTTGTACAATTAGTATGTCAATGTTCCATGCATTCATGTTTAGAATTGTTACACACTCTTGGTGGATTCTGCCTCCCTCCTTAATCCATATGAACTGATTTTAAAATTTTCATCTACTAATTTGGTTTGAAGACTATTTTGTTAGACATTAGTATAAATACATATGCTTATTTTCTATTTAAACTTGCTTGAAATAATGTCTTACATTTTTTTTTAACACATGTCTTTCCCAGTGGGGTGCACTTCTTGCAGGCAGTACACAGATGGTTCACATCTTTTTAATCTTCTCCACTAGTCTAGAATTTTGATGAGAGAATTAAGACCATTGTAATTCACAGTTATTAGTTAATGTATATATATTAATGCTTGGAGTTCTGATATTGCAACGTTTGGTACTTTTCAAGAGTACTTTGGTACTCTTTTTTTTTTATCCTTGTTATAGATAGACTGTTCCTTCTATGATCTCTCAGGGTGGGATTCCTTTGAGTGTCTTTTTGTGCAGCTTACTGGTGATTAATTTCTTTAATTTATGTTTAACATGGAAAGTTTTCAATTCTCCTTACATTATAAAGGATATTGTAATCCTGTTTTGGTACTTAACTGTCTTTCAGATGTTAAAACACTCCCATGCCTTCTTGACTTTCAGAGTTCATGATGAGAAATATGCTGGAATTTTGATAGTTTTGCCATTATATGCAACTTAGTGCTTCTCTCTTGCAGTTAGTATTTTTAAGTATATTACAATGTACAGTGTAGTATAATTCTATGCTGGCCTTATCCATTTGGTGTTCTGAAGTATCTTGACTATTGTATTGTATGACCTCTCTTCCTTTAAGTTTGAGAAACTTTCTTGCTATTATATATTTCACATTTGTTTTCTGTCTTTCATTCAGACTTTTTTTTGCTTTTCTAATAGTGCTTTATACATTGCACATTCTTACTCTATTTTTCTTACCCAGCCATTGTTATTTAAATACCTTAGTTTATTTACCCCAACTTCAAGCTTTGATTCTATCTCCTTGATTCTATCTCCTACTTGATTGGCTTGATTGGTGAAGATTACTAGACTTACAGTCTACATCATTGCAAAATTTCCTTTTTCCTTTTGGACAGTATTTCTCTTTTATTGACTCCATCCTTAATATTCTGCATTGATTTTTATATATTCAGCTATTTAATTGTATTCCCTTTATATCTATTCAAAAGTTTATTTGGTTCCTCTCTGCTTTTATTGCATATTCCTATAATTTTCTTTTGAATTCTTTGATGTTCATTGCATTCTTAAACTGTTACTATTGATTATTAACTTGATTATTCATGTTTCTTGTATTTCATTATTAGGAATTGCACATCTTGTGGATTTCCAGAATCAACTTTAAGATAAGACTACTTTTCAGTAGGTTAGGGTGTAGTTCCTCATTGCTGGACTAGGGTATATTTTAGTAGCTAATCCTATCAGCTCATGCACTCAGGACACTAGAGAGGAGCCTCAGCACTACTCTGAGAGTAAAGTATTAACCAAAGAAGCAACTACAACTGATTGCTATGTCCACTAACCAATTCAAAACAACTACCTGATTTACTAACATTTTTGAAATAGAGAAAACAAGACAACGCGATGTGTGGTGAGCATTTATTTGTAATGGTTTAGAATGGAAAGAAAATAGCTGGAGGAAGATGAGCAGTTTAAAGCAACAGAGGAAAATTACACAGAGGAAGAAAAATAGACTTGAAATCGGTGGGGGGATGGGGAGAGAATAAAGAAACTGGAGGAGGTAAGATAGCACCAAGGAGTGAAAAGAGAAAAAAAAGATGAAGACAGACAACCTAAACCAATTCCAGCAACCAGGAGGCCGAGGCATGGAGACTCCTCCTAGGGTCAAACTAGCCCATACCCTCTGTGACAGTTTGTCTCAGAATGGGAAGTGAGAGAGAAGAGAGACAGAGAGACAGAGAGACAGAGAGAGACACAGAGAGAGAGAGACAGAGAGACAGAGAGACAGAGAGAGACACAGAGAGAGAGACACAGAAAGACACACAGAGAGAAAGAGAGACAGAGAGACAGAAAGAGACAGAGAGAGCAGGCAGAGCTGGTCTACACACTAGGTATTAAATAAGAGAAGTATAAAAATAAAGGAAAGAAAAGTGTACAGAATTTTCTCTATGTAATTATTCTCCTGGGTACAATGAATGTCTGCCTTCATTTATTCTTCCTCTTACTACTTAAGTTGATGATGCTTAATGCAAGGAGGGCCACCGTGTTCCTCATTTCCTGTGTTGATGTTTGTGTAATTTGCCCAGCAACCACAGATGCAGAATTTGGGTTGGGCAGTGGGTGTTTATTACTTTAGGCATTTTACTCTCTTTAGGTACTGCAAAGAGCTTTTGGCAACTTTTCCACTGGCATGACTTGGACGTCAGGCACCTGTAAGTTCATGTCACTGCTCATCCCATCTCTAGGGAGATAGTGAGTCTCCTTTCATCTGTTGCTTGGAATAAATCTCTACCCCATGTCTACAACATAGATGCCCAACTCCGTGTTTCTGACTGAGTTTTTACCTTCTGTTTGAAAGATTCTTTAGACCAGGTTTCAGAGCACCATCCTCTGGCATTTGTCTTGGGTTCCAAGAATGGGCCATGTATGAAGGGACCTTTCCATCTAGAGTCACCTAGCGCCTGACTCAGCAATGGGTTTCTTTTTGACTCTCTGCTACAGCTCCAGGCACATGCTGTGGAGAGTGGATATTACTGGTACTACTGTGATATGCAGATACAAAGATTCTAATGTCCCTGGACTCAGATCTGCTCTGTGCTGAGTCCACTGTTTGTCTTATTTTCGAGCCCCTTCTTCCTACAGTTCCTATCAGTCCTCTGCTAGCACACGTGTGTCTGGCTCTTCCGCTTACTTGTATTTATATTCTCATCTCTCCCCGAGACTCCATATTCCCCCTCCTGCCCTCTTTCCCTCCACTTTTGAAGTACCTGATACTAGGGTATAGTGTTTGTTTCTGGATTTGTTTTAAGCCATCAGCAGATACACTCACTCCACACTGGGAGCTGAGACCTATGGTACATACTCTGGAGTCTTTCCCCTTCTGCTCTGCTTTCTAAAGTTTCCATGCTTTCTTGGCTACTAACACCAGTGACTTTCCAGCATCACAGGATGGCTGCTGTCCAACTATCCTTGGCTTATTCCCCAGAGACTCTAGCTGTAAATGCATGGTTGTCATGTACCATCTTCCAAGTCCTGACTTTATTTGTAAGGTTTAAATTTTTATGTTGTGATTAAGTTAGGCATGACATATATGGATTTTGATGTTCTTAATTAAATCATGAATTACTCAATACCCTGTGGTTTTTCCCCCCAGTAATTATTGAAGTAAACACACTGCTATGTGCTCATATAAACACCACAAAGATGTAACAAGGAAGTGTTCAGCATCTCCTGTCATTTTTTTTTCATTTGAAAGTTTTCTTATAAAATGAAGATTAACATTAAATGTTATCTTCATTCAGGAACAGCATGGTTTTCCACGCATATGTTTTTCCTAAACTCTAAACAACTAAATGTTATTTGCAAATTCAGATTTGTTGGCAAGATCTAAGTGGGATTTCCCCTAAATCTAAAGATTCTTAAAGTCTAAATAATGTCATAGGAAAACATTAGTTACTCTGATCTCTAACATAATTATATGACAGGCTTCAGAGTTTATTCCAATTACCGAAGTAAGAAACTTACTACAGTAATCAAGAAGATATATATATATATATATATATATATATATATATATATATATATATATAACTTGCTCTGTACTTTGAATAAGAGACCTAAGCACTTAAATAGGGAAGGCAAGATAATAATTTATGCTATTCCTTTATTCTGTACACAGTCTTGTATTAAGGAGCAGTATAAGTCTTCATAAATTGACTAAGTTCCTACTCCACACTCTAGACTGAGGGTGTGTTCCCAGGGAATGTGCTCACTGTCAAAGCAACAATTATAGAACTTAGTTGGAAATGTTTTTTTCCCATGCATATGGAATTGCAAAATTTATACTGGTTGCATCAAACAAAGACGAATTAATAAATGCTCATTGCTCCAACTTGACTACTTAGTGTATGTGAGTCCTTGACAAATGTATTTTATGTTTTTCTTATGTGATTAAAAAGTGGGAATCAAACTATCTAGCTTGATACACACAGAGATGCCCACTATCACATGGGGCATTATCAATAAATTATGGTTTGTTAATTATTAATTATAACTTAATTGATTTATCAATGATTTATTTATTGATTATTTAGCCTCAGTTTATTACTGTCTTACCTTCAATCATATAAGTGACTCCTACTCATTTTAAAATATAAAAAAGTAGTAAGAGAAAGGTATTTTGTCTTTTTACTTATTCATTCAGTAAACATTAGAATATGGCTATGTACATGTGAAGAAATGGTAACCTCAGATAAGAAGCAGTTCAGACAGGTATGGGGCCATGGAACAGTGGGGAAGCAAGTAAAATACAATGTTATTGACTTTTAGAAAAGACGTAAGAAATGGGTCTTGTGGAGAGGCAAGAACAGGTCCATAAGATTCTCCAAAATGATAAATATCAGAATAAGAAGAAATGGCAGATGGAGAGAGAGAGAGAGAGGAAGTTTCTGCTATGAGTCTAGATGCAGTGCTGGTCTCTCTCCATCAACAGATTGTAGAGCCAGAAGACTGAGTTCATGTTTTACTCACTACTGAATTGCTACTTTGAAGGACAAGACTCTGTTCAGAACAATCTCAGTGAGCACTGAGTGAGCTCCTCTAAAAGAAAGGATGCTCTCTCTTACTTGGTGCCTATATTAAAATACATAGATTTTTCTTTAATAAAGAGGTGTAGAAAGAATGTTAAAGGACCTCTTGAGAATAATGGAGTGTAAAAGAGTGAAACCCACAAAGAACTCCCTACACATTCCTATTCAACGAATCTGAAGACTATAGGGTAGGTATCTATGTCTACTTCCCTTTCTCTATGGGTACCTGTCTAGGATTTGATCACTGTTAAATAATGTCAAATGTTAATGATAGGTCATTATTGTAAGCACCCTTTAATGTATAGTTTACCTTTAAATAAGTTAAGTTACTAGGTGCTTGGCTGACTTGACCTTTGACTGACAGCGGTCAGACATGTCTCTTGTGCCTGGCAGCCTTGAATGTGGAAGCTAACGACTGACCAGCCTCTCTTTTTGGTGACTGGCTGGCTGGAATGTTATCATGGCTTTCCAGCTTCTTCAAACACTTTGGATGTTTGCATGAAACCATACTCCAAGGGGGGGTGGGCGGGGGTAATCACTGCTGCCACCACACCACCACCATGCTGAGGACACCTTCCTCAAGAGGACCCTGAAAAAGAATCTGTTTAAACTGGCAGTGAGCTTTAATAGGACTCAGCCTCAAGATTATCTCTGTAGGAGGAAACATCTATAAATTAGCATCGAAGAACCCTATGAAGACAGTGGAGGTGGAATCCTGGACCTCAATGTCGTGGGTCAGCTCTGGATCTAGCTTAGAAGCTGTGATATTTAACTGAATTTCTTTTTAATTAAAATATAATTACATCCTTTTCTTCCCTTCCTCCCTCAGCCCCTCCCAAGATACATCCCTAACCCCACTCAAGCAGTGGATATCAGAAGGCAAGATAAGGGCTCGTCACAGGTTTAGCTCTGACTTCCGGCCTTTGCCATTCTTACTTTCTGGTTCTTCTTTCTTCAAACTTCTTGGAGTAGTTTGCTTTTTGTTACTTTTTAAAAATCTTGCTCGTGGGCTCTTCCTGTGCCTGCTTCTCTTACTTCATCTTCCACCCACCCAATACCTTCTGCACCCATTCAGTTCAGCCATATAGAGGCCTCTCAGCTCATCTGGTCCTAAGCTGACCAGGCTCTAGACATAGAAGGACAGTCAAGGGGATTTGATGGATACCTCATTTTTAAGTCTCCTCTCTTACTGTGAGCTGCTGTGCTACCTCATCCTTGCTCTGCTACTGTCCCCAATCGTCATTGTTTAAGGTTATAGACAACAAACCTGGAAGCCGTGGTCTCTGAGACTTGCCAGGCCTTTGATTTTCTAGGATCTTAGTTTCTGTATCTGGCCCACTTAAACCAAGAAACAAGCTTGCTTGCTTTCTAAGAGCCCTGCAATAGTGGCAATAAAGTAGCTAAGCTGATCCAGAGATGCACTACAGTGTGGGGTGGGGCCATAGCTGAGATAACGGACTCTGCCAGTATAGAGAAGGTAAGAGGAGGTATAGAGCCGAAGATCAGAAGGCAAAGAGAAGAGACAAATATTCTACTCACTGGGAAGGTCTAGGAAGCTGCCCAATTTTACAAGCTGGGGACACCAACACCCAAGGCTAAAGACCTGTGTGGTAGCTTCTCTTAAGGGCTAGCGTCCAGGCACTCAAGACCTAGATTGCTGGTACTAGAAGCTGTAGATTTGACTCTCTGCATGTGGACTACTACTGCTCAAGGCCCAGAACACCAAACATCAGACCTGAGCATCTAGAGCTCTCAAATCCCTGGAATCCAATCTTGAAGTAGTGAGCTTACTCACTAGGGCCTACTAATTCATAGGCCTGGTGCTATAAGGTCTTAATCTGCCAGTCAGATCACATGCTTTGACAGCCAAGGGTCCAAGGCTGTCAACACAAAGGGGGTGTTCTATCTCTATGTGTAATGTCCAACAGAGTAGAACCACAAAATCCTAGCCAGCTGGTGATAATTGGTAACATTTTAATTGTTGGTGTGTTTTTGAGACAGGTCTCTCTATGTGGCTCTGGCCATCCTAGAACTCACATATAGATCATGCTCACAGATTCATAGAGATCTGTGAATTGATGGTGTGTGCCTCTATGCCCAGAGTTGATAACAATTTCAGACCATAGTTAGTCTTACTCTTCTTTGGCTTGATCACAACTTCTATTGCTTCAGAATGTTCTTATTTCATCAGAGTGATTATATTATTTTCAGACGTTTTTATTTGTGATTGTTTTAGATTGTTTTTGAGAATACCTTTGATACAAATCAATACACTGAAAAGAGTTGAATATTTTTCTTCCTGCTACCCAGAAAGATAATGCCCACATAGACTAGCAATCCCCAGGGATCCAAACTTCCAAATTTTTCCTCATTCTCCCCTGAACAACCATACTTTCCCTGGAAAAGCAATGACATACCATTATAGATGATAAAGAGGGAATCAAACTTCTTTGATCAGTAGAACCACTTCGTTTCTGGAATGCAGTCTCAAAAAAGAACTTACTTATTCATCTTGTACGTTACTTTTCTCACCTATAATATGAATTTAATGATAGTATCTACATTATAGTTCTTGGGTTAATATTAAATAAGGGGAAAATTGTAGGAGGGAGGGAACATTTAGTAAACATTATCATTTGCTGATATCAGCAGCAGACTGCTCCATGAGGGCATGTTCTAGGAAGAAATAAGCAGCAGTCCCCAAAGTGATTTGATGGCTTTTTATTAATCATCCCAATCCCAAACTGTTGGTTATACATCTCTCATGAACTGAAAATCAGGAGGCATATTAAGGATGCAAGCTAAATAATGATGTAGGATCTAATCTGCAAGGGCCTCAAAACATACAGAAATATTATAAATATAAAACAAAATATTTAAAAAGATCTATTATGAATGTATGCATTATGATGATTATGGAATTCCTCAAGATAATTGTCAGTTCTGTTGGAAGCCTAGGAAGAATCAAGTACAGATAGAAAACAGTGACCTCCTTGGGCACATCCCAAAGAAAAGACCACTGATGGACTCCCGATTTGGAGAGAAGACTTGAGGGCCCATTGCAAACTTAAGTTTGTTAGTGTATGCACAGAGAAAATGCAAGGAGTAAAAAGCCAAGGTGAAGAACATGAGAGAAAAGATGCTTCAAAGATGGGAAACAAGAACACAGTGGGGAGAACAAATACTTGGTTTGCTCTTTCTGATTCTATAGCTCAACTGTGCCTATGAATATTTAAATTATACTAAAATGAAAATGCTGAATAATCATGCACTCTAAAACTATAACACAGCTCTGTAGAGAGGCTGTGGGGAGATGAGTTTAGAAATTGGGTAAAATAAATATGAATATGAAATTAAATACATTTATTTTGCCCAAAAGAGATTCTACAAAAGAAGTGAATAGTCATGTAATGTTAGTGTGCAGTCTGTTGGTTCTCCAGTACTCAAGGTGTTATATCTCAGAACTTCATTAAACACATAAAGCAAAAGGGGCCATAGTTAAAGAGCAAGTCTAGAGCAAGGGATGGATAGCAATTGGGAAATGATATATGCTAGTCATACAGAGCAATAAAAGGTTTGAAATAAGCTTCTGTTCCAGGGCTGGAGAGGTAGCTCAGTGGTTAAGAATACAAACTAATCTTTCAGAGAACCAGAATCTGGTTCTTGGTACCCATGTTACGCTGTTCAAGGCCCTTGTAACTGCAGTTCCAGGGGATCCAATGCCCCCTCTTCAGGTCTCTGTGGGTATCTGCTCTTGTACACACACACACACATACACACACACACACCTTAAAATAAAGCTTATAAAAAAGATAGCATGGCTTGATAAATCATTTGAAGGTAAAATCAACAGAATTTAGTGGTTTGATGTGAGAAGCTAAAGAAATCCAAGTTAATAAAGGCAACATAAGGATGAACAAACATATAGAATGGAGTGGTTTTACACACGAAGAGGCTTGGACTACTTCCAGTCGGAATGGTGCAATATATAAAGGTTTTAAGATGTATGGTAAGACATAAGTCACAGTTAAAGGCTTATACCATGAATGTTACAGGAGAGAGTAGTGCACGAGAAGATATTTTCTGAATAATTTAAAGAATGTCTGTGATAACACGCAGCCATCCATTAATTCAATTACTATTTAATATCTGCTAAATCTTGTAGGGTCTAAAAAGCCTTTTATAAAACTCCCATCAATATTCGTTTATATATAGTTTTAAGGAAATTCAACTTATTTGGGTTTTTGGTGTTTATAGAAGAAATCCATCTCTGGATGATACTATTTCAGGATCATGTAATATTCACTTAGGAAAATTTAAGAAAAGCACATTATTTTAAATGTTTATGAAATAAAAAATGGGGAGAGGCAGAGAGCTTTGGGGGCTGCTTGGCAAGAATCTGACATGGGCCAAAGACAAGGAAATGGGCTGCTTGGCAGGAATCTGACATTGTCCAGGGACAAGGAAGTAGGCTTCATGCAGGAAGCTGACATTAGTCTAGAACAAAAAAATAATTTCAGGCAGAAATCTAAATCTTAGGCTATAACAAGGAAGTAATTTCAGGCAGGAATGTAAATTTTAGGCTAGAACAAGGAAGTAGGCTTCAGACATGAAAATGACTCTGGGCTAGGACAGGGAAGTTGGCTCAGATATTTTGGTTATCCTGATAGGCCCCCTAGAAACAGTGATTATGGGAGTGTTTTGTTTATTGCCTTGCTTGTTCTTTGGCTATTTGTGTTTATTGTCTTGCTTGTTCCTTGACTATTTGAATCTATTCAAATAGATTGTATTGCTAGTTTTTCAGTCTAGAACTGACCTTAATACATGCATGTAATCAAAATGGTATAAAAGCATAAAGGAAGGGGGGGATGGAATAGGGGGCTTCTAGGGAGGGGAAATGGGGGAAGGGGATGACATCTGAAATGTAAATAAATAAAATATCCAATAAAAAAAAGAAAAAAAGAAAGATGAGCAAAGAGTCAGTTGAATGTAAAACCGAAAGGCATGAGTAGGTCTGGGTACCAGTGCCATCCCAATGCCATGACCTGAGCCACATAGTGCAAAGCACTGGTAACTTCAAGTTCTTGAGTATGGACTTAGAGCAGCAATCCTGCCAGAAAAATAAAGGGAGCTATTGTCACATGATAATAATTCCAATGAGATTCAGGATGAGAACATTGGGAAGGGCATCATGCCTTCACTAGTAGCCTCAGCTGATCTGTCACTTGAATTAAATAAGAACCAGCATATTGACACACTGGCTCCTGAATGGGCCTCCAGAGGACTTTCCTGGGCCATACAATAATACATCAGGAAGCTTTAGTCAGTATTTATTACAGGCCAGAGAGTGAACATTGTGTGTTGACTTCTGCAAAGATGGACTAGACTTCTTTGTACAATTATGAGAACATCATAGAAAGTCAAATGAGAACATTCAGTTTTATATTTGGACCTACATAGAAATATACCTTTTAAGTCACTAAAATGCTTTTTGAATGTAGCTTATAATTTCTTCCTGCTTTTTTAATCTTCTGCTTCTTCCTTGTCTTTGTTATTTTCTTGCCCTTTATCTCTCTCTTTTCTAATTAAAGTATGTATTTAACCAGTAGTTCTTTATTATAATAGATATTTTTGCAAGAGAAAATACATTCTCTATGCAAGCATTGGCCTTTATGATAATAAACTTTTATTCTAAAAACGAACTAAAAATAATCTTAAATGCTCAAAGCTGAAAAAAATAAACACAATATTTACATTTGAAATGGAAATGAAAAAGAAATCAGCACTTTTATATTTATACTAGATCTTGCTATTTTTTGAAGACTATATAAATCCTCTGTAACTACTTGGTACAGTCTTTACCACTTCTTTTCAAAACCAAATCAGTAATGACTTTGATTAATATGCGCCTTGTGTTTGTTTTCTATGCCATGGGCACATATTACTCCTCTTGGAGAACAAACTTGCATGTGGCTTTTCCAATAGTGGACACGTTTTCGAATGTGCCATGATAGAAAATACACAAAGAGAGGAGGAGGAAGAGGAGGAGGAGGAGAAGGGAGGGGAGTTATTTAGAATTTTAGAACTCCCTTTGGGGTACACCCTCTGCTCCTAAGCAATGTCACTGGGCTATGCATCACAGACCACAACACAGATGTCACCCCCAGGTGCTGTGCTGTACATTTCATTGATGACACTACTGGACAGTCCTAACTGACAGTCACATGGGAAATCAACTCTAGTTAAGACTTAACAGCCCTGCTCATTTGACAATAAAGATTTGGAGCATCAAAGGTATACAAGTCCATTACCATTTTGTTCATTGCTCTAGCACAAAAACACTACCTGACATATGTTTTCTACATGAGCTTTATTTAGAAGGAGATCTTGTAAACATGCCATGGCCTGGATTTATTATGAATGTCATAGCATAGTTCTGACATGCAAAAATGCTTGAAACAGCATTAACACGTAGTAGTCCTGAGGATTCAAGAATTCCCGTTCTCTTTTGAATACAATACTGAGTAATTAGAGAGAAATGAGAATTGAATGCTATTGTTTATAAAAGCGATTTATTCAAATGGGAAATTGTGAGCTACAAAGTGGACCATGCAGAGTGGATTGTGTGTGTGTGTGTGTGTGTGTGTGTGTGTGTGTGTGTGTGTGTGTGTGTGTATGTGTGTGTGTGTCACACTACAGGGCTAATAGCATGGTTTTTTACTAAGGTGAGCTCATAATATGAATGTAGATAAATATCACAGGTGAAGAACTGTCAACATTTATTTTTAGTGAGTCACTTGAGAGTTAAAATGCCATTTCTGGGCTCAACTCTCATAGGTTCTAATTTAGAAGCAAGAGAATAGCTGAAGAATTGGCATGTTAAAGAATGCTGTTGGATCCCTGGAGCACCCACAGTCCCGCCTGCCATCTGGAGGAGCACCGACACCTGGAGGAGCACCCCTAGACTCCAGTCAGAGCAGCTTGCCACACTATTGTCTCCGAGAGGCTGGAAAAAAACAGAGGTAGGACTCTGTGCACATTGGCTGAAAGGATGAAGTGTGCACTTGCACATTCTTATCTTTTCATGGATTATCTGATTCACAGCAGGGTTGAGAACGATCGGTAAGTAGAGTAAACTTGCAGCTGCTGATAGGTCTTTCTTCCCCTCAACCCCACAGATTCTGGAAACGACTACAATGTCTTCCTCAACAGCACCATTTGCGTTCTTCCCAAGAGTGCACAAAGACTTCAGCTTCTCCATATCTGCATCAGTGTTTAAGCACCCCCGCTTTCGATGCTAACCGCCGTTGTGGCTGCTGGTCATCAGCATCATGCCCGTCCACTTCCACTGCTGGTGGATGCCAGCATCTTCATGGGTGCTCATGTTACCTCATGGCTTTGGTTTGCATCCCTCAAATCATCAGTGAAGATGTGAGTCTTTCATGTGTTTATTGTCTATTTGATTTATCTTCTTTGAAGACATAATTAAAGCTCTGTGTTCATTTTCTTATTATCCAAGTTAATTTTTGTCTTAATTTTATTAATCCAATACCTATTCTGGAAATGAAGTTTATCATAATGTATGGATTACAGCTAGGGTTTTTTTTTTTTTTTTTTTTTTTTTTTTTGCATGTTTGTAGGCTACCATGTCAATTTTGACATTGTCAGGTGGTACGCAACATTTTTAATCTTCAGGAAGTTCAAGTGTACTTTTTGTTACCTGTATGGGTTTTCACACTTTATTTGTCAATTGATTTCAACATAAAACAGCTTGTTCAATATTTTTCTGAAAATTTTATTGTTTTCACTTTTACATGAGATGGATTTTACAATTTACACACACACACACACACACACACACACACACACACACACACGGTCTAGTTGTCTTAGGCATTGTATTGAATTTGTGCAGTTTCTTTTCAGTGTGGATATTTTGACAATATTCAATAGTCTTCTACTCCATGAACATGAGATGTTGGAGAATTACAAGCCAACTATACATCATCGTGTCTGTGTGTGTGTGTGTGTGTGTGAGAGAGAGAGAGAGAGAGAGAGAGAGAGAGAGAGAGAGAGAGAGAGAGAATGGATTTTTAAGAATTTTAATATTTAAGATATTATTATTATATGAACTACCATCCTCTGAAATGGACAATTTTACCCTTTTCTTAACAATTTGAATGCCTTTCTTAAAAGACTTTTAGTTGGGCATGTATGCCTTGTTCTTGACCTTAGGGGGGAAAAATCAATATTTCTTCTACATTTGTTTAGTTGGATCTTTGTATGCCTTTTATAAGAATGTTTTACCCTTTAGTCTATGATGGGTGCTTTCAGTCATGAAGGAGGCTGGATTTTGTTAAATGCCTTTTCTGTACCAATAAAGAGGACCAGGTCATTTTACCCTCATTTATGAGTGTGGTGTGTAACAGATCAATTGATTATTGTATATTGAATCACATTTGCATCCTGTGAATAAGACACATGCAGTCATAATGTATACCCTGTTTAGTTTTTGTCTGTAGCTGTGTCAACAAGACGCAACCTAGAGTCGCCTGGAAAGAAGGAATCTTGATTGAAGAATTGCCCAGATCAGATTGGCATATGGCAGTGTATGTGATAAATCGTCTGGACTGATGATTGATGTGAGTGGGCCCAGCCCACTGTATGTGGCAACATCCCCAGGCAGGTGTATCTGGACTATATATGAAAGTTAACTGAATCTGAGCCAGTGAGTATGTCGGAAAGCAGGGTTCCTCTGTGGTTTCTGCTTGAACTCCTTTCCTGACTTCCCTCAGTGAAGCACTGTGAAGTGTGAGCCAAGCACACACGCATGTGCGTGTGCTCCCCACCCCCAACATCTGCCTTTGACCAGACTTTTATCACAGCAACTGAAAACAAACTAAGACAGTAGCAATCCTTTGGGTGTGCTGTGGAATTCAGTTCATCAATGTGATGTTTGTACTTGTGATTATGTATCTGTTTGTAGTTTCCTTTTCCCATATTGTCCTTGCTTGGCTTTGGTTTTGGTTTTGGAACAATGCTGACCTTGTAATGTGAATCTGGAAGTATTCGTTATTCCTAAAAGTCCTGTGTTTGCGATGGGTTGCTATTACTTCTAACACTTGGTAGGAGTCTCCAGCGACTCTTTCAGATTCCAGGTCATTACTTACTGTGAGTTTCTCTGAACAATGATGCAGTGTCTCTGCTATGGGTCTATTAAGGCGTGTTTACCTCTTCATGATCCATTTTTATAAGTTTTGGGCTGTGTTTTTAGAAAGATCAGCCCCTTTTACCTAAATTATCAAAATGTTAGCCTATAATTATTTATAGTACACTCTTATGGCTCACTTTTTATTTCTGTAAAATTTATAGTAAAGTCACAAATTTGCTGTTTTAGTTAGAGACTTTTTTCCCCCTTAATCATTCTAGATACTAAAAAGTTGTCATTTTGTAAATATATTTTCTTGTCAACATTTTAGCGTTCTTTAACTCCATGGTCATCTATTACTTCCTCTGCTGTTACACTTATGTGCTCTGTCTTGTGCTCCCTCTGGGTTTGGTTACTTATTCGTTTTATGACTCCTTATGTTGTCATACTGTTGTCTAAAGATTCTTTGCAAATTTCTTTTAAAATGTTGTTTTTTCACTGTTGCAGTTTGTATAGGATGCTCTGTCACCCCTTATCCAGCCTCAATCCCCTCCCCTTTCCTTGGAACTCCAAGTTTTCAACTAGTCTCCTCCTACTTTCATGTGGGGGTTGGGGTGGGGGCAGATCGAAGCTTATATGTGTTCATGATTACAATAACCCCTTGCAACTTCAGCTCCAACGCATCTTATGCCCCCTACTGGGTTCCACAGGCATTACACACTTGTATATAAACAGATAACAGGCACACAACACATAATCAAAACGTTAAATCTAAAGCACTTACTGACAGGAGGTTGGTATAGCTGTCCTGTGAGAGGCTCTGTGAGAGCCTGACCAATACAGATGCCATGTACTCAGCCAAACATTGGACTGAGTGCGGGGACCCCTTCTGAAGGCAGAAGGATCCAGAGTTCAAGGACACCCTGGCTACAAAGTGAATTGGAGGCTACAGGAGACCCTGTCTCAAAAACAACAAAAAATGCCAGATAATGGCCATGTTTGCTTGCTGCAAGCATTCCTGAAATTTTGCTTATACAGTACAATTTCTGCAGAGTGGTAAGCCAGTACTAGGCACAAAATATGCTCTCAGGGTCAATTATGATAGTGATTAGCATTTGTAAAATAAAGGAAACCACAATGGGGTCACTGCAGATGTACCTGGGGAGCTCTGCAAATTCAAGCCATTGCTCTAAGGAAATGTGTACAGAAGAATATGGACAGGGAGAGGATGATTGTTTTGCTCTTCATATCAGAACCAGCATATCTACAAAGAGTTGGACCAGCTTCTTCAATATTTATGCATCTGCTTGCATGCAAGAAAAGATAATCTCCAGCAAAACCTGGGGAAGGGATGCAGTTTATCAGTGTATAACACGATGACTGGCCTCAAGTTTCAGTTTTCTATCATAGCATAGAGGAAAGCAAATCAAGGGAAGGGCCTGCGTTGGGGAGGCAGGAAATACAGGAGGCCTGGAAGAATCTTGCCAACATGAACCATGCCCTAATCCTTGCACTTTTCTGGTTCCCATGCTGTCCCTGAGGAGGGCAGGGGCCTGTGTTAGGTTAGGGCAAGAGAGGTGGGCGCTAAGTAGGTCCAGGTGGGGCTCTTTAAGAAGCAATGGCTCTGTTCCAGCCTCAGGTCTTACATGCATGCTTTCTCCAGCTGTGTTGATGCTTAAACCACAGCTGGTGTGTTTTGTCTTGTCCAAGAATGGTTTGAACTCTTCCTAAAACTCGATGCAAGTGACTTTAAAGACCATCAGGAAGATACTCTTTGTTAATGAGGAAAAAATGAGACACCCCCAATAATCTCAGCATGCTGGAATCTCTACACCATAATTGTTTTAGGGCTAGTCTTTGCTGTACGTTAATTCCTTGCTATTTTATTCTTTAAAATCTTCATATGCCATTGAAAATATTGTGCTGAGACAGTAAATGCTGACCCATCCTTCAAAATAAAAGTGACTATACAGTATCTGTAAAGTGTTCATTATATTATGGCTTGAAATCTAACACTGTCTCTATCCTATGTTACCTTCAGTGATGCCATCTTATATTTTCAGGTTCAATTTTTTTTCAGTCTGTTTCTCTGTCTGTCTGTCTCTTTCTCTGTATGTCTTTGTCTGCCTTTGTCTGTTCTCCCCCCTGTGCGTGTGCATGTACGTGTGTGTGTTTCACTCTGTCTCTCTGACTGTCTCTCCATACACTGCTTTCATAGTCATGGGATACATGGGGTATGAGTGAACCTGACAGCTATAAAATTTCAGTTCTAAGATCAGCTTTGTTGTATTTTTTCTTCATGAATAGCATAATGAAAATGCAATGTGTACCCACCATTTCAAATACTGAGCAAGGCTTCTTAAAGATGTTAATTAGTACACATGAATATACTTAAAATAAGTTGCTTTTTATAACATGGTGGATATTAATCTACCTAGTCCCATCCATCCAGTAGGCCTTTAAATCACATTTTCTGAATTATTTAGATAAAAATTTCTAACTTGAACTCATGGAATAAAAAAAGATCTTTGTTGTCAATTCCAAGAAACTCAGTTCTGAAAAGTTTTCAAATGCCAGTGAAGGCTTTTCAGGTTACTTGAATGCACCTGCTTGATCAGAACTTCAACAAACTATTTGCATTGGCAAATACGTAATTTATGCATAAACAAGAAGTTGGATCCTGAGACACTGGAGTAAGAAGCTCAATGCTTTAAGGGCCTTGTGCAAAGGCTTGCTCACAAGCTCATACCACACTTTTTGCAAAACTAATTTTCATCAAGTCCAAGTGCTTGAGACACACGGCCTGACTGTATACAGAGGCCTTTTCACACCCTGTTCCCAAAGCCAGTGCTTCTTTTCTCGTAGTTGTCTTGGCAGTCCAGTGGGCCTCAGGAAGGCCCTTGGTAAACTTCTTTTGGTGTGTAAGCGCGCATGCTCTCCTGTGGGCTGTGAGCGCGCCTGAGTACGTAATGAGCCAGTGGATGGTCACCCATCTGCCCCTGACAAAAATGTTTCCCCCTGGGTGAACAATCCTGCACTGTGAGAGTTCTGCAGGTGTCTCGGGTGTCAGCTGGCCTCTGTTTATTATTCGTGTGCTGTTACAGGGAGGCCGAGTTGGCCCTCAGTAACAACTCTCTGCAAATGGGTCAAGGAAATGAAAATGAAGTCTGTAGAGTAGGGACTTTTAGGGTCTGGGGCTTTGCTGGCAAACTCTGCCCAAGCTCCTCTTTGGGTGCTACTTTAAAATTGCTCCTTGTTTGACTTGGCTGAGACTTCACATGGCGAGGCCCTGCGAGATCTGTTAGCGGAGGCCAGCTGCAAGCAGGTGTGCTGGTTTTGCTTTTACTCGGCTACCAGAAGAACGCGGCTCCTGCTCGGTTCCGAAGCAGTTCTCTTCTTCAGAGGCTTGTTTGTATAACATGTTTTCCAAAAAACCCGAGAGCGGCTGGCCGCGTGTTACTGGGAAAGGAGGCGGGAAGCATTTACATGATTCTGAACTCCTTGTTTTTCAACTTTATACTTCTAGTTGCACGAAAGGAAATGAACACCTTTCAAAATTGAATTATTTTCCTTCTCAGTGGCTCAAGAGTGAGAATAGGACTTAAAAAAAAATACATATCAAGTCTGTTCTACGATGAATTCATCAACATCACATCCAAAAATGTGGCAGACTGGCTTCTTCTCAATGACATGTTCACTGAGTTTAACATCTTAATTAACAACATTCAAAATTGACTTCTTCTGAAGTTTTTAATTTACAGAAATTACCACAATTATTTTATGACCCATCAGTTCTGTGATCAATTTGGTCATGTCTCTGCATGATTAACGATATTCTGAACCAGTTCTTCATGCCTAAACTAAGTCTATACAGTAATTTATATTATCCAAGGTGGTAGCCTCGACTATTTGAGAAATTTGCTTTTATTAAGCTCTTAAAACATATAACGATTCATAAAACATATCCATTCATTTCTTCACGTCATAATTGATGGAACCATGTGTTCATTGTAAAGTAGACTAGATAAGGCCAGAGAGATGGAGAGAATGACCCTGCCTGCTGTGGTTGGAGTGTGACGTGGCCCCACAGATTCCCAAGTCCGAGTCTTTGTTCCCCAGCATGTGTCACGGCATGTGAGGCTGTGGAACCTCTAGAAAGCGGAGGCTACAGAGATGAAGGAGGTCATCGCGCGGGTTCGGGACCCAGGGTTTGCCCAGATTTCCTCTCACTCTCTTGTTTCATGAAGGCTGACCTCGAGACTGCCCCAAGCTCCCTCTGTCCCTAGTCACACACTGCTCACAGCCTCCCTGCTGAGCTGGACTGGGTGCCTTAACCCTGCGGGCAGGTAAGTCCTCCTTGACTGGTCAAAGAGTCCATCACAGTGACGGGAATCACAAAGTCCTTGCAGCCTCCTGTCTCCCTACCACACTGATGGGGGGAGCAGAAGGTTCTTTCAAAATTGCTCCACCTGGGTATCCATCCCTTGTGCAGTCACCAAAGGTAGACACTGCTGTGGATGTCAGGAAGTGCATGCTGACAAGAGCCTGGTATAGCTGTCTCCTTAGAGGTCCGCCAGAGCCTGACATATACAGAGGCAGATGCTCACAGCTAACCATTGAGCTGATCATGGGGTTTCCAATGGAGGAGTGAGAGAGAAGACTGAAGGAGCTGAAAGGGTTTGCAGCTCCATGAGGAGAGCAACAATACCAACCAACCAGAGCTCCCAGGGTATAAACCACCAGCCTGGGAGCACATAGGGAGGGACCTGTGGCCCCAGCTGTATATGTAGGGGAGGATGACATTGTCAGGCATAAGTGGGTGAGAAAGTCCTTGGTCCAGTGAAGGCTGGACACCCCAGGGTGAGGAAAATCGTGGGTGGGGGCAAATCCTCATAGAAGCAGGAGGAGGGGGATGAGATAGGGGGTTCCTGGGTGGGGAGAAAAGGGGATTACATCTGAAATGTAAATAAAATATCCAATAAAATATTTAAAAAAAAAACCAGAGGTCAACTATTTCTTGGTGACAGGAAGTGACTATTATCCCCTTTGAGGCTTTAAACAACTGGCTCCTCCCTCCCTCTCAAGTCCTTCCCCACCACTGCTCTTACCCAACTCCAGCAATACCACCTTTCTGTCTGTTCCTCAGACACAATGAGCGATTGTTTGTATCCACCTGTGCTGCAGGGTAGCTGCATCCCTGTCTGCTACATCCATCTGTCCAATGCTTTCTCTTCGGATCTGAGCCTGTTTTCAGCAACCTACAGCTTAAAGTTTCTGAGAGACAGAGTCTCTTTCTTGGTTTATTTGTTTCCTCTGTGCTCCTTGGGGCTGGAGCATTGTTCATATGGTGGAAATCTGAGACATATCCGTTGAGAGAATGTGTGTATAAAGACCTGCTTGTTGCTTTTATTAAATGACCTTCAATTGTTGAAAAAGGGAATCTATGCATATAATAGCTGCCAAAGTTGGAAGAAACAGATAAAACAAGGGCTATCAAACCAGGCTGTGATCACCTTAACAACAGCTAGACATAAGGCACTAAAAACAGTGACATTAAAATGTCACCTAAGGCCATGGAAATGGCCTTGGAAACTATTTAGTTCAGAACTATTTTTTGGACTGCTTAAAACACTATCCTTAAGCATAAAGAGACCCAGACCATCTTAAATTACTGAAGTGCACTGACAGGAAGCAAACTAAGAGTATTTCCTCAAGGGGTAAAGAAGCTTTGACTTTACAGTGTTGTAAGCTGTGTTGAAAAGCATGTGCACGTAACTTGGAGAAATGAGTGACTACTTAGAAGGATGGATGGACACATGCAGTCTACAAAGGACAGGGGAAACGCTGGCATGGTTAACATTTCTCAGCTAGAAGAAAACATACAGGATAGCTAAGCAGAGAAGTATCAAAGAATCCAAGAAATAAAAGCCAACCATGTCTGTGATCTTAAAGCACGCACACAAGTTTGTGAACACACACACACAGAGGGAGGAAGGGAGGTTGGGAGGCAGGGGTGGGGAGGGAAGGGAGAGAGAGAGAGGAAAGAGAGAGAGAGAGAGAGAGAGAGAGAGAGAGAGAGAGAGAGAGAGAGAGAGAGAGACTTAGTTTGAGCAGTCTCAGTATAACTCAGATCACCAAAGGCCATGCCCAGCTCAATCAGGGAACTGCAAGCAACTGAGGAGTTCCAGTCAGGAGTGTTAATAGCGTTGGTAGCAAGAAGAGATCAAATTAAGTGGCATACTTTGAGATTGTCTTGTGTCCTTCACACACACACACACACACACACACACACACACACACACACACACACAAGCACGCAAGGGCACCTGTGCATACAAACACGAAAAGAGAGGAAAAGAATTAATTGAACACAAATGAACTTTTCCTATGGGATTGTTCCCTGAAGTATGCTGTTTACCAACCTATAAAGCATTTCAATTGAACTGACTCTCATAAGAGATTTAAAGCATCCTACAGGACATCCACAGGTTATATGAAACGCATTGCCAGTTTACAGAAGGCACCCAGAGATTTTGGTATTCAGAGGATGTGAGTGGTGTATGAGATGCAAGCCCTGGAGTGGCATCAGAAGAGACTGGGAAGGTGAGGAGTATACCAAGCAAGGCACTAAGCATCAGAAAGGAAAACAACTGTCATTTTTCATTGCAGCTTTGGTTTTAAAACTAAATAAAGTTAAGATGCAAAGAAAAATGACAAAAGGGCACTCTGAGCCTATAAACAGAAATGTTTTTATAAGGAAATAATTCTAAAAGTCCATGTGCCAGCTTGTCCTAAAGGAAGATGAGCAGAGCTTCCGGTATTCAGGAAGCTTCTAGTCCAATGACACAACATAGGGAAAGGCTGGAAGAAGCTGAGGAGGAGGGTGGCTCCATAGGAAGACGAGAAGTCTCAAGTAACCTGGACCGCTGAGGTCTCTCAGACAGTGAGCTACCAACCAGGCAGCATACACAAGATAGTCACATATACACAGATACACATATACATCAGAAGATTCCCCGGTCTGGATTCAGTGGGAAAATAGGCTCCTAACCCTGAAGAGATTTGAGGCCCCAGGGAATGGGGAGGCCTGGCAAGGTGGGGGACATTTCTCTTGGAGATGGGGTGAAGGAGGATTGGGATGAGGAACTGTGGGAGAGTGGACTAGGAGGAAGACAATGACTGGACTGTAAAAAATAAAAGTAATAATAATAAAGAAATAACAATGCCAAAGGGATTCAATTTGTATTTTGAGACTTGATCCCAATAACATGGTCACATTTGTAACATAACTTCATGTATTCATATTAATAACATGGACCAACTTAAGTTATTACAAATATTTATGAAAATAAAATATGAAGTTTCATGCAAAATATACTATTGTTTATTTATCATTTTGTAGATTAATATACTATTTCTCAGATATAACTTCTCGTTTTAGGAAAATAGTAAACCCAGAAGACCAAATAAAGAAGAATGAATATATGACTCATCAAAGAAAATCCATCAATATTCAATAAACACAGAAAGTCTTATTTTACTTGTTATGAAAAAAAATGTGTCTTGAGATTAGACATAGTTTCATGTTTTAAGATTATGTAATAAAAGATATCTTCCAAGGAAAATGTCTGGCTGGCAAATTAGTGCAAACTTCCTTGATGAAAAGCTGCTGAATAATCTTACACTGGAGCAAGTTCCTTGCTCCAACAATTTGATAACAAGAAACAGGTCCTAAGATAATGCTTGTGAATCTACACTAACTTGAAACATGTGAGGGTATCTGCTGCAGAATCACTTTAATTAACCGAGTTTTTCTTCTGTGAAGGAAATCCAAACCTGTCATTGTGTAGCGCCTTGTTTTCATTGAAACATTACACAACAGTTCCAAAGGCTATGATGTCATGTAATGCACACAGGCAAAATAAAACATCGAGCCCAATCATTTCTGTTATGTGACTCTAATTTTATAAATAATTATATATGGAAAAGTATTGTGTACCTATTCAT
Organism: Arvicanthis niloticus; assembly: GCF_011762505.2. Lineage (NCBI taxonomy): Eukaryota > Metazoa > Chordata > Mammalia > Rodentia > Muridae > Arvicanthis > Arvicanthis niloticus. The sequence continues at coordinate 24,757,305 of NC_133435.1, forward strand.
TTTGAAAGTATTTATATAGTTTTCTACAATTTTATATATCATTGCAAACATTCACCACTTTAGTAAAATGTTATTTTTAAAGGAAAGATTACTTATAAAATTATAAACTATTGAATATAGGATGGAATCAAAAGATGGGTCCTTTTAAGTAGGATTGCCCTGTAAGTATACTCTGGATAATTACATGGAGGAGACTTTTTGGAGACATGCTCTAGGAATCAGTACGTACGGAAGGAAAAAAAAGCAGGGCTATAAAATTTTAGATATTATGCCATTGTAATAGATGCCTCAACTCACTGTCTGGAAGACTCTGGAGCTGAGAAGGCTTGCACAGTTGACCCAGACAGAAAAAGATTTTGGGTCTCTTTATTCTTTTTCCTGGGATGGACCAAATATTGGGTATAAGGAAAATCTCATAGGACTGGCCTGGCAGAGGAGCTACTTCCATGACTATAAAGAATCTTCCACTAGGTCTGACCGATATGGGTTACAAGGCCTCTGGTACAATTTGGGAACAAGGTAGCATTGAGGTCTTTGTCAGATACCATATCATGCAGCTTCAGCCATGACCTTTACCAGCAAGCTGGCCAAGAGGCTGCTTCTGTATGCCTATGAGGCCTGAGAATGGGCAGACCCTCAGCTCCAGTTGCCACGGGAAAGCCAAGTACCTCTTGATTGCACCAGCCAACAGACACAACAGCCCATTGGTGTGGCCTCCACTCCACCTCTTACACTGGCCTTCCAAATCTCACATGCTGTATTTCATTTGAAGAACCTAGCTAGGACCCTCACATGCTAAAGAAGGGCAGTTTCCCATTCTAATGTGTGTAATAGACTATGTCACAAAGGTGTGTAGATGGAATTGAGAGAGAAAAAAAAAAGACTATTTGCTACATCTTATTTTTAACTTTGAAGATTTCTACTTCTTTTTACCATTGCCCAAGTTTGTTTTATAGACACAATAGCTGCTCCACTGCTAAGCGTATCAAGTATCAGCCTAAAGGTGAGTTTCTGCTTTTGTTGTTAACTTTTGGCGTGTGCTTCTGTTTGCCGAGTTACCGTGATATTATTTAGAACTTTCACTAAATCTGTTCATCACAAATCTGACTAGTTTTGTTTGTTTATAATTAGATTTGCTAAGTTCATTTTACACTTGTAAAATGCAACAAATAACGGTATTGGTCAACTTGTATTCTCTCTTTCTCTCTCTCCCTCCTCTCTCTTTCCCTCCCTCCTCCCTCCTCCCTACTTCCCTCCCCCCTCTTTCTGTGTTGTACTCAAATTTATGGGTATAGGATGAAGGTCTATGTGAGGCACATGAATGTCCCCTTTTCTGGATATTGTACATTTTAATTTTTCTTGTGATATCAAAGTCAGAATTTTCAATACAGAGTTTACCCAGAGAAAACCCTGTCTCTTTGGGTTCTGTTGTTCGCCTGCTTTTTGTTGACTGTCCTCATGAAGATGAGGGGCTTTGCTGTGTTTACTTTTCTAGTTTCAGTATTCACCTGGGAATTCAAAACTAAGTTGTTGAGAAAGGCAACCAAGATGTTTTTAACCATTATTTTAAATTAATAGCTGAATAAAAAGAATTAATTTTGGTAAATACTCCAAGGAAGTATTTTAAATCACATACTCAGTATTCAAATTAGCCAGAGATTTTTAAATTATTCCCAAATTACTGAGAGTCTCAGAAAAGAAAATGGATCATCCAAACAGAAAATTTCACTGGGGATTTGATTTCTTGCATATTTTCTGTGGAATGTATGTACTGGTTCAAGTATTTTTTTTCATTGAAATTATCTGATGGCCTTTCAAAATCACCCCTAATGTAACAGGATGCCTCTTTTATGGGTTTACTAATGACATGACATTCATGTCCATCTGGGTTTGATACCATGAGCCAACAGCCAGTGTATTTCCAGCATAAGAAAACACACACATGCTTTTAACAAGTTGGGGAGGTTGCTGGGCAACACGTGTGAATGTCTCAACAAACATTTTCAAAGGAAAGAACATAATTAGCTCACATTTTAAGGGGAAATGATGAAGTGTAATCGAGTTCAACCTGTTCAAACACACTTTTCAGATCTTTAAGAAGTAGTGTTCTGCCCAGAGCTTGGGAAAGAGCAGTGACAGAGAACATAAAAAGAGAAGTTATTATGCTAAGTAAAACTTTCCAGTACTTTGAATATTAGCTACCATGTAAATAATTACAGAAGGTTGCCCTGCAAAGAGCAAGCACACTAACTTTTAAAATGTAAGTTATTAATAAGGAAGGAGAAGGAAGGACAGATGTAATCTGCCTTTATTTTGCCTTGGCAATAAATTTAGATAAATCAATTGAGTGATTTTCCCATCACCTAAGAAATTTAAAAAAAAAAAAAAACTCCTCAAAAATTTAATTTAATGGGCTTCTTTTATCTCTTCTTTCCAGGTAAGAATCTATTCCAAAATTTTGGCTACATCAAAGCTTAGAATAAAGCCTACCATGAACTTTTGCAATGATTTGAATGATATGAATAGTATTATTTTATTTACCAAGTCCTCTAAATATTACAGCTACCCACATTGATATGTTTCCTTCTCCTCCTCCTCCTCCTCCTCCTCCTCCTCCTCCTCCTCCTCCACTTCCTCCTCTTCCTCCTCTTCCTCCTCTTCTTCCTCTTCCTCCTCTTCCTCCTCTTTCTCTTCTTCTTCCTCCTCCTCTTCCTCCTCTTCTTCCTCTTCCTCCTCTTCCTCCTCTTTCTCTTCTTCTTCCTCCTCCTCTTCCTCCTCTTCTTCCTCTTCCTCCTCTTCCTCCTCTTTCTCTTCTTCTTCCTCCTCCTCCTCCTCCTCCTCTTCCTTCTTCAAAAATAGATGTTTAAATGAGCTCTTGTTTCTTCAACTTCTAAATTCTATATGAAGAAATCAACACCTTTATCTGTGTAAGTTCTGTCTTTTGGAGACAAGGGCTCCTATAGCTCTGGCTAGTGGCAGACTGACAACCTGGTGCTATATATATGTGTGTGACTTTGAATTACTGATCCTCCTGTCTCCATCTGCTGAGTTCTAGGATTACAGGTGGATGCATCTACCCACTGTTGATGTAGTGATGAGGACTGAACCCAGACCTTCATGTAAGCTAGACAAGAACTCTACTTTCTGTGTCACTGCAGACCAGTACAGTCTCATTGGGTACTTATATAGTTGATGAACCAGGGGCTTCATTCATAAGCCACCAAAGGCTTACAGTTTGGGCAGTATACATACCTCAGATAATTATCTGAGAATAGGAAGAAATACACTTTTTATTTACATACAGATGAAGAACTACCTCCACCCATTGTTTAATTCTTCATGTACAATGGCCCTCGATTTTTATTAAAGTTCTTATGGAACTCCAGAAAATGTATTTGTCCTTAGAATAATGTTCTTTATAAATCAAATTGTTGGAAGATAGAAAATTGCTTCTAAATTTACCGTTATAAAGGCACAAAATAAGTTTTCTTGTATCCTAAAATATATAAACTCTATTTGTGCTGGTAAACATGTCTTTAGAAACTAAATACATTTTTGTGTGCACATGAGCATTTGTTCATGCAAGTAAAGATTATTTTAAATATCAGCCAGACACAGTATCTTACTATATAAAAACTACATTAAAGTGCCACAAGTCATCCTCTTAATGTTCTCTGAATTTATGAATGGCATAGCATTGGAAAATTCAGCATTCTCTTATAGAAATAAATGGCCATCAGCTTCCATGAGCCTTGGGAAGATATCTGTGACACTGTTAGTTTCAAAAATGAAATATGAAATCGATATGCATTATGATGAGTTATTATTGCAGCCAGGCTTTGAGACAGGTGATCTGAGGGTTACTTGTGTAAATAATGGTTAAGCATTTTCTCTGCTGCTATTCAAATTTTAGTATAAATATTTTTTTCTTGAAGTAATAATTTTTTTCAGTTGTCATTACCGATGCCAAATCCAACTACTAGATTATCTGCATAGACTGCGGTCTTAGGGTTAGATGAGAGAGTGCCATGTTCTCTTACTCTCGAGTGCCTTGAAAACAATGGGTGATTCATTAAAACTAAATAAATGAGTGGAATAAACAAAAGGAGAATCTTGTGGTAAATGTTAGTGCTCCCCCTGATAGCTGTTTAGAGCCTCCTTCTCCTCCTCCATATGTGTCCCAGCATCTGGGCAGCTCAATCCCAGGATGTAGGAGGGGCTCATTTTATGTGTAGTATTAGCCTTCCGTATGCTGCAAGCCTCCCTGAGAACATCTGTCACTGTGTCTTCAATAGGGTCAGTGTGTCTACCCAACTTGCAGTCTCAGGGGAGGCAGTTCCCGTGCCTGCCAGAAAAGCTGCGACACATAAGTGGAGATCAAAATCCAAGATAGGAAGGCAGCTCATGCCAGCTCTGACTCACTGGTCCTCTCAATGGGCATAGATCATAGACACATAATTTTTACCACTTTTTCAAACTTCAAATGTAATAATATTTTCCCTCTTTTTCATTAAGAAAGGACTTCACCTTCTAGTCTTGAATCTTGGAGTCTTTCACATAATCCCTTTGTCATTCAGATTTCCTTCAACCAAAACAACTAATTCAACCAACAGAGTCAACTAATCTGGACCCTTGGAGCTCTCAGAGACTGAACCGCCAATCAAAAAGGATACACAGGCTGGACCTAGGCCTCCTGCACATATGTAGCAGATGTGCAGCTTGGTCCTTATGTGGATCTGCTAGAAACTGGAGTAAGGAATGTCCCTAAAGCTGTTTGCCTGTCTGTGGAACCATCACCCTAACTGGGCTGCCTTGTCTGGCCTCAGTGGGAGAAGATGTGCCCAGCTCTGCAGAGACTTGAAGTGCCAGCATGGAGGGATACCCAGGCAGGGGATCTCCATCTGCTCAGAGGGGAATGGGAGGAGGGATAGGGGATGGAACTGTGTGAAGTGAGGACCAGAGTGGGGGTCAGTGACCAGGATATAAAGTGAGTGAATGAATGAGTGAATAAATAAATAAATAAATGAAAAAAATAAAGTAACAGCATAATCTAAACATTCTAAAATATTAGGCTACAGATTTGACATAGTACCTGAGGGTGTTTAATGTTTCCATTCCTCTCAAAATCATAAACACCATTAAATTTAAAGCAACAACAAAATACTTCTTCAGTCCTGCATCTCCTCATCTTACAGTCTTTATATTTATGCCCTCCCATAGTATTCTTATTTAACCACAGATTTACTGAATTTCTCTCCTCTTTATGTGTTCCATTGTGCTTTTACATCTGCTATCCTTCATGTCTGTTTCTGGAAGTCTCCCCCAAGCCTCAAGGGTCAGATGCCTTCTCAACTTATTACCCAGTGGGGCAGCTTGTCCATCTTCTCTAGCTGCATTGTCAGTACAAAGCAGACTCAGCGGATCTAGTGCTGGGAGGTCATCTCTGCAAGTGACCACAGATGTATGAGTCAGTCAGCTCCGATGACGAAGACAGATTGTAGCTTGAAAATGGTAAAATTAACCAGACCATCAGATATCAAGGCCACGAACTTGACTCTAGTCTTTAAAGGACTAATTATTAATAATCAAGTGAAATGTTCCTAATACTACACTGTAGTATGTAAGTGGCAACATCAGGTTAATGTTTGAAAGCACGCAATTGTTTTCTGTGTAGAAGACTAATATGATAAACAATTATTACTATCTCTGATAATAAGGTATACATACCAAATCAAATTTTATACAATAGCTACATTAAATATACAATCTACATATTAGAAACATGTTGGTGAAAGACAATCGCAGTTTAGCTAAGTTGTTTCCATGGCGGATATTTAAAGAGCTTTCTACACATTATTCCAAAAGTTCAGGAGTTATTTGGAGGACTCAAAGATCATTTATCAACCCCCAGTACTGAAATTACTACGGTCTACAAAAATGTGTAAAGTTAGATTTCCATCCTTACAAAGGCTTCACAGCTGTAGAGATAGACTTATGCTTGTCAAGACAACAGAACAAGAGGCTAAGGACAGTGTTGAGTAGACAGTATGTTCTGGTAAAGGTTCAGAGCAGGAACCACTGTGCCAGGTTCACCACCGGGCCAGGGACTCAAGTGAGTTTTGTGAGACAGAAGCATGTTCACATATTTGTTTTCAGTGGCTGCTACAGCAAATGACCACAAACTGTATTTTATAACAAATCGGAAGTTCATGGTCCCACATTTCTTGTGGCCAGCAGCTTAAAAAAAGATCTGGGCAGAGGCAGTTCCCTCTGGAGGATCTCCACATAAAGACATTCCATTTGCTCTAGCTTCCGGTGGCTGCCCAAGATGGTGGACGCTGCCTGGCTTGTAGACATGTTGAGCAATCTCCCCCTCTGTCTTTAAGCTGTCTTCTCTGCTCTTTCATGTTCTAAGAAAGACAACAGTTGGCGGATTAAAGGCTCACTCTAAGCCCCAGAAGATCTTGTCTCGGGATTCTTAACTAATAGTGTGTGCCAAAACATTGTTTTAAAGTAAGCTCACACTTTGAGCTTTAGCCTAAATCTGAAATTTGTACATCCAGAAGTAAAGTAGGGGACAGGATTATTCAGCCCACTGAAGGTGAGGAGGTTAACAGTCACTTACCCAGAGAACTCTGATTAAATGCCTTCAGAGCTAGGGAGATAATACAAACAGATAGAAACACAAAGATACTAGATATTAAGACCAGTCTATGTGTATGAAAATTTGAAATGTGATTTAAATGTGAGCAGCTAGCAAATCCTTCCCTGAGAAGGATTCAGTGAGGAGAGTCCTTATGTATCCACAGACAAGAGACAACAACAAAGAACAAAATAGCTTTAAAAAAAAAACTGTTAATTTCTGAGTGCACACTGATATGCCAAATACTATTATGATTTGCATGAAATTTCATCTTAAAGCATCATAAAAACTCTATGATGTGAATGCTAACATTATACCCATTTTACAGGTGAAGTAATCAAGACTGAGTTTTTAAGCCACTATCCATGGAATAGAAACTAGAAGAGTTTAAACTGAAACAGTCACAGGAGAATCCATTGTATCAGATGAAATGCTGTGGGAGACAGTTCAGATGAAGGAGAAGGTAAGGGAAGTCGAGAATGCCAGGTTAAGGGATCTGGCGTCCAATCCTATAGGGGGTGGGAGTCCTGAGAGTCTGGAGTGGGTGGACATCAGAAGTTTGAAGTGGATGCATGTTGGCACAAGGCAGAGTATGCATCAATGCTAAGTGTTCATGCTAGAGTAAAGACTGGGGAGGTTATACAACAGGTCAGGGAGGTTTGGCAAGGGAATTTTTTCCCCTAACAATTCATCTGGAGGTGGTAAGGGCTTGCACTAGGGTGGTGGTGCATATGACTCCTTTAAAATGTGCTGGGGGAGCTGATGTTGTGTGTGTGGATATCCTCTTTCTCGCCTCTCTTCTCCTTTCCAGAGAATCTAAAGGAGGCAGTATAAGACATCATTAGACAACATGCATATGGTTTATTCTGTGTTCGGTCTTACTTCCCTAAAAGTTGCGCTGTTTGTTCTGTGGATTGAAACAATTCATTTTTCCTGTTCCCACCCAAAGGATTCAGTTATAATACACTATCAACAGAATCATGAGTGGTCCCTTCCCATATAATTATAGGGTGTACCATAGTGCAGATGTGTCTCCATGCAAAGCAGGAGTAGCCTGCAATTAGTGAGGAGAATTCTGCAGCAAATGTGGTTAGAGGCAAAAGGTTCGCTCTAAATTTGACAGTTTGAGCTATAAATAGATTGTTGGATTTTTTTTTTTTTTTTTTTTTGGCTTTGTCAAGGACATCTTTGCCTCATCTGAGGACTTACTATAAAATAACATTCTAGCTATGGATGCCATATGTAAAAGCTGGTTTCTCTTTGGATCTCCCCGACAAATGGTCTGAATAATCCATTATGAAAACGTCTCTGTGCTTTCCCTGCATCTGGAAGGTGTGCATGTGCATTTAGAATGCACATGAGAGGCGGAAGCCAGTGAGCAGTCCACGTGATTGTACATCACTTGATGGTGGACAGTGAGCACATTAAGACTGACCCACAAATGAAAAGGAAGAATGGGCTCTAACCAGGAATGGGCTCTCGGAACCAAGACCTTCACAGACATTTATTCCTAAGTGTGCTGAACATAAGAGATGCTTGAGAAATCACATTAGCTAATGTCAACCATGCATAGAACATGATATGGAGGGTTATCTACCTTTGAAGTACTTACTTCATGAAGAGACAGAAAGGGTCACTGTACACTTCAAGCAAATACCACTGTGGCTGAATATGAATCAGACTGAAATGGAGGACCTCTACTCTGAAGTTCAATCAGAGTCAAGTCAAAATTGGGAACACAGTGAGGGCATTCTGGAGTAAACAATGGAATTCAAAGTGCTGTACTCATAGATCACTACCTGCTGCAGCCATCATCAGAGAAGCTTCCGGCAACAGATGGCAACAGATACAGAGACTGATTATTCCGAGTGAGATATCCTGGAACGCTCAGCTCTAAATGGGATGCCTCCATCAAATCCTTCCTCCCCCTAAAGCTCAGGACACCAGGTAGAAAAAGAAGAAAGACTGTAAGAGCCAGAAGGGATGGAGGACACCAGGAAAACAAGGCCCTTGAGATCAACATGAGCAAAGCTCATATAAACTCACAGAGGCTGCGGAGCCTGAGGCAACAAGCACAGGGTCTACACATGTGTGTGCCATGTCCTCTGCAGAAATATTAAGGTTTCCGCTTAGTATGTTTATGGGATTTCTGAGTGTGCCAACAAGAAAGACTATAGTTTTTGTGCCTTCTTTTAGGCTCTTTTTCTTCTGTGGGTTTGTCCTGTCCAACTTCGACGTGATCGTTTTTGTTTTATCGTTTTATATCTTAGTATTATCTCTTAGAAGCCTGTTCCCTTCTAAAGAGAGATAGAAAGGCAGTGGATCCAGAGGGGAGGGGATGGTGGGGAGGAATTTGGAGGAGTGGGTGGAGAAATCAAAATCAGAATATATCATGTGAAAAAAGAATCTGCTTTTTTCAAAAAAAAAAAAAAAAAGAACATTTCTCCATGGCATTACGGTGATGGGAAAGTAACTTGAAATATTGAGCGATATCATACTGGTCTGATTGGTCGTTTAGGGTAAAATGCTGTTGCTTTTGATCACGAGTGTCCTTGTAGAGGCCATCCAGGACATTATGATCTATGAGTGCCAAGTCCCTAAACTCGGATTAGTGACCAACGAACTCAGAAAACGTATACTTTGGTCATAGTATTCGCCATAGACATCTATAGAAAATTTAAAGCTAAATTCATTTGTTTGATACATTTCAGTATCAAACTTGAAAAAGAAAAATGTGATCTCATAAACTTCAAGTACCTGGAAACTTTATGTGTATCATATTAAAATTTACATCTAATGAAATAAAATGCAATGTCCTGCTCCTAGTTTCATTCCTCTGCAGTCAGTGTTAAATTGTTCACGGTGGCGTTATGTTGTTCACAGCTTGCATAGGCAGGCCATCTTCCTTGTTTTCCCTGTTTGCTGTGCTCTACATGCAGTAATGTCAGGAGGGGGGCTTCTGCAGTATATCAGACTAGGAGGATGTCATGATGGGGAAGGGTACCTACAATTTGAAATTAAACTCTACCTTCTGGAGATCACAAGGTTTGCATTGCCACGAAGACTTATTGCAATGGTTTTAAGATTTAAAATGCAGAATGTCTCCACAGTTTCATGTGTTGAATATTGTTGAGGGCCGACTTTTAGCAGAAAGCGGCTATCAGCTTTGCAGCCATCTTGAGCCATATACCCTGACATGAGACTTGGATTACAATAGCCTACAACAGCTGAGCACACTCTGATAATCTTGGTTTAGATACCTTGAGATTAGAGGTGTGTGAGATTAAAGGTGTGTGACTTAAGAGTATGACTTAGAAGTATAGAGATCAGAGTTAGAGACAAGACCTAAGGGCATGATTAAAGGTGTAACTTAGAGGCGTGGCTTAGAAGTAAGACATATAAAAGGCAGAGACAGAACAGATCAGAATCAGACACAGCAGACAGAGGAGACAGAGAAGGAGACACTTAGAGGAAGAGAGACTGAAGAATAAACGGAATTGAATCACACCCTGTCTGGTCTCCATTCTTCGAGTCTGCCCTCACCCTTGCTCTTGCTGAACCCCGACCCGCGGAACGGATCGGCAGCTTGGGCTGGGATACAGTGGCCGCCCAAACGTGGGTCCGCCCGGGCCTCAACATTTTGCCTGGGCTGCGACGTTTTTGGCCGCCCCAATATGGGGCTAGTGTGGACCCCAACATTATTTTGGCCGCCCCAATGTGGGGCTAGTGTGGACCCCAACAGAATATTGCTATCATTGTTTTGGAAGGATGTAGAAACATTGAGATTGAGCCTTGTTGGAGACAATGAGTTACTGGGGATATGACCTTGGAGGTTGAATATCTTCCCTAATTCTCTTATTCACTACCTGTCTGGAATATGAAAACTTCTGCCCCACACTCTCTTTGCCGTGATATTCTACCTCCCCAGAAGCTTAGAAATCAGCAGAGGTGAGCATCATGTACTAGAACCCCTAAAACAGCGTGAACCAGAATAAATCCTTCTACGCTTAAATAGAGCTACACAGATGTTTTGTCAAAGCAAAGTTCAACCAACACAAAATTTTATTTTAACAAGATACATCAACTAAAGTGCTGAGATGCCTAAACACGTACATTTTTACAAGTGCCAAAAAAATGTGATCACTCAGTGAAATGTACGGAATCACTACCAGAAATTTTTGAATGGTTTATTGTTAATGTTAAATGTTAGAGCTCTTCCTTATAATCCAGTTATTGCAGAGGCCTTATAGCCTAGTGCTTGGGCATTCATTGCTCTTGCAAGGACCAGGGCTCAGATCCAATCACCTACCTGCATGGCTGCTTATAACTACTGCGACTCCAAGTGCAGGGGTTTTCTTGCCCTCCTCTGGCCTCTGTTGGCTCCTGCACACATGAGGTGCACATAAACTAACACAGGCTCACACATGGACAAAGCAAATGAACAACAAAGCAAAGAAAACAATATAGCCAAGAAGAACGGCATCAGTACAGCATGCTACAACCTGGCTAGGAAGGCAGGCGGTGGAAACTTTACTGAAGGGCAGTTTTAAGATGACTTTTTCCAGCTAAAGTCTAAGCACATGATTTTGTATTGCATTTAAGTAACTGAACGTTTTAAGCATTAAATAAATGTCTTTGGATATTTTCTGATCCTGTTTCTGGTGTTTCTTTGTCATCTAAACTTTGTAGGGCATGATATAATACAGCATTTGTTACCAATTTCACATCTGGAAGATCCGTGTGTTACGTCTGAATCTATAACATACTATGTCATGATGCAAGAGATTGTCCCACATTTGCAATATATACCGATTTTTTAAGATTATTTTTATTTGAAATATTTGCCTCTGTAGACATGAAAATGGAGTGTTAGAATGTATTATACTTAACTCCTCCTCCTCACAGTCTGCTGTTTTCTAAGTAAGACTTAGAGGGAGCAGTTCAGAATACTGAGCCTTATAGTTTCAGTGAGATAAGTTGCTTTTAAGAGAAGAGGCATTTCTCTATCATAAGTGCTGTATACCAGCATGTCTATAAGACACTGTCCTTCACGAGAGCTCATAAATGTGTCTAAAGGTAATTTACTCTCATTTTCAAAGTGTAATATAACTGGTTTTCCTTCAATTACTTGGAGAAACACTAACATCTCCAGATTGCTATCAATCACCATGGTGCAATCTACAACTGTCCTGGGATTTTCTGGCATGATTTGGATTTCTTCATTTTCTAAACAAGAACAGCAAAAGTGGACACTCAGTCACCCCATCTACTCTTAGGCCTGTAAGAATGCTGCCATTTCTACTATGTCCACCAGCAACTTCTTGTTGGCAACACCAAATCCATGTTCATTTCCAACCTCTACATTGTCTCTTATGCCTTTGTAATCACTAGTATTAATTATTTATTACTGATGGTCCATTGGATCTGAAAGATGAATTCCATAGGACATCTTTGCTGATTTCAGAGGTCATATAGCTTTAAAGTTAAGCTCTAGAAGAGTGATTAGCTTAATAATAACAATCAATAAATATTTGATAAATGAATCCTTTATAAGCTCTTGAATTGTATAGGAGTTTCATACTATATTTTGCTTCTGTACTTGCCTGTCAAATTCCTGGAGGGTACCTTTGCAGTTCTATATTCAAGCACAAGACATTTTTGTAGCAGGTGTTCATTAAGTATCAAATTTAAATATTAAAATTTATATTTAGTAACATAAAATCATAAACATACAGTGAGATAGGTGTGTTTGTTGAAATGGTAAACAGTTGAAAGGTAGGTGGAAATACAGATAACTCTTCAGAAGAACTACATGTAAACTGATAATCTGTGGAGCATGTTAACCCTTGCATGGCCTGTGAAATGGATTTGTTAATGTCTAAATTCAATTATAAGATGAGTCAATGTGAATACTGAACTTATTTTTCTGAGTTCACAGAAAGATTTGTATCAACAGTCTCTCATACTCACTATTGAGAAACTTTTAAGACATTCATTCATTAAGCTAATTAATTATTTTATATGCATATTACTATGATTCTGTACTGTATATTATGAAATCTTTGTGTTCAATGATAGATATTCAAAGACAAATTTCTATTATATGTGCTAAATACATCTTCACTTTTATTTAAAGTAATTTATATTAAGAATGGAATGTAAGAAATGCAGTTGTAAAAACTTCATTTTTCTTTCTTCTTGAGGTTTGTGAGTATTTGGGGATATGTGAAGAATTGAAAGAAAATGGCAGGAAATATGATTGTATTTCATTATATATCATAATAAATAGAATCATAAATATGTCATATATATACATATCATACACACACACACACACACATATATATATTTCTGAATCAAAAGTAAAAGTGTAAAAGAAGAAACATATTGGGAAACTTTCATTTTCTAGACTGACATAGGAGCCACATGAACAAACTACATTCCATGTAAGTTCCCTCTCTACTTCAATTTGAAGTTTCTGAAGAGAGAAGAGAAGCTTTACTCCTTTCCACATTTACAATACTTAGCTTATTGGCTGGCTGTGTCAAATGCATAATAATAATAAATATTTGTTGTATAATAAACATGTAAAAGTAAAGGCATTTATTTAGAAGAATATCACACACAGGTGAAGAAACACAAGGTCCCTTGTGATGTCTGAGAGTGTGTAGAGCTTTTAGCTGTTTATACTAACCTCGCTGTAGACGAGCAGTGAAAGCAGAAATAATGAAGGAGGGAGGGGTGGAATATTGGTAGTGGAGGGGACAAACTGAATTTACTCTTAACTTGGGTTCCACATATTGTTTTTAACATGATTTAAAACACTGATGCATCTCAGGAATGATTGGTTTGTATGTTAAGTACACAATATACAAAGGGAATTTTGTGACATCATTAACCAAGAGATTTATGGAGCTAGAAAGGAGTGGATTTCTTATGTTTTTGAAATTGAGCTGGTATAAATACAAATCACTGTTTTGTCTTTTTAAGAGGTTTCATCTCATGCCCATGGTAACCATAAAGAAAACAGCTATAGAATATACACAAGCAGATATCATAAAAATGTAAATATTGTTACAAAGAAATCAACTAAATACAAAAAAACCAATAACATTGGAAATCAAAGACATAAATCTAGAAGAGCCAGAAATTTTGTATGAAGAATAACAGCAAACTGATAGAAACAGGTTCTTATTTATTAGTCAAATAATTTTCATCTGTTATTCATAAAATACAAGATATATATACTATAGATCAGAAAATCAACTTTTCTGACTTTTCTTTTTCTTGGGATATTTTTAGGTTGATTTTATTTTATTTGTATGAGTGTTTTGCCTTTATATCTGTCTGCCTGTGTTCCTCTCAGAAGCCTGGTTCCTGGCAGGACTCAGAAAAAATGCAGTGGATCACCCAGAATGTGGGTGATTGTGACTGAACCTGTAGCTAGTAGAAAATTCAAAATTGCATTTATAATGGGTTCTATTATTGTGGACAGGATTGGATAAATGAGTTAATGTTTCTGGTGGAAATAGAGACAAGCAAACAAGTAAAAACCTGTGCTCTAACAATCTGTCTCCTTCAAGACCCAAACAGAGACATCACATACAAAGGCAAATAGATTAACAGTGAAAAGTTGGAAAGGAGATATTCTATTTGTATAGCTGTATATGAACTACCCCCTTTAGTTTCCTTCTAGATTTTTATCTTTTAATTGACTGCTATATTTGGCTAATAAAAGTTGGGCCCACAGCAGGGACTGGTTCACTTTGAAAATATTGTCACTTTGTATATGATTCCTTGACCTTCTTCCTCTTCCAATCTTTTTTCTCTTTTCTTACTACCATGAAGTAAGCTGCTTTCCTCTGTCATGTTCTTCCATAAAAATGTTTCTGTTTTCTAGCTATTGAGCAGAGATTAGCAATGAACATGGCCGAGCCAGTATCTGTGGAATATGATCACAAATCCTTTGTGCATATTCCAAGAAGCGCTAAAGTGGTCAGGTGGTGGATTTATTTATAGATTTTTGAGGATTCTCCACAATGATTTTGTTTTTTTTGCATTCCCACCAACAGTGAATGAAGATTCCTTTTCCCCCAAATCCTTTCCCAATGTTCACTGTCAGTTATTTTGTTGATTTTTGCCATTCTGACAAGGCTAAGATGAAATCTTAAAGTTGTTTTGATTTGCATTTTCCTAGTTGATAGGGACGCCGAACATTTTTTGAGATATTTCTACTTGAGCCATTTTTATTTCCATATTTGAGAATTCAGCAGTTGATGAATGTGTAATAAAAATGTAGCACACGTATACTATGAAATACTATTCTACATGTTCATTCTTATACCCACAGAGAAGTGTAGCTCTCACCCATCAACAAGGAAACTTCTCTTCTCAATACATGGGGACCATAACAGAAAACTACAACTGATCAAAATACAGGGCTATGGAGCCCAATCCCAACTGATATGTCTATAATATAACTTCTACACCTAAGGTTAGGGAACATTGTGGAAGACCTAGGTGGATAGATTGTAAGAGCCAGAAGAACAGGGAATTTGCTATGAGATTGTGTTTCCTAGAAATGTCAGAAGTTAGACCAATGATATCCTACCAGTATGGCTTGGTAAACAAGCGGGAAGAAGACAATAGCAATAGGCATGCTAATGTGAACGAAGGGGAAGTCCAGAAGGCTTCAACCCTAGAGTAAGCAACGCACACAACTCAGAAATGCTGAGTAGGAAACTATTGTCCTCACCAAAGAACACGATAATTGGTTTCCCAAAACCAAATGGTCTGCCTTAAAAGCACATATACAAATAACTTTATATGAACTGAGGGATGTGGGTGAGAAAGAGAGACAGAAAGAGTGAGAGAAAGAGGGAGATATGTGTATATATATATGCGTGTGTATATACGTACATATATGTCACAACAATTAAAGAAAAAGAGTCTATGAGTATGAAAGAGAACAAGGGGATTCTGAGAAGGGTTAGAGGAAGGAAAGAAACAGATAATGGTTATCTTAGTTACTGTTTTCTTGGTATGAAGAAACACCATTACCAAGGCAACTTATAAAAAGAGCATTTAATTCTGAGCTTGCTTATATTTTCAAGAGGGTTTAAGTCCATGATCAGGGCTGGATGCAGACAGGAATGGTAATGAAGCAGTAGCTGAGAGCATTATATCCTACAAGCATGAGCAACAGGGAGAAAATGAAATTTTCTGGCATGAAATTTGAAACCGCAAAGCTCACCCCTCCACACACAACCCCCCCCCAGTGACAAACTTCCTCCAGTGAGACCACATTTACTCCAGTATAGCCATACTTGCCAATCCTTCTCAAACAGTTCCACTAACTGGAGACTGAAAATTCAAACATACCCAACATATAAGCCCATGGGGCCATTCTCAGTTAAACTGCCACATTCTACTTCCTGGACCCCATAGTCTTATAATAATACAAAATACATTCAGCTCCACTGCAAAAGTCTCCACAGTCTTTCACAGTCTCAACATTATTTAAAATTCTGAAGTGTCTTCTGAGACTCTTGTTTTAACTGTAATCCCCTGTAAAATCAAAATAAAAAAGCAGATCACACATTTCCAACATACAATGGCACAGGATAGTTATTACCATTCAAAAAGGAGGAACAGGGGGCCACAGTGAGGAAATAATGGACTAAAGCAAGACTGAAACCCAACAGGTAAGACTCCAAATTCTGCATCTCCAAGTCTGATGTCAAAACATTCTTCAGAACAACAACTCATAACAACTTTGTTGACTGCAACCCACTTCTCTCTTGGGCTGGTTCCAGACCTGATACCAGCTCTTCTTGGCAGGTATGTCATGGATCTGGCATCTCCAACATCTTGGGGTCTCCAATATAATTCAAGCTTCAATTTCTTAGCTTCATACAATGGCTTCTCCAAGCCTCCAAGCCTCGGTGCAGGGACTCCTCTGCCACATACCTGGCCTTGGTAGGTTAAGGTAAACCTCACAGGAAGATAACACATCCTTTTTTCTGTATTCTTCTTGACACTAAAGGCAGAACCAAATGGCTAAAGCTGCCAAGCTCTTCAGCTTCCTGGGGCTGGAACCTGGCTCCCTTTTTGAACTATATTTGCATGAGCTTTCTTTTGTTGTATGGGTCTAATAAATCCCTTCATCCTCTTCCCTTGACAGGTTGCAGGATTTGTTGGGTGGGATCTTGCTCGGAGATTACCACACCTTTTATTCCATTTAGCACTGGGCTTTTCTTTAAAGGTCTCATCATCTTGAGCACGAGACTTGGCTTCAATATTACATTTCCTGGTGGTGCTTTGCTCCTCAAACTGTACAATTTGTATTTCTTTTTCTGCTGTTTGCTCCTTTTCACAGTAAGTCTGTATTCAAATAAACACTTATAACCATATGACACAATTCTAAGCTGTCTTGAAATGTTCTCTGCCGATGACATTAATTCAAAACTCCTTCATTTAGCCTCAAGCCAATTTTTAGGACAAGGGCGGCAGCAGCCACATTCTGTGACAGAATATTACAAGAACAGTTTCTAAGTCAAGCCAATAGGACCTTGTCTTTTTGAAAGAAATCTCTTGAGTTGGGCCTACACAGACACATAGCACTAAGCACTACTGCTTTCTGTGTTCCTACCAGGGTAACGCATTAAGCTCTTCTTATAGAATTAAACCATTTTCCTAATCTAAGGTTTCAAATTCCACATTCTGCCAACAAACAGCATGGTCAGGCCAAGCACAGCCTCTTGTACCAACTTCTAACTTAGTTACAGTTTTATTGCAGTGAGGAGATATCATGACCAAGACAACTTATAAGAGAAAACATTTGATTGTGAGCTAATGTAAAACTTCAGAGGGTTAAGTCCATGAGTATCCTGGGTAGAAGCAGACAGACATGGTGCTGGAGCAGTAGCTGAGAGCTTTATATCCCCAATGTACAAGCAGTAGGGGAGAGAGAGAGAGAGAGAGAGAGAGAGAGAGAGAGAGAGAGAGAGAGAGAGAGAGAGAGAGGAGAGAGAGAGAGAGAGAGAGAGAGAGAGAGAGAGAGAGAGAGAGAGAGAACAGAGACAAATAGAAAGATAAAGAGCAAGAGAGAGAGAGACTAAAAAGCAGAGAAGATTGAGACTGGCATAGGCTTTTGAAACCTCAAAGTCCACCCCCTAATAACATACCTTCTCCAGTAAGACAACACCTACTCCAACACAGCCACATCTCCAAATCATTTCCAAATAGTTGCACTAACTAACTAACTAACTAACTAACTAACTAACTAACTTTTCAGATATGTAAGATGATGTGGCCCATTTTCACCCAGACCACAATAATTTACTTATACTATAATCTTCAATAATAAATTTATTCTGCCCTTTTTATCTTTTGCTCTTCACCGTGTGACAACACAAGGTCTTTGCCCTTAAGATCCTTTCACCATGTAAGGGTACAGGGAGACCCGTACGAGAAGGCCACTATGCTTCATGGATCTTGAAGTTGTGTATCTCTAAAACCATGAGACATTTTGCTATACTAACACAAAGGTCTAACTGAAGTGCACACTTTAGGCTGTAAGATGACCAACTTTGTTATGAGCTTTTGCCACAATAATATTTTGAAAATATAAATATGGAGTCTGAATAAAATATTTTCAACTGTTAACAACATATATTATATTTTTTTATGTGGAATATACTAAAATTAATTTTCCTGATTTTCTTTTTTAATGTTGCTAACAGAAAAACAAAATTGCACATATAGCAGGTGTTAGATTAGTATCAGTATAGACAGTTAGATGCAGGGTTCAAGAGAGTCCCTTGGCTCTTTCACCTCACTCTCTTTCAATGAGACTATGGTTCTGCTACCCATCCAGTTTGCTTGTTATTGACTCTGCAACCTTGCTTATATGTTTGCTAAAAGAAGTCCTTACTAAGCTATATTGTAATCACTGGTATATTTTTATCCACTATAACAGGTTGTGAGTTCTCCCATAAGATCTAGAGTAACTTAATAATTATACTGAGTAAAATAACACACAGGGATTTGCAAGCCCCAAAGATTTGGTCTGAATTATGTCCTTATTGCTGAGTGTATGTGTGAATTTGAAAATGTTATTTGAATGTTAATATGCAGGTAACATAAGAGATTGTGCTAAGCCCTGATTTATTCTATTGCATATCATTTCATACAGCTTTTAAAAACACGCCCTTATGTTAGTGCTATTGCCTTTAAAGGGGTTTGGTGATTAGATAGAGGTGTTTCTAGATTCTCATCTGGGGTTAATGAGAGATTCCCATAGAGAGGCGTTACTGAACTTTATACAATTTAATAATGAAAGGACTATGCTGTGGTATTATCACATTTTTATATATTTAAATTACACCATATCTTTTAATTATGGAATTCATTATCATTAGTGGGTGGTGAATTCTTATACCTTAAGAAGGCCAAGCTAAACATAGTATGCACTCTCTGGAGTGTGCTTAGTGAGGAAGATGGAGAAAATGAAAGGAAGGCATGATGGGGGTTCCTCTTAAAGGCTGACCATTTTCCCAGCACTTTTCCTACACAGTGGAGGTTTCAAATATCAAAGAGTGTTTTGCATGGCGGCAGGAATGAAGCACATCTGGAAGCTAGCATCTCAGGTGGTGGGGGATGCCCAGCACACTCACAGATGCTGCTGATGAACCAACACCATGGCAAGCTGATGGAGCCCGGTTAGAGGCCTGCATGGGAAAGCTCTTGATTCTTTTATTCTTTTATGATGAAATAGGATAGAATGAAAATAAGAGGCAAAAAAATAAATAAACAGTGAGATAATCACATAAACCACAACTAAAATTACTCACCCACATCAAAACCAGATAGTTTTGAATGCCAGGCCTTAAGATCAATATTCCTAAGTATTCCTAAACCTCTCTGTCCCACTGCATTTAATGTGTGTGTATGTGTGTGTGTGTGTGTGTATTAGTTACTACTCCCTCTTTCTACCCTTATAAGCCAGTGTCGAGTTTCTTGTAAAACAAGTCAAGTAGTTGTGATAAGACTATTTTCAAACATTTGAATTAAAATAGTGAGGGAAACAGACATACTAAAACAACTTCTAGAATTAATTCTGATGGCTTAAGTCATGTTTTGAAAATGTAATATTTTGTCCTGTATGCTAATTTGTGACTTCCTGCTTCAACAACAAAACAAAATGGCTTAAAAGAGACAAAAAAAAAAAAAAAAAACAAAAAAAAAAAATGTTTATCTGACATCAAAACATGCTTGCAAAATATTGTTTTCCTGAATTAGCTGAAAAGACTGAAAGACATAAGGATTGCATTTCTATTTAACTTCATAGGCATCAAAATGTGAGAAAACCAAGAGTGCTTTGGGCAAAACGGGCTTGAGATCCCACATGACCTGGCCTTGTGAGAACCAGCCACACATCTCTTATGCAGGCAGTTTGTCTAGCTTGATTTCAACAATTGTCTTGTTTTGCTCTCCTGAGTCCTTCACTCAGCTGATACCATGACTGAATGTAGGGAACTGGAGATGAACAGACAAACAGACGAACAGACAAACAACCTACAAGGGGTAAATGATTCATTTGCCATGATTTCTTCTGAAAATCATCACCCAAAAGCTCACGATTAAGCTTAGTAATTCATGAGTGATTTAAAACACAGAAGGCCTTTAGTCACTTCTGTATATGGATTTTTTGGAACGTCTAGCATCTTGCCAACTATTTTTTTCTAGTGATGACGGACAAGGTATTTTTCTCTTTACTAACCTCAGTTCAAGGGAGATACATCAGAAGCATAGTGGTAGAGAAAAATTACTTTATTGATAAAGGTCAATGAAGTATGTCATATACTCATAGGTATCATTTTGTCATGGAGACATTAACAATTATCCTTTCCACACTTCTGAATAGTTCTCTTACTTTCTGGTGCTTCGTTTTCCTCTGGCTGAAGAGAACCTTTGTCTATACTTGTAGAACCTAGATGGCCTGTAGAATACCGTTCCTTAGTAACTAGCCAGAGAAGGTCTAAGTGCTGCAATCCATTGTACTGCTCAGGAGCAAGGCATGTGCTATCTGATGAAGCTTCTACACCATCCACCTGCATCTGCTCACCCTGAAATACAGTTTCCAAATCTGAAACAGAGAAGACAGAGCTCAGAAGAGCTAATCCCTCTGTCTTCTTCCAAGCTGACCTTAAATAAACCTAATCCCACCCTACAAAAGCAAGTGTCCCAAATATTTATATCCAAGTAGGTAGGTAGTCAGGGCATTTGGATCTAGTCTGAAAATCACATGATTTTAGAAGGTGGATAATCTACTGCTGGTAATAAGTTATCAAAGCCATAGCTTCAAATTTTGTCTGTTCTTTTAACATTATTAAAATCAGCTTAGAAACTTAAAACTCACTGTTTTTCTAGTTGGACAATAAATACAGTTTTACTAGTTTGTGCTATGTAATTATTCTACTTTTATGTAAACATTATCCACTACCCATCTGTTCCTGGATTCCCTTTCCCCTCAACACTAGATAGGGCTTCTCCTTCCCATTCTATTGGCTCGCCTGGCAGTTCTGGCATGTCGTTTCCCTGACTCACCACATCAGTCCTGTTCCACCTTACCCCATAGTGCCTAATCCTGCTCCCCGGAACCACCTTCCTCCTCCATTCAGTAGAGTCTGCTTCTTCAAATTTCTTAGGCAGCTTTTTTCTATGATCTTCCTTCTCTGAGTCTCTGAGTAAGTATCACTCTGCCTCCTCCATAGGACTCTGGCTTCTTACCTCCAAGGGATTCCAGACATCCTGGATCTCCTAGGATCTCCTGTCTCCACACATAAAGGTTCTACTAAAAAACTCTAACCACTAATACACATATTCAACAAAGTTGCAAAATACAAAATTAAAAAACAACAAAAATGGGTATCTTTTCAGCATACTAATGACAACGGCTGAGAAATAAGTCAGAGAAATAATCTTATTTACAACAGTCTCAGAACTTTTGGAAGATAGCCAAGGACATGAAAGACATATCTAATGAAAACTTTAAGACACTGAATAAAGAAATTGAAAACCCAGCAGTGGAAAGATCTCCCATGCTCATGATTTGACAGATTTATATTGTGAAAATAGGCCTCCCTTGAAGAACAGTCTACAGTTTCAGTGGAATTCTCATCAAAATTACAATATAACTCCACAGAAATTGGGAAATAATCTCAAAATTCATATGGAAATGCAAAAGACCCAGGATAGCCAAAAAATTCTGAATAATATCATGCTACGAAGGCAACATGGGCCCTGATTTCAAGTGATACTAACAAAACTAACATTAGACTGGCATACTATCGGCATGTGGACTAGTGAGAGAGTATTGAAGGCCCACCTGTGAGCCCGCACTCCTAAGGCTATCTCATCTTTGACAAAGAAGCCAGCAAGACACATTGGGATGAAACAACAGCATCTTCAAACAAGTGGAGTGTTCAAACTGGATAGCTACATACAGAATTATAGTAGATTATTATAGCTTTCTGTGCACAAAATTCAACTCTAAATGAATAAGACAAGACCTGACACCATGCATCTGTTGGTGGAGGAAGTAAGAATATGCTTCAGCACACAAGCACTGGGAAGCTCTTTCTAAACAGACCTTAGTAGCACAGGTACGAAGACTAAGAACTGACAAATAAGATCTTAAGAACCTAAGACAATTCTGTACCGAAAAGGACAGCGTTATGCAGGCAAAAAGCCAATGCATACAGATGGAAATCCTCTTGATCAGGTACACAGGTGGCAGAGGGTTACTGTCTAGAATACATATAGAACTCAAGAAAACTAAGCACCAAGAAAACAAGCTATGTTTTAGAAAATGTAACTTAAACGAGAGTTCTCAAAAGAAGAAACACAAACATCTGAAAAATAGGATTTAAAAAAAAAATCAATATACCTTGCCAAAATGGAAATGCAAAATATGTCAAGACTTTAAGATTTTATCTTACTCCAGTCAGAATAGATTAGATTTTAAAAACAGTACAACTAAAGATGGCATAGATATGGGGATGGGGAACAATTACCCATTGGTGGTGGAAGTGAAAAACAGCGAGGAAACCAACGTGGTGGTTATGTGTCTACTCAGGCTGTATCTCACTTACATGTATGCTTCTAGGCTGGCCATTTAATATTTTATAACCAACTGCTGTGTACTAAAGACTTGAAAAAATGTGGAAACTTACTATTGTAGACACCTTCTAAGAATACACACACACACACACACGCACACACACACACACGTATATGTATGAGTTTAAATACAGTTACCATATAATGGGGAGAGAATGCCTGTCATAATAATAAATGCTGTCAAATGAAAAGCCTAGTGCCAAATATGAGATACCATTGCTCAAGTTATTTACCAGTACTGTTCCAGAGACTGCCCCGCAAGATATTACAGGTTATTGTCATTGCTCTTGATTACTCTCCAGAAGTTGACAACAAGACCTTATTTCTGAAGACATTATGTACTTGAGTCATAGAAAATAGAGAATTCAAGATGCTATGGATCTGAAAGATATAGTTCTCTTTACAACCCATGAATTAGAACATTTCTCAAACCTCAGCAAAAAAGATTCTATCTATCTATCTATCTATCTATCTATCTATCTATCTATATATATATATATATATATATATATAGTGATTAATATACACCCACAACTGGCCAACAATCACAGTACAAGAGACTGTGGAATACTTAGCTCTAAATGGGACATTTGTATCACATGCCCAAACCCAAGGATCATTGTGGAGGAGAGGACAAAAATTTTTAAGTCCTAGAGGAAATTGACCTATGCAGTAAAACGGCATTTGTTAGACATAATAGAGCTGTTGCAACAGGAATTCAGAGTGGCTGGGACTGCATGCACAAAGCCTGTTCAAGATCTAGAAGGCTAAAATTGGGCAAACTGATGGCTACTGGAGAAGTGAAGGCCAGTTTTCCTTAGGTATGTGGTTCAAAAGGTACACTGTATGTGTACCACCAACAGTCCAGTAGATGATTCTACACTAATGTGCATTTTATTTAGTCTAAAATACAATTGGAATTCATTCAGAAATCTCAATGTATTTATGAGACCATGTCAATAAAGACTTTAAAGGTTTTCTTGATTCCTCCAAAGGTTTTACTAATGTGTGTGAAGCAGAGATCACAGCCTTTTAATAAAATACTATTTGAGTTCCTATTCAGTGGTAAAGCAGTTGCCTTGTATAAGGTTGTGAGTCAAGAGTTTGCTTAGCCACAGGGCTCTCTTGCTTGGGGAGGAGGGAAAAAGGGCTAGAGGAATTTGACTGAGCTTACCCCGCACAGTCACCAGGGTAGGTGTTGGGCCATAGGGAAACCCTGGGACCCTGCTTGGGGATGGGAAAGAGCAGTTTGAGGTATGGGGCAGTCGGAGCTGGCTCCAGGATCCCTGGTCCTGAGAAGAGGCTGGGGTCATGGAGCTCCCAGGCTCTTGAACACACAGGAGCCACTGGAAGTCAAAGAAGAGCTGAGATCAGAATCTGGGCATTTGGGCTGGATATAGCCCAGGCCAGAAGGTGGCAAGGGGAGAGCTCCAGCTGGTCCCATGGGGAGAGTCCTTGGCTTAACTGCAGGCTTGGGCTTGGTGGCAGTCATGGCTAGGAGTGCAGAAGGAAGGGCCTTCTACAGGAGATTAGACAGCAGTCTGTAGGCAAAGGCCATATTCATGGCTCTGATTTAAAGAGGCAATTCATAGTTTTGGTGAAAACAGCATGGTAGAATTGTAAAACCATACCCCACTTCTCAGGGTGGGCCAGAGATTAAATACCTTTTGCAGGAAGGAATGTCTGGGAAGGAAAGCTTATTGGCTATGGCCTCTATGTACCTCATTAGCATGGAGATCTGGCTTGAGCCTATGTGACTACAGGTCACCTCCTTTTGTACATGTGGGGGGCTTGGAGTGTTACCCTTACATGACCAATGGCCACAAATCTATGGGGTCTGAAGCTAGTGACAGGGATCTAGTGCCTGAGAGCAGGTGAAACTCCCTCCCATGGTCCCTTCAAGTTCTCTGGGGCTTCTAGCCTTACCTCAACTGAGGACCAGGCTACCTTTCACAATTTCACAGCTTTGGTCATTGTTCTCTTGCTGTGAATAGACAACATGACCATGGAACTTCTTGCAAAAGAAAGCATTTAAATTGATACTTGTTCAAAGTTTCAGTGGGGGAACATGACAGCACATAGGTAGACATAGTGCTGGTGAAGTTCCTGGGAATTCTACATCCAGACCCACAGGCAACAAGAAGATAGAGAGATGCTGGGTCTGGCTTTGCTCTTGAAAGCCACCCCTAGATACTCAATTTCTCTAACAGGGTCATACCTTGTAACCTTGCCCAAGCAGGGCCACTCCCTGACTAAGCATTAAAATATATGAGACTATGGGCTCCATTTTCATTCAAATCAATACTGAGGCAAAAAGTAAAATAAATTATATTTTTGTTAAATTAAAATTTTAATATTTGTAACTAGCTATTAGTGAATATCCTATCAGATAATTTTAGCCACAAATGAAAAATAAAGTCTAATGTGAGGTAACACTATGATTATCTTACATAAAATGTTTACATAAAGCTTATTAAAATATCAAGTCATTCATTTTAACTGATTGTATATGTGTGTTTTATTTGGTGGCTATTTGGTGGCTATTTGCAGAACCTCGAATAGAAGAGAGACCTTGAACTTGGAATGTTTATATTTCAGCATTCAGGATAACTGGGTAGGATTTTATAGGTTTCTACTCATCTTTTCTGCACATAATAATACTACAAACTCTGTGAGAACTTCACTCATTGGCCTTCATTCCAAGGACTGTGTCAGATTTGTGACTCCTCTGAGTTAGCTGGTTTTGTAAAGAATTTAAAAGCACGCATTGCTTTCCCTCCTTCTTGACCAATCATATGCTCATTGTTGGGGTTCAACGGCTGCACTGCTTCTGTTTTGTCAGCATAATTAGCTATTTGAATCCCACTAGTTTGCTGTAATCATTGTAATTGCTCACATATATCATTAAGGGTCTCTTGTATGTAAGAATGGCATATTATCTAATTTATTCCTCATTACTGGTCATTTCAATTTCATTTTTCATTTTCATATAAGAAAATGAGACTTATTACGTAATATTTTTCTTTTTGAAAACAATAACAACATCTACAACTAGTTAAAAAACTTAAAATAAAACGAGGAACGTGGTTTGTTTAAAGGTTGTTAGGATTCAGTCATTAAAAATGTAAAGTTTCCTTCTACCAGAGGCTTATATGTGAGAAAACACATGGTTGCAGCATTAGGAAGGTTGAGACCCACTGGCACAGGAGGAGAAGAAGAGTGCCAGGTCAATGGCATTAATGAGATCTTCAACAAGATTGTAGAAGAAAACTTCCCCAAATTAGTGCAAGATGCATCTGCACAGACACAGGAAACACACAGAACACCAAATACACAGGATCAGGTAAGAGGCTTCTTACAGTTAAAAATCAAAGATAAAGGACAAAGGGAGCACACTGAATGTATCAAAAGAAAACTACAAGTCACATATGAAAGAAAATCCATCAAAATAACAGTTGAGAAAAGTGGGAATGTGCGAGGTGGCCTTCCCCAGGGAAGAATACATTTATTGGTTATCCAGTGGCAAACAGCATGGAAAACAAAACTACAGGTAGCATTATACTAATTGAAAAGAAATATATATATATATATATATATATATATATATATATATATATATATATATACAGTTTTTTTAAAGGTCATAAATATGAAAGGACATGGAGAGAAATACATGAGAGAATTTGGACGGAGAAACAGGAGTGGAAAAATGTTGTAATTATGATATAAAAAAAAAAACCTGAGTTTTCACTGGAAAATTTCAGAAGAGTTTAAAGAAATGCACTTCATGTCTAAAAAAAGCATGACTGCCAACCTAGACTATAATACCCAGCAAAACTATCTGCCACAGGTGAAGGAGAAATACAGCTTCCCATTATTTAAATAGGACAAAAAAATTCATATCAACCAAAAGATTCCTACAAAGAATACTAGAAGCAACAATTTGTAATATGTATAGCCAAAGCCAAGACAATACATGAAGGAAATAAATAAAGCTATAATTACTAAAACACAAAGCAAGAATAAGAATATTATATAGCAAAACAGCAGCACATGACAATACAAACCTATAAATAATGATTTTAAATATTAATGAGCTTATCTTGTCAATGAAGACACAAGTTAGTTGAATGAATTAAGGAACAAATACACTTTTGTGTTGCCTATAAAAATGTAAAATAAGAGCCACCTTAAAATTAAAACACCAAAACCAAAAATTTCCTTACAACTGACATCAGGCCACAAGTAGGAGTTTTTATCCTAGTATCTGACAATGTAGGAAACACATTAATCAGAGGCAATACAGAAGGGCACTTCATTCAAGCTAAGAGAACAACTAATCATGAAGATATTACCAAGCATTTATGTACTGAACTCTGGCCCACCCAATTTCATACAAAGTACATTTCTGGGCATAAAGAAACACATTTACTCCAACTTAGCAAAATTAGGTGATTTCTATACCTCATTTTCTCTCGTGCACCCATTCCTGTTAAGTACTGGCCACAATAAGGCCAATTGTTCACTTCAATGCACATCAAAGCTATTCATGTTTGCTTTCTAGAATTTGGGTTTTTCATAACCCAAATCTCTTAATATTTTAACTTACCCATATGTGTAAATCTCCAGATGGAAAAATAACTGCATTCTATGTGTTAAATCATTATTCAAGAGCTGTATTTTAGCAACCCTCAAATGACTTGGCACTGTTCCCAAGAGGGCAGATACAGGAGATGGAGAATGTATGAGATGTTTGTGTTAAGCCAACCACACTTAATTTAAAGGCTTGCCTATTCCAATGAAAACCAACCCTTTGAAAACCCAAGAACATATTGTCTAGCCTTAAACCACTTTTAATAAACAAAGACTTGCTAGCTACCACAGAAAATTTTGTTTTAATAACCTCATATATATCATCCTGTTCTCTCTATATTGTGGGGTTTTTTCCTCCTTGTATCCTTGACTCCCATCTGTATAAAATGGACAATATAAGATATGTGTTTAATGGTGTGAAAAGAGAGGTGGGTGGAGAAAAGGGTGAGAGAGGGACATGAAGAATGGGAAGAAATAAAGGTGAAGGAGAAGAAAGAGGAAGAGGAGGGGAAGGAAGAGAGGGAGAAGGAGGGAAAGGAAGAAGTTTGATGACATGAGTAAGTTATATTATTGGTTATAATTTTTGTTTTGATTTTGTTTTCTGGGGACGGGAGGATATGGGAAGAGTTAGATGAGGTAGGGGAAAGATTGTGATAAAAATATATTGTACAAATATTTTTAATGAAATTGTTTTAAAGTCTCTGCCCTTAAAAAACTAAAAACAAATATTCAAGGAAATTTAAAGCTTCCTGGATGTTACTTGCTTGAACACTGCCTTTTAAAAAAGACTCTTCCTACCAAAATTAGGTGCATCTGCATCTTTGTTCAGCTGTATATGAGAAGTACCTCCTATTTTTTCAGTGTTGGAGAATCTGTGGCTACTGGAGCCGACAGAGTAACCTCTGTGTGGGATAAGAAGAAATATGATCAATCGACGGAATTGAAAGAATGAGAAAAGATTGTTTTTCAAGTTAACTTTACTTAAATGGAAAAAAAAAAACCATACGATGGCAATAAGGACCATCAGAGAGAAACTGAGATTAGCTAAATTGCTCTGTATATGTGTATGTCATACAACACATGGACCTTACACATTTTCTCCAGAATGAACAGAAGATTGGGCATTTTATGTCAATGACAGGGTCAAGACTTAGCATTACACATTTAGACCCTCCTCCTTCTTTACAGTATTTTATAAAGGTTATAAGTCTGGAAATATTATTTTCTAGTCAGAAATATATTCTATGTTGATGATTTCTACATCTCTTATTTCTTCATGGTACTGATCAAGTATGGCAGAGGCACAAGTTTGTGTGTTCGAATGGTATAAACATTTTAAACAGTAAAAAATTCAATTTAAAGTAAATATTTAGCACTTATCACTGGGGACCTGGATTGAAGAATATGGTTGACTTCAAGAATTAGAAGCATGTTAACAACCACAAAAGCACTCTTCATCTCCAGGATGTCCAGTGACTGAGGCACAGTTATAAATTTACCATTCTCTCATTGTAAGCATTTAAAATATTTCAGTGATTGTCTTGATAGAATTCCAGTAAAAAGCAGCTGTCAAAATGTATCGTATATTTGCAAACCTCCTACACTGTTACTATAATCGGCTGAGGTTTGTTTTTGTTTCATTTGACTTAAAAAGGTTATGTGAAGCATAATTCAGTCTTGGTCAAACTTTTACTAATATTCACAAGAGAACGATTACCCATAATTAGACTTTAGTTTTTTAAAGGAGTTCATATTTGAAAAGTAATAAAGTATCTAGGTGGTAATTTGTCTTTATAGTGTCATTAATCTGAAAGTCAAACTGCTGGGCTATTGTGCATACACTCCAGTGGTGCAAATAACCACTTTTTATTCTGTTGAATCTGTTCTGTCAGATTGCCAAGGTAATGTGGCCCACAGTGTTTCCATTGATTTTAATATCTTCTCTCATACTTCCTTTCCACACCAAACTATGATTTGATTGCTCCAAGATTCGCTCTTTAAAAATACACCAGAAAACAGCCTGAAGGAGTACAGTTCCTTCTGTGGAAAATGTAGCCCACCGAATGAGGACCCATTTTTACTAGTCACCCAAATATCACAAATGTGTTAGAACTCAAGGTAACTAGTTTATTGGCTAAGGAGAAGCCAAAGAAAATAGCAATTCTGATTCAAAATTACTCGAAAACATGTGGATATATTCTCTAGGATTAAAAGAAGGAAAAAAAGTATAAAATGCTCATCATTTTGTTCTGTGTGGTCGTGCACACAGAAATTTACTGACAGACTCAAGAAGCACAGAAATGGATCCAACAACATTCCATCATGGACTTGTCAGGCCCATCCATCCTTGAGGAAATACAGGCAGTTAGTGGTTGCTGGGAGAGGAAGAGTCATGGTCTTCAGCGGTATAAGCACTGACTGGTAAGCTACTCCCTGTGAAGTAAATAACCCTCCTCTCAGGATCATGCAAGAAACTCTTAAGCTCATAGGCCATGCATGAACACAAATGAGATGACATGGAAGTAGGAAGGATGAGTTTTTAGGTTGCACGTTGCCATTTCTGATGGCCTATGAACCTGGAGCTGGAGCAATGTGATGTGCAGCTGTTCTAGACACAATAATGTCAGATATAACAGGCGCAGTTCCAAGCCAGCCTCTGTCTCTGTTTGGCCTGAAGCTGTTGGGTTCGGTCTGGGCAGCTCTTGCTGAGATGGTAGTGATGGTGGGGTTAAATATTAAGTACTAAAGATATTATTATCTGTACAAACTCATACAAAGCATAATCTGTGTGTTTATCTACACAACTAAGAAAACAGCTAGATTAAATTGCACCTATTAAAATGAACAAACAACTATGTTTCTCAGTAAACTGAGGAAAGCTGAAAAAGGATGACTAGTTTACATGAAGGTTCAGATACTGGTTTGACAGTATATTGTAGTTTTATATGATAAGGAGATGCACATAAAGCAACATTATTTCATTTAAGGTCATGTCTAGACTTACCTTGAAATAAAAAGTTTAATTTGAAAAAAAGGGGAATTCTGTTCCCTGTCCTTTTATAAATATGTGGAGAAAATGGTTGCCAGCAGTTTATGGAAAGAAGACTGTCATTTGAAGGAGAAGTCAAATATGGATGTCTTTACACCAGTCTTTATCAACAGTGGCTATAATGGGATAGTTAGGGAAATTTACTCTATTATGGAAGAAAGGAAAATTCATCTGATGTGGCTTTACAATCTGGAAAATACAGCAAAGATTCAACAGTGAGGTTATCACACGGGTGTCTGTTTTCACTGCACAGTGCTTTCAGTGGCAGCATATGCAACACTAGAAGTGGTACTGAGCACCTACACGTGTCTCCAGCAGAGGAGTGCACACTTTCTCCTTCCATCCACAAGAAGCAGGGGTGGAGTTCAGAGGGACCTTATAGGAGACTCACTTCTCCTCACAAGGCCTGGAAAACACCCTGTGCACAAGTGGTTTCTAGATAACTCTTACACTGTAGCTTAAATGGCTTCACCTCCATAGTACACATTGGAAAGTAGAAAATTAAGGAAGAAATAGTCTTATACTCCTACAAGAACATAAAAATTCTGAGAGCTAGAATTGTGAAGTATTATTTTTACCATCTTTGAGAAATTATGTGGAACCTGCATACAGTAAATTAATTCCACACCTACAACATTTTAACATTTTGAAGGAAACTCCAGTAGCTAAAACTAAACCTTTTCTCTATTTGCCTTTATAGACACAGAAACACTTCAAAATATAATAGATAGATATATTTATATATATATATATATAAAAATATATATAGATATAAATAGTTAGATAGAATAATACAATTTATTTCCTAGATTCATTGACAAGCTTCAGAAATTATCAACTTGGCGAATCTTGTTTCAACTATTTATGTAGTAGCAGGTGAACTGATTATAATAGAATAATCATAAATAAAATGGCATTATATGCATATAATTAGGACAGGTATCTAATAGTGAAAACTGTTTAAAATAGTCCAAAACAGTATTAGCACATTAGATTTCCTCCTATTGTTGTGTAAATATCTTTAAAATTATTGGAAATACAAGTTGTAACATTGCATTTAGCTAACAATCATTTGAAACTGATTCTTTTATTAAATGGAGCATGTATCCACCTGTCAGCAAGATGAAATTGAGAAAATAGAAATATTTAGTGAGGAAGAGAATTATAAAAGAGTATGATATATAGCTTTTGAGATTAACATATGTCACTCTAGAATGTTTGTGGAGATAGGAAGGCAGGTCTGATTTTTAATTGTTTGAGCTTTTGGAAAATGAAATCTGCTGTATTTACATGATTATTCTTCTGGGGGTCAGATTCACACATGGACTTTAGTCTACATAACAAATATTTGCACATACCTTCTGTTATGTAATCCCTGAAAGTCATTTGGAGACTTGAGTGACATCTCTGACCTAAAGTGAGGAATTCCTAAGAGACTGAAACTTCTTTGATGAAAAAACCACATGTAAGTATATCTGGCCAGTGCCATAGTGAGAGTCCACAGAGAAAACTGAAACACTAAGGGACAAGGTTCTAGTGATGGTGATGGATACAATCATTTGGAGAGGCAGGCATAGTGGCTCAGTCCTATAATTCTATCACTCTGGGTGATGAGGCAAGGAGGCTTAATGCAGAGGCAGGACCAGCATAAGCTATAGTGTGAAACCCTAGTCACTCCCAACAAGTTATTTGTAAAAAACCACCGAATTTGCAAACTGAGTTTGCATGTTTCCTCCCTGAGACACTTGGACAAGCATTGCCTTGTTTCCTAAGGAGTTGCGAAAGTACCTGAACACATCAAGTCCACTTCATTGCTCAAAAATTATTAACTTTTAATTGCTACAATACTAATAGAATTGGCCACAAAGTGCTTTGAACACGGTAGTGATAGCTCCATTGGTAATGGGGAGGAGGGGTAGATGAAACCTAAGCCAGAACTATCACTTGCTCTATGTGACAATTTCTTTCATAAAATGCCAATATCCTCAAATAGCATCAAATTGTCATATTTATTGTGTTGACTCAGTTGGTTCCCAAATTGCAATTCAAATCACTTACTGGAACATTGCAAAGTGTTAAAAATAACATGGAAGCAAACAAAGATTTAGGCCTTTCTCACTTTATGCAACCGTTTTGTTTATGCGTTTGCATCCCAGAAAAATAAGTTTTATTTGGATGGCTAGATTTTTCAAAAATATTCTCCAAGATGTTCACAAGCCTAAGATTTTAAGGCTTTGTACAAAAATATTTGAACTGATTTTCCTCCTCACTTTTGGTGTTTGGGTGTGTCTTGTGATTAATATGCAAGGTTGTCTAGGGCAAAGAATACCTGCTTAGAATATAACTAGTGTCCTCTTCTCATTCCTCAAGCTAATTAACTATATGACAAAAGTGTATTAAATAAACCAGCTCTCAAGGAAACAAATGACAGTGCACTGTTGATTGAAAAGTCCAGCTCAAGTTTCAGTGAATAGAAATCACACATAATGGTGTATGTGTGTGTGTGTGTGTGTGTGTGAGAGAGAGAGAGAGAGAGAGAGAGAGAGAGAGAGAGAGAGAGAGAGAGAGAGAGGGGGGAGAGAGAGAGAGAGAGAGAGAGAGAGGAGAGAAAGAGAGAGACAGACAGAGACAGAGACAGAGACAGAGACAGAGACAGAGACTGAGTAGTTCAGTCAGTGTACAAGCACTAAGACCTCAGTTCCATACCCAGAACATATTTTTAAAAACTAACTTTTAAACTAAGAACTCAAGTCCTAAACAATTATCCAAATATGCTCAATTAAATTATAAGTTGGCAAAATAGTCAATCCCAAATTTCATTATTTAAATATTCTAAATACTTAATGAAGGTGATTATCTGAAATATTACAGAGAATAGCCATCATTTCTGTATGTTTCTTATTTAAAAATCTAGTAAGGCTATGATGAAGAGATACTGTATTATCATTATTTGCATTTCTATATTTTTTAGAAAAATTATTCACCAACAAAGTCAGTAGAAATGATCACTTCTGTTGAATGAAAAGTTTCATAGTGGTTCACAGGCAGAAGGCATACTTCTGATCATGACATTAAGGGAAATTCTAGGTCACTTTCTGTAATTATCCAGCCATGTGTGGATTTCAGTCCACACCCTACAGATGGAATGAGCCAAGAGTGCTCTCAAGTTCAGGAAACTGATCAGAGATCATCCTTTGTCTGGTTCACATCAGTAGCCTCATGTTCTAGATACCTTACCCCTGAGTCTATCACAATTACCTTAGCCTGAGCTTCACAGTAGACTGAACAACCTTCACGTACTTACTCCTTGGTTAGTCCTTAAATCATGGATAATCAAGTGATATCTGATCATATTATTTTATATCCCTTAAAAAGTTCCTTTGTTCCCTGGTTAAATCACCACAATCACACTAATGGCAATAACACAGAAACAGTGATTTCTCAAGTATTTATGAAGGCATGTAATTTCAGTGATATCAGAGGTTTCAGTTTAATGATTTGAAAATCATCCTCCCTCTATTAGCACATTGAATCTGTTCCGTGCAATGGGACCACAGCTTGAATCAGTGCTAAATAAAATAGCACTCTCCACTGACATACTGTCACATTCCCATATCCCACATGGTAGGTCACATCTCCTTTTCCTCACTTCCAATACATTGTTTTTCTGGAAAGTTAATCCATTTTGTAGCATTTATCCATGTCTCACTGATATTTATCACATATTTTGCAAAGCAGAGAATATCCACTGAGCTCTCATTGACCCCTGATCCTTACCATCTGCATCCTTGCCTGGTATTTTAAAAGTGTTGCTTTGCTGCATTCCAATAAAAACTTCATATTTTCATATCCTGTGAGATATTTCTGCATTTTTATTCACATTCCTCTGATTAGCCAGAAATGATAAGTAAGATTTACCCATCAGAGCATTAGCCAACGAAACATTGGGTAATAATTATAAAATATGTGCAGTGAGTATTAACGGTCCTCTGCTCTCTATTTCCTTTTTTAATTTTACAATAATAAACATTTTAAGTTGGTTTTGTTCAGCAAATGCTTTATTTCTCAATGAAAGTTTCTGAGTTGTTCACAGGCAGGGGGCCACACTTCTGCTCTTGCCACGAAAAGAGCAAAGGGAAATTCTAGGTCACTTTCTGTAATTATCCGGCCATGTGTGGATTTCAGTTCACACCCCACAGATGGAGTCAGCCAAGAATGCTCTCAATTTTGTGGAGTGTAGTGACTTAAGCACAGAACAAATGAACTTTCTGAGATATATAAAATAATATCGTCAGATAGCATTTGAATATCCATGATTTGAGGACTGAGTGAGGAGTAAGAACATGAAGGCCATTCAGTCTAGTGTGAAGCTCAGACTAAATTGTACCTAGGAAGGGACATTTAAGTAGTCTATATAAAAAGAAAACGGACACAGGAAGAACTTCCTTCACAACTACCGGGTATTTTCTTGAAGAGAAATATATATATATATATGATGGTCAATGCAAGAGATGGTGTTTGGAAATAAAGAAATAACATCTTTCCAATTGCTTGGGTAGAGGTATCCCAAGACATATTTTTTTGAGGCTATTGTTAACTTAGTGTCTTACTCTTCCATTGCTATGATAAAACACTAAGACAATTTATAAAGGAAAGTATTTCATTTGGGACTCACAGGTCCAGAGGGTTAAAGCCATCGCTATATGGCAGCAGGCAAACAGCCAAAGTGCTGAGCAGTAGCTGAGAGCTTACATCTCAACCCTCAAACGAGAACTGAGGTCTAAGCATCCAGACACATGAGCCTATGAGGATGATTTGCAGTCGAACCCACCACATTCCACTGCTTGCACCCCATAAGCTTACACCCATATGATAAGGCTAATATTTAGCTCAACTTGAAAAATCTTACACAGTCTCAACACAGTGTAAAAGTCCAAAATCTTTTCTGAGACTTAAGGGGAAAATTCTGTCGATTGTAATGCCCTGTAATAATTAAAATGTAAATTACATACTCCCAATGCACAATGTCAAAAAAATATGCATTACCATTTCAAAAGAGAGCAACAGGGTCATGCTGAGGAAATACTGGACCAAAGCACAAACAAAAAAACAACCAACCAAACTAACCAATCAACCAAACAACCAAACAAAACTACTGCACTTCAGCAGGGAAACTCCACACAGTGTACCTCCTCGCCCAATGTCAAGGGGCTTAGATAGCTCTTCACCTGAAGCTCTGCTAACTGCAACACACTTCTCTCTCTCGGGGCTGTTCCCGTTGCCTAGTCACATGTTTCCCTAGCCGGCATCCTTGGCTCTGGCTCCTACAACTTTTTGAGGGCAACCCAGGTTTCACTTTCACACCTGCACATAATGGCCTTTCAGAGCCTCCATTCAGGGACTCTCCTGCCATAGTCTTGGCCGCAGTGGCTCCCCTTAACTGCAGAGAAAAATTCTACATCCTTTGCTTTTGTATCTTATAAGGCCTGCCCCATTCAAACCACCAAAGGTGCCATTTCCTTTCATTCTTTCTCATTTATTTTTATACGTAGGAGAAAATGAAGGCATGGCCCAGTGTTCAGCTTACTTGGCATACTATGCTTCTAACTAAGACGCATGACAAAGTATGCTTCTGAGTATTCCTAGATGCCACAACACTGAATTCTGAAGTAGCTTCAGTAGCTGGTATCTGGCCTTCTGGTATGTCTGTATGTTCCACTTCTCCTTGTGTTTTCCCCCAAAGAGACATGTGGTACAAGCACTCATTGTCCAATTCTAGGTAGTGTGCTGACCAGTCATAGTCAAGGCTTCCACTATATAAGTAGTTCACATGTAATACAGCAGATGGTTTTCACTGAAACTGTCTCTAGAGTGGTTCACCTCTCTGCTCTTTGCTGGCCCACAGGCATTGGAGTCCTGTTAGGGAGTGCCCCATAACAACTGCAATGGAAGTTTATTTACCATGTCTGTTTTTAAAAATGAATGTGGGCTACTCACTATGTAGAGTGTGGCAGAAAGCTTAACAAAAGAGTCTACTACAATCATGGGGAAAGCAGAACTTCTAATTGATAGACTTTGGTAGACAGTGAAGGTTTCCTTTCTGAGCAGAAGTAAATGCCAATGGTGTTGACTAGATTGGTTGTTTGCTGCTGACAATGAAGACTCATGAAGGCAGTTTCAAATGAATAAGAATTGTACCATCTTCTCAAACCAGTAGGTCTCTAGGAAGAGGACCCAAATCTAAAGGAATTATGAGGATATGATTTCTATATGTGACTTTTGTCTGATGGAGTGAATACTGTAGATACTCACAGAGGATCCATGGAGGCCTTGAGTAGACCACATCAGTAGCAAAAACACTACCAACTTAAAAAAACAGTCCAATTTTATTGGTACTGTCAGTCAGATTTTCTGTCATTTTCAAGAAATTTTCAAGATCAGTTCATAAGAGGAATTCATTCTGATTCTCATGTTAAAGATTTCAGTTTATGGTCAGTTGGTGCTCTTGTTTTGGAAACTATATGCAAAGTGGCTGATTCCATATCTTGACACAAGTAAAAGGAAATAGACCAGAGTGCCCATGACCTTTAAGGACATACCCCAAAATGACCTAGAGGATCTCTCCAGTCACCGTCACTTAAAATACTTTCCTGCCTTCCATTAGCTCCATTCCAAGGTGCAGTCCTTTTAATACTAAAGCATTAGAAGACAATGAAGATCAAGTTAAGCCATGGTGATAGAACTTGGTGTGTAGAGCACTAAGCTAGCGTGTGTCTCTTTAATCTCTGAGACATTAAAGTAAAAGAAAACAAATAAATTTTTTTATTTATAAACTTAAAAAAAACTACAGTAGACAGGAAAAAGACTAATAAAAACTCAGCCGCAAAGGTGGTAATACATTTTACTGCAGCAAAAGTGACTTGGAAAGACACTGAGAGAAAAATAGCCTTAGAGATTTAATCCCGGCTCCTACAAACAAATTGAGATGCTCCCATTCTTCTAGATGAGATGCAGACATGCTTTGAATTAGAGACCTCTTTTCATCTTTCATTCCCATTTTGAGGAACCAGAATGCTCTAATGTAGTCTTATGCTTGCATAAATATTTTATGTTGGGGGTACTGTGGGATAGGAATTTGTCTCTAATTTTTACACATCCGCAGAAAAGAATTTTGCCTCAAGAATTATGTGAATAAATTATATATAAGGATGTACATCTGTACTTGATTTAGATGAAGAGATTGTGAGCTACAGCTGAGGCTGGAACCAGCAAGACTTCTGTGGACCTTGAGACAAGGAGGAGTATCTTGCCACAGGAAGGGAAAAACACAGTAAGACAAGGCCTTCAAGATTTCTGTCCCCTGGGATAGGTGTCTTATTCAATCTCCTACTCACTATGTAAAGACCCTGGAAATGTGAGGAAGCTAAGGGTCATGAAGAAGGGTGGAATAGTCACTCAGTGATCATGTAACACTGTATTATAGCTTAGCAACTGGCAGAGAAGTTTGGAAGACGGAGATCAGCTTTTCCAAGTTTGAAAAAAAATGAAAATACTATGAAATGAATTGTATATGGGGGTCACTCAATAACCAAGTATGGGTTGTCCCTAGTTGGCAGTTTTCAAGGACACCGAGAGCTTAGTCAGAGCACGGTCTGTACATATCAACTTTTTATAACTAGAAGATCACAAGCCTCGGCTTGCTCAACACCTTGGTCTCAGTTTGGAAGAAGCCCTGGGTTTTGGGAGAGCAGCTGGGCTCCTTCACATCTGGACTTCTAGCCTGAAGAATGGTTAGATAAATAAAGAGGAACTGTAAGACACTGTGTATGCTACTGTGTTATTCATCAGGAAAATAAATGAGGCCACCGAGGAGCCCTGACACCTTCACTAAAAGTCTAACAACAAGCTTTCTACTGCTCAGTTTCTCTGTCGGCAAACACATCAGGATAATATGCCTATACTGGGATATATGTATTAAATGACATAATTCTTGCTAAGCTTGAAGTAGTAGGTAATTAAGAAAATTGTCCCCCTCCCCTGCTTTTTTTTTTAAAGGGAAGATACAAATCTCTTTTGCTTTATAGTCGATTAAGTTGTAGATAATGTTGAAGGGTAGCTGGACCCGGAAGCTGGCTAATGACCTTTTTTTTCCAACTATTTTTTGTTGTTGTTTTTAAACAACTCTATAAGTGTGCTGCATTTATGTAATTTCTACCTCCCCTCCATCCATCTCCTCCTGTGCTTCTCCCACTTCCTCTCAAACTCATGACCTCTTCTTAATTATTATTGTGTAACAGTATTTTCAAGATAAGTATATGAACTTTAATTTTCCTCTTAACACGCTATACTGGAATCTCACAAAGTTTGAACTCCAAGGGAATCTGCTATGTCCTGCTGTTCTTTGGAGAGCATTACTGTGCCTGTCATATCAAATCCAAAAGCCTCCTCCTCAACACGCTCTGCTTACAACATGGCTGGCGCAATGAGTGGTCTGATCTCTCGGCTACCGCAACAGATGCTGTTTGGAGTTGTATTTAAGGCATGCTATTTCACAGGTTGATTGCATTACTGATTTCTTCTAAAATTGAACACATTTTTATTTCTGTTTTTATCTGGGTCTTAAGACTGTTGATCTCAGAATCTACCCAAGTGTCTGCTCCAGAGTAGCAATAATACAATACATAATATGTATTGAACTTAAGTGAATGAGAAAAAAATCCCACTTAGCACATCAAGCTAATGCCATACTTTAAATGTTCTCTGTCTCTTATAATGGTTAATGTTGAAACTCCTTAGGCAAATCAACACAGACTAGGTATGATTAAAAATAAATCTATTTCTGTGCTCTAAACATGATTTGCCTTTAAGACTATTGCATTTTTATGTAATATGGAACAATCCAATAGCTTACAAAGTTTATCCAAAATCAAATGTGTGTTTTTTACAAATATAGCATCTTCCTAGTAGATTTGTCTTTTCATATTTCATATTTATTATTTCATATTTCATATTATTTCATATTTCATATTTCATATTATTTCATATTTCATTATTGTCCCATTTTGTTGAACAATATCTAACTCATTGTTTTTAGAACAACCCATTTATAATGAAAAGAGTAAACAGATGCAAGTAACTATCAGTTAATAGCATCCTTCTGTGCAAATTCCTGGGAACATCTACAAGCCTTCTGAAGATTGTAAAAGCTGTGCTTAGAACTTTAGTGTTATTATCCTTTGTTTACAGATGAGTCATTCTTTCAGAGGGGAACAAAGTGGGTGCCCATAGCAACAATGGTCTTATGGATTTTACCTGTGAAAATTCTCTTAGTTGCAAATATGAAGCACAAACAGATTTTTCATATCCAAGGAAAACCAATCATACATACTCAGACATAATATTGTAGCTTACAGGAAATTTGTGCATTAGTTGTTAAATTTTCAAGACTAATATTAAGGTATTAGAAAAAGTGGTATAAAGGGCAATGATATCCTTAACTATTGAGAGAAAAAAACTCTCTATTTTGATAGAGAATGACTTATATGACATTATCTCAGGCCAGTAGGAAAGTAACATGATCATATCTGGAACAAAATAGTTCTACTAAAGATTCTTAAATATGGGAGTTACACAATACAAGGATGCATAATGGTTCAGAGGGCACACGTATGCTGGCACAGGCCTGACCATCTGAGTTGGATCTCAGGAAGCCACTTACAAAACTGAATGTGATGGCATCATCTATAACCGAGAACTCTTACAATATGATAGGAAGTGGAGGTAACCTGGAATATGCAATTACGAAAACACAGAGGCTCTGTCACAAGGTAGAAGAAGAGGACTGACTCCTAAGACAAAACTGGTCTCTGACCTCCATATGCTTACATAATACATAGACAGCTTTCACACACATATTTAACACACACACGTCCACGCCACACACATACACAAAAGCACACATACACACACACACAGAGAATTTCATAAAAGAATAAGATAATGATGTCATAGCAATTTGTAAAAAAAGTTGAATTATTTTATATCTAGTAGGACCATTTTTCTTTTGCACTTAGTTATTGCAGCTAGAGCAGAAAGCATTTGCTGTTCTCATTTTGTATTTTGTCCTCATGTACTTGCTGGATGGCGATTTTAATGTTTCTACCTTGGGCATTTGATTGTCAGGTAAAGTGTATTCATGTTCTCATCTTCATACAAATTATCAACATTTCAGATTTTAAGAGTGCAGTTTACCATTAGACTCACAGATTTGCTTTGTTAATAATATTCACAGGAAGTATGCATGATTGAGGTTTCTTTAAGAATTAAACTGTAAGCAAAATTCCATTGTATCTTAGTTTACAGTAGAGTCCTGCTATATTTTCTTTTGTTTAAAAACAAATACTGCAACGGTGACCACCCAGAAGGAAAAGACATGTTACTAAATGGATATGAGAAGAGGAAAAAAAAAGTTTGGTTAAACATATGTTCTTGTTTATATTATACTTTTAGACACATTGAAATGGAAAATTTTAAATAAGATGCAGTTTTTGTCAGACTTAATTATTTCCAAAACATCTGCTGTGAGACAATAATACCTATGAAATCAACCCCTAAGATCAGACGAAGTTCTAAACATGGCAACTTGCTGAGAAGTAAAATGCTATCAAACTGAGTTTGGAGCATGGAAAGAAGAAAACTTGAATATTCATAACCACTGTTTAAAGACTGTTTTATCAATGGATACTCATTCCTCTGGGGACTCAAGATTCTACTCACACTGCCCTGTTTCCAGTTTCTTTCCTACACCATTCTGTCCCTACACTCTGGACATGAGAGCCACGGTTCCACTTTTCTGTTTTTTTTTTTTTTTTTTTTTTTTTTTCTTTCCCAAGATCATGTTCACCAGTTCATCAGTTATTAGCTTAGATGTCTCATTGCTCAGAATGGCTTCCTGGGTTCTTTCTAATTCACCTGTATGTTACTTGTACTTTCAAGAATTAAAATAGTGCCTATATTTTGGTTCCTGGAATTGTTTGAACTTTGAGGAGAAAGGACAGTCTTGTTTAGGTTGGTGTCCTGAACAGTGAGCAAGAAGGCTGAAAAGCAGTGAGAACTCACTTGTGTGTAGAGAAGAGAATGACTACGCAGACATTGTTAAATAGAAATACATCAGTTATATACTATATCTACTTGGTTGAGATAAAACTACGGTTCTTAGAGTTCACTTCCACGTTCACCACCTAGTTTAAGTTAGAGATAAGAGAAACCTGCACCAAGTTTGCAAACTAGAAAATAAGCAGTAGCCATGATGAGGAGACATGGTGGGAGAAGAGACGGAGAGCCCCCGTGTGCCCTTTCTTAAACTTACTTACTGGCTCTGTGCCCAGCTCTTCTTCCAGACCTCTCACTCCCCAGCTTCTACAGATGAAAGGCCTTCTCTGTCATCAATGCATTGCTCACAGATCTTACAGAAACATGTAGTTCTGTGTTTCTGCTCACACTCTGACTGTCACAGTGGTCATAGCTCCTGCTCAGGACTTCACATCATGTTTGTTAAATGAAACTAAAAATGTTACATTTCAAAGTCAAAGTCAGTGGTTTCTTGAGAGAGGGAATCTGATACAGGATCCCACCTCTAGGCAAGAAGATACTTGCAATTGATCCCTGTTGGCAAAAGAAAGTCAGTTTTCACCAATGGAGTCTTACTAGGAGTCCCATTATATATGTCAAACCCTACTTCAGGGCAGGCTCCATGCCCAGAAGTAGTTGGCCACCACAAGAGGAACTCAGTGGTATTTTTGTGGCCCTTTTAATTTATTTTATACTCGGTGGAGGGGAAATTGACTTCTTTTTTCCTTATTAGTTTTTTGTTTGTTTGTTTGTTTGTTTTCAAAGAGGCAGGGCGCGGGGAGCACAAAGTTGGGTGGGTAGGAAGGAAGGCAGGAGGATCTGGGAGGAATTGGAAGAGTGGGAAATATCCTTAAGATATATTGAATGAAAAATGTTTTTCAATAAAAATAAAATGAAACTCAAGTTTGACATGAATGTGTGAATGAACTTTGGAAAACATTCAATAACAATTATGTTACTAGACGTCAGAATAAGGATCACATGTAATCATCTTTGCTTTTTGTTAGATCTCTGTAAAACTGACATTAAATAAATTCAAGTTCTTCAGTTCAAGATTGCTGAATAGTCTAATAACAAAATAATAGCAAAGAAATAAAATCATGGTTGTAATAGTTAACAGTATCTATCCATTTGATTTTCCCCTATGAGTTTTTCTTACTTTTTTCTTCTATAATTCCTTCTAATTTATCTTACATGAAATTATGGAGAATCTACAAAGAACTGACTAGAACACTTAATTAGATTTGTTGAGTTATAATTATCAAAAACAATTTAGATTTAATGTGTGGTTTGTGTGATAATCTAGTTTCTTTTTAAAATCATATTTCACACAAAGTATTGTAATTCTAAATTATGTTATGTGCATATGGAAGAGATATCAGTATTAACTAAATGCAAATACAAAGGTTGAATAAATTGTTTTCAGAAATTATCTATTATAATTAAGATGTCACTATTCTATGCTAAAAGCGGCAACAGGCATTCTTTTTTTTTAACTTATTTTTATTGGATATTATATTTACATTTCAGATTTTATCCCCTTACCCCCATTCCCCCCACCACCCAGGAACTCCTATCCCATCCCCCTCCCTATGCTTCTATGAGTATGTGCCCCCACCAACCCCCCCACTGCCACCTCCCCACCCTCCAATTTCCCCTCCACTTAGTGTTCAGCCTTCATGGGACCAAGGATCTCCTCTCCCACCTATGCCTGACAAGGCCATCCTCCCCTCATGTACAGATGGAGTCATGGGTCCCTCCCTGTGTGCTCCCAGGCTGGTGGTTTAGACCCTGGGGAGCTCTGGTTGGTTGGTATTGGCAACAGGCATTCTCTTGGATCATTACTACCTGGCACAATATTTCCTTATTGAAATATTACTTATGATTTATCTAGATGCTATTACTTCCTTTATGTAAACAGAGTCTCTTGAAGTCCAGGCTATTCTCAAGCCTGATGTGTGAAGAAGGGTGTCTTTCGATTCTTGATCCTCCTCCCATATAGGCACAAATCTTCAAGGCTAGTTTAATGCAATACCTTTTCTGTATTTAAAAAAAAATGTGATTGTGTGGTGTAGATGCTACCTCCCTGTAAGTTCACATGTATGTGTGTGCGCATGTGTGTGCTTGTGCCCATGGAGGTTCAAAATCCTTAATCATTCTTCACTTTATATACTTAAGCAAGGTATCTCATTGAAATGGGAGTCCTCAATTTCAGTTCAGCTTGCCAGCTTGTCCTGGGGACCTCCCGAGTCTCTTCCTCCCAAGCACTTGGGTTA
This sequence comes from Arvicanthis niloticus, assembly GCF_011762505.2. Taxonomy (NCBI): domain Eukaryota; kingdom Metazoa; phylum Chordata; class Mammalia; order Rodentia; family Muridae; genus Arvicanthis; species Arvicanthis niloticus. Next base: position 24,801,181 of record NC_133435.1, read on the forward strand.
TAAGAAATCATAAGAAATCATTATCCTAGTGAATGGCTTTTCTGTGCATTCCATGCACCTGAACTCCAGTCTTCGGACTCTCACAGGAAGTGCTCAGACTTTGAAGGGAAGTGCTCTGACTTTCACAGGAAGTACTCAGACTTTCGCAGGAACTGCTCAGATGCTCACAAGACGTGCTTTTATTGACTGAGTCACCTCTCTATCCCTTGATGGAGATGCTTTTTGTGTTCCAGAAGTCAAGAGACTTTTTAAAGTGAATAGATAGTAAATGCTCTTCCACTGAAGGGTTATAGGTCTGTGTCAATGAATCAACTTGGCTACTCTACCTTGTAAGCAACCCACTGGGAACTCACAGCAGGGAACAGCAGTGGTAATTGAGTAAAACCCTGTTTATGTGCATTGAGACAGGGATGCCAGGTAATTTTCATGTGTCAGGAAATAAATATTATGCTTCATAATCATTAGAAAATGCAAAAGCCATTCTTGGCTCAAGGGCTAGATTCAGTTTACCACTCTTTGATGTAAGTTATTGAGGAGCCTGTCCACTGATCTCAGTTGGTGGTTGATAATTCAGTTTTTGATGGTGGCTGAAGACAGAAAAAGTAATCACCTTAAACACACTTTCATGCTTACAGAAAAAAATATTGTATCTATACAGATAAAGGGAGGTATTGCAGGATGTTGCAACCCATGCCTTATTTCTGTCATAGGAGAAAACACAGAGCAATTAGGGACTTTTAAATAAAATGAATACAAACACAGAAAATCTTTCAGAAACATTTTTTGTTAGAAAGCTGTTATAAACTCAATATAATCATAAGTATTTTCTATATTAGAGGCATCTAAAATATCAAGTATAGGCATAATGATTGCCTTTGAAATAATAAGTGTAGATGCAAAATGATACAGTCCAGCAAAACACTGGACACACTTTCCCTTCATGTCCATAAACCATTCTCTCCAGGGTAGAAAAAGCAAAGTCAACACATTCTAGCTCTCAGAGGTTTCTGGTGGAAGATGGTTAGTATTGTGGTCACACTAGTGCAAAGAACCCTTCATACCAAGGTACTAAAGAAAAGGAATTGTACAATGTATGTCAAGGCCATCTTATTTATTTATGTAAAATAAATAAATATTTGTTAGTTAAATATTGTTAGTTAAGTATATGTTTCTGCTGGCTAAAGAAATCTAACAAAAACTCTGCTGTGCCTTTGCACCACCAATGGAAAGAGAGCACTTGTTCCCTGAGCAGTGACAAATTCAGTGTCCACCAATGATTGGATTATGTTGCTTTTCCACTCTCTATGAAACTTCAATTACTTCTTTCAATAGTTACTGATTATTCTGATGGTTAAAGAGAACTTAATAAATGAATGGTAGAATCATTTAAGCCTTTGTTCTACATGAATTATGGTCTTCTAATTTTATTCTCAAAGTATTTTTCCATAATTTATAATGGAGGAAAGGTTGAAGAACATTTTAAAATCAATCAAATGAAATGGGAAGAAGTAGTAAATTTTCATATCCTTCAAAGAGTTTAACACGTTTCATTCATGATTTTGGTTTTACTTCCTTTGTTTTGTTAGATGTAATTCCAAAAACAATCCAATTTTGCATCTGCCCTTGTGTCTTTCTGTCTTATTCATGCCTCTCAGACAGAAGAATCCGTCATGTTACATTTTTCCCTATAAAATAATTGAACAAAAAAACAACAAGACAACCATTCATTTATCTATCTTGTACTATTATAGACTTGATATAACTTGATTATTGTTGGCCTAGAACAACTTCAGACTGCCCTTCTACTAAACCCCATCTCTTTAATGCTGCAATGACATCTCCTTTCATCTCAGCAAATGACACTTGAAAATGAGTATCTGTTGCCACATAGGAAGTAGAAAGATGAGCACTGTCCCCCCACCCTTCAAATAACAATGATAGAAACAACATTTTGAACAATTTATAAACACACAGACTTTTCTGGACCTCACTGAAGAACTGAAGATGCAAACTGGTTACCTAAGATAACTTTAAAGAAAGATAAGAACTTCTAAGGACACATCTGAGCCAGCACATATTTACCTGGGGCAGGTGTTTACCTATGAGCACAGGGCAGAAGTTAGTCTGGCACAGGGACCCTTTGAGTACAGAACACTTGAAACTGCAGTAAAAGGGATGTCATACTTAGCAGCTTTCAAGTGTTTGCAAAATATACTATCTAAAGCCAGGGAACTATCTTAGAAAAAACAGGGCAGTCCAAATTGAATGACAACCACTGTAGAAGAGATATAAAGGGCCAGGTGGACCCTTTTTCTCACTTTTCCAATGGGTAGAAGCTTCAAAGTGTCAGGATGAAGAAAAATGAGCACTACCATCCTTTGAGACCAGGTGAAAACCAGCTACAAACATGAAAAGGACAAAGAACACATAGTTAGTCCAGAATGAAGTCCACGGCTGGAGCAGACTTCCTGAGTAGGTTCTAGTTTCACATCCTTGACAAAGTGTCTGACTCAGACTAAGACTTAGTCTCCCTTAGTGCAAGAAAATAGTTTCCCTCCCCTGCCTGGAACAAGATATCAAACTTTAGAGACAGTGGACTTTCCATTCTTTGGTGAGGACAAAGAGTTTTTTGGGGAGACATATTAAGGCATGCTATAAGGGAAGAGTCCAAAGCTGAGCATGGAGCACCTGTGTGATCACACCCTCTAGAATACTGGCCCCTGTCTTAAAAGCAAGGCAAATCTGGAAGAAAATCTGAAGATCATGATGGACAAATGAAAAACAAAACAAAACCTCCCCATACTATAGGACTGGAGCAAAGCCGTGTGTGTGTGTGTGTGTGTGTGTGTGTGTGTGTGTGTGTGTGTGTGTATGTGTGTGTGTGTGTGTGTGTGTCTTAAATTCATTTACTTCTGTTTTATATATTGAACAAGATTTAGATATGATGCTTACATTGAAGCTATGTGCTAGAAGGTTTTACAGTATTACTACTGATTCAGCAAACAGCCTAGTAGCAAAGAGAGAAAGCCAGTAGGAATAGACAGATCATTTCAGGAGTGTGCAAGAAACCAGGAAATGCTAGAATTGGAGTAAGCAAGCACAGTCTTGGACAAAATGTGACTTCAAGTGGCTCTTGATTAACCTTGACATAGCAGAGAAAAGAATCAGAGAACTGGAAGACAATCCAGTAGAAATATCCCAAACAGGAGACAGGACAAAGGAAGCACAGAAACAAAAGAAAAAAAACCACAACAGTACAGAGCAGCAACTGATGTAAGCAGTGAGTGTTGCACACGTGCCATGGGACATTTAACAGAAGAGAACGAAAACAGACCAAAAAACGTTTGTAGAATGGCTGGAAATTTTCCGAAATTAGGTACCAGACACCCAGTCACAAAGAAACAGAGAGAACACTAAGCAGAATAAATTCAAACAAACCAAACAACCCCGCCCAAGGAATATCATATCCAAATGGCTGAAAACCAAAGACAGAAGGACAATCTTGATGACAATTAGGAGAAAAAGACACTTACATTGAAGGAACAAAGATACAATGTAAAGCAGAATTCTCAATGGTAATTTGCTACTGTGAAGTCTTTAAAAGTGCTTGTAGACAGAAAAACCCACATCCCTGTCAACCTTAAAAAGTCAGTCAAAACTATTCAAAGTAAGTAATGTTGCACACTCTTGTCTAGAAGAAGTGACACAGACATCACAACCATGAACACACTACTCATACTATGAGCACTTGCATAAGGCATGAGCATATGCATACAGGACACACAGGCATAGGCATGTGCACACACACAGGGAAGCACACACACTCATATTCACAAAAGCAGGCAGACACACACATACTCAAATATACATACACATGCACAAGCATGTGCAAACACACATAGTATAAGCACACACACATGCATAATCACATGCACAGGCAAACACCCACACACAAGCATTCATACATATACACACACAAGCCAGCACACACACATGCATAAGCACACACACAGGCAAACACCCACACACAGGCAAGCACATCCACCCACATGCACATAAGCATGTAGACACCCAACACTCAGTCACAGACACATATATATGCACAAGCATGTGCAAACACACATAGGCGAGCATACAGACATGCATAATCACACACACAGGCAAACACCCATACACAAGCAGGCATATACACGCACACGGAGGTATGCATGCACACATGGGCACCCTTACATATACACCAAAAAGTAGGATGTCAGCAGCTTGGGAGGAGGAAGAAATTGGTGAGAGTGAAAGGGGGAGGGGAGGGATATGATCACAATGTATTAATTAAATTTTCAAGCAAAAATAAAAATTTATGGTTTTCAGACAAATACATGAAAGCCCATTTGCCAATAGGCATTAATATAAAAAATAAGAGGCCTCTTTAAATACAATAATATAGTGCTGGGAGCCGACTTTTAGCAGAAAGCGGCTAGATTATCTTTGCAGCCATCTGGAACCATATACCCTGATAAGAGATTTGGGTTTCAATGGCCTCCAACAGCTGAAGCACACTCTGATATCCCACATATTTTGTGTTGCTGTTTACTGCCCCCAGCTGCAAGGCTCACGTGGTAGTCACGCCTGCAAGGCATTGCAGTTCACGTGCTGTCCACGTGCTATCTACACCATACATGCTTATAAGGCGCACGTGCTATCCACGCCTGCAAGGCGTACGGTGCACGTGCTGTCCACGCTATAGACGCCTGTAAGGCTTACGTCATATCAACACCTGCAAGGCACGTGGCAAAAGCGTATAAATAGCTCAGAATTCCCTTCAATAAATGAGACTTGATCAGAACCTCTGTCTTGTCTCCATTCTTCGCATCTCTTCCCCTTTATGCTCTCTCTCTCTCTCTCTCTCTCTCTCTCTCTCTCTCTCTCTCTCTCGCTCGCTCGCTCGCTCGCTAGACCCTGACCCTCAGACCGGAGCGGCAGCTTGGGCCAAGACACAGTGGCCGCCAAGCGTGGAGCGGAGCAGGCCGAAACATTTTGGCCCACAAAGCCGGGCAGTACGGGCCGGGACAATATAGTTTAAGAAAAAAATTGATACACAAATATTAACAGAGTAAGACATTAAGTAAATGAAAATTAAGTAGAAAATTCATATTTTCTTCTTATTTTGTCTTAATATATCCTTATATGATCTGGTAATACTATTCAAAGGCATTGGTTAATTAGAAATTAAGGCAGATTTTCAACAAAGAGCTGTTTATAGCTACCTCGACTTTGCAACTTTCCATGGCAAAAAACAGCACCAAAGTACTTCAGTGATTTCCTTTTCCTTTTCTTTCCTACCTACCTGTCTGTCTGTCTGTCTGTCTATCTATCTATCTATCTATCTATCTATCTATCTATCTATCTATTCAATTTGACAGAAGTTAGAGTCAACTGGGGAGAATAACCTCAGCTAAGAAAAGCCTACTCAGATTGCAGTAGTCAAGTCTGCAGGGGCATTTTCTTGATTGATGATTGATTTAGGAGGGTCCAGCCCATGGTGGGCGGTGCAATCCACGGATGCGTGGTCATTGGGAATATAAGAAATCACTGAGGAAATAATGAGGAGCAAGCTGGCTTCGCTCCAGAGTCTCTGCTCCAATTCGAGCCTCCAGGTTCCTGCTTAAAAGTTCCCACCCTAATTTCCCCCAGTGAGGAGTTTTGATCCTGACTTGTAAGCCTTTCTTCCCCAATTTGCTTTTGTCTTATCACAGCAATAGAAGCCTAACTATGACAGCATGTGATTAGGGAAATAGGATTACACCCATTGGATGGAATATTCCTTAGCTATAAGCATAGGCAAGTATCTAATCACAATAATGCCATGGATAAATCAAAAAGACTATTCTCAGCAAAAGCAGCTAAACAGATGAAAGGATATATATTAAATGGTTTCATGAATATAAAACTGAGAAAACAAATCTAATTAACAGCAACAGAGAACAGATCTTTCTCTGTCTGACTAGGAAGTGCCACAATAGCACTTCTGAGCAATAGAGATAATCAAATTTTCATTTCCACATGTACACAATTTTTTCATTTTCAAAAATTTCCCTGACATATCAAAGCAGAAATCATAGCATGGGTCATAGTAAAACACAGTTAGAAATTTCATTTATCCCTGTATGTGTGCTTCAGTGCACAAACATGTGCACACACTGGGGACTGTGTGCTATGTCATGGGTGGATGTCAGAGGACAATTCTGGTAAGCATGTTCTCTCTGAGTCCATGTGGGTTCCAGGAATTGAATTTAGGTTGTCTAGCCTGAGTGTGGTCAAAATTAGAATGTATTTATAAAACGTTCATGAGATGTAGCTAAATACATGATTAGCTGAATACTCTGACATACATATATTTAGTCAGAAATGATGACATTCAATGTTGTCTAAGTATTCAGGCTACAGGATAGAAAAACATCAGAAGTTTAGGTGAAAGAATGTATAATAAGGCAAATACCAAATTTAAAGTCTTAAAAATTCATTCATTTTTAAAATAGCGGTGTTTCTGTTTGATACTGCTCATTGAAGATACAGTTTTCAAAACTGCAAAGTGAAAGCGTAAGTCCATTACTGGAAATGGAATGGGAATGAGCTGTGTAGACATTTCAGAACATAAAGTTATACTACCAAGTAGTTTATGGCATAAAAACAAAGTCCAGGAGGTATAAAAATTCCAGAACAACACATCCTGCCTAGATTAGCATAATAAAATAACTTTTTTGAGTCCACAAATAAATCTGTTTGAATACATAAATCACCTTTATTTAATATAATTCCAGCTCAGATAGCTTTATTAATAGACTTAATCACTTCAGACATCATGTTAGCCATATAAGACATATCCAGAATATACAAAAAAAGAAAGAAAGAAAGAAAGAAAGAAAGAAAGAAAGAAAGAAAGAAAGAAAGAAAGAAAATAAGACTTAAATTGTTTTATGGGTCCATGATAACCTTTATGTCAACATATTAAAAGAATATTACAGGAAAGGAAAATTACAAGGCTACCTTATTGAAGGACATAGCTCAAAAATAACTGTGTAAGTAACATATAGGGGGATAATGTGTCAGTCGTTAGGTTTCTTGCCCTTAGATAATCAATTAATGTAATTTATACATAAAAATACATAGAGAAAAGTAAATGACCATGTCAGAAAACATGAAGAGCTTAGTACTGGAAAATTGTGATGTGTAAAGTCTCATCAGAATTAAGAATTATAAGGAAATCTCCGTCAAATGGCACCAACAAAATAATCTAAGCAAATCTCAGAGTTAGTGGTAGCATGTCACATGCTTCCCTTCAGATATAAAGAAGAGTATAAAAGATCCAATCTTAGCACTTGTAGAAAAATCGTATCAATAAGGCAGGAAAGGTGGGTAGGATGGAAGGAGCAATGGAGAGAGAAAGGGAGGAGAACAAAAGGAAGAAAGAAAGCAAGAATGAAGGGGTAGAGAGAAAAGAGGACGGGAAAATAGAGCCAGAGAAGAAAGGAGGAGAGAACAGGTAGATTATAAATTTGGGGAAGAAGTCATAGAAATTTATTAGTACATCATATAATGTGTGCAGAAAAACAAAAAATAATTTTTATATTCAATAAAAAGTTTATTTTGTATCTATTGGAATGTATAGTAAGTCAATATTTTAAAATCTATATTTATGTCTTACTAGCTATATAAAGAAAAATGACAATTTTGAATTAGCATTTATAATATCAACGATGTGAAATGCTTAGAGTTAAATAAATAAAAATGTTCAAATGCTATTTTAAAGAATAAAATCCTAAAGAAGTGGAAGGAAATGGCACTTTTGTGAATTGAAAAATAAATATTTTTACAGGTATCAATTGCTGCAGATATTTCTGTAGAGTTAACTAAAATAAAACTCCATTTGATTTTTTGTGAAAACCAATAAAATGATACTAAAACAGCTATATGCATTTAAAATTGATAATCTTGAAAAGTACAAGGGGAGACACCTGAAAATGTAGACATCGTGTTAATTCAGATCTGTTTGTTTGCATAAGGACAGTTATAACAATAGGGCAGAGGACAAGAACAGAGCAGAAAAATATTTCTTTTACAACCAAGACCTCTAACATTTCAGCAGGAAAGGTAAACGGTAGTTGCTTTAATAAGTGGGACTGGTCAGAAGGAATTTATATTGTGAGTTAATAGCCACTCAGCCCGAGCACCCTACCTCATGGCAAATGGATACATAGATTCTAGAAATGGTAGATATAAATTTGAAAGATAAAATATTTTTTAAATGGTGTTATCTTTCTGAAGTTACAACAAAGAAACACTTTACATACATGTCAAGAAAAATCATAACTCAGTATACAGAAAGCATAATGAACTGGACTGCAATCACCCTGGGACCATCTATACCATAAGACATCAAGAAAAGAATCAAAATATAACAAATCAGTACATATAACATTCACAATTTACATAAATTACTCTATTACTATATTATTACCAGCCCAGTGAACTAAAATAACACAAATGTGTTCCTTCAAGGATTTAGATTTCAGAAGTCTGAAATTAGTACCATTGGGACAAAATCAAAGTGTCAACAGTCCTTGGGCAGAGTGTGTTCTTTGCCTCTTCTTGCTTTAGTAACTGCATTGATTCAGGCTCTAATTCCATCTCACCTTATCTCTTGTATAGATGCCAACTTTTCCTCTGATTCCTTCTTCAAATGATATACTCAGTTGCATTAACAAAAAAAAAAAACACCTAGATATTCCAAGATAATGTTTTTATCTTAACATATTTAGTCATACGTGCAAAATTTTTACCGTATTAAATAGTATTTGTAGGTCTCAAGGATTCAGACCTGTTCTTCATAGGGCAGCCTGATATATTTAGGAAGTCTCTGCTCTCAGAATTGTATGCAGTTTAATTGGCAAGTGGATCGAATAAAAACTATGTAAAGGACTCTTATAAATCATTAAACTAAAAGCAATCTGATAACATTTACACAATGACTTAAAGATAACTTCATAAAGAAAGGTAACTACATGGCTTATAAGCATATAAAAATATGATTTTCCCCATTAGATATGAGGGAAATAAAAAGTAAAATCATACTGAAAGAAAATTAGGTACATCTGCTGACTTACTGGCATGGTTAAAAATGAGACCAACAACCTCAAGTTCTGATCAAATTAAGCCTCTGTGCTTTGCTGACACTATAAACTGTTAAAAGTACCATCATGAGCTGTTAGTACTTTTAATTGAATGGTATATCAATTATACTTCCTAGTTAAATATATGCAAAAATGCCAAAATGTTTACAGAAGTACTCTTCACAATAACCTAAAGCCAGAACTGAGCCCAGATGTCTGTCAACAGTGAGGGGAATAAGTAGGTGATGATATATGATATTTGTAACAGATTTTCTGGATCTATTCTACCCATCTCCTGGAAGAACTCTCTGCCATCTTCATCCATATACTGTCATTTCAACTGTCAACATCTCCATCTCTACCAAAGACTGTCCTGAGACTCAGGGAGCAAACTTCCGCTTTCACGAAAAGAGGGGGTGACCTTAACCAGTGAATTGTGTATGCAAGAACAAATACCCAGTTTTGTTTACCTGATCTAGAGGTCCATGAGAAGCAAGTTCTACCCTGTCCAGTGCTCTTGTGATTTAGGAAACATTCCCCATCAAGGAAACCTTGATTAGTTTTTGACATTTTGTATTCCAGTTCAATACTCACACCCCTCCTGAATTTTATTAAAAAACAACGAAATGATTTTAAGAACAATACTTGTTTAGGGAAAGAGACCACATCAGATGTGAGACTTGGGCTGTTCTTGACATTGGTTAGAGAAGCTTCAGTTTTACAGTAGACAGCAAGCAATCAATGATGCCATATGTTATTGGTTAAAGTACCAAGGAACAGACTGAGAGCTCTCAGTTTAAGGGAGAGTCTTTCTCATACAACCTCGTATACCCAATGGTGGGGAATAACAGTAAAAAAAAAAATCCAAAACAGATATAAAAGCCTGATGGGAGGAAGGCTGTGGAATGCAGACATATGAACTAGAAATAGCTATGACACTCATGAACTCATACTAGCTAAGACTATCTACACAGGACAAGAACAATGTAAAGTCAGCCAAAATTTTTGCATAGGTAAGAAAAATGAGTGCACTCTGGCCTTGTCCTTTACTGAAGAGCTATTGGCATAGGATAGCTGCTTTCTTCTCTCTCTCCTTACCTTCACTCTTTAAAAATGAGTGGCCATTGGCAAATTTCCTACATCTATACATATGTACAGCCCTAACTGAAGTTAGTAGGCTATCAAAAAAAAAAAAAAAAAAAAAAAGTCAAGAGAACATGAAGTTGAGAGGGAGCTATGTTAAAAGGGATTTGGAGTTGGAGGGAGGAAATCTAGGGTGGATAGGATGAAGTCTCATTGCATACATATATAACATTCTCAAGAACAAAGATAATTATTATTTAAAAGTGCTTATCCTCATTTTTCCCTTTGGCAGATACAATATAAACCACATTCATATAAAAATAACCTATTCCGAAGTACCATAACATGGGTTAATTCCACAATGGTTTTGGGAAAAGTAAACCAAATGCAGAAAAAAATATATATCTTTGCTTATTTATATGTTCAATGCTAGTAAAATGTTTAATTCATGCATTGAAGAATTGGGATATTAGATATGAACGAAATTATGTATGAAAGCAAGGCTTAAGAGGGGATACTCCTGTGTCACCAAACAGCATCTCTGGCACCCTAGTGGTACCTATACACACACATCCTCCTCTCAGCATTGTGAGCTATAAACCTAGATATGTACACTTTTATAAAAGTTAATCGACTAAATAAGTAAACATTGAAAAAATGTTTAACTGTTTAACTGGCATCAAAGCTCCAATATTCAGAACTAATCAAGATACATGCATTTCCAATCTGTATCATAATATATAAGTGACTTCAAACTTAAAATATATGATAAAATTATATATATATACATATATATAATCACTTAATAAGACAAAATATTATATCACATGTTAATAATAATTATTTAAATAAAAACAACAGTACAACAGTAAATATACATGAAAATTCTGTAAGAAAAAAAGGCAAATTTTAGAAAATGACATTGTTTAGATATACCTTCTTGGGCTACCTTCAGCATTGTATTAATGTTTGTTCATGTCACTCATAAACATGTAATCTTAATAATGCATCAACCTAAAATTACTGAGATAACAACATAAAAAAATTAAGAATTGTATACATGAAGACTATATTCATAACATCTCCATCTCTCCTTCTTCAACTCCTGTCATGTTCCCCCAAGTCCCACTCAAGTTCATAATCCCTACTTTTGTAATTGTCATTAAAACACACACATGCACACCCATGTGAACACAGATGGTAACACATGCTATGCTAAATACATAAGCCTTCACTGTGAATCTACTAAATTTAAAATTTATTTATTAGTAGTAAAAATTATTAGTAATTTTAGAAAGAATGATTACATTTAGTATGATAGTAATTGACATCAAGACTAATTGATATTAGGCTGAAATTCCTAATTAATGGGCTGTATAAGTTCAGAATATCGAAAAGACAATTGGTTCTTTGAGAGAAATCCTAGAGAGCCTCCTGTTCCCTTCTCTCCTTCACATTTCTCAGGTCTCTGTTAACAGTTGACAAATAATGGGTGCCCCAATTTTCAAAGCCCTAAGCATGCCTTTAAGTTGAATCTGCTTTATTACTGTGTTTTGGAAAGGAAGCTAAGCAGAGCTTCACATGGTCCACGGCACACTTTGTCTCAGATGTCTTCGCTCCATGATCAAACCAAGACACTGGCAAGGCCACTAACAGATGGGCTGCAGCTTTCAATATGACTTCAATCAAGCAAAAACCCTGTCCTGCAAATAACTCTTGATCCAAGACTTCAACACTAGAAAGAAGAAATATAATTGACAGCCAAAAGGTATCCTTATCTGATATGGGGTTGAGCGTTCATTGCTGCAGAAAACTCATGACTGGAGTTTAAGACCATAAAGCCACAGGTGGATTCCTGTTATCCAGGATTTATGGTTCTTACTCGCAGTGCTCATTGTCACCATGCGTTTAATGAACTTGATAATGGCACTCTCCTAGAAGCAAACGTAGTAATTGTAATGAATCCTGCCCGAGTGTTACAGAGGTTAGCGCTGACACAAACAGCAGTGGGTGAGTCCTCCTTGCATTCAAACACTGCAAACATCAATATACGGTCTAGATATTTCAACTAGGTTCTACATTTTTAAATGTTATATTTAATTATTTTTTTATTTTCAAAGAGAACTGCATGTATGATAGACTTTTCATTATAAAACAGTTTATACAATTCAAATGATGTATCATGTATTTATATTGTGAAATATAAAAATTTATATAGTAGAAAAACTGGCATATATTAACATATATAACATATTTAACATATATCAAATAAAATATAAAATAAAAACTGAATTCCCAATAAAGGGCTTATCTTTCCAAGCTTTACTTTAGTAATTAGAAACATTTGGTTATTGCTTACCAAACATCACCTACTGTGCTAAGCACTCTCCCTTTTAATTCTTACAAGAGACATGAATAGTGAGATATTACTTATCTATGAATCCAAGGGAACCAAAACAAAGACACATTAAGTAGATTGAATAGATATTATATGAGAAAAAAAGAATTCAAATCTAGGCTGTAGATTTCAAAGTTTTATACAGAGTGTTCAATACTGCTAGTATATAAATATATCTAAAAATAAGTAGATGAATGGTTTTCTTTTATAAAACAAGGTATAAAATCTAATATATATCTTTATGTATGTAAATATATTATACATAAAACATAATACCTAAGTGCTCTCTACAAAACAATGCTACTGAAAGGATTAGAGAGGAAAATTAACATATTATGCAGATTAAGAAGAAATTTACACCAAAGGAAAATCTATGGTATTTATCTGGTTGTTGGATATATAGACACATCACATTTCCTATTGGATTCCAAACATTTTAAAGAAAACAAATATTCCTGTCCACTCTGTCGGTGAGCTAATGAATATGTATGCTAAACAAATGTGTAAACTATCAGAAGATATACTGCCTAGTAAGTGACAAAGCCAGTCTCGGGAAGATAGTGGCATGATTCTGAACAGAAAATTGACAAGAAGAGAGAGCTCGCTCCATCAAGACAGGATGACTGACAATTGAACATAAATAAATTTGACTGAATTCCAAGACAACAGTGGAAATAACCATCTTTCCAAAGATAGTCTCCTGTAAATGGAGAAGCATAGAAGGAAGCCATTATGTTCCCATGGAATTCATAATCAAGAAGGGATGACTGATGCTCATGTAGAAGATGAAGCTGGAATTCTGCAAGGACCAAGTCACATGTGGTGTGTGAAGGCTCGACAGAGTACAAATCTTACAGCCCTAAAGACATTGAAAGTCACTGAATAGAACATCATGCTATAGATTTTGCTTGTGAGGTTGGCTTTGACAAATCCTAGTAGCCAATTATAGGCTAGTAATTTTATTCAACGTGATGAATCTTTATTAGTCAGCCATTGTGGTAAATATGGAGCTACCCTCTTTGGATTAGTGAAAGCACCACCATTAAACTATCAAAGACCCGATGAGACCAACTGGATAAACTCCACAATAGAAAGGCACTCCGTGGTATTCAGCACTGACAATTTCAGCCCTTCTTTTTTCTTAACACATGGCTGCTCTTTGCTAAAGAAAGTGGGTGGTTGTTTAAATCATATTCTAGTTAGTAAGCGTTGTTTTAGAATAACAGCTAGGGGGCCAGGGATTTTTCTCAGATGCATGCATGCATCAGGGGCAAACCAAGGGTGACAAATCAGTAAGAGTCATCCCTCAGTAGTAGATTTGTTATAAACAAAGGGCTTTTATTTCTATTCTCATTGATTAATTTTATTGAGAATGTACATATGCATCACTCTCTAGACTTGTTAGTCTGAAATAAAAAAAATTGATTCTAATAAATGAAATATATAGATCTCCTTTAAAACATGTATTTATTCTGCCTCCAGTGTATATTTCCATCTTGATAAAATATGTTTAGGCAAAGCATTTATATTGGGGGGCTTTAAATGTAACAAATATAAATATGCTTCATTCTCACAAAGTGACAAACAGGACCATGGATGAAGTTGAGTTGATGTAATTATTAAGTTATTAACAGAGATATAGGTTCAGGTTTAGTGCCAAGACGAGATGCATCAGGTTGGAAAAGTACACCCTTTAACAAAGGCAGAGGTACTGCATGGCACTTTAAAGCTTCCTTTGCACTTTTATTTGGAGCTTCAATTAGATTTGGTTAATTTGCATAATATTTTTACTTGTAGAAAAAGCACAGCCAGCTCATAAATGACACATGTAACAATGGCTTGTTCAAAATAAACTTAATTCTAACCAACAAGCCTTGCTGGAGTCCAGGACTCTAGTCATAAATACCTCTTTTTCTTTTGATTTCAAGCTTTTAGTTTATACTCGTTCACATTCTTAATGCAGACCACTGTACAATTCATCCTGTAATCATATAATATACTGATTAGAATGTAAGAAACATTGTTCTTATTACTAATTATCTTTGCATGTTCAGTACATTACTTCTTTGTTAGTTTTGATTCCTGTCTTAGGTACTGTTTTGTTGCTGTGGAGAGAGAGACAGAGACAGAGACAGAGACAGAGACAGAGACAGACAGAGACTCTGGTCCTGGCAAGGTTTTTGAAACCTTAAAGCCCATTCCTGGTAACACAATTTGTGCAATAAGGTCACACTTCCTAATCCTTTCCAAATACTTCATCAGCTAGGAAATAAGCACATAGAGCCCACGGGAGACATTTTCACTTAAAATGCCACAGTATTTTTTATCTTATTTTATTTACAAGATCCTTCTCATTAAAAAAAATGGCAACTTCTATTCTTCCTTTGAGCTTACCATGTCCTTTAGCGTCTAGCACTAGTTATGACTGTTTTGTGCTCTTATTTATCAAACAAAACACCTCATTTTTGTAATGCTATTTAAATGCATCAAAAAATTGGAGTCACAAAGGAAGTTTGTAATGTATACATAAAATAAATGTGTGCAATAACCTTTAAAGTTCCCTTTAACTCTAAGATTTCCTGACTTTTCTTAGAAAATGCTTAGGAGGCATTTAGTCACAACTGCCATGCATAAACGATTTCAATATACTGTTGGAAAACACATTTTTATTCTTATTTGTTACACTCAATTATTTCTTCTCCATCCATCCAAAAATATTGCTATCATTTGAATTTGTAGATCACTATCCTAATGCTTTGTTTTGTTTTTTTTTTTTTTTTAAAAAAAACTAAGGTTGAGTTTAACACAACAGGCTTTCTTTCTATCGTGGTACATTTACTGAACATAATGAAGAAAGGAAGGAAGGAAGAAAGGAAGGAAGGAAGGAAGGAAGGAAGGAAGGAAGGAAGGAAGAAAGGAAGGAAAGTTGAGCAAATCAGTATGCAAATTTCTTTTTAAGATTATTACAATTGTTATAATAGAGCAGGAGACATGGGGTAAGTTATGCATAAATACAAGCAACTCAATGTCCAGCTGTCTTGGGGAATTCACATCTTCTACCCCAGCTCTGGTTTCACAGGCCATGGCCCATCTGACATTTACCCGGGGTAGTGTCGCTTTTCTCTCTACTCTTCTTTGGTTTTCCATTTCAAAAAACTTAAAAGCATTATCCACCTGCTTCAGATAAACTCGAGATTGTCTCACAAACAGATACTTCTTCCAAAACCAAATTAAATCGAAAGCAGAAAGAAGACACAGAGAACATTCAATTTCCTTTAGGCTCCTTGCCTAATTCAGCTTGGGCTCAGAGCCCGATTTCCACTGAACCTATTCTAGTTTCTTTAAAGTCATGGATAAAAAGACAGTCCTGATTATCATGATCTCTCACTCCTGTCTAGCTTATCAGATTCAGAAAGCCCTTTCTTAGACTCTGGCTTGGTTTTGTGTGTGCAAGTTTGAGTGGCCTTGATTAGGTGACTCTTCACTGGGAAACTTAAAATGCATTACAATAAAACTGCATAATGTCTTCCATTTTCACTCTCTGCTTGAATACAAGTTTGTGAAAACAGCTGTCTGTTCCAGTATTAAAGCATTTTCATTAAACAATTAACTATTGATGGACTCTGGATGTGACTTTAATCTGAAATTGCTTGTGGGCAATCAGCCACTCAAAATCTACCCCAGATCTATTAACTGAAGAAAATGAAATGCACCTGATTGATACTAGCCTTTTAATCTAATGATGACAACATAGGAGAAAGCATTCTTAAAACTGAATGAACTGTTTACTCTGAGAAATGGCACCATTCTAGTGAGGCCACATGCAAAACTGTTATGTCACTTTGGAGAATATGTATTCCCAAATGAAGTATTTTCATAACTAAGATAGGCCTACTTCACACCTATCATTCTAAACAGATTTGTATTAGAATCAATTTTGTGCCTCCATTCTTTTTGTACATAGAGCCTACTAATATTTTCAGTGTTGTACTTACTAATAAATTACTATGTCCAGAAAGGACATCTGAAACTCAGGCTAATTAATTAATTTAAATATTTATCGCATTCCCTACATTAGGATATACGGCTTTAATTCTGTGGAAAGGTGTTCTGGGAGCTTCTTTGCCCATGTTTAGAAATCTGGAAAATGGTTGCACAAAGATTCAACTCTGTCATCTATGATGACATTTTGGCTGTATTGATCTTGTTCAGGCCAGTAACCACAGGCAGCGTGAGTTCGTGAGTGTGACAGCAACTTCGACCCCAGAGTTTTGTGTTTCAGAGCACTCCTTCCTTGTTTGGCTCTTACATCTTTCTGGATCCTCTGCTGTGATGCTCCCTGAATGTAATCTGTTGGGAAGAAGAGCTAAGAATGGTGTTTGGTCCACGATCTAACATTGTAAGAATAGCTATGATTTCAGGAAGCACACTGGGGCAGCGAGAAAGTGCCTGACTATTTGTACATGAAACCTTTCATTGGACCTCTAGAACTATATGAAATCAGACACACTGGTGAATATCTATATTCCAGCACCCAAAAGCTGAGGGTGGGGGGTGAGAAATTTAAGGTCATCCTTAACTATATGGGATGTTTGACATCAGCCTTCACTCCATGAGACCCTGGCTAAATCAGGAACCTCAACTAAGACATGTTGTGAATAGGACAGCAGATTGGTTCTCTTAAACACTAGTGGATCTTTAAAAGTGACTGATCCGAGGAAGTGGGACAGCGAAGGAAGGGGGGGATTCTACATGCGATCTTAAAAAAATACCTTAAGAAATCTTAATAATGTATAGACTTCAGTAATTAAGGATTTATCCATTTGGCTAATTAAATTCTGACAAATGAGCCCAACCAACGTAAGATAATAATAGCATAAAATGAGTCTATCATGTATGTGAATGCTGTAATGTTCATTTTCTGTAAATCTAGCTCACTTTCTGTGAATCTAATTCTATTCTACAATTAAAAGTGCTAATGAAGAGGTAAAACAGAAGTCACTCTACAGGTCCCTGAACTGAAAACCTGCAAACACAGTCCTAAGCTACAGTACACTATTTCTGGTGAAGACTTGGAAAAAAAAAATGAATGCGATTTTATCTTGTCAAGACAACTTTTTAAAACCAAGGTTTAGCTCGGGTTATATTTTAGTTTCCCTCTGACCATTTTACCCAAGCTAGTCATTATTTTCACAGTATCACCATGGCAAGACTATTCCCCAACTCTTTCACAAAGGCTTATGTGCCTGCTGATGTGTAACACCAAATCCATTCGGGATATACACCAAATCCATTGAAGTTGTTGAACGTAACCTCTTAGAAATGTTGCCACCTTGTTAAATAAACATCATCATTTAAGTGTAAACTAGTAATTTTTCGTTTTGTCTTTGCTTAGTTTTGACTGTAAACCATTCAAAAACTCCCCATGTACCCATGCTGAGTGAATTTAAAATACCCTGAGACTTCAATGCAAGGCACAAGCACTGGAGCGACTCCCAAGCTGAGTAGTAATGTGTATGATAAAGCCATAGGCAGTCACGCTTCAACGCAGTTACCTTTACCTGGTACCCAGGCTGTGTTTCGGTCAGACACAAGAATAGGTTTATATTCTTTTACTGAAAGTCAGTTTTTACACAACACCAATTTATTTTAATTACATTACTATGGTTTTCATTTAATTTTTTTTTTTTACAAATTTAAGTTTTCTTACAAGTTTATATTGTATATTGAACAAATTTCTTCCTCAACTCCCTACCTTCCTTTTTATCTCCCTTAATCCTTCTAAAATGACTCATGTAAATAATGCTATTGTAAACTTGTACAGATAAATGGCATTATCTAATCTTCAGTTTATAGTAAAGTAAAAATGATAGGGTCTTTGTGGAAAACACACATCTGTAAAGATTTGCAAACAGACTGAGCCAAATTTTCCTAGGAACAGACTGAGACCATATTGACAATCTGGCAATAATCATATTTACTATAAATGATGAAAAAGACCACTTGTGTTATACACACTGGCATGAAAGGCCCTTGGATACAATTGCTTTTATAGTCTCTGACACGTGGCAAATTAAGTCATATTTTATAGATTTCCATTCTACTCATTCTTAAATCTCGCCATGCAGCTAAATAATATTCTCTCTCTTTGCCTCCATTTCTTCCTCCCTCCCTCCTTCCTTTTCTCCCTCCCATACTCTCTCTCTCTCCCTCCCTCACTGTCTCCCTATCTCGTTAGTTCTTTCTTGATCTACTGTGGCTGCCCTCAAACTAACTACATAGTATAGGAAGACTTTGCACTCTTCCTGTCTTCACCTCCCCACTGCTGGAAATACAGACACACATGCAGTTATATCTGTGTCCCATCAAAACCAAAGCTTCAAGAATGCTGATCAAGCACTTCCAACCTAGCTATACCCTGACCCTTAAATAATATTGCAATTACTTCTTTTATTTTTTGAGAGTAACTAATATAATTACATCATTTACTCCCTTTCCTTCCACCCCCCCCCATCCAACTCCAATAAAACCTTCCTTGTTCTCTTTCAAATTTATGGCCTCATGTAATTAACTGTTGACACCACACACACACACACACACACACACACACGTATGCACGCCCATACATGCAAGCACATTCACAAGCACACAAACACACAAATGTATAAGACACTTAATGTCCATGATACTACTTACATGTATGTTATCAGGGCTGACCATTTGGTATTGGATAATCAATTGATGTGCTCTTCTCTGGGGAAGACTACTTCTCTCACTCTCAGCATGCCTTACTGGTCTTTAGTTCTTTGTATATTGTTGAGGCCCCATGGTCTTGCCCAGCCCACTTTAGCATGCCTATAGTTAAGATACAAGCAACAGGAGGGAGCTCATACCTAGTACTGTAAACCTAGCACTACCCAGGGCTGGTGAAGTCAGGGATCCTGTAGGATAACTTACAACAGCCACCTTACTAAGTCTTCATAATTTCTACACTCTAAATATTCGTCCGTATACCCACAGACAACTGTAGTCTTCACCCTTCATCAGGAAAAGTTCTCCTTCAAAAGACAGAGACCATTACAGAAAACCACAACCCCAAAAGCTCAGAGTTGTGGAGCACGGTCCTGACTGATACATCCACAATAGGACTCCTACCAAAGGTTCCAGGAATGTGGTGCAAGAGAGGCTGGAGACGCAGTAGAGAGGCAGAGGCTCAGTGCATTTGCTGTGAGACTGCACATCAGAGCAACTTCAGAAACTATACCTGCAGAGTCGCTATGTGAGTGCCCATGCTTCAAGACCTTTACTCGGAATAGCAAGAAACTAGTCTGTGATAACCAAACCATACTAAAATGATAAACTCGTTAGATTAGTAAGGCAGGTATCAGAATGCATGTTGGTGAGAGTGCTTCTGGAGAGTATTAACTAAGGTATAAAGTAGCTTAGGGTGTAGCTGTAGGAGCCAGAGGGGATCAGAAGAAAAGGACAAGCTCCGGTGAGATTACTTCCCTTTGCTTCCTGGCTGCCATGAAGTAAGATCCCCTCTACTGGCCGGCCATATTACAGGATTAATGGGTGGATTTCTAATAGTTCTAGACTCAAGATGGTACAATGGGCTTCACTAGAGAATGCTAGTGACAGCATTACCTTACTGAAGTCAGCTGTAGCCACAAACTTAAATACAAAGAGAGGGATTTTTAAATTATAAATGAGACTTTCAGGCAAATATTTATGTTTGAAAGAGTTTGTGTCATTGTTACAAGCTATCTGTGAAAAGCACGCAGGGAGGTGGTTTATTTACACTGTGGCATCAGAAATTTGAATCAGTCAACTGGTTGGCTTTCAGGCCTGGGGCAAGGCAGAGATGTCGGGGAGGAAGGATGTGGCTGAGGACAGATGTTTACCTCAGGGCATCCAGGAAACCCAAAGGAGTAAACAGAAGGAAACAACTAAGACAAAGCCTTCAAACATTTGCCCATGGTAGTTCACTTTCTTACAGGGCTCCACCTTCTACTGTTTAATCACCTTCTAAGTCACCAAATTTCTATAACTGTAAAGGGATTAAACTATCCATTAGGTCAAAGCCCTCATGGTCAATGAGAGCACTCTCCCAGACAAACAAAGTACACTTTCTTCATCTTCCAGATGTCCCAATCCAATCAAGTGCAGCTACCACAATTAAGACTTCCTTTATGAACAGGAAAGGAAAATCCCATTGTCTCTCTAGACTTGTGCCTTCCAAAACTAATATGCACCTTTTAATTGTGTGTTTTTAATCTAAGTGCTCCCAAATGACAACACAATAGCTCGGTTTACTTTTAAGGGTGTTGTGTTCCTTCAAGTGTATTTGCTGAGGAATGGGGTGGGGTGGAATCCTTGTTTGAAAATGTAACCAACTCCTTGAACTTAAGAAATCAGGACTACTTAAACCAGATCACTCACTAGACATGGGAGCAGCATTCTGCCGTTTGTTATTAGTCCCTCTACCTCAGACTACCACAAAACCAAATAATCCTTAGAAGATGGCTGAAACCCTTCTATGGAAACAGCACATCCTTGTGTAATTTAAGTATATGTTTTCTGTATAAATATATATGTGTAACTTGAAATAACATGTAAGATGAGTGTTAGCATTCTGTCTAAGCTCTGCCCTACAGTTATCTGGCAACAGCCAGGTATGCCTGACTCACTATAAAAGGGGCTGCTTGTCCCCCGCCTTGCTCTCTTGCTCTCTCTTGCTTTTTCTTTCCCCTCCCCCATCTCTCTCCATTCCCTTTCCCCCTCTCTCTCCACATGTTCATGGCCGGCAGCTTCTACTTCTCTACTTCTCTCTTCTTTCTCTCCCCCCAAGCCCCGCCCTCTTAACTCTCCTCCCCATGCCCTTAATAAACTCTATTCTATACTATACCGTCATGTGGTTGGTCCCTCAAGGGGAAGGGGTGCCTCAACATGGGCCTGCTGAGGCACCCCCTTCACCTATACCTGACTACACCTCCATAGAACATATCCCTCCTCTCTTTATCTTTTTATGAACACAACAATAAGCATTAAGTTCAGGTTTTAACCTCTTTTTTTTGGGGGGGGGACAACATTGTCTACAATCTGTATTATTTTTTTCTTACAAGAATGAGTTTCCAGTTTGAGTGGCATTTTCTATAGGATGTAATATTTGGTCTGTTTCTAAGGTAAATTATCATTACATTCAGCTTTCAAACACAGGGCTTCGAGGCTAACACATTAAGTTAAATTTAAATTAAGAGCAACATTTAACTTTTGATTTTTTTCTGGCTTACATGCAGAACTGATCTTTCTCATATGTGAAGCTTTATAATCTTTGAAATGACCTTACTAATAAGAAAAAGCAATTTATCTTTTGATTATTGTTCATCTAATAAAGGTCTTCACTGATCACCTACCAAAAACCTACTTGTATCTTCATACTAGACTGTAACTACTATTTCAAAAATTGCTTTGTATTGTCCTATGAGCTAGTAGTAGAGTCTAACCAGTAATCACTCCTGTATGGATATGTGATTACGTGTAATAATTTTTATTAGGCACTGCTTACTTTCTCTAGAACTCTGTCTTTGAATCCATCGTTTCACACCCTATGTTAGCAGAGGCAATTAGGTATTTGCTAATATTAGCTATACATTAAAAAGATAGTCTGATAGATCAATAAAAGTTTTTAAGTCATAAACAAATTTATAGGTTTTTAGTTTTGGTTCAATATGGTAGATATATAAACAAATATTATAATGGTAGCTATATACATATAGATAGATCTGAAATTAATATATAAAATATACTCTATAATCTTTCAAACTTATAGCCACCTCAAGATGATAAACAACTCTAGTTCCATTTTGAGTGGCAGTGCAATTCATATGGATTTATATGTATATTTGTAGTTGTGGTGGTAAACCATGCAAAGCACTTTCATAGCTATGGTCATCAGAAGTCAAAAATCAACAGTAAATTTTATTTCAAGGCTTCAGTTGATGATAATGTATGTAGCACTGCTATTGGCTTGCCTTACCAACATCTGTTGAATCTCATGTACTTCCAATACAAGAATTGCAGAGTAATGAACTCCAAGTCATGAGCCATATAAAACATTAAGTAGAAAATAGCCCAGCAAACATGAGGACCCCAGAAAGCATATAGACGAAGACCTTCCTGCAGGAGATTGACCTTGAAGGTCAAGGAGAGGTTTGTCTAGTGAAAAGCAAAGAAACTTTAGAACCATTTGGGACAATTTCTTCTCTGCTTCTTTAATTTCAACCAGAGTGTGTGCAATCAGAAGGGTTCCTCTGTGGTTCCCACGGAAGAGGCGCTCAGGTAAGTTTCTCCCTGACTGGTGGGTGCCAGGGCTGGCTGTATTTCCAGCCAAAAGTGAAGGCTTTTTTTTTTTTTTTTTTTTTTTTTTTTAAACCTGAGGGATAAAGGTTAAAGCAAGATGGAAATCTAGTCTTCCTGTGCACCTGAAAACAGTGGGCAACATCCCATAGCTGAAGGGATATGATCCTCAAAGCCAACTCCCAGAGTACCTATGGCTTGTCTCCAAGTAAACAGCAAGATTTACTAAGAAAAACCATGAAACTAAATCATTTCCTTCAAATATTCCACCCTCTCTGGAACATTTCCAATCAGATTGGTCCTTTTCCTGCTTAGGGTGTCCACATTCAAAATGCACAATTGTATTTTTTCAACCGAGAGAAATCTCTGCACAGCATTTTAAGGGGAACTGGCCTAGGAGGACTGAAGTTTTAGGAATGTTTTAGAAATACAGCAGGTTGGTCTATAGCTTGCCATAAGCAGACAAAATGGTAACTTAAAAATTTAACAGCTAGGAGATTATTCTAGAAGCTATGGCGTGAGCAGATCTCATTTCTCATAACTGTGACATAATAAAAAGCAATGGGATAAAGGCAGTGAGAAAAATCAACCCGACCATGGACTAACCCAGAAACCTGCAGCCAGTGAACTTAAAGCAGACTCACTCATTATTTGACTGTGGTAAGATTGGGAATTCTCTTAGAAAGCTGAGTTTGTCTACAGAGCTCAGTGAGTGAGCTGATGAGGGCAGGCAAGCAGATGGGATTGCAATGGTAACAGCCAGAGAGAAGGGGATTTTGCAAAACCCAGCAAGTTAAGAAACTGCTCCACCTGTACCCATTAAAGGTTGGTAATAGCCAGTGACCCAATAGAAACTGGAAGGCTTGACTCTGTGCAATTTGAAGGTTAGTTTTACAAGCCATTACGGTGCATTTCCGCATTCATGCCTTTCCTTTTATTGTCAGTGGGGGGTTGAGGGGGAAAATTGCCAGCGGGCATTTTTCACGTGCAGAGGAGCTGGTGACTTTAACTGTGCCTGTGTTTGTTTGCCCCAATATTCTCAGTTATCATTTATTTTATTAGCAGTGAATTACCATCGGTGCATACGATTTTCAATCTGAAGTTTGGTGGGGTAGGAAAGCTCTCCTAAGGTAAAAATAAATAAATAAACAAGTCGCCTGCTGACTTCACAGGGGTTTCTTTTTCTTTTCCATAATGAAAGTAGGTGTCATCTTTAAAGACATCATTGGTGGGAACTAGCACATAGAGTTAGCTTTATTAGGTGTCTTTTAACAGGGCGTTTAACAGGTAGTATCAGAAGGCCAAGTAAGTATACAGCACCAGAGCAATAACGAGAAGGTGCTAACCAGGGTTCCATTTTTAGAAAGCCTTTTCAAAGGGTTCATGAGTACAGATGTAGAGAACAGGGGACAGAGGCATCCTCAAAGGTAGGAAGAGGTAAAGCAAGAATTCCTTCAGTCATTTATCTGTATGTTTAAATGATGTCCGTCAATACAAAGCATGAAGGCTTGGAAAAAAAAAAACTATATTAGTCAGTTACTTTCAACCTCAACATTTGGGTTTAAGACAACAAACATTTACAATCTCACATTTTCTGAATCAAGAATCAGATCTTGGCTTAAGTATGTGTATTTAACTACAAGTCTCTCCTTGGGTTGGGGTCTCTCCATGTGCCCAGGCTGCAGTCAGCAAGGACAGACTGGGACTGAAGGACCTACTGCCAAGTACACTAGAGATGCTCTGTCCCAAAAGCTGTCTGCAGCATGACCCCAAATTGCCTCTTTGAGTGAGTGAGCTACAAGAGTGCCCAGAAAGGAAAATGACCAAATGATCCAGTATCAAGAATGATAAGACAATGACATTCTGCTATACATTTTAAAAAAAACATGATTCACAGAATCTAGTCTGCTACAGAAGAAGTATTACATATGTAGAAGGATCATTGGGAGTGACTAAGAGAGGTTTCCTAGTTCAAGCAAATGACTTTATTTAGACCAAGGTTAAGGCAATATCACTGAAGCAGATAGCTTGCAGCAGTACAAGAAATGGTTTTCCCATACAGCAGCAAAGATCACCCTTCCTATAGAGCACACCAGTGGCTTTAGGTCTACAGGAGGCAAGGAAATCTATAAAAGGCTTTGCAGCTACATCAGGGCCTCAGGCATTTACTTAGAGCAAAAGGATAGAATGCATTTGCATTTCATTATTTCAATTTTTGTAAACTCCACCTATCCATTAGATGAAATAAAGCAACAATTAAATCTATCTCCCCCACACAATGAAATACTTGCTTGGTTAACCCAAATTATGTTACCTCACCAATGATGAAGCGGGGAGCTGAAAGTTTTTGTTTGTGTGTGGTTTGCAGGGAGCTATTAGTCAGAGTGCATTTAAAGCCTGGTGATGTCACTGATGCCAAGTGCAAAGTGCATCCTGGAGCAGGTCAGTACAAATCATCCTGGAGCAGGCCAGGCACCACACTGTTCATCTCTCACAAGGAAGGATGTGTGTGTATGCTGTAAAGAAATGAATTTCCTAGAGGACACACTGAATACACTTGTAGAGAGTTTTATAAGAGCATGTGGCAAGAACAGTTGTATAGAAAAAAATATGGCTGGGGAACCCAGGGTTCCTCCTGCCATGCTGTGGGCTGGGAATGCTCTGGGTTCCTCCAGCTAGAAGTTGAGCCGGGCTGCTCATTAACTAAAGGCCTCTCCATAGTTCCTCACGGTTCCTCACAGCATGGCCCCAACACACAAGGAAGTCCTTGGGTTTCCAAAACTGGTTTATTGACATGGCAGATGGTGGATGGATCTGGATGCACACCCCACAAAACCCAGGCGGACTGATTTTGGGGAGGAATGTTTAATCAGCTCCACCCTCTGGCCTTCAGGTACCTTATTAGTATGTAAATCTCTCTAGGGCCTGGATGGAGCCCTCCACTGAAGGGTGAAGTTGGAATGGAGATTAGACCTCCAGGAGCCTGGGTTCTGGGGGTATGGCCAAATCCACAACAACCAGGATACCCCTCCATGGCCCAACACAGTTGTTTCTCCAAATGCTTGTTTTCTGGCCTTCTGTAAAAATTAAGATACAGGTAGGTAAGATGGAGAGAGAACTGGAAGATTCTTGCAAAGCAAAATTGTGTGCCAAGAGGTGACTGAAGACAGAATTTGTGGAAGAAGAAAGTGCCCAGCTTAGCATCCAAACGCCTAGGTGTGTTGATAAGATCAATCAAGAATATGGTTGTAAATTTAAGGAAATCAAACATAGTAGTTATAGCTCTGAGAGCTTAAACATGAGATCAAAAATAAATAGAAAAATAACTAAGTAGGACTCCTAAGATAACTTTTAGTGTAAGTTAATCTACAGTGATCTGCTTCAGTCTGTTTTTATCACTGACAAAATTTCTAGTTTGAGATTTTGCTTTAGCCTTGGAAATTGTGAAAAATGTTAAAAGTTAAATTCTATTGATTTGAAATTTAAAAATCAAAGCTCCAATCTTTGAAAAACAAGAGTATTCTAAGTTTTGAAATATGAATATGACAGTGATATTACTCATTATTCTGTGTAGCAATTCCTATTAAATTAATAAGTTTTAACAACAGAAATACTGAGTTTAGTTTTCATTACAACCCCAGTGTGACATTTTTCAATGTTTAAGTTGTAATAGGGTTAGAGGAAAATCCGTGAAATTCATGGTTTTAGAACCAGAAATCTTGTTTTGCTACTTGATTGATACATAAATTGATCTGAATCTTTCTTTGGCTACAAAATTAAAAACAACATATTTTGAAACTTGGTAATACTTAATTTATGTCATTTTATATCCTCACAAATATTAGAATTGCTTTCACTTTATAATAATAGGAATAATGTCCTAGTATTTCTCCCTAAGTAGTCTATTTATTTTCTAAACTCATTTCTGAAAAATATTTTATCAGGGAATTCTAATATCAGAAATTAAGGTGTAAAATTTGGTTTTGCCCCAAATACAACAACAGATTGTATTTGGAAAACAAATAAAGTCTCTTAGTAATAGTAATGGATGGCTATGGTTATGGTTATACTTAATAGAATCCATTTAATATGTCCTTACAAGGGAATGGCTCTATGCTTTATGCTTCTGCCTCCTGAAAGCCTGTTCTGTACCCTCACCCCCTCCACAAGTAGTATCAGCTTTTTGAACAGTGAGGAGGCCAAAGCCAGTGGCTCCAGGAAACAGTAAAACGGTGGAATCAAGACCTGAATACATTCAGATAGTTTGCCTCAAGTGTGCATTACTGTTGAAGGTCTTTGCATGGTTTATTCAACTATATATTACTCTAGCATGTGTTCAAAACAGTTCATATTATACTGTCTCCATACTTCAGAAGAATAAAAGGAAGCATAGTATAGTAAATGGTACTATCAAGATACTCTAGTTATTTTTAAATAACATAGTCAGTTTAAAATGTCCAACAAAATAAACAGGGAGGTTTAGATGTGTTTATTAAATGACCCAAAATTTGGGACTCTGTTATACCTTATGAGTGAGCTGAAATAAAAATGTATTTTCTAGAAAGGATACATAGACTTCCTTTGACATTGAAAGGAAATATTTTCCTAAAATATTTTCATGTTATCTTGGAATATTTAGATTATTAGCCCCTCTAGTGAAGACTGGGTTTTACTTAATTTACTGTTCATTTGTGGTGGGGTGTAGAGAGGAAAACAAGTTTCTCTTCTCTGAACTAAGTTATTATAATGAAAGAAAGCCGACACTAATCATGAAAAGTCTTTATTGATGAGTAAAGACGACTTTGTCAACAAAATACCTCCATCCCATTGATTACATAATGTCTCCTGAGGATTGTGGTAACACTGTCAAAACATGATTCATATCTTTGAAATATCAGATTTGATTTAAATCAATTGCAAAGCCAACTACTTTATTCCACCAGTGGTGAGTAATACAGCAAGTCTCCACAATGTTTAAGTCAGAGAAGAAGTGGAAAATCAGAGGAAGGCCATATGCTGGTGTTGATCTGCTATGCTCGTGAAATGCCAAAAACATGACAAAGGAAGAAGGCTCAAAATACATTTCGGTGCTCACAAAGCAAGAGGAAAAGTTCATTTTTACTTGATCTGGCTTATTTTCTCTTTTCTTTCCAGTCTCAACTTTGTCTTATTTTTAACTTATGTATATACAGACATACATATATATGTGCATGTGAGTGTATGTGTGTGCTCATTTGTGTGACGGTGGACACAGATGTATTGAAGTCAGAGGATACTCTCAGGGTCACTTCTTACCTTCCATCCTGTATGAGACAGGGTCTCCTTTGTATTAGCTGAGGCATGCACTATCACCCCTTAGGATCACTAAGACTACAAATGTTCACCCAGCTGTGTGTGGACTATGGGGACCTGATCTCTGGTCCTCTCACTTGTATAGCAAGTATTTATTTACTTGCTATCTCCCCAGTGGTTAAGTATATTTTAATAAGTATATAATAAATATGAGGTTTTTTTTATGCATTTCTTCTTTCATTCAAGGCAAACAACTAGCAACCATTTAACAGGAAGGAAGAAATTAAACAAAAACAAAGTCTATGAATACTGGAAAAGTACAGGTAACTTTAAGATACAGGTCACAACTCTAAATGTGTCCCAGGTTAAGAGTCTAAGTTCTCACTTACATGGGCTAGTTTGAAAAGACCCCTTTGCCCCATTCCTGGAAAGAAATGACGAGCAAGGGCTAAACACAGTATAAACCCATCTGGGCAATGAGCAATGGAGAGCATGAGAGACCAGAAAAAGTATCTAGAAACCTGTTGAGTACATAAGAGAGATTGTGAACCTTATGTAATAGAGCAGAAAACAAGAAGACCCAAGTGTCATCCAAAGGGACACAGATTCATGGCACCAGGACATAGAGATGACAGCAAGTTAGGACCATACTTTTAAACACCATGCCTAAGTCTGTGGAGAACTGGCTAGAGCTATCCTCTCTGTCTACCCTGCCACTAGGAAAACATCTCCCCTCTCCCACAACTGAGACAACCAGGATGATTATAGCCCAGGAGCCAAATTTAAAATGGGAGACTGGAGGAGCTAGAGACGGCTCAGCAGTTAAGAGCACTTGTTGTTCCTGCATTTCTTTAGACAGAAATAATTTTGGGTCAAAAATTTTGTAGGTGGGTTGGTGTCCCTATCCCTTTATTGGGGGCCATGTCTAACTACTG
Source organism: Arvicanthis niloticus (assembly GCF_011762505.2). NCBI lineage: Eukaryota > Metazoa > Chordata > Mammalia > Rodentia > Muridae > Arvicanthis > Arvicanthis niloticus. The sequence continues at coordinate 24,830,412 of NC_133435.1, forward strand.
GAGGTGGTCTCTTCAAGTTCCATCTCCATACTGTTGGGCATTTCAGCTAAGGATACCCACATTGAGTCCTGGGAGCCTACCACATCCCAGGTCTCTGGAACTTTCTAGAGGTTTTCCCCATTCCACACCCATGGAAGCTGCATATTTCAATTCATTCTCCTGACCCTCTGGGTTTCTCTCCTGTCTCCCCCATACCTGATCCTGCCCCCCCTTTCTTTACCTCTCCTCTCTTCCACCTAGGTCCCTCCCTGCTGCCACCAGTGATTAGTTTGTTCCACATTCTATGTGGGATTGAAGCATCCTTACTTGTGCCTTCTTTCTTGTTTAGCTTCTTTCTTGGGGTCTGTAGGATATATCATGGGTATTCTGTACTTTTTGGGCTAATGTCCACTTATCAGTGAGTACACATCATGTATGTAGTGAGTCTAGATTATCTCATTCATAACAGTATTTCCCAGTTTCATCCATGCAAAATTCATGGTATCCTTGTTTTCTAAATAGCTGAAGAGTATTCCATTGTGTAAAGGAACCACATTTTCTGTAACCAGTCTTCAGTTGAGGCCAACCAGCTCAACTTGGGATCCATTTCATGGGTAGACACTGAACCCTGAAACTATTACTGCTATGTTGTGCTTGTAGGCAGGAGCCTAGTATGGCTGTCCTCTGAGAGGTTCTAACAGCAGCTGACTGAGACAGATGCAGATACTTACATCCAACCATTGGACTGAGGTCAGGGATCCCTATGGTAGAGTCTAGGAAAGGATCCCTAGGGAAGGATTGAAGGAACTGAAGGGGAAAGCAATCCCATAAAAATAACAGTATTAACTAACCTGGACCCCTGGGAGCTCCCTGAGACTAAGCCACCCACCAAAGTGCATATACAGGCTAATCTGAGTATATATGTGCCCCAGGCACATGTTTAACAGAGGGCTTTCTGTTCTGGCCTCAGTGGGAGAGAGTGGGCCCCAGGGAAGGAGATTGCCTGGGGAGGGTACCTTCTCAGAGGCAAAGGGGATGAAGATGGGGGATGAACTCTGTGAAGGGGGATCTGAGGGACAACATTTGGGACGTAAATAAATAAAATAATGAGTCAATGAGTCAATATTTTTTTAAAGAGTATTTGTTGCTCTTGCAGAAGATGGAAGTTCAGTTCCCAGCACTCACATGATGGCATAGGACTAACCATAATTGTAATTTCATGGAAGTGGTTTCCCACTCCTTCCCAGCTCTTTCCCCATTCATAGATGCATGCATGTTAGTCTTCCTGGGGCTACTCAGTAGCTCACTGACACTACATGTGTTTTCTTTTTTTAGTTCAGTTTTTAATTTATTCTCTTGTTATTCTGCAAGTCCACTCCTCCTTTTTCTTAATTTTTACAGTTAATCCTATTTTTTCACTTCAAATATAGTTTTATTGATAGAGATTCAATTTGGCTCATTTAAAATCTCTTCTAATTCACTGTTTACTATGTTGTCTTATGCAGAACTTGTTGAATATTTATAATTATAATAGCCATTTAATATGCTTTGGCCATGAAGTCAGTCATATGTATCAGTTCTGAACTGGCTTTGTTTAATTTTTTTCTTACTTACTTGAATCTCTTCTTGGCAACATCATCCTATTGCTTCTCTTGCAATAATTGATAAAACTGTGAGTTTTGTCTCTGGGGACAGTGGCTATTCATGTTTTCCTACTAATAGTCTTGATTTTTTTTATTTTTTGGAATGGTCCAATTGCTTGAAAGTATAGACATTTTGAAGTCTTGATTTTAACATTTGTTAGGCTGGGCCAGAACATTTATTCAGATCAGTAATTTCCTCAAGCCTTGAGGTAAAACTCAGAACTCCAGCTGCCCTGTGACTTAGGAAATGTTTGATGCATGTTTGGTGGCCCTGTGTTTGCATTATAGATTACTCCTTCACATTTGTTCAGGTTATGCATCCCGAGAAAGACACACACATGCTTTGAGGATAATCAGCTCAATGTTTACCATGGTTTCCCTGCAGGTCTCTTTTGTTCTGTGTCTCTGTGTCTCGTCCTACTTCACTCTGCTCTTTGGTCAACACACTACCTCCAGTTGTCTACATACTACTCAATCATGGAAGCTTCTGGGCTTCCCTTAAATTCATCCAAAACCTGACCAGTTTTCTTGGACAACTGCATAATATGTCTCTATCTCTCTCTCTCTCTCTCTCTAAAAAAAAAAAAAAAAAAGGCAGGGTCTTTTGCTCCTGGGAATCTAATGCCATGGCAACTATTTCATTCTTCTACTTGTTCTAGGAAGGGCAATAGCTTTTCTCTGTAGCTTCATCCTGGTGAGATGTAAAGGTTTTCCAATGATTGTTAAGCCATATGAGAGACACTTCTCTCCATCACTTGCTGCTCCACCCTCACTGCATCTACCCACACAACAGCTGCAGCAGTCTCCATTACCTGCTTTAATAACTCATCTCCAGGGATATCATCAGGGCTTTGGACCCTTCTCTGATATGATTTCAGTACATACCATTTCTAACTCCCCCCCTTTCTTCTATAAGCTAACACATTTTATTTATCTACTAAATTGAGATTCCAGGTGAATGGACTTTCAATCAGTAGTTTACAATTTTAACATTTTAATTGGAAGTATGCTTTTACACTAATTTTTTTTCATGAGACACACTGGTGTTTTATTTGCCACTTATTATGAAATAAGCTTTTGAAAGATATTTTAGGTTTGATTTTAATTTTGTTTTCAGTGCTCTCCAAATATTCTACTTAATTCTATTAAACTCCTTTAACTCCCCTGGCATTGCTTACTTTTACAATGTCCCTAAACTACTTTATACAGACACAACTCCCATTTGTATACTGATGAAAATGATGGTGATATTTCTGACTCCACAGGTACTTTCCGTTCTGCCTGGACATGCTTTAATCCACCCACAACTTACTAAAGACAGTTATATACTCCAGGGCCTTGTGCTACAGGTAGAGAGAACATGGTGGACTCTTTTGTTTTCTGACCTGGGGTTGTATCGGAACCGTCATGACTTGTTCACATGCTTTTAGTAGAGTACTCTCACAAGTTCCTATTGCTAGACATGTGCCTCAGTGTGGGGAGCCGACAGAAGGCAGCTATCATCCTTGCAGCCATCTTGAGCCATATACCCTGACAAGAGACTTGTTTACAACAGCCTACCACAGCTGAGCACACTCTGATAACATCTTGTTTTAGATACCCAGGATCTTCCCTTGGGTGTGTGAGACTTAAAGGTGTGATTTAGAGATAAGACTTAAAGGCGTGACTTAGAAGTGAGACATATAAAAGGCAAGAGGCAGACAGAAGAAATTATTAGACACTTGTACTTGGAAGAGTACTTGAGACTTGAGACTTGAGGCAGGTAACCTGGAACTGGGAAGGATACTAGCAACTTAGAACTAGGATTAGGACTTGAGACTTGGTGCCGAAGCCCAGAACCTGAGACTTGGTACTAGGAACTAGGGACTTGGAGAGAAGAAGAGAGACTGAAGAATAAACAGGATTGAATCACACTCTGTCTGGTCTCCATTCTTCACCACCGTCCTCCCTCTCTCTTTTGCTGAACCCCAACCCGTGGACTGGAGCAGCTTGGGGCAGTACGGGCTCTAACAACTTAGCCCCCAAGGCTTTTGGCAGTGAGGGTTCTAACATTGATAGAGCGGTCCCCGACATTTTGGCCCCCAAGCATGGGGCAGAGCGGTGATCAACACCTCAGAATCCCCATAGAGCCTCCTCAGAATAACTATCCTGCCACCCACCGGTGGCAAACCATATATAGCCTCAACCCTTCCTTATTCTTTCTTACCTTTGGCTGAACACATAAGCTTCAACTATTTAGGCACTTCTTCTAATAAGCAGAAAATTAAAGAAAAATGCAAGGAATGGAATATATATCTGAAAAAAGCAATAAAATTGCAACAATAAGACATAAAATTACAATTCTCAATGATAAAAAAGGTTTATAAAAATGGGGACATCCAAGGTTGCAGGTAGGCCATGCCTGCATATCTAGTATCTGCAAGAACATACTATATGATAGAGAGAATAGAATGAGGTTAGACTAGCTTCCCCTTAACTAACTTTGGACTTGTATAAAATCTGGATAGCCATCATTCTTACTGTGCTGTTAAGATTCAAAGTAAAAATAGTAAGTATGAATAAAACAAAACATAAAAAAGATTGAAGTCAATGAATATGAAAAGTGTTTCTGGCACAGCTCACATTGGATATACAGAGGTTCTATCAGTATCAATTCATTGCAAGAACTTCAATTTCATATTAATACAATTTTTATACAAAGATGGGTTTTTTCTGTTTTTCCATAATGATCCTAAGATGTACTTCTATAACTTAAAAATCTTTCAATCATGTAGTTGTAGAGAATTGAAGGCTTCAGATGTTTTGTCTACCAGCAGTTTGAATAGAAGGCTAGGATCTGTGATTTCTCCTGACCTGAATTTATTTCCAGTAACACACAGTGGTCACAACAAAGCATTCAAATATGACTTTGTATATCTCAAATGTCATGGGAGAAGCTGGAAGTACACAGGAGAAAATCACTGCCAGACACTCTGGCTCTCTTACTTGATTTAAAAACATCTTAACTCATCATTTAGTTTCTTGCTTGCACATGCTCACTTCCAAACTGGGACCATTCCTGATACTCTAGGCTAGACACTTTGCTATGTGTTGTGCCATTCACTCCGGTGTCCTCTTCCATAGCATATATCACATATTTGCATTGTTATTTTTTGCATTTTTCATACCCCATAAAGGAGATATTCATTTCACTATTTTTAGGACTAAGCATGTAGTTCAACACAACACTGAAGATATATTGAGTGAATGTATAAGTTCCATAATAAATGTGCAGACTTAAATGTGGGTCTAGAAAAAGTTAGAAATCGCATTTGTAGTAGACGCCAGAGAACAGGCAGGCTCATGCTTTCAGAAGTACTGGGTAGAGTAGTGAATATTACTTGAGAAACCATGTCAAATCCATCACTGACATCCCGACTGATGCTCAAGGATGTTCCAGGTAGTAACGCATCGGGATCCATTCAGATCTCTCTAGCTGACATGTTCTGAATATTCACATATTCAGAGCCAACTAAGGCAGATCTTAGTAACCCATAAAGGCTAGGTACTTTTGTCAGGTAATTTCATTCTACCATAAAGAGGTGTAATACTCAATTTTAGTATAAAGAAATAGCCTAGAAAAGATGTAACTGGAGCCAAAATTTGTCAACATAAGAACCAAGATCCATATAATAGTGTAAGCTTTCTCATCAAGGGTAAGAGTAAGCATTTGGAAGTAAGGAACAATGGCAATTTAATGAGGTACTTTCTAGTTGTTTTTGAATGGCTGGAATCAAATCTTTAACTGTCACCAATGAATGACTTATATTGAAACCCCAAATGACTTAATTGTAACATGGATTATGAGTTAGTGTTGTCTTTATTGATATTCACTTGCTGTCAGGCATAAAATCATTTAAGTCTTTAAGTATTATTTCCCTTGTATGCAAAATGAAAATACCATGAGCCTTACATCTCTCTTGGGACCCTTGAAGGAGGCAAATCACATACCCACACTTAGGAATCAATAATAGCACATTAGCAGAACGTATCAAAGTTTTGGTTGACACAGTTATTGTTTTCAATAACTGTTCCTCAAATTCTTCTTGAACTGAACTATGATTCCTACTCTCTGTTCTGTTTTATTTTCATGGGGGAGGCTATAGAACTTATAAGTAAAGACTCCTGCTTTCTATCAGTCCAAATAAATTATATAGGAAGATTATAAGATTGTGTTCATATTTAGACATAATGAAAAGCAAGTCAGGTTTTCAGAATAGTAATAAGTGCTCACATCACACTTTTGCCATGACATGGCTGCCATTAAAAGTACATTGAAACCCAAGAAAGGCTTTATGTTAAATGACTTGGCTTTTACATGAAGCTTCCTATTGCTAGGCTCTAAGACTCCTGATTTAATATTGCCTTCAATTAAGTGAAGATCAAAACCTCAGATATTCTCAAACATCAAACTGCCAGTAGAAAAGCTGAAGTATACTCACTTAAAAAATATTTAGGTGAAAATTCATTTAAAAATTGTGTACTTTGACCATTTAAGATCAGTTTCATTTGGTTTGTAGAAGCTGTTTTATTTCTGAAAAGCTCACACCACATTAAATAAATTGATGACCATTGGAATGCGTTTCTTTTTCAACACAAACTATTGACTCATTTTGGTTTTTCTGAAGTGCAATACTTGTGACAGTCCTTGGGAAAATAAAATGTTTGTTATTTCCACATCAAAACCAAGCTAAGTTATGCCATCACAAATACAAAGTAAACGCTTTGGTTGAAAGAATTGCTTGGCCTGTAACTATCAGCAGTAAATACACATAAGCATTGTTAGGATTTGCAGAGAGATCAAAACATCTGAGGTACGCCCACACGTTCTTTTCTCCCCTTCTCCTAAATAAGACTGGGTCATATAGAGGCAGCAAAATGCTTTCTGTTTCTTTCCTATGTTTTACTCAATCACACAGTCATATTTCAGGACCATGATGTTTACACAGTGAGCTTCAAACACCTATTTCTTAATTTGGATTGGTCAGAACCTTTTCAAAACATCTGTCCAACTATGTATATGTCTCAGGAAGTCTAATAACCTTTGAGAAGAAAGAAAGTGATTTATTGGGTGAGGCAGGAAACTATCTGTGAAATGACAAGCTTTTAGTAAGATTATCAGTACTTCTAAATTTGCCAAGAGTCGGGCAGGCCTGGGGAATGCAGTAAAAACTATGCAGCTTTAAAACAAGATATTCATTCAATTGCAATTTTAAGAACTTGTCGGGTGTCAGAACTGATATTTCCTTGGAGTAATGAACAAAACTGTCATTGTCACAATTTTGCTCAGTAGATTTCTAAAGTTGGCCTGGTGTGACACAGACATAATGAAAGCCATGTCTTCTCCAACTGTATCTCCTTTTGATGACCCAGGATGGGTGTAGTCTTTCTTTCTAAACAAGTTGTAGACATGTCTGATGGGAAGTGACACATTTCTAGATAAGGGTATAACACAAGGTAAGAAAATGAGTCGCTGTCAAATGGTGTTGAAGCAGAGTAGGAATCCAGGACTTCCCAGTGATTCAGACTGAAATATTATTTGCAAGTTTTCTGGAAGTAGACATGGGCTCAGGAATCGACTTAGCTAGCCAAAATTCATGAGAATTATGAGAACTATGGGTATTTTCAGAATTGGCATGGAGAGCTAAAACTGCCCATGAATCTTGGTGCTTGATCTTCTACTTAGAACACTTGATCCAGGCAACCTGACTACAACAGAGGTTTCATAATCACTTGCATGGCAGGATGGAGTTTGGAGAAAATCCATTGGTGAGATGTGACTGCTCACTCAACAAAGTCCATTGATGGTGAGGTCTCGCTGTTCATCACATCAGCTACTTATTTGAAGAATAACATCTTTTCAATAGGTGATGGTTTCCATTGACTTTGAAAGCCTCTCTCTGGCTTTGTCTCTGGATTCCTTTTGGCTCTCATTTTTGTATTAAATCAATCCCAGAGGAATAGCCATTGGAAGGCCAACAAACAATTCAAAGAACTATCTAACAATCTATTTGAATCAACTTCAGGTAACTTGTGCCTTAAAGGAATTCAGAGAGACAAAAAAATATATCAACAAAACTTAAGGATGAAGTAGCAAGATGTGTTAGAGGGAATATTTTGTTCATCAATCTATTTTTTTTTCATTCATCAATCTATTTTTTTTTCTAATACTGTGTGCTGAGTGGCTTCTCACTTCTAGGGTGTGAGTAGGTCCCTCCTTTGGAGTTCAAGCCTGCATCGAAATAGCTGCAAACTGAGAACTTAGAAAACTGAAACCTCCCTGAAGCAAAGGCAATGTCAGTCACAAAAGCCATACCCTTTGATTCTTTCAGAAGAGAAATGCATTCAAATCATATTTGAAGACTATTTCTTTATTGTGTTGTGAATGCTTAAAGTTCTAAATTAAGTAAAGTTATAAGTCAAGCAAGCTTTGCTGCATAGCATCGTGGTTAAAATCACAGCTCCGCAACAGACTTGTCTTTTCCCATGGGCTGCTTGGCTCTGAGTTTCTCTAAACACAGGGATAATCAGAGGACCTGTATCACATAGTCCAGTTGCACTGGAGCATGGAAGGAACCTGGGAGGATGCCTGGTGCAGAGTAAGTGCTTCATAAATTCTGGCTGCTACTGGTCCTGACACTAACATTGCCGTTGGTGATATTTTGTGCTGTTCTTATAGGATCTTTTCCCTGTGTAGAAAACACTGTGACATGGATAACAGTGGAGTAAGAACAGCTTAGTTCAGACCATCTCCATTCTTCCTGGAATTTTGCCTTAAATTCACAAATCTGCACACTGCTGCTTGAAGCACAGTCAACAATAGCTCCATGTACAGTTCGCTGGCTGACCACAAGTCCTTGGCCCCTTAAAGGACTCAGTCAAGTTAACCAGGGTCCCTGTGTACAAGCTTTTGGTCCCACTCTCTAAGTGGTTTTCCTTTTTTCACACAGAGACCCATTAGTGTCCATTCATCTATGGTCTTTTTTGAGGATTTTCATTGTTATGCATTTGCTCCTTTGTCTCTGCTCTGCTGGAATGCAACTCATCCTACCTTGGACTAATGTGGTGACATCCTTCAGGTGCCAGCTCCTACACCCCCTGACTTCCTGCTCAACTATTGCTCATCACTGTTCCCTCATATCTATCACACAACACTGTACTAGAGTTGAGGAGGCTTCCAATGTTTGAGATGATGAAAGAACACCCCTCCCCTGCCCTGTGATAGTCTTGATTGTCAACTTGCTGGGCTTTAGAGTCACCATGAACACAAATCTGAGAGTCTCTGTAAGGGGGTTTCTAGATTAGATTAATTGAAGTGGGAAGGCACACCCTAAATGTGGGTGGGGTAATCCCCGGGCAGGCTTCCTGGACTGAATAAAAAGGAAATAGTAAACTGAATGTTGGCATACATCTCCCTCTGATTCCTGTGTACAGATGCAATTTGACCAGCTATCTCATGCTCTTGCCTCTGTGCCTTTCCCACCATGATCGACTACACTCTCAAAATAAACCTTTCTTCTAGAAGATGTTTTCCTCAGGTATTTTGCCACATCAGTGAAGCAAGTAACCTTACTGCCCAGATTTTTGGCAGTACTTATGGTTGATATATGATAGTAATTATGGTTGACATATGGTAATACTAATGGTTTAATATATGGTGGTACTTATGGTTAATACAACATGTACTTACAGTTTATACACGGTAGTACCTATCTATGATTAACATATGGTAGTACTTATGGTTGATATATGGTAGTACTTATGGTTGATATATGGTAGTACTTATGGCTGATATATGGTAGTACTTATGGTTGATATATGGTAGTACTTATGGTTGATATATGGTAGTACTTATGGCTGATATATGGTAGTACTTATGGCTGATATATGGTAGTACTTATGGCTGATATATGGTAGTACTTATGGTTGATATATGGTAGTACTTATGGTTGATATATGGTAGTACTTATGGCTGATATATGGTAGTACTTATGGTTGATATATGGTAGTACTTTCAGTACAAGTTTTGTTGAGTCTGTTTATGACTTAACATTCATTAACTGAATAAACAAAGTCATTATAGAAATAATACATATCATATTAAACTGTGACTTTGATTCCAAAAACCCTTTCTCTTTTTAAAATTTGCATACAGAGTTTCTGGCATGATTTATTTATAGGTCCAAATTTTAAAACATCTTCAGATCTATTCTAACATATTTAAGTGCTGACTTTGAAGTTTGTAGTTTTCACATTTTGATGATGAAAATAATGCAAGATTGTTTGGTGTGGATCACATAATTAGTCACTATTACAGATTTACAAATTTAACTTGCTCAAGTTGAAACAAGATGCTTTTCATCCTGCTAGGGCTTCAAGCCTAAGCTAGCAGTAAAGCAATGTAGTCATTCAAGACTCACTGAAGTACATAATGAGGAATGTTGTTGGGGACTTGCACTGTTGGTCTCCAATAAACATTTCGCCTATCAAGTTTAACCCTGGCAATGTAAACCCTACTCCTTAGCTCATCGGGAGCTAACCCTAATTCAACGTGTCATAGGAAACTCTGATGGCACAATAGAGACTCCATATCTAATATCTCCTCCCATTAACATTAGAATTGACCAGAAAGGATTTAGAAATGCAAATAAAAATTTAATTTTATATTGATAATTTGAGCTACAAATTTTAGTCTATTTAAACAGCAGAATCTTGAATACCTTCACCTTGAGCAAGGTGACAGTTCCTGTACAATCACAGAACATGGGATTCTAGATTAGACCATAACCCAGATAAATGTGCCCTTATGCACAGTTACATTTTTAAATTAAAGTAACAGAATAGATTATATGAGATAGAAAGACTTTTTTCCTTGGTTCCCTGCTGTCCCTATCACTTAACAAGCTTAGGGAATTTTGAGAAATTATTTAATATCCATAGCCCCAATTTCCTCCTCTGTAAAAAAACAATATAATTATTTTTATACTTCTTTATAATTTACAAATTACATATAATCATATATATAATGTACTTTTGAAAATCCAAGCACATGAAAGTAGAGATAATAAGCCAATTGTTTATCACATAATCTTATCAAGTATATATGGAATTTAGAGTAGAAAATATGATAAAAAGAAAAGGTAGGAATGGTCTAAAATTCAAAGCCAGTCAGGGATCAAGTAAGCCAGTAGAAAGGCTGATGTGAGACAGGAACTTGGTAGAGTCTGAGTATATAAGCTTTAAGGCTTCAGGTGAACATTCTTCTGCTTATAACTGACTAAAATAAATTTAAAATAATTACTTCAGTTCCCTGACTTTGACCAAGACTATACCTGGTGTGTTTCAAAGTATGTACCTGTGTGTAGAGGCCATATAACAAATAACAAATGTTGTTATTACTTTCTATTTTAGCTACACTGTATTATCTAGATGAACAGAAGTTATATAATGTGTGTGTGTATAGGAGATACTTGTTATAATTATATATAATATATATTCATTATTTATAATATTCATAGCATTACATTCATAATACATACTATTCATAATATATCTTAAATATATATAATTATATATCTCATCTTTCTCTCTCTGGAATTCATTGGAGTTTATAAGCTGTGCTTATGTACAGTATGTACTATGGTCCTAGTATAATAATGACTATCTAACAATGAAAATTCCAAGAATCCAGTAGTTGTTCAGAACATGATACTGAGGAAATTTGAATGGCCAAGAAGCAACTAAAGATATTTTCAACATCCTTAGTCATCAGGGAAATGCAAATCAAAACAACCTTGAGATTCCACCTCACACCAGTCAGAATGGCTAAGATCAAACCTCAGGTGATAGTAGATGCTGGCGAGGATGTGGAGAAAGAGGAACACTCCTCCATTGTTGGTGGGATTGCAAGCTGGTACAAGCACTCTGGAAATCAGTCTGGGGGTTCCTCAGAAAATTGGACACAGAATTACCTGAGGACCTAGCTATACCACTCCTGGGCATGTACCCAGAAGATGCTCCAACAAACAACAAAGACATATGCTCTACTATGTTCATAGCAGCCTTATTTAGAATAGCCAGAAGCTGGAAAGAACCCAGATGTCCTTCAACAGAAGAATGGATACAAAAAATGTGATACATTTACACAATGGAGTATTACTCAGCTATTATAAACAATGAATTCATGAAATTCTTAGGCAAATGGATGGAACTAGAAAATATCATCCTGAATGAGGTAACCCAATCACAAAAGAACACACATGGTTTGCACTCATTGACAATTGGATATGAGCCCAAAAGCTCGCAATACCCAAAATACAACTCACAGACCACATGAAGCTCATGAAGAAGGAAGACCAAAGTGTGGGTGCTTTGGTCCTTCTTAGAAGGAGTAACAAAATACTCATGGGAGCAAATATAGAGACAAAGTGTGGGACAAAAACTGAAGGAGGAGCAGTCTGGAGACTGTTCCACCTGGGTATCCATCCCAGGTGCAGTCACCAAAGGTAGAAGCTGATGTGGATGCCAGGAAGTGCATGCTGAGAGAAGCCTGATATAGCTGTCTCCTTAGAGGTCCGCCAGAGCTTGACATATACAGAGGAAGATGCTCACAGCTAATCATTGAACTGATCAAGGGTTTCCCAATGGAAGAGTGAGAGAGAAGACTGAAGGAGCTGAAAGGGTTTGCAGCCTCATGGGGAGAACAACAATACCAACCAAGCAGAGCTCTCAGGATCTAAATCACCAGCCTGGGAGCACATAGGAAGGGACCCATGGCTCCAGCTGTATATGTAGGGGAGGATGGCCTTGTTAGACATAGGTGGGAGAGGAGGCCCTTGGTCTGGTGAAGGTTGGATGCCCCACTGTGGGAAAATTCGAGGGTGGGAGGTGGGAGTGGGTGGGTGGGGGCACATCCTCACAGAAGCAGGAGGAGAGGGGATAATATCTGAAATGTAAATAAAATATCTAATAAAACAATCAATCAATTAGTCAAACAAACAAACAAAGATCCAGATCAAAGTGGGTCATCCCACTTTAAATAATTTTTAAAATCCTTCATATCTGCATGTCTGTGCCCAGACATTTGGGCTTTAGTTAATTCCAGATGTAGTCAAGTTGACTGCCACAACTAGTTGTCACACACAAAGAGAAAGGAGCTTAGAATTCTAGCAGGACAACCTTATATATCCATCAACTGGTAAGAGATAAAATCACAGAAAGAGAGAGAGAGAGAGAGAGAGAGAGAGAGAGAGAGAGAACTGTAGTAGTATGTGAACTGGCTATCCTAGTGAGGTTATCGTATTTTTGAAAATTATTGATACTGATTCTAGGTGCCTGGGTTTAGAAACAATTGTTTTAATCTTAAATTTAAAAAATTAAGTTTACATCCTTCATAGGGATTGAAGACAGAAATCACTTAGTCATTCACAGTGATGATATATAACCAGCCCTAAATACAGCATCTTCTAGAAACATGCATATATGTTTTAATAGATTGATAACATGAATGGAAAAATCTCTTTGGTTTGTCACTATCATAATGCCTGACTATAACTCAGAGGTGTATCACCAGAAATTAGCTGAAGAACACATCTCTTCATTCTATCTGAAACTTCAGTGTTCATGTTTCCTATTTGAAAACACGTTTTCACACAAGTGTTTCCAAGTACTTACATCAGTTCACAAGAATATGATTTTAATTGAGCATATTCATTGCCTGGAAGATGTTTCTCTTGATATTTTCCTTTTGGTATGCCATGACATTGTAGATTAATCATCGCCAATTGAGGGTTATGTGGAAGCTTCTCAACTGTACACGTAAATGAGGCTCTTAAGAGTATATTTGGAAATGTCCTTCGTGCTTACATTGCACTTTCCACATCCTGAACCCACTGTGGATCTAGAGGCTGACATCACAATATGCATGTGCTACATACACATTTGAGTGTCAATGAAGACTTAGCTGCTTAGTTTAACCCTGATACACATAAAAGTATGAAGTGACTTTTGCGTAGTAAGAAACAATTCTGAGGTGACTTACAAGATGTCCTTTTTGTAAGAGCTGAGTATCACAGTTTCAATGAAATGTTCTGAGCTTTGTCATTGTGGCACATGAATTGTCATTAGTAATGCAAAAACAGATGAACACACATGCATCCCTGGGACTGGGTTAGAATTTTGAGGGCCTCTGGATTATTGAATTTAGTGTAGAAGTCTAAGAAGGTAAAAACCAAAGACAAAAATCTTATGAAAATTTTGATGTGCTGTTTCAAACTTAAAGATGGAGAGACTATATGGAAGATATGTGAGTGAACTTGAGATGCTCAAAGTGTCCTATGGAGAATGGCCAGCAAGGAAAACACTTGGTCTCCTGTCCTGCAATTAGAAGCAACTGAATCCAACAACGAGAACAAACTTGGAAACAGACATCCCCCCGGAGGCCTTCAGTGAAGACTCTCCTGGCTGCTACCTTCCTTTCAGTCTGCAAAGCTCTGAGTTAATAATTGAGTGCTGTTTTTCGAGCTGTCATTTCTGCGGTAATTTGTTACAGATCATTAGAAAAGTAGCACATTTGATTCAAAATTATGTAAATTGTTAAGTTATGCAATAAAAGTTGCACACACGAGTACCTTTTTCTTATAAGTTTAAGTTAAATCTACTAGGAAATGCCTAAAGGTCTGAAAAAAAAGCTGATTCCCAAATCACCCATTTGAAACAGTGTTAAGAGTAGTTCTTGCTCTTTACTTCAGAGTTAAAAACATGACGGAATTTGATCAGTACTAATCTGAAGGATGGTTATATGATAATGAACCTTAAAATACTGTTTCGACTTCTGTAAAACCATCATGGAACTGACAAAGTCCATTTGACAAAGCTGGTCAAGTAATACACAATAAACCAAACTGTTTACCCCAAAATTCCTTGTGGAGAAGAAGACTTTGAACATCCTCTCATCATTTTTTTAGAAACTGTGTAAATGTTTACACAGTCCCTTTCCCAGTCCACATTCTGAAACCATCAGTTGTTAACGTCTTCATGTTGACACCATTTCAGGTTAGGATGAGTTCGTTTTCTCAGAGGAGCATAATTTACTTTTTCCCCTGTGGAGAATATTTGTATGGATTAACTCTTCAGTAAGTTTACTTTCAAGATTACCTGGTCAAATTAGTCTATCAGCTGTCAGACATGTTTGTTGATTGATCAGGGGCATGGAAACCACTTTAAGACCCTCGCTCAGCTTTTCAATGAACGACTCTGGTGTAGTTATTTCTTCACAGTTGATGCACTCCTTTCTGGAAGAAGGAGGAAGACTCAGAAGACTCGGGAAGTAAACGAAATTTATGGTGCTCAGAAAGCTTATATGACTCAAAAAGCTCCTAAAATTTACAAAAGTCATAAGGTCCCTCCGAGGATTTTAAAGGCAATAAATACTTGTTTAGGAACTGTGACTGGCGAGTTGACTGAGCAGCCTACAACTTGTGTATGGCATTCTAAGGATACAGCTTTCAGGAGCTATCATTCAAGTTGAGCTCTTTTTTTTTTTTTTTTTTTTTTTTTGGATAATGCAGCTGTCATTAAATTACTCATGCTCTCCATAGTAACCCCTCACCCACATATCTACAAATATTCCCAACAAATTCACTGCATCACTAACAATCACTTAGGTAGAATTGCTTCTTTTGTCTCAGCCACTGAACAAAAAGTTTACCCACACTTCCTGTGACTAGGTCACATAATAAATATTGTTATTTTTCCCAACAATGTCAATTATTCTTTTCAGTTCAATCCCCAGTAACACACACACACTTACACATACAGAGCACACAGACAACAATAGTCTTAAACGTGCACATTTTTCACTAGAGAAATATTTTCAATCTCTATAATTAATTATCTTTCAATTACATCAAATCACCAAATGCCTTTCTTGCTTGACTAACCTAACAGTAACTCAGAAGCCATAGGTCTCTATTTAATACTTTAGCTTTTATGAGGAAATCATTGTAAAAAAAAAAAGATATTCAGTCAAAATTTCCTAGTTTTCTTTCCTTGACTACTATTGTGTGGGTTTGAAATACTATGATAAGCACTTAGTTTTTATCTATGATACTGATATATGCTGTTTTAGTTTGGTATGGCTTAGAATGCCAGTGTACAAAAAACACAAGGCTTAGCCTGTGTTTCATCCTAAATACAGGAAGCATATCAAACACTGGGATTGTAACTGTATCACTAAAAAAGGCAGCAGACTGAGTAGACATGAGAAACTATGACATCACATACTGTCTTAGTAGTGCCCTTACCTTTATAGTGTGTAAATAGCCAGAAGTAATCTATAACAAAAGATCACAGCACTGTTCTAAATTAAGTTTACTTATAGACATAAAAATTGTATACAGTTTTCAGAAGTCACAGTATTCTTCTTCCTTTGATTTGTATTCAATAATTTCAAAATATAAAATATACTCAAACAATGGATCTTTAAAACATAAAAAAAAATATTTGACTCATAACCTGATAACCTAGAGAGCCCTTGATATAAAATTCACATATTTTACAGATCCTGTTCATTAATTGTTGATATTGATCACTACACTGGCGGTGTATTGTTCAGAAAGTTGTCTACTGTGCCAAAGCGTTCAAAGCTATTCTCTACTTCCTCTTCTGCCAACTTCCATGTATCTGGTTTTGCATTGAGGCTTTTGATCCACTCAGATGTGAGTTTTGTGCAGGGTGATAGATATGGATCCATTTGCTTTCTTCCACATACTATTGATCAGCACTATTTGTTGAAGTTACTTTCTTTATTCCATTATATAATTCTGACTTATTTATTAAAAATCAAGTGTTCATAGGTATTGATTTATGTCTGAGTCTTCAATTCAATTCCAATGAACAACCTCTCTGTTTTTAAGCCAATACCATGCAGTTTTTATTACTATTTTTCAGTAGTACAGCCTGAGATCAGGGATGGTGACACCTCCAGAAGTTCTTTTATGGTATAGAATTGTTTTAGCTATCCTGGATTTCTTGCTTTTTTTCTGTATGAAGTAGAGAATTGTTCTTTCAAGGTGTATAAAGAATTGTGTTAGAATTTTGATGTATATTTCATTGAATATGTAGGTTGTATTTGGTAAGGTGAACATTTTTACTATTTCAATCCTACTGATCCATGAGCATGGGTAATCTTTCTATCTTCTGATATCTTCACTATCTCTATTCAAATACTTCAAGCTTTAACATATAGGTCTTTTACTTGTTTAGTTACAGTTACCCCAAGATATTTTATATAATTTTGGGGTATTAGAAAGGGTGTTATTTTCCTAAATTTTTTCTCAGCCCAATTTTATTAATTAATTAATTTATTTATTTATTTAGTATCCAGCCACTTTGCTGAAGATATTTAGTAATTGGAGAAGTTCCCTGGTTGAATTTTTAGGGTCACTTAAATATTGCCATATCATCTATGAATAGCAATGCTTTGAATTCTTTCTTCCCATTTTGTTTCCTCTTGATCATCACTTTGCCTTATTGCTATAGGTAAAACTTCAAGTATTAAATTGAATAAATGAGTGAGTGCATAGCCTTTTCTTGTTCTAGATTTTAAAGGAATTTCTTTGAGTTTTTATTTAATTTGATATTGACTGTAGGTTTGCTATACTTATGTTTATATAATTGCCTGTATTATGTTTAGGTATGTCTCTTGTACTGTTGACCTCTCCAATATTTTTATCATCAAGGGAAGGGGTGCTGGATTTTGTCAAAGCCTAGACACTGAAACCAGTGTCTAATGAGATAATCATATAAGTTTTTTTCCCCTTTCAGTTTGGTTATATGGTAGATTACATTGACAGATTTTCATATGTTGACCCATTCCTGCATCTCTGGGATGATACCTACTTGGTCATGGTAGAGAATCATTCTGATATTTTCTGGAATTCAGTTGGTATTTTAATGAGTAATTTTGCATCAATGTTCGTGAGAGAAATTGGTCCACTATTCTTTTTCTTTGTTGAAACTTCTTGTGATTTACTTATCAGGATAACGGTGATATCTCATAAAATAAACTTGACAATGCTCCTTCTGTTTTTATTTTGTGGAATGCTGTGAGAAGTGTTTGTATTTGCAATCCTGTGAAGGTCTGGTAGAATTCTACACTAAAGTGGTCTGGCTATGGTCTTTTTTTGTGGGGAGATATATTAACGTTTCATTTTGTTTCTTAGGGGTGAGAAGTCTATTTAAATTATCTGATGTTGACTTAACTTTGGTAAGTGGTGGCATCTGTTGAGAAAATTGTCCATTTCTTTTAGGTTTTCCAATTCTGTGGAGTATCGGTTTTGAAGTATAACCTAATGATTTGGGGGGGGGGGGGGATTTCCTTAGTGTTTCTTGTTATGTCCCTCTTTTTGTCTTTTGTTTTGTTAATTTGGGTATTCTCTGTCTTTTAGTTGGTTTGGCTAAGGGTTTGTCTAGCTTCTTGTTTTCAAAAAATCAACTCTTAGTTTTGTTGACTTTTTTTTGTATTGCTCTCTGTTTTTCTATTTTATTGATTTCAGCCCTCAGTTTATTTTCTGACATTTACTCCTCATGGATGTGCTTGCTTTTATTTTGTTCTAGAGTTTTCAGGTGTACTGTAAGTACGAGATCTCTCCAATTTCTTAATGAAGGCACTTAGTGCTATGAACGTTTCTCAGCACCACTTCGTGTTCCATAAGTCTGAGTATGTTGTGCATTCATTTTCATTGGATTCTAGGAAGTGTTTAATCGCTTATTTCTGCCTTGGCCCAGTAATCATTAAGTAGAGAGCTATTCAGTTTCCATGAATTTGTAGTCTTTCTGTTATTTCTGTAGTTAAAATCCAGCTTTAAACTGGGCTGATATGAAAAGATAGAGGGGGTTCTGTCTCTAAGAAAATTTAAATTTTCCTGTATCTGTTGAGACTTCCTTTGTGACTGAGAATATGGTCAACTTTGGAGACATTTTTGTGAGATACTGAGAAGAAGGTTTATACTTTTATGTTTGGGTGAAACGTTCTATAGATACTTGTTAGGTCCATTTGAGTCATAATATCCATTAGCTCCGTTATTTCTTTGTTTAGTTTTTATCTGAATGTCCTGTCCATTGGTGTGAGCAGGGTATTAAAGTCTCCTACTATGAAGGTGTGTGGTCTTATGTGTGATTTAAGCTTTGGTAATACTTCTTTACAAATGTGTTGTGGCATGGGGTTTTGAAATGTCATTGTGGTGTATTTTTCCTTTGATGAGTATGAAGTCAAAAGATAGTATTCTGAGGTAACATCTTTCTTTGATGTTGAAGGTGTGTTTTTGGCATGCAGCAGCAGGTTGGATATTATTTTCCCATCCATTGTTTTAGCCTGTGTCTTTTTTATTGGGAAATTAAGTCTACTGATGTTGAAAGATATTATTGTCCGATGATCGTTGATTCCTGCTATTTTGTTATTGTTGTTGATGATGATGATGTTGGTAGTGTTGACGGTGGTAGTGTGTGCATGTATGTATGTGAATATGCACTTCAGCGAAAGCACTTCCCTTCTTTAGGTTTTGCTAATATAAGAACATTTATTTCTTGTGTTTTCATGGATGTAATTAGCCTCCTTAGGTTGGAGTTTTCCTTCTAGTATCTTCCAGAGCTGGATTTGTAGATAATTGTTTAAATTTGACTTTGAATGCAATATCTTGTTTTCTCCATTTATGATGATTGAAAGTTGTGCTACATATAGTAATCTAGGATGGCATGTGTGATCTCTTTGAGTCTGTAGAACATCTATCCAGGCCCTTCTGGCTTTTAGAGTCTCCTTTGAGAAGTTTGGGATAATTTTAATAGGTCTGCCTTTATATGTTACTTGACCGTTTTCTCTTGCAGCTTTTAGTATTCTTTCTTTGTTCTGCCTATTTAGTGCTTTTATCATTATGCAATGTGGAAATTTTCCTTTCTGGTTCAATCTATTAGATCTTCTGTAAGCTTCTTATATTTTTATAGGCATCTCCTTTTTTTTTTTAAGTTGGAAAATTTTTCTTCTGTCTTTTTATTTAAAATATTTTCTGAGCCCTTGACCTGGAGATTTTCTTCTTCTAGTCTTAATATCCTTAGATTGGTCTTTACATAGTTTCCCAGACTTCTGAATGTTTTGTGTCAGAAACTTTTAGATTTAACATTTTATTTGACTGATATATGAGTTTCTGCTATTATATCTTCTATGCCTGAGATTCTGTCTTCCATCTTTGGTATTCTGTAGTGATGCTGGCGTCTATTGTTCCTGTTCTCTTCCCTGGGCTTTCCATCTCCGGGCTTCCTTCAGTCTGTGTTTTCTTCTTTTCCTTCTTGCTTCTATTTCCATTTTCAGGTCTTGAACAATTTTATTCATTTCCTTCACATTTTTCCTTTGACTTTCTTTGAAGGATTCATTCATTTCTTCCCCTTGTTTGTTTTCTTCAAATTTTTAAGTAATGTATTCATTTCTTCCAATTGTTTGTATTTTCCCAGACTTATTTAAGGGATTTATTCAGTTCCTCTTGTAGGAACTCTGCCATCTTCATAAAGTTGGTTTTAAGGTCATCTTTTGTGCTTCAGCTGCCTTTGGAATATTCCAGGGCTGTTGTATTAAGATCGCTGTGCTCTGGCAGTGCCATATTTCCCTGGCTATTCTTGATTGTGTTCTTACACTGACATCTTGGCATCAAGGTTTGGGATGAATACAGGTCTAAGAGATAATTTCTGAGCTTGTTTTGCTGAATGGGTGTTTTGTTCCTTAGTCTGTTTCCTCTTTGGTCTTCTGGTTTTTGTGGTCTGTATTTCTGCCAGCCAGCATGACTGGTACAGCAGGGACTCTCCATCAGAGGGGGCGGGGCTAGACTTATAGTAGTTAGCATGCCTTTGGTTCAACAGGGGATCTCTGGGTAAATGCACTTGAGCAGCAGGTATCCACCTGTGTAGGGGTGGAGGCATGGCAACTGGAACTGCTGCTGGTGGTGGTGGTTAGCAGCCTGGGTCTTTTGGCTCTGAGCCAAGAGAGTGATGTGGTTCAGAAGGCAGGTAGGGCTCTTACCCATTCTAACTTGTCTGACCTGCTCCAAAGCAGAAGCTACCTGCCTGTGTAGAAACAGGGGTGGGGTGGGGTGGGGTGGGGTGGGGTGGGGTGGGGTGGGGAATAGCCTGGGGATGGGGGCACTAAGACAGGAGCTTCATTAAAATTTTAAAACATTTTCTATGTATGCTTCAATTTCAGGTGTTAATTTCATGGTTCTTAAAAGTTTTTATATTTGTATATAAGAAATTTATTCAGTGAGTAAAATTAAAAGTTTCAAATAGGATTAAAATTTTTGTTTCCTTCCAAAAACTTGTGTTTGATTTAAAACAAAAACAAAACTAAAAACCTACCTTTATTCTTTGAAACTTTGAAGTTGAGGGCAAGATTAAAATAAATAATATTTTCATTTAATCCTTATGTAATGCATGAGTTTGAGAAAGAACTTATATTTTAATTAAATTTTCAATGTTTAAGATATATTCACATAAACAATAGTAGCTTAAGACACAGTACTGACTACAGAACAAACCAAGCTAACAATGATAATGATTTTTTAAAGAATGCATCTGGCTGTAATTGCTCATAAGAGTCTACACTCTGAAATCAAATTGTGATCATCTAGAAAAAAGAGTGAATTTTGGACATTCCTTCCCAGTCATATTCTACATTACCATACCTTAACATAAATACTTAAACACATTGGGGAGCTCTTTGTTCTTGCTTGAGAAACCAGGTTTTACCAATTACCTAAATAATATCCCAGCAGTAGCAAAATAATAAAAAATGTGAAAATTTCTGCTTCTCGATGATTTTTACGTGTCTTCCAATTCAAATACACTAATTACTGTCACAGTTGCCAACTATGTGGAGATGACCTTTTGTGCCTTGTATTAATCATAAGACCTTTCCATATTATACAGTTGTGCTCCTAAGTGCTGTCTACATTAGTGACTATGAGAAAGCAGATTCTGATTAAACTTAACAGCCTCCAATTGCTGGCTATCAGGTTAGCTGAAGTTTGTTAAATTAAAAACGCACTCAAATAAAAGTTAAGTAGAAGAAAACCAGTAAGTGTTCACAACCCAGTCTGTGGAGGCGTGGACTAGATAGAGGTCAGCTTTGCTATGAGATCTATTTGTGGCTCGCTGTTGCCACACTGCTCGTTCAGACGTCGGTGCAAGTACTGGTTACAGAGCTGAGTCTTCCCAAATCCCTTTTCCTGGGCACATGAGTAATTATAGTCTCAGTTTTCTTTAAAGTTAGATTTGGTCTGAAGATAGAGTGCTGAATACTAGATTGTCAGCACAAGCAAGTGTGATACTTCATAAGCTGGCTCGTGTGCCTCAACTTCAGGCTCTTACTAGCGGATGTCAGTTATGCAATATTGGCAGCTATGTGGTAAGGATAAGACTCACTCTGTGGGATAAGGATGAGACTCACTCTGTGGGATAAGGATGAGACTCACTCTGTGGGATAAGAATGAGACTCACTCTGTGGGATAAGTATCATTCAGTGACTCAAAAAGACAGAGCATCCTCTTGCGGTTGTTCAGAGAGTATTTGTGGGCAAATACGCAAATGTCATGTGTGCATGCATGCATGTGTGCATGCCTGTGTACATGTCTCCATGCCTGTGCACATGTGTGTGTGTGCGTGTGTGTGTGTTTAATTTTAAAACTCTTTAAAGACTTTAGTTCATTATGTATATTTTGTAACAGAGTATACATGTACCATGTGTGTGCAGGAGCTTGTGGATGTCAGGAGAGACTGTCTGGTACCTTGGAACTGGAGTTATATGGAGTTTTGAGCTATTGTGTGGGTCCTGGAAAGTGAATCTAGATCCTCAAGAACAGCAAGTGCTTTAAAAAGCTAAGGTATCTCTCTAGTCTCCAATCATTAGTTTTAAATCAATGTTTTCTTAACACAGAACTTCATATAGTCCAGGCTGGCGTCAAAGGTTTTCTTTAGGGAAGGATGGTCTTGAAGTCCTGATTCTCCTGGCTCTGCTCATCTCTTTATTTGGTTATAATTGTTGGGGTTAATTTTTTTCCACAGCTATTATTACTTTACTTAATGCAATTGGCAGGACACACGAAGAAGAGATTATGTTTCTTTCTTCTTTATGAAGTGAAACCACTAATTCCCTGTCACCAAAGCCTGTACCATTCCTAAGAAGATTGTCATCATCAGGTTCTACTTGAGTCTGCAATAAAGCTGAAAGACAATAGTCTTGCTTTAACGTACAGAAATGCTGAGCCTTATCCAGTCTCCCCGTCACATAGGAACTGGTAAAATGACTGTTCATTCAACAGACATTATTCTTCTTGATTGACAACCCTCACAATACAAAAGCATCTAGGTGAGTGTTGTATGAAACAGAAAAAAACAGAGTAGACTGAAACCTGAAAAGCTCTTGCTTCATCTGAAGATAGCATTCAATCTAAAATAGTTGGAGCTGCTCGGACACTGAGGAGCTGTGGTGGCCAACATTCGTTTATTTTATTGTAATTACAGGTTTGAAGGCCTTCGGCTTCTGCAATTGCGGGAAGGTTAGCTCATATTCCAGACTAGCCCTGACACGGCTTGTTATCTGCTAAATCTATCAAAAACTTGCTTAAAAAAATGCAACTGTCCAGCACAGCAGTGTGTCTTATTTTTAAAAATGAAGGAGGCATGAGGTTCCTTAAGTCTCTGTAAGCATCTGATTACAACAAGGGGCTTTTTCACTTAAATTTGCATTCCTTTAATTCAGCAGACAACTTTGGGGTTCCTATAATCTCTCTTTCAGAATGTATTTTCCTCTTTCCAAGGGTCTGCCACCAACCCTCTCTTTCTCCTGTCAGTAGTCAGGCCCTGAGAACAGGCAGACCATCTACTTGAGTTCACTTAACGTCTTCCCTTTCACCTGTCATTATAGTGATCTCTGTGTCCCTTGCTATTTCCCTCACCAGAAGAGTCCATCTCTGTTATGTCTCTCAAGCCATACCACAGACCACATGGGCTACATGTAAACATTCATGCATATTTCTATCTTGGTTTCCCACTTCCTCCAGGTTTACACTACTAAGCTTATTTTTCTTAACACACACACTTCATTTCCTGCTAGTAACTTAGCTTTCTTAGTGTAAAGCAGAATTGTATTTACTCACTAGATGCTGGCATTGTGCATGCTCACATGCTCCTGGGCTTTCCATCCAGCTCCAGGGTGATGAACACAAGGACTGGCTTTCCTTTCCATACTAACCAGATACCTTGTTTAGTGACAAAGAAATAGAGCAATATAGACACAATTTTTTTGTACAAGAAGACTAAAACTACGCTGATTTTCACTGTGACTTCAGGAATCTAATGGCTATACTAGTATTTCATTGTCTTTAAGCCGATATACATGCAAAATGAGATCATTCTTTGCTTGCCCTTTGCATACAGCAGTTTTTGTCTGAGAGGTTACAGGCTCTGGAAGCCAGTGTTAGCAAGGCAAGACCAAGCAAGGCTTATCCGATGGTCAGAAATGTTTTGGTGCTGTGAACAGAAACAGTACAAATGTTCTCTGGCACCCCCATTAGCCTTACCCCATTGGTGTTTGTATAACACAGCCATGGTATGAAGGGGCTGATGAACCCTCTCAAGTCTAAGCTGCAGAGTGGAAGGTGAGAGCTGAATTCTGGCTGGACTGTGAGAGACGGTTTGCACAGCTTGCTTCCAGCATCTTCCCTGAAGGCTAAGTTCTTTTTCTTACACTATGCCATCCTTTCCAGTGCCACTACAGGAATACTCCATGAATCGAAGTGCAGGCTCAGCTCAGTTGGCAGAGTTTTGTGTTTGGCTGAGATTTGTTTATTAATATGACAAAGGGCTTTAAACATTGTGGGCAATTAACTAAATTGAAATGACTAATATAAGCAAACTTTACGAAGATCAACATGCCTATATTTTAAAATGTATACCATTTGCAGGGACCCCTCCTGTTTTTCTTTACTCGTTATATGATATGAGGCAAATGGGCAGGAAATATATTCAATAAAAGTCCAGAATTTACTCAAGTAGCAACAATTTAACAGAGATAAACAAAAAATATGGGCAGGGTCTTCTCTGAGAAGGTTTTTAGAAATGACCTAATTCTCACTACAGACATACAAATCAGCTGGCTCCTATGGCAACTTTTTAGACATTTGGTAATAGATTTTTCTCCTCTCTATATAGAAAACAGGTCAGCCTTACCTGGAAAAGCAGAGAGCTTCCATTACATCTCAATCAGTCCTGAGAGAATTTTTCTATGCTATACATTTATTTAACTAATAAATTACTTTTTAACAAAATAAAACACCCTAAATAAACCAGTAAGGTTTTATGAAATAGATGTTAGGACTTTACAAAGGACCTTTATAAAAGCTGAAATTTCTTCTATTATGCAAAGTAATATGAGAACTTCCTAATTTATTTGGACAGATGAAGAAAGTTTTAGAGGAATTTTGAAATAGTATAATACGAATAAATCTATTTCTGTCTCCTCTCCATCACTGTAGAGTTTTTTCCACCGCACCTCATTTCCCACCTGTTTGGAAAGACACATTCTGGCAGAGTGTCCAGGACTTAATATCATTCCTAACCACACACAAATTGAATTCCTGCCTCATAGCATCAAATCTCCGGGGAACAAAATCTGGCCACATAGAAAGAACATAAACTGTTCCCTCACAAGATGGCAGATACTTGGCATATGGCTGGGGGTTTCTTTAAACAAGTTGATTAGTAGTATCAGCTTGGCACGTTTATTGTTTATAATCATTCTGTGTCATTTGCCTATAAAAAGTAGAAGCACACGTCTTGTGTTATGAGCCTGGTTTGAATCAATAGGGACTTCCCTGACATGACTCAGGAAAACACCGCGTGCCTACAAACAAGGAGGAAAAGATATGTGCAAGCATTTGTAATTCCTACCAATATTGCTAGAAGAAGGGCTCTGCTCAGTTGCCCTACTAAGGGTACTTAAAAAAGAATGAAACAAAAACTCCTACTGTATTTCCTGTTTAAGCTCAGTGTGTTTAAGCTGTCTTTCTCTTTCTTTCTTTCTTTCTTTCTTTCTTTCTTTCTTTCTTCCTTTCTTCCTTTCTTCCTTCCTTCCTTCCTTCTCCTCTCTCTCTCTTTCTTTCTTTCTTTCTTTCTTTCTTTCTTTCTTTCTTTCTTTCTTTTCTTCCTTCCTTCTTTCCTTTGTTTGTTTTTCTTTTTTTCTTTTTCTTTTTCTTTTGTTTGTTTGTTTGTCTTGTTTTGAGACAGGGTTTCTCTGTGTAGCCCTGGCTGTCCTGGAACTTGCTCTATAGATCAGGCTGGTCTCGAACTCACAGAGCCAAAATCACAGAGAATTCCTGTGCCTCCTGAGTGCTGGGATTAAAGGCATGTACTGCTATGCTAGGCAAGATCATTACTTTTAACTATTACTTTAAAATACTTCTTACCAGAAGAGACATGACATATTAAAATATTTTCAAAAAGACAGTAGGCTGGCTAAACTGGCTTGATGGGGGGTGTTTAATAATTGAATGTTAGAATTCCAGTACACTTTGCAAAAACAAGTTTATGTCTGTGTTCACAAGGCTGAATGACGAGGAGTCGCTTTCCCCTCTCCTGTTCATCAGCCATCTTCCCTTCTGATCTAGCTCAAAAATTCCTTAATCCTCCTGCCTTTTATATATGTTCTCAATTCTCATTACTTTTGCTCTTTTAAGAGCACAGTCCCTTATCTGTTTTATTCTAAGCACGTTGCTTAATACTATGAATGTGGGTGTCTTTTGGTGCTAGACTCAAGGTGATGTACGATAGTTTACCCCCTAACAGCCAATGGTTTACCTCCAGCTTTCAAGGATTCTGATCCTATAGCACACAAGTGGGTGACACAAATACATGTGTTTTCTGTTAGCAAAACATTAGTGTGTACTATTTATCATTTCCCTAATAATTTGCTTCGCTTTGACCTCGCTCAGGGCTTTGTGCAGACTCACTCTATAAGAAACAAATATAGAAGAAATGATTCTGGAAAGAAACTCTCTCTTTGCTCCCTATCTTGCTGTCGTTTTTGTATGCTTGTGGAATGAAACATTGCTCCATGTGTGCCTTCCAGTGTTGGTCTGTGCTTGAAGCAGTGGTTACCCATCTTGCCAATGCTGTGACCCTTCAGTAAGTTCCTCATGTTGACCCTCTACCATAAAATTAATTCTGTTGCTACTTCATAACTGTGATTTTGCTACTGCTGTGAATCATAGTGTAAATATTTTTGGAGATAAAGACTTGCTGATGGGGTTGTGACCTACAATTTGGGAACCACTGCTCTAGAGTTCTGGGATCATCTTTAAGCTGGGGTTGGCTCTTAATAACCTTGGCTCTTAAAATAAATTGAAAAAATCCTCCAGCTTTCAAAACTCTTTTGACTTTCAGATCTACTCTAGTTAGGAGAGCCACTACTATCCTACTGATGGTATTAACACTGCAGATTAATTAAGAAAACAACAGTAATTACTGGGACTAAATATTTATTATGTTCCAGGCACTGACAAGTAACTCAATATTCACCATAACACCCTATATCAATTACCATTATTAATGTCTAACATTTTTAAAACGGCTCATTGTAAATTGCCATGGCTACATAGTATCAAATGGGTTTTCTGCCTTGGTATGCTAAACATTTAAAACCTTACTATAAGAACTTTACCGTGGCATCCAGAATGGGAGTCACTTTACTTACCCAATTCTTTTACTGTGGAAGTAACAGTTTCTGCTCTTTTCAGTACGCCTTTTCCTTTCAACATGACTTCCTCAAATTCCCCTTGTCTTACCTACATGGGTGTAGCATCTTTTGCTTCAAGTCTCTTCCTGTCTCACTTCCCTAATCTGGACCAGAGACCTGTACAGTAGTGAATTCTTGAAAGTTCCCTGTCCGTTTCCGATGCTCTCAGTTACTTTCAAAATAGAAACCTGAACTCAGCACAGACACTGCCTCCCCCATCAAAACCCACTCAGTCACCCTTCTCTCTACATGAACGACCAGCAGACTGGAGATCCAAAATTAAGCCTAGACTATCTAGAGCTAAATTTCAGCAGTATATTAGGGTCATGGGCAAAAGAACTAACTCCCTGAGACAATTTAAAGTGGGTACACAAAACTAAGAATGTTTAAGTTTCCAAAATATATCTATTATGTTTTGGAAATATTGTATTTAGGAAGCCAGTAAGCTTCTCAGCATTTTAGCACAGGAACATGACCTGGTTAAAAACTGCTAAACCAACAGATCTGAGGAATTATAATCAAACATAGCACAGTGGGCATCTCTTGACCTGTTCTTGTGAACTTCATTGACTACCAACATGTCTTGGGACTCTCTAAGTGTAAATTAGAGGGAAACTACCTCCATTTTGTTTGTTTGTCACAAGCTGTTTCAGACTTGGGTGATGAGGAGAATCACAACTTCCACTTGGAATCTGGAATCATCCTTATGTCTTCTGCATCTGGGAGGAATGTGTCACATGACAGGCAACTGTGCAGCCAAGAAGGGTGGCAGCAGGTAGCCTGGTGCATGCTGGGGCAGCAATGAAGCAATGCTGAGCTAGTTGTCCCCAGGCTCCCTTAGCTTAATAAGACAACCCACCATGTCCAGTAAAAGCAAATGAAGACCCTTTTTAGAACATAGACTAAAAGGATATTTGAAATTTAATCAGCTATATCTGGAGCAACTACTTCTCCGTGTGGCTTGTCTGCTAGAGAATTTAAGAACCTAAGTTCTTACTGTCAAGAAGAATAGTACACACAACTTGAGACAGGATGTTCAGCAACTTCACTGAAACCAACACCATGACAGGCGCTTAGAAAACTCAAATTCTGCCCGAGATATTAAACATATGGTGGTTTTCCATGTGCAAATGACTTGTTACTGCATTGCTGACTCTTACCTGTGATGGACATATTTTGTAGCCCAGGCAGAATTCTTTAAAGGCAACGACTGTGCAACTTAAATTAGTGTTTAGTATATAAAAGACACCTAGGGATCTTCACTGTACTGAACATGAATGGAAACGAGAGCCGCATCCAATTGAGTTGTTAAGAAATTCATCTGCGGTAAATGAAGTTGTTTCTTTATCCATCTCAATTAGTTCAAAAACATAGGCTGACTCCTGGACACTGGGCTGGATTCTGGGGATGGAATGCCACAAATGACACAGCTCACACTCAAAGAGCTACTGTGGTAGAAACAGAGTAGCAACAGTAGGTTAGGGTGTTTTTATAGGTCAGACACTTTTGCTAGTGTTTCAGAATGTATTATCCATCTTACCTTCTATAGTGTAATAGTGAAATTTATGTTTTCCTGCATTTGGTAAGAAATTGTATCTCAGAGATTACTGTGCTTTGCCACAATCACATCAAGGGACTCTTACAAGGCCAGCACTTCAATTATTCTGTAATCAACCAGTGAAATCATTCTTTAATCTTCCACAATTTGTCTAAGACACTGGATTATTTTAATATCAAATCATGTTCTTTATCAATTTAACTATTGGCTTGGACTTCTTGACAACAAAATATCTATAATCTCTTACTTGTTTATTTAAAGTATGTACATGTTATTTAATACCCATTAAAATCAATATGTATCTATCAAAGTAAAAAAAATTTGCTCCCATGACCTCAAATTGTTCTGGGTGTCATCTTTTATAAATGTATCTTGTTTTGGGCATCATGATTTCATAAAATGATTCTGCAGAAATAGTTAGGATAAATAGATAGTATCCCTTTTAAATAGCTGGAACACTTTTTGCTGAATTATGTGTGAGAAAGCTATTCTAATGATAAGCAGGAAGAAGCTAGGTCCTTAAAATCCAGGCAAAAGATTTCCAGAACTTTCTTGAAAGCTAGGATCACAAAAGAATATAATAGATGTTTCAGAATATTCAGAAATATACAAAGCACTATACACTTTTAGTTCAAAGATTAAAATTTTCATAAACAAAATGATGAAGCATGGATTATTGAAATACTATGTGTCCAAATATGAAAATTATCAAAAAATATGCATCTACCATAGCTTTCAAATATACTTACTCTATTCTAATGATGCTGCCAGGAATCATTTAAAAATATTACAGATTATATAGGATTTGTTAGCAAACCCTGATGAACTGTTCCATCTTGCAAGAAGATCAACCCACAAAGTCCATCTTCTGTGTGACTCTAACAATAAGTTTCATTATGGAGACCTTTTAGATATATACAAATAAAAATTTCATATTCTGTTTATGGTTCTCAAATTTATATACAATTCTACCATAATGGTTTATCAGAGTATCAAACTCAGGACATGTTCAAAATAGACAACTGTGTGTCCCATGCTGTAATGATATGAAATGCCTGACAGTAATTATGAATACTGTCTACAGTTGACATTTTAAAAATGTTTTTAAGTAAAATAGATTTAAATCAATTACCCATATTTACCTCCCTTAAGCCCTTCCCAACTACCCTCCTTGGAACCCTCTCATGACCCCTGACTCTCAAGTCGGTAGTCTCCTCTTTTTCTCTGATTGCTTTTACGTACACATGTATGTATGTATGTATGTATGTATGAATATATATGTATGTGTATATATATGTATGTATACACATATATACATATATAATTTTCTGAGTCCATATGTTTTTATAAATTAAGGCTGACCACTCTGCAATGGACAATCAGTAACACAGTGCAACCCTGGGAGAGGCTAATCTTTCTTCTTGCAACAGTCATTGACTGTGAGTCTTTGCTTAGGGGTTGGAACCCACAGAATCAAACCTTTTCACATTGACATGTCTATTAGTATTTCCATTTTCCTGGTTATGTTTATCCAGCCATTTCTAGGAGAGACTTTCACAGTATACGTCCTGGTATTCTGCCTCTCATAATCTTCCCATCTCTTCTTCTGTGATGTTCCCTGAACCACAGATGCCCAACAAAGATGTATCTTCAATCTGTTGATATCTGTATTGTCTAGTTGCAGTTTTTTGTTATAATCTCCAACTGCTGTAAAGAGATGCTTCTTTAATGAGGTGCGGTAGCTAAACTTATATGTGGGTATAAAGAGAAGATTTACAGTGTAGTATGGAATGACCTTCCTCTGGTGAAACGATGGTAGTTGATTCTTTTCTAAGGTCCATGGCAACACTAGTGCTGGCTAGGTTTCCCTCCTGTGAGGTGGTCCTTAAGTTAAAATAGACAGCTGCTGTTGGCTGTTGACACACAAGTGGCACAAATTGTGCCTTTATGCATATCTTGCCAAGCTTGCAGTTTTCATGGTTCATAGGTTCTGCAACTCTGGAAGCTAGAATGCAGGAAGAGGCTTTCGGGTCAGACCTAGCTTGAATCATCCAAGTCCTGCATCCTAAGTGTGTGGTGTCTTTAACAATAAAGACCTACTCTCGACAGATAGTCAGATGCACACAATGGCTTAATTAATAATCCATACTGTTTTGGGAGTCAACTGATGTACTCTGACCAACGCCATGCCCCGCAGATGTTCAGCAGTGCTTACCGACGCACAGTAGCTGGAGATGGAAACCATCCAAATGTCCCTCCCCAGGTGACAAGAGAATAAAGCTCTGGCACAGGTACACAGTGGAAGACACATCAATAAGAAAAAGGTGAAATCATGGAAATTTCAAGAAAATGGGTGAACTTAGAGAATATTGTATGGAGTGAAGCAGCCTAGATGCATAAAGACAAACACCACATGTTCACTCTCATCTCTGGTCCCAACCTGCACATCCTCAGATGTGACTATTTAAAAGAGACTAATGGCAGAAACTAGAAAAGTATGAAGGTACCATGGAGGGAGTGGGGGACAGGTGCATAGGAGAGAAAAAGAAGGATGTAGGCAATATGAACTGAAAAATGAAGTAACACAGAGGGGGCTCTATTTAGAAAGGAGGGAGGGAGGTCAATACAGGAGAAGGAAAAACAACAGAAAAATAATACCAAGATTGTTTGGTAAAGCAACAAGCAATGATATCATTTTATTTTATACTTACCTAAAATTATACACAATAAATATAAATTTATGTACATAGAGAAAGAGAGAGAGGAAGAGAGAGAGAGAAAGAGAAACAGAGAGAAAGAAAGAAAGAAAGAAAGAAAGAGAGAGGGAGAGAGAGAGAGAGAAAAAGTTAAAAATTTAAGCTAGCTAGCTACTTGGGCTGACTATGCTACTCACCAAAAATCAAAAACAAAAACCCCAGTACTAGAAAGCTCTTGTCAATTGGCATATGAATAAATATGCAAATATATGCAAATATATGATTTTTATTGAAAGTTAGATATTTGAAAGAGTGCTTCAGCCAAGCTATGATTAAACGCATCCATTTAATGCCATTTCACTTTGAAAACAATGGGATGCACGGCAGTATGCAATATGGCACCCTCCTGTATACCTGTTAACAATAATGAGAAAAAGTCAAGAGTGTTGGGCAAACAATCTGCTCTGAAACTATGTTGCTAATCAAAGCAGGCAGCTGAATATAGATATATATGGTTCTTTCCTACTAAGAGAACATTATTGTAGGTAAAACTGCCAATGACTAGAAACTAGTGTTGACAAACAGCACAAAAATAATAAAGCAGAGGACACCATTCTAAGCAAGGTGGTAGAGAGTTGGAGCCTTTCCTTTTCATTAGAATTGGCAGGAAAAGAGCCCAAGAATGCCTGTCCTGTGAGATGTACGCACTGACCTCAAAGGGTGAAAGTAGGGCTGTATTTATTCAGGTGAAAAAACACAAAGCTTGCGTGTTGTGCAGTGGTGATCAAACAAAGAAGATTCCAAGGACTGTTCTCCATTGTGCCGCTTGCAGCCCTCAACTGCTGCATTTCCAGAATGTTGTGGTAAGCCAGAAATAGCACGGATTTTTAAGGTCAGCGACAATTTTACACAAAATAAATTTTCAAGTAAAAGATATTTATAGTATTTCTATACAAGTAATACTAAGAAAAACTCTATGAATGGTTTCTTCAACAAGTAGTTTAACTTTATGGTAGTCCCAAGGCAATAATCTACTAAATTATTTGAGTGTATTTTTTATATTATTTGTAGTATAACTTTCCTAATGGTGGGATCCAATGCTTTCGGGTCTGAATAGATGATTAAATGGTCAATGAGTTCCATTTTTGTCAATATTGTCAGAATAGCATATTCAAATTATTGTAGGTGATAGAGATAAGACTCAAACCCAGGGCTCATGAGT
Organism: Arvicanthis niloticus; assembly: GCF_011762505.2. Lineage (NCBI taxonomy): Eukaryota > Metazoa > Chordata > Mammalia > Rodentia > Muridae > Arvicanthis > Arvicanthis niloticus. The sequence goes on from NC_133435.1 coordinate 24,863,380, forward strand.
TTGCAACAGTAACTCCCGTCTCAGTGTGAATTCTCGACTCTGCATAACTTCCTTCAATAATTAGCTAATAACATGATCCTCCAGGCTAGCTTCTAGTCATTGGCAGTTTTACATACAATAATTTCTCTATATGTATCTGTATTCAGCTCCCAGCTTTCATTAGCAACATATTTTCAGAGCAGATTGCTTGCCAAGCACTCTGACTTTTTTCTCATCATTGTTAACAGGTATACGGGAGGGTGCCATGATTTTCATGAAATGAGAAAATTAAAGCAGATCACTTACAAACCTCCTTTGAGATATGAAATTCTGGGAATCCACAATAAATAACTTCAGGAGTTCCAAAGTTGAGAAGATCCTGGGTGGCAGAGCAGAGTTTGACATGGAATGTGAAGTATGGAGTTTTAATAAACAGAAAGGAGGGAGGAGCACATTCCAGTGTAATGGAATTGGGCGAACTCAAGAAGCTGACGTAATAATCTCAGATGGGACCAACCTTCTAGAAAGGATACTCAGAGAAGCAGTGGGGAGGGAGCTGATTGGTAGGCTGTGCCAGACAGTGGAATGGCTTACTTGTCCAGCAGGGGATTCAAGTTTTATTTAAGAAGCAAAACTATTTTCTAAGGAGAATAACTTTTACAAGGTGTTTCTCATCGCAATTAATGAAAATGATAAATGTGGGAGTCTTAAAAGAGATAAGCCTCACGTGGTGGCTCTAGCTATAGAGGAGTGATCTGTAAACAGATTCCTTTGTGTGGGTTCAGTCAGGACGAAGACCATCTTCTTGTTCAAGTTGCAAAGTGTCGGCAGCCATTTTGCCTGCTTCTGTGACAAGTCAGGCCAGAGTCAACTGGCAGATTTCCTGTCCTGGTGATGCACGGAGGGATAAGAGTAGATACACGTGAAGCTCAAGGCAAGGGGCTGAATGTTCTGTTAATCCGGGAGGAAGGAACAAGGAAGAACAGGGAGGCCTCCCAATGGGTACAGATATTGAATGTATGTCAGCCATTGTCTCTGCTGGTTTGTGACTTTGTTTCCCACTATACTGTAAAGTATACAAAGCCTAAGAGAATTAAACTCAGGGCTGCCACAATACTGACTGGACAGCCCTGCCGGTTTCTAACCTTTGTCTCTGAGTCTTCTCTTCCATCTTTTCTATAATCCTCTGTGCCCCCTCAGATGACTGCTCGACTTTGTACAAGCTGGGCCAGTATAGCAAAGACATATTTGATGTTTATATTTTATGTAAACATCCTCTTTCCTTAGGATTGGGTGTTGATCCATGTACTTTTAGTGCACCATAAGCCCAGTGGTTATGTGATATCGCTAACTCACATATGGGAAGAGCTGCAGCAGCCTTCTCTGTGTTCTGTACTGTGACAAGTTGTTGGTTTTTTTTTTTTTTTTTCACGTCTTGTATGCTACAGTGAACTAAAGAATGACTTAGTTCTCATGCAATTTTCTAAGAAGTTAAAAGATAATATTTGTAAGACAAATAAAAGCAGCTTAGTAACACAGCCTCACAAAGGAGACAATGTGTAAGAGAAGAGAGCAGGGCAGGGCTAGAGCCACTGAAAAAGGAAAATGTGTGAGAGGCCAATCTCATTAGGTGGGGTAGAATCTCAAACATTCTCCTCAGGTTCAATTCAAACAGCATTAAAATACAACTGCCATCAAAGTTCCCATGGATTTACTTAATCTACAACACGTAGGCTATACTTGCTTGCTTAGTATAAATCAGCAATTAAACTGTAAAAATGGTTCTTAGTGCGTTACCTCTGGGGTCCTTTATTGGAAGTTCGTTCCCACAAGAAGATGAAAAATATTAAGAAGCTGAATCACTCAGCATTCCATGTGCCAGATCCACTGTGGAGATCCCAGGGCAGGCATATTTAATGAGGGAGTCAATTGCTGCCTCAGTTCTAATTTGGCCTCTTCCAGTGTCCAGTACATTTCTCTCAAATGAACTGGCCCATAGGGAGCTTCAAAAACTCAAGAGTGTGTGAAGAAAAGGAACAGGAGGGGAAACCAGCCTTATGACAGTTTTGTGTAAGCTTCATTTTTTACAAAGTTATGTCAACTGAATTGTATGGCTTAAATTAAGCAGAGCAGAAGCACCTTAATTAATCAAAAAAAAAAATCCCTTTAATAGCAAGTATCACACATATTACCATTCTACTGTGGAGTGGCGCATTTCCGCACTGTCCTGCATATGGTCCGAATTAGCACCTGCATAGTTGGGTTATGAAATGAGAAGCAGCTCTTTGCTTGACCTATAGAGTTTTCGTATACAAGAACCTATCCAACAGCATTATGTCTTTCCTTATCAGATGCGTGTGGTATGACATAATGAATGTAACACTTCAGCACAACTGGCAAGCTTTCAATTCCCAAGCATGGGGTCAGGTTTCTCAGTTGGCTGTTTTGAAAGCAGACATTATGCACTGGGTAGCTAATGCTGGAGTCCTGGACCTTTTCCCCTCGGAGATCTCAAGCCAAATCTGAGAAACTAGTAACCCAAATTTAATAACAGTTAGAAAATTTATGTGCTGAACAAGAACTTCTTAGATTAAGTGACGAAAACGCAAGCAGAGTGCTGGGTGGCAGTGTGGGGCCAAAGAAAAATCTCTTTTATCTGGAAAATGTGTAAAGGGGCATTGTGTTGCTTAGAGAATTAGATTTTAGTTTTAAAAATTATTTTTGTTTGTTCCTTTTTATAAGGTAACAGTCAGGTCCAAACCCAAAATGCTTTTACAACATCATTTGAATTATAATTAAACATACCAGGATAATTATGAAGAAGTTGTTAATTGATGTTTCAGCTGTAGTGTGTCTTTTCCTGGGAACCAATATGGAATTGTGTGTGTGTGTGTGTGTGTGTGTGTGTGTGTGAGAGAGAGAGAGAGAGAGAGAGAGAGAGAGAGAGAGAGAGAGAGAGAGGGAGAGAGAGAGAGAGAGAGAGAGAGAGAGAGAGAGAGAGAAACAGAGAGAGAATTATATTATTTTATTCATTTTGCTTAATTTGCATTGCTACCAGCTTTTCACACACACATGCACACACATGCACACGCACACTCATACTTACACTCACCGGAAGTTTATAAGAAAAAGAAAGTGTTGAAAGTGTAAATAGGCAGAAGAGGAAAGTAGGGAAGCTAGCACATCTATTTAAATAGGAAAGGAAGATTATGGTGTTGTTTATAATTTTTTCATGTGTCTGTGTGCATGTGTGTCTCTGGGTGGTAGGTACGTGTGCACATGCATGCACATGTGTGTGGACGTGAAGTGTCACCATTATGTTTCTTCCTGTAGTTGCTCTGCACACTTATGTGTTAAGGCTCGGTATCTCAGTGAATGTGCACCCTCACTCATCTGAAATGGCTTCCCAGGAGGCCCAGGCTCCTCCTCCTCTGCCTCTCGGTGCTGCTATAACAGCACTTTATTATTACTGCTGCATCAGGCTTCTCTGCTACAGTGCTGGCAGTCTGCTCTAGTCCTCTGCTTATGTGGCAAGTAAGTCCTGTACTGACGGAGCCATTTTCACATCCCCAGGAAATGGTTATTTCATGGTGTTAAAAACTAGTACTAATGACAGACTATGGGTATACCTAATCCACTGTATACAGAGCTAGGATATAGATCTAAGTTAAAAGGCAAACATTAGATACTATTACCATAGTGTTCTATGAAAACACTAAGATACTAGAAGTAGTATATATTCCTTGATACTTGGAAAAGGAAACTTTCTAATACAGAAAAGGAAAACTGCTAGATTTCTATGATGGCAAAAAGCAATTTAAGCACATATTTATTGAGTATAAATAGCATATGCTCCATATACACCCCAGGAAAATCTTTTAAAATATAAAAGTATATTTAGGTCATATAGTAAAATCTTACTTTGAGTTAAACTAGTTTTATAATTGGTAGAGAAAATTTGAAATTATTATTTCAATGTAAATAACAGGAATTAAAATAAACATGAACATAAGAAAGTTCTGCAATGTCCCTAAACAAGGAAGATGCCACACATACCTGGGAGCTTACATAATGGCAAATCAGTTGTACAGTAAAGATAAAAAGACAGAGCATGTTCTGGCAAGTGTTCAGAGTACACAGCTACTCCTTGCAAGACTTTGTGGGAGGAGCTCTCGGTGAAGATGATACTTCAAGATATTAGGCTACTATTCAGAAGGCAAAATTTGAATACAGAGGTTTGAAGTCAATGATAGGGAAAAAGTTATACAAATTGACTTACTGGCCAAACATTAGAATACTATAGTGAATGAGCACTTTTAACAACTCAGAGAAAGAAGCCTAGTAATACAGAAAAGGAAATGGACTAAATTAGCATGATAACTAACACACACACACACACACATACATATATATGTAAATGTATAATGCATATATATGTATATATATGCATTTGTGATGTATAAGGCAATGTAAATAATATATGGATAATGAAAGTATCAGAAATATCTCAAATCCAACCATATAATTAAAAATGCCAAAATGTACACATTTAAAACACAATGCAATGTTACTGCTTTTCACAACAGGTGCTGTTTTTATTTTCCAAACTGGTAATATATTAAGATTCCAAGGTATTTATTGTAAGCAATTAAATAATAAAAGCATGGGATTCATTAATTAACAAGGAAATAAATTATCAATATGTTCAAGAAATTTTGTATTAAGTTATGTGTTGTTAGATCTACAGTAATTGAGTAACAGAAGGAACAGACCTTCCGTGGGTACCTGTCTATTATATGTTATAAAATTATCATCAGTCCTCTCTCCTACACACCCACTGGGAATGACAAAATAAGAAAATATCATATTAAATAACTAAATGAAGGAGTCCAAACCTTATAAAAAATATAATTGCTGGGCACCAAGGTTGGGTTTCATAAAATGTGAGGATGGATAGAGAAACGGGAGTTGAATAAAAAATATTAATCTGCGTACTTAGAAGAAAGTTTATTCATAGAATGTTTGAGACATTTTTAGTCTTGACACTTACATGATATCCTTTACATTCTTCCCTTCCTACCCTCATCTCAGCATCAACCAAAACTGAAGAGAATTCCTTCTGTAGAATTAGTGAGATGGAAGTGTTGTTCAACAGAGTAAGAACTGACACATCTGTAAACCAGATGGAGAAAGAGGGTAAATGACAGGTAATCACAACCCATAAATCAGCACTGATGTCAGCTGACCAACTACTGCAGCATAGACAGGTGTGCTTGGCATTGAGTGCAGCAGTCCAGGCATCAGGTGGGATGGCAACACTTGAGGCGTTATCCATGTGCAGTGATCATGGCCTAGTGTTAGATCAGAGCCAACGAAGCTTTAGCTTCTGTTCTTCTCACCATGTAACGGAGATGAGAACCAAAAGTTTCCTAAGCACCTCATTGTAATTTTAGGACAAGCTACGGAGGTAGAGCACAGTGTGCAGGAAGCAACCTTTTCTGGACTCAGGAGGACAGGGGCACTTAGAAACTTCCAGTGCCTGTGACAGCTCACTTGAGGCATGTGCAGTCCTACGACAGACCAGCAAGGAAAAGGGAGCTGGGCATGATGACCCATGCTGCGTCAGAGTCCCTGGGAACTGTCAGCTGCTGGGGAAGAGAGAGTTAGTTTTCTCTAGAGCATAACTCCTGGCAAGTCAACCACACTCCAGCAGAAGGCCATACACTTAAGAACATTTGGGCAGAAGTTTCTTGACTTTTAAGAACTGCTTTGCCTTATGCTACTTGGAGTTGGGAGTGAAATATAGCCATGCATCCATATCCATATGTCTGAGTCTTTTCAAAACAAAGCATGGGTGTGTGGAACTTCCTGGGGTACAGAGAAGTCACTGCCCAAGATCACACTTCGGAATGTACACATTTGTCATCTACTAAGTTACCTTGGGCAAATTCAGAGAACTATGGGCTTTCTCCCTTCCCTTTCAACACTTCAGTAACAAATCTCTTTTGTTTGATTTTCTCTATCTAGGTTCCTGGGCAATTCAGGAGTTGGGTAGCCCTCAGTTTGGTTCTGATGCCTATGAACTGTCTTCTGCAGCATCCTGGCCTCAGGACTGCACTTTCGAGCACATTGGTTGACACCTCTCAGCACTCCTATGCCCTGGTTGTTTTTAGTCTTTTGCCAAACTACCCCATTAGCTTCCCAGTGGATGGGACACTAAGGTGGATGTACAGAATCAAGAAGTGAGATTTTGTTTTCCACAAGAAAGAATATATATGACATGCTTCCATAGAAGAGGAGGCACTTTTCATAGTTGTTAACATTAGAATAGGTAGCAGAAAGAGGTAAAGCTCTACTGTGCCATGCCTTGTTCCAAGAATTTATACCTTTCATAACATGTTGGAGTTGAGACATGTCATCCAGAGAGTCCATTTTAATCCAAAATGATGGGATGTAAGCTTTGGAGATTTGCACAGCTTTTTGCTGGTACAGCTTGTTACACTTCAGAATCAGATTTCTAACCTCTCTTTCTCTGCTTCTTTTTACTCTTCTTCCATACAATACCTCCTGACCTGTTTCCCCTCCCTCCACTCTTCCCAGTTCCTTCCCCCACCTCAACTCTTCTCCACGCCCACTTCTCCTTTCTTTCTTTTTAGAAAACAGCAGGCTAAGTATAAGGTTGTTTCCATTGCATAATACATTTGTATCATGTGGTTTTGATAGAATTAATGTCATTAATGACATATAATGTTAAACTGGCATTCTGTTGATAAGAGCAAGGGTTGATATACTAATTGTGGTTGTACTTGTAACTCTTTAATGGCTGATTGAGAAGAGAACAAAAAGTATGTAATTAATAGCCAAAATTCATGTGGATCTTAAATCCCACAAGCAATGAGGAAAAAGAAGAGATTTTGAGGTCATAGTCTGTGGGGAAGAAATCTCGCGGGCGGGGGGGGGGGGAGAGGGAGTCCAGCGGCAGAGTCTCAGGGCGGTCCGGCATCAAGGCTTCCCGCACCGCCAGCGGAGGATCCCACATTCACGCAGCTGTCGGTGGGTGGGCCTGCGGCTGCATCGGCAAGGTTCCAGGGTTCCAAAAGCTGGGAATCAGGTGGAGAGACCATGGACACGTGGAGTCCGGTTTTCCAAAGCTTTTATTGTTCATGGCATGGTGAATGGATGCAACTGGTATGCGCTCCCCCCTCCCCACCCCCCCCCCCCCCCCCCCCCGCCAAAAGCCAGGGGAGACCAGTCTTATAGGGAAGGGAGATAGGGGAGGGAATATTAATTAGCTACGCCCCTGGCCTTTTGATAATTCATTAATATTTAAATCTCTGGAGGTGGAGACTTGTTAGTCACACCCTCTACCTGTCCTATGTGACTGAAGGTAACAGGTTAAATGGAGTTACCTCGTCCAAGGCCCAACAATAGTCTAGGTTTCAGTGCTTCTTACAGATCACCTTCGTTTCACCAGTGAGCTGCACACACACTGACAGAAGTATAGGCACATTAATGGAAGACCTAGCCAAGAAGTAAAACCTCACATGGCCAAATGACTTTGAGAAGGATGACCAGACTATCCAGAGGAATAAAGGCCATTCATTGTCACAATTAGTATTGGTGAAATGGGATGACTTCCTGCCCATGACTCACCCTGGTTTCTGCCACAGGTCCTATAAAAGTCTTCAGCCCAGCAGGTCGACAGCTCCCTAATTTCTAGGTACTTACTCCTGCAACGGCAGCTAGCCCTGTCTTCTCTATCTTCCGTTCTCACCTCCATAATAAACTTCTTCCTAAAACTCATCCTCTATATTCTGTCCATTTTCTTCTTCGAATGTGTGAGAAAAGAACTCATGCCATCAAATCAGTGGACATTTTATGTGATCATGCATCTCTGGCACCCCAACTCCTGAGGTAAAACCCATGTTATACGAGAAGAAAGGCCTTCCTATAACTCAATATAAAGAATTCAAAATGGCTACTTGTTGCACAGAATAACATAAGATTTGCTAGTGTCCACTGGATTGTCTCTTTCTCTTTAATTAGGTGTTCTCATTGGCAATTTCATACACATAAAATGCATTCTGTTTAATCTCACCACTTCTTGTAATCTTTCTCTCACCCCTGTCTTACCTCCTCCCCCAAATCCCTTTCCCACATTCATGTCTTTTTTTTTTTGTCTTGTGACCTACTAAGTTTAACCATCTTAGCAACACTCCCTTCACCTGTAGCTCACCTGGTATTCCCAGCATCCAGACTTCCACAATCTAGTCTGAGCACCTCAGTCTACTATAAGTCTAGGTTCCATTCTGCACCTGTAGTTTCTCCATCCAACAAACTAAATGAATACAGCCAGGTACTTACCACCTGAGACTTTCTAAGAAGTATGAAGATCATATTTCTTTTGAGGTCACTACCTTGCTGAAAATGCCTTTCTCTTCAAATTTGGGTTTCAGGTTTTCACTGTGGAAACCCCGTACCTAATGTCCTATTTTTATTCTTTCTCTGGTCATTCTTTCTTCTTCCCATTAGCATCTTTCAGCTGCTCACTCATAAAGGTCAGAGGTCACTGGGCATAATGTGACAAGCAAATACGGTATAAGGTTAACAGGAGAACAATAGGACGAGAGGTAGGAAGAAGAAGGAAAGGGAGGGATGAAATGTGGGCTTAGAGAAATATGTATTATCAATCAGAGAGCTGGGGCAGAGAGTAAGGAGGACCTTCTAAAGCTTCTGTGGGGGACAAAATGATAGAAAAGTTGGGGTGAGATTGGAGCAGGAGGAAATATAGTAAAATCTACCCAAATTTGTGCTCACTAAAGAAAGGGGAAAGACTACCAGGAGAGATGTGATCCTGTGACAGAGGCTGTGGATGAATCTGCTTTTCTAGAAGATGTAAACTTAAATTTTTCTCAAGCCTATTTTTTTTGTTTTTTTTTTCTTTTTTTATTAGATATTTTATTTACACTTCAGATGCCATCCCCTTTCCCCATTCCCCCCCCCCTTAGAAAACTCCTATCCCATGCCCCCTTTTCCTTTTTGCATTTATACATTTTTTTAAAAAAAATGTTAATCATAGGCTTTATAAGTTTGGTATTGTTCAATCAGAGGTGTAACCCACTACCCAACCTAGATATAACAAATTGGCTGCCAAGTGAGCAGCATTGAGTCTCTCTCTCGTACTCGTCAGCTCACCGCCTCTGCAAGGCTCAAGTCTTTGCTCTTGAAGAGCAAAGTCTCTGAACAGATTCTCACTTCCCATGCTCACCTGCACTGAGCAAAGAGCACCTCTTAAGGCATCTGCTGCTTGTGTCTCTCTTCCACTGCATTTGTGGAAGCACCTCCTACTGGAGGTAGGGATAAGGATGCATTTCACACAGTGACTTCATGACCAGTCCCACCAACTTCAAAATAAAATGAGCGGAAGGGAAGCAGTAACTTCAAAGCAAATAGGATTTTTTTGTTATTGACAGAGATGGACAAACAGGTTTGTAGGAGAGAGGAGCTGATCAAAACACATGTAAGTGAATATGAACAAAAAAATCAGCAAACTTTTAGCATTGTACTAGTAACGAGGAAAATAAGGGAAAGGCCACAGTGTCTCACAGACTTTGACAAGGGCAAAATGACCATCACCCATACCCACAGTCAGATCTGACAATTTGGAGAGGGTTTCAAATGCAAGGAATCCTCTTGCTTTCATGGGAAGTTTCTAGAAATTTCCAAAGCATCTAGGAAGTAACCAGAAATATATTTTAGTGGTCCCAGGGCAACAATATTCTGTCTTATTTAGCATCATGCTGCAACCAATTTGTTAAAGCCTTAAAAGTGTTCAGTATAAAAACTGAGAGAGCCAAAGAGATCAATTATACTTTTTTATTCTCACTGGACTTGAACATCAGTCTTTGCATATTCATAATGATATGGAGCGATTTTGTGCAGCTGCTCATTCAGAAGGCTAGAGATCATTAAGGCAAGTTCCAGCCACTCCACTCCTACCTCAAACCCAGAAACACCAGGGAACCCTCCTCAGTCAGGGAGGGAAAGGGAATGCTTTGCAATAAAGTGGGGGGGGGGGCATGACAAATTTCAAGTTTCTTTGTGATATCTATGAATAGGTTTTCTAAAAAGAAGCTGGCAGCTTTCCAGCTCTCTTCTCAAGGACCGTTTGTAATTCCAGTGGCTAACACATAATTACACTCTCAAGCTTGCTTTGAGAATAGTGTTGGGCTTCCTTTGTGTCTGGTCTTCTCAACAGCTGTGTCATCAGGCTCGAGTGCCTACTCACTGTTTCAAACATTTCAGGAAAATAACATGGGTGTCTAGTAAAAGAAAAGAAACATGTTTTCATGCCCTTGGAAGAAGAAGGATTGGTCTCCATTTGCCCTTCAAGAAGAAAATATTTATGAAGCCAACACAGCTGCCGGATCCACTCACGCCAGTTCTGTTGAAGGTGTCCTAGCTGATTCAAGCTTAGTGCACACAATATATCAATATATTTACACAATATATTGTGTCACACTCAGTATATTTACAAACAGCTTTCTTGCCTGGGTCACTGACTAGAAGCAGAAGGGAAATTCCCAGAATGCTTTTTACTTAAACATAGGAAGGTACCTGTTTGCTTTAGAATAATTTAGAATGGTAAAGTTAAAATTACACAAACCAATCACTAAATGTAAAAGTTGACATGTCTGTAGGATATAGTTTGGTTCTGTAGCTGTTTGAAAATGTTCTTAATAATTTTTTATTTGAACATCCAATCTAATAGAAAGTACTGTGTAGAAGACTTACATTCAACCATTAGAAACAGAACTGTTAACATTTCTCCATGAGCTCTGCCTGTTCATCTGGCCTGCTGCGTGCGTGGAGTGCTGCGGATGACACTGATGGGGACAATATGGGGACATAGTGGTTTTAAGAAGGATGGTATGTGTCATCATACACTTGGACTCTTCGCTCTGTATAGGAAAAAAGCTGAGTATGTGACATAAAGCTCAATAAGATATACCATTAAGGATGAATGGGGAAGGGACCTAAGTGGGAGGATTAAATTGGGAGGAAGAAGGGAGAGGAGGTAATGATGACATAGGAGAAGGAACAGCTAATGACCATTGAGGAGTCATCTGGAAACTAATGCAGTAGAAACTTCCTAAAATATACACGCGTATGAAGGTGACCTGAATGATATCACTAAACAACCGAGGAGACAAAGTGTCACCTGAACATCTCCTGTCACCAAACAAAGCATCCACTTCTTAAAACAAGTTACTACTGAAGATATACACCTACACAACTTCTTGAACACAGAGAAGTTGAACTGGTGCCTACTTAGACCTTCCACTCTTATGAACTACAGTTCACAGTTCTTGAAGGTATAATGCATGCTATTAAAAAAGAAAGTCTTCGATCAACAATGATGCCCTGCCTGCAAGATGTACTACTGCAACAATGACAAAAACTAGTAGGAGCAACTAATCAATATCTAATTGCATTTAAGACCCATTCCATGAGTCTCATCCTTGAACCTGGTGGGTCGCCAAGAAAGGGACCCGTGGGAAAACCAAAGACTACTAGTTCTACTAAAAGAATGTAGCCATATAATGACTCCTAACTCCGTTCTGCTACACTCATAGATCAATTCTCCTTCATTCATCAGCAGAGAAGCTTCCTCCTATAAGAGCTGGGAACGAATACAGAGACCCACAGCTGGAAAATGTGCAAAGATGAGAGACCTTGGAGCACTCATCCCTAAATGAGTTGTCTCCATCAAATTCCTCCCATCAAAGGTTCCTCTCACAGAGAACACTGTGGAAGAGGAGGTGGAAAGATTATAAGAGGCCAAGGGGATGGAGGATGCTAAGGAAACAAGGCTCTCTAAACAAAGCAGGAATGGCACACATATAAACTCCCTGAGACTGTGGAGGCGTGCGCAAGGCCAGCATAGGCTTGTGCTAGATTGAGTCCCAGGACCAAGAGCAAATGCAGACAATAAGCCCCCATCCCTAACCCAGATGCTATGTCCCATCGATAGCCACTGGCAAAGAGAGTAGCTCTCTCCAGCATAGTCTCACTGAAAATATAAACTGCTCTGAGGCCAGGCCCCTTGCCTATAGATGACGAAATGAAGTCAATGGCATCTTTGGAGGCTCTTTACCGCATAGGAGTTTGATAGGACATCTTTTCCTTCAGGTCTTTGTGTATTATAGCTTCCAGTTTTATATTTTTAAGAGATTTTTATGAATCTGTTTTGAACATATGTGTCTCTTAATCTACATTTTATACTGTGCTTTTTCTGTGGGTCTTTTTCCTTCTGTTTGCTTGTTTTGTCCTTTTCAGGATTGTTTATGTTATTTTGTTTTGTTTTATTCTTCCTTGGGTTCCTGATATTTTCTACAGAGAGACAGAAAGGGTGTGGATTCTGACTAGAGAGGAGGAGAGTATGGTACAGAGCATGGGACCTTGGAACACTCAGTACTAAATGGGCTGTCTCCATCATCTCAGAGGGGCTGGGGGAGGGGAACTATGATCGGAATACATTGTATAAAAAACTTACAATTTTTTTATGTTCAACAAAAAAGAAAAAAATCAATGAAGGCTTTTGTTTTTGTTCTCCGACATGCATAATCTACCTACTCAAAATGAGGCCCCAAACTATAGCAGGGCCAGAAGTGAAAAAGAGATTTAGGAAAACGAAAAGGGTGACATGGACAAAAACAGGGAGGCGTGGAGGCTGGGGAATGGTTGTGTGGTGGTCCTGGTCTCACCTGCACCACTGAGCAGCAGGCCCTGGCATTAGCCACCACCACCTGGGATGCGCTGAATGCTGAGGCTTAGAGCTGAGAACAGAGCATTCAGGAGGACACTAGGCAGCAAGCATCTTGCCGTTGAGTAGTGAGGAAAAAGTGGGCGGAATTGTCTCTACAGATCATCGGAAATTGTGGAACATGAATCCAGACTGTTAAAACAAGGCACAGGTAAGTTCTACTCTGGAAATGAAGCAGATCTGGAGGGTCAGCTCATTGATACGCTGTGTGGAAACTTCTGGGTACTGCTGTCATCATCATAACCGTCACTATCATTGTCACCGTCACCACCATTACCATCACTGTCACATACATCATCAGAGCAGAGTAAGTGAGCGGCAGAGACAGCAGAGGAGACAGGGAAGCACAGGGTGTGGGACCCCTGGAAGGGAAGGGAACCAAGGCTCATAGGAAGTACATAAAACCGGAACGGTGTTCATGGCATTTTGTTCTTTTCGATGGGAGTTATTAAAATACTGTAATATCTCATTCAAACAAACACAATGCACAATCTCTATTAGAAGCCCAAGGGAGCATATTCTTAAAAACCCATGTAACCCTGACCAGCCCAGCATTCCCAGGGCTGCTTTTGCCCCCAATTTGCCCTCCCTGGTTACACCCACCTCCATCTCTCCCAGAGGTAACTACTGACTTGAAATTTATGTTCTTCATTTACCACTTCTCTCTATAGTTCTGCCAAATATCAAAATATATGTTCTATAAAATATTGTTCATAAAAGTTTGAAACGTGGTGAAATTTTACCTCATGCAGAGAATCTACTTGCTGAAGCTTTTCTGGCACCAGCAAGGTTCCGCATCCATTACCAACATGGTTTCATCATCGAAAACGTACAGTGTCGATTCTAATGGGAAACATTTCCTGGCACCCATGTGCACTGTTTCGGGTTCTCATCAGATAAAAATGCTGTGACAATTACGGCCTAATTTGTCTTGAGTGTTTTGAGAGACTTAATGATAGTACTGGTTTTGATCTTCTGGTGCAAATGTAGCTTTTTTTTTTTTTTTTAAATCATCTGGGAGCTGTTTTCTCTATGTTTTCAAAACCACCTACATACATTTTTCGGTGATAAGATATGTCTTTTTTTTTTCTTTATTTTTCGTTCACTTGTTTTAAGTTAACACGCAGTGATGAGTTGAATCATGTTTTTCCTACAGACGTAGCTTTGCACTTTGTGCACACTCCACTCCTGCCCTCCTCCCCTCCTGGTTAATTTCCATCCCCTTCATGCCTTCTGTGTGTGGGTCAGTATGGAATAACATCTAGTCCCCACAAATGAAAGGAACGTGACATTTTGTCATTGTCTTTATCCATCCACCTCTTCCTTTTGAGAACTATCTGTTCCATCCATTTTGCCTATTTTTTTTGAATTTTATTCATTTTTTGATGCTTAATCTTTTAGCTTTGTGCAAATTACAGGAATTAATTTCCTATTAGGGATTCAGTTTATACAAACTTCCTCTCATCTTATAGGCTCTTTTCCTTCTGCTGCTGTACGGAAGCTATCTAAGTATTCAGGTACTGTCCTTTAAAAATTCTCATGGTTATTTCCTGGGTTTTAAAGTCCTTATCCAAATTTTTTTCCTGTGTCTATATCTTGAAGTATATTTTTTATGTAAGTCTCAGGTTAAGGTATATAAATAACCTATTCTGGGGTGATCTTTGTGTGTGTTCTATGTGTGGAAATCCAGCTTTCTCCACACCATTTTTTAACGTGTCTGTCTTTTGTCCAATATACATTTTGGTGCCTGTGTCAAAACTGGTCTGCAGTAGCTTCATGAGACTGTACCTGGGTTCGATGCTCAATCCCAGTCGTCCATGTATTTGTTTTTACTCCTGGATCATCACTGTTTTTGTTACTATGGCATCACTAACTTCATGGAATGCTGGAGGTCAGACACTGATCCTTCAGGCATCACTTTCTGTTAATGATTGCCCATTCTATTAGAGGTATTCTGTGCTTCCATGTGAGTTTTACAGTTGTAGTATTTTGAAGTGGTGAAGGATGTCCTTGGAATTGCATTAAATATGAATATTATTTTCATTAAAATAGCCATGTACATGAAATTAATTCAGTTATTCCCTAATATAGGCAGTACTTTCATCTTCCACTGTCCTTCACAATTTCTTCCTTAAGTGATCTGGGTTTTTAATGTGATAATCTTTCATTTCCTTGACTAGTTTAGTCATAGTGTTTTAGCTGATTGTAAGTGGGGGTTTTACTTATTGATTTGTGAATACTTTACAATTGTAGTAGTAGCATCATGGGGCCTGCACAAGTAAGGCAAGTGCTCTACACAGACCCCATATGACAACAATTTATAGTCTTCAAAAAATTTTTAAATCCAATTTTAGTTCCCTGTTAATGACAATACAATTTGAGCAAACATTTTCTATACAGTAAGATGGAATTTTTCCTTTACTCTCATATTTTGTTTAGGAATGGTTTCTAGATTTTAACCGAAGAGCTAATTTTTAGCTTAGACAAATACTTTCTAAATCCCAACTCAGAGTTTTTAAAAATAAGGGAGGTTGACCAATGGAGCATTGAGTAATAAATATTTTATGTTATAAATTTCACCAATTTACAGTTTACTTAATAACTCAATAAGAATATTACCTAAAAGAAAGCCTCAGTAGATGAGAATGTTTACTATGAAGACCTGATGTGAGTTGGATCCCTGGAATTCATGGTGTAAAGGTAGATAATTGATCCCCAAAGGCTGTTTTCAGATTTGCACAAACATGCTACAACATATGCATGTTCATACTCACAGAGGACCTGCACATATATACTATGACACATACATGCTCGGACTCACAGACACATTACACATAAAAAAATAAATAAATAAATAGATAAATAAATAAATAAATAAATAAGATAATTTAAAATCATTGAGAATCTTCTGAAAATGAAAGCTAGCATAGCATGGAATTGGTGGATCATTTCCTAATGACTTGCAGGTGTCTTTGTCTCTGTTTGCTTCCTACTGTAGAGTCTCTGAGCCTGTCTTAAATGTTCATCCTTGACTGAACAGGGCAAATCATGTCACATGCTTACCTTGTCTATTACTCATCATGTGAAGATGAAGGGATGTTTCACAAGCATACACTTTCTGGCATTTCAAATCTCAAGACTATCAGTGTCTGGGGAAATTTCCTTACCTGGAATGCCCTGGCCTTTACAAAGGCCCCTCTCCAAACTGACCAATAATTTTTGGCCCTTCTAAAACAGCTTCCATTTTCCTTGTTATTGGGCAATTAGCAGCATATTCTTTCTAAAATTCCTACGATTCTTGGGGCTTTTTTGCTGGAAAATTGCTCAGTTTTTAAATTACATTTATAATTTAATATTCAGATGAACATATACTGTGTGGTTGGTCAAATCTACCACCCCCTGCCTCAAATTCCTCTCTCTTTCTTCCTTCTGAGTTCATATGCACTTAGGTTTTTATTTTATTTTTTAATTTAAAGCCCACTAAGGCCATTTAGAGCTACTTGCATGAAAGTGGATGTGGAACCATCTGCTTCCTGAAGCTTGGGCAACCCCTCACAGAAGAAAACTGACTTACCCAGCAGCCATCAGTTAAAAAGCAGATCATTGTTTCTTATTTGTTTGTTTTTCAGGGAAGCTTAAGTTTTAAGTGCTAGTTTCTTTTGTATATGTATGTGTCCATGTGTGCACATGCATAGATGTCAGATGTTAACATCAATCATCTTCCAGAGTTGTTCTCTGCTCTATTAGCAGGGGAATAGCTAATTCTCTAGCTGTACCTGGAACTCACACTTTTGGCTAGCCTGGCCAACAATGCCAACGAATCCTCCTGTGTCCATTCCCCTAGTGTTAGGATTTCCAGGGCATGGCACAGGGTCCAGCCTTTACGTATGGGCTGAGGATTGAGCTCAGGTCCTCATGTTTGCACATGCTTGGCTGTCAGTTTCTTAGTGAGGCGCCCTTCAACCACTTAGTGAAAATTGAGTTCACCTTTGTAAAGGAGATATCTTTAATACTGAGTTTTCAAGCTTAAGGCAGTCATTAACAGTTTTATATATTCTCAATTAGAGTAACTGAAGCATTTTTGATAATTTAATTCTTTAAAGATGAACATTTATGTAGATTCTCAATATAATAAAATATATCTTAAAAGGTTTTGGGTAGGTTCATCTTTATAACTTTTATAAAGGTACCTAATCAGGAAAAATTTAAGACATTATATAAGACATTTGAAATTAGGATATCAAAATATTTGTCTTCTTGGTGATCAACGGTACTATTTTACTATTTTTCTTAGTTATGAAGTTTTTCTACATTGTATAATAGCAAGGCAATAAATAATTACTCATACAATAAAATTAGGAATGATAAAAGGGTTTTAAATCCTTGTTTTTCAGTCCTAGTAATTTTTTAACTGCATCCTCCTGAAGCATTAAAGACTGTTAAGCCAGACACAATTGGACTTTGCTGAGTCACATTCTTATAAGAACAGTCAAAGAGAGGACCTTGAAGTGGCTATACACAATGGTTTATGTAGCACAAGCAAATATATAACTGAAGTTGCATTTTTTACATGATGTCAATGACCTTGTTTAAGCATATTAGAGGACAGCCATTCTTCAGAATTCATTATCTGCTTTACACAAAATATAGTCTATTCTAAATAAAAAAAAAATAAAATCTATTATTTCTCCCTTTTAGTATACAAGGGATTAGAGATCCTTCAGAAATGACTTAATCATGATAATTATCTAAATAAGTACAACTTTTGTCCCTCCACCCAATGCAATCACAAATCTAACAAAATATTTTCCAATATTCTATTGGCATCTATTCATCTACTTATATAACCCCTTATATATCTGATTCATTCATATGAATAATTAAGCCTGAAACTTAATAGATGTAACTAAGTAACAAGTACATCTATTATAGAAAAAAGATTGAATACAAATATGAGTGTCTCCTGATGAGCATGCAAGCACACCACAGGAAGTTAGAGCACATGGACAGGAAGCCTGCATCACTCAGTGTAAGCACCTATGACATGAACATCAGAAAAAAAGATTCAGAAATGATGAACCATTTCATAGTTCAGGAAGTCACTGAGTATGGATTTATAGCATTACTTAGAATCTCATCATTTGATAATATTTGGCCTTCTGTTATAAATACAAAATGTAGAATAAACTTAAATATCTTTAACTTCCTAAGATATCATCTTAAAAGTTGTTATTAAAATATTGCTTCTGTTTTTAACTGTGGTTACAAAAGCATGAACCAAACAGATGTGTCTGAGATGTGACTGTTTGATTGAGCTCTTTGAAAGTACATAAAGATAGTCAATGACTAATTTAATAAACACTTACTGGTTTTCCCAATTTGTAACAAATGGTACAAGGTCCAGAAGTATATTGAAAAGACTATTTCGTTCATGGAGTGTGTATTACTCAGTATCAAACTCTAAACATTGTTCATATATTTCTACAAGTAAAGCTACTTGAGAAATATTAATATGTGTGTCTTTATATATTTAGATATATGCAAATTGCCCAGCTAGACACATATACCTGCATACTCACAGGAAGTTGAATCCTTACAAATTTTATACACATATGTATACATTAGAATGTATAGAATCTTAGAATGTATACATTCTAAGATATAGAAACTCTAAGTATAGATTCAGTGGTTTATAATACAATCTATTTTTTTCTAAAACTTTACATAAAGGCAAATGGACAAAAGTGAATTTTCCTTTTTACATATGTTAGTACAAAGATACAGTTTATCCATTTGGTTAAAAACCATGAGAAGATCAACCATGTGCATAGCAATTGAAACAGAAAGTTTATTTAATGATTTAACTTCTTCAAAAATAAATATTTCTGTGCTTCACAAATGCAAAAATGTTTTGCATCACATTTTTCAAATTTTCAAAATAATATTTTATAGACTGACTATCTCATGGCTAGAAGATTAGCCCTTTCTAAACTGGACATTGAAAGCAAAATCTTGCATAGAAGTACTCAATATAATTTATTACATGATTATCATTTTAGAAAGAAATGTTCATAATCTTTGAAAGCAAACTTTGTTCTTATTTTTCTTCAACTAAATACACACACACACAAAAACACACACACACTTTTGATTCTTTTTTGAAAAAATTGGTAATCAAGGTAATCGGTTCAAATTTTCCCTTTGATTCCATATAGTTCAAAACCCTCCTTTGTGGTATCATATCAGAGAATAAAATATAAACGCTAATCAATTTTAACAAGTTTTTCACTGATATCTGATTGATAAAGTAAATGTGATTAATGATTTTAAGAGAGAAGAGAAATGAGAAAAGGGGAGAGAAGAGGAGGGAGAAGATTCCCGAGAAGGAAGAGAGCAGGAGGTAGAAGGAACAAAGTCCCATGGAGATTTTCTACAGACTATGAAGCTGGATTGAGAGGAGACAGTGGTTACTACCAAGAACAAATGTGTGTGGGTTTGCAAAGGTAAATACGATCAGGTCTTGACATATGACCTTGTCTTCTCATAAAAGTTGAAAAAAGATTTGGGCATTTTCTTACCCTTTAAAAATATTTACAAATGCCAGTGGCTCATGGAAGAGCAGTTATTAAATGGATTTTGTAAACATGAAACAAAGAATAAAGCTTCCATCCAAATGTAATGTAGTACTCTTGTTCTGCACAGTAGGTCTATTGTAATTAACTGATTAGGAATCTGGATAATAAGTCACTAGCAATCATCGATTTTAATTGGATGCAGGAGGCCAGTC
This sequence comes from Arvicanthis niloticus, assembly GCF_011762505.2. Lineage (NCBI taxonomy): Eukaryota > Metazoa > Chordata > Mammalia > Rodentia > Muridae > Arvicanthis > Arvicanthis niloticus. The sequence continues at coordinate 24,882,972 of NC_133435.1, forward strand.
CTGGTGAGTGCTGTATAGTGACAAGAAAGGCACTAGGAAGAATTTCCAAGCTGACTAAATATCACATCTGGGTGAAGCATGCCTGCCCCTTTCTTTTCCTTTTATTTAACAAATATTGCATGGGATGAAGGAATGTCAAGGCTAACCTCTCTAATACAGATGCAAAACACATGCTTTTGCACCCGCTCAAAGCAAGATGACAGACACTGGAGGCACTGTTGTGGTTTGGCAGTTAAAATCCTCTATTTTCATTAACTTGTGGTTCAAAGACGCCACCACGTTTAGGAAGGGTGCTGCCTTCTCAGTAAATAGTGTGTTCAAAAGCTGTGTCCTGAAAGCTAAACAGCTGAAAGAAGCATGCGTGTCAAGGTCCAGCTAATTCTGGACACTTAACAGAGAAATCAATAACACTCCAGCCAGAGTGAGCACACACAGGTTCTAAGGAAACCTTTTGTGCACATATTTGCACGAACCATTTGTCCTAGCTTCACCTGTTACTGTTTATGAGAAATTGCACAAGGGGCCCTTGACCTCGAGTCATAAAGACCACGGAAAGTACAACACGTGAGAGAAAGAACGCAAGTGATAGAAGCAAGCACCTCTCCCCAACCTCACAACTAACATGGGACACAGTGGCTTTCCAGCTAGCTGCTAGGGCTTCTTGTTAATTCTTTATCCTCCAAGTTATATGACAGCCAAATTAAAGTCCTCAACTCTCAGTTTCTCCAAATTGTTACCAGAAATTCTAAGGGCCACAACCTAGAGTACCACATGTAACCATAGAAATTAGTGCCCCCTTTCAGGCTTTTTAAGTCTCATGAATAAGAAAATTTAATTTCCATAAAATGAGTTTTCCTAATAGCTCACAATATTTAAAGGATGAAAATTTGTTTGTTCATTTTCTCCTATAGAGATGTATGTGATGGTTATGTACTCATAAAAAAATGTTACATATTTACAACCAATTTCATGTCACCATCAGTAGGTGACTGTACAAATGATCATACAGCCATATAATGAACTGTAATGAAACCATAAAGATGTTTAACTTAGTGTATAGGTACAAATATGGAATATTTTGTCATATGAGAAGCATTATTAATTCTCAAAAATGAACGTATTTGTGTGTGTTTTCTGTACATGCTATAGATGAAGAGTTTGCGTCCCTAAAATTTATATATTGAAGGGCTAAGATGATACTTGGTAGTAAGAGTAGGGTCTTTGGGAGATAATTAGCTAAAGGGAGTGTGGCCCCAGGATAGGATTAGTATCTTTACAAGAAATCCTCCTGTCCTTTGGGGACACAATGGAAGCCAGTCATTTGAGACATTCTCTCCAAGAGCAACCTCACGCTGCCATACTGTTGTCACATTCACATCTTTGAGAACTGTGCCAAATAAAAATTGTTTAGTTTCCCCACTCATGGCATTCTATTAAAGTGATGAAAAGACCAAGAGAAGGAGTTGTCAATAAACAGATAAATTTCAGAAGGCTCTATGTGTGTCTGATAATCATGGCTTTTAGCACATGCAGTCTGTTTCTCAGGAAATAAGAGACTTGATTTTGGGTTCAATTTTGAATTTTATGTCATTTTCCTACAGTGAGATTCAGAAAAATATTCTTTAACAAATTATTAAAACAAAGTAGCACTTATACATCAGCATACAGAGATAATTATGAAGACATACATAAAATTGTCTATGACAACATACATAAAAATATATAAAATTAAAGACTACAGAACAAGACTCTAAGAGGGAACTGACAAGTATGAGTTGTCAATGTCAAATGCTTCATCTTAATTAAACGGAGGGTAGACATCATTAATCTGCAACACTTTGGCGCCTAACGTGGGGCAGCAAGAAAGAGATACCCAGTGAGGGACATTACTGGAAGAAGGATCTGCTGAAAATTCAGAAGTGAAATGAAGGTGATCACCCTGGGAATTTGCCACTTCAAGAAAGATAAGTCATGTTAATGAAAATGGGGCAAGAAATAAGTCAGCCTGAACTCAACTTTTTTGTTTTGTTGTTTGCTGCTCATGTGTGTTAATTGTCTGCTTTTGTTTCATTGTTTGAATGCTGCTTTTCATGTTCAAAATAAAAAGAAACGTTATTTATCTGAAATTAGAATCTAAAATACAACCAAAGATTGATTAAAAATCCACTCATAGAAATTATAGCAGGTCTTCATTACTTTGTAGGTTCTTATCTTTTCCACCCTTTATCCTCCCACCTGCCCTGGGTTTTAACCCCCCAATCACCAGAGAGGAAAGAAAAGAGAATCGAGAGGGAGAGAGATCCCTGAATCTAATTTCTTTCCCGTTTTTTTTTTTGTTTTTGTTTTTTTGGGTTTTTTTTTGTTTGTTTTCTTTTGAGCGGGAATACTAACACACCACAACAATTCTCCATAAACAACCAATAACCACCAACTCCATCTCTCTGAGTGTTAACATTTATATACATTCTAGAAAGTTCCCATAATTCAAAATGTCACACAATCACAAAACTCTCTGCAGCTGGTAAAAAACACACCTCTGCTAGAGCATAAGGAGAATCATAGTCAGCCACTGTGGACAGTCCTGAGCAGCCTCACATCCCCACACCTGGTATTAAAGCAAAAACAAACATAATATTTCCATTGTTTCTAAGGAACCAAAATTCCAGTATTGTCACTACAAAGGACAAATGTTTATTTTGATTTATTGCAATAACTAAGGAGAGGTATTTGGAACAATAAGAACTAAAGGTAAATTTGTCTAGTCTGAAAAAGATCCCCCCCCCCAAAAAAAAAAAATACTGGAACTAAGATCTTCAAAGTTTAGTAATTGATAAAGTGATAAAGTAAGAAAGTGGGGATTATGTGTGCCAAATCCCAGGCACAGGAGAGAGGCTGCCCAGTTTAGGGTGGAGATAATCTGCTAAGACAAATGGGAAATGAAGGTGATGGTGAGATTGAGTTTATGACTTTCCAAAGAACAGACGGGGAGAAGGGAAGCATTGGATGTCAAAAGTGAGGTCGGCTAGTCAGCCGTGAGTGTGATAGTCAGAATGAAGGTAAGAAAACAGGGCCTGATAGAAGACAGCACACATTGTGGGGGCGAGAGTCCACTCTGGAAACAGAGTTAGCCTTGCACAGCTGTGGGAGTGATTATACCATCCGCAGAGGTGGCAGATGTTGGAAAGCAGTGGTGGAAAAGACCAGGAATTTTGCTTTACCAAGACTTGCTGTGTTTTGATACAGAAAAAGGGGGATCTTATTAATCAGATCTCTGAAACCAAGGCAGGGAATATAGTGTTTCTGAAGAACAGTGAGCATATATATTGAGGAAGAGAGCAAAGCAAACTCATGATTGCTACTAAAATGAGAGAGAAATAACATTTAACATTTCTTCCTATTTTTTAATTGAATGAATTAAGTTTAAAATTAATTCATTTCATATTGAAGCCTGAAAACTGTTGCCTGGTGAAGCCAGGCAATGAGCCCAGAATCACACACTGAACCATTACAGAGAAAGCAGCTGTTTCTAGCACAAAAATCTTCAAATGCCATTCAGAATATACTCAAGGAAGGAGAACAGGGATTCTTCCAGCATCCTTCCCATCTGATCTCTCTTCGTAAAATGCTTATGAGAAATGCTTGCTTTCTCTACTGCTGCTACCAACACATCTGAGATCACATGAGGAGTTAGGCCAAGGAAGACGAGCTCCTTGGGACAGTGAAGAATATGCAGTTAGATAAATAAAATTAGCCTTTTTAGTGAGAAAAATCACTAAGGAGAATAATTGAGTCTCAATTCTAAATCTATTTATTCTTTAGTTTTTAATATGAAGTAACCATATTTATTAATTATCATCATTGGGACAGTGGAAATAACTATAAAAATAAATGTAATAGCTCTTCCATAGTAATTTCACTCAGGCCCACAAACAAATGCTCTTGACTCTAAATTATATTGAGTAGTAGTAACAGACCATTCACAGTGCACCGGTCTCATTTGGTTGTATAAAATTAAGAACCATAGTTGGAACATTACTGTATAATCGACTTTCCTCACTGGTCAGCCATATTAGTAATTTCTAGAATGTAATAGATATAATTATATAATTCATAGTTTTTCCAAGTGCAGATATAATTGCTCAACCACTGTCCAATTGTTGGATGTCCAAGATAACTAATTCAAATAATAAAATTACTTAAACTCATGTAATATAACACTAAAATCTATATTGAGAGTGATATTATTATCTAGACTAATTCAGAGACATGGCATATTCTTAATATATTCCTTTAACACTTGCACTAAAATATGCAATATTTTCATCTGGATTTGATTGAGCAAAGTAAATCGATATGTTTTCCCATGGTAAACTACACATGTTGTCATTTCCTATACACAGGGGACATTAATTAATCTTGAGTAACCCTCTGAGACAGAATATAAGCAGTATACAAATGAAAGGGAGAAATAACCATAAAATACACACAGAACAAAAATAGACTGTAGTCAAGGAATTACAGTGAGTATTATAGGTGATATCTAATATCACCACTGGAGTTCAATTTCAGGAATTAAGAAATCCCCAGGACTAACCCTGACACATGATTGTGTGAATTCCTCAGCACACATTGAAGAAAATATATGAAGAGGAGTTGGAGCTACTATTGAGCCAAGTAAACACAGGGAATCTGTTGAGAACTGTTGTGTTTGCATAGACGAACCCGTGTCAGGTCCCGAGAGAGGTCACCTGGACACAGGTGAGCACTGAAGAGAGAAGGGGAAACATCCCGTTAGGAAAGCCAAGGCATCATGGGAACAGCCTGCCACAGGCTCCTGCCCCAGTTTGCATTTCCTGTCAGTCCTGACACACCCATGGAGTTCCCGACAGTGCTGTGGACTTACCACCCACACGGTGCTACAAATCAAGCAGGCTGAGTGGACACAGCTATGAGGCAGTTACCCAACACATGGAACTAGAGGGATCTCACATCTGGTCCACTGGTTTCTCTTCTCTCTCTTTTTTTTTGTTTGTTTGTTGTTCTGTCTTGGTTTTTGGTGTGGTAACAGTCATGACATAAACTTCCCATGCTTCAGTGTAAAGTTGCCCGGTATTAAGAACATTCCATGTCGTTTTCCACCATCGCCATATACCGGCCATCTCCATGATGCTTTCATTGTTCTATACTGGAACTCTATGTCCCACCCCTTTTCCTCACTCATCACAATTCTACCTCATACAAGTAGAATCACACTCTGGCTGTTTCCCACTGTTAATATACGAGGCTAGAAATATGTTTTTTTAAAGTTTCGTTAGCTCACTGTACTAGATGTTTAGGAACACAGTGTGCAACAGTGAGGGATCACATTGTGAGACAGTAAATCAAAACCCAAATTGTCCCTTTTAGACTACCTCGCATGCAGAAGAACTATCTGGGGCCCACAAGAACTACCACTGGCCCTCTACATAGTGATGCCTAGTATTTAAGACTCCTCACTAGAATCTACCTCCGAAAAAGAACTTCTCATGGAATACAAAGCTTCCACCACATAAATGCATCTTTAGTATACAAACTCAAGTCATGTGTTCATAGTGATATCATTGCTGGGCTTCAAATTTAATAGAAACTAAAGGAGAAGAATAAACTTTTCCATCTAGAAATAGGATCATTTTGGTAATCCAGAAGCTATAGATGTCATTGAGCCAGCAACGTTGTGACTGGTAATGCTGTCTTCATAGTCTCCAGTCTTAGACAAGTATTTTAAACATTCCAACTGGTTAGTCCCATTGTTTCTGATTCAGAAAGTCTCTTCTCATCTCTCTTTGAAACAAGACTACTTAATTTGCTTGCAAATTTCAAATCAACCTACCTTCTGTTTTTATAGAAAGATCTATGGCAAGACCTAAAATGGCTAAATTGGATTCAAAGGTTATCACATTGAAAATACCAGAATTAATAAGATGAGCCATAATATTTGAATGTGTCTGGAATTTCATGAGTTGGAACTCTTTGTTCTAAATTGACTCCCTTTAAAAGAACAACACGTAAACTGAACAAGTTTTTGAAAGTCTCTCTCCCTCCCTCCCTCCTCCTCCTCCTCCTCCTCCTCCTCCTCCTCCTCCTCCTCCTCCTCCTCCTCCTCCTCCTCCTCCTTCTTCTTCTTCTTCTTCTTCTTTCTCTCTCTCTCTCTCTCTCTCTCTCTCTCTCTCTCTCTCTCTCTCTCTCTCTCTCTCTCTCTCTCTCTCTCTCTCTCTCTCTCTCTCTCTCTCTCTGAATCAGGCTGGCCCAGACAAGTAGCCAGTGACAGGAGACTAATATCAGTGTTTCTGATCCAGTAGCCTTGATCACAGTTTGCTGTGCAGGTTTGATAACATGTTTCTTTCCTTTCAGCCCCCTAATCTGTCAGTACTAGAGATTGGCTGAGGCAGAGACTCTGAACTCTAAGCACAACAAAATTTCCTACAGCCACCATTTCATCACATTTACTTAGTATATATTAATTGGTTTTTAAATTGTTGTTATAAATAAACAACTTTTTTTGAAATTAGACATGATAGTCAACTTTGTAATTCAAAGTAAATAAAAGGGTCTTATTCTACACTTTAAATGTGGCTTGTCCAGGGAGGTCCGACAGAGTAAGACACTGTGACATTTAGTTGATCTGCTAGGACATGTGTTTTTGGAGGACATGTAGAGGTTGCATGGCATCTATTATTCTTTAAGTCACTATTAGGCTTCTTCTAGTGTCTCTGTTCTTTGCTCTGCGGAACACACCAGCATATGTCTTTCATGTCAGCCTTGTAGCCTCATTTGCATACTTATGACATTTACACAAGCCTGGCTGGTGAGAGCTTCACATGACATGAAATGCTATAGTGCTGGGAATTCTTCTTTAATTTTGACTTTAAACTTGATCTTTTGGTTGCATGACTGACCACTTTATTATTACCTGGATAGGAAAAGGTCCCATCAATGCGGAATGTCCTAGGTCCACAGACCAAACACAAATGCTGCCATTGTGGAGCACAGTATAATTTGTCAAGGGAATGCACAGTCACTGACAGCCATTTCTTTCCAAAGTAAGGGCAGTTTCAGGGGGGAAAAAACACACGTCCATCACTTCCCCTTTTGACTGTACATTCAATTACACCCACTACATTTTGCTGACAATGGCATCTCTCCCCTTTCTTTCTTTGAGGAACATTTAGGGGGTATCATCTGTTTCAGAGACCTTTCATAGCACCCCTTTACCTTTTAATGAATGTAATACAGCAGGTCCTAGATACCTGATCTTTACAGAACAAACAGTCATTTACAACATAGCTAGCGGTACTATCTGTGGATGACCACACTGTTCATTATTGTTTGGAGACTCAAGCTATTTTTTGATAAGTATATTAAATTTTCTACTTTTGTAATCTATGCTTATATTTAACTGTCTATGCCTGCTAGGGAGTAGGCACACTTTATAAATAAATAAAATATGTATATTTTAAGTTTCCTATGCAAATGAAAGGACATGGCTTTGGTTATGGTCCAGCCACCACACCTTCCTGCCTGTTTCTCTACCTCATTCCATAGATGATGTTACATAATCACAAACATAGTGTGCCAGAACCTACTGATGTAGAGCAATCTTTTCTCTTAAACAATTTCAAGCATTTCGCTTAACTTCTTTCAGCCTGATTTATAATAAAAACAAGATTGTTCTAGGTAAATTTGGTCAAACACTGATATTTCTACAGCCACTGGTGAAATAACATTGGACTATTTACAAGCAAATATGAAGCTTAATGCTAAATCTTAGATTTTTTCATTAAAATTTTACATTTGTAACCTCTTTTTTATTTTTATTTTTTGCTTTCCTTTGACAAGTAAGTCTTAGGCCAATCAAAAAATTTCCCAGTCATTACAAATGAAATGTTTTATTCACTCACAGATAGAATTTTAATGTCAGATAGGAAATTTTGGGGATAGCCCAGCTATGCCATCTAACAAGAGATGAATTTCCATATTAAGATCAAAGACACATGAAGGATGAGGCAGCTGATCAACTCTGCCAGCAAATGCTACTTTTCTTCTTCTCTAATTCATATCTGTACCTCTGAAGGAATGAAATTTCAGAATGTGAGCCCAATTTCTTCCTGTCTGTCTGTCTGTCTGTCTGTCTGTCTGTCTACTGTCTGTCTGTCTGAGTTAGGGTTTTATTCCTGTGAAAAGAAGCTATGACCAAGGCAACTCATATAAAGAAAATATTTAATTGGGGCTGGCTTACAGTTTCAGAGGTTTAGTCAACTGTCATCACGTGTAAAGCATGGCAGCATCCAGACAGACATTTTACTGGAGAAGGAGCTGAAAGTTCTACATTTTAATTTGCAGGCAGCAGAATAAGACTGTGTAACACACTGGGCAGAGTCTAAGCATAGGAGATATTAAAGACTGCTCCCACATTGGTACACTTACTCCAAAAAGGCCACACCTACTCCAACAAGGCCACACCCACCTATAGTGCCATTCCTTATAGTCAAGAATCCAAATACTCGAGTCTATGGGGACCATGCCTATTCAAACCCCCACTCTATCTGTTTATCTATCTATCTATCTATCTATCTATCTATCTATCTATCTATCTATCTATCATCTATCTATCTATCTATCCATCCATCCATCATCTATAGTAAGGATTGACCAATGACAAGACCTTCCAGGATGCATATGTACATACTCTACTGCTCAACTCTTTTTATATTTATTTTGAAATAGAGTTCTGCTAAGTCACCTTCTTGCCTTTAAACTTATGGTCTTACTCTCTCAGACTCCCATGTAGCTGAAATTAGAGGCATGTGCCATTATGCCTTTATTTTTTAACCCTTCTGAGAAATGTTAGTACCATGGTTATATGACTACTGTCCTCAAAAGATTTGCCATTTTGAAAATAGCATGGGGTTCTTTGTTAATCAAACAAAGGGTGCTTATAAGATTCACTTCTCATGGTTTAGCTACGAGTGAATATATGTGACGATCCTTCTAGAGAATATATCATTTTTACTACTATCAAATGTATAATTTAAAAATTATCAATGGGCCACATGTTGTGTGGTAGCCTAAAGTAATGAAATTCAATAAGAGCTCGTGACTTTTACAATTCTATATACAACAAATGAGTGCTTGTCATTATTCAACACTAACATATGTCACCCACAGTCATTTCTACCAAGTTACAGTTGCATTATCTGAAAAAAATATGGAGACAAACATAGGACAATAACTAAACATTATAAAATAAGAAGATAATCTATTAACTGTGTATTTATGTTTCACTCAGTAATTTCGGGTACAAGAATAAGTGAGAGACGATAAAGAGACTGCAGCAGTTTGGAATTCATATTAACATGTGAGCAGACTTAGCAGGAGCTATGCCATCACTAAATTACTATCACTTAGGGAGGACAGACTGCACACATCTTGTTTTGAGAAATTCACAATAGTTTTTTATAAAATGGCACACTTTCACACAATTTAAGATTTTAACTATTTTCTTCATTGCTAATTTCAGTTAATAATAAAAGAGTCAGAATAAGAGACTGCAATTAGCTGTATACTATAGAACAGCTGTTTATATCAGGAAGAAAAAGAAAAGTTACAAACAGCCTCTATATCCTCAGCTCACAGGGAGACTTCACTCTGCAGCCCTCAGAGGACCACTGACTGACAGAGACTGAGGAAGCTCTCTTCAGCTTGAGTCTACTTCAATTAAATTCAGGATAAGCAGGAACTAAAAGACCTCAGGCATTAGACACTAAAAAAAATCTATAAGCAGCACTAAAATAATTTCATACTTCATAATTTTAAGTCACAGAACATTATGGTTTACAGATAAATTAGACCACATTATAAAGCTAGACCAAGATACACTGCATATATTAACAAAGGTACAGTTTTTGGATTATACCAATGTATAATATACTTAATTGCTTTTCTTGGACTCCTCTGGGAGGGAGAATAAAAAAGATTTATAATGACCTCCGTGAGCTACATAATAGTACATTTATTTCACTAGGTCCAAAGTGTTCATTTCCGGTTAGACAAAAGATCACATGTTTTACATTTCAGCAAATTCTACTTAATCTGCCAATCACTAAATGAAACTCTTTGTCATTCAAAATATAATGAAACAATTAAGTAAGTTCATGATGCTATCTTCCAAAACCACAATTCAATCTCTAAATGCAATGTGACTTCACTTCTGAGAGTATTTCCACAATCCAATTGTTGCAAATCATAATAAGTGTGCTTTGTCTCATATATATATGTATATATATATATTATATTATATTATATTATATTATATATATAATATATATATATAATATAATATATTGATCTTGAGGTTGAATATAATATAATATAATATAATATATTATATATTATATTATATTATATTCAACCTCAAGATCAATACTCAAGACCAAATTCCTTTACTCAAACTGAAGCTCAGGTAGACTTTTTGAACATTAACAAAATTAGTAAGCATTTATAATTTTAATTGTATCTTCAAGCCATATATGGTGATATAATATTGTCTTAAATTTACCCACAGTAGAACTGACAAGTGAAAGGATTAACCCAAGTGGAAAGTTGGCAACGGCACTTGTTTCAACTGACTCTAACCTGGCCCTGGAGTAGACGTTTGTGACCACTACATCACACTGTTTCAAAGGTTCTCATTTGGTCAATGAAGTTTGTATTCTTGTTTCACACTTACAGGTCTAGACTTTGTTCATTCTGTTTTCTAGATGATTAAAAAATATATAAGTAAAGAGAATATAAATCATGTAGTCTTTGCTAGAGTTTCTCCTGCTATGACAAAACATCATGATCCAAAGCAACTTTAGGAGGAATGGGTTTATTTCAGCTTACAGCCTATCACTGAAGGGAGTCAGGAGCAGGAACTTGGAGTCAGGATCTGAAGCACAGAAGCCATGGAGGAGGCTGCTCTCTGGCTCGCTCCCTATGGTTTGATCATCCTGCTTTCTTATACCATCAGTGGCCACCAGCCTCTGGGTGGCATCACCCACAGTGGGCTGGGACCTTCTATACCAACCATTCACTGAAGAAATGCCACACAGCCTTTAAGCCAATTTGGTTGGGAATTTTCTCAATTAAGTACTAGGACATACGTAAAATAAACTCAGCAGCTAAAACTGATCATTCTCAAGATACATGGTATTTATTTTATACATCAACATAATAGATACTGTGCGACTTGGGTCTGGTAGTGTATATGCCTGCATTACTTGTAGTCTCGTTTTTAACTTTCTATTGATTTTTTTTTCTGAATTTCACATCATGCAACCCTAACCTCACTCATCTCCCCCTACCACAGTACCCACCCTCCACCCCCACAACCTCCCTACCAACAGAGGTTGTAGAAAACAAGCTTTTCCCTGTGGAAACTGTAGTGTGTCACCCTGTGTCCCACAATATATCATTTTGCCCACATTTCTTTGCTCCCAAATGTTTGTTTGCTTGCAGTGACTTACTGGTCTGGTATGGGGCCTCTGGCTTCTGTTACTCTATCAATACTTGAACCTCACAGAGACTTGCCTTGGATATCCTGTTCTTTCCCTGTGTCATGTAGATTCTGCAGTTTTGGAGCTGTAGGACCAGACCCTTCATTTACTCTAGCAGTTCATAGGTGGAGTAGATGTTGGGGTAGGCCAATTAAAAGTCCTCAATCTGGGCCTGAGAGGTATCTGAGCTGGTCAGCCCACTGGTCTCCTTCTCTCAGACCCTCAGGTGTTTCACCAGCACTAAAACCAGTGCCAGCTCTACCCTGCTGCCCAGGTGAGGTGCAGGGCCTGCTCTCCCAAGTGTTACAGCCAGTGAGGGACGTGACCAGTTTTCCCATTTATGATCCCAGGGCCAGCTCTCCTGCCTGCCATAGATGATGAGGAGCGAGGGAGGGGAACAGGGTGTATAACTCTCATCTGTACCATCACCCAGACGACAAGAGACAGAGCTGCCTCTCCCATGCTCATACCCTCAGGACTGGTTCAGAGTCAACCCCCACATCCAGAGTCAGCTCTACTGTGCTACCTAGACAAGGTGGTGCTGGGCCTGCTCTCCTAAGTGCTGCAGAGAGTGAGGGACAGGGTCAGCTCTATGACTTTGATGATCTTGGGGTCTGCTCTTCTGCCTGCCATGGGTAGTAAGGGGGTGAGGGGATTATAATCTCTCCCTTGACCATGTCACTTGGCAGACAAGTAGCAGGGCCAATTCTCACAGGTTTAGCTCAGGGACTTTTTCATGACCCCATGGCCAGGTCTCCCACAGCTGCAGGTGGTGAGGGGCAAGAGGGAGAAGTATATCTCTCCCTGGTCTACCCCACTACACAGGAAATGAGTAGAAATGCCAGGTCTCCAACTATTGTGTCCTGTTGGGGTGGGGGGCTCACTTACAAATCATTCCAGGCTGCTGTCTGAGACCTGCAGCTGGATAGGGACAGAATCAGCACTCCTGCTCTCAGGCCTTCTGGGCCAGCTTTCCCATGATGACCATGTGAGGGGTGGGACCTGTCTAAACAGCTCCAGGGTGGCAGCCGAGCCCAAAGGCCTCTACCTGGCCTTTGGTGGTGACAGACTCCTGTTTCAGCAGGGCTGTGGTCCCAGACGTGTCCCCCAGTGGCAGCCCTGGCCAGACCTAACCTCCCTAACTTCACTACTCACATCCTTCTGTTTCTTTTCCATTTCTCCAGTACTTACTTGGTCTTCCTAGGGCCTGGGGTTTCTGCATGTCTGGGATTATCTCAGGAGTGGTCTTAAAAGTGCTATGCACTGATCATGCATTACAGCACCTGGGAAGGGGTCATCTCAGGCACTATGTGCCTCTCCTTCCCCCGAAGGCCTAGGCAATATCCAAATGGTTGTGGACTCAGGCTTCCTATCCAGGTTCCATGGCGCTCGCAACCTTCAGAGAATGCTAGGATAACTATTCAAATGTTTATAGGTCAGAAAATTGAATTTAGATGTAGCTTCTCTCCTCTGTGCCACCTACTGACACACACGTGACACAGCAGCCACACCTGCCATGCCTCTACAGGTGGGGGGTTTAGTCTTAATTATATGCAAAAACAAACAAACAAAAACAGGAAACTATCACCTTTCACATAGCATCTTGTCAATATAAAATTGTAACACGGTGCTATAATTATACTTTCTCTGGGGAAAAAATTGTTCTGACGAATGGGAAGTTAAAGCAAGCCATAAGGATTGTCAACATTGTCATGAAAATGTTTAGTTTTAACTTTCAAGGCAGCCATCCAGATATTTTAAGGATCAAAATGGAGAAGATGCACAGAGAGAGGACTGGAGAGGCCACTGGTGAATGGACAGCCTCAATTAAAATTGAAGCTCCAGGACTGAAGGGGTCCAAAAGCGAAGGTGAGGTCTGGTACCATGTGACAGGTTCAGAGATCCTGAACGGACCCCAGAAGAGGCAGGCTATTGTTGAAGGTGTAGCCCAGTAGCAGGGCAGACCTCAACGTTTTGGAGAGGCCAGTACCATGGGATGTCTATCAAGGACAGTAGCCTAGGGGACAAAATGTGTGTGCTGCAGCAGGCAGAGCTAGCGAAGTGCTGAGGTCCTTTGGAACCCACAGGGCAGTAAGTGGGTCCAAGATATCAAGCACTGAACTTTTTACACAGTTAGGCTTGGCTCAGCTTTGCTTTGATTTTAACTATGCCCTGATTCCACCCCTATTGAAATAATATGTAACATATTTTTTTATTGGACTTTGGAATTTTAGAGAGGCTTTGCATATTTTAGAGAAACTTCAGATGTTCTAGAGAAACTATACTTTTAAAGTGTATATATTTTTAACAACTGGGAATTTTAAAGTTTGGAATGTTTTTATGTTGTGATATTAATATTAGGTCTTGGTGATAAGCAAAAAGAAATGGTTGTAGAGTGATGGTAGTTTGTTGGTGTTTCACTATGACAAGGAGGCAACTGTGCTGCCTATTTTTCATACCAACTTGACATAAGCTAAAGTTATTTTGAAAGAGAAAATGTCAGCTGATAAAATGTTCCTTCAAGATTGGCCCATGGTCAAGCATGGGGTACATCTTATTGGGTAATGATTGATGTTGGAAGATGCAGCTCACTGTGGGTTGTGCTACCCATGGGCTGGTGGTTCTGGTGCTATAAGAAAGCAGACCAAGGAAGCCATGAAGAGGAAACTGAAAAGCAGCACTTCTCCATGGCCTCTGCATCAGCTCCTGACTCAGTATCCCTGCCCTGCCTGACCTGACTTCTCTCAGTGATGAGCTGTTAGCTGGAAGTGTAAGATGAAAAACATTTAACAAAGATATTGATCAGTTTTAAGAAGAAAACAGAAACACTAAAGGGAATTAAATGATTGTTTAATTGTTTTTCAATAACATTTTATGTCATCATTGTCATTATGTCAAGTAAGTCACTCATGTAATGTGTATTCTTTATAGTGTGTCCTTCAAACAATATAGATTAATAATGTTGCATTATTCATTAAAAAATAAGTTTTTGAACTGTTTTCTTCATTCACAAATGGAATAAATTGATTTTGAAACCCCCATTGCTGGTGTTCTTTAAATCCTCTATAAACTTGTGCTTATCTGAGTATGTATTTTTCTCTTAGTTCTGTTGTACTTACATGTTGAAACACAGCCACAGAAACTTGAAAATTAGTGCCAAAGATTATTTTCACATATGAGAAGGAACAAACGTCCTTATACTCACTTGTGTGTGCTTATTATGCAACATGAATACACCAAAGTCCTCATACTCGTGTGTGTGTGTGGGGGGGGGGTTTACTGTGAAATTCACACATCAATGTTCTTGATGTTGATTTCTTTCAGGGTTAGACTCACACTGTTTTCTAACATCTTTTTCTTACTAACAATAAGTCCTTCCCATGGGTCTTTAATTTCGAGGGTGTCTGGTTACTTGCTGGTAGTGTGCAAAGTTTCATAAACAGCAGGTAGCGACAGCCTAGCATATAATAGTTGTTAAGAACAATAAATAAATAAATAAATAAATAAATAAATAAATAAATAAATGGAGAAATGAATGAATTTTACTAATAAAGAATAGTTAGACTTTAGAGAAAAACACTTTTTAAACACTATGAATATCAGAAAGTGATTTTTATGACAACATATTTATACCATAATGAAAAAAAAATTACAAAAAATTGGGACTATAGAACCAGGCTCAGGTTCTAGCAAGGGATATTTATTTACAGGGCAATAGCCATACCTCAATACTTCAAGAAAAAATTAAATACATCATGAATAAAAGACATAATCTTGAATTCTGAAACTACTAGAATTATAATAGAGGAATAAAAGAAAAGATGCTTGCTTGATAGTAAATGATTACAAACTAAGAAATAAGTAGTCAGAAACCATACAATGTGTATTTCTCTTTTATAGTATTTGGTTTAGTGAGTATCAATGTTTTCTTTAATTTTATTTTTCTTTTTTAAATTAACCTTGCTATTTGGCAGTTTCATATGCAAATACTAAATATCTCTCTACACCCTCTCCCTCTTTTTTTCCTCCCTTCAAATCCTATCTCCTTCCTCCCATCACCACCAGCCCCTTCCCCAGAGTTATGACATTAGCTGGTATGGTAAAATTAACTTCATTTATTTGCTTGTTTTTTGTTGTTGTTTGTTTGTTTGTTTCTTTCTGAACAGTGTCTTACTAGCTATGTAGCCCAGGCTGGCCTTGAATTAACAGTTTTCCTAATGTGGCTGGGATAACTGGCATGCATGAACATAAAAGGCTCAGTAAAGTTAATTTGACATTAAAGTTTTTTTTTTTTTCCTTAACATAAGTTTTCTCACATGCTTTACAATCAGAAATTACAAGCCTATTTCCATGAAAGGAATCTTTCCTTTATCTCTCAGCTATCAAGAGGCCTCTTAACTTATCAGAATTTTAGTTATCACTTAGCATGATAGATAAATTTATAATCAAATGATTAAAATATTTCTTTCCTCACTATGATAGCCCTAACAACAAACTGCATGACTAAGCCAATGGACAACATAACCAAGTTTCTACAGCTAACCAGGAATATCTTGATCTTCTCATTGCTCGGTATCACACTTTTGTATGAGGTAATAGTCTCAGACTCACAATCAGATTGCACTATCAATATGCAATCCTTGCATGTAATGAACTGAATCACACTCTGCCTGGTCTCCATTCTTCGCATCTGTCCTCATTCTCTCTCTCTTGCTGAACCCTGACCCTTGTACTGGAGCCGCTTGGGGCAGTGTGGGCTCTAACAATTTAGCCTCCAAGACTTTTGGCAGTGCGGGTTCCAACATTGGCAGAGCGGTCCGCGACACTTTGGTACCCAACGTAGGGCAGCAAGAACTAGAGACCCAGTGAAGGACATGACTGGAAGAAGGATCTGCCTGGAAGAAGGATCTGCCGAAAATTCAGAAGTGAAACGAAGGTGATCACCTCGGGAATCTGCCACTTCGAGAAAGGTAAGTCATGTTAATGAAAATGGGGCAAGAAATAAGTCAGCCTGAACTCAACTCTCTGTTTTTGTTTTGTTGTTTGCTGCTCATGTGTGTTAATTGTCTGCTTTTGTTTCATTGTTTAAATGCTGTCTTTCATATTCAAAATAAAAAGAAATGTATTTATCTGAAATTAGAATCTAAAATACAACCAAAGTTGATGATGATTTGTCAGAGCCAGATTGTGCTGACCTAGAGGAAGAGGCAGCTGAACATTAAGACCCTGAATGGTCCTCTTCCCAAAGACCCCCTCTTTACACGCCTCTGCCTCCAAATGCTCCTGCAATGGAGATGGTGGTTATAGATCCCAGAAAGGAATTACAGGACAAAATTTCTTTTCTTAAACAAATAATAGAGTTAGAAAAAGAGTATCAGGACTTAACTAATCAGCTACAAAAATTAAAGACAAGGAAGATGTCTCGAGAGGTAAACTGTGAAAATCCCCCGGCTCCTTGCATTCCTCAACCAGGAGTCTAAAGGCAGTCCCTGTCACCTAGCTTAAGATTAGCCACAGATCACCCAGAGAAGGGAGATGCTGAGGCTTTCCCTGTATCAGAGACCAAAGACGATCAAGGGGTTGCTTGGAGACATCGCACAGGGGTTAATTTTCAAATTATTAAGGAATTAAAAATGCAGTATCACAATACGGTGCCACTGCTCACTTTACTCTTACAATTTTAGAGTCTGCTGCAGAGGAGTGGCTGACTCCTGGTGATTGGAATACATTAGTGAGAGCAGTTCTTAGCAGTGGTGGTGGTGACTATCTTATTTGGAAATCAGACTATCATGAGAATTGTAAAGAAACAGCTAGAAGAAACATTCAGTCAGGCAATGGTTGGTCCTTTGATGCCTTAGTAGGGGAAGGGCAATTTGCTTCTAGTGATAACCAGATGCAATATGACCAGGCTTATTCACTCAAATTCAAAATGCAGCCGTGAAGGCTCCCCACAATGAACTGTATCAGTTAAGAATAATTTCAGCTCTTAGACATCACATATTAGTAAGCCACTGAGTATTTCCAAGTGTCCCAGTCAGCATTCTTAGGCCACGTCACCTCAACTAGATTGTAGTTTTAGATATTTGCAGTTTATTGACTTTGTTTTCAAGTCCGACATCTGTAACACTTTACCTTTTATCATTTGCTTCTAGTGTAGGGAGCAGAAGTTATCATTCATATATGAACCCACTATGCTCTCCCAACCAAAACTGGTGGTCCATATTGATAAGAAAATTTATAAAGGCTACTGAAATTAATATACTTTAAAATAAAATGATTTTTAAAAAGCTGTCAGTATACATTTTTAATCCACTAAAGGGAATTTTGTCATAGTTAAATTAGACATAATGCTACTCAATATCATCTGGTCTGACTAGCCAGAGAATGGACATTGATTACATTAAGACCGTAAAATACAAAACAAGGCAAACAAGCAAACAAAAGAAGTAAATCTCCTCTGTAGAGTTGAGAGTGCATCGTATAGACTGCCATGTTCCTATGCAGTGATCATCTCATCTTGCTTTCCTGGAATTTCCCTGGCTTCTCTGTCCACTAACAAAACTGAAACGACACAGCATTTGATGACTAGAGGACTTTCATTCTGCTTGAGCCTCTATCTAAAATACTTTGGCTTTTCTCCTCAATATATTTTCTTTAGCACTCCTTACTTACTCAGTAGTATGAAAAAGTCTAACTTTTTATATAATCAAGTTAAATTATCTTCCTCTTTATATGGCTTAGCACTTGAATCATGGGTAAGTCGAAAAATTTAGTGTGCTGCATTATTTTGGTTGTTTTTAATTAATTATAAACAGTTTTATATAAACAATTAAACCTTTCTGAAAAACATCTTACCTTACTCATCCCAGAATTTTAATGTATGAACAGTGTGTGGCCTACATCAGATGTTCAGTTCATGTTGATGATGATCCATCTTTAAACTCAATAAATATTACTCTTCTAACCTCTAACTAGAATAGTTATATTAAAGCCAGAGATGATTTTTTGGTTTAGAAAAAAGTAATGGGAATGAAGACTTAAACACTGTCCTAAAAAAGCCTTAAAACTAAGATACTTATTTTGAATATGGCTTGAGTAAGACAGAAATTTTATCAATTGAGAAATAAATATTTTAACAAAAAAGGCATTTTAAAAAGAATCTTATGTTTAATTCTTCTTTTAAAACATATAACTACTCATTTGATGTGTCTAGTAGCACAAGCCTACACACTGGGGAAAGGTAAGAAGTTAAACATCTATAAACTCACCCTCTTTAAAAGGTCTGTGAAAGTCTATGAAAGGTCACCCTGGTGATTAAAAACTTAATGAGAGAACTATTCATTAGAGGCAGAACCTAGTCCATGCAGTCGCGGACACAGAACCTTCAGTAGGTCAAATACTCAAGGTCTGCCCGGCACTCTGCACACTGCTTTTTTTTTTTTTTTAAACAAACCAACCCTAGAAGTAGAATTGATGACAATATTATGACTATACAGCCTGTATATCAGAATTTGAAACCAAATATATTTCATTCAAAAGTTGGTGCTCTGCTGTCTTCATGAGGGAACAGATTTAAAGAGAGACAGAACCTGGAGACACTGTCAGTTGGTGAAAAGTGTATTAACTTGACCCCACAGAGTTAACTAAAGCAATGAGCACACTGGAGGGAATGAAGTTACTGAACCGCACTCATCAGCATGCTATCACACATTAAACCACTACCCTGACGTAATCATAACATTGTTTAAAGTTACACCAGTGTTGGACAAACAGAAAACCCAAAATAAAACTTTACTAGATTCATTTCAAAACAGTTCTGTGAGCATCTTTAAGTCACTGTGGGGTTTGGTCATGGAGCCTTCAGAGAAATCTTCATTAGCTACTCTAGAAAGCAAAGCATCTCTCTCAGAATCATGTCACTGTCACCCTGACACCACGATGGGCATCTCTTGTCACCATGCTGCTCATTTTGTTATCTCTGGAATCACTCATTGATTAGCTATTCATGAACAACCACACATCATATCATGTTACAAACAAGTGTAGAGACATATTCAATCCTGAAGAACTTGTGTCTGTAAATGTACTTCACGGAGGCCTAGCTACTATGTGTATGTCTAAGTGTTGAATAAAAAGTGTCCACATAAGTGCATCTTTGTCTATAAATGGAATTAATTTAAATGTCAAGCATCCAATCTAAGCATAATAACAATGTCAAACTAATTAGACTGCATGTCACATACATATCTGAAAATTGTTGCCACATACTTACGTCAATTTTTATCTCAATATTTGGCAGTATTGTGCCATTTTACACTTATGTAGCAATGTGTTTTATGGGATCTGAAAAGTAATCATTGAAAATGAATCATTTTCATGATGCAATGAACAATCCAAGAACATGATGACCAAGTCTATCCATGCCAGCTTGGCCCAGAATAATGAATAAAGAGACAGTGCAAATCATCACACTACAGAGTGATGTAACATGTGTCTGAAGAAACAATGCGTGGGTAATGGTATCTCATAACAAACCCAACAGTCATAGCCAACAACAGGTGTCTGGAGCAGATCTTTTAGGTTGTAGTTACTGAATAGATTCTACTTGAGCTAACAGATGAGGGGAAAACATATCAAGTGATGCTTTTATTTAGTCAACATCTTGATAGTACAAGTATCTTACCCTAAAGCCTCATTCCTGCGTGGCAGGGATTTCTGTAATTATCCAGTTCTTCAGTCTGTGCACTTACTCAGGCTGCTTCAATCCTATGGCTTCAAGTTTTCCCGTCTCGGGAACTTTTATTGTACATAAGGAATGACTTTTAAAATAATTGGATGGGCAAGATTCAGTTGATAACTGTTGTGTATGGGTTAGTGGTAATATAAAAGCAATCTAGGTAAACATAAAATATGTTAGGGAAACTGCCTGGCAAAAAAAAAAAAAAAAAAAAAAAAAGACAACAACCTTTCCCAGACTTTACTTTCACAATCAACTTTCTGTTATATCTCCAGAAGAACCCAACTGATATGCTCAATTCCATTATTTTAAAAATATTCAATCAATGGTGAACAATGTAGCTACTTTCCTGTTTTTACTTTTGCCACTTTATTTTCTAATATTCTCATTTATATATTTCATGCAATTTTTTCCTATAAAGGTCTGACAGTAGGAACTGCTATATCAAAAATTGTTGGGGTCCACACTAACCCCACGTTGGGGCGGCCAAAATAAATGTTACAGCCCAGGCAAAATGTTGAGGCCCGGGATGACCCACGTTTGGGCGGCCACTGTATCCCGGCCCAAGCTGCCGCTCCGGTCTGCGGGGTCGGGGTTCAGCATGAGTGAGGGTGAAGGCAGACTCGACGAATGGAGACCAGACAGGGTGTGATTCAATCCCGTTTATTCTTCAGTCTCTTCTTAGTCTAAGTCCTAAATCTTGAGTTCCTAGTCCCTAGTGCCTCCAAGTTCCAAGTTATTTCTTCCAAGTTCCAAGTGCCTAATGTCTAATAACTAACTCCAAGTTGTTCTCCAAGTTGTACTCTCTGAAGTATCTCCTAAAAGTGTCTCCTCTGTCTGCTGTGTCTGATTCTGTCTGGAGCCAAGTGTCTTCTACCTAATGTCTGATGTGTCTGATTCTGATCTGTTCTGTCTCTGCCTTTTATATGTCTTACTTCTAAGCCACGCCTCTAAGTTACACCTTTAATCATGCCCTTAGGTCTTGTCTCTAACTCTGATCTCTATACTTCTAAGTCATACTCTTAAGTTACACACCTTTAATCTCACGCACCTTTAATCTCACACACCTTTAATCTCAAGGTATCTAAACCAAGATTATCAGAGTGTGCTCAGCTGTTGTAGGCTATTGTAATCCAAGTCTCATGTCAGGGTATATGGCTCAAGATGGCTGCAAAGCTGATAGCCGCTTTCTGCTAAAAGTCGGCCCCCAACAAAAAATTACTCACTATTGAGTTTGTATAAAAACTGAAAACTATCCAAACTATGATGTGAGGGTTTGTTTGACATTACAACATCATTGCTAGAACTGTTAACTTATTAAACAAGTAGTATTCAGAATGCTTAACCAGCATATGACATGCAATGCATACAGCTGTAGGCATATTTTACTTCTCCAAAGATGCTCTGTTATCAGTTCATTTTTTTTTTACTATTGCATATAATCATCCAAAGAGATACTTGGATTTCTTATTTGACTCATCTGATGAGATCATGAACACCTCACCCAGTCTGAGATGGTTAAATACATATTCTCAAGCCTCTCAGGAAGACATGCTGTAAGAGAGGATGGGTATGACCTGCGTGTAGGAGTCCTGCCTGCGTGACTTTGGGTCGTGGGAGTGTCGCTTTGCTATATTGACTGCTTTATTGTAAAAATAAAACTGTGACCTGAACATATCAATAGTCCCTTTGGCTTGAGGATATTCAAATACTTATGTTTATATTTTGTTGTATAATATATAAAAATTCAATATAGAGAAATGTATATATATAAACTTTTTGATCATTTCTGTCATTTATTATACTAAGTATTAGTAGCTATAACCTAATAACTCCACCTGACTGTGGGCTGAGTGAGGGCCTGAGGTTCATAAAGAAGAGCTGCTTTGATGCAGTTCTGGCCTCACTGTCTACATATACACAGATCAAACTGTAGTTTGCTTATGAAGACACATAACTGAAAGGTTTATGTAGAAATAAGATACGATATACTTGTAATAATTTTAGATGTAGTGACTTTTTTATATATCTTGAGTGATGTATAATCACTAAATCAATTAAACACAACTTCTTCCCTGGAGATTGGTAGAATGAGGTGATTTGCCATTGGAGATATAATCAGTCCTTTAACAGCTGAAAGAATGTAGCCAAGGATGACCTTCAAAGTATACTTTGAAAGTTGATGGTCCAGAAACTCCTTTTTCTATAATCAAGAATTGTAATGTAGTTTTATAATAATAATAAACATAACTTAATAATACCCATAGTTCTTGTAGCAGTTCCTCAGTGGAACATGAAAGACATAAAGTACTTGTAAGATTCTGTTGCTGAAGTAATGCATGTCTCTAGCCCAGATACTTTTGTTATAAACACATGTATTATAAAAAGTAAACGTATTGGTGTTTACATTTATGTCAGTCTGTTTCCATATGACTGCATGCCTAGCCAGCGACAATTGTTTGTCAAATATACCCTTAGATAGTTACTTGCTGGTTGTATATTCTCCTCTCTGATCATCTGTAGTCTTCTAAGACCAAGGCAGAGTTCACAAAGTCTAGATTAACTAAGTTCTATGTTGCTAAATGTTAGCATCTTCTCTTTCCAGTATTAGTTAAAATATGTTGGCTGCCAAAAGAGCAAGACAGTATTAATGCAATAAAAATACAGTTTATCAAGAAAGAATGCTACTAAAGTTTGCACAAAACTTAATGCACTTTATCACTGATAAAAATCTGTAATATGGTGTGGTATTTAAAATATAATTAGCAGGTAGACATTTATGTATTTTTGTAGTGTACATGTGTATTTGTTGTGTATCTATATGTGTGAAAAGAGGTGTATGTGTGTGGAGGCCAAAGGTCAGTATCAAGTGTCTTCTATTGCTCTACACATTATTTTTTAACTTGCCCTTATTTATTTTGTGATGTGATGGGGAGGGCGGAGCATGCCATGGTTCCATGGATTTCAGAGGGCAACTTGTGAGAGTCAGTTTTGACCTTCAATAGTCAGGGGTCTGGGGGTCGAACTCAGATCATAAGACTTAGCCACAAGCAACTTCATCTGCTGAGTCAGCCCAGCAGAACTCAAGCTGACTTGAGACTGTGCCTCTCATGGAGCCTAGAACTCACAGATTGGCTAAACCGTCTGGCTTACTTGTTTTGAAGACTCCCGTCTCTGTTCCCCACTCTCAGTACTGGCATTACAAACATGTGCCTCTCCACTCAGCTTTTCTGAAGATCTGGGGATCAGAAGTCAGGTTAACACACTTAGACTGCAGGCCCTTTAAGGACTGAGCCACGCCCCCAGCCCTAACAGTGAACTTTTCAATATAACAATGAGTTAAAGGGGAGACTTGGGGCTATAATTAGCCAAGCTGATTTATAACGTTTTGGTACAAATGTATCCAAAGGTGTCTTCCACATGTTGAGATTAAGATCTTATTTTGGCCTTCTGATCAGATACTGTTTCAAAACATTTCAACTTCAAACAGTGTTTTAACAGCACTTGTAAGCAATGTTTTCACAACATTTTAAAAAACTTGAAGCAACTCTTTGAAACTCAAGACTTGTAACCACATTCAGCAGGAAGCACATTACCAGCAGTTGTTAGTATTTAATCTTTAGATAAAGGGGAAGGAGGAAAGTGAAGGGGCGAAAGGGAAATACTACAGAAAATGGAGACAGAACAAAATGTTACCTGAATTACATCAGCAGCGTTGCCTCCCCTGCCTTCAGGAGACAGACAGCCTTCCAGAACATTCCTAACACATGCTGCTTCTCCATCACCTTACTTGGTCATTGTTCTTCTCCATGGCCCACATCAAATCAGAGCCATCTTCCTTAATCACAGTATCTGTGATGTGCACATCAAGGGCTCCTTTGCAACAGAAGTTCTGTAATTTCCAGCCTCTGCTCTGCTACAGGTGTGGGCTGTCTGTCATCTCTATTAAATATAGTGTACTTGGGTATCTCCCGAAATTACTCACAGAAATGCCCCTCCCAGGACAGTCTTTCAGGAATAACACTTCTTTTTGTTTTCAATCACTCCTTTAAACTTTTATTGTCGGCTATAGCTAACTTTAACTACAGTCTTCGCAGTAGCATTCAAAGTACAACCCATTTTCTGTAACAGTCAATGTCAACCTTCTGTGGGAGGAAATTTAACACAAAGACAGGAGATTTATCAAGTAGAAATTAAGGGGAAATTAAATACAAATATTCTTTAACATAAACGGTAGAAGTGTACAAACTACAGCTTTGAATAACAAAGCCCAATTGCAGTTATTAAACACCAACAGTGATCTATAAGACACACTGAAGAAAATGGATCAGATGTGTCCCTGCCTGTATTTCTACATGAAAGGGAGAAGGATGACCAGGGCAGAGTCATGGGAGTTACACATTGAGGACAGATGTAAGCTTTGCCAATATTTGTCTCTCCAACCATGTATGGTTTGTCCAAGCACTACTTGTAGCCGCAATGGCTTAACTGTGAAATGCAGCCAGCTGCAGAGCATGCAGAGGACGATGATGTCTGAGGGCAAGGTGGCTCCCACACTTAACCAAACCTGAGCCCCAATTCCAGACTTCAGAGTTTTAGTCTCCTTAAGCAGCCTACATAATTTTAGTATGAGTGATGGGACTGCATTTCTTAAAGCCCTGCTCTTCTGGAATATAGGCACATCTGTAGACCATCAAAATTAAAATCCCCGACAGCACAGAGGAGCCCACCAGTCTCCAGTGGATAGTTCCAAACCCATGGTTACATGGATGATCCTGGTTAGGCTTAGAGGGTCTCAAGAAAATAATAAAACCATGACAACAGCAATTGTCATGGAGGCGACTTGTGAGGCATGAGGGCAACAGAGGGTAGGATGATATGAGGTGTAGATGTTATAATTTCATACACAGAATATAATGTATAATAACAGTATATGTGCATGAAGTGGTCATAGAACAAACTCACTTAAAAGGTTTTTTTTTTTTTAAGGTGGAAATTTTGGCGATGAATACATGTGCTTTGCCTTCATACTGTCATTACATATGTGAGCTGGTTTTAGAGGAAGGATGAAGGATGGGTAAGCTGTGCTCATGATGTGTTAGGTGAAGTGATTAGTAATTGTGTGTGTACACACACACACACACACACATACAATGCAGGCTACACTGGTTTTAGTGTTAAAGGATTCAGGAAAACATACAAAATAAAATGTGTTAATTAACATAGGTGGAAATGTGCAATGCTTCAGTTATTGATGTTCTGTATATTTACTGTTTTCATGGAGTTTTCCTCACAATAAGTCTCTGTATTGCTATGACATAGTGCATAGGGCAGCACTGAACTGGTATGGTAGTCATATCAGCCCTGTTCGTCCTCGCTTCTGAGTTAGCCCTGCCACTCGGGAACCTGGTGGGAACCGATCAGCAGCAGGTCACAGCAGCTTCCTGCCTCATTCTTCTGGGCAGTCCCCCTCCTCTCCCTCACAACTTGTCCCTGCCAGTACGCTAGCACCTATCTTTTGGAAGTAACTAAAATATCTAGACAAGAAAACCAATTAGGATCCATGAGGTAAGTGGACTATGAAGCAAGGTTATACTATTGGACATCCAGAGCCCCCCCCCTTTTTTTTAATTTAATGAAAAAAGTTAAGAGCGGTAAGTCCAACCTCTATCTATGTAGAAGCACTATTAGAACACTTTTAATAAAAGCACAGAAATTTATTTAACATAAAGACAATTATAAAACAGAACAAAGGCTCTTTTGCTCCTGTTACCCTTCTCTCATTCCATGTGCTCATGGCCAGCCTCTCTCTTTTCTCTCTCTCTCTCTCTCTCTCTCTCTCTCTCTCTCTCTCTCTCTCTCTCTCTCTCTCTGTGTGTGTGTGTGTGTGTGTGTGTGTGTGTGCACATGCACGTGCGCACGCTCGCATGTGTGTAAGTGAATGTTCATTCTGGTCTGGATCCAGGCCAGAGCTCTCTCTCTCTCTCTCTCTCTCTCTCTCTCTCTCTCTCTCTCTCTCTCTCTCTCTCTGCTCCCCATGCCCTGAATAAAGTCTATTCTATACTAAAAACAAACTAGAATAAAGATAATTCATTTATCAAACTGATTATAGATTTTGCAAAAACAATATTAAACAATAGTAATCCATTTTAGCCCCATATATGAATTCAACTGAAATAAAGACAATTGTTTTCCTCATCAACCTATAATCATAGGACACAAAATAATTTCTAAGGTACGAATTTTTTAATTCTCTAATAATTCAAATTATTACAAATTTGTAATTTATAATTTGGAGGTGACTTCTTCCGTAACAAATTGAGCTAGCCTATCCAGCTGAGTAAGATATAGGCTCTGCCTTTCAGTTAACTGGGAAGATGGGAAGGGAAACAGAATGAATGGTATGAGTGTCTCTGTGTTAGGAGCACTTGATGCACCTACAGAAGACCTGAGTCCAGACTTTTCAGAACATAACTGTCATGTATGAGTTTTAAGTTTTCATTGACTCATTTAATTCAGTTGTGGAACAGTGATCAAGTGTGTGCCCTAAAAGTTAGGTGCATCAACCTAAATATATTTGTAATTAGGGAATCTTCTCTTGGGATAATGGCTAGTATTGGGCAGTAAAGGTGAAATTCACTCTGGTTTCCTGGGCAGGCCATAGCCAGCTGAGGGGCACTATCAACACGTGATGTGTTAGGTCTTCCAGCTGCCTTCCTGTCCTTTACTTTGGGGGCTCACCATAGCAAGTCCTTAAAACATTCAAAGAGAATATGTTCAATGGTGTTCAAGTACCAGTCCCCCCCCCAAAAAAAAAAGTCGTAATTTTGACTTGAACTCAACTTCCTACTAATGTCCCGACCCAGGTGTGGCCTGGATTTGATAAAACTTTAACTTTGTTCTTTATATAAATAAAATAGTGGCTGCACAGGGGTATGGCATTATGGGCAACCATGAAGTTATCAGACTGTAACACAAAAAATAAACAGAACAAGTATGCTAAAGGGCAGGGCATGTGTAGATTTCCGTGGTAGATTGTGTACAGTGTTAAACCTCTGGTCAAGTAAATCTTCTGCAGTTATTAAATATAATGGATCCCTCACATGGAAGCTAATTTTCCCATCATTCCCATATGTTCCCACATTTACTGAATAGTTTAAAAGTCTGCACAGTTATAGAGACATAAGGCATTGAAAAGTACCATACACAAGAGGGGCAAAAACTGTTGCTAACTGCATATGGAGCAGACTATTTAGGTTTTTTAAACTTCTCTTTTTTGTGAAATGACGGAATGACAGTACTGAGAGAGAACATTTATTACTGACAGGTGTAATTTCACCCCTGCTTGAAAGGCCATGACTTTAAAAGGAGATGAAAGTTCCGGCTGAGGAACGAGGGAAGAAATGCCTGACAGGAATCACATGACTCTCTCGAGGGAGTTGAGTCACGTGGTTCTGAGGCTTACCGTTCTGCCATGGCCATGAAGTTACAAAGATTTACAGAATGCCATGAAGGGTGCTGGGAACCCATTGATTGGCATTTGCTTCTGCACAGCTGATGGGACACCTTAGTGAGATCACAAACAGTGTGATCTACCCATCCCTCAGCTGATAATGACATAATAGTTACAGGCCACCCAGAG
The DNA here is from genome assembly GCF_011762505.2 of Arvicanthis niloticus. NCBI lineage: Eukaryota > Metazoa > Chordata > Mammalia > Rodentia > Muridae > Arvicanthis > Arvicanthis niloticus. The sequence goes on from NC_133435.1 coordinate 24,910,924, forward strand.
TATGACTGATGAAACCCTCCTGACAGCACGTTTCTGGGCTAATAACAAATTCGGAGATAGTGATCTGGTTATCAAAAGCATATCTTATTATTATCACTGAAGAGGAACACAGGTTTGCATTTAGAAAAGAACTTCTGTAGACCTTATAGTTCTGAAACCAAAATCCCAACAGATTCTTTAGCTATTGGTCCAGTTTTATTAAAACTTAAAAGTTCCTTCTACTTTCTAAACCAACATGCATTCTATACAACCATTTTTAGGTACTTAGCCTAAGAAAATTACAAGACCAGTTGTAAGTGGAAATTCCTAGCACATGAGTGTCATAAGAAAGGCACATAAAACAGGGAGTAGAGAGTAAATGTGGTTATTTCTTCATAGTAATTTATATACTATTTTTGTTTCAGTTAACGCTTTTCCTTTGAGATTATTTTTAAAATTTTTATGTATGGAGGTGTTTTGCCAGCATGTCTGTCTGCACTGCATGCATGCAGAGCCCAGGAGGCAAGAAGAGGGTGTCTTATCCCATGGAACTAGATTTACAGAAGGCTGGGAGCTCCCACATGGATGCTGGAATTTGAATCCATGTCCTCTGGAAAAGCAGTCAGTGCTCTTAGCCACCGAGCCCTCTCTCCAGCCCCAACTTTTTCATTTCCTATGAATCTTTTCGCTGCTTTATGAGTCTATCTGGAAGGTCTCTCAACACAAGAAATGCATTGAAATTTGCTCCAGAAATTGTATAGTATGTAGCAGGAGCACAAGGTGGGCTGACAGCTACTCTGCATTGTCAACTTGGTTGTATTTAAGACTGCCTAGTGATGGAGGAAGCACAGTGCTCAGTGGATCCTGGAGACTGTTTTCAGAGATGATTAGCTAAAGCAGGAGACACATCCAGAATGAAGACAGCAACTTGCCCTGGGAAAAGCCAGGAAAACCGGCACCCACCCCCATGTCTGACTCCTGGCCTTCCACCACGTGAAAGGCGTTGCTCTGCCAGCCCTCCCTGCTGTAAGAACTGAACCCTCTGAAACCAGGAGTAAAACCAAGTATTCCTTCGTCTAAGTGTTTCCGGCAGGTATTTGGTAGCAGCATCAGGAAAAGTAACTAATAAAATAATTCCCTCTGCTCTTCCTTGGGGCCATTTATTTCTATTGGGGCCTATGTTAAAATTTAAAGCTTGTGAATATAATAAAAAACAAAACAGGAGAAACAGAGAGGAATTGGAATAGCATCACTAATAAAACTACCTCAAGGCTATAAACTTTAATAAACATTATGTAGTCATTTAAAATATCTTGAGAAATGTCTCATGGGTAAAATGGTGCCCACATAAGATTCAGATGCAGAAGGACAGAATTATTAAGCACAATTATTTTTTCCCAAACACTGTAAGATTTACTCTTCGCTTCATTATATAGTTTTGTGAGTCATTCATGGGTTACTTGGTTAAATTATTGTTTCTCCATACAAATTCTATTAGGAACATAAGCACAGAAAATAATGGTATGTGTATATGAAAGTTCAAAATTATAGGTATGCTAGTTATCACTAGAAAACTATATATATATATATGTGTGTGTGTGTGTGTGTGTGTGTGTGTGTGTAAAATAGTTGTAAATATGAAAAATATATAAACATGTAAAAAGAAAATTGTAATTGTAGGCTGGTGTATGTAATTACACCTGTAATCCTAGTCCTTAGGTGGGCAGAGGGAGCAGAATTTTCTAAATTCTAAACAAGACTGGATTACATAACAGGAGGGGCAGAAGGAAGGAAGGAAGGAAGGAAGGAAGGAAGGAAGAAGGAAGGAAGGAAGGAAGGAAAACAGAAGGTAAGAAATAAGGGAAGGAGGGAGGGAGGAGGGAAGGAAGGAAGGGAAGAAAGAAGAGATGGAAAGATAAAGGGAAGAAAAAAATCAGGGAATCAAGGGAGAAGAAAATAATGGCGTTCATTAAGTGTCAAATAAAAATGTGGAAAAGATGCAAACTCTATGGTGTGGATTCCATTTTTGCACTGGACAACAGGAAAACTAATGAAAATAGTATTTGCACTTATTACACTCAATTGTTTAAAACTCATCAGGTGAAACAAATATCCTCCTGACACACGTGGACATTTACAAAGCTCTAAAGATCTTTACTCTTTAATGAATTACAGAAACCAAACCTTCCAACATTTTTATGAGACAGCCCACCACCTCCTGAAGAGCTTCTTTCTTTTAGCATAATGTCCAGATTTTAAACATATTTGCGTGAATATCATGATATAATTACTAGTATTCTTTAGCTAAATAACAGCACAGAGAAAAGACCTTTAATACTGTGAAAATTATTCAGGTTGTATGTTAATTTGTTTGTATAAAAATGCCTAAGACACTAGTCCTACTTGAAAATATAACATTATTTAACATGATGTGAACTATTTTTAAAAGCTTATGGTGGGGAATGGAGTTCAAATATCATGTATATGTGTATTAAAGGCCTTGGAAATCTTTCAAAGGCCTTTGTCCATACTCCATGCTTTACACTGGGTCCTAGGCCCAGATCTAATAGTCTTAGAAACTAAGATGCCTAAATCTACAATTAAATCATATTTAAGTATGAGCAATCCTCAGCCTGTATGAAATACTTCACAGAGCATTTTCTTTATTTCGTCTTTTTTTTTTTTTTTTTTTTTTTTTTTTTTTTTTTTTTTTGGTTTTTTGAGACAGGGTTTTTCTGTGTAGTCTGGCTGTCCTGGAACTCACTCTGTAGACCAGGCTGGCCTCGAACTCAGATATCTGCCTGTCTCTGCCTCCCAAGTGCTGGGATTAAAGGCGTGCGCCACCACGCCCGGCTTTGTCTAATTTTCTTCATCTCTTTGCACACACACCGTGAGCTTCATTGTTCTCCCCAAGTATTCTAACCCACGTCTCACCCTCGGCAACCTTGCTAGATTTTTCTATTTTTTTCTCATTAAACCTCCCAGTCCTATCCAGTTGTTAACATCTGCTCTCTATCAGCGCTCAGAAAGACAGGTTCCTTAAACAAACTAACTCAAAAAAAAAAAAAAAAGAATAAAAAAAATGTAAGTAACATATAGAACTTTGAAAAGTAGAAATCTAGGGTTTTTTTTTTTTTTTAATACATCCAAAATGAATTCTTTCAACATGAAAGCCCTTACTTACTCCAAGAAAATCATGGAAAATACCAACATCTGTACATTGCAATAAAAACACTGCTTGTGACTGCCATTCATCAAACCAGTGAGTAATTCGGAAAACAGTAGCAAGAAGCCTTGGAGCAGAATGTATGTGCAGAGCAAAGCCAAAATGTTTTTCTAACTTGTAAAAGAAAGTTTTCCATGAGCAGAACTTTCTGTCAGTTCCCACCTCAAGCTATGAGTGACATCAGACCCCTGTTGCTTTAGCATCAATAAGTTAAGTGAGGAAATCCACGCGAGGCGTACTCATACATCAGCGAGTCCTCCTGCTTTCAGGCTACGTGAAGCTTGCTCTCTGGTAATTCTAGAAGCCTGTATCCTCGAAGAATGTATCTGTTGGTTACACTGATAAGTATGACATGTAATTGGTATGGACCTATACGTGCAACTTCTTCTTTTGGATTTCAGGTGTTCTTTCATGAATGTGCTTTCTAGTGTTTAAGTAAACAAGAGACACAGGTATAAAAATGAGAGCACGAAATGAAAAAAAATAAGTGTATAACCAGAAGTTTGCAACATATTTCCAAGTTGTTTAAGTTTGACGCCTGTGAATTATTGTAAAATTAAGACAACATATCTTCAGTGAAAATATCTTAATACATTAACTTATATGAAAACAGTTAAAAATCTGTTTAGGACCTTCTTTATATCAGATCCAAAATAAAAACAAGCTTTTTCACAGAATGTTCATATTGTTTTATTGTGTGGCTCTAGTGTAATTTCCAAGCTGGCCATCATTAAAGACTCATTACTGTGATTTTTCCTTCCTACCTCACCTCACCAGGATGCATTAAATTATGAAACAAGTCGTCAAACAGCAATTCTCATTCCACGTGTTTGCCCTTGTGTTTGCTCTTGCAACCTTTCCTCTCCACAGGCAGAAGCCACCGAGGACCAAGTGACCAACTCCTCTGGTATTCTGAAGAATTACACGTTTCTGAAGTCAGAAAATACTGTCATTTTCAGAGCTGTCCTTGATTTTTCTATTACATCTTACTCTTTCAAATTTTGTGATATCCATACTGTAATCCCTGGCATACCTAAGTCTTCCTCTCTCCTTTCCCACACTCCCTCATTCTTTCTTTCCCTCACTTTCTGTTTCTGATTTGTTCTTATTTGTATGTTAAGATCCCTTTTCTTTTCCTCTCCTACTTACCCTGTTATATAATATATGTTAATTTTTAAAATTTCCATACAGTATATTTTGATCATATTCTTTCCTTTCACCAAGCTCCTCCAAGAGCTCCCTCAGCTTTACCCACCCAACTTCCTCTTCTTTTTCTATTAAAAAAAAAAAAAAATTCCATAAGAGTCCCTGAGCTCCATCCGATGGTTGGCTGTAAGTATCTGCATCTGTCTCAGACAGCTGCTGGGTGGAATCTCTCAGCAGACGGTTATGCTAAGCTCCCATCTGCAAGCATAACAAGACTGTATGTGCAGAGCAAAGCCCATGGGATGGGTCTCAAGTTAAGCCAGTTAGTGGTTGGCTGTCCCCTCAGTCTCTGATCCATCTTTGTTGCTGAATTTTGTTTAGACAGCACAAATTTGGGGTTGAACGTTTTGTGGGTGAGTTGGTGTCTTTACCCCTCTACTGGGGTTCCTGCCTGGCTATAGGAGGTGGCCTCTTCAGGTTCCATATCCTCACTGCTATGAGTCTCAGCTAAAGTCAATCCCATAGACTCCTATGAGGCTCCCCCATCCCAGGCCTCTTCTAGAGATGCTCTGCACCTCCATACCTTAGCCAGCTCCAGATTTCTATCATTCTCCTGTCCCTCTGGCCCCCACTCCTGTCTCTCCCTACATACCTCATCCTGCCCCCTATTTTCTACCTCCTTCCCTCTGCCTCCTATGACTATTTTATTCCTTGTTCTAAGTGAGATTAAAGCATCCTTGCTTGGGTCTTCCTTCTTGTTTAGTTTCTTTGGGTCTATGAAGTGTATCGTGAGTACGGTGTACTTCATGGCTAATATCCATACCATTCCATGCAGGTCCTGGGGAAAGGATTGAAGGCCCTTAAAAGGTTAGGAATTCTACAAGAAGATCAACAGAGTCAACTAACCTGGACCCTTGGGGGGCTCTCAGAAACTGACCACCAACCAAAGAGCATATATGGGTTGGACCAAGGCCTCCTGCATATATGTAGCAGATGTGCAGCTCAGTCTCCATGTGGGTCCCCCAACAACTAGAACAGAGGCTGTTCCTAAAGTGGTTTCCTGTCTGTGGAATCCCTTCCCAGAATTGGGCTGCCTTATCTGGCCACAGTGGGAGAGGATATGCCCAACCCTGAAGAGACTTGATGCACCAGGGTTGGGGGATACCTAGAGGCCTCCCACCCTCTCATAAAAGAAGGGGGGAGATAGGGAGATGGACTCTGTGATGGAGACTTCAAGGGGCAGCAATCAGGGTGGAAAATTAAAAATTAATGGAGAAAAACAGAAAGGAAACAAACCAATTATGGTGCCTGTTTTGTGATGACCAACTACTCCTGGGCATGAGTCTTACCCTGAAGTACGATTGATATATTCAGCGTTACTTCATTAAATTGATTTTCTCTCTCCCAGCAGCAATCAGTTGCAAATAACTTTTTGTTAGGGCTGGGACTTTGTGCTCATTTCCCTTTTGCTGAGCTGGGATTTACATGATATCACAGTCTCTGTAAGTTCCTATGTACGTACGTCTACTGTAATGTGTGTAGAAGATGCTTCCTTACCTCCTGCCCATCATCTATCACCTCTGTCTCTTACAATTTGTCCTCCTCCAATTCCACACTGATCCCTAAGTCTTGAAGAAAGGTTTGATAAAGACATCTTATTTAGGGATTGGTACTCCAAAGTTGCTCACTTTGTGTATATTGTATGTCTTTGTGTTAAGACATGAGATGAAGCTTCTCAGATGAGGGTCAAGTGATTCATTGGACTACACATGCCTTAGCAGAATAATACAAGTAAGTTTTTCCCTAGAGCTCATGTGCTAGTCTCAGGTTCCTGACTTCATCAACAGCAGTGGGTTAGGTTCCATCTCATGTAGCAGACCTTAAATCCAATCCAAAAGTCAATGATTAATCCTAGAATATTATACATCACTAAAGGGTGTATCTTCTTAAAAATTAATTTATTTTGCACACATTCACACACATAAAGTATGAACACACACACACACACACACACACATCCTAAATCCTGCTAAGTTGCTAAGTGTATTTCTGTTGTTTGTATATATGGCATCATGACTGTGTACTTCCTATTGAATAACTAATCAGGAGGCACATTCCTGGGAATGGCCAGTTCTCTATCTTTGAGCAGTCATATATTGCTTATAGTTATTTGTCTAGGGAAGGGACTCAGTGAAATCGCCACCCCCAATCTGCATTAGCATGTCTATTGATATTTTCATTGTTGAGCTCTTATTAAAACAGCCATTTCTAAAAGAGGTGATCACACAGCAGATTTCCTGTTATTCTGGCTCTTACAATTGTTCTGCCCTCCTCCCCTCTTTAGCCATATTCCCTGAGGCTTAGATGCAAGAGCTTTGCTTGCAGATATATATTGGGGCTTCGATCCCCAAGATCTACAAGATGGACCAATCCACAGATCCCTTTATGTGTTCTTGTTGGCCTTCTGTAATGGCTCCATCCATCTGCTGTAGATAGAAGCTTCTTTAGTGAGAAGTAACAACTGCACTTATCATTGGCAATATAGAGAAGAGTTAGAATATACTTGAGAAATGATGGTGGCCTAGGCAAGGGACAGTTGTAGAAACTCTACTAAGATTCATGACCTCACTAGCTCTGGGTAGTTGGCTAGAATTTTTATTACTACAAACTATTTCTCTTTTGTTAGTGGGTCTTAAATCCACTTATAAGGATGCTGGTTACCACTATCAGGAGAGTGTCACTATGATAAATTTACAGGTATCATGGCATGCTACCATGGTTCATAGGTGAGGTGTCACCTCTGGGTAGGATTATTAATTGCTTCCTCCAGACCTCCCTAGCAACTTCATAGTACTATAGATAGGCCTAAGTGTACAGTGTTTCCAGCAGTAGAGGCTTATCTTCAACCTCTGAGAGGCATCCAAAGGCAAAAGCAATAGTCTGTATTACTTTGGACTAGTCTGGCCAACCACTCAAAAGGAAGTTTCTTGTAACTTGTATAGAGGTTTTTGTTAGTCTTTGGTTCTTACCAGGTACCATGCCAGCCCAAGTGACATAACCTTAAGACACACACACACACACACACACACACACACACACACACGGGGGGGGGGGGGGGTGGGAAGAACATGTGTAATACTATTAGGTAAGTGTAATATAATATAATCTCTTGAGGCTTTATCAAATTACCTTGATCTAATTTGTCCCTCCTCCCATCAGAGGAGTATATCTTATAGCCAGGTTGCTATGGTAGCTGCTAGGATTTGTAGCTGGGTAAAAATAATAATTAACTTTTCTCACTGGCAGTATACAGAGGACCCTCCAGCATATCAACACTGGTCAGCAGGGTGGAAGCTTCCTATGGAGATCCATCTCTATTTCTCCATGTCCTATGCTATAAGTATACAGTGCCAACAGAAACTGGGTCTTACCATCAGGTTGTGGAAGGTAACCCAGTGACACTGACCATAGTCTGTAATTTTGGAGTCCTATGGGAACACTTTGGTAAGCAACTCAAAAAGATGTAACTAATTCCCCAAATTGCTGGTTATAATTGGTAACAAATGATGGCTAGTTGGGGCACTGTCTCCCTCATTATATGGTAACTTTATTTGAATCTCTCTCATATGTGCATATATTTTAGGAAGTTTCTAACGGAATAGGTTTTATATAGCTTTACAGGTCTCACTAGATAGCTATGGCTGACCTCAAAGTTGCGGTTCTTTTGCCTCAACTTTCTTAGTTCTGAGACTATACATAACTCAGCACCTGCCCCTTTTTCCTTTAAACAATGCTGAGTGTCTGGACATTCTCCTGCAGAAATAATACAACAAATAACAAGACAGACCTTTAAATGCTTTTTTATTGTCCATATGAATGGTAAAAGCATTTCTAATGTGACTGATAATTTACGATATCATAGGGATACTCCATAAAATAATTAACATACTATTTTTAACATTACTGCTAGGAAAGTTAAATCTAAACTGATTTCCAAAGACACAAAAGAAAATGGGTAGAAATGACATTTCTAAGTCCTTAGTCTTCCATTACTTTTCTCTAAAATCTAGCCTGACTTTATCCCCTTCTGTTCCTCACTCCATGCCTTCTATATACCAAGTACTGAAATTCCAAACAATATTTTAAAAACTATTCAAGAATTATCATAAATTAAGTGTAAAATCCACTAAAATTGCAAGTCACATAAAATCTCACTCAAGTGGGAAATACACATAGTAAACCCTTTTAAAATTTTGTAACAGAAGTAAAAGAAAATTTTTCATTAGTAATTTGTGGAATGATTTAAAAGTTGTTGCTCTTGTATGAGTAAATATTATGTAGCCTTTGAAAACACTGAGGCAGATTTATTTGAACAATATAGTGTTACATAGAAAAAGAAAGCTCTAGATACATGGACACAGTCTAATCAATTAGGTAAAATTTGGAAAAGACCTTCTAAATTTGTATTTTTAATTAAATTTCCAGACATATTGGACTTGTGAATTGGTGTGAGTTACTGATGTTTATCACTGCAGTGGTGGCTACTTGTCTTTGGACAGAGAATGTTTCTGGAGTGATTGATGAGACACCATTAGTCACAGAGTGAGGCAATGTGACTGAAGAATAGACTCCCACTTGTAACATTTACAGCTGTTATTAAGATTTGTTGTTGCCTAACCCATACATTCATTCACTCATTCACTCATTCATTCATTGACACACTTGCTAGAATAACTAAGAACTTCACTGAGTTCTCACAGACAGAGTACAAGACCCTCCTGAGAACACAAGCGAGCTGGAGAGATGGCTCACAGGGTGAAATGCTGACTGTGGAATCTATGAGTCTCTGGTTCCACACATTAAAAAAACGGGAATGGGTATAGATCTATACATTGATAAGCTCAGATCTACAGGTCACAGACAAGAAGTCATGGGTGTCTTGCTTGCCAGTAAGTCTAGGAGAATCAATAAGTTTCTGGTTCAATGAGAAATGTTGTCTCACAAAACAATGTGGACAATGATAAAGGAAAATGAACAATATACATCTCTGAGAGCTAAATATGCATGCATCAGCAAGCACACATGCACATGCGCGCACACACACACAGACACATGCACACCTACACTCACACACAGCACATAAATAAATCTAAATAAATAATAAATTTAATAGTCAATTTAAAGTATTGTTAAAATGATAAGCAAAACTAGGTGAAACAAGACAAAGGATTCTAATATTCTTCATATTAGTTCCTTAAGAAATAGATCTAAAGCAAGAAAGAGGCTGACAAAATAGTATTACTAAGTAAATGACATACAAACTATTTTATTTTCAAATACATGTCTTCCTTTAATTTTATCTTCAGGTTATGGTTAAACTCATAGAAAATACCACAAGCTAAAAACTCATTTTTGAACACGCATTCCTGACATCAGTTTCTGGTCTTTGTTTCTTTGAAAAGATGCAGTGAAGTTGGAGGGAGCACACCGTCATCACTTCCTCCTGGCTGTAGAATCTACGCTTCCAGTTTTCCAGTCTGTAGTCAGAGCAAGATGTATGAGTGTAATTTCTTTTATGTTTAAGGAAAAGTGATTATTGCAAAAACACTTTAGGAAAATCATTTTTGGCATTTTCCGTCTCCTCCCATTAGGCTACTTTTGCTTTTGGAAAATAAAGTTGCAGACATTCGTATTTTGCATCTGGCTGAAAGGGAAATGCTTGAGAAAAAAAAACTTGTATCTGCCTGGAAGCATCCCCTCCATGGAAAGCCTCATGCCCCCGCTCTCTGAAGTATGAGAGAACTATTTCAATGCAATCTCAAGAACAATGGCAGTCATTTCTCTGTTAGCTGAGGTAGGTATTGTATATAACTTTGATATGAAAACTAGATTCAACATTTTCTCTGTAACAGAAAGTAACTACTTACCTGTGAGCCTTTTTCACTTGTGCCAAAACATGTGATCATGCCCAATGTAAAATGATCTCAGTCTCAAGTTTTTTTGAACTTGATAATATTTACTCAGTTCCAAATTCTCCTCTACTTTATTCTCTTTTTCATCACTCTAATGATAGAAGTTTCCTTCTGTTATTACACTGACAAGTGTTTAAGCCAAGGTCATGAACTGCAAGAATGCTTACCTTTGTAATGTGCAATATGATGTGGACATCATCATAGTTTCAACATCTGTCTGTGCAGTCACATTGACACACATTGGTCTCATCTTTGCTCTCTAGTTCTGATCTTAATGAATTAATTGTGCCTCTAAGTCTTGCATCTTTATATATGCCTACATGAACCTGAATGTGAGCCACCTGCCCAGGCACCATATCCACTCATGCTACTATCTAGATACTGTGCATAAAAGAAAGCTTTTCTTTGGCCTATAACAAGGCTATACTTTGGAAGGTAGATAAATCAATTCCTGTTCTAGGATTTCATAAATGACATCTTCAGTTTTAACTGGCATGGCTTGGTGCCATAAGTCACAATGTGACAAGAGAGTGGAACACTAAACTGATTCCCAAGGTTCCTTGAGGTCATATATTAAGTTAAGGGCACATTCAATTTTTTTTTTTACAGCCAGCTGGCCAAACTAGTGCTGGGTATGGGGTATCAGACGGTGGTTCAGTAGCTTGCACTCTTTGTCCTCCAACTTTACGATTTTCTATAAACACTTTCAGTTCCTCACATTGTTTATAACTAAATGTCATTTTCTTCCCATACAATTCTGGTTTTTCAAATATGAACTTTTATCATCACTGCAGCCACCACCACCACTGCCACCATCACTCCCTTCAACACTGCCTTCAACACTGCCACTGCCATCATTTTTACATTTATATTACTTGCTTAGGGCAATCTCTCTCTCCTTCTCCTGTCCTGCTTCTTTGTGTTTAATGAGTGCCCATGTTTGCCTGCATACACATCTCTGCAGCGGGATGCATGTCCACTCTTTGAGGAGGCCAGATGAAAACACTGGATTCCCTGGAACTGGAATTACACTTTTGAGCTACCTCGTAAATGATGGGAACTGGGTGCAGCTCCTCTGGAGGAATTGTGCTCTTAACAGCTACACCATCACTTCAGGTCCACTCAGGCAAACACCTGAAGGAAAGAATTCTGATTACACTGAGGAGAATGGCTTTCACACGAAAAATTCAGGTTTTACAATCTCTAAATCGGAGGTCAATAGAAAATTTTCTTTTCATGTTCCCTTATTAAATGAACTTTTTTTTTTTTTCTGTAACCATTTGGTCACAAAATGGCTGGGCAAAAGAGAAATAGGGCAGAAGCTTTAGTCAGCCAGGAGGAGGAAGGGGGAGCTATTCAGATCGGCACGAGGAGGAAAGGGTTCAGAAAGACAGTAACAATATTCAAATAGCATGGGATGGGGCTAGCACAGATTAGCACAGAAGTTAAGACAGATCATTTAACTGCTGAGCTAGCGAGGTATGACTTGAAATAAAGCTTAGATTTTCTGTGTAGTTATTGGACACTAGCAAAGGTAAAGAGATACAGATGGCAGATTGATTATCCAGTTACACTTATATAAAGATAATTAATTTTACAGGGTTGGTGGCCCAATCTCTCCTCTAAAAGTCTTACCTGTTACAAGAGATAGTCAGTTCAGGTTCCATCCTTCCCCTCACTAGGACTCTTAGCTAGGACCATCCTCTTAGATTCCTAGGAGTTTCCATTGACTCAAGCTTCTAGCTCAACCCTGTCGAGGTGTGGTCGTTTGCTTGATTTGCAGTGCTAAATATATCCCCCAAGGCCTGGTTGTCTCCAGGGATGAGAGAGTCTGCATGTGTCCAAGTGACATAATATACCCAAATGATGCTATGTAACCTTACTCCCCAAGTTATTCCTGATTGGTGCATAAAGGTGCCTACAGTAAACAGCTGGGGTGAAGAGAGATATGTGGGGTCTTGGGCTTCCAAAAGATGCCATGGGTTAGGAGTTAAGAAACCATGGCCATGAGTGCTGGCCAACTGGAGTTAAGAGCTGCCCAGAAGTAATAACTTGGGGTTATAGATAGGAAATATTAAAATAGCATAGAAGATACATATTCCCCCAGGATTAGTGCTAATAAAGGTTTATTATAAACATAAAGGTTATATGTGTCTTTTATCCAGGAACTGAATAATCAAAGGCAGGGTAGAGACTACTGATTTGGATTAATTGTTTATTAAAACACATCCCAGAGATGCCCCCTAATTCTATTTTCTCTCCCAGTACTCTCCTCCTCCATCTTTCTCCAACCTAACCCCCCCCCATTGTCCCCACCTACCCACAGTTCACCTACGATATCTATTCTAGTTTTCCTTTCCAAGGAAATTCATGTGTTCTCCCTTGAGCCTTCTTTGTTAATTAGCCTCTCTGTTTCTGTGAGATTGTAGCATGAATATACTTTCCAGGTAATATCCCTTACAAGTGAAACTTACGATGTTTGTCTTTGTGGGGCTAGGTTACCTCACACCGGATGTTATTTTTCTAGTTCCATTTATTTGTTTGCAAATTTCATGATGTTATTCTTTAACATCTGAGTAATACTCCATTGTGTAAATGTTCCACGGTTTCTTTATCCATTCTTTGGTTGAGGGACATCTAGATTGTTTCCAGTTTCGGGTCTCTGTGAATAAAGCTACTATGAACATTGTTAAGCAAGTATCCCTGTGCTGTGGTGAAGTCCAGGAGGGTCCAGCTGGGTCTTGAGTTAGAACAATTTCTAATTTTCTGAGAAATTACCATATTGATTTCCAAAGTGGTGTAAAGTTTACATGCATACCAGCAACGAAAGAATGTTCTGCTTTCTCCACATCCTTGCCAGCATGAGCTGTTACTTGTGTGTTTGATCTTAGCCATTCTCACTTGTGTAAGATGGAATCTCAATCATTGTGATTTTTATGTCCTTGATAACTAAGGATGTTAAACATTTCTTTAAGTGATTCTCAGCCATTTGAGATTCCTCTGTTGAGAATCTCTGTTTAGATTTGGACAACATTTTTCTATTGGATTTGCCTTGTTGCTGTCTAGTTTCTCAAGTTCTTTATATATTTTAGAAATTAGCTGTCTCATAAGATGTGAAGTTAGTGAAACACTTTCCCCACTCTGTAGGCTGCCAGTTAGTCCTATTGACAGTGTCCATGTTCTTAAGTTACATACAGACAATGATTTTTTTGAAAATGCAAAGACTACTTAATCTATGATTAGATTGCAATGAGCAAAAATTAGTTATTAAGAAACAAGGAAGTCTTGAAACCATGAGTGTTTTCTAACATGTCTTTTGTTTCTTCGACATTCGTCCAGTGTAGCTTTATCTGGTTCAGAGTAAGATTCTGTTCTCATCCTATTTAACTTTGGAATATTTTTCATTTGAATGCCAATTTAAGTTAGAGCCATCAGAAGGCATTCAGAAGCACATGGCATGTGTGTTCAAAGACAATTTGTTATACATGGAAAAAATTTAAACATGTAAATCAGTTATAGTCAACATTTAGACAAAAGTACATCACAGAAGCTAAAATTTTTAGTAATGTCAAATAATTAGACAATAGGGTTAAAATTGTAATCACTCCAATTTTACGACGAGGATGTTTAGGATGGGAAGAAGGCTCTAGCGCATGTTTTGAGCCTCGACTTCATCAGCTATAAACTAAAAGAAACAATATCTTAAAAGTTCATCCAGTTTTTCTTGGGGAAATTATGATTTCATATAAAAATCTAGACCGTCTTACTGTCTAATATTTGTTGAGCATTCAGTAAATACAGATACCACACTATGCACATCACCTTGATTTGTTTAAGGCATCCTACAGGTCACTGACTGGCTGTCATCGTCACTGACACCCCACAACCGAAACACAGAACAGAGGCTGTTCTAAAGTCTTCTCACTAGGACCACAGTTCAACCATGAATCTGAACTATAACTGCAAAGCCTATTATCTGTAGCATAGCATAAGTCTGTATCTAATTTCCAGAAAGAAAAAAAAAAACACACAGTGTAAAAAAGTTTTCATGAGGGCCATGGTACAAGATTTGCTGAAACATTCTTTAAGCTTGCCATTTTGTATATCTAACAATGACTTTAAGACTACGGCCGATTTTTCATATAACTTCATCACAGCACAGGGATTCCCATCTGTATTACACTGTACTTGCATGTGGAAATAAACCTCCACTGTCAATGGAGAAAGCAGCCTTAAACAGAAGCTGCTTAGATGTTTGAATAGAATTCTGGGCACTCATTGAAGTGGTTCCAAGAGTGACTTGCTGTGATATAAGAGCCCAAGCTACATCAGAATCTCCAGGACTTAGCGAAGGGGTGGTAAAACGGGGTTTCATTCATGTGTAGGGAGAGAACATTTTCTTTGGATTGGTTATATCAGATAATATGTTTGTTTAAGGAAAAATAAACAGGTGGGGGAAATTTCTGTATACCCAGTGGAAGGAAAGCATACCTGTGCCCACTCTATTTCAGCAACTGCTTCAGTACAACTCAGTCTTTCAAAACTATCGCCCTCATTCAGTGGCCAAGGTCACTTCAACAGTTGGTAATGTGCTATATATAAGTGCAGATCATATATATTAAACTGATGTCATAGGTATTTGACACCTTGCCTTTTAAAAATATTTCCTCTGTTTATTATTCATGGATTTTTAAGTTTTCCCTTATGAGATCTAGTAGGCTTCAGCATTTTGGTTTTTTTTTTTTTTCTTTTCTCATGTCCCAAAATCAACTGCATAGCATCCAAGTTTCCTACTGATAGTCAACAACTCTCATTACTCCGTTGCTTAAAGTACACATTAGAACTTGGTCACATGCCTTATAAAAACACCATTGGTAGTGCTTGAGGAATAAATGAACGCTTGCACCTAAAAAACAAGTTTGAGACCTGAAAGATTTTCTGAGGATGTAACAGTAGTACCATGCAAGATGAAGACTACCAAGGCCTCGTTTTATATGGAATTCGCAATAACACAATCACCAAGTACAACTAAGACAGATTTGAAAATGTACTCGGTGTTAATATGTTTTTTAATTCATTATCTCCAATAATTCAAATTTTGTAGACAATTTAAAAATGCACACACATTACCTATAATGATTGGAGATTATTTTCTAGACCCTTTGGTTAACAAACAACATGGCTTAGGTCCAGTAAGACTCCATGTTCTGGTCTCCTATTCCCATCAGTATAGCAGAGAAAAAGGCAAACAAATGTTGGTCCATAGGATGGGAGTGCATACTACATTATAAAGATCCAAGTAGTAGCACCGCTGGTGAGGAATTGAGCAAGCATCCTGTGATGACCCACAGGTATTATAAGGAAAAGCATAATACCAAAATCTAAACTGGAAATAAGTAATGCACAAAGTAATGAAGTATGTATTCAATGGAAATATGAAGGACTGGCCTAGAGACAGATATAGCAAGTGAGGACAGAAATCCATAATCATATCATGCCTTCATAACACCTAAAGTAGCCCCCTTGAAATAAAATGTAATTGCAGTTGGAATTGCATACCTAGGTTGGATTTTTTGGTTACTTTCTTTTAGATTTGTCTATGAATGCTACTCTTCATAAATCTTTTGTTCTCTCACAGTTGAAATGGCTCAAGGCCAAAGCATGACATTTGGAGATACACCACACTGTTTTTTGGATAGTCTATTACACAGAGGTAAAACAAATCTACTCTTGAGGTAAATTTCTCTGACAAGAATCTAAACCCCATCTCAAGACTCTGAACAGAGATGCTGAGAGAGATAACTCTAGAATATCCATCCCTGACTATCAGGGCTTATCAAACTTTCTGGCATTGGGTGCACAGCTAGAGAAAAATGCAAATTCTAGCTTTCAAAATTAATTCTATTGGACCTGAAAAAAAATAACATAGCTTTGTAATCATTCATATAGAGTCTAGTTTACTATAATTATTAATTAAAATTACACTTTAATTATAGTGTAGCACAATGCAATATAAACAATGACTACAATCACAATTACTATTTAAAATCTATCCAGATTATTAGAAAGTATAACACATTCTATTCAATAACATTACATTGTAGAATATATGAGCGTGGCTGGCCAGGCAGTGGTGGTGCATTCCTTTAATCCCAGCACTTGGGAGGCAGAGGCAGGTGAATTTCTGAGTTCCAGGCCAGCCTGGTCTTCAGAATGAATTCCAGGACAGCCAGGGCTACACAGAGAAACCCTGTCTTGAAAAAACAAAAAACAAACCAAAACAAAAGAATATATGAGCATGCCACAAAGTACCAAATCTAGTTTGGGATAACATAACCAAGAACTGCTGATTTTAATCAGAATTATTCTTCTCTCTCTATGGCCACATTTAAGCATGCAAACACACAGGGTTAAGTAGACCATATACACTAGAAACTTATGTTTCAACTGCTACCTATACTTTCTATTTTGAAATCCAGTTTCATAAATTTATACCTGTTTGACATCCTGCCAAGAGATGTGCAATTTCTTGGTTTGCCATGATTCCTGTTTCACACTGTATATTACCGGAGCCATCTCAGGTAAACATACATCCCAATGGTAGGTGTGGCATGAAAGCACATATTAGTGATCTAAGATAGCAAATGTGCCTTCGGTGGGACAGAAGATGTTCTAGCCATAAAGAAAAAAAATAAGTTATGTTAATATTCCATTTTTCTATTCATCATCATAAAGAAAAATAAAAACAAAAACAACCCAAAAATCCCTCAACAAATGAAACAATACACACCACATGTGCATTCAGTAACATGGTGATTCTTACAAACAGAACATTTGGTGAGAGCCTTCGGAAAGAACAGCTGTATTTATAGTTACAGTAGCTCAAGAGTGACTGTGCAGAATGGCAATCTTGGAAGAGTAAGAGCTGTGACTCCTGGCAGAGAGGGGCAGCTGTGACTGAAGGGGCATACGTGGGACTGTTTGCTGTCAGTGACATCCGCATTCTTATTCAGGGTCATGGCCAGGGCCTGCTTCATTTGTTTAGGAAATACAGCAATTCATGCACACTTATGAGCTGCATACTTTAATATGTATGCTATACTTTGATTTTTAAAAAGGGGATGGGGGTTTTCTGGTTTTTTTTGTTTTGCTTTGTTTTGTTTTGTTTTGTTAAGGAACAATGAAATTTAGGAACCACCAGAAAGTTACACAGAATGACAAAGGCTTAAATAACCACAGAAAGAATTGCTCCCTTTTAGCCTAAAATGACCAAAAAAAAAACTTTTAAAAAGATGATCTAAATAGTCAGGCTGCAATAACCAAAGTTAATAAATACCATTTACAGTCTAATTCAAACTTGCTGCAATGGAAAAGACAATTTACAAAGGAATGAGTTTCCTATCACTGAAAATATTTAAACTATTTAGGAAGAGGCTGAGCGGCCATCTGTCAGAGAGAGTGCAAAGGAGATTCCCATATGGGAGAGCTGCAAATCAAGATAAACTCTGCTCCTGTCATTTCTGGGATGTTACAGCTTAAGATGAAGCTGGCATCCAGCATGCATCAGTCCCATTCCATTGCCCCCTCCTCTTCCCTCCTTACACAGTCCCTCTCCCTACTGTCTTCTGCCTAAAACCTTAGGACAAAAGAAGGAATCCTGCAGTTTCTCTACTCAGTTCTACTCTGGAGAGTTCCAGAGATCTAGTACTGTGATAGAAGTCCTGACTGGAGGTCAGACATAAAATATTTTGTGTTTCATACCAACTCTGCTTATACCAAATCAAAGTATTTGGAACTGGGTGCTTCTCCTCCTCAAATAGTTTTTCAAGAATCTGGAAAACTTTACCACTTCAGAAAACACACAAAAAATATGTGTACAAATTTCTCTTGCTTGATAACTTAATAAATAATCAACACCTGATTACAGATGTCAGAGTGGTATGCAGCATCCTCTAAATGACATCTGCAGCTTTTGGTTACAAAGAGACCACCACGGAGGCGACAACCATAGCTATTACATTCATTTTGACATATGCACTCTCAAATAGTTAAGATGTCTTTTTATCTGATTTGTTTTCAACAATTTTAGCAAGATATGAAGCCATTGAGAGAAACAAAGCATCTTGTTACTATCAAGCACAGTCCGCTGTATATTAAACAATCCATACAAAAGTAGATGTTATTAATAGCAAGGCAATCGTCACTGGGTTTACTTTGTGAAGGAAGTAAAGAAGGATTGATGTGGGAAGAGAGAGAATGGAAGCTATATTCCAAGAAGGAAACCTTGTCTTATAAAAAGAACTCTGGCAGTCAAAACTCAAGAAATCGATAATTTGGAAAACAATCCATTTAATGTAGGTCTAAGACAAGAAAATCAATTGAAAATATACTCTACCCTAGACAGAATTATCAGTAGACAACCATTTCTCTCAGATGAACCAGCTAATAAATTACATAGTCGTAATGCTTAAAGAAATGTTTAAGCTTTTATAGAAATGTTTTTAAAGAAATGTTTATACTTTTCTTGCTGCTCTGACCAAGGCGATGAAGGTAGAGTTTAATCTGGCTTACAGATTCGAGGAGATACAGCCATTGTGGTGGGGAAGGCGTGGTAACCCAAGAGCAAGCCAGGTAGACATACTGTATCCACAGTCAGGACAGAGAGAAACAGGAAGTGAAGCATGACTATGACATGTTAGAGCCAATGGTCCCCTCTTCCAGCCAGACTCCACCTCAGGTCTGTCCCCTGATGGAGGTGACATGTTCAGAGACAGGGGGCTACAGGACACTTCACATTCAAGCCACAACAAAACTAAATGAAACACCTAAAAAGACAGGCAGATACTTTGGGTCTTGGTGCTAAATGGTACATACTTACTATTTAATAGGGCCTCTGTCTAATGATAAGCTTTCTGGGGAAACAAGATAGCACAAAGCCTATCAGTTACATCTAACTAGTCTTCCCTAAGTGCACAGCACTTACTGCCAGCCTTCATGTTACTATTTCCTTAAATAAGCATGCAGACCCAAAGGACCCTACATATTTGAGATGAACCATGCAGGGTTACAGAAGCAAATACAAAAAGAAAATTTTATTTTGGAAACCAAAGTGACCCAAAGAATGAGAGAAGATTAATAAACAAATTAAAAACTACTATCTCCTCAGAGGTCAAATAACACAATAAAAAGATGAATGAGCATCAAATAAATAAGAGTGAAACTTAAAAAAAATGTATACACTAAGATCTAAGATGACTCACACTACGGACATAACGTACACACCACAGAAAGCACACAGCAGAGGAACATACATACGTGTGTTTAGTGCACTCCTAGTGTATCTAAGTGAGAACATCACAACTCTTACGGAAAAACAGAAATGGATAATCAAAATTAATGAACTCAGTAATCTCAGAGAAACCAGAAAAATCCTGAATGCTCAAAACCACTAAAGTTCTTAGAAACTAACTTTCAGATAACGATAATAATGTGCCTAATAAACACAGAGGCTAACAAATAAAAGCCGAAGGCCAGAAATAAGTAACTTATTTTGGAGTAGTTGGCCAATAAGTTCCCAAAGACACTGAAATACTATCATTGCTCTTGGTTGTTCCCCAGGACTTGCTGATGATGCCACAGACTTGAAGAATTACAGAATGGAGAAGTCAAGCAAGTACTGACCTAGAAGCTATAAAATTTACCAAAAACAAAACAAAACAAACAAACAAACAAAAAAAAAAACAATGAAAATACTGATTCTTTGGGAAGCTCAAAAATGAATCATCTTTAGGAGGACTGTTCAGGAGGTTAGTAGTGAGCAGTATGAAGAATAAAAATGTCAATCCAGTGCAGATTTAAGAGGCATAAAATGTTAAAGAAGCATGTGGTGGCTGCATGCAAGCAAGTGTCAAATTACAAGTGCCAATCCAAAGCAGGTGTTCTGCTCCATGTGACTATTTTAACTACACTTGTAATTACTGATATTGAAAAGCCCCTAAGTTGGCTAAATATAAATGAAAACTAGACATTTAGGAGGAAAAAAAGAGAAATAGAGAAACAAGCCTTATAAGACATTCCCTCATCTTTTAAGAACTAAAGCAATCGAAGGCTCCCCTGAAAATCCACACAAGTATGTTCCGTCCTGATTGTAGTGAAATCTTTGGTTCAGAGTCAAATCCGCTCTGCCTTTTCCACCCACATGAATAAATATTGAGACCTGTGGTCTAAAACTGGCCCAAGCACGAGTGCCTGTGAGTACTTACCATGATACTGGTTCAGACTCTATCGAGAGAACTTCCTAAACTCTCCGCGTATTACAGTTAAGAAGGGAGACAGAACAGAGCATGACTGCTGCATTCCTTTGTTCCTGATGCTGATGGCTAACCCCACCTGTGACAGGATCTGGACTAATCTAGCAGTTGGAGTGAATCTCGGAGGTCACTTACAGAAAGATTAAGTAAGGGAAGCCTGCTTTTCATAGAGGGTGAGCCAAATATGAAGAGGTTTGAGGGACAAGCAATGTTGCCAACCTACCTTCCTTTTCTGAACATGCATTGTCTATTGTTGAAGCTGCTGCCGCCCTCTGCTGATCTTATATCATATAATAAACATATAATAATGTATTAGTTATATGTAATTATTTATGTATCTCATATAATACAATAAAATATACTGCAGCCCTCCACTATGGACTCAATACAAGAAACTCCCGGAATCTTCAAACTTTCAGCCATGATTGGGGCTGCGGAGGCACCGAACTTCATGAGCTTCTTCATTTAGCCTTGCACTGGGGACTCAGAAATGGTCCAGATTGGGCATCAGAGTGAGAACACGAAGGTATCCATCCTCGCAGGCAGAACAGCTGCGAAGTTCTCAAGCCTTTCCAGAATCCAGGTGCGCATGTTGGGCTACACAGACCCTGTAATGTTGACCAAGCTGAGAAATTACCTTTTTTGATACTTTTACTTCTTATTGGGAGAGAAGCCTCTGTAACATATATGCGAATGTTGTTGAGGCTGTGTACACTCTTGTGGTATTAAATCAAATTACATCCAACAGGAAACTCAGAATAAAATCTTTTGAATATAATGTAATATGCTTTTTTCCTATTAAAATAAACATCAAATTCAAGTGTCTTATAACTAAGTTTTTCTTTTTAAATTTTTTTATTGGATATTATATTTACATTTCAGATTTTATCCGCTTACCCCATTTCCCCCCACACAGTAGCCCCCTATCCAACCCCCCTACTCCTGCTTCTGTAAGGAAGTGTCCCCCTACCCCCCCACTCCCACCTCCTCACCCTCACATTCCCCCCCACTAGGTGTCCAGTCTTCATGGGACCAAGGATCTCTTCTCCCACCTATGCCCGACAAGGCCATCCTAAACTACACATACAGCTGGAGTCATGGGTCTCTCCCTATGTGCTCCCACGCTGGTGGTTTATACCCCAGGGAACTCTGATTGTTTGGTATTGTTGCTCTCCTCATGGGGCCACAAACCCTTTCAGCTCCTTCAGTCTACTC
Source organism: Arvicanthis niloticus (assembly GCF_011762505.2). NCBI lineage: Eukaryota > Metazoa > Chordata > Mammalia > Rodentia > Muridae > Arvicanthis > Arvicanthis niloticus. The sequence goes on from NC_133435.1 coordinate 24,932,772, forward strand.
TCTAACTCCTCCATTGGGAACCTCTTGATCAGATCAATGGTTAGCTGTGAGCATCTGCCTCTGAATACATCAGACTCTGGCAGACCTCTAAGGACACAGCTATATCAGGCTCTTGTCAGCATGCATTTCCTGACATCCACATCAGTGTCTACTGATGTGCAGTCTTTGGTGACACATGGGCTGGAAACCCAGGTGGAATGGTCTCCAGATGGCCCCTCCTTCAGTTTCTGTCCCACACTTTGTCTCCACATTTGCTCCCTTGAGTATTTTGTTACTCCTTCTAAGTAGGACCGAGGCATCCACACTTGGTTTTCCTTCTTCATGGGTTTCTGTGAGTTGAATCTTGGCTATTTCAAGCTTTTTGGCCAATATACACTTATCAGTGAGTAAATACCATGTGTGTTCTTTTGTGATTGGGTTACCTCACTCAGGATGATATTTTCTGGTTCCATCCATTTACCTAAGAATTTATCGAATTCATTATTTTTAATAGCTGAGTAATACTCCATTGTGTAAATGTACCACATTTTTGTATCCATTCCTCTGTTGAAGGACATCTGGGTTCTTTCCAGCTTCAGGTTATTATACATAAGGCTGCTATGAACATAGTGGAGCATGTGTCCTTGTTATATGTTAGAGCATCTTCTGGGTATATATCCAGGAGTGGTATAGCTGGATCCTCAAGTAATGCTATGTCCAATTTTCTGAGGAACCCCCAGACTGAGTTCCAGAGTGATTGTACCAGCTTACAATCCCACCAACAATGCAGGAGTGTTCCTCTTTCTCCACATCCTAGCCAGCATCTACTATCACATGAGTTTTTGATATTAGCAATTCTGACTGGTGTGAGGTGGTATCTCAGGGTTGTTTTGATTTGCATTTCCCTGATGACTAAGGATGTTGAGCATTTCTTAAGGTGCTTCTCAGCCATTCAAGTTTCCTCACTTGAGAATTCTTTGTTTAGCTCTGCACCCCATTTTTAATAGGGTTATTTGGTTGTCTGGAGCTTAATTTCTTGAATTCTTTGTATATATTGGATATTAGCCCTCTATCAGATGTAGAGTTGGTAAAGATCATTTCCCAATCTGTTGGTTACTGTTTTGTCTTGTTGACAGTGTCCTTTGCCTTTCAGAAGATTTGCAATTTGATGAGATCCCATTTGTCAATTCTTGATCTTAGAATATAAGCCATTGGTGTTCTGTTCAGGAACTTTTCCCCTGTGTCTAGGTATTCGAGGGTCTTCCCCACCTTCTCTTCTATTAGTTTCACAGTGTATCTGTTTTTTCTGAAGGTCCTTTATCCACTGGGCCTTGAGCTTTGTACAAGGAAATAAGAACGGATTGATTTGCATTCTTCTACATGCTGACCTCCAGTTGAACCAGCACCATTTGTTGAAAATGCTGTCCTTTTTCCACTGGACTGTTTTAACTCCTTTGTCAAAGATCAAGTGACCATAGGTGTGTGGGTTCATTTCTGGATCTTCAATTCTATTCCATTGATCTTCCTGCCTGTCTCTGTACCAATACCATGCAGTTTTGTTTTTTTTGTTTTGTTTTGTTTTGTTTTAATCACTATTGCCCTGTAGTACAGTTTGAGGTCAGGGATGGTGATTTCCCCAGAAGTTTTTATTGTTGACAATAGTTCTCGCTATCCTGTTTTTTTTGTTATTCCAAATGAATTTGCAAATTGCTCTTTCTATCTCTGTGAAAAAATTATTTTGAATTTTGGTGAGGATTACATTGAATCTGTAGATTGCTTTTGGCAAGATGCCATTTTTGCTATTAATCCTGCCAATCCACGAGCATGGGAGGTCTTTCCATCTTCTGAGATCTTCTTCGATTTATTTTTTTAACGACTTGAAGTTCTTGTATTACAGATCTTTCACTTGCTTGGTTACATTCACTCCAAGATATTTTATTTTATTTGTGGCTATTGTGAAGGGTGTCATTTCCCTAATGACTCCAGCTGTATATGTAGGGGAGGATGGCCTAGTTGGGCATAGGTGGGAGACGAGGTCATTGGTAGCTTGAAGGCTAAGCACTGAGTGGGGGGGAATCTGAGGGTGGGGAGGGGGATTGGGGGGTAGGTGGGTAAACACCCTCATAGAAGCAGAATGAGGGGGGATGGGATAAGGGGTTCCTGGGTGGTGGGGGGAATGCGGTAAGGGGATAAAATTTGAAATGTAAATATTATATCCAATAACAGAGGGGAAAAAATAGAAAAGCGGTTAGAACCAACATCCTTAATAAAATGTCAGCCCTCTTAAAAAAAAAAAAAAAACCATCTTGATACTAAGATTTGTTTTGAGAATTGTATATTGCAGAATGATCAGACTTGGTGTATCTACTCAACAAGCAAGCTGGGCAGACCTGCTCAAACCTCTGAGGTCCAGGAATTCCATCTGGAGGCAGTAAAGACACAGCATCAGAGGCTTGTCAATTTGCTCTTCCCCCCACTCCTCTTCTAATATCTCAACACCCATAATCAGCTTGAAGAAGCTAATGAAGAGTCAGCGCCCCTATTCCCTGGGCTTGGGGACTAAGGTAGTAAATGTTGGGTTGTCTTTCTAGGGAAAAGTAGTGGTTTTATGGGAATAGAGAGGATTAGCTAGGATTTATTGCATAGCCATAACCTATTCGTAGAAATCTGTACAATTATTATCAAGATGAAGATATAAATTCTTAAATGGCACCAATTTACTTTGATTACAAATTTTAAGGTTTTCATTGGTACGAGCTTCTTATTGATATAAAAGTAAGATGAACATTGTTACTCTCATAGGCATTGTACCAGTATAACACGTTTAGGAATACAAGGCTTAGACCCAGTCCTTTAACTTTTTTAACTGATTTGAGATGGACAGCCTGTGAGTTAAGGGACTATAGCAAATTCATGGCTTGGAGTTTATTGTTAGGGTGTTTCCTATGTTTTATTTAGAGAAAGCTGAGTGGAGTTAACAGACAACAGTCCAGATTACCTTACATGGATAGTTGGTTTTCAAAACATCAGAAATCCACAGAATTGACATGACAAACATTTCTGTATTAATGTTCATTTTGATTAGAGACCTGTCTGCTCCTGACAGCTTCCTATATTGAATTCTAAGAAGAAATTGAGCATCTTTGGAGTTACTCCAGTTACAGCCACTAGACAAGAATTGCCTCTTTCCATCTATAGACAAATTACTGTCCAGAAAAGGACACACTTGCAGAATAGTCGACTGATTATATCTGCCTAGACAGAGTAATCAGCCCTTAATAATTCTGCAGCACTAAGGTCTGTCAGATGATCCTGGGCCAGAAGGCAGAAGAACAGATGCTCCAAAGTTTTGAAGTAGAGGGAGTGTCCAGGTGTTCAGAGGTCTCTATAAATTGGCTAAGTTTTAGAAGCTATGCTTTGTGCTTCCCACAATTATAGTTAACTCAGTCATTCTGGATTTCTGAAGGGGTTGAAAACTTATAGCCTCATAGCCAATCCTGGCTATTTACCTTGAGAGAAAAGATTTGAGTGGATGGTCTTCAGCTGACATTCATCCTAAAGTCAGGTTCAGAACTAAATGTTTTAGTTAGGATAGACGACAGAGGTGCTGCTTAGTCAACAAAATGATGGACTGGGTATTAGGACTATCTTGTACCTCACTGGTACAAATTGGCATAATTATGCTCTAATTGTATTTTGAGAGAAAAGTTTCATTTTAACAGGAAGAGTGATATGTAGGAGGAGCTAAGTGGGAGGAGTACTGAGAGGAAGAGAAGGAGTAAGAAGAGGAGGAGAAGAAGGAGAGGAGAAGCTAGATGATGAAAGAGAGAAAGAGTGGGGAGAAAGGGAGACAGATGTTCATGTATCTCCACCAGTCAAAGATAGTTGTTATCTCTAGGTTGGGTAGTGGGTTACACCTCTGATTGAACAATACCAAACTTATAAAGCCTATGATTAACATTTTTTTAAAAATGTATAAATGCAAAAAGGAAAAGGGGGCATAGGATAGGAGCTTTCTAAGGTGGGGAATGGGGAAAGGGGATGGCATCTGAAGTGTAAATAAAATATCTAATAAAAAATGAAAAAAAAAAAAGACTTGAAGTTCTTGTCACACAGATGTTTCACTTCCTTGCTTAGATTCACTCCAAGATATTTTATATTATTTGTGGCTATTGTGAAGGGTGTCATTTCCCTAATTTCTTTCTCAGCCTGTTTATCCTTTGAGTAGAGGAAGGCTGCTGATTTGTTTGAGTTGATTTTATATCCAGCCACTTTGCTGAAGTTGTTTATCAGGTTTAGGAGTTCTCTGGTGGAAGTTTTAGGGTCACTTAAGTAAACTATCTTATCATCTGCAAATGGTCAAATTTTGACTTCTTTCTTTCCTATTTGTATCCCTTTGACTTCATTTTGTTGTCTAATTGCTCTGGCTAGGACTTCCAGTACTATATTGAATAGGTAGGGTGAGACTGGGCAGCCTTGTCTAGTACCTGATCTTAATGAGATTGCTTCAAGTTTCTCTCCATTTAGTTTGATGTTGGCTACTGGCTTGCTGTATATTGCTTTTACTATGTTTATGTATGGGCCTTGAATTCTTGAACTTTCCAAGATTTTTAACATGAAGGGATGTTGAATTTTGTCGAATGCTTTCTCAGCATCTAGTGAGATGATCATGTGGTTTTTTTTCTTTGAGTTTATTTATGTAGTAGATTTTCGAATATTGAGCCATCCCTGCATTCCTGGGATAAAGCCTACTTGATCGTGATGGATGATTGTTTTAATGTGTTCTTGGATTCAGTTTGTGAGAATTTTATTGAGTATTTTTGCATCAATATTCATAAGAGAGATTGGTCTGAAGTTTCTCTTTGTTGGGTCTTTGTGAGGTTTAAGTATCACTGTGACTGTAGCTTCATAGAATGAATTGGGTAGTGTTCCTTCTGTTTCTATTCGATGGAATAGCTTGAAGAGAATTGGTATTAGGTCTTCCTTGAAGGTCTGATAGAATTCTGCACTAAAACCATCTGGTCCTAGACTTTTTTTGGTGGGGAGACTTTTAATGACTTCTTCTATTTCTTTGGGGTTTATAGGACTGTTTAGATGGTTTATCTGCTCCTGATTTAATTTTGGTACCTGGTATCTGTCAAAAAATTCTCCATTTCATTCAGATTTTCCAGATTTTTTGAGTATAGGCCTTTGTAGTAGGATGTGACGATTTTTTTAATTCCTCAGTTTCTGTTGTTATATCTCCTTTTTTAGTTCTGACCTTATTAATTTGGGTACAGTCTCTGTGCCCTTTGGTTAGTCTGGCTAAGGGTTTATCTATCTTGTTGATTTTCTCAAAGAACCAGCTCCTGGTTTTGTTAACATTTTGTATACTTCTTTCTGTTTCTACTTGGTTGATTTCAGCCCTGAGTTTGATTATTTCCTCCTGTCTACTCCTCTTGGCAGTATTTGCTTCTTTTTTGTTCTAACGCTTTCAGGTGTGCTATCAAGTTGTTAGTGTATGCTGTCTCCAGTTTCTTTTTGTAGGCACTTAGAGCTATAAGTTTTCCTCTTAGTACTGCTTTCATGGAGTCCCACAAGTTTTGGTATGATGTGTCCTCATTTTCATTAAATTCTAAAAAGTCTTTAATTCCTTTATTTCTTTCTTGACCAAGTCATCATTGAGTAGAGCATTGTTCAGTTTCCATGTGTATGTGGGCTTTCCATTGTTTTTGTCATTATTTTTTTAATTAGATATTTTATTTACATTTCAGATGCCATCCCCTTTCCCCATCTCCCCCCTCCCAGAAAACTCCATGCCCCATTTTCCTTTTTGCTTTTATGCACTTTTTAAAAATGTTAATCAAAGGCTTTATAAGTTTGGTAATGCTCAATCAGAAGTGTAACCCAATACCCAACCTAGATATATCAACTATCTTTGACTGTTGGAGACATATAGACATTGGGCTCGATACCCCCCTTTCTCTCTCTCTCTCTCTCTCTCTCTCTCTCTCTCTCTCTCTCTCTCTCTCTCTCTCTTATCACCTAGTTTCTCCTCTCCTTCTTTTCCACCTCTCCTTACTCCTACTCTTCCTCTAGGTACGCCTCCAACCTTAGCCCCTCCTACATATCACCCTTCCTGTTAAAATATGTTTTTGTCATTATTGAAGACCAGCCTTAGTCCATGATGATTGATTGGGTACAAGGGATTATTTCAATCTTTTTGTATCTGTTGATGTGTGTTTTGTGATCAATTATATGGTCTATTTTGGAGAAGGTACCATGAGGTGCTGAGAAAAAGGTATATTCTTTTGTTTTAGGATGAAATGTTCTATAGATATCAGTTAAATCCATTTGGTTCATAACTTCTGTTATTTTCATTGTGTCTCAGTTTATTTTCTGTTTCTATGATCTGTCCATTGCTGAGAGTGGGGTGTTGAAATCCCCACTATTATTTTGTAAGGTGCAATGTATGCTTTCAGCTTTAGTAAAGTTTCTTTTATATATGTGGGTGCCCTTGCACTTGGGGCATACATGTTCAGAATTGAGAGTTCATCTTGGTAGATTTTTCTTTTGATGAGTATGAAGTGTCCTTCTTTATCTTTTTTGATTAATTTTGGTTGAAAGTCAATTTTATTTGATATTCAAATTGCTACCCCAGCTTCTTTCTTGGGACCATTTGCTTGGAAGATTGTCTTCCATCCTTTTACTCTGAGTTAGTGTCTGTCTTTTTCACTGAGGTGCATTTTCTGTATGCAGCAAAATTTTGGGTCCTGTTTATGTAACCAGTCTAATAGTCTAAGTCTTTTTATTGAAGAATTGAGTCCATTGATATTAAGAGATATTAAGGAAAAATGATTGTTGCTTCCTGTTATTTTTGTTATTAGAGGTGGAATTATGTTTGTGTAGCTATCTTCTTTTGGGGTTGTTGGAAGATAACTTTCTTGCTTTTTCTAGGTTGTAGTTTCCTTCCTTGTGTTGGAGTTTTCCATCAATTATCCTTTGAAATGCTGGATTTGTGGGAAGATATTGTGTAAATTTGGTTTTGTCATGGAATATCTTGGTTTCTCCCTCTATGGTAATTGAAAGTTTTGCTGGGTATAGTAGTCTGGGCTGGCATTTGTTTTCTCTTAGGGTCTGTATAATATCAGTACAGGATCTTCTGGCTTTTATAGTCTCTAGTGAGAAGTCTGGTATAATTCTTATAGGTCTGCCTTTATATGTTACTTTGCCTTTTTCCCTTACTGCTTTTAGTATTTTTTCTTTGTTTTGTACATTTGATGTTTTGATTATTATGTGATGGGAGGTATTTCTTTTCTGGTCTAGTCTATTTGGAGTTCTGTAGGCTTCTTGTATATTTATGGACATCTCTTTCTTTAGGTTAGGGAAGTTTCCCTCTATAATTTTGTTGAAGATATTTATTGGCCCTTTAAGTTGGGAATCTTCACCCTTATCTATACCTATTATCCTGAGGTTTGGCCTTCTCATTGTGTCCTGGATTTTGTGGATGTTTTGTGTTAGGAGCTTTTTGCATTTAGCATTTTCTTTGACAGTTGTGTCAGTGTTTTCCATGGTATCTTCTGCACATGAGATTCTCTCTTCTATCTCTTGTATTCTGTTGGTGATGCTTGGGTCTATGACTTCTGATCTCTTTCCTAGGTTTTCTATCTCCAAGGTAGTCCCCCTTTGGGATTTCTTTATTGTTTCTACTTCCATTTTCAGATCCTGGACGGTTTTGTTTAATTCCTTCAACTGTTTGGTTGTGTTTTCTTGCAATTCTTTAAGGGATTTTTGTGTTTCCTCTTTAAGGGCTTCTACCTGTTTTACCTTTGTTCTCCTGTACTTCTTTAAGGGAGTTATTTATTTCCTTCTTAAAGTCCTCTATCATCATCATAAGAAGTGATTTTAATTCTGAATCCTGCTTTTCTCGTGTGATGAGTGTCCCGGGCTTGCTATGGTGGGAGAACTGGGTTCTGATGATGCCAGGTAACTTTGGTTTCTGTTGCTTAAGTTCTTGTGCTTGCCTTTTGCCATCTGGTTAACTCTAGTGCTACCTGCACTCACTGTCTCTGACTGAAGCCTGTCTTTCCAGTTATCTTGTGTCAGAAATCCTCAGGGTCCAGATGTCTCTGTGATCCTGTAATCCTGATCTCCAGCTGCTTTGAGTGCAGTGGCTCCTCTAGGTTGTCTCAGGATATGGTGTCTTCATGGGAGCAGACCAGCTAAGTGTCTGACCCAGCTACAAGGACCAAGTGAGGGGTTGAAGGGGAGTGGTATTCCACAGGGGTGGGTTTTGGATGCCTGGTGGATCCTGAGCGCCCCCTGCTCCCAGTTGTAGTTATGGGATGTAGGGTAGTGGGAGAGTGTTCTTACCCACTGCTCTGAGTGCAGTGGCTCCTCTAGGATATCTCAGGATATGGTGTCTTCATGGGAGCAGACCAGCTAGGTGTCTGCCCCAACCACAAGGACCAAGTGAGGGGCAGAAGGGATAACTAAGTTTTTCTGTCACATTTATCACTACATTTTAAAATCACATTAAATAATAATTGGTATAGATTTCAAAGATAAACAACTCTTAGATCCTTCTTGTTGATTTGAAAGCTGTCTTTGTTATTGTTACTACCAAACTTCCTGATGGGAGATATTCACTAGAATTCTTCTATGAGCACTATATTTATTTATAGGAATTGAACATATTTGTGAACTGAGTAGAAATTTAATTTTTTCATTTCTAGATGTATATTTCATGTTTTCCTATTTTTATTTCTTATTTTATATCATTCACAATATAAAAGCCAATACAAATAACATCAGGGAAGCAGACATTTCCCCCCAACAATTTGTGAATATAAAGAAAAAAATTCATATTGCACAAAAAAGTCATGAATATACTTGTCCCTCATTTCACATACCTCAACTGCAAATAATACACAAATGTCTGCTATAACAGAATGGCAGTTTTTATAATGGAAGTAATAAAACACTAAAAGGCAGTGCCTTTTTGTATCATGGAAATAACTATATCTACTAATTTTAAATGTTTCTGGACACATTATATTTTGCCCTACATTTTCCAAGGTTTGAAGCATTTTCAAGTTATAAGTTAATGATTGCACTTATCAGTGATATCGCAGATAAAACAGGTTTAAATGCAGAACCACTTCTTTTTACAAATGTACATAAAGCTTGTTATTGTGTAGATGTGCAATGTCTACCTAACACTTCCACTATAGAGCAGCACTGTTGCCAGGGGGCTCAGGGAGAGTGATGATAGATCACAAGGACTCTGGCATTGCCAGTGGCTAGCCCATCAGTAGATTCATAATTTGATGGGATTGCTGGGGGTAGTGGAATGTAGTAGGTGGGGCACAGCTAAAGAGAGTGAGTACTTTTGGGGACACATGTGATATCTGGTTCCTGGTCTCTCCTGTTTCTCATACTCCAGTTTCATCTTCTGTCCATGCCTCTATCATGGCCTTTGGCCGCATTTTACCTTGTGAAAGGCACAGAACAGTAGAGGAAGATTACCATGAGCTGAAACCTCTTCACCAGTGATAAAAGACAACATTTCCCTCTTTTAAATCTATTTTTTCAGGTCTACAGTTGCAGAGATAGAAATCTACCTTACACAGAGTCCATCAATTTGAATATATTGCTTCAGAGGGATTCTGCTTGATGAAATTATTAATGATTTGTTTGTATAAAATGATTATGCTAAACTAACATCCTACATTGGTCATGAATAAACATTACAAATTTTAAGGTTTACATTCATGTTTTTATAGCAGTAAACTAAGAATTAGAATCTAGTTAAAGCTATATGAAGGAATTATTCCAACATTATTGGAATGGCTCTGGTGCTTCCAGATTCAAACACCAAAAACAAGTTAATTTCTATGACTCCTTGGCTCTTGGAGTCAACTTGGTCTATAGTAACAGGTTAGGTAGGCAAAGAGTTCTGGAAGGGTGCCAATGACCTGCAGAGGACACCTTTCAGAGATAGTTCCGTTTCCAGAGAAAATGAACTGTCAGCTAAATTTTCAAATGTTGACTCCATGGCTGCATTCTTTATTTTTTTCCCCAAACACTTTATTTATCAGTATTTGTATATACATACATACATATACATGTATACATATATACATACATATATGAACAATAATTAAATAAGATATATTTGAAAAGTATTGGGGTTGGGAAAAATGGGAGGAAGGAGAGAAAGAAAAAATTATGTAAATACAGTACTCATATATGAAATTCTCAAAAAGGAATCCATTTTTTAAAAAATGTTCAACAGATTAACTTGCATTTTACAATATGAAAATAAATATAACCTATAATTATGTTGAAGGACATTTTAACTCACTACAAACTTTGAAATTTAAAATGAAATCAATAAAAATTATTTTACCCAGCATACTAACAAAAACCACAATAACATTTTATAATTCAAAGTATTTCTGAGAACAAGAAAATGGATTGTCAGAAGCTAAGTCAGCAGAGCCAGGGGGACACTGTGTGTTATTTCTTTTCTTTTCATTTCTTTTTTCTTTTTTTTATTATTATCAAATCATAATTTTTACTTTTTTTAAGATTTTATTTATTTATTTTACATATATGAGTACACTGTAGTTGTCTTCAGGCAAGCCAGAAGAGGGAGTCAGATCTAATTGCAGATGGTTGTGAGCCACCATGTGGTTGCTGGGAATTGAACTCAGGACCTCTGGAAGAGCAGTCAGTGCTCTTAACCACTGAGCCATCTCTCTAGCCCATAATTTTTACTTTTTAACACAGGGGTTATAAACACAAAAATGCAGGATGTGGGGAAGGGGATGACACAGGAGCATAGATGTTCAGGGGGAGTACAGATATCTTTCAGAACAGGGTATCAGCTGGGTGAAGGTTCAGGGGTCAGGTCACTATGACTCTGCCTATGCTTCACTTGTCCTTATCTAAGTTGGTACTATCCGTCAAGGCTGTCTATTTACAAGGTCTATAACTACTCAAGCTGATAGATTTCCACAAAAGCTGCCTGTTTACAATAGTTTATAGACATCTGTTTCAGTGTTTTTCCATAGAGACCCAAGACTTTCTGTTAGCAGTCATGTATGTCAGGCCTGTTGCTGATTTTAGGCTTATGGCTGATTTTAGGCCTTCAGTGTATAAGCAGGGCTGCCCCTGACATCTCCTGCCTTCTCCAAATATAGAAGGGTTGTGGCTATTCTAATCTTGCCAAGGTGGGGATAGAGGCCTGACCTCCAGTAATTAAAGGGGACCTTGTAATGGCTCCAGTCCTCCTGTCGTTGTCCAGTGAGGCATGAGGGCCATACCCATCCCAATGTCCTTTTCCTGGAGAGGGGATACTTTTGACATCAACCCCTATTTTTATCTTTATTTCTTTATAAACACTTCACTAGACATAATAAATGTACTACTTGTCTTAAGGTTTTCCTGCTGTGAACAGACACCATGACCAAGGTAATTCTTACAAAGATAACATTTAATTGGGGCTGGCTTACAGGTTCAGCGGTTCAGTTCATTATCATCAAGACAGGAACATGGCAGCATACAGACAGGCAGACAAAGTGCAGGAAGAGCTGAGAGTTCTGCATCTTCATCCAAAGGCTGATAGTAGAATAGTAGCTCCCAGGCAGCAAGGACAAGAGTATTAAAGCCCATACCCAGAAGGCTACACCTATTCCAACAGGGTCACACCTATTCCAACAGTCCCAGGACCAAGCATATACAAACCATCATACTACTAATTGGTCATTATTAAGATTTAAATAGTCTTGTCCTCTATGCTTGCAACTGTGAAACATTTTTAAAAGTTTGAATGTAAGTTGCTGATATAGGTAGCACAGCTTATATAGATGCAATCGACAGCTAAGTGGCTCACTCAGATCCTTTGTCATACTTCCCATCACTGAGGCATAATACTTTCATAAAAACCATTTATAAGAGAAGGAATGTACTTTGGCTTATATCAGAGGTTTTACCCCAATACAAGAGGCCATAACAAGATGATAACATTCATCTCCCTGCTTATAGGTATCTTATTATACATAAGGCCAAATGTTTCTATGTATGCTCAAATTTATCTGTGTAGGCTTATACATTTGAGTGTTCACCAGGGAGAGGAATCTTTGAAAGGATTAGGAGTTGTGACCTGGTTGGAAGATGATGATAAGGGACCAAACTTCTGGACCTGTAAACCAGTCCCCAAATAAGTACTTTATAAAAGTTGCCATGGCCATGGTGTCTCTTCACAGCAATAGAACAGTGACTGCAATTATCTCCTGACAAAGCTTTACAGTGTTAATGGAATCGATGTTACTAAATTTGAATGGTGTGGGGTTTGAGTTATATATTGTCTAATCCTTTCTAGAGTATACATGTTCATACACTTTCTTCTAGGGTTTGCTTTTATATTTGATTCTATAATTGTCTACATAGTAAAAAAGCCAGTCAGCAAGACTGCTGTGATGAAATGACCCTTATGACTATGTAATGCTTAGAAAATGATTCATCTCTTATCTTCTTGCTCTTATATCCTTCTTCCTGAAGATTTTTTTATATCAAATCTACTTTAATGAGATCTATTCAATTTGGGTTCCTAACATAATTTTGTCACCTAAGGTAATAGATGCAGAATACTGAATTTGAGTACACAAAAATACTTTATAGTATTCTGGATATATGACCTTCACTTATATATTTTGCAATTTCAATGTATTCTATTTGACCAAATGGTGTGAAATTGAAACAATCTTCCAAAAAATGGTAGAGTTCTAATTTCTGTGACTCCAGCCCTTCTGTTTCCTCCAGTTACATAAGCCAGACTTTATCCTATCCTGCCTATGGAGTATTAGGTCTTATGTATTGTAGCCTAGTATACTAACAGAATTATCAAAAATATTTGTTGATTTCTTTTTTAAAATCTGTTGGCTTCCTGCCCCTAGAGGTGTTGCAGGTGTAGCTGCTGTGTCACATGTGTGTCAGTAGGGAAGTGAGAAGAGAGGCTACATCTAAGCTCAGTGCTCTGACTTATGAACATCTGAATGATTAGAAATCTAGCATTCCCTGAGAAAAGCTAACCTGAGATGATCACCAGTCTGGTATCAGGCAGGCATGGATAGACTCCTAGGGTGAGGAGCTAGCTGGAGACTAGAAGAATCCTGCCTAGGACCATGGTGGACCTCAGGATGAAGTAAGCAACAGACAGATAACCCTCACATGGGACACTTGGGGGATGCTATCAAGGAATGAGCCCAAGATAACTGCAAGACTAGCACCATGGGGCTGGGACAGGAAACTAGCCAGAGATGACTACCCATCAGGTGCCACAGACCTGGAAGACCATGCGGAAGATGACCCCTGTCCGGCACCGTAATGCATGAATAGGGCATAACACTCCTGAGTCCACTCCTGAGATGACCCTCAGAGACCCTGGTCACCACTAAGAGGAGCAAGTAAGTGGTGTAGAAATGGAAGAGAAAGAGAAACAGAAGAATGTGGATGATGAGAGGCAGAATCAGAGACTCAAGAGTAGTGATGCCTCCTGAGACCATGGTGGCTTCCCAACCTGGGTTGTCATTGTGGGCCATGTCTATGTCCATGATCCTATAGCAGAAGGAGTTTGTTACCACCAAAGGCCAGGTGGATATCCCTGATCTGGGATACCACACGAGGACATGTTGATATCTGACTGCTGTGGAGAACTGTACCAACCCATCACCTGGGCATCCTGGGAGAGCTGGCTCTGGGGGCATGAGAGCAGATCTGCCTCTATTCCTAGCCAGCTGTAATTCTTGAGAGAGTAGCCTGCATATTGAAGTGACCAGGCCACAAGGAGTGTGGGAAAGCAGGCCCTGCCGCTTGTCTCTTCCTCCTCCCTAGACCCATTCCAGCTTTGGGACTTGGAAGACCTGGCCCTGGGGTCATAGGGCAGGAGACTTGCAGTACACCGGAGAGCAGGCCCTGCATCTCACCTGGGTAACATAGTAGAGCTGGCCCTGGGGTGGGGGAGGTGAGCTACCTCTAAGGTCATGCATGTGGGAGAGCTGGCTCTGTTCCCTGACTGCTGTGTGGAATAGGGGGTGAAGAAGAGATGCTCTCCTCTCTTTCATCCCTTGCCACCTATGGCAGGTAGGAAAGCTGGTCCCTAGTTATTAGAGTAGGAGACCGGGCTCTGACCCTCATTGACTGCCCGACTCTGGAGAGCAAGTCCTGTACCTTGACTGGGCAGCAGGGTAGCTAACCCTGCTTGCCGGGATTCACCAGTGAGCCTGCTGGGAGGGTGTGAGAGCAGGAGAGCAGGCAGGCTGACCAGCTCAGATACCTCTCAGGCCCAGCTCCAGAGCTTTGAATTGCCCCACTCCAACATCAATCCCATCAACCATCAATGAACTGCTAAGGTGCATAAAGGAGGCTGGTCCTACAGATCCAAAACTATAGAATATCCATGACACAGGGCAAGGACAGGATATTGGAGGGAAGTTCCAGTAAGGTTCCAGTATTTATAGAATAGCAGAAGTCAGATGCCTCGTACCAGAGTAACTCATTGCAATGAACATTTGCAAGCAAAAAATTGTAACCAAAACAGGATATTATGGGACATACTGTACACACAACAGCTTCCATATGAGTTTTTCCTCTCTCTTTTGGGAAGTAGGCTGCAAAGTTAAAGAGTAGATACACTGGGAGGGGGAGATGAGTGGGATTGGGGTACACGATGACAAATTTACAGAGAACCAATAAGAAAGTTAAAAAATGATGTTGGCTAGTCTGCAAATATCATTTATGGCAACTTATATTTCTCCAAATACTTGTCTATATTTATTTTTCATATATGTTGACACATGTGTTTTTATTCATCCTTTAAAAATAGTTATCATTTAGGGGCTGGGAAGTTGGCTCATCTGTAAAGAACACTTGTTGGCATTGCAGAATACTTTGGTGAAATTCCCAGCACCCACCTGGTGGCTCATACCATTTGTAATTTCAGGTCTAAAAGATGTAATGTCATCCACACACATATTTAGCCATTAGGAATCCATGTGGTGCACATGCATATGTGCACGCAAAAACACACAGTAACATAAAATAATGGTAGCATTTTAAAAGTTATTAATCTCTTTTTATCTTATTTGTCCTTACTTAAAAATTATGTTCATTTTAATTTAAGTATGTTTTGGTAGAAACAGTACCCTGTTGTTACTTTGAGAAACTAACTTTTAAGTTTGTCAAAAACCTATAATGCCCATAATTCATTACATAAGTATACATATATAGTTTTAATGAACTTTTATCTTCTGGGTTGATGGTGCAACTTCCAAGAGCCAAGACCACCTAATAAAAAATTTTAATATCAGACATGAAAAGCACTGTTTTGCATTGCTGGCCAGGGCTGGCAAAAAGCCAAAATATACATTATATTGCTATTTTCCTTGGTTACCTCTAAGTCCCTATTGCTAAAGATAGCATGCACTTCAGAAACAAGACCAAAGAACCTGTGGTGGTATGCCTAGTCCAAGGAGTGGACTTGCTGAAGTAGGTGTTGCCTTGGAGTAGGTGTGCCACTGTGGGCTTGGGCTTTAAAACCCTAGTTCTAGCTGCCTGGAAGCCAGTCTTCTTCTAGCTGCCTTTAAAACAAGAGGTAGAACTCTCAGCTCCCCAGTCTCAGGTCTTCCTGGATGCTGCCATATTCCTAGCCTCAATTAAATGTTGTCCTTATAAGAGTTGCCTTGGTCATGGTGTCTGTTCACAGCAGCAAATCCCTAACTGAGACAGGATCCTTAACTGGAACTGACCTGAACGATGCCTCCCTGAGAACTAGCTTCCATAGTACCTGAAGGTTCCATGCAAGCTTCCAAAGGAGGGAGGCAACAAACTATGCGATCAGCTATGATGCCGATGAAGCACAGCAATGATCAGTATGGTATGATAACTCTGTGTGTACATTAGTGGCATGCCTGCTTTGATGGTAACCGACAGCTCCCTAATTGGACTTAAGACCCACTCAACAAGAGGAAAATTATGCCCAATACTGGAAACTTATCTAACTATGAAATGTTAGTGAAATCACAGTTATTGGAGGAGAATCTACAGACGTTAGTCTACTAAACTAGCATAATCCCTAACAACAATATATAAACAGTGTCTTTATATCCATCAGCAAGTGTAGCCTTCACCTCTCATTAAGGAAACTTCTCTTTAAAACAGATGGAGAACAGTACAGAAAACCACAACCAATCAAAATGCTGAGTTGTGAAGCCCAGTTCCAATGTATACATGTACACGACAGCTCCCACACCTAAGGCTCAGAGGACATGGCAGAAGTGGTGGCAGAAAGATTGTAAGAGCCAGAGTATCAGAGACTTTGCTGTGAGATGTGTCTACTAGTAATGTCAGCAGCTATGCCTGCTAACTCTCACCAAAATGACCACCCAAACCTGAGCTGACGGAGGATGACACCAACGAACAAGCCAAACTGCGCTGTAGGCCTCAACTCTACACAAAGAACTACAAGGTAGCTGAGTAAAGCTGGGAGTGAGAGAGGCGATCCTACCCATGAAAAAGCTCACCAACGAGTTGTCCAGTGTTAAACAGTCAGCCCTGAAAATATAAATGCAGGGGATATATGTAATCAATTGTTATATTTGTGAATACACATGTATGTACAAACACACACATCTGTAGGCATGAAAAAAGCAGCCACGGATTTGAAGAAGAGGAGGAAATGGTATAGGAATGAGTTTGGAGGGAAGAAGAGAAGAGAGAAACACTGAAATGAAACAATAGTCTCGAAAATAAAAGCAAGATTTTTATAAGATTATCAATTCCTACCTATTTGTTGTTTCTAATTCCTTGCCCAATTTTTAAAATGCCCATCTTCCCCATTTTCTTTAGTTTTTACTTGGTTAAATTCTTCTCTAAATTTTCAAACCAGATATTTAATTCGTTTGATCCTTTTTAATGGTTAGTGCGAATTGAATCTAACATGGTCTCTCAGGCTCATGTAGAGGAGACTTATTATAAGCTTTGGAGACTAATTACATCCTGAGGGCTCTTCCCTAATCAATGGCCTTTTTCCACTGATGAGTCAATACAGATTCTTTTGGAGATCGTGGACGCTACAGTGTGAGACCTAGTTGAAGAAAGTGGGTTGGTTACTTGTAGGGTTATGACAAGCGTAGCCTTGCAGCCTGTGTTCCTGTGTTCTCTCTGCTTCCTGGCCAGATGAAGGAGAGCATCTCTGCTCCACTATACCATTCTGTGACTTTCTGCCTTCTTACAGGCTGAGGGACAATGGAGGAGCTGCTGAGCCAGGAACAGCATACTGAATTTCTAATCTTAGCGGCAAATAGAGGTTTCCGCCATTAAACTGTTGCTTTTTTGTCTTTATCACAATGATTAAAAATAACATTTGTCACATTCTTTTGTTGGTATTTAATGAATGAAATTAGGGCAAGAAATTTTCCCTTTAAGTAATGTATTAGTGAGATAAAATATTTTCACTATGGTTTGCTCTGAATATTTTTAAATTTTTCTTATGATTTCCTATGGGAGACTGAGCAGTTACAGTATTATTCCTTCTGATTTTTTAAAAATTTCTATTGTCATTGTTTCCTATGTAGAAAATTCTGATGTACATACCACTTAATACTAGTTTCAAAAATGATAGGTATATTTGATAAGTAAATATTCTGTGTTTTAATTTATTTATTTCTAATGAGGGAGTAAGGAAAAGAAATAAGAATGAAATAAACTCAGGTACACATTACAGACTTGGCAGGTGCTAATAGCTAATCTTTCCTGCCTGCCCCTTCCTCAAAAGGATGCTTGACTTCTGCAACCTCCCATATCTGTAACAGATATTGGCTAACTGGCAGAAAGGAAGTGAGGCCAGCACAATGACGTCACAGCTCCTTTTCTTTAAAGCAAAACAAACTCTGCAACACAATTCAATTTCCCATGTGATCAACTGAGACTGGGATCACCTGAGGTCACATCTTTGCCCACTTGCTTTATCTACATCATCAGGTTTTCTCAGGCTCTTGCAGGTGTCACAGTAGTGTACTAGGCTTTGCTTCTAGAGACCCTAACCATCTAAGCACTACATACACACAAACATAAATACATACATACCTACATGCATACACACATGCTTTATACATTATGTTGTTTGAATATGGCAATGTCACATCATTGCAAAAATGTCCACATTTTAGATACAAAAAGTCAGCCTGTATAAAGTCAAAATGAATGTGTTTAACCTGAAATAAGTGGTCAATCCAAAAATTAAGCACTGATACTCTGGCCATATAATCTCTGATGTTTCACATTTGTATTAATGTCCATATATTCTTTTTACCCAAAGACAAATGGATTAAAGATGAAGACATACTCAACTATACATTTCTAGTTAAAGGGAAGTTGATATGTATTTCCAAGTATTGAAGAAACCTGTTTATAATGAAAGTAAAACTTTATGAATCACACATCATTTCCATAATGGTTACAATGGACAACTATGGATTATATTGAAAAGGAAGTAAGCATCTCTGCTACCTTTGTTTTCTGAAAGGGGACATGATAGAGAAGTTGCAAGATAAAAAGGAGGGAAAAGATTATGTCAGCACAATGTAATTGGTTATACGCAATGCAATCTTATGTTTCATAAAGATTTCAACACAGGATATGGGTATATTAGAACGTTCCTAATTCGTAGGGTTTCCTGGACCAGGTTACAGTGGTTTCTTTCACTGGTCATGAATGGAGAGTTGTAAACACTGTTTTTATTTCAGCTTCGATAACATATATTTCAAAGCTCAAATAAGTCAGCCATGTACTGTTTACATACTCACTGTCGAGTGGGAAAATAAATTTCATGAGGTCTCACCAGGAGCACCATGCAAAATGTCATCACAGTCTCATTAGACTCAGAAATTAAGAATTCTTATATTATTACCAACTGAAAATTATTTAACTACTTGTCCACTTAGAAGAGTTACATAAACCTGTGACAACAGGAATGTGGTAGGGGGAGCCTATATCTTAGTCATGTTTGTTTGTGACAAATATAAAAAGAGATTTGCACAGAGCAAAACACTAATAAAGAGGACAAATGTTTCCTATAGCAGCAGTACATTCTATAAAGGGAACTATTAATACTCTGATTGTATAGAGTCCTACCAATGATGAATAATATTTAGATCTCTAATAAAATCTTTATCATCACAAACAGCTCTTTCAGCTTTTCTAAGGAGCTACTCAAATGTATGTTCTAGCAAAAAAATATATTCCAATGTTGCTTTTATATATCTCCTCCCTAATTATAACTTTGATGGTTATAAATATAATTTGGATAGAATAGTAATTATTTATTAGATTCATAAAGTATCATTCATTATGCTTATCTTCTATTTCAAAACTCAATCAATATTAAATGGAGAATATTCTTTTAAAAACTGTATTAACAAACAGGACACCACGGTTCAGATGAACACCTGCCTAATTTACAAGCTTTCTTTACTTAGAAACCTTTTGTTAGATCTGTTGTATTGAGTAAAACATGAGTTTTGATCTTGATGGTAGTCACTCTACCTCCAGACTCTGTCTGAAGTGCTGAGCTATATCCTAGATCATATATCAAATGCTTTACAACCTTTAAACTCAGCACCATCTTTCTCATTCCATAAGCCACTCACTCTACTGAATATTCCAAACTGGATTATGTGAATACACTTTCACAAATCCTCCCACACCCTCGAAAGCCACAGAAAAAAAGCTGAAGATACGATACGGCTCGGGGTAGCAGATGTGGGAACGTAGGTTTAATTTTCAGCACCAAAATAAGCCAATGGGGCGTGGCTTACAGACTTGATCTCTTACAATGCTAGTTTAATCTTTCTTTTGCCAACATTATTTCTGTCATTTATTTCTTCCACCCTTCCATTATCTACTTTTAGACAGTCACAGTGACCTCTCAGGGGAGTTCCCTGGCTCATGGCTCATCTTCTGACTCCAGAGACACATACTTCTCCTCACACCTTGTTGCCTGTACTTCAAATGCATATCTGATTACACCCCCATTTCTCTAAACTCTTTCCAGGATATCCACATTCTTCAGGCCACTGATGATGCCTACTAAACACAGAAAGATACCTCTTAGAGCTGCCTGTCTCCGCCATTTTGAATCATTTCTGACATCTCACATAGTTATCTGAAAGATGCGTAAATGGAATAACTGACCAGGCTCAGTGGCCAACTAGAGATGACATTTGAGGGGTAGAAAAGAACAAGACCATTGGCCAAGTGGTAGATTAAATGTGTGACACAGAGCAAAGGGGACAGCCTGGGAGTCGGGGGACCTTTTAATTAGCTACTTACTTAAATGACTATCTAGCTATTATTTATTGTTTGGTTTTCATTTTAATGGGCTAGCAATGAGCACATGTACTTACAGGAACAAAGCGCTATTTGGATACATGTTAACAATGTAGAATGATCAAGTCAAGCATACCAATCATGTCAAACTCTCCATCTTCTTTCAGAATAACTCAGTGCAAATGCAAAGGACCAAATGGATGGGCACAGGTTTGTCTCAGGGTCAGTAAATATGACAATATTATGATTTTCAAACCAGCAACTACCCAGCTAAGATTAAAAGTTATATATATGGAGAGAGAGGAGAGAGAGGAGAGAGGAGAGAGGAGAGAGAGAGAGAGAGAGAGAGAGAGAGAGAGAGAGAGAGAGAGAGTAAAACTTAAGGAACTGAAGGACCTCTCCTGAAACTTGCGGAACTCTTCTAGGGAATAAGGTCATACATATATAATATACATCATTTGGAGCAATGGCACAAGAAAATAGAGCCATTCAAAACAGCTCTCTCATCTTTCAAACCCTAATACACCAGTCCAGTTGGCTCAGGAGTAAAGAGCAAATACTATTCTTGTAGACAACCTGAGTTTATTTCTCAGCACTGACATCTGAGAGTTCAAAACTGCCTGGAACTCCAGCTCTAGAGGATTTGACATGTCTCTGGACTCCAAGGATACATGCACTCACATGCACATACCAACACACACACACACACACACACACACACACACACACACACTAATAATAAATTAAAAATGTAGAGTTAAGGTATTTAAAGCTGTGTGTGCTTACTCTCTCGACTGTCCAACTGTGAACCACATCTTTGGGTCCTATAGAGTCTGCTGTGCATTTCCTTACTACAGGTAAAAAATCATTCATGTCTTCACTGGGTGCCTTTCCAGTCCACATGGTGTTGAGAATGACTTAGAATCAGTGTCGTCTTCCAAGAGTCATTAACATGGATACCACGACAGCACATTTTTCAGCATTTCTTTCTCCCTTCTAGATACTACTTCTATTAAAAATCAGACAAAATCATGATTTTTCCATTATACCTTAACAGGAACCTTCAGAGCCTAGTTTTGATCTATATTTCTGCCTTACTTTTGGAAACTTCTCTCCCAGCTATAAGTCTTCAGCTATTATAAACTTAAGTTTAAAAAAACGACAAATATTCATACTGAAACAGTCTCGATGACTGACTTACAGAAAATAAACAGATGTGGTATAATGGAAAATTTAGAGACAAAGATAAATTACATATGGAAAAATTAGAGCCAAAAAATAATTACATAAAGTGTTCTTACTTAACCAATATTATCTCAGGGAAAAAAAGATTTCCTTTACTATGAAGTCTACTGGTAATTTCACATGCAGACAAGACCTTCAGTGTACCATGGATAAATGGAGAGAAAGAATAATAGTCATATCCTGATTAGAAAACTGAATTTAACCTAGGCTTTCAATAGAGGTACAAATACAGATCAAAACTAGGCTCTGAAGGTTCCTTTACGTTATAATAGAAAATGTGTTGGATTATTAATAGAAGTTCTATCTAGAAGGGAGAAAGAAATGCAAAAAAATGTGTTGTCATTTTTCCCTTTAAAATTGTTAGAATCTCATCACTTTTCACCAGTTTGCTACTTTTATAAATATGAATGATCATAAAAAGGAAATCTACACACAGCACTGTAACATATAAATGTAGTCATATTTTAAATGTAGTCTTATTTTGTGGGGCACACACGCTCTGTGGCAGGCCTGTGGAGATCAGAGGACAGATCCAGCTACTCATCTCTTTCTTTGTACTAGATGGGTCAAGTGTCTTACCTCCTGAGCCATCTGTCTTGTCTGCACCTGAACTACATCTTATGAAAGACATTATGGGCTGCATCATCTATATTAACTGTGTGTTTGAAAATCCACTTGAATTTGGTGGTAAAATGTACTCACACTCAGTTTCCCGGTGCGATTATCTTCTTCCCTCATGGCCAGGGCTTTCAGGAAGTTATCATGCAGCTCCTTACCAGTGCTTGTCAGTGTTCTATAAAAACAGAACATTCATACCATAATGTCATAGTATCTCAGATTTAAAAAAAAAAAAGTTTTGAAACATTCTGAAGTCAATAACTGTGCTTCTTTGGTCTGAATAACAAGGTAGCTATTACATGAAAGCCCATTGCACACAATTATCATACTCAGACTTAAAAATTGATATGGCCATAGAGCTTTTATTTCCAAAAATTGGAACCAGGTTTATAAATAACATAAAAATCCATATTAACCCAAAAGCCAAGCAAAATTTATTTCATTTCCACTGCCATCATTTTTTAATCTGTGAAAAGTCAACACACACATATATATATATATACTCCTCACTCTCAATTAAAAAGTCTATAATTTAAGTATTATTTATAGGTTGGTTCAATAAAATCAGTAGGACAAAGCATTAACCATGAGTAGAGAGAAAACTAATTTCGGATATCTTTATCTGATGAAAGTATCAAAAATCCAGAGAGAAATAGATTTTAAAGGATATTCATAAGAAAGATGACTAAAGATAGTACTCCAGCTAGAGGCCAACACAGACATCCCAGCATTGCAGGCTGCTGCCTTGCTAGTGGTTTATTACTCTTCATAACTTGACAGTAAGACCTTGCTGCTGAAGACAATGCATTCTTGTGATATAAAAAAAACTAGAATTCTGACTGGTACCTAAGTGAACATATTACCCCTCCTGGCTAGTACACACTTCTGGAAAAGCAGTCATCAGTCTCACCCATAAGAATGATGTGAGTTCTGATAATGACCGACCTGCAAGAGGTACCCATGTGTCTCAGTGACAGGATTATTATGAAAGTAAGCAACAACTTTCTAATTGGCTTCAAAGCCTCCCATGTAAGATGGTACCCATACTTGACACTGTTAAAGAGGTCAAGAACTTGAGATTAAGCCACGGGCCTCAGGGGAACCTAGACAACATGGTATAACATTAAATAATGTCACTTTAAAAGATAGTCAATGGAATTCCAGATCTGCACTCCATTCCCTGAGCCACAGCTCTCCCTGCATCTATGGAGGCCCACTATCACCCAGGCAACTACATGACATTCCCACGGCCCAAACCCATGCCAGCTTTGTCCCCTGAAAAGCACAGCAGCCATGAGGTCAGCCCTGTTCTCTACGGGCTCCAACTTCCTGTACATGCCTCTATCTGCAATCCTGGAAGACTGCAGCCATCAGGGACCATGAGTTCTGCCTGCATTCCTGGAGGCCTGCTCTGGTCCAGGACATTCAGAGGCCTGAAACTATCGGGACCACCAGCTCAGCCTGCATTCCTAGAATCCTGCTGCCAACTGGGACAAATAGTACTACCTGGAATCCAAGAGGCATGCTGCAATCAGGAACTATTTGCAGGTGATATGATACTATAAATAAGTGACCCAAGAAAATCTACCAGAGAACTACTATTGCTGATAAACACTTTCAGGAAATGGTTGGATGCAAAATTAACTCAAAAAAAAAAAAAAAAAATCAGGAGCCTTCCTTTACACAAAAGATAAACGGGTGAGAAATCAGGAAACAACACTCTTTACAGTAGCCACAAGTAATATAAAATGTCTTGGTATAAGTCTAACCAAGCTGGTGACAAGAACTTCAAGTCTGTGAAGAATGAAATTGAATAAGATATCAGAATATGGAAAGATCTTCCATGCTCATGGATTTCCAGTATCAATGCAATAAAAATTACCAAAAGCAATCTACACGTTCAATGCAATTACCATGAAAACTGCAATACAATTCTCTATAGAACTTGAAAGAAAAATACTCAACTTTATATGGAAAAACAAAAAACCCAGGATTGTTAGGACAATCCTGTACAATAAAAGAACTTATGGAGGTATCACTATCCTCATTTCAAGCTGTACTACAGAGAAATAATGATAAAAACTGGATGAATGTGGTATAGAAACAGAAAGTTGGCCAATGGAATTACATTAAAGACACAGAAAAAAACCCACACACGTATGGACACTTGATTTTTGACAAAGCAGCCAAAACCATACAATTAAAAAAAGAAAACAACTTCAACAACTGGTGCTGGTCTAACTGGATGTCTACAAGTAGAAGAATGCAACTAGATCCATATCTGTCAACCTTCACGAAACTCAAAGTGGATCAAAGACCACAAACTAAAATTGGATAAACTAAACCTAATAGAACAGAAAGTGAGGAATAACCTTGAACTCATTGGTAAAGGAGACAACCTTCTGAACAGAACAAATAGGTCAGGCACTAAGATCAACAATTAATAAATGGGACCTCATGAAACTGAAAAAATTACACTCTCAGTAGGACAAACTGACAGCCTACAGAATTGGAAAATATCTTCACCAACCATACATCTGACAGAGGGCTAATATCCAAATTATACAAAGAACTCAAGAAGTTAAATACACTTGAGTGAGGGATGACTTCAAGGAAAGAATAGTGTTTTCCAGACACAATGGGCAGATGCATACACTAACTCACAGTAACCATGACAGCATGCACAAGACCTGAATAAGCCAGAGAAAGGAGGAAGTGGCGCAATGACTCTGCTCTGAACAAGAAGCTATTAACAACTGACAGTTTCTGAGAAAGGGAAAATTAGGTTTTTTTTTTCAATGTGATGTTACTTGGCATAATAACCACAAATCAGGGCAGGCCATACAACTACAAATATTTGACTTCATGGTTTTTCTGTGGCTGTTTAAGACAGAGAAGGAACAGGAAGTTAGATGGGTAGGAATATGAGGGAGAATCTGAGAGTTTGAGCAGGGGAAAACATGGTCATAGTATATTGTATAAAAGATATCAAATGATAAACAAAACATTAAAAATAAAAGAAAGGAATGATCGCTGAGGGCTGGTGAGAAAGTTCAGCTCTTAAAAGAACATTTGCTGTTATTCCAAAGGACCCAGGTTCAATTCCAGCACCTACATAGTGACTCACAGCCATCGGTAAATCAAGTTCCAGGGTAGTTGGATGCCTTCTGGTTTCCATAGGCACTAGGCATTCAAAGGGTACACAGACATACATACAGCTAAAATACCCATATACATAAAATAAAATTTTAAAGTTTAATAAAGAACAATCATTGTAGCAGCACTGAACCAAATGGTGAAAAGTTGAACAATGCTTTATGAAAGAATAGACCTGTTTTTACACGGCAATTTTCTATTTATTCAAGAAACATTTTTATTGTGTTTCTATTTATAATCGGGAGGTTTATCAGGGCACGGAGGTCAGGAAAGCACAGTTCCTGCTTGCCTGTGGTCTCATGGACTTAGACAGGCATGTAAACACCGTAATGACAACTATGGGTAGAAATGTGGAGACAGCAACAGAGAAGTTCATGAGAAAATATGCTATCCTATCAAGGAAGATAATTTACACTCAAAGTAGTTATGCTTAAACTGGATGGTGAAAGACAAGCCTACTAGTCATTGCGGGTGGGGGTCAGGGAGAAAACACTTCTAATCTCAAAGGAGAAAAGGAAGACAGGGGTAAGGTTTTAAGGCAACTTCAGGTAATGCCAAGGCAGTCAGAAAGTAAATACAGAAATGGAAGGGAGAAACCATATAACAATAGTATATGATAGCATTTTTGAAGGATATCCTGAAAATCGTTACAATCACCAAGCTGTAATTCCATTCAGAGGAGGCTTCTGTGCTTCAAGATTACTTTATACAAGTGTTAAACCACACCTATTTCACCCAATAAAGTAAGGGTTTTAGAAAAACACTTAGTGTTTCACACAAAGACAATTTATGTTTTAGAAAGAATATTCAGCAGCTTCTGAGAGATGTAGGAAGAAAAGAACGATTCTAGAGGAGTTCACAAATGGCATGTCGCACAGTTCCAGCAGGAGAGAAGAAGCTCTGGATACAAAGCAGGGAAGGGTAAGCTGGGAAGGTCAGATTAGTGAATTTAATAGGACCTGGGAGACTCCTCAGCAAGCAGGAAGAAGTGTCTTTATCCAGGCCTGATGGCCTGGGTTCAATTTCCAGGACTCACAAAATAGAAGAAGAAAAATAACTCTCCAGATCTGTCTTCTGACCTGTACAACAGAGAGAGAGAGAGAGAGAGAGAGAGAGAGAGAGAGAGAGAGGAGAGAGACAGAGACAGAGAGATACAGAGAGAGGAGGAGGGAGGGAGGGGGAAGAGAGAGAGAAAGAGAGAGACAGAGAGAGAAAGAGAGACAGAGACAGAGACAAAGACAGAGAAAATAACCAAGGAAACAAAAACAAATAGGGTTAAAAGATTGCAAGAGCCTGGGGACCAAGGAGTTTGCTGTGAGATTGTCACCAAGTAATGTGAGAAGCTACACCTATATAGTCTTACCAACTCAACTGCCCAAATGTGATTTGAACAAGGAAAAAATGTAACGGGATGAAAAATAACTATGGAGCACTGGGAATTGCCTGAGAAGCCTTAATAGCTATTCTTGCAAGCTCATCAGTTAGAACCAACCAGGCTATATTCCAGAAACAAACCAGCCAACCCCGATGGGTCCAGTTATAAGACATTATTTCTAAGAACATTAACTACCTCCACTTTGTCTTTGAATTTGTAATAACCGTACTCTTGTAATAAATTGTAGCTTTAACTCATTAGAATCTGTGACGATTACTCATAAATAAAATATATAATCGGTAAAATGGTTATCCAGTTAGGATACTCCATACTGATTTTCACAGAGGTTGGGCTACTGAATCCCACCAGCAGTGTCTAGGGTCCCACCTCCCTCCCATGCCAATGAGCATTACTTTGTTGCTATCTGTCTTCCTTTTGAGCTGTTCTGACAAGGATGAGAGAGAACCTCAGGATGGGTTTTTTCACAGAGAGATGGCTCAGGATGCTGAAAATCTTCTCTATGCTTATTTTCACCTTTCACATCATTTTTTTTTTTTTTAGAATATCTACACATTTAATCAAACTAGTAGAGGAAAGAAGAGGAAGGTGGAAATGAAAGACAGTCTAGGGAGTAAATGTCATCCAGATACACATTGTACTGGAAAAATACAATTCTTTATGAAACCTAGCACTGTGCAGAATAAATATATACCAGTACGAAAATTTAAATTAAAAAAGGAATTCCTGGGCTTCTACATGGTAAATCTAATAATCCTTCCTTTTGTTACTTCTTTGTCATATCTTGTTTAATTGTAAACCCTCGGAATTTTACAAGTTATTTAAAAGTCCAGTTTGCTCACCAATCTCATTCCTACAACACAAAATATAACAATCATCACCAGTATCACATGCACTGTTCGAGGTTTCTTTTTATAGGGTATGTATGTGAAATATAGATATAATCTGAAATATATTTATATTTATACAATATACTTATACTTATACTTATATAATGTATTTATATTCATAATACCTTAGGGTAAATTATCCACTTGATTACACATTTTGCAACTGTGGTGGTTTGAATAGGAATGGCCCCCACAAACTAAAGTGTTTCAATGTTTGGCCCACAGTGAGAGGCACGATTAGGTGGATCAGCCTTGTTTAAGTAGGTGTGGCCTCATGGGAGGAAGTGTGTCACTGTGGAGGATGATTGTGAGGTTTTGTATGCTCAAGTTAAGTTTAGTGTGGTGGTTTCCTTCTGCTGCGTGTAGCTCAAGATGTAGAACTCTCAGCTCCTTCTCCAGCACCATGTCCGCCTGGATGCCGCCATGCTTCTGTCCTGCCATGATGATAATGGACTAAACCTCTAAACTGTAAGCCAGCCCCGGTTAAATGTTCTTTCTTTATAAGCATTGTGCGGCCATGGTGTCACTTCACAGCAATAAAGTCCTAAGACAGCAACTATTATGTGGTTGTTATTCTTCCTTCACCAGACATTTATGTGAATGAACAGAATGACCTGAATTATGTATGCCCAGGTGTATGAGACACAAAATTGCAGAAAAACAGATTTATGGATTCCATTCACAGACATATTAGAATAACTAGAAACTACTAAAGAAAAACAAAAAAAGAGAGGAGTGGGGTTTTGGGCACCATGACATCAACACAGTTTGGACTGATCCCATCTAGACTAAAAGAATGTATAGTTTCTTGTATGTACTGTCAGTTTTGCTTTACTGTTTTTATTAATTCTTTGACGGTTTCACATAATTCATTTGGATTAGGTTCACCCCCAGCGCTTCCCCCCTCCCCCAGCTCTCTATTTCACCTTCCTATCCACCCCCAACATCTCATCCTCCTCAAAATGTTCCACAGTCATCCCAGAAAACTCCCAAGTTGATTCATCAATCACTACCGCTTTTGGTTGCTCTCCAGAATTGGTGGTAAAACTCCATTGTCAAAGACATTATATTCACCAGTCACACAACATGAATAAATCAAGTCAGGACTAACCAAGAAGCCTCCTCCCTGATGACTAGCATCCACAGCACTAGAAGTTATGAGGCAGGATGCTGAGGGGATAATGTCTTCAACTGTCTTACCCAGCTACAATCTTTGTAGCAAAACAACTAGTGTGACAAGATATGGCCATTGGGGAAAATGGCCATGAATGTTAACTGTTAATTCACTGCCTGCAACTTCTTACCTGTTTGAAAGAAAGGGTGTTTGGTGACTGGTTGGGAGACCAAATTGAACTTTAAACTCATATTTAATATTAATATTTTAAAGACTTCCAAGGAAAGTATCACTTAACATTTAACTTATTTTTTCACAGCCTACAGTTAACCATCTTAAGTGGATGCATGAAATAATGGAAAATAAACTGAAATCTCTCATGGGCTAGCAATCTTCAATTTCTATTCCTCTTCCAATTAAGTCAAGCCACCACACGTTTCTAACCTGGGTCCATGGTAGGTTAACGTATTCTCTAGGCCCCTTCCAACTATAAAACTTGTGAAAACAGGCATACAGTATTAGCAAGCAGAATCAATGCATGCTGTATAGCAGAGGGAGAATAAGGGTCTGTAGATAGTTACAATGCTATATACAGAAGAAAGCAAGGTTACATAGCAAATGATTCTGATCCCATCCCAAAGGCTGAGCGCCTGCAACTCCTCATCAAGAGCAGAAAAGTAGCCTGGAGAGAGGATGAGGGGCTCCTAAGATCTTAACACACAACACACTTAAATACCTAGTGTTTTTTTAAACAGTCAGTGACCTGAGAAACTTTGCTTAAATAAATATTACAAAAGAATTTACTTCCTCAAGAAGTGGGTATGTTACAAAACCATAGGGTTGAGATTTATAAAGGCAAATACCTCATTTCTGTTTACACGCCACTGCACGTTCAAAAGGGCTGAAAGTTATATGCAGATGAGTTAATTTTTACCAACTGTGTTTAATCATTAGCTAAAGGCATTTATATAATCTGGCATGAATGACTATAAACCTATTTGTAATCCTCAACAACAAGGCTACTGGTTATAAGGTTTAAACGTTGTTTACATATCATATCACACATACACATGGAATTAGCACTTGAAGAAGAATAAATAACAAAAGGGACAGATATGGAAAAATAAAGAAGCTTGTTTTGGAGAGTTAATTGCTTAAATAGTTTTAGGGAGTGTGACTTTTTTAGCTGTCTTACGATTTTAAATGTCAAATTTGGAGTGTTTATAATAAGCAAACTTAGACCAACCATTAAGATGTATGTCCATACTAAGGTTCTAAAAATTATGAAATCAGATCTGGTGATTAATCTATTAGAATAGGAGCATTTTTAGCTGTTGAATACTGTTCCAATCACTATCAGGTATTCACAAACTAAGACTTAAGGAAGACATACGTCTTTTTCTATCAGACGACATGAGACTCAGTGAGGTTGGGTAACTTGGTTATCATCAGTTGGCATTCAGCTTTAAACCTGCATCTCACTAAGTATGGCTCTGGTACAATGTAATCCCCTTTCTTGTATGCAATAGAAACAAAGAGTCCATTGGAAGAAATAGTTAAATTGCAGGGGAGAAGGGCTGAGGTATACAGAATTAACCTTGAGGTCTACATGGAAGCTTAGGCACAATAATCATTCCAGTCTAACTGGGACTGTGATTTACTACTTGTCCCAGAGGAGGTTTGATTGTTTTTAAGCCAGTGAACTATGACATGCCCTGCATTTAATATTTTTAACTGGATAGCACTTACTTAAATATATAATCAAACCTCTCTATACTTTAGTTTCTTAAAATTTAGTAGAGAGTAATTTTAAAACAATAGATGAGTGAAAGTACACGGTAGAAACTTCATATCATCTTTTCTTCAGTTAGCTAACTCGGGAGTGAGAGGCAAATGGTGGAGAAGTGAACTGATTGGTCAGCTTGAGGACCTGAGTTTGGATTTCAGGACCCATTTGAAAAGCTGGGCCTTCCATGGCTGAGACCCCAGGACTTTGTTATTGTTCTTATGTCATAAAAATATATACTACAACTAATTATAGATATCTACATGCACAATTACTATCCGTAATTTAGAGATGTATGTGTTGTGTGCAAAATGCCCAGTCATGTGAGTCTGCTTTGTTACTGTCAGAAACTCGGTAGGAAACTGAGCGTGGAAAGGGTTTAAGACAGAGAAAAAAAGAGGATACCAGAAGTCTTACTGCAACTTTATAAGTAATGTTTTCCTTTATCCTAGCTAGCTCCCAAATAAACGAGACAGAGACAATAAGATTTATGTAATCAAGCTTTATGGCACAATATCTAAGCAGTTATTAATCAGTTCTAATCCTTGAGCTAATATGGCTACCTCCCAGCCCAAATCCCCAAGATACCTGCACTTTCAGTATTGATCTCACTCTCTCTACTCCATGTGTGTTCTCATGGTGTCCCTTGGACCCTCTCCACATGGTGACCTCCTCCTCTTCCTCCTCTTCCTCCTCTTCCTCCTCTTCCTCCTCTTCCTCCTCCTCCTCCTCCTCCTCCTCCTCCTCCTCCTCCTCCTCCTCCTCCTCCTCCTCCTCCTCTTCTTCTTCTTCTTCTTCTTCTTCTTCTTCTTCTTCTTCTTCTTCTTCTTCTTCTTCTTCTTCTCTCTCTCTCTCTCTCCCCCTTTCCCCTCCCCTCCCCTCCTCTGGCTGGAATGGGAGTTCAGTCCTATTCTTTCAGCTGCTCTGTCACGGGCTTTTATTGAAAAATCAGAGAATAAATGGGGAACAATGTTTACACAACACTGAGAGGGGAAATTCTTAGAATAAGATTACAATGCCATGTCCAGATTGCAACCAGATATGGGCACAGAGAAATCAGCATTTGAATAATACAAGAATAATCATTCAGAGTGTCCAATAACATTATGCCCACAAACAAGGTTATAAGAGAACATGTGGGATGGTAGAAACACAGAAGCAAGCCATAGGAAAGAGACATTACTGTTCCTGTCTGGAAAATGTTAAGAAGTTGGAGTGATGTTATCTTTGTTTTGATTTTTGAGAGAGAGTCAGAGAGAGACAGAGACAGAGACAGAGACAGAGACAGAGAGGCAGAGAGACAGAGAGACAGAGAGACAGAGAGAAAGTTGTGAAGTTGTGTGGGTAGGGATGTTGGGAGTATATGGAGTTGAGAAAGAAGAATATAATCAAAATATATTATGTGAGAAATAAAAAGAAATCTTAAAAAATTAAACTTCAATCTGTTTGGGTTTTTTTATTTTATCCTTTTGTTTACTCTTCTGCAAACAACACATCCTGATCACAGTTTCCCCTTCCTTGGCTCCTCCCGATAACCACCATACCTTGACTTTCTCAAGATCCACTGCTTTTCACTTTCCTTTTAGAAAGGAGCATTTTCCCAACCCTCAGGAATATTAACACAGCATGACAAGATCCAGTAAAACTAGGCAGAAACCCTCGTGTCAAGGCTGGACAAGGTAACCTAGTACGAGGAAAATGGTACCAAGAGCAAGCAAAATAGTTAGAGACATCCTCACTCCCACTGTGCAGAGTCCTACAAACATTCCAAGCTAAAGAACCAAAGCATATAAGCAGAGGACCTAACAGACCCATGTGGTAATGACTGCCACCTCAGTCTCTGTGAGTCCCTGTGAGCCCTGCTTATTTGATTTTGTGTGATGTGTTTTCCTAGTGTCCTCAGCCCTCTAGCTTCTACAATCCTTCCTCCCCTTTTCCCTCAGTGTTCCTCAAGCTCCACCTAATGTTTGGCTGTGGGTCTCTGCATTTGCTCAGATCAGCTGCATTTCCTCCATTTTCATTCGAGGAAACCTCTCTGATGACAACTGGGTTAGGCACCAGTCTATGCATAAGCAAATAGCATTAGGAATCATTTCATTGACTTCATTTTCTTTTGTTTCTACCCTAGGTCTCTGAGCTTCCAGTTCCTAGTCATCCAGGCAAAGTCAGGCATAGGCTCCCTCTTGTGCTTTGGGCTTCAAGTTAGACCAGCCGTGGGATGGCCACTCCCACAAGCTCTGAACCACCACTGTCCCAGCATATCTTGCAGAGAAATAGCTCAGAGGTTAAAAATATATTTTTTATATCAACATCCCTTCCTTGAAAGTTTCCAAGTTATTTGTTGCATTAGAAAATAATAAGTTTATTAAAAAACAAATGCAATAACATTTTAAAGATGAGACTTTCACTGCCTAAATAAAAATGTATATTACATTTCATAGATTCTTGTTTACATTATATTGAAACTCTGTGAACTTTGTAAACACTGTAAGATATATTTTCCATATGCATAACTGAAAATTTCTGCTTTATTTTACTAGAACTTAAGTAATTTTTACATGCATACATATATGTGTGTCAAATAATACATTAATATACATATTCAGTATATTTATATTGAAATAGTGTTTTAATCCAAAATTGCATATAAGAAAAAATAATTTTCAATTACTCTTTGAATATTAGTTTAAGAAAAAGAAATAGACCTTTGGTCTCTGAAGGACTGTTTTTTTTTTTTGTTTTTTATTTTGTTTTTTTTTTAAAGACTTAAAGGAAGCAGAGTAAAGAAAGCAAATGAGATAAATTTCTTGACTTTTTGTTGTTGCTCTTTTTTTTAAAAGTACTGTTGCTAGCTTTCCTTTTTATATAATATAGTTAAAATAATGTTCTTTAAGAGTTGTATCACAATTGTTATAATATGGACTGTGACCTTCATCTAGTATCTAGAAAGCATAAATTCCATACCCTAATAATTTTTAGATTCATTTATTGGTAATAAATAAAAAGATTCAACTTTCCACTGGGAAGAAAGAAAAATGCCTCTTTTTCCTATGCCTTTCAGTATAGGCGTAATCAAATGACCATGGCAGCTACTGACATCTCAGAGAATCAGTAAACGGCAAGACACACGGGGAG
Organism: Arvicanthis niloticus; assembly: GCF_011762505.2. Classification (NCBI taxonomy): domain Eukaryota; kingdom Metazoa; phylum Chordata; class Mammalia; order Rodentia; family Muridae; genus Arvicanthis; species Arvicanthis niloticus. Next base: position 24,966,458 of record NC_133435.1, read on the forward strand.
ACGAGGGGCGTTAACGTGCAGGCCACACAGCTGTTTCTCTTCACTGAGAAACCCAAGCAGGAGTCTTAAGATCCACGGATCTGGGGTAAAACTTTCATCAACTCACAGTAGCTGTGATCACCTATGCAAGACTGGTCCTTCTACTGTCTGTTGGGGAAAGGGAGGGTTTGGGGGCCACCCCTACCGCAATTAATGGGGGAAGAAGGGACATTTTCTTCAGTGGTATATCAACTGAAAAGGTTCCCAAGCTCCTGCAAAGTGGCCTAATTAAGCTTAATAGGCTACAAAAGAAAGCAGAAAAGTTATAAAATTAAAAGGCTGCTTAGTTGGGAGAGGTATGGGGTTAATAAGAGTAGGAGAGAGACGGTGCATAAAAGGAGTGAAATGATCAAAGAACATTATGTACATATATGAAAATGCCATGACATTCATTTTATGCATAATACATTCTAGTAATGTTTTTAAAACAAAGCTTGCTCCATGATGTTCTTTTAATCTGTTACTTTAATAAAAAATATTTTCAGACAATGGAACATGAAGAATGATATGGAATGACGAGAGAATACTAATTCAGGGGTAAGAGTAATCAAAGAACATTGTACACATTAGGAAGATGTCATAGCATAATCCATCATTTTGTAAAATTGATATATGGTAATAAAACATAAAAATGGAAAATGTTCTTATGACATTAAAATTGCAGCATTGGGATGTAAATCTGGCATCTTCCTCCAAGTCACAGAGTGAGACAAGACAAGATCAGAAGTAGAACTGGGCACTGTGTCAAATGCCTGTCACCACCCAGCTAGGAGCCTTGAGGCAGGAAGGTGGGGAGTTCAAGGCCTTCAAAGTCTTCATCCTGAGCCCATGTCTCAACAAACAAAAGGGAGGGCTAGAGACAGATAAAGACAGACATGGCAACGTGCCACAGAATCTTCAGCAAAGTCACGTAGATCTTCAGCCAAACACAGACAAGAAAGGCAATGAAGAGTAGGTGCTCCCAACAAGAGGGTAATAGCACATCCCACTGCACCCAGCCACGAGATACAGAGACCTGTGGAAGCTGTGGCCTCCCTGCAAACACACTGTGGGTTTCAGGATCTAATGGGCTAAGGAGGCAGCTATACTCTCTATGTGAGATGCCCTCTTATGACAACCACAGCCTCCTTCCCTAAGTAGCAAGGTCCTGAAGTCCACAGATATCAACAGAGCAACTCAACGATTTACCACAAATATAATCTCAAAATAAAACTGCCAATGTTTCCAAAGAGAATGCACTTATTGAAAACAGTGTCAGAATTTTTGCAGATCGTTTTGCCAAAGAGTACATCCTCTAGTGAATGGTCAGAAGACTTTTAAAGCTCTTTCGGGTTGGAAAAGGTCTTTTCTTTACAGTTATTGTGTGAGACAGCTTCTCACTACTGGAACAAAACATCTAAGATAAGTGACTGAAAAGGTGGAGGAGTTTATTTGGGCCTCTAGTTTCAGAAGATGTCTCTTATAGTTGCATGGGTTCACTATACTGGTACTATCCATCTAGTAGTTGAATGACTCTAATAATATCTCTCCAGTTGTTGGGAGAATCCATTGGTGCATCTCGTCATTGGAAGCCTTCACTGCTATCTCTGAGTTGGATGGTTCCACTGATGCTTCTCATGGTTGGTTGGTACCACTGGCCTGTGGTAACATCATATATGATGATTGGTGTCATGTGGAAGATAAAAATAGGTTTACTTCATGCTGGCCAGGATATACAGGAGAAACAGGAAAAGACCACAGGTCCAATATTTACTTCAAAGGAATACTGCAATGACCTAACTTGCTCTTGCTAGGACATCCCTCCATCACCTACCTCCTTCAGCTGCATAAGACTCCATCCTTAGAAAACCACCATTCACCGTCTTCACTACTGATAACTGATTTGACTGATTCCAGTTATTTGCTAAGATAAACACTGCTTCTCAGCAAATAAGCACTCTTTAGATTTGGGATTTATGAACCATGATAATGCCATTATATGTCGTCAAATATATCCTTCCCTCTCCACCTCCTTGAATCTGATAATGTCCCACAATGAAATACAGGGAAAAAAATACCGATCATGGTTTTTATTTTCAGTTCACATACATAATAAAGAGACAACCATATTGAACCTATCATGCTATGAAACCCCCACACCATATAGAAAATCTCAGGTGAATGAGTTGGCATATGGAGAGAAAGCTAGACTGGCCATTAGTCAAAGTAGTTAGTCACCACAATGTGAATGAAAATGCCATCTTTGAAGTGCACCTCTAGTCACAGCTATAGCTATCTCAGATGACACTAAGTAGCCCTTTCTGAAGTTCTGAGGCTTTAAAATAGACTTTTAAGGCTTAGATGTGTATTGCAGAGAAATAACAAAAACAGATGTCTAATTATACATAATAAAATATCTTTTCAGCTATAAATATATTTTTTTTTCTTATGGCTGGACCAAATAAGTTCTCTTCCCATGTGATAAGGAAAAATATATAAGGTTACATTTTGTTTTAATCAACTTCTAATTTTAGACATATGGCCTTATCCATCATAACTAGCTATACATTCTCATATACTTTATAACTACTGGGTTCAATAGTAAACTTGTTCAAGTTTTGTTTAACTCTCTGGAAAGTTGCCTTTAATATTAACAAAGTATTTTTCTGTTTCATTAATGTTTCTTGTCTCTACAGGTTTTACAATATTCTGTGCCATTCAAACACTCAGGTGATGTATTAGAAGAAATCTAGATAATAAAATGAACCACTGATTTCCAATAAAGAACATTACAGCTCTTGCTATTCTAATTAAGAATTTCATCTGGTTTTGTCAGAGTGAGATACACAGTCATATCTGTACCATGAAAATATTTAATGATCAGGACGATGGAAGGACTATTTTCTTATTTATTTTTTCCATGTTTGCTTTCTAGAAATTAATTAATATGAATAGTGAAAATGTTATTATTATTTCTTTATTTACATCCCAAACGTTGTGCCTTCCTCCCTGTCCCCCCTCGAAGAGTTCTTTCCCCCATACCCCTCTCCTTCATCTCTGAGTGGGTGCCCCACCCCAGGGATCTCCCTTCCCTGGGGCATCAAGTCTCTACAGGACATTTTAGAGCTATCTTCTCTTTGGTAAAATCAGGGTCTGTTAAATTTATGAATATGTATGTAAACTCACTTTAGTAGCACAGTATTTCTGAGTTAAAACAGTGATGTATGGTACTATTTGCTAAATGACACTCCATGCAGAATTTAATTCTTAGGCTGTATCAAGAAAGAAACCTAGTTTCTATCCTTTGACTATTTGTATCTAAATACTTTTTGATAGATAAAAAATAATTTGTATCTTAACCAAATAAATGATTTGAAAATATTAATGGTCACCTACATTACTCATATACAAAATACAAGCATAAGACCTAAGAAGAAATCTTAGCTATATCATTGTAAATGCCATACATACAAATGCGCTCCATGGGAGAAAAAACTTAGTTAATTTTTGCAGTGCAATGTTGTTTCTATAATTGGTAATTTCTGTGGCTAATTATTTAAACTTAAAACATAGATGAGTTAGGAATATCGATGTATATGTCAATGTAATAAATATATTTTAGTTATGTATTCTCTATCTTCTCGTTATATATTTTATTTTTCAATTAAAGAGCGGAAATGTGTGATCCTTTAAAATAAATAAATGGATTAGGAAATCATTTTTAAAGCATGGTTTTAATGTTATTTTTCTTGACATTTTTAGCATGCTGTCAGTCAAAAACTTTACTGTAAAATTTTTATTATAACCTATATAATCTGATTTTCAGGAAATGACTTTATACGGGCCTTAATACCACGTATTTTATTGTTTAGTAAAATAAACAGGTAATAGTAAAAACTGCGCTTACGATCTGAGATCTGAAACTCTACTCTATGAGGTACGTGATCACAAAAAGTATTACTGTTGTTTGTACACTTCAGCTGAAGTTTCTGTGGTTAAAGGGGTTTGCCTTACACTAAGAGTCCACACCTGATCAAATATTAGCAGGAATCCTTCACACAGTGAACAGAGCTACCAGCCGTAGGGCTCATGCCCCTTAGCCAGCATTAATAATATAGTTTTTAAGGTTTTGTTATCTAATTAGCTTTATACTAAAGCCGATGCTTCTAGAAAAAGGAAAGGCAATGTTCCTGAGAGTATTTACCGTGTGTTCATATCAGAGTCTGTGGTAAGCGAAAAGGCAGGATTTGTTCTTCACATCTCATCTCATATTTGGACATTTATGTGTTGGTAAGAATGCATATGTGTTTGGTTGCATCTTTAAAATTTTGGTATTTCTTATACAGTTAGTGTCTCCCTGAATAATATGGGAATTTATGAAAATATGAATATTAAGATAAGAAGAAGGGAGATGGGGGGAAAAAGCAGAACTGGGCTCAAGCTGTGGCATCGTTTCAGAAGCAACAGTGGGAGAAGATGACTCCTAAGCCTAAGCCGAGGGATACAGGCATCTGAGCACAGAGACCTGACCAACTTCTCAACATGTGTAAGTTGCTCCTATCAAATCAACCCAAGCATACATAAACAATGGTATAGTAAATGTAGAAAAGAGGAATTAAAGAGTTAAATATGGTGATTTGGGTTCAGCAAATTCAACCAGGCCACAGAGAGGATTCTGAACATAATTCCAGTCAATATATATTATGCATGCTAGGTCTAACCTTATTGTGGTGCTTGATTGATCATCTCATATGCAGACAGTACAGATTAAGAGCTCACCAAATGATTTTTGAATAGATCAAAGAACTACAGCATTGGGCTGACTTGAGCAGTACTGTAGGAAAAGTAGACCCGACATTTATTTCTATGATTATATATGATAATTATTGTCATAACTCACACAGAAACTGAATATAATATAAAAGCTGACCAATTATCTAGTGATCTGATAAACTATTTGAATTGAGACTGTGAGAAGCCCACTAAAAGTGTAAAAATACTATAATTTCACATTCATGCTTCCGGAGTCTATAGTGAACGCTAGCAAGTTAAAGATGCTGAAAAACTTTGCCTTGATTTTATTTAAGCTGTGCTTTAGAATTTTGATTATAGAATTGCTTTTTATATTTTCAAAACGTGTCCATTAACATATATGTTCCAAGACTACTCTTAGAGACACCATTATAAAGCTTATAATCAAAGCTTATAATCTCTTTGCTTTCACCAAGTCCTGGGGAAGCAGTCTCTATTTACATAATACTGTGTGGAAACCGTTTGTTTCCTCTATCTTTGCTACTATTGTAAATGCAAGGCCCACACATCATTTCTGTTAGACTCCAGCAGCCTTTTAGCTTGTGTCTCCCATTCAACTCCTTGAGTGACTCTCCGCAGCGAAGCCAGAACCCACTAAGTATGTGTGTGTTCGCGTGCATGCGCCTGTGTGACTGTGAATGTGTGGAGCTGCTGTGTAAGTTAATCCTCTTTAAAATGTTAATGTAGAATAAAATATAAAACCATAAACTTGTATTGACTATGACTAATAACAGTTCTAAAATATGTAGTAACTTCCAACAACTTTCCCTATAAGCTGTTTTCTTGGTAGAAATAATGTTCAGAATTCTTTCCCACCCTTTTCTTTCTTCTCCTTTTTCCTCTGCCTTCTTCCTCCCCTCCTCTTCCTCCTTCTTCCTCTCTCTCTCTCTCTCTCTCTCTCTCTCTCTCTCTCTCTCCCCCCCTCTCCCTCTAAGTCCCATTTATAGAATTGCATGTCTCAGAGAACCCTTGGTAGCCACCATTCCACGTCAGGTCGAGTAGTACACCATTGTGGAATTTCAGAGGAAAGAGTGAACAGAGTGCCACAGGCTGGGGCTACAAGCTTTTCCATAGAAGAGAGTAATGCCAGTTGGCAAACAAATCAAACAAAGTAGTAGACTCCTACCCCCGAGGCTCACAGACTCACAGAGGAGAGAGGGAACATGAAAGACCCTCCATAGGCTCACAGACTCACAGAGAGAGGGGATATAGAAAAACCCCCATAGGCTCTCTGGGAAGAGAGAAGCAGAGTGGTCCACAGGACCCGACCTTCCAGTCTTGCAAGTTCGTAATTACTCATGAAGACAGACATTTTAGAAGCTGGTTTGTGCTTTATGCACTTTCTGACTCTGCCTATGGATACACCATCTGTCCTTGATTTCCTATCTGTCCGTGGCTGTGGCTCAGCCACAGTCGAGCACCATGATAAAGGGCAAATAATTCCCATCTCATGACACACTGGTGTTCCCATAAACTCTAGCAATTGCTTTATTTTTTCTTATGTACTAATTTCTGTATTTTTATTATTAAATATCTATTAGCCTAAATTAAATCTAGTAAAAGCAAGAATTTTATCTTGCTTAACTGCACACACATTGAATTGTAGGGCATTTCAATATTTGTTGGGAAATGTAATGAATTTTATATAAAGAACTTACTGTGTCAGTTACTGCAATAAGCATTACAGATGCTTATTGATTCCATGTAGGTCCTGTCCTAATAGAATCATAGGCACACTGGGAGACAAGGGACACTAGGACTCTTAAAGCAACATTTCCAAAATGGCTGTGAGGTAGACTCAGTTCCAAGTATGCCTAGCAAAAATGGTGCCTAACACTACACCAAACTACTTCATGGTTCTTTAGCTAACATGCAATGCCAACACATTTACAACTTTGATTGAAGTAACCCATCTGTTTCTTTGAAGAAATGTTTCATCCTTATATTGGTCAGAATTACCAACCACAATGAAGCAATGTGGAAGCAAAGAATTCAAATAAGATTAACCATGTTTATACGAAATACATATAAACAGAGAAACTGCATTGTTGTAATGCTAAAAGAGAGAGAGGGAGCCGGGGAAACGACGTGTATAACATCTCTCACAATCTGGCTGTGTATTATCACGTGAAATATTTATTTTCTGTTAATATTATGTCTAAATCGTATGAAATAATATGTCCAGCATATTTCTCGAAAAAGGCAAGCTATATTACAAAACGTCTTTGTGGAAACAAATTTCTCTTTGGTAGCGAGGTTTTAATTTGACTACGAGAGAGATCAGAGCAGGAATGAAGTGCTGGCTTCCTGACCCTTCTATGTGGTTGGAAGCTCTGATGATTACCAAAGGGGCAGACGACATTGAGTACAAGCAGGAAGGCCTTGTTCCATCCTTCCTGCTACTCATTCCAAAGGTTTACTGTATGCCACGAGGACACTCACTTGGTGCCATTTGGTGAAGGGCATGGCTTCATTGCCCTCATACTTTAAACCGTATGACATCTACTTCTAAATACGAACACTGAGCCGGCATACAGACAGAATGGATGCTTTGTCCCTCCTGTGGGAACAGGAAGATTCTAAGTGGCTTGCTGAGTGTATCCCACATAAGCTGGTATTTGGCCACTGTCTTCCCACTCTCTGCACACAGGCTTTATTTGAGTGTCTAGCTAAATTCTTCTGCAAAAAGAGTCTTTTATCTCTGAGACACTGTGCTGCAAATATAGTCTTGGGAGTCTACATTTGTATTGGAAGGTTACAAGTTACCTTCGATGCTCACCACTGTTTTATGTTATTGCTGGGGGGTGGGGGGTATTAGAAACAACTGGATAATATATTATTTAAACTATTCCTAATAGCGTGTGTGTGTGTGTGTGTGTGTGTGTGTGTGTGTGTGTGTGTACATGCCTTGGCACACTATGTGGAGGTCAGAGGACAACTCCTTGGAGGTTGCATTCTCCTTCCACCTTTATGTGGGTACCAGGGCTCAAATTCAGAAGGTTAGCCTTGTATGACAAGCACTTCATCCCCTGAACAATCTCACCAGCTCCCACTTACAATTCTTCATTTTATTTATCTGTTTGTTTGTTTGTTTGTTTGTTTGAAAAGCAGCTACTTCTGCCTAAATGCAGATATTTAATTAATATTCATAATTAAGATTATTTATTTATGTATTTATTTAATTTCTGGGGGGGGGGGTGAGGGTTTCGAGACAGGGTTTCTCTGTATAGCCCTGGCTCTTCTGGAACTCACTCTGTAGACCAGGCTGACCTTGAACTCAGAAATTCACCTGCCTCTGCCTCCCAATTGCTGGGAGTAAAGGCGTGCGCCACCACTGCCTGGCTCTAATTTTTTTGTTGTTGTTATTTATTTATTTTTTTACAGTCCAGATTTTATTCCCTGCCTCATCTACCCTCAGACTGTTCCACATCCAATACCTCCAACCCAAACCCCTGTCTCCACAAGGCTGTCCCCATCCCCCCACCCCTCACCCCACCTGACCTCTAAATTCCCTGGGGCCTCCAGTCTCTTGAGGGTTAGGTGCATAATCTCTGATTGAACACAGACCTGGCAGTCCTTTGCTGTATATGTGTTGAGAGCCTTATATCAGCTGCTGTATGCTGCCTTTTTGGTGGTTCAGTGTTTGAGAGATGGGGGGGGGGGGGGGCAGATTAATTAAAACTGCTGGTTCTCCTACAGAGTCACCCTCCTCCTCAGCTTCTTTCAGCCTTTCCCTAATTCAACCACAGGGGTCAGCAGCTTCTGTCCATTGATTTTCAACTAGTTGGGGTTGTATCCTTTTTTTTTGGTGGTGGTGGTGGTGGTGGTGGTGGTTTTGTTTTCGTTTTATTGTTTTGTTTTTCCAATTTGGGAAAACTTTAAATCTTTAAATACCACTTCCTAACTTAATACATTTAGTTGCAAACAACAGAATGCAGTCTGTGTAGGAAAAGCATACATAGAATTTGTTGGAACATCTTAAGAAGCTCCCAGAAATCAGAAAAAAAAAAAAAAAAAAGCCAAAAAAATCAGCCGTGATCAAACTTTGGGAATTGGTCGTTCATACTAGATTAACAGCTTGGGAAGAAGCCTATTCTCCTTGCGCTTACCCAAGACACTCTAGGATTCACGGATTCAATAGCTTGTACCAAACAACTGAAGCTAGACTTTGAGATATCATCTTCCAGGTAAAAACCTTACACAAGATTATGGGAATTTTCTAAATCTTAACAAATGTATAATATAAACATTGCATTTGTGTAAAAAAAAAATAAAACAGCTATTTCTAAAGTATTTCATTCATCATTCCCAGTATTATAACATTAACCCCTTCAATTTCTTGAAAGTTTTATAAACAGAAATAAATAAAAATATGTAGAGCTGGGAACTGCCTTAGAGAGTAAAAGCGCCTGCTGTGTAAGCCTCAAGAAGGCAATTCAAGTCCCCAAGATCTAGGTAACATTCCCACAGCTAGCATGCCTGTGACCACAGCTTTGGGAGACAGGGACAGATAGATTCATGGGTGCTCACTGGCCAAAAGAGAGAGACCTTGAGGGAGTGAGTCAGGGAACAGCAGGATATGACACCTTGTGTCCTCCTTTGAACTCTATATGGAGGGCGGGGGGAGAGGGGAGGAGAGGCAGGGAAGAAGAGGAAAGAAGAGGAAAGAGGAGGAAAATAAGATATCCCATCCCCATCCTTTAGAAAAAATTTTCACTTACTGTTTTGGGTTTTTGTGGTATTGTTTCAATAATGTTATAAAACTAGAATTAAGCATATTGGTATCCTTTGATTATTCATGGAATATGACTATATTAAATCATAGGATTATAGTCTTATGATCATAGTACTTCCTTTCTAAGAATTGCACTGGATCACCATCATAATCCTATATATTTTTTATGCATAATTATATATCCATTATATATATGCATATATATAAACATACATATATATAATATATAACATCATGCAATGTGTTTATTTCTTGAGAAAACCAGAACCTGCTGCTCACAGATTTTAGGATGCCTTTCACAGTATCATTTTATGTGATACCTTAATGGACATCGGTTCTACATTTCACTATGGAGTTTCTTGGGCATTTTGTTTTGTAAAGAACTCTGTGCTAAACTTCCTTGAAGCACACATACAGAAGACTGAAGACAGATTTGCATTAAAAAAAGCTTCTTATATGTATTGCTAAATTGTAGGTTTTAAGTTCTGGTCCTTTCCAGGGTTCCAAGTCTTTGGGCAATGGTTGCATCTTGGTGTTTAGTGCAAAGAATCTTCCAATTCTCTGTGAAATTTTCCCTGAGGCAGAAAACTAAGTGGCTTTACTTTGCCACCCTTAGAATTCTTCTATAATTAAACTCTGAAAGGTGCCCACCCTGAAAAAAAGAAAGGGGTTTAATGACAAAACCTTCTTTTCTAGCTTGAATAAATAAGATTAAGAGAAGAAACCTGGACATTCCAGTCAAAGAATTTATAAATAGAATCTTGGAATTCTACACCTGTGTATACTAATAAACATTAACAACATTCATTCAAGGTCTTAAAAAGTAAGAGGTAGACAGATTTGGGAACTCGGGCTTCAATGTGGTGGTTTTACCTTTTGTGTTTGGCTGGGCACCCACTGACAGCTTCAATTATCCAGCTGCTATTATGCAAATGTAGTTGAAGCCAGAAGTCCTGCACCTGGGCTTGCCTCTAGATTTAATATTTCTAATGAGCTCTTAAATCCTGTTCTGCAGACATGCATGCAAGGTTGTTCCACTCAGATTACAGCAGCACAGGAGAAAGGCTTTTCAGAAGAAGACAATTGATTTCAAGAAATTCAATAGGACCTAATGTATATATGGTTCAGACCTGTCAGGTGGGAAAAGACACAACAAAAATACAATAAATTAAGACACTTATAGTATTGAGATGCTTGGCCTCATGACATTAAAGTAATGGAATCCAAAAGGCAAGGCAAAGCCCTTAGCCATCCACCCAGCTCTCTCCCTGTGGGAGGTCCTCTGCACTTTTGGCAGCTGCCCTCTGAGCAACTATATCAGATCTACTGTGGTTGCCTTTGGTACTTTGAAGTTTTCCTTCTGTTTTTTGTAAATAATATGCAGAACTCAAACTTGATTTTCCTACCGTTTCACTATACCATGCTAATTATGCACAGATCTGTGATTAGCAGCCAATGGTGTTAATCATAGCAGTTAATGATAACTGTCTCTTACCAGGAGCTAGAGGTGGGTACCAGGAATTTACTAATTTATGTGAATTATCTGTACTAGATCATCTAAGCCATAAATAATAAAAAGGATGATGGTCTTAGTTGTTAAAATGAAGACAAGACAAAAGAAACAGCAAACGGCCTGAGACTTTTCCTAGATCAGTTTGGGGACCATCTGATTAGAGGAGATGAGCCATCTCTTACTTCTCAACCCTTCAGAGGTATGAAAAATAAACAAGATTCAGAGAGAGAGAGAGAGAGAGAGAGAGAGAGAGAGAGAGAGAGAGAGAGAGATTGACATAGAAAGGGCATGAGAGGGAATTTATGAGAATGGCTTACAGGCTATGATCTAGCTAGTCTGGCAATGTCTGTCTACCATGAGAAGATCCAAAAACCCCTCAGTTGTTTAATCCATGAGGCAGATGTTTCAGCTGGTCTTCACTGTGTACCAGGATCCTGAAGAAATTGACTCTAACTCCAGTGAAGGAAGTGAGGAGAGCAAGAGGAAAGAACAAGTAGGCGAGGTGAGCAAGCTTCTTTCTTCCATGGCTTTTCTATAAGCTGCCACAAGAAGATGTGGCCCAGTTTAAAGATGAATTAATCACTCCATCTCAAAAGCTCTGGATTCCAAATGGATATTCCCACTTCCATGGCTTAATTAAGAAAATAGAATGTTTTACCAGGTATACCCAGCTTCTTGTGTTTTAGTTAATTCCAGATGTGGTTGGTCAAGTTGTTGACAATCAAGAACAGATCACCAATCATAAACAAACAAACAGATAAACATCCTCTAAATTGAAAAAAAAAAGTTTTGTTGAGGATATGTAGAATTTGAAACACTTGTACATTGTTGGTTGGAATTAAAAGTGGTCCCATCAGTGGAGAAACAGTACAAAAGTTCTTCAAGCAATTAAAAGAGCTTCCCTATAATCTACTGATTCCATGGTCCATGTAACCAGTCCCCAAAACACAGATATGGAAAATAGGGCTAGGGAAGATGTCTATTCCACCACAGGCAAAACAGCATACTCACAGAGGCTAAGAAGCAGAAACAGCCTGAAAGTCTACTGATGAATGGATGGGCAAAGGATATGTAGTCCATGGAATATAATGGAATATTTTTCAGTGTTTTAAAAAATTCTGCAACATAAATGACTGGTTTTGGGTACTGTACTAAGTATCCAGCAACAGAAAGAAATGACTGTATCAGTCTACGTCACATGATAACTAGCAGAGCCAAAAATATTAGAGCAAAATAAACAATGGGGTTTTCCAGGAGCCTGGCAGGTAGGGTAAGAGGAAAGCTGGTCATTTCAATGAGTATAAAATTTCTTCCATAAAAAATTAAAATGTTCTAATTCTATTCAAAATGTGCAGCCATTAATATTGTGCTCTATACTTGAAATCTGTTAAGCAAGAAGATTTCATATGGGTGGTTTTAATTACATCAAAAAATCAAAACTATTCTCTTATGTTTATTGTAGCCAAATATTATGGCATAAGAGTAAAACAAAATTATTGTTGTACTTTTTTAAAGTAAAATCCATAAATATAACAGTCATGTGTTCTAGTTCCATTGCTATGTCAAATACCATGACCAAAGGCCATGACCTAGAGAGAAACTATCTTATTTTATTTTATGTTATTTATTGGTTTGTGCTTCTAAGTCAATCCATCATTGAGGGAAGCCAGGGTAGAAATAAAAGCAGAAACTTAAAGCTGAAATGATGAAGGGATGTCCTCTGCCTGTTCACTCACAGGCTCTTATTAGGCTTTCTTCTCCAGCCCAAGACTACCTGCCCAAGGGTGATGCTGCCCACAGTGGCCTTGACCCTCCAACTTCATTAACTATCAAGACAACCCCCTGCCGGCTGCCCACAGGCCAGTCTAAACTGGGTAATTCTTCAACTGAGAACTGACACCTTTTCTCAGGTGCCTGTAAAGTGTGTTAAGCTGTCAATTAAAGTTGACTAGGACTTAGAACAACACTTTTTGTCCACTTGATACTCACACACATCACTTTTATATCAAAAACTTTCATTTTCCCCCTAATATCACAGTATAAAATAACAAAAAAACAGCCTTTAAAAATTCCAAAGATTTAAAAGTTCAACGTGTCTTTATAAATCCAAAGTCACTTAATTGTGGTATACTGTAAAATAAAACCGAGTTGCAAACTTTATTACAAAAAGATCGAGGCACAGAGGAACAATCATCTCAAAGCAAAACCCTGCGATGTAACTAAGTCCTGCATATTAATGTCCAACATGGGTCTCCCTCACTGTATAGTCTTCTGCCTCTGAGAAGGGTTTGGTAGTTCTCCTTCTCCAGCTCTGCCACATACAGCATATACAGCTTATCTCATGGCTTGAGGTTGACTCCATTTCACACTTGTCACTGTCCTTGGTGATGTCCTATGATCCTGAAATCTCTAATACCCTGGGGTCTGCACTGTAACTGAGGTTGTATATTTACCAGTGTCCTCTCCTGGCATCTCTTGAGGAATGTTAATCCCCCCACACAGTGCCAGGTATCAGGCGCTTTCCACGTTCCATTGATCTTGGCTTTCTCATCCCTTTAAAAATGGCACCACATAAGGACTCCTTAATTATATTACTATGCATGTTTTTTAGGCAATACTAAAATTTTACCTACATGTTTGGGTAATTGTCTTGTTGATAAAGATCTCCTTCTCCTTTTCTGCTTGTATGCTTTTCTTTACTGTGAAAAAGAAATGTGCACCTCCCAGGTCACATGTCTAGCACTCTGTGCCTTAGGGGACTCATGTTTTATGCTCCTGACTTCTCTATTACCTTATCCCTTATATTTCTTGTTCTAATTTACATTTGTTTCCTATACATTGCCCTAAACCATTTGTAGAATAACTTTAAATGTAATTAACTTATAATTTTAAAAAGCCAGGAAATTTTGGTGAAATGTGTATAAACACACAATTCCAAGGTTTTTTTTTTTTTAAATAAACATTTTTACTATCAGTAAGCTAGTTTTTCTTTTATATGATATATGGAATTTATTATCAGTTCCCCCACATATAACTAATTAGAAAGACTTAAACATATCTTTCAATATGCAAAGCTGATTAAAGTGCATGCTGTAGGAACATGATTTAATGCAACTGCAGTGCAGCTTAACTACTACAGAGGAGGATTAATGATGACATTAGGAGAATTCATAGCCATCTCCATGGTAAAGTAGAATAAAAGTTAAACAAACAATAATAATAATAACCTTAAACAAGAAGTGGATCCTTCCAGGGATGAAGGTAAGCTATAACTGTGTTGTATCATAGAACATGTCCATAGAAAGCACTCTGATAGAGAACAGCACAGAATCACACTGACTTACTGCCACTACGCATATAACACTTAGGGCTGAACAAGTCTAGCACTGGCACTAAGCATATGTTCTACTTAGGGTTACTATTGCTATGATGAAAGGCTGTGCCCAAAGCAACCTGGAGAAGTGAGAGGTGTTTCATCTTAGACTTGTAAGTCATGCTTTATCAGTAAAAGAAGTCAGGGACTCAAACAGGGCAGGAACCTGGAGGCAAGAACTGATGCAGAGGCCATGAAGGAGTGTTGCTTCTGGCTTGCTCCCCATTGCTTGTTCGGTTCACCTTGTAATAGACACAGAACCACCAGTCAAGGAGTAGCACCACCCACAATGGGCTGCGACCTACCCCATCAATCACTAATTAAGAAAGTGCTCTACAGATGGATATTTTAGAGGTATTTTCTCAATTGAGACTCCCTTCTCTCTATTGGCTATTTCTTGTGTTAAGCTGATATAAAACTACCAGGCACAACTGTCCCCTTGTAAATTTGAAATAAACACTCATCACTGTTAAACCACAACCTTTCCTTTTATGTTCATTTCCAAAAGCACACATAATAAGAACATCACAATATAGAATATATAGTGTTTTCTTTGACCACCTCATCCAAATTTTCACTAAAAAAAGGTGAGATGTTGGGCCGTGAAGAGATGGTTTGGACATAGCCTGGTTGAACGAGCTTTGAACTCCGGAGACCCTTTAAGGGACGGTAGGATGTTCAGCTCTGTTCCTAGGCCCCTTTGATAAAGCACTGGGTTTGATCTCCCCATGCTCCCAGATTCCAGACTACTCCACAGGGTCCACATCTCTCATTAAACTGTACCTTGCAGACTACAAATGATACAGAGCCGCCCCTCTTTTTATGAAAGAAAAGAGGGTGGGATGTTGGGCCTTGGACTAGGTAACTTCATTTAACCTGCCACCTTTAGTCACGTAGGACACAGGTAGAGGGCGTGACTAACAAGTCTCCACCTCCAGAGATTTAAATATTAATGAATTATCAAAAGGCCAGGGGCGTAGCTAATTAAGTTATTCCCTCCCCTTTCTCCCTTCCCTATAAGATTGGTCTCCCCTGGCTTTTGGAGTGGGGAAGCGCGTACCACTTGCGTCCATTCACCATGCTATGAACAATAAAAGCTTTAGAAAACCGGACTCCACATGTCCATAGTCTCTCCGCCCGATTCCCAGCTTTTGGAACCCTGGAACCTTGCCGATGCAGCCGCCGGCCCGCCCACCGACAGCTGCGTGAATGTGAGATCCTCCGCTGGCGCCGCGGGAAGCCCGCCCGGGACCCTGATGCTGGACCACCCTGGGATTCTGCTGCCGGACTCCCTCCCTCCGCCCGCGAGATTTCTTCCCCACATATAATAGTCAGGAGGTGGAAACAATCCAGATGTTCCTCAATCAAAGAATGGATACAGAAAATGTGGTTCATTTACACAATGGAATACCATTCATCTATTAAAAGTTAGTACATCATGAATTTTTCAGGCAAATGGATGGAACTAGAAAATATCATCCTGAGTGAGGTAACTCAAACCCAGAGGGACATTCATGTTATATACTCACTGATATGCGGATATTAGCCAAAAATACAGAATACCTAGGATACACCCCACAGACCCTAAGAAATATAACAACCAAAAAAGGCCCAAGTGAGGATGCTTCAATTCCACTTAGAAGGGGGCAGAAAATAATCACAGGACACAGAGGGAGGGAGGGAGGGACCTGAGTGAGAGGAGGGAGAGGAAGGGGGGAGGGGGAACAAGATCAGGTAGGGAGAAATCAGGTGAGAAGCCCAGAGATAGAAAAGAGTGAATGAAAATAAGCAGTCTCTGAAGGTAGGGGTGAGGGAGCCCTCTAGAAAGTCCCTGAGACCTGGGAGGTCAGAGACTCTCAAGACTCAATGGAGGTGACCTTAGCCAAAATGCCCAACATTGGGGAGAAGGAACTCAAAGAGTCCACCTACAGTAGTAGATAGACAAGGCGTCAAGTAGAGGGCTGGGGTTACCAATCCACAGTCAAAATTTTTAATCTAGAATTGTTCCTGCCTAAAAGAACTCCAGGGGCAAAAATGGAGACGAGACTGAAGGAAGGTAGTCCATTGACTGGCTCAACTTGGGATGTATCTCATGGGGACACTGAGGCCTGATACTATTACTGATGCTATGGTGTGCTTACAGACAGAAGACTAGCATGGCTGTTCTCTGAGAAGCCCTGCCAGGAGCTGATTAAGACAGATGCAGATGCTTACACTCAACCATGCGACTGAAGTCGGAAACCTCTGTGGTTGAATTAGGGGAAGGATTGGATGACCTTATAAGAAGACCAGCAGTCTCAACTAACATGGCTTTAGTAACATACTGTCAGTAGATCAAACTTGGGACCTAGTGGCACCATCATATATACCTGGCCAGTAGAGCCAATATTTTGGTGCCCAAAAGATATAAAGTGAGTTCAAAATGGCTCAGCAATAAAACTATTTTAGCTATTATAATCACAGGACACTTAGTTCTGCTTGGTTGTAATACACACTTCAGTAAAACAACTTATGTCAGACTTAGTGGCAACACGCTTGTAGTCACAGGACTCTGAGGCTGAGCAAAGTAGACTGCAAATACAAGGCCAGCCTTTCTACATAGCAAGACCCTATCTTAGTATAAGAGAACACACACACACACACACACACACACAGTCATACACACACACACATACACATACACAGAGAGAGAGTGAGAGAGGTATTAAATGAACAAAGAATAACTAAAAACCTTCAAGTTTTTGTGAATTTTCCTATGCTACTTCCAAGTATCTATTGCAGACTCTAGCTAATTTTTTAATAGTATTTGCCTAGAATACTGATGGAGTAGGAAAGAAAGATGTGCAAAGATTATTTCATAGCCTTCTTTGTCCTTTCCAACACTGACTATGCTTCCAACATAATATAAATTGCAAAAAAAAAAATTCTATGCCCAAAAGTAAAATAGATGACCCAGGTATATTGTGACTTATATGGGTACCAAGTTCTTATGCAAGATACATTTATGTGTCCAAGATTTTGAGGCAATCCTACAATCGTGTGTTGTGAGTCACTGGGCGCAATTAAAAACTGTTTCCTAGCACTGTCTGCTTTTAACACTGGTCATCACCAGGATCAATCTGCTATCACACATGTAGGTGGTAGACTTCCACATATGCACAATATGTTATATTGCACATATGTTACGTTGTATCTCATTGTCTAGGCATATTACAGGTTGTCATCATGTTTTTAAAGTCCAAAGTCCAATTAAAACACATAAATTATCCTGCAATGTTAAAGTCACTGTGCCAACATCCGTTCAATAAATATCAACTGAGTGCTTTCTCTGCAGTGAAGTTACACAGATGAAGACAAACTTGTTTGATTTCAGGAGGATATTCCCTGTACCTGGGGAAGTTTGTTTATCTTCCTTCCTTCCTTCCTTCCTTCCTTCCTTCCTTCCTTCCTTCCTTCCTTCCTTCCTTTCTCCCTCCCTCCCTCCCTCCCTCCCTCCCTCCCTCTCTCTCTCTCTCTCTCTCTCTCTCTCTCTCTCTCTCTTTCTCTCTCTCTCTCCCTCTTCCATTATCAAGCCTCATGGTCAAAAGTTCCAGCCCAAACATTCTATTTCTTAATTCACAGTTCACGTTGAATACTCATGTGCTAGGTGCTTTTGGAATTTGTGCTGTTAAACATACACTTTCCTCTTGCCTTCCATACTCCTCATAGCCTCCCATATTTCCACTAGGCAAACTCCTGCTCACTTCAAACCCTACTTTTAAAGGTAATCCAGGCCATTGCTGATCCTCCACCTGGAGAACCACACAGACCTGTTTACCATCCAGTGGAGCCTAAGCAAGCCAGTGAGCTCCTCACCCTGTTTCCTTTGCTTGCTCACAGACAGACATGCACATTTGTTCAGACATTTTATTGTCTTTAAATTTACGTTCCATATAATTCTGCAAGTCTCATTTGAGCATTTTTTTTCAGATAGTTATTTGTTCTGTGTGATGAAAACATAATTTCATGAAAAATAAATTGATCTGTTCTGGCTAGCTTAACTATTTTTTCCAGATCCTTGTCTCAACTGAAACCTTGTTCTCTCATAGAGAACTAGCAAATAGGACTCACTCAGTCCTTTTCTTATATTCCATTTTGGGGAGTCAGGTAAGAGGCTGCCATTGTCACAAATCCTTGGTGATGTCAGAAGTTGATTAATATAGAAGTCTCCATGGTCTCCAATGTTTATCAATTATTGCAGTCTTTTCTTCCACCCCTCTTGTTACCTATCAATCTCTTGGTCATTTCCCAAGATTTGATGAAGGCTCTTGTTCTCAGCATAGGTTCTTGTACAACTGATCAGATCATCTGGGAGTGTCTGAAGTTCATACAGACATGTTCGATTCTCTCAGTTCTCTTGTGTCATCTTCAGTGAGCGTTTGTCCTCTACATTAATGGCCTGCGTCATGTCCACATTTGTCATTATTTAGTATTTTTCCACTCCTAGTTTATTAAACTCAGACAACCATAGCTGCTCACTACCCTAGCTCTGCCACTGACTTTTTTCACCCAAGACATGATCGTGGATCACAAGGCACTTAGTGTGTTTACTTTCTTCCTGTAAAATAGCTTATCTGTGCCCCTATTTCCTCAAATCTATAGCACACTCCGCCAGTCACTATCTCCCAAGTCTCATAACATGCCTGACTAGTTTAAATTGAAGATGCTTTCTATATCTCGATAGCTGTACAAACTAGGAAAAATGATCAATATACACAAGTGTTCAAATGGCTCTACTACCACTAATCTCTGCAATTCACATAACACACGGTTCCATAGGGGTTGCTTTTAGATCAATGACCTCCATCCATTCTGTACATTACCTGTTTAAAATATCCAACTTATTACAAAGCTCAAGATGCATCCATTTTCAAAATAAAACAATAACCTTAATGTTGGTTCCTGGTCAAAAGAATGATGCATGGTGATCAATGCCTTGGAGAACAATGAGAGAGGCTTCAGGAAAAAAGACAGAGGGCCTTTTACCTCAAATGCCTGGATTTTGCCATTTGTTCCCTGGATTACTATTAGATGTAATTTTGCACGTCCTGCAATAATCATTTACATTCAATTTATAAAGCATGTTTATTCTTGTTGGATGTCAGATAATAGCAATAGAACCCAATCTGGTCAGTGTACCCTGAATCTGGATCTGGCCTTCTGTCTTAATTTTGTGTTTGCCCAGATACAGTCTCTAGTACCAGGCAATTATGTTTCAATTTCTCTGTCCTGAGAAAGTTCTAGAAAAGGGCTGTCCTGTTAATATTTAGTATGTGCTTGCTGGCACTTATTTACCTGTTTTTCTGAACTTAAAAATCCTTCCTTAGCTCCACCCACATGCATACTTTCCACCTTCACCACTGGAATGAGTTTGTTTACCTAATAAGGACACTTCCCTTCTCCAATCTGCATTACACTTTCTTACAGTCTCTCATAGCCTACTTATATTAATGTTCTGTTTTTAATGAAGTTTCTGACTTCAGTTTCAGATTTTCCAGATCTTTCTGATATGAAACAGTATCCTTACTGAACTCAATGCTATTTGTTCTAATTTCCTATTTCTTTCCTCCCAGCCAAAATGTTGACAGAGCTGCTACATTCAGACGTGTATCTAAACATAAGCCATTTGTTCCTCAACAAGGTCTAAACCTAGACATTTTCCTGAAAGTTACCATCTCATCCAAGTTACAAATGATCTACTTATTTTCAAGCTCCATCCTTATCTGAGTCAAATTATTCATTCAACAAACACTTATTGAGCTCTTACTAAAATCAAGACTTAACTATGAGTTATGATAAAGTGAATACGGATTATGAGTATAGGCTATGACGTCCTAAGAGATACGCTTTTGAGCATGCAGACTCCATCTGCTGAAAGCATGCTTGCCCTGTACTCAGTTGCTTTTCTGTTGCTGTGATAAAAGACTTTGATTCAAAGGAACACAGAGAAGGAAAGGCTCACACTTGCAGATGACAGCACATTGTTGAGGGAAACCACCAAGACAGGAACTCCAGCAGCTGGCTACATCACACAAACCATTGAACAAAGAAACAAATGCAGCCCTGATTCCTACTTAGGCAGCTAGGTACCCTCGTAAAGTTCAGGGCTCAGCCTAAGTACAGTTCCAGGCACAAGTTGTGGGGCAGTGTGGTGGTGGGCTGTGAGAAGCAGCTGGGTGCTTGGTCGAGTATAAGTCTGGAACCCTGGACCCTTCCTTAATGGACGGCATGAGTTTGGCTCTGCTCCCGGGCAATGGTTCTTTTCATTTAGCTTCAGCCCCCCCCCCCAACCCCTCCCATAGGCAGGTCTATGGCCAACAGTCATGAGGAACAGGCCTCAGGCCCTAGAGAGATTTACATACTAATGAGGTACCTGAAGGCCAGAGGGTAGAGCCAATTAAGCATTCCTCCCCAGCCCCTCCCCCTCTCTCCCTCCCTATTTAACTCAGGTCTGCCCTGGATTTGAGGGGAGGGGCACACATCCAGATCCATCTACAACTGCCATGAAATTAAAGCCTGTAAAAACCCATGGACTTTCTCATGTCATTGGGGCCCGAGCCGTGAGGAACCATGGAGAGGCCTTTAGTGAGCCGTCGCCATACTTAACTTCCCCCTGGAGGAACTTTCAGTGTTCCCATCCACTTTATCCACAACAAATCATTGAGTCAAGTAACAATCAAAGTAATCCCCCAGTGACATGCCCACAGGCACACATGATCTAGATGGTTCCTCTACTGAGACTCTCTTCCCTGGTGAGTTTAGGTTGTGATGACCTGAAACATTAAAACGTTAAACTAATCATCACATCATTCATTCCCAAATGACTTTTACATCCAAATCCTCACCAATTACTTGTAAGTGTGTGTGTGTGTGTGTGTGTGTGTGTGTGTGTGTGTGTGTGTGTGTGTGTGTGTATTAGTGCAAGTGGCCAGTGAGGCAAGAGTTTAGTTCTCCTGGAGCTGGACCTGACACATGCTAGGAACCACACTTAGGTCCTCTGGAAGAGCAGAAGCTGCTCTTAATCACTAAGCTATCTCTCCATCCTTGAAAACAAATCTTATATTAACAAACGACTAGGTAAATAGATGCATACATGAAATTCAAACAAAATAAAAGGCTCTATAGTTGCTACTCAAGGTTTACATTCCCAGCAGGAAGGTCTCCATTCCCAACAGGAGTACACACAAGTTCCTCTTTCCTCATGTCTTTCTCGTGTCCTGACTTAAGACTTTGATAAACATACTGAGTAAAACAATGCCCTTGTCTCATTCTTGGTTTTTGAGAAAATGTTTCCAGTTTTTCTACATTTAGTATAGCTGCTATAATTTGATCAGAAATGGGCTTTCGTTCATTGTTAGGCAGAGGTGTGCCCCTCTAGTGGTAGCCCCTTCACAGCATTCTATCTGCAGGGTGTTGAGATTTGGCAATGGGTACCTCTGTAGCTATTGAGATGGGACCATGTAATTTCTGTCCTTATATCTATTTACCTAATATATCACTTTCACTGGTTTGTGTATACTAAAATACTCTTGCATTACTAACACTGGATTCAGGTACTGGGGAGTTAGGTAGTTATGGGGTATTCAAGTGGCTTCTTTTCTCTGCTTTTGTGCATTTTCTTGTTGCTTTATGTATCTATTGGGAAAAACGTAACCGAGATTTTGTGTTTCTCCCACTTTCTGTTCTTTTATTTTGTCTTTCTTATGTTGTATGAGTCGTTCTATTGCTTTGCCATTGTTTGGTTTTATGTCTGTCACTACATAAGTAAGTAAGGAGGGGGTTAACTCCTCAGCTGCAGAAACTCTGTGTTACCAAGAAACCTGATAATGTTTGGAGGCAGGGTGCTAGAGTAGTTCCAGGGAAATGTAGCCAATAGTCTTTTAGAGTTAAGGGTGTTTATTGTTAAGTGAAAGGAGAAGTGTATGGGGAATGAGGAAGTGAGAGAGCTCAGCCTGGGTGAGAGAGAAAGCAGAGCTATGATAATAATAAACATAATATAATAGGTGCAGGAGAGAAAGACTGTCGTAAAAGCCTATTCAGGAAAGATACAAGCTAAAACAAAGCAACCAAACAATTGAAATACATAGTATAACTTTAGAATAAAATGTGAAATGTACAGAAACTTAAAATTAGTAAGAATAACAACTAAACAAAGTGTCTTGGGACATAGATCAGGAAGTAGAGTGACTGCCAGTGTTCATGAAGTACTGGCTTCAGTCTAAAGTGAACTATAGTTGCCAGTACACGCCTGGAATCATCATGACATGGGTAATGATTTCGAGACCAGGATGAATCTGTAAAATACTCCCACAAAGGGAAATAAGGTCAGGGTGAAACTCAGTTGGTAGAGTGCTTGCTTAGCATGTGCAAAAGTTGGTCAGTCTCCAACACTGTAACACTGGGCATGATGACACATGGTTGTAATCACAGCACTTGGGAAGTGGGAACAGGGTTCAAAGTCATTCTCAGCTACATAGCAAGTTCAAAAACAGCCTGGGCTTCATGAAACCCTGTTTCCAGCTCCCCTGTACACACATAAACAAACAAACAAACAACTATACATATTATAAATTATAAAAATATTATTTCTTAAAAATATATATATTATTTCTTTCCAGCCACTATTTCTTTCCAGTTGCGATAAATACCCTTTCTACAGATGGAGACAGGGTTGATAGTCTTTATAATTCAACAGGTTAGGTCATTGTTCTCATAGAAAAGAGATTTGGTGTCTGACTTGGCTCTCTGTGGGAGTTTTCCAGTCTGCAACCCATTGCCTACCAGAGACACTTTTCCCTCTGGTTTCAGCCATTGCACTTTCAGGTGAGAACTTTCAGTGTCTGAGTTGTGAGCAGCTGTGCAAGGGACATTTTTATGTGAATTTATTTGCTCTTAGATAATTTCCTTTTTTCTAGATCCAGCTGTTTTTTGTTTTTATTTTGTTTTTCACCAATGTCCCCTCAGTTCCTGCCTGAGAATGCCTGTGGCCATCTATGTGTCTGTGCCAGATTCAACACACATCTGTGGCCCGGTGTTCTCTGTCATGTTAAAGTAATGCAGGTAGTGTCTTCCATATAACCGTCAGGCAAGACACGCCTAGACTAACTCCCAGAGTGCCAGGATGATTCTCAGACTTAGATGTTTGTTCTACACCTTGTCCAGGCCTTCTGCAGGCAGTGCTGGCCCAGCTGTCATCCTCTGCCACCTCCTCAGTCTCTCTCCAGCTCAGGTTCTCTAAAGATGACTGGGACAAAAAGGAGGAGCTATGGGGCTGGAACCAGGAGCAGCAACTCCTAGCTACTGCTTCTCAGAGAGGCTGGGCATTTTTACCTCCGTGAGCTTCTGTTCTCTCTAGGACATTTATATAAATAATTGTATAATACACAACTTGTATTCCTATTTGCTGAGACATCAAATTTTCTTTTCCCTCTAAAAAGAAAATTAAACAGGAAAAACTTTAACTTCTACTTTTTACTCTTGACATAGAAACTAACTATAATCATTTGGGGGTAGGGGGGAAGATGTGCCTAGAGAGATGCCATAAGGATTATGAGCTATTTCTCCTCTTACAGAGGACCTGGGTTCTATTCTCAGCACCCACATGGCAGTTCACAATCCTCTCTAATTCCAGTTCCTGGGAATCTGATGCTGTGCTCTGGCCTCCATGGGCACCAGTGGCATGCATGTGGTCCGCACTTATGTATGTTATCAAATACTAATAGAGAAAACAACAAATACACCCTCTTTTTCAGATTTAGGTAAAATGGTTTGGATGCCATGGAGTTTCTCACTGTGCTGCCTATATGGACTAAAGGAAATGAAATGAAGCAACTGTCTCAGAAATTCAAGAAAATAAGATGAGCTCAGATATATATAGCAGCATTGTTGGCAACCGCTCTGCCCCATGCTTTGGGGCTAAGTGCTCTGGTCAAGAGAGAGAGTAGGGATGGAGGGGCAAGAGATGCGAAGAATGGAGACAAACCAGAGTGTGTGACCAAGTCTCGTTTCTCATTTATTGTCTCTCTTCTATTGTCTCCTCTTATTGTCTGTCTCTTATTGTATCTCTCATATTGTCTCCCCCTTGTCTCTCTATTGTCTCCTTTTCATTTCTCATTTATTGTCTCTCTCTTATTGTCTCCTCCTACTGCAAGGAAATCCTGGGTATTTATAAGCACTAGCAGGGGGACACAGCTGAAGACTCTTTACCACATGCACCATGCAGCTGGGATCACTAAACAGCAAAACAAGATATGTGGGATAAACAAGATGTTTATCAGAGTGTGCTCAGCTGTTGTAGGCTGCTGAAAAACAAGTCTCTTGTCAGGGTATATGGCTCGAGATGGCTGCAAAGTTGATAGTCGCTTTCGGCTAGAAGTCCGCTCCCAACACAGAATAACAATGCTGAGACTTTTACAATAATTTTGAGGTATACTAATTCCAAAAGCAATACAATGTAAATATTTTCATGGTCATGATGTACAAATATATGTCTAGATATTTCCTCAAGAAATCAATCCATGACTTGAGAAACGCTGTTCACAGCCAACGAGATGGCTCTGTGGGTGAAGGCTACTGTCACCAAGCCTGAGAGCCTGAAGATGACCACTGGGACACATGCTGGGAAGAGAACTAACTCCCATCAGCTGCCCTCAGAGCACTCACACCTCACAATACTCTAACATAAAACAACACATAAAACAAACAAACAAATAATAAATCAGATTCTTTTTTAAAGCTGATTCTGTTTGCTGGGGATATAGCAATAATTGTTGACTGGTATTCAAACATTTCTTTGGGTGTTACAGCAAATGATCTTAAGAATTGTAAAATTAGGCATTTTTATTTCTCCATAAAGTAAACATGGTACATCTCTGTATGCAGGTTTTGATGTTTGAATATTACATTTAACCAAAAGTATTTACCTTGGGAAGGATTTGTTCTTCTCTATTGTAACTGCCACAGCACTCGGTGGGTTGAGGTACTATTCTTTTATAATGCTTTCTATTAAAAATTTGTCATCATCAAATTATATTTAGAAATGAGGCATCCTGGTTTCTTAAATATTTGTGATATTAAAATGATCTTTTTGCTCATTCCAGCAGTTTCATGACATCATTATTAAACTTGGGTGTGACCATGCTTTTGTCTCCATCTGATTCTCTTTTCCAAAAGGAGCCGACATAGTGTTCTTTCTTAGTAACAATCTACTCTAAGGGGTGAGAACAATTGAAAGGATCAATAAAGGTGGTGAGAACATGCTTAGGAACGATGGGAAGCTATCCGGTCATGTCTTTGATGTGATGTGGGAACTGCAGCATCAAATAACAGTGGACTTCAGATAACTGTTTGCATTGAGTAATGGCTTGCCAGGCACCTGTTGTGCAGACGGATCTGTTGAGCTGAAGCACTAGTCTCCTGCTTGGGAGGTACTCTTATTGCCTTTCTCTGCTCATCAGACGATTACAGGCTCTTTTAATTTTATTATAATTATTGGCTACCACGGAGTTAAATAAGCAAAGTGCCCCCAGTGTTATTAAATTCCTGAAAGATTAACTGCATGATCAAAGCACAAAGCTCATCTTTTACAATTGGAAGATCCGAAGGCTCCTCCAAGCCCTCCCACTCGGCGAGGCTCTGCTGTTTGTTACTGTCTTCTTTTTTTCTGACACTTGACTGAAATCAAAAGTCAGCTTTCTGACAGTAAAAGAGATTAAGTTTGCAACACAGCATGGAAAGAATATTCCTGAGAGACTCCATACTAATTAGTTACAGGTTTCTGAGTACAAGTCTGTAGCAGAAATTCATTATCGCATTGTTTGTCATAGGAAGACCTTCAGTTATCTCAAGTAATTCACTTCTTTATAGTATCTTGGATTTGCTTGTATTATTCTGGGGTTTTGAGGCAAGGTTTTTCTCTGTGGTCGCTACACACCTTAGAGCCGGAATCCTCCTGACTTGATCATGCCATTACTAGGATCACAGACCTGTGCCACTACACTGTGCATAGATCACAGGCCTGTGCCACTACACTGTGCATAGATCACAGGCCTGTGCCACTACACTGTGTATAGATCACAGGCCTGTGCCACTACACTATTCATGGATCACAGACCTGTGCCACTACACTGTGCATGGATCACAGGCCTGTGCCACTACACTGTGCATAGATCACAGGCCTGTGCCACTACACTGTGCATAGATCACAGGCCTGTGCCACTACACTGTGTATAGATCACAGGCCTGTGCCACTACACTATTCATGGATCACAGACCTGTGCCACTACACTGTGCATGGATCACAGGCCTGTGCCACTACACTGTGTATGGATCACAAGCCTGTGCCACTACACTGTGCATGGATCACAGGCCTGTGCCACTATACTGTGCATGGATCACAAGCCTGTGCCACTACACTGTGCATGGATCACAGGCCTGTGCCACTACACTGTGCATGGATCACAGGCCTGTGCCACTACACTGTGTATAGATCACAGGCCTGTGCCACTACACTGTGTATAGATCACAGGCCTGTGCCACTACACTGTGTATAGATCACAGGCCTGTGCCACTACACTGTGTATAGATCACAGGCCTGTGCCACTATACTGTGCATGCATCACAGGCCTGTGCCACTACACTGTGCATGGATCACAGGCCTGTGCCACTACACTGTGTATAGATCACAGGCCTGTGCCACTACACTGTGTATAGATCACAGGCCTGTGCCACTACACTGTGCATAGATCACAGGCCTGTGCCACTACACTGTGTATAGATCACAGGCCTGTGCCACTACACTGTGCATGGATCACAGGCCTGTGCCACTACACTGCATTTCTTCATGCTTAAATATACAATAACCATAATACTTATACTTAATGCACTTAATTCACTGCATGAAATGACTTAATTAATTCTTTCTTAGTTATATGCTTATTTCATATAAGCAAATAAATTTTGATAGTAATGATGGATAGTTCTTGAATAAGAATTTTATTATTTTTATTGTAGCTGGGATGGTCAGAAGAAATATCATTAACTCATAATATTCAAATTAATTTCTGAAGAAAAACATTCAGTTCTGTGCTGCCTTCATCCATTTACCATACGTTTGGTGCTTTCCAAACAGCAGTCAGCATGCTTCTTCAAGGAGCGCTTTAGAAAACCAGGGTTAACTCTGAGATGGAATTATCTAACACAGGCTTACATTCTGAAACCTCTTTTCTCTAATAAAATAATGCAAACTCTTGAGTTATGAATAGATGAACAGGAATGACATACAATAGGAAAAAGTCCCTTGGATTTAACACTACTTGAATTGATATTATTAGAATAAATGAGATGGTTTTCTTTTCTTCGAAGAATATGTAATGAAAAAAATCTTGAGAAATACATCATACAGTAAACCACTAAGAGTTAAGGGACGCTCACTCTGAGTGAACAGTTATTGTTTTAATTACTTGCACATCACAGCTGCAGCTGAAGCCTTGCCAGGCTTTTGGAGGTTATAACAGCACCCTGTATCAATACAGTATATTATATAGAACATGGCTACTCTTCTCCAACCAAAGTAAAACACTTTTAAGGGAAAGGGGGGGATGCTGTGAACCATTCTATTGGAAAACTGAGGAACTGAGCCACGCAGACTGAGCCACATGAATATGTACAGCCCCCTAAACATCTGGGGATCTAAGATGATACACTGCTTCCATATTTCTTTCTTTAAATAGAAACTGAGCAAAATTAAAATGTGAACTCAATTTAGATTACAATAATAATAATTTTTACCTACATATTTTATGCTTTCAACAAATCACGTTTAAATTTCCTTTCCAATATATATTTTATTTTCATCACTCTCATCAATCAGGTAATGTAGAAACTGAAATTCAGGGGAAAAAATACAAGAAAGTCTCAAAAACTTCAGCTATGGGACTATGAAATTGAAGTCAGTTTTACAGAGATAAAGGCAAAACTTTCTTCTCTTCAACATTAGCATCACATAAGCACCAAGTGTATCTTTTTCAATGTTTGGTCTTGGCAACCTGAGATTCGCAGAGCTCTTGAGCAATTTCTCCACAGCTGGACACTGAGGACAAATGGGTTGACAGCTGACCAAAGGCACATATCAGAAGACTGTATTGCCACTCCAACAGCTGCTTAAACTGTTTATTTATTTAGATTCCACAGCACAACTGGTCTACCCTAAAAATAGCTCCTCATAGGTGGTCAGGTTCCATGTGTTCTTTGAAGGTGCTCAGGGCATTGCCTAAGCCTACAGATCTCAGAGGAGCAAGGACAACACATCTGCAAGGAGACAGCAGGGAGACTGTGTTTGCCTCTCTCTGGTCATCTGGTAGAGATGTGTCAGCCTGATCTCATCATCGCAGTTTCTCTTGGCCAGTATTACTGTAGCTGTAACCAGTTTACTTGCCTGGTTAGTACAGTGGAAACTCTAGTTGTGTTTTTGAAAGTTGATTCACGTGTTATGGATTTTCATCTTAAAATTGTGCAAATTAAACTATTTAAAAATAACCACAAGAAATCCCAAAGGGTATCACAATTTAATAGGTTCATTTCTATTTCTTATATTCTCTATGCGTTATTGTGAACTGCAATAATTTCTATTTCTTAAGGTATGACTTAAGACTTCATCTACACAGTGGTACAACTGGGAGGTGGTAGAACTTTTAAGAGGTAGGGAACAGTAGATTCCTTTAGATCCTAAAAGAGACTGTCATAGTTACCATGCACTGCTTTTTCTGCTTTGATTTGAAATCTCTCTCTCTCTCTCTCTCTCTCTCTCTCTCTCTCTCTCTCTCTCTCAAACACACACAACATACAGAAACATACACACATATATGCACACACATATACATACTACATATGCATGTACACACCTTTGTTTGCTATCTGCTACTTTAGCAAGGCAATGCTAATACCACTTTCTCCTCACCCTAAAGCATACTCCAGTTATGTTTCTATTGCCTGTAGTAAGATAATTTTATATGAGAAAATGATACCTGCAAGTGCTTTGTTCTAACATATTTGCCTCTTAAAAGAAATACCAATAAAAGTAATAGCTTAGGACAGGACCATTGGAGCTATTAAGAAGACAGTGATATTAAATCTCTCCCTATAAATAAAAAATATATTGACCTAAAATTATTTTAGTCTTTAGATATTTTTATCTTCAAATGATATCACTTTTCACTGGAGCCATAATGTTTGGCTTGAATTCTCTACTTGAAAGAGCCAAGAGTCAAGCAAGAAAGGATTTCAGTAAATGATTTATCAACACCTGATTGTCTGGTCTGTAGGGTAGGTACCCTCTTACTTGTTAATTGATGTGGGAAGACACAGCCCATTGTAGGTGGCACCATTCCCTACCCAGGACAGTCCTAAACTATGAGTGGAGAAACTGAGTTGAGCCCAAGCAAGAAAGCAATTGTGCATTTCTCTCTGTTTATAACTGTGGGTATGGTTGACCAGATGTCTAAAGTTCCTGCTGCAGTAGCTGAACAGGAGAAATGAACTATAACCTGAAATTGTGAGCTAAAAGTAAGTCTTTTCTACTAAGTTGCTTTTTGTCAGGATATTTCATCACAGCAACAGAAATGAAACTAGGACAGAAGCTATTCATTATTCTTTTTGTAATTTGGAAGTAAACACAGAAAAAAA
This sequence comes from Arvicanthis niloticus, assembly GCF_011762505.2. Taxonomy (NCBI): domain Eukaryota; kingdom Metazoa; phylum Chordata; class Mammalia; order Rodentia; family Muridae; genus Arvicanthis; species Arvicanthis niloticus. The sequence continues at coordinate 24,996,629 of NC_133435.1, forward strand.
GCACAGAATAAAAACACCATTGAAAGTATGTATTGAATGTAACAACTCAGAAATGTGCAGTGTATAGGTAGAATATATGAGAAAATACTACAAACACCGTTTGGATTCTGGCAATAAGAATCCACTTAAAAAAAAAAAATCCAAATGTTCTAGCCTAAGGTTTAGATTCCTGCCTGAAATTACTTCTAATTACCCTAATGTCAGACTCATGCCTGAAGCCCACTTCCTTGTCCTTGGCCAATGTCATATTCCTGCCAAACACCCCATTTACTTGCCCTTGGCCAATGTCACATTCTTGCCAAGCAGCCCCAAAAGTTCTCTGCCTCTCCCCCATTTTGTCAAGTAAAGTTCACAGGTTTATTTATAATTGTTATAGAGGTGAACTGTTGAAACTTACTCATTGAAGCAGTATGAGTAGCAGTAATGCTTTACACACCACATTATATTAAAATTTTACACACAAATAAAAATGAACAAACTCCCTGAACATGATTTTTGTCTACAGGTTTTCCACTTGTAGTCAGCTCTTAGATACTTCTTGATGCCATGGGGAAGCATGTAATGTTCAGAGCTACTTTGTAAGGCTGGCTTAATTGGCTTAATATGATTTTCTCTAGCTGCTCCATTTTTCTGCAAGCAACATAACGTCATTCTTCATGAATTGAAAAAAAAATCATTGTATATTTATATCACATTTTAAGGAATCCCTCTTATGTCTAATGCACAGTGTCTGTGATTTGCTAACTTGGAATATTTTGAGGGGAAGAGATAAATATTCAGGAATATGACTTGTTTGGTTTTATATGTATATAACATTATATTTTAAATATAATATATAATATTTTAAACATATAATACTTCTATATTTTACCATATATAATTATGTGTTTATTATATATACTTTATATCATGTTTATTATACATAATAATTATTAATTTTAAAATATAATATTTTTAATATAAATCTAGAAGAATTTCTTTTAAAATGCTAAGAAAGACAAAGGGGAAAGTACAATAGATTTAAAAATACTATTCATGAGTCAAAATTTCTTCATTAGCAGGACAAGTTCTTCATTCTTTCCCTCTGTGTGGTGTTTCATGTGGCGAACTGAGCTTATGAGAGGATGGAAATTTGTCACTCCAGCTCAAACCTATAAAAGAAGATCTGGGGTATGATGTGGCCCCAGTCAAGTTTAAACACGTTTCTTTTGGATAAAGTTTATGGGAACAATTGAATTATGAAAAAAAACAGTATTAGTTCTCAGTTCCAGTGTCCTTTGTTGTTGGTCTACAAAACAGTGCTAGGATACTCCACAATACCTTGAAGATCACACATCTGATTTCTGCACTGGTCTCCAACCCTAAGTTGTGTGTGGACAGTTCATCTCCTTCTGGCTGTGAGGCTCCTAGAGGTAGGCATTTCTTTCTGGACATAGCCTTGGTGACAGTGGGAAGAGACAAGAAAACTCTCTGTGTCAGCCCCTCATCAAGCACGCTTCAGTCTCAGGTTCCACAGCATACGCCAAACCAAGATCTCGGCTTGTATCAAACCGTCCCTTCTACTTCAGCAGCCTTCTCTCTCGAGCTGTTTGGGAAACACACATGTGTCAGGATGGAGAGAGTGAAAAAGCCTTGTCTGGCAGTTCCCTCTGAGCTCTGCTAGAGCCTGTGTGTTGGTGCTTTAATCTGGGGTGTCACTAACCAGCCCTTGGTCACCAGATACTGACTGTTCCTGCAGCACCCACATAGGGTGTGGAGCTTTTCCTTGGTGATGCCCTCCGAAGCACCATGATATGGCTGTATCCTTGTGGTATCTGTTTGAGACCTCCCTGTTGGTTTCTCTGTAGAGAGCTCACCCAGATCAATAAATTCCCTTATAACTATCACCTCTTGTAGGAAAACAGTATTGTGTAGCATCCCCTCTTCCTTCACTGAGTCTCACTGCTGAGGTTTGAATCCACCATTTTACCTGGAAGTCCAATCTATTGCTCTTTAGCATTTGCCACTCTAAAAGGTATCATCACTTTTTCGATTACTTAAATCCATTAATACTAATGAAAATATACAACTCCAGTGTTTAATACTCCAAGAGAGGAACAGAGTTTTGCATCAAAATCAGACACTTTGCACTTGTTTGTGAGGCTTGGGATGTTACATGCTGACTACTGCAAGGAGATGGGAGAAATAATGGGGAGAAAGAAGTGACTCAAAGGAGTGAGAAGCCGGTATCTTGGCTTCATTGGTAGAGCAGGGACCAGGAAAACAAGGGGGAAAAATCCAGGCAGGTCATTTTAAAGAAGCTCCTGGTTGAAAACTGAATATTGCTGGGAAAAGGAAAAGCAAGCCAAAAGAGAAATGGGATAATATATATTAAAAAATCTGAACAGCTATATTTTGGCCATCATGTACCAATAAAAGTTATTGAAAATACTGTTTTTCAATTATATATACACAAAACCATCTGTTCCTAATACACGTCTCTGGTTGGTTACCTAGATATTGACTATTCCTTCTTTAACACATGCTGAGCAAAATAATATAACTTCAAATATGTTCCAATTTAACAGAAAATAGAGATAATAAGAGAAACAGATATGGATGTGGAGATTCTCTTTGCACCACAAGCTTGCACATGCACACTAATCATCCCATTAACTCTATAAAGTAAGTACCAGCATAAATCTTTCCACAGATAAGGAAAAGGGAGTGGAGAGAAGGTAAGCAAACCCCACAGAAAAAAGTCACACAGGCAGCAAGCAAATGAATTGGCATCTGAGAACATGGAGTGTAGCCTTGGTGCCTGAGCTCATGGCCAGCTATGCAGTAGGTATGAATACTGGGAATAAAGGTGGAACCCGGAGGAAAAGGCAGATATGTTTATAACCAGTTGCCATCTCTCTCTACAGTTCAATTCTCAAGCCGATACTTTATAAACTGTAACTTCAAGTGCACCCTGACTGAATCTAATAAACATTTTAATTACATTGAGGATGTTGCTTTAAGTATTCAAATTTTTAAGTAAAAACATACAGTACAAACCAACCAATATTACATTTTATTTTCACATGCTGGCTTTGGCACTGATTTAAGTAGTAGAATTGTGTTAGAATGTGAATTTGGCCTTCCTTCTGGGCTAACTACATCATGTATCTTGCCATTACAGTAGTTCTGGAGAGCTAAATATTTGTGACTATGTTTAGTTTAGAAAATCTGTGCTTGTGCAATGACTTTGAAGCTGTATATTACAGATTCATCACATCTGGTTCCTGTTTACAACTTCAGCCTTCCAACATATATTTATAAGAAACATAATGAAGTAAATTGGATGTTTATAGAGTTATTTTTACTAATGCAATTCTGCCTGACATAAAATCCCTGTGTCAAAGAATCATATATACTATAAATTATTTCATGTTCCCTATTTTTAAATAACAAAGTTAATGTGTGAATAGGTACAAACGAACAACAACCAATGAAACATTTTTATAACATTAACTATTGCTAAGTAGAAATTTTAAAAAGTGGGATGGCTTGAACTCATCATTATAAAATAACAGAAATTAAAATAGTGAATATATACTGTTTGATTGCTAAGTGCTCAAGATTATTGTATTAATTACATCCTTATAAAACTGCTCTAAGGAGTTACCATGCCCGTTGTTTTAGGCAAGAACCCAAAGATAGAGAAGTTAAGAAACTTTTACAAAGTCCAGTGCTAGTGAATTATAGGGAGGGGTTTGAGTGCAGACAGTGTCCCTTCCTGCGCCTCATATGGAAACCTTCACCATTATCACTTCATGGCTCCCGCCATACTGTTAAGTCACTCATACTGAATGAAGACTGCCCTTAGATGGACCCAAAAGACCTGTCTCTGTAGTGAGGGCTAATCATGTCCTGTGTTTTGTAACTGTGTTTGCCCATGAGCTATTTTTCAATCATTAAATACAGTTATTTTTCTTTTTTTTTGATACACATTTATCTTAGTACAGCAAGTCTTACCACTTTCTTCAACTTTGTTAGTATCCAGGTAACCAATAAGGAAGAGAGATGTTGAGTGGAAACAAATGTGCTTCTGTCTTTATGTAGATGGCATATTTACAGTCTATAAGACACATTCTATGGTCTTGCGAGATATATATATGTACATATACATATGTATATATATACACACACACACATATATATCAAGTTATATTTTTAAGGTAAAGTAAGTGGAACTTAGTGTGTTTCCTCTCCTCAAAGGTTATGCTTAACATTCATTTCAACCTGCTTAACACATAAACACTGGAAATTTCTATAGTTTCTGAAAATACTAAAGAAGAGTCTTGATAAAGCTAGTCAATAAATTTTGAAACTAATTTTAAAAATCAATTTCTAGACATGTATGAGTCTCTCAGAATTTTATATGACATATAACCTTTGGAGTCATGATTTTTATAATGATTCCAAGAGACGGCCATATTAAGTTAATATAACTTTAAAGAGGGCCTGTTATTTTATGCTTGGTTTAACTACAATTGCACATGCCATGAAAAGACATAAAGATTCTCTTTAGTCAAGCTTTAGGTCACATGATGGGCCTCGGGTCAATAGCTTTGGAGAATGTCATGTTATAATTTGTTTGATAATTCTGGACTTTAATAACATTCAAATAAACACATTCTGTGTTCTGTACCGCGGCCACTGTCTCCATGGTCATTCTCCCAACAGAGCAACCTTAGCACCCACGCTCTGATTCATCACACTTAAACTGCTTTGTCAACAGAAATGGCACGAAAATTAACCCAAAGTGCAGATACCACTGATAATCAGCCCTCTTTGTTGGATCTGGGGACGGTTTTTCTCAGGGAAATACCAAATTCATCTTTATAAGCTGGCCAAAAATAAAAAGCAGAGGAAAGAAGAGAAAATTCAGAAGGATATAAAGTTACTGACTCTCTGTCAGAATAAAATATGGAATGCCCACTTTCTAATGTAACACAAAATGAGTCAGGAGACCAGCAGCTGGTGGCCTAGCTCAAGCAATTTCATATGTTTTAGAACAAGCAATAATTGGAGTGTTGTTTGTTTCACAAGTCTTGATTAATATACTTGTTTTGATTATCAAATCATACTACCTAGAATAACTTCCATCCCTTGGTCTCTCCCTCCATTAAACAGAAAGCATTTAAAATAAGAAAGTTCATCACATAGACATGTCATTTCAATCACGGGAAGCTCTGCTCATCTCTGAATCCATTTTACTCATTTCTCTTGCTTTTGTAAGCACAGTGAGTGGTCACAAGCAGGGATTAAAGACAGACAGCCCCTTATAAGAATTGCTCTCATTCTTGGAACAAAGTGAGCCCAGAAAAGGCCAAAGGTTCACTAGATTGGTCAGTTCTGTGCCAGGATTTTGTTCCAGATGCAACAAAATTTCAGTTCCCAAACTTCGTTAAATAAAGGCCCATGTAAATTCTTTTTTAAAAAAAAAATCTTTCTAGTTAACAGCATCAAGTCAAACACAACTGAACATCATTACACATTGCACACACTCTAAATCAAGTCATATTTCACTGGAAATTTTTATAATTATTTTTAAAAAAGCAATATTCCACATCTTAAAATAAGAGGTACAGAGTGTGACTAGTGTGACTATTATCTTCTGATAAAATGTAAACTTAGGGATGGGTGGGAGTTGTGGGCATGCATGCCTTTTATGAATGCCAAAGCACAATCAGCAAGACTCTCCTTCCACTGTGTGTTCCAGACATAGAGGTCAGGTTTGGAGCCTTGACAGCAAGCCCCCTTATCCACTGAGCTCAGAGTTCCCTCCAAACTGGATATTAACATCGATACAGGCCACAGTGTTCCAACGTCCACAGTCTGTGCATGCTCTATGAGTGCTACATCTAATAAATTGCCCACTCTGAGCTCATCATTATGTGAGGTGTATTGGGAAGTACAGGCTGAGATTCTCTCTGAGGTTTTGGATATGGCTGTCTGGATACACTGGCCCCATTTGCTGAACCACCTTTGATTCTGCTGCTTACCTTCCACTTCCACCAAAGCTGACTGGAGCTCATGTCAGTACAGGAGGTGGCAATGATTAACCTGGATGTAACCTGATAACACACTCTGAGCAGGTGTTTTTAAGGGCATAAAAGCACAAGGAAGAAAACAAGACTTCTGTCTAGGACTGTTAGCAAAGGCTTCTCACATAATTTATGAGACCCTGTACAAACTGACAATGTGCAAAACCTTCTTCACAGCAATTAAAATGATGACAGGTTGGAGAGATGGTAGAACAGTTTAGAATAAATGCCTTTGCAAAGAACATGGGTTTGGTTCCTAGCCCTTAAATGGTGGCTTGTAACTGTCTATAACATCAGTTCCAGGGTATCTAACCTCCTATTTAAGCATCTTTGAGCACAAGGTATATACATGGTGCACATATAAGCAAATAACCATATACATAAAACAAAAAATACAGCAAATAAATCTTTAAACAAAAATAAGATAAGAGCATCAGGTTGAGCAGGGGTCCTGCTAACTGTGGGACAGCCTGGAGCTGCTGCTAACTGTGGGACAGCCTGGAGCTGCACCTTTGGCTCTGTTGAAGATCAGCAAGGTGATGATTAATCTGTGCCCAAGGAGAGAACACCAATTTTTGAAGTAGATGAGGTATACGCTCTGGTACAAATGAATAAAAAATATCTCTGTCAGCTATGCACAGTGGCTACATGATCAGACAAAGCTACAGCAATTTCTATGCCATTCATGGCCTCGATTCCTATCTTAATGAAACAAGATGATCAAAAGTGGATGAGCTCTTCTGCCCCTGTCCGTTTAGTGAAAGCATTCACAGTGGACAACACTATGTAAATAAATAATTATATATCTGAAATTAGTAAGGTTCTTCAAGTTATGACAAATTCTTCTGCTAGTAACTATACTTTAGAAGAGTGTAGCTTTGTAAGAGTCCAATATAGGGTTTCAATATTCACACTGTGTGGTCAACATTTGAAGACTCAGCTAAGGAAAACCTCTAAATGTGTATGATAACACATTCTTGATCATAAGGCACATTCACACAAGAAAATAGAAGACGCTGATAGTTATTAAACTTATACTTTATCCCAACTTCACTTTGAAAATAGAAGACACTGATGATAGTTATCAAACTTATACTTTATCCCAACTTCACTTTAAAGAACAATAAAACTCTGTTTCCTCTATAAAGCAGGGTACAGCTGTCAATAAGTAAATGTAATTTGACCTTCTCTTTTTTAGCCTATTCTAAGATACTTCCAGAAAAATTAGAGAATTGATGATATATTTTTAGCATGCTACAAGAGAATAAAATATAAAGTGCTTGCTGTTCATTTTTATAAAGTGTTTAAAACTAAAATAGAATAATTTCATCTATTTAGGATATATGTTTAAATTCTGCATTTAATTAACACCAGCCATGCGTAGCTATCTATGTCCAACTATACTACATCCCGTGGTTTAAAAACCTCATCCTCTTCCTTAGTCACAAAAATCATGTCTGAGGTCAGGAAATCAACAGGGTTAGATGCAGGAAAGGATAAACATTTAGTTCTGACTTTCAGCTCTAGAATGCTGTGGTTCTGAATCTACCAGGCTCTCAAGCGCATACCATATTGCTCTGTTGGCAGCTTGTCATTGGCCCAGCAGTGGGGTCTGGAGACCTGCATTCCAGAATAAACCTATAAACCCTGGGAGGAGGCAATGCAACATGAACTTGGGAATTACTTGGTGTTGGGTCTGAAACCCTAGAAATCTGTAGATGTTACTTTTATCTCATTCCTAGACAAAATAATCAGAAATGTGGCCACTCCGGGTATTATTGCATGATGATGGTGTGAGTGACTTATTCTTATACAGAGCTCAAGAAACGGCAAGATCAAAAGAATCTCACTTTCATTGTCCCTGTAGAAATATGTTTGCCAGTAAGAGCCTCATAAAGTGCTGCCATATGTCATCCAAGTGGTCCCGGGGACATAGCTGAGCAAGTGCTATCAGTTCTCCTATGATTGTTGCAGCTCCCTGAGCCAAGAATACACATTAGCTAAGAATCTCAATGTGTCCAAAAATGTGTGAAAGCTCCAGTCACAAGTTCACTTGTATGAAAGAATAACACTATTTACAGTAATAATGCAACTTCTGAGCTCATTTGAACTCTAGCTCAGGACTGAAGCTAGATGCTCAGGGACATGTACATGCCTGGCGTCCATCCTTATACCCTCTTAATCAACTTCTCGGGTTCTACTGAGATTATATATCTGCAAACCAAACTCTCATCTATAAGGTTATGTCTACCATCTCTTTCTGCTACTTTCATGACTCCATTTGCATGTCTACGGATTTGTTCATTCACGCAGTGCAAGAATTTATGACCAGCCTCGGCCCTGCCCAGTTGCCTAGACATGCCATAACTTCTATGGTGAGTGTCAAGATCTCCCATGGAAGCAAGCTCTAGGTTGCTAAAATTTCAAAGCTTATAAAATTTTTGCTTGGTTCTCAGCTGAAATTCAACTAGTGAAGAGAGGCAGGTAGAGTGTGTGATTCTTTTACTTCAGGGACTCCCTAAGACTGGATCAAAGCAAGAGTGTCCTGATGCATCTCCTTTCTGCTATCTCCATCCAAAGTTAGTGTTTTCACAACCCCACCCCTTTCTAGAGATTTCTAATAAGTTTTATTTAGGTAGCCAAATGCATTGAAAACACTTGAAAGTATAAGCAGACACAAAATATAATACACATCTTCTAACACCAGTGAGGCAAAGAGAGCTGGTGTAATGAAGACCTTTTTGATGCAAGTTTCTTTCCTATTGTATTTATTATGTTAGAAGGAAAAAACACCAAGCAAAAAAGTTATTTATAAGGGACTGTGATGACTAGTCTTAATTGTCAGGTTAAAAGAATCTAGAATCAGTGAGGAGATGGGTTTCTGCATACACTTTTGAGTGACTGTCTTGACTATATAAATTGTGGTTACAAGGGCTGTTCATTGTGTGGAGCAACATCCCTAGCTGAACCATGTAGTGGAGAGAGGGAGAGAAGTCTGCAATGTGACCAGCTCCCTTAAGCTCCTGACACTGTGATATCCCTGCCATCAGATCTTACCCTGGAATCAAGAGCCAAATAAACCTTCTTTCCCTTAAGTTTCTTTTGCCACAGTATTTATCACACTAATAGGAAAAGGAAATAAGGCAGACTATTCCATGAAAGCGATTGATTTAATAGACAAAAGAACCATGTCTTACAGCAACATTATGAGATGTTATGTGTATTAGATAGACCTAATATTACCTTACCATCTCGTGAAGCAGTTGACACAGTCAGTGTTTTTAGTCATTGCATTTATAAATTAAAATGTAAAAAGTAGAACTGGGGCTAAGGAGCATCTCTCTGTCAGAGTGCTTGCCTAACATGCTTGAGTGGTTTGACCCCATCACCATCAAAAACTTGGAGGACGGGATGACCAAGTCTATAAAAGACATTTTATAGTGGACACTGGGCAGATGGTTCAGTGGATAAGTACTTTCTTTGTAAACATAAGCTCCTGAGTTTGAATCCCCAGTACCTACATTAAAAGCTGCTCACGATTACACATGCTTGTAACTCCACCATTGAGGACTAGAGACTGGCAGATCCCAAGAGCTTGTCAGACCTTCCAGTTACACAGAGAATGATAAAAGACACTTAGCTTCCACATGCAGTCACAAAGGTGCATACCCACTCAGACCCTCAGGCACGTAACACACACACATGCACTCACACATATGTGCACACATGCATGCACACACAGATACACACAGATGTATGGCTGATTTTAGAGATAAATGCATTAAGATGAAAAAGTCAAATTCATACTACCTCTTTCCCGCTAAAGAAATAACACACCTGTTTCAGGATACTCTAAATATAGATGGGTTTTTTTTTTTTATTTCAATTTTTCTCTGGATACAGTCGACATGACATAACTTGTAAGGTTTCAATTATGGATTATTCTTGCATACCAGCTGAGATCAGCTCTTAGAATGTGTCTAGCTAGGATAATTAAAGTTATTTTGAACCTGAATAATTACAGTGTATGGTATAAGGATACAACTTAATTTAAGTGTCATCTCTCTTTACATGGAAATCAGTTAAAGTTTATCATTTGAAGTGAAGGAAACCCAATATAAGTTGCCAGTGAGTAGAGCTTCTAGAAACTAAGAGCCCAGCACTAAGGCATAGTTTTGCATCTATTTTCATCATAACAAACAAACAAACAAACAAACAGCAGTGAGAACCTGTAGAGAAAGCAGGGGGCACTCAGACCACCACTGGGGCAGATGTGATATTCAGAGTAGAAAGTAGATTAGATCAGAACAGATAGATAAAGCAGAGGGGGATGTGGGCTTGGCATCTCTTTTTGAGGTGTAATCAACATGATTTTGGTGACAGGTTGGATTCTTCAATTAAATACTAACTTTCTAAAAGATTTGCATATTGCCAAGAAAGCAAGGCTAGTGTCAGAGTTTAACACAACAATGTGTATGTGCTGCATTGAAAGTTGCCTCCATTCTCTTTATAGAATGAACTTACACGGGTCCCAAATGCACTAACAGTGTTTGGCAATACTGTGCCTTAGAAACATAAAAAGTAACAAGACTCTCTGATGGCTTAAAGAATGTCAGTCCTGCCGTAGCTGTTTAGAACTCTGTCACTGAAATCTCACCGTGAGGCATCTGAATAACTGAGCTGATGTTCTCCCACCCTGAGCCCCCAAACTCAAACAGGCACATGTGCTCGTTATAAAGGAAGAAAGAAACCAAGACACCAACACACGCTTGCTATAAATGAGGCAAAGAACCTTTATGGCAGAGGCTGAGCAGGGTGTGAAAAAGAGAAGAGGCAACATGGCTAGATTCTGAGATGATCAAACAGCCTGGAAGTCTACTAAAATGATTAAGGGATGAATTCCATTTAAGACAAAACAAATACACTTCTCAATCAGCATGCAAATCGCATCAGTAAGTATAACATTTTATCACATAAAAGTCAAAATGCTCTTAGACGTTAGTTCACGGGACTCATCTATGGGTAGGTATATGGCTAGCATTTATCTTTGTATATTTTACTAAAACTCCATGAACTCAGCAATGAATTTTACAACTACAGCACTAACCATAGCTAACCTTAATCTATGTTTACTATGTTTCCCATCCCCTGGACTTGGCTTGTCAGAGAACTATGAATAGAAGTTTACAAGACAAGAGTAAATAAGAGATTATTAGTTCAAAAAGCTTTGAAGCAAATAAATATTGTGAGCAAATATCAATTTTGTCTTCACAATTACGTGTAAACCATCTAGATTCTTTTCATTGTTCTTTCAGTCAATGCAGTATCAATCAATTTAAGCCATGGAGTGACTAGAGCTTCCTCCCCTGCTTCTCTTTTTCCAAAACCATGAATGGGAATTTAAAAAAGCAGAGTTCTACAAATCTTATCTGAAGGACTCCTCAGGAACGGTGAGCCGGAAGCAGCTACTTAGCTAGTTTACCCTCTCCAATGACAAACACAATATCTTGATTCCAGTGTTATCTTTGCATGTATGCAAATCCCACTAACTGCATATCATATAGTGCATATCTGCACTATAACTGCAATATCTTCCACATGATATTTAATTTTGTCCCAACATGGGACATGGACAGACATGGGTTTCAGATAGCCTCATCTGGTTAATTTAGAATAAAAAAACGGATGTTAAAATGCATCTATCAAACTCAGTCTGGTAATTTATGAATGCCAGTGTTTTAAAGTTAAATCTGGAATAGATTATGATGTCATTCTTATCTCTTACATCTAAATGTCACCTCTCACACCAAATGCAAGGAAGACAGTACAAAATAAGCACACATGAATTCAGCTCCAAACAGAAATCACCAAGCAGAGACTTCAGTTATTAGAATCATGGAAATAACATCACAAGAAATTCCTTTGGAGGCAATAAAATATTCCTTTCTACATACTGCATATATGTTAATCTTTTAAATAAGGTATCTCCAGAGATTTTATGTTAAAGAGGGCTATTTTAAGTTCACATACAAATATCCATCCTGCTGCTTCTGTAGGCACTTCATTGTATTGCTTAGTATCCAGATGATTGCCTGGAAGAAAGTGTTGAGCCTATTTGATTATTATTCACAATCTATGTAAGAATGCCAAGTACCATCCTTGGCAGCACTAGACACAGTTTAAACTACATAATTATTTAATTAATGTCTGTCATTACCAACATAATGTAAAATTTGTGAAGGTGTGAAAGACGTTTCCTTGCACAACGATTTATCTGTAGTTTCTAACATCCTGTCTGGTACAGTGAATGTGCACAATAAAGATTTGTTGAAGGGGATGTGTGAGTCTAGTGCATGAAGGAAAATGCCACTCCATTGGCTAACTACATCTATAACCCCAGTGTTTTGTCATCCCTCTCAACTCAATGTACAGGATGCTTGTTTGTTTATATTAAGATAAATATGCTAGTTTCTGTCCCACTCACATAGCCTGAAGGTGGTATATATGTATAACATTTAAACTGACAGCCACAAGTATAAACCTGACTTGCAAGTGTATGTCAGCCCTTGCTGACAAAGTTGACACTTACAACCCCGTTAGGCAGGGTTAATTTGTGTAAGAGCACACAGGGCAAGGACATCAGGTTGAGTTGTATATAAAAATGAAAGTTCCCATCAGGATGCCAGTGTTCTTAAAATCAATATGGTACAGCATCTGTCTCTTGAGACTACTCCTAAGAGTATAATGAACCCCGAAAGAGTTCTACACAGGTCTACTGGGTCTCTATAAACTGTTAAGGGCACAGAAGGATTTTCACAAGTGATGAATTATGAGTAAGAGCTGCTCACACAGGGCAAAACATGTGGAAGAAGGTGGTCTATGCCGACAGAGAGTGACCCGGGCCATGCTGCCCCACGCTTGGAAGCTAAGTGTACAGACCCACACTACTCCATGCTGCCCCACATTTGGGGGCCAAGTGACCGGGTCCATTTGGGTCAGTCAACAGGGTTTAGCAAGAGAGAGAGTGGGGATGGAGAGGCAAGAGACTAGAAGAATGGAGACAAGATCAAGAGTCTGTTCAAGTCCCGTTTACTAAAAAGAAATCCTGGGTATATATACACTTTACCACGTGCCTTGCAGCGGTGGACAAGCAGGGAAACACAGCTAAAGACACTTCACCACGTGTACCTTGCTGCTGGGGGCACCTCCAGCCTGTCCTATGCAGAGGCAAGCAATGAAGTACGACCCCCTTAGAGAAGAGGAGAGCTTTTTAAAGGGAAAAACCTCAACCCAGGGAGATGATGGGGGAAAATCATGATTAAGTGTCTATAGAAAGCACCTGTCCAGTGTTCAGCTTCTGTGACAGGTTCAAGGAACAGTCATGGGGAAATATCTCATAGAATCAAATCCTATCTAACTTATCTTGTGGTCAGTTCTGTTCCTGGTATCCAGGGTGCACAGGCACGCTAACTTGAACTCCCAGCTCAAACCCTATTCAATCTATCTTATGGTCAGTGTTTAGTTCCTGGTACCCATGGTGCATGGTCACGCTGACCTGAACTCTCAGCTCTGAACTCCTATCTTATCTATTTTGTCTTGTGGATAGCTAGTTTCCTAGGACCCAGAGGGCAGAACAAGCTGATCTGCACTCTTGACTCCATCTGTGGAAGGTTTAAAAATTTTTAACTCTTTCAGAAGAAGTTACTCTGAGGTCAGAATATGAAGTTCTGTGAATGTTACACTAAAGGTTTTACCTGTATTTTAAAGAACATTATCTAAGACTGACAGATTTATTTTTGAGAATATTAGTACCATCAGAGTAATGTTGTTTAGTTCACTTTTAGGTAGAACGTAAGACTCTCACTTGATCTTCTGTTTCTCTGTGAAATTATAGCAACCACTGACTCCACCTCTCAGTTCCTACTCAAAATCTTTCCAACCCATCTCTTGTCAGGAAGATTAGAATCTTCTGTAGTTTTAAATACATATATTGGGGGGGGGTTAAATACATATATATAATTTTCATAGTTCTGCAATAATTTTACTCCATTACCCCCCCCAACAGATTGGATTAACTCTGCTGAGTAATCCAAGATCATGTGCCAGGAAAGGGTTGGGTTACAAAGAAACTGAGCACTTTGACTACAGTACTTTGAGGATCTAAGTTGGTTCTGACCTGTAAAAGGTGCCATGAAAGCATCCAACGGAGGGAAGCAACCAATAATCCTACCCAACTATGATGCCTGTAGACTAAACAATGGTGAGCATGGTGTAACACCCCTAAGGGTGCCATAGTGACAGACATACTTGGGAATTAGGGGCACCAATAGGACTTAAGATCTGCTCAACAGGAAGGCAGTCTTGCCTGATGCGGGAAGCCTAGGCAACTCCCTTGGACTAGTGGAGTGTTGAGTCTCAGAGGAGAACCTACAACGTCTCCATTACCAAACTAGCATAACTGATAACTAGATTCTAAATATTTATCTTTATACCCATGGATAAGTGTCCTCACCCCTTCATCAAGGAAATAGCTCCTTGCAACCGTCAGAGACCACAGACAACTGCAACCAATCAAAATCAAGAGATGGCCTGGTGTCTAGCCTCAACAGATTCAACTACAATACAACTCCTACACCTAAGGCTCGAGGATCAGAAGGCAGTAAGAGAGACTGTAGGAGCCAGAGGAACAGATGTTTATTTGAGACTTTAGTTCCTAGAAAACTCAAGAGAAGCTACACCATGAAGTCTGACCAACCCGGCTGCCTAAACGAGATCTGAACAAAGGATGACACCAATAGATTGGAAAACCTGGAAGGGGGAAATGTCCTGGGGCCTAAAGTCTAGACAAGGAACCACAAACAACTAGAGTGTAGGTCTTCCCCAGAAAAGAGCTCCTGAACTGGTTATCCAATACCAGCAAGTAAGGCCTGAAATCATACCCAGACAAGTAACTTCATAATTAATAATGATCGAACAAGTATATGTGCACATATATGTGTATATATAAAAAAAACTTTTTATAAATAAATAAATAAATATACATATATACATATATATGTATATATATGGAACCTGTTTTATATATGTGTGTGTGTGTGTGTGTGTGTGTGTATGTATATATATACACACACAGGTTGGTGGTGGTGGTGCTTGTGTATGTGTGTGTAACAACAACAAAAATAGAAGATGAAAATGATGTAATTATATTTTCATTTCAAAGAATAAAATATTTTTTCTAGTTGGAGTCCTCCTAAAATCAAACAAAATGCACCGAGGAAATACATGCCCATTGGAAAACAAAGAAGCAACGGAGAGGATGTGAGGTAGCAGTAGAATAGCTGCACAGGAGAGTTAAGAGAAACAGATTCTGGAGGCTAGCAGCATGTTTCAGAGGGTAATGGTGGCTGTCACCAAGACTGATGGCCTGAGTTTGGTTCCTGAGATGACACCGGAGGAGGAGAACTGACCCCCACCAGTTGTCCTCTAATATCTACAAGTGCTCCATAGAACGCATGCACCCATTGCAATACAAAATATATTTTAAAAAGTAATAAATGTTTTAAGTGGATTCTGGGACCAAATTATCCTACAAATGATAAGAAACACTGATCACTAATGCACTTAACTGGACATTCTGTGACTACTTCGGTGTTTATAAGTTTCAGTGGACTTCACTAAAGCTCTAGTTATAAGAAAACAATTAGAACAATCTTACAGCTGACAGTTTAACAGATAGTTATCTGCATTTTGTCTAAATGAGTGCACTCACTTTCCACTTGGTTAACCCAGTAATTTGGAGGACATTAAGAATCCAGTAAATCCAAAATGCCACATTGAGCACGTAGGAGGTTGCTGGGAGGGAAAAATGTTTTAAAAAAAGAAATAAAATCACTTCCTGTGGTTAACATTTTAGAACCTGGTCCAGAACAGACTGTACCAATATTGTGGGTTTGTTGGTATCTTACTCATGAGCATCGGAAACAGACGTGTGCTGGTGCCATGCTGAGTGGGATGTGCATGTGAGACAGATGGACAGGCACTTCTATCAGACACAATTAAAGACTTATTGAATGCACTGCCAAATACCGCAAATATTAAGCCACTGCAGAGTAAATTTACCACTGCTTTGACAGCCATTTCAACAAAAACAGCAGGTTACCCCACAAATGGAAAGACTAAATATATGGAGCTAACATATACTATGACTGGAGACCCTAACTTGGAGACTAATTTTATTAACATGGTACAGCTTACACATATTTAAAGTTACCGATTACATTTTAATAAAAGACATCAGGCTCTTAAATGTGAAAAAGTAGGCACTAGCTTTTAATTAGCTCTCTCAAGAAGAGATAAATAAAACATAGAAGGGAAGGAAGCTGCTCTCTGTGCATATAGAGAACTGACCCTGCTTGCAGTAGAGTCCCTTAGGACTCCCCCTCCTTCACTTGCCACTTAAGAAAACTGCCCACCTTTAGGAAATACTGGTTTGTCTTGAAGCAGGGGATCATGTTGCCCAGGCTGACCTTGAACTCCTTACAAAGCAAAGATGGGCTCTGAACTCTTCTCTTCTTGCCTCTCCCTCCATTATACTGGGATCACTGATGTACAAACCCAACCCCCAATGACTCCACCCACTGTCTATGATCTGCCTTGAGAACTTTTGACAGAACAAAGTTTGGATGTGAGTTATAAGATTATCTAAGTAGAAAATGGAAAAATTTTGTCTAAACAAAGAGAAATTGGCAACTATAATTTTTAGCTCCCATTAAAAACCTTACAATGACCAAGAATTGGCTGCTAAATGTGTCTGTAATATTTCTTTATGTGATTTTATAAAAGCTTATATTTAAATATAGAGGAAAAAGTTTGTTCTCACTATACAGCCTGTTTGTTAGAAAAGTAAATCATGTGCATATAACTTAGAAAAGAAAGGAGACCATCAGCCAAATTAAACAGTCTTCCACCTTCTTACCACCTTCATTATAAAACATACTGCCGAATTTGTCATCTTGGAGAAATATTGGATTTGTATAAATGTTGTACTCTACAAATTCCTCACCACAAAGAAATAACATGTATCATATAAATTTGGATTTTTCTCTTATAAAACATATACAGTAAAATGGATACATATCTCTTCATAAAGAGAAACGTGTTAGACTTGGCCTTAGACACATTGAAATTAATATTTTCCATTGCTGTAGGTGATTATCTTTTCTGAGTCTTTTTAACTTGTATCAATCATTTCCACAAATATTGAATATTTGTTATGTTCTAATCACTAAAACACAGGAGTGTAATTGAAAGAGTCAGGATGGGAGGGAGGGGAAGGCAGGGAATGAGAGGGGGGAGGGGAGATGTGAAGATCACGTAGAAGAGCAAAGAATGACATCAGCTAGGGTACTTGATGACCACAGTGCCGGACAGCAGAGCTCAGGGAAAGGCTTGCGGTTCGTTTTGAAGGTAGAACCTGTAGCTTTTTCTGATGTGTCATTGTGAGGGATCTAATTAAGGAATGATCTAGAGACTTTCTCGAACAGAATTCAGCTCATCAAGAATGCTGATAATGCTGACTGAGATAGGAATAATAGAAAGAAAAGCTTTGGATGACGAAAATGGTGATAACAAAGTAATCTGCCACTTTCAAGAATATAACATATCCAGATACAGATGTACAAGACTGGGGTACCAGAGTTTCCTCCTACAGCCAATGTAATGTAAGGTACGACCCACAGAAGATAACTGTAAACATCCAGTTTAAAGATGGATAGAGCACATGCTTCCTGGTATGCTGAAATCCCAACACGTCAGTGGTTTCCCTTATCATGGGTAGCTAAGTGCTAAATAAAGTATAAAAACAAAAACCTTCATGACTGAAAATGACGTATTCATATGCCAAGCAGTCCACACAGAGCCTGTAATCCTCTATAGAAGTCCTTTTGCTCTTAGGAAACTCACAAATCCTCTATATTCTGGCCTAAGAGCCCCAGAGAGAAATTGTTCATGCTCTCAAAGAGCTACATTCTCCACGTGGGCTGCCATACGCACACTTCTCTATCCCTATCATTGGTTGTTCTTGACACTGGATTGTCAAAGACCTTACACCGTGAAATCTGAGAACATGAACACAACAAAAAGAATAGTTTTTGAAATTATTTCACAAAAAACTGTGCTACATAATAATGTGTTTAAGTAAACACATCAATGCTATTAATTACACAGAGAAGAATGTCTATATTAGTTAAGTAGTAATTAATATATATACATATATATATATGTATATATATGTATATATATATTAATATATATATTCCAAGCAGCCAGTCTAGAAAGGCTGAGTGAGGCCAGCAGACACATCCTGTGTCACAGCATGCATGACTTTGGACCAAGCTTAGGGAAATGGGGGCTCTGCATCCACCGCCAGATTCAGTGCTGAGTATCTATCTCCTTTCTTCTCACAGTTTGCCTTTAGAGAACACACTCCACTGATGGAAACTGAAGAGCACACCTTTGCTTTGTTACTATCTCTTTACCTGGCCTAGAGGTGAGGCATAATAAGCATTTAAGACGTTGCTTAAAGTTTCTTCATTGCAATCACACTCCACCCTTACCTGTCTGAGACAATATTTCGGTACTCTTGATAGAGGTTTTCATTTCTGAAATCTCTCATGATTCAACTCTACATAGTCTTCTACCCTGTTCTGCAGGATGGTTTGTTCAGTCTGCTTCTGATACATCTTAAAATCCATAGGGAGCTAGCTCTGCACAGACTCACACTACAATAGACAATGCTAGTTTTACATTGCAATTATTATTTCCATTATTTTTACTTTATATTTTAAATAGCATGTTGTGGTGTGTGTATGTGTGTGTCCATGTGTGTACATGTGCATGGGCCCATGAATGCTTTGGTGTCTATGTGGAGGTCAAAGGACAACTGTCAGGACTTGGTTCTCACAGTCCACTTTAGGTTCTTGGTAGGTAAGTGGGCCATCATGCCTGTGTGGCAAGTGACTTGACTCCCTGGTCTGACACCATCACCTCATCTTTCTTTAAAGCCTAAGGAAATGACAACTTAGAGTCAAGGTTTGCAATGTAAGAGGCCATGAGCATTAGCTATAAGCTAAACAGTAACACTCACACACTGTAGTCCAAGTTCTCCTACTGGTTCATATTTATAGTCCCTGCTAGACAGACACCTTAATCATTTTAACCTCTAAGCCTATAATCTTGGAGGGCTCTAATAACCAGGACGCTTAGCTGCAAGACACTTCAACGAGAGTTCCTCTCTGGCTTTGTGGCGCACAAAAAGTGTCTGAGAGTACCACAGGTGAGAACACATCACTAATTTTCCCTGAAATAGGATCTGTGATCCACCAAACAAAAGTATCTACAAAGTAACTACACACCGTCATTCTGGTAAAAAGTCAATGTGATAGTGACATTCATATTTGAGAAAAATGTCAGAAATATTATAACTTTTAAAAATCAGAAACAATCTTTATGCAGTAAGAAACATTTACATGTTCCAGGAAAAGGAACTGGTATGCATTTTCACATTCTCTACAAAATTGAGGAAAACCATTTCAAAGGCTAAAGGGAGTTCTCATTAGAAATGAGTGTTAAATTCTCCAATAGGAATGCCTATTCTAGGAAGGCAAGTTATTTTATTACAAACTTTGAACAGTTAAAGATGGGGCTGAGTAAGTTTCAACCATCTTCATTATATTATTGAGCTAGTCATAAAAATAACATATAGGCCTGGATTCCAACAAAATTAACTTTGTGCACCAGAGTAAGGGAGTTGTGAACCTAGGTACACCACGCAGAGAAATTAGCCAAGTTCCACACAAGGCCTCCTCCCACTTTGGGCCCTACCTCTGTTCACCCTGATATCTTTATATCATATGACCTGGGACTAGTGCAAAAATTCAAACTCAACTAATGATGGCTCCAGGCAATGCAGGGCAATGAACAGAATACAGTATTTTCTTAAGCCAGTAGATGGATCAATTTTGCCTCATAAAAAGGGTATGGAACATGAGTAGAAAAAGAATTAGAGAGAGCCAGGCTGAATATTGGTCTAGATACATATCTCTAGGCAACCAAGACCCCTTCAAAGTTCAGGCCTACGGTTAACAAGAGGCATAGGGATGGAAGCCTGAGTCAATTAAGTAAAGACATGCAACAGAATCAGGTTTTGTGTCAGCCACATGTCATGTAGCTGTGCTAAAGAGGAAGGTTTGCTTGGGTTCAGAGAGCTTAGTCCACTGTGATGGTGAAGGCCTGGCAGAGCAGCTCATGGCAGACCAGGAAAAGAACAGCAGAATAAGATAGCCCCAGGACTCACTCCCAATACCCTACCCTACCTCCATAGGTTCCATGGCCTCCAAAATAACACCATGGGTGAAAAAAAAAAAAAAAAAGCAAAACATGAACCTTTAGTGAACACTCCAGATTCAAAGGATGTTTCAAATAACATGAGGCCTATAGAACTTCATCACGAGAATTAAATTTAGAGTATTATCATCTAAAGCACTTTAGTAGAAAGGAAAAATACACTCTAGGAATGAATGAGTCCTTGCAGCCAGGCATGAGCATACACGTAATGTCATATCTAAAGCAAGAGGATTGTGAATTCGAGCTATATTGTGATAGCAGGTGGGTATATCATCTAGAAATTCTTTATTTTAATGAATAAAAGTATATTACAATGAAGACTAAAACTTTTGGCCTCCTATATTCCTTTTCCTTTTTTCTTTATTTTTCTCCATTTTAAATACATTCTTCAAGTAAAATCATTTTTATCCTGAGATATTTCTAGAGATATGACAAAAATAGTTACATCATCTCATATTCTAACATTGTATTGGAATTGTGGTAGTCTGAATGAAACTGGCCCTCATAGACTCATAGGGAGTGACATTATTGGAGTTGTGGCCTTCTTGGAGGAAGTGTGCCACTGGGGGCAGGCTTTGAGGTTTCAGAAGCTCAAGCCAGGCCTTGTCACTCTCTCTTCCTACTGCCTGCTGCTGATCCAGACGTCTCAGTTAACTCTCCATCACAATGTCTGCTGTGGGCTGCCATGCTTCTCATTATGATGATAATGGACTAAACCTCTGAACTGTAGGCCAGCCCCAATTAAGTGTTTTCCTTTATAAGAACTGTTCAGGTCATGGTGTCTCTTCACAGCAATAAAACCCTATCTAAGATGCTTTTGTACAGAATCACCCTAAAACATTCCTTCATGAGATTGAGTCATACAGTGCAACATTTGATTTCATCAGTAACAATCCCCTTCTAAACCACCCACTTAGTGAGACTGTTGACTAGGAGAAATTGTTTGCTCTCAGAGAACACACTACATTATGAATTTTAGTCTAATTGCTGCTGCCTTGTTGAGTGTTGTCTTTCTTTCTTGTCTCTATCACGGGTCATGAAAGATGTAGCTGGAACTCAAGGCTCTCTCAAAGCAAGTTTAGCTTCTCAGCAAGAATAATGCATAGGAGGGAAACATGGAGGACTGTATCTGGAAATACATGGTACCTAGCTGATTCCATTTAAGGATACTGAGGCTAAGTGAGGACAGCCAGTTCTTTCCATGGTGAAATCCATTATCAGTCTTCCTTCCACTAGCTTCAACACTCACTGGTGTGAGTGACTCAATGTGTCATTTTTATTAGGATTTTAAAACATGGATTTTAATTATTGCAATCTTTCTACATATTTTCATTTAGGATTATTTTTGTAATGAAGGCCCTCTCATCGATCTGGACAAAATCTGGACTGATACATCCTGAAGTGTAGTTTGTATAATACTTAACTGGTTAAGTGTGTCTCTTCTTCTAGCATAGATACTGAAAGGTATACACACTGAAACATTTACAACCTGGCTAATTTAGTTAAAAGTGAAAATTTAATTAGTTTTTCTACAATACAATTCAATTTGTTGAAGAAAACAAAAGCAAAAATGTTTCATAAACATTTCATAGAGAATGTGGCAAATATTGCAAAAAAAATCCAATTGAGACTATGTAAACAATTTTTAGTAATATTTAGCTCAGGTATATGCTTTAAGGTAAATAAACTATTCTTAATTTATAGGGTAGATTGATATACCCTATAATATACAAGCTACAATAATGCAGCTTACTGAGTATACTCAGTAAATATGATTTAGATGTTTTAAAGTCAATTTTTAATATATGACCTCTTCAATAACTCAATGTAGTGTGACATTGTGGTTACACAGTAACTGAAATTAACAGTGTGGAACATGGAAAGTTTATTGTTTAGGCTTTGGCACTGACAGTTGCCTTGCTTTGCTAAAAAAGAAGACAATAACACCTCAGACATGTGACAGTACATTAGGGAGATGAGCAAACAGTGGAAACTATCCAATACCACACTGATGAGACCTACTTCTCCTAACTGCAGCCCAGGGAATGTCAAGTATTGTCTACTGTCCTGTTCTTTATGACTGTACACTGGATCACTTGTAAAGTGCATATGTCACTACTGTACAGATGCCAAGAAGTTGTACTAAGCAAATTTTCTAAAACTTACTCTTCTTGGATGACATAAGAGATTTCTTTGGAGAATCGTTGTCTTTGATGGTATTTTAACTATTCCAAGAATAATGGGTGACATTATCAGAGAAATGACAGGAACATCAGTCTGGATTTCCTCTCAACCTCTGATCAAGGAAAGAAAGAGAAGGAAGTCAGAAAGAGGTAGTTACAGCATTGCCACAGTGAAAAGACTGAGCACTTTCTTATTGGTCTTGCACACACCTTTGGTGAGACAAATTTTAAGCACAATAACGTCCTCCCTTGAGCTCTATATCCCAAATAGCAATGACATTTGTGCAGTTTCAGGGCCATCGGACATCTGACTCCTCGGCTTGCTGTCCAGCACCCCAGCTTCAGTGACACTTACTCAAGGGGTCACTCAGAACCGGTCTCACCATGTTTTGAAATTACGAATCAATGGAGAAAAATGCCGTTTCTTCATGTCTTTCCTGGGAGTTTTTGTAATAGGTCTAAGCTAGGTCTTAAATATAAAGTAAGCACCTACTGAAAACCTCTGTTTCTCAAGATAAACGAAGGGAAAATATAGGGTCACACTTAAGAATATATAAACCTGGAATAATTCAAACATGCTTTCTATTTTCAAGTTTATAAATTATATTATATTATTTTCAAGTTTATAAGCCATTCATGGTTTCATCAAAAATGTGCATTCTCCATGCTTCTTTCCACTGTTAAAATTTGCCATCAGCATTGAGTGGCTGTACTCATTCATTTAAATTATTTCAAGGAAAAGTTTTGCGTTAACAAAATCATTGCATATACGTTCTGGAAAACTAATAAAAGAGTTTACTCAGTCAAGAGAGTTTTAAAACATGCTATTAGCAAAGTTATATACAAGTCGATAGTCACTTTCAAATCTGTTAAGTTGAAAATCATTATTTCTCTAATATACAAAGATCCTGAAAATACCAGACTATTTTCTATGTATTTTGGCAGGTTTTGGTTACGGTTAACCATTTTATCACATTATTTTAGCTTGGGGGCATAAGAGAATATTCCAAAATCTACCTGCTGTGAATTTCACAACTCCAGCCTCCTTGATAAAAGCACACCGCCTGGACTCTATATTTACAGGTAAAACTCGAAATCCACACAACTGGCTACCTCTACAGATAGCAGTCTTGTTCCACAGTGCTGGCTCCTGCAAGCAGGGTAAAGACTGCCACCTCAGCTGTCAAACACGATGCTGGGTCATGAAGAAAAACGATCTGTGCTCACACAACTTGCAAACTAACAATCTAAAAACATGGCTGTTTGGCTTGGTGATGTCTTTCTGGGAATGATGAACACAATCTTTGGACATCTCCTAGCTTTTAACAATAGCAACTACTTGTTTAAAGGATTCATGACTTACACTAAGGTACAATTGTTTTATTTATTTATGGTTTTGAGACAAAGCCTTCCTATGTAGGCCTGACTGGCTGGGAATTTACTATGTAAAACAAGTTGGCATCCAAATCAGAGATTTCCCTGCTTCTGCGTCGCTGGCATAGGGATTGAAGGCGCATGCTGCCAGATCCAACCCTACAGAGCGGTGATGATGTTTAAAGTCTGGTATGAGCAAGGTCATTTTATATTGAGAATTCTTTGTGAACTCTATTGAAAAATCAATGGTCAGAACAAATCAGCTCTAGAAGTTTCATTTAAGTCCTGCAACTGGAAAAGCACTTTGAAAGCTGTCAAATAGCCTGAAAGTGTAATTTATGAAATAACTTATCAAATTGTTAAATTAAAATTCTGCGAAAGCTCTAAGAAAATGTAGCTAGCTAAACCTAGGAGATAATCCTAGATTTTGCTTAAAGCAGGAAAGTAAGAGACACTGAAGTTAAGCTATTTCTTGTAAATGTTTATATTAGAGGGAGACGAATCCTCAGTTCAGCCATGCTGTAGCAGACACTTACCTATACACCTCGTGGTTTTCCCGTAGGAAAGACCCACAAAAGAGACCTGCATACCTGCAGCCATCAACCTCTGTGGTTTACTTCTAGGTCCATCCCACCGAGAACTTACCCTTGAAAATCCCTAACTCACTTCTGATTTGGAGTTGCCCAGTTTGTAAACCGATGTTTTCTCTAAGAAACCAATAACATTTCCTTATGCCTCAACCCACGGGACACAATGGCTGCCAGCATCTTCACAGCCACCACTCAGGTGCTTTCAGTTGAAAAATGTTGATACAGTGCCGTGAGGGAGCCCAAGGAAAATGGAAGAAAGAACACAAAAGTTTTCTATTAACTGATTTTTTTTTTTTTTTAAGGAAAATGCCCTAGTTCATACTTCAGGAAAAACATACATTAGCTAGGAATTTCACTGCACACATTAAAGTGGTCCATCTGGGTATAACTGTTGGGATAAAACCGTTAGCAGATACTTGGCCTGTGTTAATCAGAACATATGTTTTAATCTTATGGCAATAGGCTGTGAGAGTTTTTGGTTTCTCAAGACTTCCCACAATGTGTAAACATTCCAGGTGTCCATGAAATTCACTTACTACCAATACAAAGATTATTTTCTATTTAAAATTCAAATATTTAGGCCAATTTTCTTGAGTTAATCAAGTAGGTGATGACAGAGCACTTTGTAATGTTGGAGTAAAAGTTTTATATTAGTGCTTAAAATTAAAATACCTAATTTTCATTAATTTAATGAGTAGACATTTAAAAAAAATCTTTGTAGACCATTACTCAAAAAGCAACAGTGTCCATTTATTTATTTTTGTTTGCTTTGTGAGTGTACAGATCCGGGGTATAAGAAAAACAATTTAACATAATATTAAACACAAAGGTTAAGAATAACGAAGGTCCCCAGAAGGCACTGAGACATTGCAGAGTACACATGTGGGTGGTGCTTCCTCAAAAAGACGCAGAAACTAAGACATAGGCAAGTGTGGGCACAGTTTGCTTGTCTTAGTTAGGATCTCTGTAGCTGTGACAAAACATGACCAAAAGCAAGCTGAGGATGAAAAACTTTGTTTCCTCTTGGATCTTGTAGTTCATCGTGAAAGGAAGTCAGTATAGGAAACCACCACAAAATCTGGAGGCAGGAACTGACGCAGGGCATGGATGAGTGTTGTTTACTGGCTTGTTCCTCAGGACTTGCTCAGCCTTCTTTCTCATATAACTTAGGACCACCTGCCCAGGGATGGTACCACATAGGGCTGTGGATGTGATTAACCAACCATTAAATTAGAAAATGCCCCTGAGGCTCATCCAGAGGTCAATGAGGGGTGGGTGCCTTGTCGACTGAGGTTTTCTTTTCCCAAATGACTCCAGCTTTATCAAGCTGACAAAAGGCAGACCAACACACTCCTCAAGAGAGAATTAACAATACTAGTTTTGACAAAGAATAAATAACCCCTCTATTAGTGAGTCATCACTGACCAGAAACGTGTCTTGACATTACCTAGCAACTGAAGATCAGTCAACAGACCATTGATATAAAGTCTGAGTCAAGTATGTCTACCAGCTTACACGAAGGAATATGAAAGATCTCTCTTCTCCTTCCTTTTATTTCTCCTCTTCTCCTCCTTCTCTCTCTCTCCTCCCCTCTCTGTAATGTGAATGCACATGTAAGCATGTGAGCAGGTATATTCGTGCATGTGTGCATGTGTGACTGTGGGTATGTGTTGTCACACTGTCCCTGTGGGAGTTAGAAGACAGACTTTGGGTGTTGGTTGTTCTCTTCCCACCTTATTTAAGAGAGGATCACCTTAGCACTGCATGAGCCCTGGTAAGTGACCTTGAAGATTCTGGAGCTCTCCTGTCTCTGCCTCCCATCTCTTACTAGGTGTGTGCTGGGATCACAGATGCCTTTACTAGGGGATCCTGTTTTCACACAGGTTATGAGATCCAAACTCAGCAGCACTTCAGGCTCACTCAGCCAGAGATTTACCTACTGAGCCATCTC
The DNA here is from genome assembly GCF_011762505.2 of Arvicanthis niloticus. Taxonomy (NCBI): domain Eukaryota; kingdom Metazoa; phylum Chordata; class Mammalia; order Rodentia; family Muridae; genus Arvicanthis; species Arvicanthis niloticus. The sequence continues at coordinate 25,023,204 of NC_133435.1, forward strand.
CCCAGCCTGGAATTCTCTTCTACACATTAACTGACATTAAATTGTCTGAGAAATATTGCAATAAATAAAACAGTTTGATTTTTAACTCAGTATTGCCTAAAGTCAATTGACCATAAAAATCTTTCACTCATAAAATCTACAATCCTCTTTTTTTTTTTTTACTACAAGGTACTCCTTTTTATTAAATTATAAAGTCACTTGATGTCAGTACATATGCTAGTATAAAGGAAATAAAATAACCTTTTCTCAAGTCTCTGACTTTGTGGAGCACATGGTTTTAGACAAACAATGACAAACACGCTAAAGTTGTGGCCTCCGAGCTATGTAGAACCAATAGCCACACTCCCATGTGTAGCTGCCCTATGTACAGTAGGGGGGATGGGATAGGGGTTTTATAGGAAAGAAAACGGGGATGGCATCTGAAATGTAAATAAATAAAATACCCAATTAAAAAAAAACCTACAATCCTCATTTAGAAAATACTTTAAACACTGGATACAAGGAATAACACTGAGTTTTCTTTCTATACTAAATTCTAAATATTAAATGATTTACAAAATCTGTAAATTCTCATTTTTTTACAGTTCTAAGTCTCCCACACACATACACCTTCTCTCTAGCAGAGGTCAGGATAAACTGGTAAACTTAACCATACCTTTGTGTAGTCAGATGGACACAGTCATATTCACAAAGGCACTGTACTGGGCATTATTATAAGTTGTTTCATGTGGCAACTCTCCAATTTTAAAGATAAATCCTACTATTTTGTCTTATAAGTCACAACTGATATCTATCTGATCATTTTCTGGACCTCTCTTGTCTTTCAAATGTGTCTATAATCATCTTGACCTAAGATATTCAACACTGGGCATATTTGTCTAATTCTTGTAGCCTATTCTAAGAGTCAAAAATCAATGTAAACTTCTAGACTTGTCTTATATGACTGCTACACATTCCCTTGTGAAGGTGGAATTCTTTCAACTTATATGGCCTCACCTTATTAACATGCCTCTGCCCCACAGTGTGGCCTTTCTGTGTAGGGCGCTCCACTGTACAACTGCCTTGAAACAATGAGTTAAATTTTCATCTAAGAAACATGTAGGAAAGTAGAGACAACTTAGAAAAAAATAACTATTGCAAAGTACAACTGCCTTGAAACAATGAGTTAAATTTTCATCTAAGAAACATGTAGGAAAGTAGAGACAACTTAGAAAAAAAAAACTATTGCACTTAAAATCACAATGGCGTCCCTGGATAAAGCATTTTAACTAAAACATTAGCTCAGTCTCTTTTTTACTTTGAAACTACTACATTTAAAAAAAAAAGCTGACTGGCTGAAGAGCCAACAGTCGAGGCCCTGGAGTAGAAGATCTGGTAGCTGGGTGAGCCAGCTAGGCCTATGACTGCCCATGACATCCTATGACATCCTAGATGATGTCTATGGCACATGTTACCAATCACCAAAGGCTATGAGGACATCCGTGGTGTACGGCAGCCTGAAGCCACATCAATATCTGTAAGCTGTGTTCATTGATGTGAGTGGCCTGAACTGCTGCCTGAGGCTATGATGATGTCCTAGTCTTCGCTGCCTCTGAGGGCCATGTCTGGGGCTAAGGTCCTACAGCAGCCAGGATATATGTTGATATCTGTGGTCCAACTTACCACTGAAGACCATGCAAATGTCTGTGGTGTGTGATGCCACCAGGGCCAAACTGATCTGAGTGGCCTGTACTGCCACCTGAAGCCATGTTAATGTCTGTGGTCTGGGCTGCATCTGAGTACCTCTTTTCAGTCTGTGGTCCTATTGCAACAAGAAGCCATGTTTGTGGTCTGTGATGGTAGCTAATGATCCATGTTGGGGCTGACTGGGAATAACAAAGAGGATATTTTTACTGTGATATCAATGACTACAGATGCACAGGAGAGAGGGAGGTGCTTCTCTGACAACACCTACTCTAACCCTACCCTCCAACCCCTACACCTGAAAATATAGTAACAGCCTAAAAAGAAGAGCTCTCTGAAAAAGTGTGATGGGGATGCTGAAGAGTAGCTCTCCACACCACAATTGATGGCGTCTCGTAGAGGTGTGTGAAGGGAGGTACTCAGGTCTTTTTAAGGCTCAGTCCACTGAGAGTTTGACCATGCTCCAATGAACATATAAACAACATAAATTGAACTTGATTTTGTTTTGCTTTTTCTTATTTTATCTTTTCCTTCTTTGGGGGATAGTCACGGCGAGGGGCAGGCATGAAGGACTAGGAAGGGATTGTGATCAGGGTGCGTGGTTTGTAATTCCCAAAGAATCAATAAAACTGCTATGTGGAAAAGAAAAGTCTTACTATTGTTTTTCAGATTATATACCAGAGTTTTCAATTTGATCAGTGGCTTAATAAAAAAAAAAAGTGATGATAATTCATTTCCTACCTTAACTTCTAGAAACATCTTATGGCAAAATGAAAAAATTCAATTTAAATTCTTTTTTGTTATAGATACATATGTTAGGATCATCAACAAAGAACTCAAAACAAAAGCAAATGTATCTCTAAATATACATATATATGTATATATATTCATTCCATGTGTTACATCAGATGGAGAGATAATATCTAAAATATCTAAAAAACTCAACAACTAGACATCAAAAAATTATAGCTGAATATAAAAATGGGGTATGGATCTAAACAGAGTATTCGCTAAAGAAGAAACACAGATGGCTAAGAAGCACTTAAAGAAATATTCAACAGCATTAGTCATCAAGGAAATGTAAATCAAAACCATTCTGAGATTTCATCTTACACCAGTCAGAATGGCCAATATCAATAAAACAAGTGACAGCTCATGCTGATGAAGATGTAGAGTAAGGGGAACACTCACTCATTCATTGCTGGTGGTAGTAAACCTTGTACAGCCACTATGGAAAATCCATGTGTCAGTTCCTTAGGAAGCTGGGAATAGATCTACTTCAACATTTAGCAATGCCACTCTTGATCATATACCCAAAGGACCCTACATCTCTCCACAGAGACACTTGTTCAATCATGCTCATATAAACAGATTATCCATCCTTATGAGGCTGAGCAATTAGACTCTTAGACTTTCTGTTTACAGCTAGCCATCATGGAACAACTGGACTATAGTCTGGAAGTCATCCAATAAATCATAGATAGATAGATAGATAGATAGATAGATAGATAGATAGATAAATTCATTCTGTAAGTTCTGGTTCTGGACATTTTCAGGGACATATTTGGAAGTTGGCTGCAGTTCTCTATGATGTTATGATAGCAAGAGAGAAAGTTGGGGCAGGATCTGGGTTTCAAACAAGCATTAGTTCATTGTTAAGGCTCTTTTAATTGTCAAGTTAAAATTACTTTTGACTCTTCTACAGTATTTATTGTAAGTTGCATTGACTGTATACTTTCTAATTGTGTTAGTGTGTTGAAACCTGGCATGTCTGTTACGGGAGTCTATCAACCAGCTTTTGTTTTACTGCCTTGAGTATTAGAAAATGTTGATTTTCTGAAAAAAAGCTTGTAAGTGCTAGAAGAAGTGAATTTGGCTTTAAGCAGAAGCAAGGGGGCAGTGGGCTTGATTATTGCTGGTATAACAGCTTTAATTACATTAATTGCTAGCACCACTGCTTCTGCAATAGCTTTGACACAAGAAGACAGCTATTTTTGTTAATAATTTAGCAAAAAGAATGTAACTAATGTGTTGAGTATTTGCATCTATTATATTGCTAGACCCTCAACATAGAACTGACTTTAATACTTGCATGCAATTTAAATGGCATAAAATCAAAAAAGGAGGAGGAATGGGATAGGGGTTAATAGGGTAGTGGTGGGGGGAATGGGGAAAGGGGATAACATATGAAATGTAAATAAATAAAATATCAAGTAAAAATAATTCTATCTCAGAGATAGAACAAATAGTTTCTTATAGATTTTCCTAACAGTGTTACTATACTTTAATATAATCACATTGTCTTGTTATTTCCTAAAAGACCAAAAGGATGGCACAGTCTGCTATTCACCAGTCAGGGTGTGGCACATATCTTGAAAACCTGGTTATGAATTAAGTTTTGTTTAAAAAGTAGCATCCAAATTATTTTCTCTAGTAAAAGTCATTTTAAGGATTTAATTGTGTGTGTGTGTGTCTGTGTGCGTGCAATGTTAATGGAGTCCAGAAGAGGGCACTGGATCCCTTCACACTTCGGTTACAGGCAGACGAAAGCCACATGATACTGGTGCTGTGAATTCAACTCTGGTCTTCAGGTAGAGTAGCAGGCGCTCAGAATCACTGAGCCATCTCTCCAGCCCCACATTCAAATCCCTTAATTGGGCAAATGCAGTTTATATGTGTTCTTTACCCATGTTTAGTATGAGACTAAATTTAATTAAATAAGTACACTTACTTAATTAAATTGAATAGTGCTGATCTAGGCCTTTAACCAGCATGGGTCTTGCTTGGGTAAACAGGTAACATGAATTCCATAAGTCCCCTGGCTCTAACACTTTGGCATTCCCTTACCTCCCTTCTTTGTCCTCCTGTGTCTTTCTATATCTTCTCTTCCGTCATGTGCTTTCCTGGAGAGGGCATCCTCAGTATTTTTAGACTGAAAACATTGGCCTGCTCATAGTGCCAGTGGGTCTTCTCAGTCCTCTCCATGAGAAAGCTTTGTTTGCTTGCTTCACTTTCTGGTCAGGTACATGGAAATGGCAGGAAACAAACCTATAAAACCCAGCAGCACAGAGCCCTTCAGACAGAGTCTGTGTGTGCTCTGCTCGGAGGCTGGGAGCTGCTCAGGACTCCTGAGCAGTACATTGTATTATGCACTTTTCCTTAACAGTGAGCCTGAAACCTAAGAAGTCTCAACAACCATTCCCCCCCCCCCGACCTTCCTAAAATAGTTAACTTATTTCAAATCCCAGAGATGCTAATTGGCAAAGATAGATGCAGTGAAAAGCCACATGGAAAGTGCCTCTCCTCTCTTTTGTGAAGTTCTACAGCATATACACACACACACACACAAAATAATTTCCAGTTCAGGATTTAAGAAAATATCTGTGTAACATTCTGAAGTAGAAGATTCAACAGGACAGATTTCCATTAAACTCCAAGCTTAGAGCTGCTAAGTCAACAGTGTGAGCCTGTGAAGGCATAGAGGCTGTGTGGCTTGCCATGGCTGAGAGCTCAGCAAAGCTGGGAGTGAAGCATTGCTGCTGGTCAGGACTGCCAAGGCCTCAGTGTCAACACAGATGTGTGGGGAGGCCCTCCCATGCCCTGGCTGCAGACACACTGGCAGGTAAACTGTAAAGTCTGGAGGCCAAATTTTGAATGTGTCACTTGTGTAAACCTGACACATCCCATTTCACATGCACTCCCAATCTTCCTGATTCAGAAGGGAGACTTCGCATCACTGTTGTACACAGAGAAGGTGAAAGATCTGAAAGCAGATTGTTACACCCTCCCCTCTCTTCTCCCTTAGCAAGGCAGTCTACAGTTATTACCACCTCATTTGCTGGCATTTAGCAAAGAATCCTTTTTATGTCTGCAGGGAATTAATGCCACGAAAATCTTTTAGTGACACAGAACTACTATTTTAAGCTCCAACATCTAATGACCATGCCACGCTTTTAGCAAGAAGCTCATTAATAATATTAGTTAAAAGTTCTGGTTTTGTAAGGCTTTTACATTCATTTTGAAGTCTGGTTTTCCTAATTATTGTTTGGAGGTAATGTTGGGTTGGTTTTTTTATTTCTTTTGAATGGGTTAATATAGTGTTTTGATATCTCCATAATCAAAGCTGCATTGAGTTCATGAACAATAACATCAGAGTGGCCTTTGGCCCAACATTTGGGTTCCATATTTTGTCTGAACCATCTACTGTTATGATTCCAGAGCAGGCACTGTGAACTCTGGAGCTTGCATCTTCCTTGTAAAGCACAGACGATGGCAAAAGCGCTCTTCATGAACTCAATGATTCGGTACACAGCGTCCTCGATCCTGTGCCTGTTCATGGTGAGAAGTGACTATTGCTGCTCATCTTGCCACTTGGTTGTAAGTATTAGCTCATTTCATGTAAAATTTAACTTCATTTAATATGGTTTCCAAAGCATTTCAGTCCATAATTTATTGACTGTACAATATAAACATTTATAACTAATTTCTAAGAAATAACTCCCTGTATTCATTCATTTTAAAAATTTCTCTTGAGAAAGGGAGGTAACTATCCTGTGAGATGTAAACTGGCACTCAGTTTTCATTAACAACATGACATAATAATACTATGTGCTCATTTAGAACATACTGAACAAAAGTAGGTCAACACAAGATACAACTTTCATGTTCTCAGCTCTTACATGAAAAAAAAAAGAAAAGAAAACAGAGTGTGGGGCATTAAGTGGCATCAAGTAACTCAGTTATAACATGTAAAACAGTCACATTTACAGACAGTTTTAAAGCAGCACATTTCCATTTAAGGGAATATCTAAGAAACCATCACCTAAGAGAAAGTGAGCTTGCCTTATTGGGACATTTTCTTAATTGGGATTCTGGTGGCCTAAAGAGCATCATACAATGTTAGAAAGAACAGGAGTAGGTAAAGTGAAAATCCACACATTAGTTTTTAGTTGCCTTCTGAAAATAGTATCTCTATGACCAAAATTTTCAGACATGTTCATTGAAACTTGTCTAATGGGTTATTATTCATCAAATGATTTTAAATATGCTTCCAAGAGGTACAGCTGATATTCCTGGTCTCAGATCACACACCAAGAAGCACTCATACAGGATTATAACATGTAGATAATACACATGCCATAATTTTAATAGGATATTTCTAATGATTGCTTTTTTTTCCCACTGATCCAAATTTGTTTGCAAATGTAAGTCCCAATATAAAGCTTGTCACTGAGGAAAATAATAATGGAACAGGGGTCAGGGCACACAGTACTATTATTTTTTCTGAACCTACATTTGCCAAGAGTTCTCTGAAGCTAACAAAAGAATGATGCTTACCTTGTCTCTCGCTGTCTTGATTTATTGAAAGGTATTAGAGTTTCAGCATATTCTGTTTGTTTGCTCTTAAAATAAAAAATTGTTGGCCTATGTCTAAAGGCTAAAACAAAATATAACAAGGCAGGTGACATTACATCTATGAGATACCAGTTTTTTTCCTTCTGTAAGGTGACTCTCACCCACACCCCTGTCATATCACATACACATACAGCTACATTACTTAGACTAAATTAGATATTCTGGAGTTTGATATTCCATGCAGGTTTGAAAGGTGCAGCTCTGGCTTAGAACTCTGACAGGTTGAGGCATGCAGGGTACAACCAGACTGGAGGGGGCATTTTCAAAAATAAGATTTAAAAAGCAAGTTAAATTACAATAAATATACAGTAATAAAAGTTAGAAATATAGAAAATAGATTAGTCAGAGCCAACTGAGAAGGAGGGTAAGAAAAAAAAGAGGTTAAGACTGTAAAAGTAACTTTCATTCACTCAATGTGAATCTCTGAGGCTTGCTGCCTGAATAAGATCACCCTTCCTAGCTCTTTCTGAACTCTGGCTGACTGGTTCAACTCAGATGTTTTAGCTTAAATGGCTCTCCAGCTGACTGATTCAATCTGGCTTTTCTCAGCTTCTCACTGGATTACTTTGCATAATCTCAAACTAACTTGGGCAATCTGTTAGAATCTTCTGGCTCCTTATTCTCTGGCTTCGACTCTTCCCACAGGAACTCACAAACGAACTCAACTCCATTGCACTGACTGAGCAAAATGAATGGAACTCAACTCCACTCAACTGAACTGACTGACTTTCCCTAATCTTAAGTAACCTCCCTTTCCTGTGTTTTCCTGAGAGTTGGTCATGTTCTATCTCTGATTCGTTCTGTCAAATATTTCTCTGATTTGTCACTTGCCCCTCAGTTTGGATTTCAAGGGGTGTACTAAAAGATTCCAGCCAGAGAGATTAAAGGCGTGTATTAAGGGCAGATCTTCATTCCACCCAGATCACACAGACCCTCACAGTCTGGATGTGATCAGAAAAGCCATGTTGCTGGATTAAAATTCCTTTACAAAGACTGTAGTCAAAAGAGTGGTTACACTTACTCTCCTCCAATTACCATCAATATGCCTAAGCATGGCATGGGTGGGGCACAGTCTGATAGGTAACATTTGCCAAGGTCAGCAGTGCATACCATTTCACCTTGAGAGTTGGTCTAAAAATGCCTGACTGACTTGAAAACCTGTGAATGTTGGCTTCTGCCCCTCATGGCTACAGATCCGCCTTACATGAAAACATAACCTACAAGAAAAAAAGGGGGGGGCTTTCAAACATAGCTCTCTAAGACAATAGCTCAGAGCCTTCTCCTTAGCTTTTAGCTAAATGTTTGGCTATAGATTCTGTATGAGGCAGGAGCATCACTTTTATGAGGCTGGGTTAAGGGATGCTCTTTGAGGTGTCTAAACAGAACTTAGGCATGCATTTCCTCCATGTGTCAGTACTTCCCCAGTTGCCTTGATGGCTAGCTAATATTACCATGAATGGACCTGTGAAATAAGATTGGGTTGGAGAGAAACATACAGCATAGGAAAAAATGAAAGTCAAGTGCATGGTGCTTGGGCAAACAGGAAAAAAAAAGTCATAGAATTCAAGGGCAGAGGCACGGAGTTGCTGACTCCTTGTGGTTTGGAGTAGACAGGTGAGGAGAAAAGCCAGCTTTTGTGGCTGGCTTCAGGGGGACTGGGAGGGAAGCCATTCACATCAGAAAGGGCTAATGATGCTCTACCACAGCCCTACTGCTGACAAAGGTACCAACAGATGACAGGGTTTGATTGCTCAGTTCCCAGATAAAAGACACACAACCTTTATATTTATGATAAGCCTTAACCAGCACTAGAGCTGGATGGATATTTACCATCTATTCTATTAGGCTTTACTTCCCCATCAGTAACCCCAAGCTATAATCTGCCATGTTCCATCTGGGCAGCTCTGAACACCAACTGGCTAGCCCTCATGGCTACTTTCATGATTCACCTACCTCAAGGTAGCTTCCTTCTCTCTCCACTTCTCTCCCTCCCCATGGTTCTCCTCTGACCCCAAGCCTAAAACCCTCAAACTTCACCTATGTCTCTTCTGCTCAGCTATTGGCTGTCAGCATCTTTATTTTATCAATAGGGGATAACTTGGGGAGCAAGGTTATACAGCATCATTGGTGTACATGCAGATGTTCTCATCCCTAGGGGCAGCCAGGCCTTGGAAGCCAGTATTCAACGTTACAACACAAGTAAAACATCACACCTCAACAGGGAGTTGTCAAAGCTGGGGCCGTCTGATACATTCTGAAGTGTAACTCCAGAGACTTGGTACTTAATTTGGGTATTGCTTAAAAATGGACTGGGGTCTTTGCGTACCTTGTGTACTATGTACACTCAGACATATGTGAGCAGTGCACATAGAACTTACAAAGTCTTGAAATGGAATATAGCATTGGCTAGTCACAGAATTACTCTATAATTTACATTTGTTATGCTTTGACATACAGGAACCACATAAGAACTGACTGTGCTACTGGGGCTCCTTGGTGTTCCTTTTATCGAAAAGTTCTTCTTTTGTTAAAACACATTTTAGTGCTGGAGAGATGCCACAGGAGTGAAGAGCACTATCTGCTCTTCCAGAGGTCCTGAGTTCAATTCTCAGTAACCACATGGTGGCTCACAACCATCTGTAATGGGCTCCAAGGCCTTCTTCTGGTGTCTCTGAAGACAGCAACAGAGTAGTCACGTACATAAAATAAATACATTTTTAAAAATATTTTTAAATTTCATTTTGTGTATGTATGTGTATTTGCTTGTGCATGTGTGTGTGTGTGTGTGTGTGTGTGTGTGTGTGTGTGTGTGTGTGTATTTGCTCATGTGTGTGAGAGAGACAAAGACAGAAAGACAGAGTGACAACAACCTGTGTATGGTGCCCACAGAGGAGCCTTTGCAGTTGCAGCTATGGCAATTCTGAGCTGCCCAAGTGGGTTCTGGGAATGGAACTCAGAAGCTAAGGAAAACTAACCAGCCCTCCAACCCCTCAGGAAGGCTTCTAACTCCTCACTTTCCTAGTCCTTCAGGAAGGCTTCTAACTTACTTTAGTCCATTTCTTATATTTAAGATAAGGCCACTTCTACTAGGGCGACATCACAGGGAAACTTTCTTTCCCTTGGTTGTTAATTTATGCCATATTAAATGGCCAGATAGTTGTTTTGATTTTCAAAGGATACTGAATTCTTTTCAGGTAATCTCATTTATAGAATTTCAACAAGAATCTAAAAGCCTGGCAGTCTCTGAACTCACAAGACTTCTGAGAGGAATTGTTTCTTCCTAGGTTGCTGAATGTCAGAACCCTCAGGTATCCCCTATGGTGAAGCCCAGCCTGAGAGTGCTGGGCTGCTCCTGGGAGCTGAGAATGTTAATCAAATGACCATGTTTATCCCACAGAGTCCTTTTTTGCTTACTTTAGGACTGCCTGCTTCACAAGTACAGCTCTCCTCTATGTTCAAGGAGAAGACAACAATGTAAATAAAAGTTCAGACATTGGGGAATAGCTAGAACTGGACTGAGCCTGTGATTCCTACATGTGTGTGTGTTTGTTTAATTTTATTACATCACTGTTTCTTCTCTTGGTTTTCCTTCCTTACTCTCCTGAGATCCAGAGGGGTGTGGATGTTGTTATGAGGGACAAAGATTTATTTTAATTCCCTCATAAAAGGGCAACACTTTCTAGAATGTGGGATGGACAGGCAATGTAGAACATAAAGTCAGGGGCCCCTTACAGGTTGTTCAGAGACCCGCAGGCCATTTTACAGTCTGCCTCTGTCTCCTTACAACTTCTTGTTCCTGAGACCTCACAATTCACCCTTCCTTTCTCTTCCATCTCAGGCAACTTCTGCAAGAGACGAAGCTCTTTCCCAGAACCTTCTAGAAGAATTTAGCCTAATTATCTGCTCCAGGGTTTTACATATCTAAGTTACACTATCAAGAGTGTTATAGCTGGGTCTTAAGGTAGAACTATTTTCAATTCTCTGATGAACCTCCAGACTGATTTCTAGAGTGGTTGTACCAGTTTGCAATCCCACTAGCAATGGAGTGTTCCTTTTTCTCCACATCCTCGCCAACATGTGCTGTCACTTGAGTTTTTGATCTTAGCCATTCTGATTAGCATGAGGTGGAATCTCAGGGTCCTTTTAATTTGCATTTCTTTAATGACTAAGGACTTGGAACAGTTTTTCAAGTTCTTCTTGGCTATTTGAGATTCTTCTGTTGTAAATTCTCTGTTTTCCTCTTTTTAAATTGGGTTATTTGATTTTTTTTGGAGATTAACTTCTTGAGTTCTTTATATATTTTGGTTATTAGCCCTCTATCAGATGTACAGTTAGTGAAGTTTTTTCTCAATCTGTAGGTTGCTGAATTGTCCTATTGATAGTGCCCTCAGTTTTTCAGAAGCTTTTCAGTTTCATGAGGTCCCATTAATCAATTCTTGATCTTAGAGCCTGAGCCATTGATGGTCCATTCAGGAAATTTTCCCGTGCCAATGAGTTTGAGGCTCTTTCCTATTTTTCTCTTCTATTAGATTCAGTGTATCTGGTTTTATATGGAGGTCCTTGATCCACTTGAACTTGAGCTTTTTGCAAGGTGATAAATATAGATCTATTTTCATTCTTCTACATAACAAACCACTATTTAGACCAGCACCATTTATTGAATATGCTTTCTTTTTTTCCACTGTATGTTTTTGGCTTCTTTGTAAAATATAAAGTGTCCATAGGTTTGGGTCTTCAATTCTATTCCATCAATTGACCTTTCTGTCTCTGTATCAATACCATGAGGTTTTTATCACTAGTTCTCTGTAGTACAGCTTGAGGTCAAGGATAGTGGTCCCCTGGAAGTTCTTTTATTGTTGAGAGTTGTTTTGGCTATCCTGGGTTTTTTGTTTTTCCATATGAAATTGAGAATTTCTTTTTCCATGTCTGTGAGGAATTGTGTTTGAATTTTGATGGGGCTTGCATTGAATATATAGATTGCTTTTGATAAGATGGCCATGTTAATCCTACCTATCCATGACCATGGGTGATCTTTCCATCTTATGAGGTCTTCTTTGATATCTTTTATTCAGGGATATGTAGTTCTTGGCATACAGATCTTCACTTGCATAATAGAGTTACACTCTTGGGCATATACCCAAAAGATGTCCATAAAAAAAGATGTCTATCATATCACAAGGACACAAGCTCCACTATGTTCATAGCAGCCTTATTTGTAAGAGCCAGAAGCTGGAAACAACCCAAATCTCTCTCAACTGAAAAATGGATACAGAAAGTGTGCTTCATTTACACAATGAAATACAATTCAGCTATTTAAAATGAGGACATCGTGAATTTTGAAGCCAAATGGATGGAACTGGAAAATATCATCCTGAGTGAGGTAAGTCGGACCCAAAAAGACATGCATGGTATGTACTCACTGATAAGTGGATATTAACCAAAAAGTACAGAATACCTAAGATACAACCCACAGACCATAAGAAGTATAACGAGCAGAAAGGTCCACTGAGGATGCTTCAGTCCCACTTAGAAAGGGGATGAAAATAATCATGGGAGGCAGAGGTAGGAAAGGATTTGGCTGGGAGAGGAGAGGGGAAAGAAAAAGGAGGAACAGTATCCAGTATGGTGGGAGAGAACAGGAGAGAAGCTCAGAAGGCCAGGAGAATGAATAGAAATAAGCAGCCTCGGGGGTGGGAGGTGAGGGAGCCTCTAGAAAGTACCAGAGACCTGGGAAGTGAGAGACTCTCAGTACTCAATGGAGTGACCTTAGCCAAAATGTCCAACAATGGGGAGAGGAAACTCAAAGAGTCCACCTCCAGTAGACAGGCAGGACCTCAAGTGGAGGGACTGGGTTACTAACCTACATCCAAAATTTCTGACCCAGAATTTTCCTATCTAAATAAACTATAGGGACAAAAATGGAGAAGAGGCTTAAGGAAAGGCAGTTCAATGACCAGCCCAAGTTGGGATCCATCTCACAGGGGCGGGGGAGGAAACCAAGGCCTGACACTATGATGTTACAATGTACTTACAGACAGGAGCCCAGCATGACTGTCTTCTAAAAGGCCCCACCAGCAGCTGAGACAGATGCAGATACTTATACCCAACCATATATGAGGGCTGGCCAGAGGTCCCTGGCACATATATAGCAGAGGTCTGCCTGGTCAGTCCTTAGTGTGAGAAGGTGCACTTAATCCTCAAGAGACTTAAGGCCCCAGGGAGGGGAAAGCCAGGTACTGAGGAGCAGTCTCTTGGAGACAATGTGGAGAAGAAATGAGATGAGTGTGGGAGGAGAGATCTGAAGGAAGGCAACAACTGGAATGTAAATGAATAAAATAATTAAAATTTTAAAAATTTAAGATGTAGAAATGACAAATTCTATTGTCTTTTCTAACATTCATCTTGTAGCATGTGAAGTCCAATAAACATAATGAAAAGACTAATAACTTAGCAAAATAATATTGACCATTTAGGTTTCATACACAAGAAATAAACTGTGAATACATCAGAATTAGAATTTGTATAAACTTTCTTCTGTAAATAAAGTTTTGTCAATACCGTGAGATTAGTAACCTAGGGAACATAATCACAACAGTGACTGTGCTATGTCATTTTGATGCCATTCTTAATTTTAAAAAAGTTTATGCTCATCACAGAAGAGGTGAAAGAGAGCTAGCTGGCTTTTTTGTTTTGCCAGAGAAAATTTTATTTGAAAACTGAAAAAGCAAAAGACATAAAGGCACCCTCTGGAGTTTGCAGGGTCCTTGTTTTTCTATTAATCATGAATATTCCAAGTACTTTTTATTATGGACCTCATGAGAAGATGTCAGACTACTATGACAAGGCAGAAGAAGCCAGGACAGCTCCAGAGGGAACCGTTTATATGACATTTGGTCAAACTCACAGAAAGCTTAGCACAGTTCAAACTTACTTAACATAGACTACTGCAACTCTGCAAACTTTATCTGCGACTGGCAAATGCAGGAAAGACTGTTTAAAAGGAAAGGTTAGAAAAATAACAGAAGGAAAACAGAAACAAAAAGCTTGTTGATTTTGCAGTTCACTTTCTAAACCTTTGGAGTTGGGAGTCCTGGACGATCTGCTCCTTGTGCAAGGCTGTGAAACCTAGGGGCACAGCTTTAAATACTGAAAAACTGAAAGACACTTGTCTTCACATGACACAAAGGCCTCCCTCTAACGGCACTGCCCTGTTTCCAATGTCCAGTGAACAGCATCCTTTTCTCTTTCAGCTGTGAAAAAATTCTGTTCTCTTAGAGATTGCTAACACGGAGTGAAACACAGAAATCCGGCACACTGTTTCCCATGGCAGCGGTGTGAGGCTGCACTTGCTTTCAGAACCAGTAATGAAAGGAAACTGCACATGCTCTTGGTAGGTTGGGGATATCAAAGATCTACTAACCTCCTGAATATTTAGAAAGTTGTAATTTGGTCTCAAATTTTTGTTCCAAAACTTGGCCTAAGATTTCTTAATTATCCTGTACATTCTGTGTGTGAGAGAGTTTCACAAAAGAAAGTCAAGACTATTTGTCTTGTTATTTAGTCAAAGTCGGCAAAAAAAAAAAACCAAAAAAACAAAAAACAAAAAACCCACATCATTTTGGCTAAATATAGATACTATTATGCCTTTCTGATTTAATAAATGTTAACTGGAAGGTGAGATGTTGCAGATATTTATAGCTGATGTAGACCAGGCCTAGTTGGCAATATCTTAGTGTTTGTGCATAGAAGCCTGTGAAAATCCTGATACTACACAGTCAGAAAACGTCACCTCAGGAACTCTACTCTGCCTGAAATGATGTGATGCTTGCACTGTAGCATGCTGAATCCTATACTAAAGCTTGAACCATGAGTGACTGTTCAGAGATAGGAACCCTTTAGATTATGGCTGAATGAGGTCATGAGGGTATGACCTAATCTGTTAGGACCCATGTCATTATGAAAAAGAACAGACCATGTGAAACTGAATTTCAAAGCCATCTGTGAGTCAGAAAGAGGGCTTCCTCTACAAACCAGTGCTTTGGGCCAACAGAACTATAAGGTAAGTTGTATTCTTTAAGTCACCTGAGCTGTTGTGTTTTGTTATGTCAGTGTGGCAGATGAATACTGCTAATAAGAACGCCAGGATTGTTTCCATTATATGTTTGCATTCCATAACTTCAGGTCCATTTTATTTCATTTGTAAATTTTTAAAATTGTTCTTTCAAAACGTCATGTACTTCAGACATGATGCACTCTGACCATATCCCTCCCTTATTTTATTTTATCTCCTTTTCTTTCCCAGTGAGCTTATTCTTCGAAGCAAAGCCCTCTCTCATTCCCATGTCTTTTGTTGTTTGTTTTCCGGGTTCAATTAGGGTTGCTTCCATGAGTATGGGGGGTGGGTAGGGGATTATTTACTCAAGCAAGGATAACTTACCAGCAACTATACCACCAAGGAACATAGTACTGGTCCCTTTTCCCAGCGGCCATTAACTGATTACAGTTCGTCTGGGAAGGAGAGTACAATCTCCTCGCCCATCAGGGGAGGATGCTGATGGGTCCATGCTTGGGAAGGTCATGTATAGGCAGCTATTGCTGGTGTGAAATCATGGATACGGAGTCATGTAAACACATAAGATAACAGTCCATAGCACACCTTCTCATCCTTTGGCCCTTACATTATCTCCTCCTCGTCCGTGATGCTCCCTGATCCTTGGAAGTGGTAAGATAAATGTCGTGTTTAGGACTAAAGCATTGGACAGTCGTTTCTTATCATCACTTTGACCAGCTATGAGTCAGAGCACTAACTGCTGACCATGGCAAATAGAAGCATTCTCTGCCTGAGGCTGAGGGAAACAGTACTCTATTTAGAAGAAAGATTGACTATACGTCCATTCAACAAAGCAGCAATCGTCAGGCTACCTCCTAGTTTAACAGTAAGCTCCAGGCTTACAGCATTCATGAGCTGTCACCCATGCAGGGAAAGGCTTTGGGGGTATATCTGTCTGTGAGTTATGTCCACGTCTGTAAGGAACCCCTCTCCCACACTCCTGTAAGTCACACTAATAATCTCTTTAGTTCGCTGAGTTGGTCTGGCCATTTTCTCTACTTTGACCACCATTGGTTCCCTATCTGGGATGAGTAATTATCTGTTCATGCTTCCCCAGGCACAGTGCCACAACAAAGACAGACAGGGATAATGGTTCAGAAGATCAATAAGTAGCCAGAAGCCCTGTGTGACATGAAATGAATAGGCTCTACTTTAGATGACTGTTTAAAAGTAAAAATGAAATGGTGTCTTCAGCAGGGGACTTAGCTTAACATAGGACAAAGGAGTAAAATGGAGAATTCTATTTAGAATGGGTATTCTGATGGGATACGGATACAGAGGCCTGGAGGGCATACAAGAATGATCTATACAAGGGGGCAGGAATTAGACCGCAAAATAAAGATGGCTCAGAACTGTCTACCAAATTCAAAACTACAGCCAGAAGTCAATGGCATCATACATCGTGTAAAGTGTGTGTGTGTGTGTGTGTGTGTGTGTGTGTGTGTGTATGCACGTGCACTCACACACATGCACGCATGCAAATATATAAGACCACCAAATATGTATCAAATGAAATAACTTACCACATACCGGCATTTTATAATGAATCGAGTTCAAGTAGCACTCTAGGTACTCAAAGAAGTTATTAAAAGACTATTTCCCCTTACTCTGTGAATCTATCCAAGCCAAAGAAACTTAGTGGATAAAACTTCTATCACTCATTTAACTTAATAAGTGTGAAAACACAGAAGAAAATATTTCCAAGTACCTATGAGGCAGCTTGTTTGACTGTCTTCTCCAGACCAAAAAAAAAATTACCGTGACCAGCTTCCCAAGTGTCCCAGCAAGGAGTCCAGGTTTTGGTGATGTTACGAAGACTTTGGGTAGCAAGTAAGTTACTCAATGCATGTGATTTATTGCTAGTGGTGAAGAAAACACTGTCTGCAGATTGTCAAATATTATGACTCCTGACTTGGCAATTAAATGTTTAATTGAATAATTTGTTTCTATTGTGTTTACTTCAAAGCTGTATTTGAAGTGGCTCCATTTTGGTATAATGCAAATTATTTGTACAGTATAACTTCCATTTTATGTGTTCTAATAGCTTCATAAAATAATGAGAACTTTGCCATTGTACTTTTAAAACAAAAACAAATGTATATTCTTGTTTATAAAGACATCTTTAAAATATTTCCTTTTTTATTCAATACATCCTGCTTCCTTTAGCCCTTGTAGCTCTTTGTCACCCAGACCTGTATAACATTGCAGGGCTCCCACCTGCTACATAATTTTAAATACCCCTACACTTTTATGACACAAAAATTAGCATCTTCAATGAAACCGCCCTACTGAATTCCTACTTGGACACCTAGCTGTCTTCTGTCTTCACTTGAATTTCCACATGGCATCTACTAGTTAGTTTTCTGTCGCTAGATCACAACATTTGGGGCTGAGTTACATATATACGGAGCCTCGCTTAACTCTGAGATTGGAGGCTGGAAATCCACTCTCTTGGCCTCATTGGTGGCCTCTGGCGAGGGCCTTGTGGTAGGAATGTCAGCAGAAGGAAACACATGGCAAAGCAGCAAGCAAGGTAGAATAAGCAGTTACACTTGCTTGGTTTTCTTTTATGTAAGAACTCACATGTGAACTAAGTAGGGTTCTGTAAGAACTATCACAGCACTCCTAATTGCTTAACAATACGCTGCCCCCCCCACTCTTAAAATTTCTACTACCTAGTATCATCATAAATACTAAGAAAAAGCCTTTCCAAAGGACACTGTTAATATGACAAAACAGCATCCTACAGATTGGAAAAGAATCTTCACCAACTCTACATCTAACAGAAGACTAATAAGTTAAACTCCAACAATCCAAATAATCCAATTAAAAAATGGAGCACAGAACTAAACAGAAAATTCTCATCAGAAGAATCTCGAATGGCTAAGAAGCACTTAAAGAAATCTTTGAAGTCCTTAGTCATCAGGGAAATGCAAATCAAAACAACTCTAAGATTCCATTTTACAATGGTCAGAATGGCTAAGATCAAAACCTCAACTGATAGCACATGGTGGTGAGGATGTGGAGAAAGAGGAATACTCCTCTATTGCTGGTGGGAATGAAAACTTGTACAACCACTTTGGAAATCAATTTGGCAGTTTTGCAGAAAACTGAAAATAGTTCTACCTCAAGATCCAGCTATACCACTCCTGGGCATATACCCAAAATGTTCCACCATTCCATAAAGACACATGTTCAACTGTGTTCATAGCAGCATTATTCTTAATAGCCAGAAACTTCAAATAACCCAGATGTCCCTCAACAGAAATATAGATAAAGAAAATGTGGTACATCTCCACAATGGAATACTACTCAGCTGTTAAAAATGGGAGGATGAGGAAAGGATTGTGAGAGGGGTGACTGGGAGCAGGCAGTGAGTGGGATGTAAAGTCAATAAGTAAAAAATTAATAAAAGAAAAACTTTCAATACATGAACTGTTGAGGAGACACACTGAAACCATATCAAAATACAGCACAATATCAAAGTTGACATGTCTAAAATATGAACTCCAGAGTCTCCACATTACCTTCTTCTCCATTCTTTATCTTATCTCCAATGATCAGAAAGTAATTTTCATTTTATCTTCAAAATATAGCCAAGCACTCCTCAGAACATCAAATGCTGTTGTCATGGTGAAAAAGACACCATGCACTATTTGGCTAATTTCAATAATTGCTATCCTTGCTTTCACTCTTATTCAAATATTAAACTATTGTGGTTATGTCCAGAAATGTCTTTTTATGCCAGATTATTGTCACGTTTCTAGACAAAGCTCCTCATGCTTCATATGTCAAAAATGGCCAGTACAAAACAGTCAGCCCTGAAAACATTCATATAAGTAGCATTATATGGAGTGAGAAGGTTATATTTAAGAATATATATAAGCATGCAGTAAAATTTAATGGAACAAAAGGCCATGAATATGAAGAAAAGCAGGCAGGGGTGTATGGAAGGTTTTGGAGGGAGGACTGGGAAGGGAGAGATGTTGTAATTAAATGATAATCCCAAATCTCCAAAAAAATAAATATAGTGTCTCCATAATGACCTGCCATAAATCTGGCCCATTGTTCATTTCTGTGAACTCATCTGCCTTTAGCCCACGTCACTTCCCTCCCTCAGTACAGGCTCTTCATTGTTCTACCTCAAACGCCAGCATTTTTGCTGCCACCCAAGGGTGTCTATTCCTGCCCCTGCCCCCACTTTGAAATACTGTTCCATGCTTACTCTAGGACTGGATACCTCAGTTTTTTATTTTTTCTCAAACATCAAGTTCTAAATGAAGTCTTTCTTGATCATTCTTTTAATAATGATGAGCCCACCCCTCATACCAATCTTTCTCCTTAATGGGTTTAACCTGTCTCCAAATAACCTATCACAATCTTTCATATTATATGCATTATAATTTATTTTCTACACTCTTGCTTTTAAACATAAGCTATGTGGACAGTAAATTTTGTTTGTTTTAATATTTCTATATTCTCAGATTTGGGGCAGAGATGGATATCTAGCTGGTACAAGTTGGGTACAAGTTGGGCTGGTTATTGGTTAGCTATTCTCTGCTCCATCCCTAATCTCTGTATTTCTTATAGACAGGATACACTTTGGGTCGAAAGTTTTATAGGTGGGTTGGTGTCCCTATCACTCCACTGGGGTTTCTACCTTGCCACAGAAGGCAGCCTCCCCAGTCTCCACATTCCCAATGCTGTGTGTCACAGATAAGGGCACACCCATTGATTCTTGGGTGACTCTATCCCAGGTCTCTGTCTGTTTCTGGAGATGTCCCCTACCACCCCCGTGTCATGTACAGATTTCCATTCATTTCTCATGCCTACCTGGCTATCCCTCCTGTCCCTCATCATACCTGACCCCTAAGCCCCCACTCCCCTCTTTATCCTCTCTCCCACACAGTTCGCTCCCTCCATCTGCCTTCCATGACCATTCCATTCCTTCTTCCAAGTGAGGCTCAAGCATCCTTGCTTGTGCCCTCCTTGCTGTCCAGCCTCCTTGGGTCTGTGGAGTGCAGCATGGGCATCCTGCAGTTTATGTATTAGACAGTAACAGACAATAAATGGATAACGTATAATTCCCTGATTGTAAGTTGCTGATATATACTGATGAGTACCAAATTCACATGTAGAGACATACATGCCAATAGCAGGAAAGCATCAGAGAAGATGCTTAAGGCCTTAAGCCACATGCTGCAAGAATAAATAGATCCCTCATCAGCACCTATTTCTTCTTCATGGTCTCTTAAGGTTTACACTCAACTTTTGTGGTCCAGTTTCCAATACATTTTATTGCATATTTATGATTACTCAGTTTTGGGTTTTTATAGTGTTGTTTTTGTTTGTTTTAGGCAATATTAGAGAGTGAAACCAGAACATTCTTATGTGCTAGACCAGTGTTCTATCACTAAACTGCATCCCTGGCTTCTCCAAGCTTGCTTTTACATGGGACTGTATTTTTGCTTTTGAGAATATTAATCAAAAATTAAAAAAAAAAAAATAGAGGCCAGGAACTTGGAGAGAGCAAGCTGGGATACATGGGAGTTTGGAGGAAGAAAGGGAAAGAGGAAATGATATAACTATATTATTTTTCAAAATAAAGTAAACAAAACAACTTTTTAAAATAACATTAAATAGAGGGATGAGGAGGTAGCGCCACCTATAATGGCTTGTCCCGAAAGCAGCAGGATGTAGACTCAACCCCCAGAACTCTTGTGAGAAGTTGGATGTGGAAGTATACACGTGTAAGCACGGGAAGTAAAGTTGAGAAACCCTGTCTCAAAACAGTAACAACAATAAAAATAAATTAATAATAGATGGCCATCCTGAAACGTGAGGTTGATTTCTGACCTCCACATGCATGCGTGAATAGAATGCGAAAATGAAGGAGAAAGATAAGTGAAAATCCAGTATACCGTTCTTCGCTTGGTTCTTTGTACGAACTTACAAGCAGTTTTTACATATGCATCTTCATTTTTCTTTCTTACATTTTAGGCTTCTTCACTTAAACTCTGGACCCTTTTCACATGTGTGAATAAAGCCATAAAAATATCTGTGCTTGGGAGTTAGTAGGATATTTTGGTGGTGACCTGCTCTTTATTTTGTATTATTCAATCCTAAAACATGAAGTATTTGCTCTAGACATCAACCCCAATAGTGGCTGCCCCTCATATTCAAGCTGAACCCTCTGTTTTGAAGACCTGAACATGGCAGTGTTTTGTCCCAGTGTGTTGCTGCCTCTGGCTGATATCCTTTCTGTATTTCTTTGTCTTCCATCTGGAAATTTCCAGTTCCTCTTCTTTCCAACCTTCTTTTCACTTCTGGTTTTCATCACACCTGGCATCTCTGAGTCTTGAGCCTCTCTGGGATTCTGAAAGCAGATTATCCCACACCCAGATCCTGCAATCCTCCAGCCTGCCTCTCCCAGCATCCCTTTCCAAACTGTCGCATAAAGCTTTGGAAAACTGCCAAACACCAACAACCACCGCCTGTTATTTAAATCATTGTTTACATTTTTCATCCTGTTCACTGAGGAGTCTGAACAGTAAAGGGCACAACATGATGTGTTTTGTGTGCCACCTCCAACTGAACTTAATCTGAGGTACGGTGAACGAAAATACTGTCTATTGTTTAAGCAAAATGTGTTAAAAAGTCTAGATAACTGGAACATACTGCTGATCGAATGGATTAAGACGTAGAAGAAGGGACAGTCACTCTAAAACTAGAAGAGAAATGAAGCAGAGCCATGGTGGGTGAGGAGGCATGTCTTAGGTTAGGCATTCCCAAATATACTTAGATACATTTGCCTGAACATGGAGAGAAAATTCTGATGACTCTTGAACCTACGGTGTTTATGATATGCAAGATTCATATGCAATTCATGATATCTTCTAATAGTTTTGTTATTTGAAATTTCTCTGTAAATATGAGTAACGGAAAGAAGTTGGGCACTCATTACCCACCATGTGATGCTGTAGAAGAGTGGCAAAGGAGGGCCTCCTATCCATCACATTAAACTTGGTAGGTTCACAGTGCTCTTGAGATGTCCTACATGGATTCTCCAAGTCAGGCATGCTAATAACCAATGCCCATTTTAGCATTTAATCTGCTCCCAGTCTAGATGCAAATGCCAGGCAGTCCTTTAATGTAAACATTCAAAGTACCACATGCATCATCCAGCCATCTTTTTTCACTCCCATTCCTCATGGTGTCTCTGACTTCAGCTAATAATGCAAACATCATTTTGAAATTAATCATCAACAGAAGAGTGTGAATTGTTTTAAGTTGAATTAACATCTCTGAAGATGACTAATGGAAAACACCAACACGAACAGATGTTTTCATTTGCCGAAATGTGTTACATCCCTTCAAACAAATCTCATAATCTACCCCCACAATTTCTAGTGCTTAACAAGTAATCAAGTAAAATATAATAATTTAATTACATTATTTTTCAAACTTATTGTTGTACCACATTGTTCTCATTCAGCTTGGTTTGACAGCCTTTTCAGTGTAAAAGGATATTAACAATAGTGGCTTTAGCTCCAAAAGGCATTAAATTTCTGCCATATAAAACAAACCAACCATCAGATATATTTTACAATAGAATTTACCCTAATAGCAGCATGTTAACATAACTTAGCTAGTTCCATATAGAATACCCATGGCCTTTACAAACCTAAGAGACCAATAAATTTCTCAGAAGAAATTCTAAAAGTAATTCCATCCTCATCTCTTTCCCAGAAATGGCAGTAGCCAGGAAAAGCTAATTTGGATCCACATGTCCTATAATTTATTCTGTGGGTGGGTACACAGAAAAGGGAGTATGGAGTAAAATGAATAGCTGAAGTTCTGGTGGTCCCGACAGGATGATGTAATTGACTGAAGGTTCTCCACAGAGCCAGGCGAAGGTTACATATTCCTTTAGTTAAAGTGTAGAACACAGGTTATAACGCACATCATAGTGTGTGCACCATCATTTCAAGGCTGCGCTCCCAGCAAAGGAGGACAGGTTTCATTGTCTCAGGACTAAAATGGCATTAACTACCAGAACAGCATTCCTTTAGGTTAAGATGTGCTAAGCACTTCTGGAAATCACTGTTTAGTTCTGCCACTGCCTTGTGTTTTCCTGTCTAATGAGCTGGAATTGTGTACCTCCATATCAGAAGACAGAAGGAAGGTGGAAGGTAACATAGATACACATCTAGTTGTGTACTGCAGGATCTAGTAAATAATCAGTTTCCCAAGCAAACTTTTCCAAGATGGAGGCACATAATTTAGAGCCACTGAGATCTACTCTGTCTCTGGATCATCATCATGTGGGTGTAGTCAGATCTTAAATTAGGCCCCAGTTTTGCCAGTAGTAAGGTTTTGTAGAGTAATGAAGAAAAGTGAGGAGGGTATTAGGTGAGCCAAAGCCCTCTAATGCTTTGACTTCGATTGTGTAGAGCATCATTGAAAGGCAGAAGAAGAAGCTGAGTGGTTCCAGTGGTTAACAGTGGGTAGTGCTCCTGCATAGGAAGGACCCTAATATGGTTCCTCAAATACATATCAGGCAGCTCACAGCTAATGTCAATGCCAGCTCCAAAGGTCCAACATGTTCTTTTAGCCTCCAAGTACACATGCACTCACATGGGCACATACAGGCATACACATATGACCATACTTATACACACACACACACCATATCCACACACATACCCGTACATAGCATACCCATACTTATACACACTCACCATACCCACACACATACCCACACACACCATACCCATACTTATACACTCACCATACCCACACACATACCCACACACACCATACCCATACACACACACTCACCATACCCACACACATACCCACACATACCATACCCATACACACACACACACACACACACACCATACCCACACATACCATACCCATACACACACACTATACCCACACACATACCCACACATACCATACCCATACACACACACTATACCCACACACATACCCACACATACCATACCCATACACATACCATACCTATACACATTCGTGTGACTAAAACTAAAAATTTAAATCTTTAAAATGTGGAAATTTTAATCTATTTTGTTAAATGGCGGAAAGCAAATTTTAAATCAAAACTTTAATTTCAACAACAACAACAACAACAAAATGTTTTCAGTAGATGGTATCACCTAAACTATGTATCAGATAGGATTATCAGTACTGAGTTTTTCAGTACTAAGTAATATAAAAATCATTTTTCCAATGGAAAAAGAGTAAGTAAATATTTAATGCACCCATATTTAATTGTACTAATAGACCCCCATTATATACTGACTTGGGTGAAAATAAGCTAGGTTCTTCTTAGCCCCAGAACCTGAGTATGCTTAGGAACCGACATTGAAAAGCGTTATAGGCAATAACATGGTGCATGTGCTAGAAGGAACTTGGACACATGGAGACATGGGGAATGAGAGTAGAGAGGGAAGAGCATCGGAGTGTGGCCATCTGCAAACCCAGAACAGAAACTAATCCCACGGACGTTGTCCTTTTGAACTTCCATTTCTAGATGTAAATCGTATTTCCATGGCTTAGGAAGTCCCGGCTTCATGAAGAAAGCTTGCTCCTAAGACCCTGCTGTTGTTGTTCTTGTCACCCCACCACTTCCTGCCTTGTTGGTCTCCCCTGACGAGTGACAAAGAAGTTCATCACAGCCTCTGCCATGGGAGCACAGGGATCTTGTCATAGTGATGACGCTACCATAAAATGGACTTTGGTAGTATCTCTTGGTACTCGATGAGAAATGTACAATTTTTCCTATACATTATGTTTATAATATAAAAATGATACAAAAATGTCAGGAAAGACCTTGTAATATTTAACATGAGACTTTTTCAATTTTTTCAGTCTTTTATTAAAAAAATATGTGGTTTTATGTTTGAAATGGAAACAGGCAAATGTTCATTAAGACTTTGTAATGAACACCTTTAATTTTTCATAGCATAATCACTGATAAATCTCATTCAAACATGCAGGTGATCACAAATAAACATTTTGTTGTTGTTGGAAGTCTTTTTCTTATAAAGTTATCAGAACTCAAAACTTCCATTTAACTTAAAATGTAATAATTCTTAAAATTAAATTTCTTCAAGCTTTTCCTTTAACTACAAATATTACTTATGAAATTAGTTGCATTTGTCTATTCATTCCTTCACTCACTCATTCATTCATTCCCTGTGGACAGAGCAGTGAGCACATATGGCAGTCAGAGAATGACTTACAAGAATCACTTCTGTCCTTGACCGTGTTAGCCCCAGGGACAGGGCTCCGGTCATAGACTTAGCAGCACGTATTGTCACCCACTGAGCCATTGCACTAGACCTTTAACTGTGAACAGTCTTGTGGGGATGCTGTTGTCAAGCCGCCACGTATTAGAAATTACCAAAGATAATCTTCAAATGTATCCAGACATTGCTTTCCTCTTCTCAACAATGGCGAGAAGAATGAGGAGAGGAAGCACTGGAGAGCAGGGTTCACACTGACTCTCCTGCTCTTCCAGTACATAGCAAATGCTGTACTCAAGCTTCTTGGAAGCTGAAAAGATATTATTCAAGTATTATATTTTGAAAGTCAATAGCACTTTCATTAAACTATACAAATACACAAGGCATGAAATCAGACCCTGTCTTCATCTTTGTCTGTCTCTGTCTGTCTCTCTACCACCCCTCTCAGAGGCCACTCATCAATTACTTATTTCATTAACTATTCAATATTGTACCTTGGACAATCAATATATCACAGTGTGAAATGCTCTGATCTGGGTTCTTAGCAAACCATGTAACAGCTTGCCTGTTTCTCTAGTCACCATAATTCTAAACTTTTCAGTGAGGAACAAGCCACACACCTTGGTGAACAAACATTGACTCATGTAAACACCTCATAATGTTAAAAAAAAAAAAACATTTCTGAACTGCAGGATTTAAGAAGATTTGAAGGAAATCTTTGTGTGTGTGTGTGTGTGTGTGTGTGTGTGTGTGTGTGTGTGTGTGTACATATAGAGAGTTGTATATTATATGTACATAACATATATTTTTATTGTAGCCTAACTATGCTATCACTACAAAAACATATCTGCTGACTCCTTAATATTTAATCAATCTCAAGTTTTTATTCTTTTTGAGTCCCTTTTGTGGGACATCTGGGCCCAGGGGAAAAAATGGTTAAAATGTCATTTTCTGGCTCTTCACCCCTTGACTTATTTTTTAAGTAATTTCTAAGATTTTTAGAATCAAGCAGCTGAATTAGGACAGGAAAACTGATGAGCCAGTGCTGCCCTTGGAGCCCTGCCTGCTGCCTGGATCAAGCTGGCGCAATCCAGGGGCAGCAGCAGTTTGGCTAGTCCTGCGACAAAGCCTCTGTGCCCTTAAGAATTGAATTCAACAGGTAGCAAGGTACTCCTCTCTTGAAATTACAGTGAAGGAAGTATGGAAATTTTTGTCTATCTGGGTTTTTTTAATTGTAAAAATGTGTGTGGCCACTGCATGTTTATTTCTGACCAGTCTTCAATATTTAAGTTTACTATGTTCTACATGTCTGGGTATTAGATTATTGGTTTATAAGTTACTGGGTATGGTTAAAAAAAAATCTGTAACATCTGTAACAAAAAGTTAGCTTAAAACCTGTAACTCAGGGTTGGAGTCACTCTGTGCAAGAACACATCATATGAGTCAACCTAAGGATATGGGATAATATTTGTATGCAATTCCTGTCCTAAAAATCAGACTTACAAAAGATAGGATTTAAAACAATGTTTCTTTAATGAGGTATTAAAGCTGTACCTTCATGTATTCGTATACAAGAACTTTCCTTGCTGGCAGTCAGACTTTGAAACAAGAAAACAAATGCTGTAAACTCTCATTGAATGTTATTTAAATACGGATAATTTTGAAATTGTTTCACACTGTTCTACTATCACTTTAGGTTGTTCGATCTCATTGCTCGTTAGGAACATGGGGTGCCACTCACCCTATTCAGACTCAGGCACGTGCGTAAAGTCCAGGGTCAAAAAAAAAAAAAGATTATTGACTTAGAAACTGTGGAATAAGGTTAAAACTCACAACTCAGGGTTAATAACTGAAAG
Source organism: Arvicanthis niloticus (assembly GCF_011762505.2). Taxonomy (NCBI): domain Eukaryota; kingdom Metazoa; phylum Chordata; class Mammalia; order Rodentia; family Muridae; genus Arvicanthis; species Arvicanthis niloticus. The sequence continues at coordinate 25,050,545 of NC_133435.1, forward strand.
TCCATGCTCAGGTCATCTTAAATCATGATTCCATTCTGAGATGTAACCAACACATGACTAGTCATCATTTTGATGAATGGTCGACCTCTGCATGCTGCTTGTTTCTGCAGAATAACTGCTCTTTGCCCTTGCACCAGAGGGTGTGAGGTGGGTACACAGGACACATTCTTCAGAACCTAGGGCTGCCAGCACAGGAACTGTGCAAAATGCATAGGAGCAGGTCAGGCTGCAGCGATGCAGAAATACTGCAAAATAGGCCACCTTGGATGTCAGGCCAAGGAGTTAGAATGCATCACTAGAAGCCAAAACTGTGAGTGAGTTAGGAGATGATCTTGGTATGATTCATATTTGAAAAGAATATTAAACTCGCAATAATATAGAAAACTGGATAGGAAAGTGAAAAAATGGGACAGGAAGGGAGGGAAGGAGGTGCCAAAAATGTAAGTAAGAATTGTTAGACCCACCATCAGCAACCAGCATAAAAGGGAAAAAGCCCTAGTTAAGAAGAGGATGAAGCTACTTACAAGAAAAGTATCAGTAGGTAAATTAATAGAATATGGTGATTAATTTTATAGAGTGAAGTGATGTAAAATGAATAGTAGAAAATTAAGACATAAATAGCTTAACACTGTTGAGAAATTAGAAAAACCACTCCACTTAAAATGAAAATAAATCTCAAATGAAATGTTGAAAATGCTATTATTATACTTTAAATATGAAAGGAGAAACACTACAAAAATATTCAAGTGAATAAACTGACAAGCCACAGGTTTATGAGAGATGAAGTAATGTACCTGCCATTTCTTTTAAGATATTTAGTGGAAAAAGATTAAAATTTCCTGAACTCTGTTGGAAGTGGACATAACAATCATAAATCTCAGTCAGATAGGTAAAGGGAGAATAGTTATTTCTAATAGAGGAGTTATTAAAATTAAATCATCTCTGTTGGTTGTTTTCGATTAAAAAAATAAAAAGACAAACAAAAGAGTGAAACCGAAGAGAGTAAGTGAAATAAGTAATAAAATAAAACCTAAGCCAGATGAGGATTTATTTCTAGGTGAATGAATTTTCCAATTTGGTTAAGAAAGAAATGGAGTAATTAATAAGGTATCTTTTAAAAAAAAAAAAAGAAGGGTAAGTAAAGAAGTTAAGAATTATTTACACACACACACAGGAAAAGGGGGCAGACTGTTGGCATAGGAATGACCTGTGGAAGCTGATCAGGAGGCATGTAAATAGTGTGGTGCTGTTCCTCAGGTCACCTCGTTCAACGTTCAGCCAATCCAGCAAAATCTGTGGACTCGGGTTCAGTAAGAAACTTTGTCTAAAAAAACAAGGTAAAGAGTAACTTAAAAAGACACTTAATACTGACCTCTGTCCTACACACACACATTCACACATACATACACACTCATACACATACACACAGACACACATAGACATACACACTCACATACACACACACACACATGTACTTATGCACAGGTGTACACACACTCACACAGGCATACACACACCTAAACACAAGTATGCACACACATGTACTTATGCACAAGAAGTATATACACATACACGCACACTCACACAGGCATACACACCTAAACACAAGTATAGACATATATATTTATGCACAAGTACACACACACACATACTCATGAACATAGGCACACAATGCACACATGTATTTTTGCACAAGCATATACACACATATACTCATGCACAAGTGCACACACACACATGCACACATAAAATACACGTGTTACAATCTGTGTCTTATACCTTCTCTCCCGACTTGCACTCTACCAACTTCACAGACATTATTTCATCTTCACCATGCTCCCTTGTGAGAACTCAACTAAGGAACATCGATGCCAAAGACGTGGGTATTCTGGCTTCTGCCATCTCCTGTCAGTGTCTATGACATTAAGACAGACTAACCTACCAATATGCAAGTAGAGTCCAATCTCAGTTCATTTACATTTTTGAAAGACCTTTATACATATGCAGCAGAACTAGCAATGTAGTAGTCACCCACTTCCACCCAGGACGTTATTAAATAACATCTTAGAAAATGCATTTCCACTTCTCTTCACCTAGGTGATATTTATTTGCACGGCATCTTTGTATGATTCACCACATTTATTTGACATCTATCACAATGTTTTGTTCCTGACTAGCTCTACTGTCCTAGGAAAAGGAGAAAGGTGCATCGAAAAAGCTACTAGACTGCATGAAGATGACACAAAGATTTGTACACAACAAATACAATCAGTGTAAGAAAAAAATGCTATTTTTCATCATCCTAAGCATTTAACATTATTTGCTACACAACAGCTAATTGATTCAATTCCAAAACATCAACACCTTCATGTGATAAAAATGGCACCAGGGTGGCCCAGAGAAACACATCCAAGTGCCCATTCTAATCCCAATGTGCGAGCCACTACTATAAATGAACATGTGATGGTGAGGTGGGAAAGAGGGAGTGTGTGGTGGAGAGATGGGAGAGAAACCAAGTAATTCCTGTACTGTGGAGAGAGATGGACCTGGAGGCATGATGACATTGAGGAACAGGGGGATATGAGGAGCCTGTGCAACCACCCAAGGATATGGTGATATCTGGGGTCTGGCCTGACACCAAGGGCCATGTCTGAGTATATGGTCCTGCTACACCTGTGTTGATGTCTGTGGCCTGAGTTACCACCAAAGGCTATGACGGATGTCCATTGTCTGGGCTGTGACCCTGGGCCATGTTGATGTCCAAACATTGTGCTGAACTAGCCCTGCCCCTTGTGTGGTGGTAGTAGTGGTGTGGGCAAGGGAGAGATGCCCTGCTCCTCCCTAGCCCCTGCCCCTTGCCAACTTCAGGAGAGCTGCCCCCAAGCCCATGAGAGCAGGAACTGGCCCCACCCCTCACCTGCTGAAGCACCTGGGAGAGTTGGCCATGCACCTTGCTTGGGCAGCACAATAGAGCTGACCCTGGTGGCTCGGTGCAGGAGAGCTGGCAGGCTAACCAACTCAGCTTCCACCCAGGCCTATATTAAGGGCTTTGAGTTGGGCCACCCCAACATCTACTCCATCAATGAACTGCTGGAGCACATGAAGGGGCCGGCTGTAAAGATCCAAAGCTGCAGGGTCTCCATGACACAGGGCAACAACAGAATACCTGAAGGGAATCCTTGTGAGAATCCAGCATTGATAGCAGCAGAAGTCAGAGGCCTTGAACCAGACCAATGACTCATTACGATGAACATTTGCAAGTAAAGTTGTTTGGGCAAAAGGATACCCTGTGTGACACAAACCAACTTCCACAGCAAGATGGTATTTTTGTTTAGTTCATTTTTACTTTTTGTTTTCTTTTGAGGGGGAGGTTACAACTGTGGAGGGTGGATATGAAAGGACAAGGAGGTGAGTAGGACTGAGGTACACTATATGAAATTCACCAAAAGTCAATAAAAGGAAAAAATTATTTAAAGTTTGTGCTGTACTTTAATGGGCAGGGACGGTGGTACTTTCCAATGAAGACATTCCAGCAAATGAGAACTCTTAGCTAGGCATGGTGGTGCTCACCTTTAACCCCAGAACTTGGGAGATAGAGACGGGCAAATCTCTGGGTTCCAGGCCAGCCTGGTCTACAGAGTGAGTTCCCAGGGCTACCAGGGCTACACAAAGGAATGCTATTTCAGAGAGGGGAGAGACGCTCTCATCTCACCGCTCCATCATTGTGGGTAGGGTGGCTGGGAATGCTGAAAGTTCCTCCAGGCGGGAAGTTAGGCACAGCAGCAGCAGCTCATTAAAGGCCATCTCCATGGTTCCTCGAGGCAAGGCCATCTCCATGGTTCCTCGAGGCACAACCCCAGTGACAGGAGAAAGTCCTTGGGTTTCCAAAAAGGCTTTATTGGCATGACAGATGATGGTTGAATCTGGATGTGCACCCCCCTGAAACTCAGGGCAGACCTGAGTTAAATAGGGAGGGAGAGGGGAGGAGCTGGGAAAGAATGCTTAATTGGCTCTGCCCTCTGGCCTTTAGGCATCTCATTAGTATGTAAATCTCTCTAGGACCTGAGGCCTGTAGTCATGCCCTCTACCTGTGCTCTTTGGGTGGGGCCTACATTGCCCTGAACATGACTGAACAGTGCAGGTCAATGGAGTTCCATGCCATGTGTTAGGAACCTGGATTCTGGGAGAGCTGCGGAATAGATGCCCATCCCTTACAGGCAATGGACACCTGCTGGGTCTCCGAGCTTTCCAGCCAGTGCTTCGACCAAAACCAAGACCCCTTTCACATCATCTCTCAACTCAGACCACACTCTTATCTATGACCGTTCAACATCCTTGCTTACATTCTTACATGTATGGTTGTGAGCCTAGCCCTTAATGGCTGAGCTGTCTCTCCAGCCCTCTTACATTCTTAAAAGGGGGAATGATAAGGAGGTGAGGCATAATGGCAGTCCCTCCCCTTTAAATACAGCTCGGGTTGTGCCCACCAGGCTTCTCAGTGCTCCCAGCCAGCTGTAATGCATATGGTCACACAAATCTCAAGGGAGACAGGAGAACTTGCTATGTTCAGCTACAACCTAGGAACTGCAGCACTACGGAAGAGGAGCAAGCAGAAATCTGAGGACAACCTTCATCCTTTGCTACAGTCTGTTTCTTCGGTACTTGAAATATCCATGCACAACCTGATAGGGAAATGCCTATCACTTCAACAAAAGAGAAATGCTCAGAGTCCCATTAATCACTACATACAGCCAAATACCCATCTCTGGAGATACACAGTCCTTTGTAGTGAGGATAGACATAGTAGCTCTTGGTCTGGCAAACTATAAACTAAATTATAAGCTTATCTGTCTGTCACCATGGTAGATACTCAAGACTTGTAAAGATGCCACATATGGCCATCCAAATGCCCTCAGACATGGAAGGGGTTGGCAAACACACAGTAGTCTCTGGGCCCTGCAGCATTATGTCCCCTAGGCAGGGTTCTATACCATCACCTGGTCTCACTGTAGCATAGGCCTGTTCATTTCTCCTAGCTGGAAACCCCTGACTTATTTGGAGGAAATCTCCTTTGTCTTCCAAATGCCTTATTTCTATCCTTGGCATGGTGCCTTTCTGTATTTTCCTCTCCTTTGTCATTAACCAAGCAGTCATTACAAAGATCACTCCTTTGAGGGGCTGAAATGTTGGGAGCCTACTTCTGGCTGCTCCAGGTTTGGCAGCCCAGGAATTTCCTTAGAGGTTGGACAATTATAGGCTTTTGCAGGGCATATTGTTGTTCTTTGTCCATACAACTCCTTCACAAACTTGGTAAGCTTCTAGGCAATTTGTTTTGGATTAGATCCATATGTAAGAAACTGTAGCCAAAGATCTAATCTAGATGCAGTTTTTAAACCTAAAGGTTCCTGTCTTTTTCTTATTATTCTGTGTTTGCTGTCCATCTCTTTTGGGGAAGCTACATGCAGGCTACGTAAACCACTTTGTTTGGGTGGGAAGGCAATACCCTTAATTTGATTTTCCCTCTGGTCTGGCTCCCAGATTTGGCAGAGCCTCAAGCTTATCTCCTACTGAGGCAGGGGCTTTGAAGCCACTGATTATAACTGCTTTGGTTTGGAGTACAGGAGGAGTTGACTTTTTCAACCCTTAAAGACCTCATATTATAGGACTCTCAGTGAAATTATTTTGCTAACCCAGCACAAAGAGATTTTCTTAGCGGTTCTGTATTCCTTTCCACTTCTGGTTGTCTACTGGCTAACTGTCATCTGAGTCCAGTTTTGTGATAGAATGTTGCTAGGAGAGCAAGCAGCAGTCAACACACATCAAAATCCTGCCCCTCTCCTCTGAGCCCCTGAATGTCTTGGTTTTAGCATGTGGTCTGTTGTAAGATATTTAAAGCTACAGCTTGACTAAGTCTCTCCTCAGTGTTCTTAAGAGCAATCTGTTTCAGATCCCAATCCCTATGTCTCCTCATCCCACCTCCCCAATGGTAAACAGCACATGCCGAATGCCTAGGTCAGGCCTTTGAAGGCATCTTGCATCTGAGAAAAAAATGTTAGTTAAGATACAGGTTTGGAATGCATAACTATGATGCCAACGCAGTAAGAAAAGAAGATAGGCTTAGAAGTCTTTTCTCATTTCCATACTTCTCGGGGCATTTGGGGGGATGCTGGGTTCTTTGCCAAGCAGCTTTGTCATTTCGGGGAACTTGCTCTTTTCTAGGTAGCTCTTGATAAGTATTTCCAGAGCACTTTTCAAAGCAGCGAGATTAGAAGAAGTGACACAAAGAACAACCTTTGACCTTCCTTATCATTAAGGACGGGTCTGAAGGAAGCACAAGTCACATCCAGAGGCACTTAGAACAGCCATCTTTATTTTGTAGACAGAAACATATCCTGTTACAGCAGGGTCTCTAATTACCAGAGAATGAGGGAAAACAGAGTACAGGGCAGAAAGCTATTTTTCTGGCTTCAGAACAAGTGATTTGCTTATTTGTACCTAACATGTTTATATTGAACCAACAGCAAGTAATAAGTTGTCTAGATCATTTGGGGAGCAGTTGCTATTCTAGAGATGTCAATGGGAATCATCTCAATGTATAAAGGTAAAATATTAGAATAAAAATAAATGTGCACTTTACACTTTACACTCACTCAACACTTAAGATACAGTTGACACTGACAAAGTATGAATCAACGCTTGAGCGAACTAACTGCTCAACAAATACTAGTTGAGCATCTACTGTTGGACTCGGCTGCCCAGACTGACCTTGAACTTGGTGTGCAGGCAACACTGCAAACTTGCAGAGATCCTCCTGTTTCTGCCTCTCAAGTACTTAGATCACAGCTATGCACCACCATGCTTTCATCCAGAAACTTTAAAAGAGTTACATGAAGTCCCATTAACCAAAGAGGCCCACGTATCTTACTAGTGGTATTGTAAAAATGAAGTACTAGGTACATTTCATGACTGTCATGACTGTAACACTAAGGAAATTTCAACAAAATTCCTAGTGAACACAGAAAATAAAGTTTTTACAGATCAAAAGTCAAAGAATTTCATAATTTCAAAAAAGCTATAAATTTAGTTATCTTTTTTTACCTTATTGAATAAAACAATTATTCCATGAGCAAAGAAAATAATTGGCTATTATTCTATTATTTTTATTTATACTAAGTTAGTAATCAAATATTCTATATTTAAAATTTTTTAAAAGAACAGATTATATGAAAGTGAGATACATAATGACTTGCTGAAGTTGAGGGTGTTTTTTCAAGTAATTAAATTAATGGAAAGAAAATATTTGTTGAAACCATCAACACTGTTTGTGCTTTTTTTTATAAAAAAAAAAGATTCACTCATCATCCTCAAGAGCTGGGAGAAACAGAACTCTGAATATTAGTCTTTAAGGGAAATCCTCTCAGTTCTGAGGCCTTGTCAGAACCACAATGTATAGCCACGGAAGGTATTAATGCATGGTTAAAGCTGTTATTCTGCATAGTTCATAAGACTTCATGCTCATTGAGGGAAATACCTCTGTACTTACATAAAGCACGTGTTATAATTGCTCAGTCAGTGGTGCATGCTCCCTGACATCATAGGTTCCTTAAAATAACATGGCTCAGCCATTGTTTCCAGGAAATAGCATCTCCGAGGAAATCACACAACTTTGGCTTTCATGAGATCTTTGTATTTGAGAACAGATGAACACACTAAGGTCCATACACAAAACAAAACAACTGCTCGACTCTTGTTGTGTTATGGGAAACTTTTTAAAAGTCTTTTTGATGATAGTGTTTGTGAGAGTGAGCAAAGCTATGTAATATTCTATCAGCAATGTGAATAAGAGTGTAAGAATAATCATCTGTGTGCATGTGTGTGTGCTTGCACATGTGTACACACAGTTGTGTCTGTATATGCCAGAGGTCACTGCTACACACCTTCCTCAATCACTCTCCACTTTATTTCTGAGACACAGTCACTCACTAGACCTGGAGCTCACTAAATTGGCTAGAGGAGCTGTCCAGCAAGCTCTCAAGATCTGCCTGCCCTGGCCTCCCCAGCACTGGAATTACAGACACAGGCTCCTGCACCACAGTGCTTGTTCTTGGGGGAAGGGTAAGAGGGGTGGAGATAGAACTTCGGGCTCATGGGCTTGTACAGCAAGCACTTATCAACCAAGTCATTTCAACCCTAAGTGTTATCTTTTATTATGAATAAGCACTGATGGAAAGAACTTGGTCAGATACCAAGTCGAGCATCCATGCTCCCTGCTTCCCAGTTCCAACACTCACTACCATGCATATGTGTCTTAAAGTAGATTGTCCATTTTAAGAAAAAATAAGGAAAACTATCAACAGTGACAAATGCTTTCTTACACAAACATTCTTATAGATAAAACAGATGAGAGGAAGAACCAGGGGTCACGGCCAGTACTCTATCATCAGAACATAGTTTCCACTGGAATCTCCTCTCACATAGTCTTACCTACAGCTATAGGTGAGATTCAGCACTCATTCATTCATTCAGTCATTCAAAAAGTACCTATATGGTCTTCTAGTGAGCTAGGTACTGTTCTAGGCTTTGGTATTCAAGAAACATCCCTGTGTTCATTGAGCTTACTCTGTAGCAGCACAGAGAACATAACCCATGCTGTAAACACAATCTAGCATCAAAAGACCTAAGGAGCAATATACAGGACCACAGCAGCCTGGACTTCATTAAAGAGACAAGTCATTCTGCAGATGGTGGTTTGTTTGGTTGGTTGGTTGGTTGGTCGGTTGGTTGGTTTGGTTTGGTTTATTGGGGGTGATGGTGGTTTTGGGGTTGTTTGTTTGTTTTTTGTTTTTTGTTCTCAGGGACACATATCACAGCATTCTATAGCTACTGAGCTGATAGAGAACAAAGCTTCAAACATCTCGGGAAATGAGTGGGGACCTACCAGTTGAGGAGGCATCACTTAAGTAGTCTCAGACAATCAGAAGCTAAGGGAAACCACACACCGGCTTTCCCACATAACCAAGTGACTGCTAACTCAGAGAGCTACAAATGGAAAAGTTGCCCTAACTCAAGGGCTACTTTGAACCAGTTATAAGAAATGAAGAAGAGGAAGGAAATAATAAAAAGATGAAGAAGTAAGGAAGGGAGAAAGGGAGCAAGAAGCTATAGGAGGCCAGAGGGAAAGTAGGGATGAGGGAACAGAATAGGAAGCAGAAAAGGAAGGAGGAAGGACTGGTCCTTTGATGGGTGCTTTCTGGGTTGTTGGTGTTCCCCATTACATTAAAAATCTAAAGTTCTGTCTTCTAGGTACTAAACAAAAATGGATAAAAACCCCTGCTCATAAAGTGCCCATTTTAGTGGGGTTATGATCCAGCAATAAATATAAAGTAAGTGAAATACATAGCCTACTTAATATGAATAAATGCAAGTAAGTAAAAGTTGGATGGGGAGGTAGATGAGATAGGGCAGGTACCATGGGGGAAACAAATGCAACTTTCAGTGGATTATCCAGAGGGCCCACTGAGCTGAATTGAGAAAACGACCCTAAGAATGTGAGGAGTAGACCAGTTCAGTGTTCAAGAGGACCAAGTTCCAGGCTAAGGCTCAGGGTCTGGATAACTTCTGGAATACACGAGAAATGGGAAGAGGCACAAGTGGCTGGGGTCCAGGAAGTCAGGCTGCTGAGCTGAGAGGCACTGGCTGTACGGTGTACTGGGAGAGAAGTGAGTGAGTCCCAAGCTGCTTGCCTCGGATTGCTATTTGCTTGCATACAAAATCTATAGGTTGTGCAGATTTGGGACAGACGCTCAGAGCACAGGTTTAGGTGTGGTCGAGTGGACTTGTAAGCAATCTAATAATGAACCTGGAAGGCAGGGAAGAGCTCCAAAGTAGAAACTACCAAGTAGGTGCTCATTAAAACCACATTTAATGTCCAGCTAATAAATCAAGAGGTGGCATGAAGGCAAGCTGCAGATATACAATGACTTGGCTGCACAGGACTTCAATTTTAAGGAATTAAGAGGATGGAGAGGGGAAGGGGAGGAGGTAAATATGAAAGCCAAGTGAAGGAAGGATGGTGGGGTAAGGAAAACAAGTTCAGTGTTGCCACAAGACAAATAACCACTGTACTACAATTGGCCACTGGATTTGATGTTCTGTGACTTTGCCATAACATGCATTTTTTTCTACTTAGTATTTAATGAATTATCAGGCATCGCAACAGTGCCTAGCACATAGTTCATGTTACATAAAAAATCAATAATTCAATTATTCTCATTTATTAATATAGATTTAAAATGAAGAGGCAATTATGCTACAATGATACAGTTCTTTGGGGCAGTTAGATTAAAACTATGAGGGTAATCAAAGCTGCGTGTTGTAGGTAACAGTGGCATAAATCCAGAGAGTAACAGTGTACGGAAAACATAAAAATACAACCTAAAATGTCCATTCCTGTGGTTCCCTTTAACATCCAAATTAGTTATTTTATCCCCAATGCTGCACATTTACAAATGTGGCCCTTTGTATAATTTTATAATGGCATAGTACTAATTACAATTTTTAATCAAAACTCAAAAGACTGAACTAAAATCTTAGTAGTAATAAACATTTGATAGCACGCTCACATTCTTTTTCTTTCTTTCTTTTTATTGGATATTTTCTTTATTTACATGGCAAATGTTATCCCCTTTCCTGGTTCCTCCTCAAAACTCCCATCCCATCTTCCCTCCCTGGCTTCTATGAGGGTGTTCCCTGACCCATTCACCCACTCCCATTTACCCTCCCTTGAATTTCCGTACACTGGGGACTTTGAGCCTTCATAGTACCAAGGGCCCCTCCTCCCACTGATACCCAACATGGCCATCCTCTACTACATATGCAGCTGGAGCCATGGGTCCCTCCATGTGCACTCCTTGATTGGTGGTTGGTAGTTTAGTCCCTGCAAGCTCTGGTTGGTTGATATTATTGTTCTTCCTATGGGGTTGCAAACCCTTTAGCTCCTTCAGTCCTTTCTCTAACTCCTCCATTGGAGACCCCATTAGGGACCACCCGGTGCTGAGTCCAGTGGTTGGCTGCAAGAATCCACCTCTGTATTTGTCATGCTCTGGCAGAGCCTCTCATGAGACAGCTATATCAAGCTCCTGTCAAGCATGCTCATATTCTTAAGATCCAATTTTATGTTCATGCCATTATAACTAAATTGAGTCTTTGCTATCTAAATGTTATTTAATATTTTAATAAAGCTGGGTTTATCATTTGAAATGACATAGAATTTCACCACTATAGTCATGGAAATGAATTAATAGGTGAAGAATGATGTTGGCATAGTAGGGTTGCAAGAGAATCATGCACTTTATGACATTAAAGCAGAAATACTCCCACAACATCTCTATTGTGACTTTACACATTTTATACTGAGATATGTGATCATTTACTTCTATACTTATACTCTATACATGTACTTAACTATAGTTCTCTAAGATGATTCATATACTTACAGACAGGCATGCAATGTTTTAGACAAAGAAGCTCAAGCCAGAATTGTCCAGTTACCATGCCCTTAGCTTTACCAAAGCTAATGGACTCATCTAATTCAGATAAATAGATGCAGAGCAATTAGTTAGTCCTAGCTGATGACTGATTTTATATCAGTTGAATACTGGGTACAATAAACAGAAATAGTCCAGAATGTTCCTAGGTCATTTCCCAGAAAGAACTCATCAGGAAAAAGATACTTTGATTTCAACTTTGAACTCTGAACTGTTTGAACTTGTCAAGCACTCATCCCACAAATAACCTTGTGCTCTTTCTGTAAACATAGTTAAATGGAATTGAGCCCAATTTAGAGCAAAAATGTTTAAAGCCAAGAAAAATAGCCATACTCTATATGGAGTGCAAATAATTCTGGAAATGTTAATTTATTGCCATTCATTATTTGATTTTAAAGAATGTGATGTTGCTTTGTTTAAATATTTCTTTCAAGAAAATAGTTTCTATGTTTCTTTATTTGTACATTATTTACCTAAAATAATTAATTCGGTTGGTTAAAAATGAAGCTGCTGTATATAATTCCAAGAATTCATATTCTGTGCCTCCAGCCATTTCTCATAGCCACATGGGTTGCTTAAATTTACACTATTGTTCCCTGAAACTTAACCCTATTCACATATTCACAGGAAACAGTCAAAAGACCAGTCCTGGTCTATTTTCAATTTAAAGTGAAAACCCTAAGATATTGAATGGATAGATGTGGTAACAGAATGAATGTAGAAACTCTATAGAATTTAGAAATAATAACAAAGCAAAGGACATCCTCTGATAAGAGAAACTAACAGAGCCAGGAACAGCATCCAGATAGATGCCATGAGAAAGAAGCACTGGATAAGGTACAGGACCACTTTACCATCACTGACCAAAAGTCATGTGTTCAACTTCTGCAAGTTTTATTTGGCTACTGCTGGTCCTGCAGTAACTTGGTACCTATAATGTTGCTTTATCAATTATCCTCTGAGTTTGGAATAGTGAAAATTCAAATCAATAGTACTTACTAGTTATTGCTTCTTACTTTTCACAGTACATAAGTGAGAAATGATAACTAGGTGGCATTATGATTTAAGACTAAAAGATAAAAATAATAGATGAATCAAGAATCTGAATGCATAAAGAAAAATAAATGTTAAATCTGCTATTAAATATCTAAAATTACAGTGTTTAGCTTGTTCTGCCTTTTATATAAATTCTAAGAATTACAAGATGTTTAAATAAAAATAAAATATCCTAAAATATCATGAATTATAATGTACTCGGGTACTCTGAATGCTGTTTAGTGTGTCCTTGGTTTGGGAAAATATCAACAAGGCTGATGGTGCAATGATCTTGTAAAATGGAATGGGTCTTAATCTTTCAGGAGTCAAGTTAAAATCTAAGTTTAAAAATATGGCACTTTCTCTAGAAATGAGCACATCTAACAGTGACATGCTAGTCTGAGACCATTCGCGCTGACTGGTAAAACACTGAGAGCCCATGCCTGATGGGAACATGTCTTGCAGACAGATGAACAGTGAAGTTACAGATGTGTTATTGCCTTTACAATGTCAGGAAAGAAATGATAATACCCTGGGCACAGTAAGCACCAAAAAATTCTTTTTCTCAATGAAAAACAGCTTAATAGATATTAATACTCTATAACTTGTCTGCAGTGATACACAAAGCAAAATTGAAATGTTAGCAGAACAGAATTTTATGGTTAAATACTGTCCAGAAGGTGTTGCTAACCAAACCTAGGCAGGGCTTCTCTTCCACACAGCTTTCCCAAGCTGCTGCTATACATATGCACACACCAAGAACAGACATTTAACATTTCTTCTGCTTCTTTTCAGCACAAAGTCCCCTTTCCCTCCAAATATATCATACATTCAAAACTGTCTTACTTAGGAAATAACAGCTACCAATGTTTTCATTAATAATCCGTTTTAGAAGAAGCAAACATATTTCCTGTACATTCTGTCTCTCTTGTAAGAAAACGGAGGAGATATCAGTATAAAAGAAAAACAATGTCAGAGAAGGTTTTTAGAAACTTAGAACACAATATGCATTATTATATCCCAACACAAGTAGTATGACTTCTTTGTTACCTGCAGGTACTATGGGGAAGCAGGACAAGGCCATGTACAAGAAGGAAGGATGAGAATGAAGCCATTTGAGTCCAGCAGAAAGTGTCCTGTGGTAAAACCAAGCATAGCCTGTCTAAGCCATGCATTGCAGGCCCACAAGGGGCCCGAGAAAGTGAGAAAGTGGCATGTTGTTGCAGTGGTTCCCCAAGGGGTATTTTCCCCTGATTGTCTGAGACACTCTTTGAGTATGAGACAAAGTGAGTTTGGGAGGTCAGCCTGGGCTACATGGGAAACTTCTTCCTAAAAACCATGTATTTGCTGCTAGAGTCCATTTTGTGCTTCATCAAATAAGAATGTTCCCTTTCTTCTGGATTATTACAACCAGGACAAAATATGAAAACATGAGAAAATAAGTGAACAAAGGAACTTAAACACTGCTCTGTTCCACAGAGAACTGACTCTCATCCTCCATCCCAGCCTTGTGAGCCCAGTGAGGAACGTAACTAGTTTATGTTTGCTGGGCCTCCTGGAGTGTTAGCTCAGACACAGTGAAGTAAAGAGTATGGCATTTAAACCAAAAGGCTTCAAGGAAGAAACACAGCAAGTAAGCTTAGAGCTTTGAAACAAAAGTTACGGTGTTGTGGGATATGGTTCTAAATACATGTTGAGAATATATGCAAAACAGCACTGTTTTTTTTTAAGGAAATAGTCAAAGTGAAATTAAAATTTTTATTCTTCATTCAGATTAGGAAAGTAATTAGATAGATAGCTTTTAATGAGTTTTATATGGGGGCATGTGCGTGATATAAGTTCTGTGGCAGACCTGCTGACGCCTTCCCTTCCTCCACCCCATCTCCAGCTGATCACGGAGATCTTCTCTTCCAACATTCTTCCCCATGTATCCTTTTGTCTCCATCCCCAACTCCAGCAGGAATCCACTGGGAATACACTGGGCAAGCTCACCAGAAATGCAATTAAGCCAAGGAAGCAGGTAGACCATCTGCAGTTCTTCACTAACCATCCCAGACCCAGAAAGACATATATGGTAAGTATTTGCATATATGTGAAAACTAGCTATTAAGTCAATGATAAGCAAACTACAATTCATATGACCACAGAAGTTGAATATAGAGTAAGAGACTGGGGGAACAGATTTCCCTAGGATGAAGAAATATCATAGTTATGGATGGACTGGTGTTTTTGGAGAAAGGGCTGGAATAGGAAAACCAAAGGGGAGGGGGAGAGAAGAGAGGAATGAGGGAGGAAATACAAATAGAGAAAACTGGAATTTAGGACCATTTGAAGGTAGTATGGAAACAATAGAAACTTCCTAGACTATACACATATGGGGAAATCTAAACAAAATTGGCAAATGAAGGAGACAGAGCTCCAACTGGACATCTCTTGACACCAAAGGAAGCTTCCAGTACTGGAAGTGAGTTTAATATAAGCAAGTTGTTTACCTCAGGGTTCCCATGCAACCCTGAAACAATCCTATCTAGTGTCAAGTTGCTCTCCACAAACTAACAGCAACCCTACTGCAGAAGACAACATATATACAGCACACTGAACAAAGAAGTTGATCTGGGACCTACCTAGAGCACTCACACTAAAGGCTAGTGTTTTTAGTAGGAGATGGCACTCTGTACCCTACCAAAGGAAAAATGGAAACATCATCCCGCCTATAAACCCTCAATCTACAGTGGTGTCCTGCCGGCAAGGCATACTGATGCAATGGTGGCACAAAGCTTTGGGAGTAACCAACAAACATCTGACTTGACTTAACGCCTCTCTAGGAGATGGAACCTATATCCAACACTAATTGGGTGACCAAGAATCTGAGACTAGATACCCCAAGGACCTAGGGGGAAACCAGTGACTACTGTTGTACTAAAGGAAGGTAGCAATAAAATGACTCCAGGGGACATTCTGCTCTACTCATGAATTGGTGCCACCTTCAGAGAAGCTTCCTCCTGCAGCAGAAGAGAACAAACACTGAGATACAGATGACATGCAGAGAGCAGGAGACTCAGAACACTCAGCACTAGAGGAAATGTCTTCGCCAAATCCTTCCCCTCAGGGTTCAGGGAAGCCTGAAAAAGAGGAGGCAGAAAGTGCAAGAGCCAGAGAAGACAGAGGAAACCAAGGAAAGAAGAAACACCAAAAGTAGTCCTCCAAACTGAAACAAGCAGAATAAGGAACAGAAGCAAAATTCACACATTTCTTCTCTCATAAATGATTCAGCTGCCAAGGAATCCTAACCTTTCTCCTCTGTCCACACAAAGATAGAAATGTTTACACCCATTTCATACAACTTGAAATTTTCTGGCTTCGTCACATGAGAATTATACATAACATCACTGAAGCTAATTAATAAACTTCATACAGACTCAGATATGTGTCTCTCTATATATAAGCTATCTAAATTTCCTTAGACTATGAACTTCTGGAATATCCTAAGGGATAGATTAAAAGTAATTATATATATACATTACACTTTCTATGCATGCTTTTTGGGTTTTATATTTGTATTTTATTTTCAGATTCTAATATGATTACATTGTTTATGTTGGCTAGTTATGTTTCAAAGTTAAAGTCCTAGGAGAGGAGGGAGCCTTAATTGAGAAAATATCTCCATAAGATCAGGTTGTGGGCAGACCTGTAGGGCATTTTCTTAATCAATGATTGATAGTGGAGGGCCCTAAACATTGTAGGTGGTGCCCACTCTGGACTGGCGGTTCCACGTCTATAAGAAAGCAGGCTGAACAAGCCATAGAGTTCAAACTAGTAAGCAACACCCCTCACCTCTGCATTGTTGGACCCTGAGATCCAAACCAGGAAGACGCGCTCCCATAGAAACACTCACAGACAGGGTTCGATGCAAAAGCAAGAGGTTTACTGATCCAGCGCACACTGGGGTTCCAGGCATGCAGGCTAGAGGAACCCTGAGCTACAGCTAAGGGCAATTTTTATACAGTTCTCACAGGGTTTATGAAGGCAGCCTTATAATCACCTCCTAGACAATGCTAACCACAAAGGCTGACCTCAAATGGCTGCTCCTATAGCCATTTCTTGGCAACATTATCTTATGACAATGAGTGTTAGCTAAGTCTATTTTACCATAGCCCCTGTTTACCCAGGTTTATGGTGCTAAGGGCCCAGCTTCCTGATAACCTTTCAATTCTCTTATCTTGGGCCCTTCTCCTGGAATATATGTGTAAGCCTTTGGAATGTGCTTCTCCCAGAGCGTGTCTCTGGAGAAGTTAATAATTTTAAGTTCGGGCTGAGGCCTGAGATTCCTTCAGCATCAGGCCCTGGCTCTAGGTTCCAACCCCATGTAAGTTCTTGTCCTGACTTCTTCAGTGATAAATGATGATGTGGAAGTGTAAGTCCAGTAAACCCTTTCCTCCCCACCTTGCTTTTAGTCATGATGTTTCACTGTTGCCATAGTAACTATGACTAGGACATCACTTCTCCCTTCTCGTTGTTCTCTTTAAACCTTCCCATAGACTTTCTTGCTCACTTTCCAAATCAAGGCCTCTTTTCCCATTAATTATTCTTAAATTCATATATGGATATGCATGTGTATATAAATATATTCCTAAATATAGCTTGCTCCATCTGTATAATGTTCCTTGAATATATATTTTCAGGACTGACCATTTGGTATTGAATAATCTCAGCTCATACTTAAACAGTCATGTTGGTGACACTGGAGCTTCTGGCATCACTAGAAGACTCAATCTCACAGCAAACTCCCCAGTCCACTGCCTCTTACAATCGTTCTGTCCCCTCTTCTGCAACATTTTCTGGGCCTCAGGTGTGGGAATCAGTCATAGGAGAGAGGGAGGGAGACATAATAGGGGAGGGAGAGGGAGAGAGGGTGAAAGGGCAAGAGAGAGAAATAGAGAGAACTGAGAGACAGTGACAGAGAGGTCAATTTTGTAGAAAGCACTGAAATATGTCCCTTTTTTAGAAAAAAAAAAAAAAAAAAGACAAGAAAGGCCAAATATCATAGTTAAAACGCAACGTGTTAGTCTATTTAATTTGATATTAAATAACACCCAACCTTATATTTAATCCTTTAAAACTAGTTAGTATATTTATTTTTTGAGAAAAACGTTTGAATATGTATAGCTTTTTATATAATTCCAATATTAGCTAGTATTATTGAAGATCTACCCCATGCCAGGTACTATGTGAAATTCTGGGTGCATTCTGCTATCTCCATGAATTCACACAAGTTTTCTAGTCTAAAACACCTAGTCTTAGCCACTAATGTGTTTGTTGTATTTCTTTCCAGTATAAGAATATATTCAAGTGCTCATTCAATACACAGACTGTGATTCTGGGGGGCTGGAGGGTCCAAACTCAGTTTCAGCTCAAACTTACCCAGAAGATTCTTACAGAAAGGCAAGTTTGGAAGGCCCAGCTAACCTCTCCTGGTTCTCTGAGAACACTGGCCCCCCTCCGTGTGTCACCTGAGCATCCTTTACATTCTCTTTCCCTGAGGGAAAAAATTTTCCATGGCATTCCCTGAGGGTGTGAATGGACACTCTCTCATCTCCATTTCTTTTGGAACTTGTTAGAAAATCCTCCATCCTAAGATGAAGACTATACCAGATGGAGCCTTCCAGAAAGCAGTAAAGCAAAGCATAAGAACCACACTCACACAGGCCGTAAAGCCAACAGCTGACATATCTATCATCTTCGGCCTTTTCACAGTACCTTAAAAGTACCTGGAATCACTAAGTGAACATGCATGGGATGGTATATAAAGGTAAATAGATAGAGATCTATTTAAATGTTAAATATCAGACTCATGTTTATGAAAATCACATGGAATTAAAAGCAAGCAAGCTGAAGGCTCTACACAATGTTCATTAAGCTGTCATTAGTGTTCAATGTAATTAAGTACAAAGAAGCTAATGATTAAATGATCCCTTTTTGTGTGTACTTGGACAAAACCCCAATGGCCTCCACACAGTTAAACACCTAGCCATGCATCTGACTCGCTCGGTAGCTCAGCTATCGTGGAGCTTGTTCACCAGACTGACTCGTGTTATCCAAAGACTCTGCTATTTTTACAAGAGACTCTAGTCATTCCTGTATAAAATCCACCCTGAGCCATTGGGTGGCTTAACTGCCAACACTGCCCTTTTTTTTTACTAACCACTGCACAATAAAGGAAATGTTTTTAAGTAGTGACTATGTAACAAGGCAACAAGTGATTAGAGTTGAGTCCATTATCTCTGTTGCATTTTATTGCTGCAGGTGCAGAGGCTTGCTAAGGGCAAGGTTCTCCCTAAGTGAAAACAAGTCTATTTGTACACCTGCACTTGCAAACACTCCTAGTGAAAGACCGAGGACAGATAATGGAACATAAAAACAACTCTAAACATTTCTTCACGGAAGTCTCATTCAGGCCTTCTCCAAGAGAAGGCAGGGTAAGAATAATGCTTGATTTCACAAAGACATCCCCAGAGCTCCTTGTGTTCCAAGAAACCCTGTGCACTAAACTGTGGTAGGGGGAATATGTTTCTCATCCCCAACCAAGGGAATGGTTAGTGGCAGCACTAAGAACTGAGTGTGATCCATGTTGTCTGATACACAGTAATAGCTTACAATTCAGTCATACAGTAAGCATCTATTGTTCCTTCCACATACTTGCTGAGAGCCTACCACAAGTAAGGCATTGTCCCTGGAATGCGGTATAAAAAAAATGAGATCACAGGATAGACTATGAGGTAATACGTTCAAAGTGTAACAAAACGACTAATAACTAGAAATATTAGGGAACACTTAAAATCCAGTTGCTGCTAAAACAGTACTATGCACCAGCTATGGGGGGACCTAAAGAGCAATGAAAAGTCAGAGAGAGAGAGAGAGAGAGAGAGAGAGAGAGAGAGAGAGAGAGAGGAAAGCACACTGATTCTGGATTTACATTCAATGTGTATCGTACATAGCAATGCATTTAACATGTATATGTTACATAGCAGCTACACTGAGCCAGTACATAATAGGACAGTGTCTTTTCTTCACCCGGTGCTACATGTCAATTCATTCATTTCCATTTTTTTTTAATTTAGAAACCTGCGGGGCATGGAGAGTATTATAGTACTGCCCAGGTACACTACTCAACTTACATAATTCTGCCATGGAGTTCTATCTTCCTCTTAAAGGGCTAGCAACTTCATTTGATATCATTTTTATAGGTACTTTGCTTTAGAACTTAGTTTACTTCAAAACTTCTCAAGAACTTTTTCAATCCTATACCTACTGAACCAACGACGGATTCCCTCAGGTCCACTCTTTTCCTTTTCTTTTTTTTACTTACACACAAAAAAGGACATTTCTTCCCATCCCACCATCACATTTCAGGTATCCATGTGGTCACTGTTTATTGTGTTTCTCTTAAAGAAGGGCAAAGATGTGACAGTTTACAGTGAATAAAACAACAATTGTCTCACAGTTCCAAAGTCTGTGGAGTCCAAGATCAAGAGACTGTATGGCCCAACTGTCTTTTATTAGCCTTCCTTCCCAACACCATTTCAGCTGACTTGAGATTTCGACACTTGCATTCAGTCAGAAGACACATGCAAACTGGCAAGGGTTATAACTGTGTCTAAGAGGGCATAGAAACTCTTGAGCAACTTAAAGACATACTGTCCCTCCACAGGTAAACAGGTGATGAGCTGTCTTCTTAAAAAGATGAACATCATTACCCCTAGACAGTTGATGAATCATATATTATTTCTGGTTGGGCTCAATATGGTGGCCCTTGTCCACATTAATAATTTTATTTATTTTTTGTTTTGTTATTTAATTTCATAGGAGTATATATTATATGTTGAATATATTCTGCCCATATCCCATATCCCATATTCCATTCCCTCTTTTCTCTCCCTCTGCCCTCCACAAATAACCAGCAATGAAAGATAATAGAAAGAGGCATGGTCAAAGAGAAGACTCCCAGTGGGGCAAGAAAAACCTCTTCCTCCTCTTTCAACATAGATTAAGACTGAGTGGGAGATCTCATCTAGCTCAGAGTGATGACAAGATTATCAATTGAAAGAACATTTGTGTTATGAATAGGAGAATGGTTAAAACCCTCTGATAGCCCGAGGCATGACCATAAAAGTACCATGTGCAGAGGTGTGAGTGCCATTCATTAGTCCTAACAGTTTGGGGACAGGGGTAAATTTATTCTTTTAAAGCAATATAAGAGTAACAGCCTTACTATTGGCGATGACACAGGAATCCTGCAAGAACTATAAACTCAGGTCAAGGTCTACCAGCACCCTACATTCTTTCATTACTCTGAACTATGTATTGGCTATAGCCAGTGTGTAAAAAGCATTCTGGTGGCCCAGTGTGCCACAGACTGTAAAGAAGAATTAATGTATCAGTCAGGAATCTGTTCACTACACCACCCTCTGACTTCATGGTGAGATAGACACTACTGGATCCACTGGGATCCAAGATCATTTTTGGCTCCCTGAGCAGACAGGTAAAAAAAAAAAATATTTCTTGCAAACATACACATGAGTGACACTGTACAGATTGAGCAGGGTATGCTTATGTGTTTAGTATATATATATAGAGAGATAGAGATAGAGAGAGATAGAGATAGAGATAGAGATAGAGATGGATATAGATAGACACAGATATACATATGTATGTGTGAAAAACAATTAACGAAAGAAAGAGGTCATGAATTTATAGAAGGCAAGGGAGAGCTTGGAGGGAGAAATAAGAAGGGGGAAATGATGTAATTATATTATAATCTTAAATTAAAAGAGAAAATGTTATAAGACAACCAATAAATAAATTTTCATTATTCAGTAAGACCACAGAACATAGCAAAGTAAACACATTCGCTTCCTCATTTTGCAATGTTAAAATCAGTTTGGATTTGATTGATTTAAAGTGTAATTCTTGTTATTTATTCCACAAATGCTCTTGAGAACTTACATCCACTGTACTAGAGATTCTGGAGGAAGTAGAAGGATTGAAGCAGAACCCGTGTCCTCCATTAAACCATACTCCAGTGGACACATGAAAAAGCCTCTCGTGTTTGGAGACCTAGGCATGGCCTTAAGTGTCCAGACACAGGAATTTTAAGGACAGACACCTCATCCAGGTATCTTGCTCATCAGCTATAGTGTTCAGTAAACTGTTATTCAAAGCAACCAGTTTTAACAGAAGCTAAGATTCGCCATTAGCTGAAAGAGGTTCTGTACAAACAAGCAGTTTTAACCAAGGCTAAGATATGTTAACCAGAACATCCTGACCTTTGCATCCTAGGAGAGAGTTGGGTAGTTTTCTACGGGATTCTCCATCAAGGAGATCAGATTCTGGTTACACCTAGAAATAGCCTCAGCAAAAAATCCAAGATGGAGGAAACTTTGAACTGTCTTGCCCCATCGTGAAACAAAAATTGTAAAAAATACCTATCATATAATGATGTATCATTGAGACCTCAAAAGAGAAGGAAAAGAAGACTGCTATGGTATATTGAAAAAGATTTCCTAAAGCATCACATTAGTCCACAAACAATTAATAGAATAAGGGGCTAGACATTGATCTGATCAAAGGTTCCCAATGAAGAAGTTAGAGGACTGAAGGAGCTGAAAGGGTTGGTGGCCCCAAGAGGAGAGCAACAGTGCCAACCAACCAGATCTCCCCAGGGTCTAAACCACCAGCCTGGGAGCACAAAGGGAGGCACCCATGACTTCAGCTGTATACTTAGGAGAGGATGGCCTTGTCAGACATGGGTGGGAAAGGAGATCCTTGGTCCCATGAAGGCTGAACATCAAGCAGGGAGGAATTAGAGGGTGGGGAGGGGGTAGGGGTAGGTGGGGGTACACCCTTGTGGAGGCAGGAGGGGGGGATGGATGGGATAGGGGGTTCCTGGGTGGTGGGGGGATGGAGTGAGGGGATAGAATCTGAAATGTAAACATAATATCCAATAAAAAATATGAAAAAAATGCCAAAAAAAAAAAAGAATAAGGGGCTAGAGAGAAGGTCCAACAGATTAGAGCACTTTTCTTCCTAAGGACCTCGGTTTGATCCCCAGCACCCATGTGGTGGCTCACAAACATTTGTACCTCCAGTTTGAGAACTCTGTAGGCACAAAGCATGTTGGGAGCTGACTTTAAGCAGCAAGCGGCTAGAAAGCAGCTATCAACTTTGCAGCCATCTGGAACCATATACCCTGATGAGAGACTTGTTTTTCAACAGCCTACAACAGCTGAGCACACTCTGACAAACATCTTGTTTGTCCCACATAGCTTGTTTTGCTGTTTAGTGACCTTCACCTGTGTTCTCCTGCTTGTGCTTATAAATACCCAGGATTTCCTTGTAATAGAGGTCTATATGAGAGTGTATAGGAGGTGAATACGAGGTGTTGATATAGTGAATGGGAGACAGTAAAGGAGACTTGACTACAGATTCTCTGGTTTGTTTCCATTCTTCGAGTCTCTCCCCTTTCTTCCCCCCACTCCCTCTCTTGCTAGACCCTGACCTGTGGAACAGAGGGGGCCATTACAAAGGCACATATGTGGAACACAGACATGCAGACCAACACCCATAAACATATAAAGTTTTTTTTAATTTTAAAAGTTAACTTTAAATTTAAAATGCATAGAATGAGGTGCAGAAGAAAAAGAGAATCTTTCATGAAAATAATAAACAGTCCCCAGGAGAGAGTCACTCTGTGACTCAACACATGGAGG
This sequence comes from Arvicanthis niloticus, assembly GCF_011762505.2. Lineage (NCBI taxonomy): Eukaryota > Metazoa > Chordata > Mammalia > Rodentia > Muridae > Arvicanthis > Arvicanthis niloticus. The sequence goes on from NC_133435.1 coordinate 25,073,892, forward strand.
ACCTTAGACAAGAAGCAGACCACCAAGACTTCTGTAAGGCAGAGTGAGCAGTTTCTCATGATGAACATAACTGTGAAGGGAAGCAGGAAAGTGAGCTGAGGAAAGAGCTAGGGGAAGCTGTTGAAGACGTGGAGCTGCAAAGTCCAAAAAGCAAGCTATGCTTCAGTGGGAATAGCATCAACTCTAAATAACGGGCAATATTGCCCAGGATGACAATGGCACCCGCCTGTGATCACCATCCTACAGCAATTCCTGTCAATGTAAGGTCTGCAGGGGCTACAGGATAATACCCTAGTCCAATAAAACCAAAAAGCAAATTTTAAAAACTAATACATAATAAAACTGAAGAGAAGAGCTGAACACTGGGGACCTCCCAACCACCAGCTGTCCAACCTTCCCCAAACAACAATGTATCACCCAGAATTTGAAGTAAGGAGCACTGGAAATAGTCCAAAATTAACAGAATAGAAAATATAACTATATTTCAAATTGACACCTAATTGTGAAACAGCTGTCTCCCAACTAATCCTTGTCACAGAAAAAAATAGCCTATGACCACCAAACTGGAGGCTGAAAACAGTAAGAGCACTCATTTCCAGGAAAGGGGGTGTATCACTGAGGGCACACATGGCAGTGGTTTCAGGCGGTGAGCTGCTGTGGTAGGCCTCCAGCTCTGCCCCTGCTTGCTCTCACACACTATTGCTTACTGTAAGATCACTGTGAAATCACTGTAAACTATTCTTCAAGTTAACAGTTATAATACAATGAAGCAATTTGTAAAATATCTACCGAGTCTCTGTCTTCAGCTGACATCATGTTGAGAGCCGCCTCCCTCTGTCCTTAAGTCAGCAGAGTGGAGCTCATGGGAAGACCTTGTAACGTCACAGCAACCTGCTATATTTTGATTCTTTATGTTGCAAAAACATGGATATATACATACAAAAATGACAAAACAGCTGCCCCTTTGCTTACATCTGTGACAAGAATCTTAGCTATGTGCTCTAAATTCTAGCCTTCAAAGAAAAGAGAATAAGGTTTGGTCAAAACCTCACAAAAAGTAAGCCATGCAAAAATAAGAACAACCAAATATATGATAGATAAATCCTGATTGGGACACCGAGTCTCCTGTTTGCTATAACAAAGCACAATTCTAAACAGTAAAAGCATGCCCACCTTCAAAAGACACCCCCAAGCACTGGCATTCACACTTACTCAACCTTCAATCCCAAGGTGTCAAGACTAAGGGGAGGTACCAACTGCCCTTCTGGCATTTCTGCTAATGACAGCTCTGACTTGTTCACACAACCTATTTATAAAATAATGTTTTTCAGAATTCCATTAGAGTAATTTCATCTATTTTCTATTTGGTTATTGCAGAAAGTCTCTATACCTTCCTCTTGTCTATAGGTCACATTCTTGGACACTCTACTCTTCTGCTTAGTGTGTGGCTTTGTAACTATCCTAAAACTTTCCAAAATACTTCTGTGCTATTTTTCTAAGTTTCAAGAATCACACTCACTTTTCAACTAAAAAAAAAAAAAAGAATGTTGCCTACACTGTGACCAAACACTCACATCAGACAGGAAGTTGTTGACTTTTATTAAAGTTATTTCTTCATAAATTGCAGTTGCTGACGCTTTACTGTTGGTTAAATCATGGCAAATGGAACCAGTGTCCACAGCATAAACACACACAGTAGCTTTTCAGTGATGCATCTCAGACTGCAACAGTATTTTAACGTATACATTATTAATGTACATTATTAGTCTTACATAACAGAACTACCACTTCAGCCTCCAGGAAAAAAAAAGTCAAAATTTTGTTTCCTTCAGACTAAGTGTGCTCAGAATCGTACACACTTTAGTAATTTACTCTACAAGAGACACTCATTTTTATGCAAGTAGTAAATGTTTACGGGGTACTTTTATTTGATTCGATTTACAATTTAAATTTGAGGAACAGATCAAAACCACAAAACCTTACGAGCAGTTTTGGGACCCTTAGGTCACTTCTTGGGCTAATCACACATTAACTAAACCAGAACTGCCAGACTGTCATTAGACAGGACACCAGAGGCAAGGCTATAATGTTACCAAGCAGTATTAGTGACAGAAGCTACATTTTCTTCCTCAATAATTACACCTTTGTTAAGGTGTGACATCGCCTCTGTCTATATATACATCATGCATGTGTGTGTTCACACATGTGTGGGTGCCATGTGCATGTATAAATTCTTCTTCTTTTTAATTTTTCCCACAATATAGTGTAATCATCTTCCTTCCCTCCCCAACTCATCTCAGATCCTCCTAACCTCCCTATTCACCAAATTTCTTTCTCCCTCTCTCCAACAAAAAACAAAACTCAAAATGAATAAAGGTAATCAATAAAACAAAAGGTACCAAACAAAGCAGAAAGTGCACACAAAAAAATACGGCGTATGTTTTGTGTTTGCCAATTACTCCTGAGTGTGGTCTATAAACCAGGTAACACTCCACTAGAGAAAGAAAATTGATTTTTCCCTTTCCCACCAGATATGCATTATAAATAGCTTTTTAAGTGGAAATGTCACTGTGCCCACCTCCCCTTCTCCTTGCTGAGGTTTCTTCTGGTTTGACTTGTGTAGGTCTGTGTGTGCTGTCACAGTCTCTGTGACTATATGTGTATAGTAGCCCTGTTGTATGTGGAAGATGCTGTTTCCTTGGCATTATCCATCACCACTGGCTCTTACAATCTTTTCTCCTCCTCTTCCACATAGACCTGTGAGCCTTGAGGAGGGTAGATACAATTAGAGATGAGCCTCCCACTCTCTACACATTGTCCAGATGTGGGTCACCGTCAACTGCCATCTGCTGCAATAAGAAGCTTCTCTGATGAGGGTTGAGTGACACACTGACCTGTGGGTACAGACTTATTCGTTCACCATAGCTACCAACTCAGCACTTCTCTATGTCAGAGAGCAGGTTGTACAGGCAAGGTCATAATGGTGAACCAAAAAGGCTAAGTTCCTTCTTTTACTGTCCTAAATATGGACATGTACAAAACTGACAAAAATTAAATGTGTCAAAATAAAGAAAAAATAATTAGATAAATATATCAAGAAAGATGAAATTTCTCCCCCAGGGTAACCTAGGTAGCTCCTTATGAATGCTGTGGGTACAGGAAGATAGGGTAGAAGGGGGGTGGTACCCACTAAGGAACAACACACTCTTTCAGAGGGTGGGCACCAAGCATCCTATGCATCCTCATGGGATTCTTGTTGTCATATTTACCCATCTGTTTTATCTTGTGACGTTGGCCATGAAAGTTGGTTTGCCAACGCCAACAAAAAGAAAAAAGAAAAGAAAGGCTTTGAAAGAGCATGGCCGAATAACTGCTTCATTTTGCTTCTTAACATTGATGAAAATCTATTTTAGATCAAAAAAAAAACAAAAAGATTCTGACACTCTGAAAAACTTTTAAGCTGCTCTCTAATTAAAATCTGGATATGGAATAGTATTATTCTGTAGCTGCATTTTCCAGACCCACCATGATATCCAGAAACTGCCCAACGAGCTTTTGCGTGACCTTCCCTCCCCAAGAACACGGGTGAGTCAGTCGTCCAGTCAAGGACTGTAGTCACTACTTAAGATGACTGTCTGACTGTCGTATCAGACGAGTCTGAATCTAGGTCAAACACATGTTTGTTTGTTTGTTCTCCTGGAAATATAAAGAATGGTTCACATTTTATCAGTTCTGAGTTCTTGGACATAAACATTTTACAAGATAAACACAGAGATGGAGAAACAGGTTTCCGGCTAAGGGCAGGAATAGACAGACAAGCGGACAGTGAAAAGGGAGTGGCCATGAAGTCTAGGGACACAGAGCGCATAAAGGGCTTCTAGCTGAGATCCTGGGCTCTGGTGACTCATGAGGTTCAGCTGTAAAATGGATACATGGTCTGCTCCTTCCTCTGCAATCAACAAGACAGACACTCGCTACCATGTAAAATGGATACATGGTCTGCTCCTTCCTCTGCAATCAACAAGACAGACACTCGTAACTACCATGCTGCCAGTGGTCACTCTGCTCCTAGGTTTTAGTTCTTCTTCCTTCTCTCACATAGAGGCTTCAGCTCTAACAGTTGTAGTGCAAACAGGGTTTCAGTAAAGCTGCCAGGATCCAACTGTGAAATGTTCATCCCTGGCTATAGAACTGTAAAGAGCTCCGGCTCCCAGGTCCCACCCTGAAGGGTGTCACAAGGGAGTTCATACACAGGACTTCCGGACCTCGCCCAGTGTGGAGCTTCTCAGAGATTCCTGCTGTTTTACCAATCACCTAAAGACCACAGTCAACACCACAACTGACGCCCAAATCAAAACTGAACCAGGGTCTAAGTCTACATGTGGCTCTGCATTTGCTGTGCAGTTTCATTCCTCTCTTTCGCGATTAAATGTCTTCCAACTAAACCAATGCCCACACTATTGATGTACAGGTTGCTCATGGGTACAAAGATAACCATCACTATCACAATGAAGTAAAGTAATTTTAACCACTAACTCGATGGAGGGATGAGTAAGTAGATGGATGGGTAGATATGTAAGTATCCAGGAGCTACTTCCTAACATCATGATTAAAGAGCTGAGACACATTTCACATGGCACTGCACTCTTCCGCTCGTCTTTAACGCGGAAAAGCTGCAGGAATGATGGATGATATTCCCCATGGCCCACCGTGTCTATACCCACATCCTCATCACTACCCTACCACAGACAAAGCATGCAGCTTCTCTGCCAAGAGGCTCACTAAGCTTGCTTGTTTGGTGTCCTGAGCCTCTCATTCCCCCCGTGCTTCTCCACTATGTTGTTTGTGTTGCTCTTCTACCAGGTAGGACACTCTTCTTCAAGACACATTGACTTGAATGCCTGAGACAGTTCTCGGAGCTGTAAGGTCCTTAAGTAAAGCACATTATCCAAAAATGTGTCATGAAAAACACTCATTTAGTAGTAGCATATGATAAATACATACTTATTTGGATGGTAAAAAAATATATAGGTTGACTCAGAACTGTTGGTCAGAAATAAAGTACAGCATCTTGGAGTTACCACAAGACTATCTCAAATAGACAAACACGATGTAGCCAAAAGTACAGCTGCCGAACTGTCTGGATACAAATCCCGCCTCTTTCATGAACTACCTGAGTGACCTCCATAAACTACTTAACACTAAGAGTGAGTGAATCTGATCCTCTCTATGAAGTGACTGGTAAAGGCCACAGTTCTTAAGTGATTGTTAATGTTCAAAGAAGCAATACGTGCAAAGTATTTACGTAACATTTTTCATACAAGGAACTGAGAAAACGCAAGAGATGATGCTTTTGATGGGCACACTAATTTATTATTGCTATATAAAAATAACTATTTCCCTTATTATAACGTTAAATTATAGGATACAAAAAAAATTAAGTAAGGAGAAATCTTACATTAGAATATAACACTGGGAGCCTGAGAAATGGCTCAGTGATTAAGAGCACTGTTTGTTCTTCCAGGGGTCCTGAGTTCAATTCCCAGCAACCACATAGTAGCTCACAACCATCTGTAATGGAATCCAATGCCCTCTTCTGGTGTGTCTGAAGACAGTGAGGGTGTACTTACATATTCACACACACACACAAACTTTCAAAGAAGAAACAGAAAAGAACATTGACAGGAGCTGGAGAAAGAAAAGACCTCAATCCCTGAAGTGTTTGCAGCACAGCATGAGGACCTGAGATCATTGCCCAGAACCTGCATGCCATGTTGCACATTCATAATCCCAGCACTAGGAGGCAATAACGAGGAAATCTTTGGCACTTGCTGGCCATCCTCCAACAACATCCTCCTTAGCCAGCAAGTGCCACTTTAGTGCTTCATGACATATTTTAGTTTTTCATGACCTTCAGGCCAGTAAAGGACCCAATGTCAAAAAGTGAGCATTGTGTACAGCTCCCAAAGAATGACATCTGAGATTGTCCTCTGGCTTCTGCATGCAGACACCAACGCAAGCATGTGTACTTCCCCCACACATGTGGGAAAGCACAGACATGAACATGCATACACACCAAAGACAGAAAATACCACTGAAGACATTTTAACATCTGCTTGTCTTATAAGCACCCCAAGAATCAATCACCACACACAGCAAACCGTAAAAATGGTAAAGAATTCACATATGCTCAATACCTAGCATAAGTAAATAAGAAAGATACCATTTTTATAACCATAAGATAGGTGCTATGTAATTTAATTGTTGCATCTCACTGAAAATTAGACTGTTTATATTCATTTAATCCATCTGAATTTTTCCCAGATATAGTGTTTATTTTAAATGCAAAAACTGAAATCAAGTTAACTCTAGAGTTTGGGAAGTAATAGAACGAAGTAATAGGTGAGAACAATTTATGCATATGGACTATGACTTCTATAAATTGCCTCTAAAATGGCCATAGTTTACCATCATTCAGAGTTTCACTAAGCTGTGCATGTTTTCAATGTCACATTTTTATGATGCCTTTCAGAGTTCAGGATGTTCAAATTCTAGAACATGTACAAATTATAAAGAGAGCCCCAAAGCAATACAGGTGATTGCCACTGCCTGGGGTTGCTCCGGGAACCTGAAGGGAAGACTCTCTTACTTAAGGCATGAACCACTTCAGATTCAGGACTCAGAGGAATTAATCTGAAACTGACATGGAAACCTCATCCCAGAGGACTAGCTCTTGGAATACTAGAAGAAGCTATGCAAGCTACCAAGGTTAAAAAGCAATCAGTAGTCCTACCCAGATGGAAAGCTTCTAAAATACAACAATCACCATGATGACAAGATATCTGAAAGGAACAACAGTAGCACTTATGTCCTTTCAGTAACCAACAGCCATTTATTTAATTGGACGTAAGGTCCAGTCAATAGAAGAGAATTCATTTATGGTACAGGAAACACCTAGTGAGCTCTCTATGACTGGTAAGGCCATCCACTCTAGAGGAGAACATACTAGCATTACTTCCTAACCCCAGATCATTTCTAACTGAATTCTAAATACGTAGAACCATAGGTAAGCTATTACTCCTCATCAAATAAAGCTGCAACTAGTCAAAAAGCAGAAAACAGCTAGTCATGTGAGAACCAATCCCAATTGATATATCTGTAGCATAACCCTGTACTGGAAACTTGGAAAACACCACAGAAGGACGGACAGAAGATTATGAGAGTCAGAGGAACCAAATGCTTGCTATTAGACAGTGTCTTCTACAAGCATAAGGGAAGCCACACCCACAAAATCTTACTAATATGGTTATCTAAACAAGATCTGAGAAAAAATAACACCAATTGGCATTAATGACTAGTTAGAGGAGAGAGTCATTTCTCTTCTTCAGAAATGAGGATGCTGATAGGTTATGCAGTCCCATGTGGTCAGCACTAAATCCACATACATATGAATACCACTAAATGAAGTTAGAAAGTTATATTTACAAAGTGTGTATGTGTGTGCGTGCATGTGTGTGTGCAAGTGAGTGTGTGTTTGTGGTATGTGTACAGGTATGTGGTGTGTGTGTGTGTGTGTGTGTGTGTGTGTGTGCTTCTAAATGGAAAGAACTTCTGAGAATAGGGCAAGCCAAGTTTGGAACTTTTCATTAACCTACTGAAGGGTCCCAGGCTAATAACTAAAGTTCTCTAAGCCAATTTCTTCTTCACCTGTGAAAGGGGAAACACATTCCCTTCCCATGATCAAATAAAATAATTTAAAGCAATGTCTGATCTTAAATATAAAAGTAACTGCTATGGTTCTCCAGAGTATTGATACAGAAAGTTCAGGGGAAAGGTAAGGGACCACATACAGTTCTACAAAAGCACAGGTAAGTCATATGCAAGATCCAAAACCCAACAAGTAAGAGCGCTGCAACTGAGAGAGAATCAGTCAAGTGTCAGACAGCCTCTTGAATCTCAACATCTTGAACTCCAGCTTCTATGTTTTAATAAAGGCCCCCAATGGCCTTCCAGACAGCTCCATGATGGCGACAACAACATGCTTAGAATGTCAGAGATGAAAGTTTCAAAGGCAGAGGCAGAAGGGCTCCCTGCACAGAGGTGGGAAGACACTTAAAGCATCCAAAGCAGATGGTTATGTGCTTTCAGCTTTAAAGATCTCCAAGGACTGAACTTCCCCATATTCCTGAGTTACCTGTCTCAGTGTCTAATCCCCTATTTCTACTTATGTCTGTCTTTATGACCAACTGAACTTTTTCTCTTGCTACAATTCTAAAGTATTTCCTTTTATTTGGTCTCCTGTGAGAGTAAAGAACATCTGTTCTGCATCTTCCATACAATAACCTTTCAAATACTTGAAGACAGTTAAATCACCCTTTGTCTTCCCTCCTCCAAGTTAAACAGTTCTGATCCCACTGAGCCCTCTCTTAGGACCTGGTCCCTATTCCTTACATCACTTTTGCTGATATTCACTGGACTTTCTCCAGAGTCTCCATAGTCTCTGCCAAATGCAAAGACCAAAATCGAACACAGCACTAATGCCAAATAAAGCAGGGCTGCTCTTTGCTTCTGTCTCGCTCTCTTGATAAAACATTCCAAGTGGAATGCATGACTTTTTTTTTTCAAAAAAATATATTGCTCTTTCTAAGCCTCTTTGCTTTGTAATCATGAACGCTACCATTGCATGATACCTTTCTTTTAGGCTTATATCAGATTTCAGGTGATTCAAATAATTCCTGTTAGTGAAGGTGGAATTTAAAAGTGTACTAGTTCATAATATTTTTCTACTGACTATAAAACTAAAAGAGAAAAGCTGTCAAATTGAAATGCACACAATCCATAAAGTAACCATCAACATTTGCATCCCGATGTTTAAAAATATGTTTTCTTTATGATTTTATATGCACTTAAAAATCCATCTTCTAGTTCAAGTATCATATAATCTAAGAAACTCTGTGGGATGCATCTTAAAAGTTTGCAAAAACAGTTAAAATTTGTTTTTAAACTTTATTGACAAGTTCATGAAAATGGTGAGTCGGCATACTGAAATTTTATTTGAATTTTGCTATTTGAATTGGCCATCTATAATACATATTAAACACAGTTTCCCATAGCTGCATCAAGTTTAAGTGCTTGTATATATTAATCTAGTGGTTTATTTCTAAGAGGTGTAGATCTGGCAGTAACTGAAATACCTTGTGTTCAGCTGTGAGAGGTAACAATATCTGAAAACAGCTTACGTCTCTCGTGTTTTTCTTCCCGTGTATAATCATGAAACTGCCTAAATCCAAGTTCTCATTTCATAAATAGTTTAAGCCATAATTATATCAGTTGTTAGTATATACATTTAGCAATTGGTAATCTTTCTCAAGAGAGTACTAAACCATTATTTGTGTTTGCTTAGGAAAGCTAAACTAGAAAGATTTTTTGACACAATATGTTTTCACTTTAGAAAGTCATGACTTTTAAGTGCAGAATTTTTTTTTTTTTCTCTTTTCATTAGAGCCCCTTCTGGTTGTTTCCTATGCCAAACAATTCCCTGAAAAAGGCAGTAGACAGTTCTAAGTGGAAGAAAGAGGCCAGGTCGAACTTCTGTTCTTCACAAAAGCAATATAACATATACCTTACACTGAAACAATAGATAACCCAGGACACCATTATTACCATCATCTAATGTAATACACCTCAAAACAAAGGGATAACTGCCAGCTAGCAGAAGCTACTTGGTGTCTTTATGACTTAAAGAAATAAAATTCCTCAACAATAAGGAACTGAAATCAAGAGCTCCGTGGAAAGCTGCTTTGAAAATGGCTGAACAACAAAGTTAAAGCAAAGTCTGACAAGTCTTAGATGAGATGCAAGGGCAGAGTCACTCTATTAATTTGTAGGGCGACAGGGGCCTCTGGCTATAGGGTATGGTTCTAGGTCTGAATCTTCATGTATGTTAGAAGAAAATCCTATCGTACATACATATATGGTCATTTATACAACACACACACATAAATACACACACATTATTTTAGGCACAATTGGGGTGAAAAGGTTTTCAATATATCTTTTTCTGTAGCAATATTAAAAACCTATAGATGATTAAAACAAAACCCAGAAAATATGCACATGTGTGTTGACTGTGGACCCTCATTACCAGAAATGGGAGAGGAGACTTTTCTCCTGGTAGTGTGTTTAGCACATGAAGATGCCATTTTGACTACCAGCATGATATTTCCTGTAAGAAGAGGATTCTAGAAAGGGCTCCTTGAAACACATCTAAATTCCTCGAGTTGTCTAGCAATAGTACAGTGGCAAAATGGTTCAGTTACTTTGAAGGTACGGTAAAATATTTACATCTCACACCACAAGTGATATTTCCAGTGCCCAGTGTATGCCCAGGAGGAGCCAGCCATGTCTACAATAGGAGGCTGGCCAGAGCAACTGTGTTTACTATGCAAAATTTTTGAGGAATTCAAATTTCCAAATACATAAGAAACATTTGATATTCCATGGCTGCAGATGATATGATTCTATACATAAATAATCATAAGGACTCCAGGGATCAGCACATTCAACGAAGTAACATCATACAAAATTAATGCATAAAAATTGATAGCCTTCCTATATAGGAAAAAAAAATACACCTAAACAGAAACCTCAGTCACAATAAAAATATCTTGGAATAAATCTAACCAAGTAAGTGAAAGCTTCCTACAATAAAAACTTTAAGACCCTGAAAGAAAAAAAAAGAAATTGAAGATGATACCATACCCATAGAATGGAAAGATTAATATAAGAAAGTCCATCAACAAAACACAATCAACAGATTCAACGCTGTTCTCATCTGTGATGGTTTGAACATGCTTGGCCCAGGGAATGGTAATATTAGGAGGTATAGCCTTGTTAGAGTAGGTGTGGCCTTGTTGGAGGAAATGTGTCACTGTGGAAGTGAGCTTTGAGACCCTCTTCTAGCTGCCTGAAGACAGTCTCTTCCTAGTTACCTTCAGATGAAGATGTAGAACTCTCAGCTCTTCCATCACCATGCCTGCCTGGATGCTGCCATACTTCCTGCCTTGATGACAATGGACTGAACTCCTGAACCTGTAAGCCAGCCCCAATTAAATGCTGTCCTTTATAAGAGTTGCCTTGGTCATCATGTCTCTTCACAGCAATGGAAACCCTAACTAAGACAAAAATTGGTACAAGGAGTTGGATGTTGCTGTGATAGGCCTGACTAGGTTTTTGTTTGGAGGATTATGGATTTGGGGACTTTGGAGATCAAAAGCAGTGGAACACTTTAAGTGGGGCTTAGTGGGCCATTCTAGTAGGAAGATGGAAGACGTTGGTGCTGAGAGTGATTTAAACTGTGGGAGCCTTGCTCAAGAGGTTTCAGAGGAGAAGAATGTTAGTATATGGCCTGGGAATTGTGTTGTGATACTTTGTACAGAATGTGGCTGCTTTTTGCTCTTATCTGAAGTGGCTGACTGACACAAGGCTTAGGTGAAGGGAATAAGATAAACTGCATTGATAAATGAAGTCTCAGAAAAACTTAGCATAAATGGTGTCCTCTAGTTGACTCTCATGAAAAGCATTTTGATCAAGCTTAACAAGCTTTTAAAGGTAAAATACAAAATGTATGGTTCAAGTAATAAAAGAACACCGGGAAGTAAAAAGGAGCTGAATTCTGTGTTCAAGGAGATAAACAGATTAAGGTACTGGTGATCTCAGGGCAAGATCCCACCCAGTCTACTGTTTGCTTATTGTTTGCATTTGCCATTGAGCCAGGGGTACTTATATCATGTTAAGCATTATTATTTATTGGTTATTGATTTCACTTAGACTTTTAATCTGGAATGAACTACAATCCAGAAATGGAGGACACAGGCTTTTGATCTAGATCTTGAAGCATGGTGGCCACAAAAAGCATGATGGTTCATGCCTTTAATCCCAGGAGATAGAGGAAAGCAGATCTCTGAGTTCAAGGCCAGCTTGATCCAGAGCAAGTTCTAGATAAAGGAAAGCTTGGCCCAGACATGGTAGTATATACCTTTAACCAGAGTTATACTCTGTAACCAGAGTGTTGCAGAGGACAGTGCTGGAAAGTGGCCCAAGCCATTTGGAGGACCCTACAAGATCATATGTGGATCACAAACATTGGAACAAGAAGCTATAAAGTCAAAGTTGCCTTAGATGCCACAAGATGTTAGAGATATCAGAGGCATGGGATACCCGCCAAGGAAAGCTGCTAACAGGGAGTGGAACCAGCTCAAGGGAATGAAGTTTGTTGCTGGTGAATGCCAGATCTGCCAAAATCAGTCAACAAGGATGAAAGAAGTTGGAGATCTGAAGAGCACTTTGACATCGGACAAATCAGAGTTTGGAGTTTTCCCAAATGGTCTTCTGTCTTATTTTGGTCCAGTATTTCCTCACCATGACATTTTGGAATGGTAATATATATCCTGCATGATGTTGGAGGTATGTTATCTGCTTTTTTTATTTTGATTTCTTAAAGGATTATACATAAGAGATTACATAAACCTCAGAAGAGACTTTGAACTTTGGACATTTAACATTGTTGAGACTGTTATAGACTATGGGACTTTTGAAGTTGAACTAAACATATTTTGCATTATGCTATGCCTAGGTATGGCCCCCATAGACTCTTGTGTTTGAACAAGCTGATGGGAGCCAGGAAGTGGAATGTGATGCTTTGAATATGCTTGGCCCAAGAAGTGGCACTATTAGGAGGTATGGCCTTGTTGGAATAGGTGTGGCCTTGTTGGAGGAAATGTGTCACTGTGGGAGTGGTCTTTGAGCCCCTTCTCCTAGCTGCCTGAAGATAGTTTCTTCCTGGTTTCCTTTGGATGAAGATATACTCAGCTCCTCCAGCTGCCATCTTTTCTGCCATGGTGATAATGGATTGAACCTCAGAACCTGTAACCCAGCTCCAATTAAATGTTGTCCATTATAAGAGTTGCTTTGGTCATGATGTCTCTTCATAGCAATGGAAACCCTAACTAGGACACCATCAAAATTCCAAGTCAATTCATTACATAAATTTTTAAAATAATCTTAAATTTCATATAGAAATATGCACACTCACTCACACGCATACACAAAAGACTAGCCTATGCATTCACACACACACTCACACTCACACGATGACAAGAACAAGTCTGAGCAATAGCAAACTGCTGGAAGTGTCACCATTTCTAACATTAAGTTTTATTACAGAGCTATAGGAATAAAACCAGCATGATACTGACATAAAAACAAGACATCTTATCAATGTCTTAGAATTAAGGGTGAGGATTTAAGTCCACAGCCCAGTTGATACCTGCTTCCTGACAATCATGACCAAAATATTCACTGGAGAAAAGTCAGCATCGTCAACAAACAGTCCCAGTCAATTGCAGGTAGAAGAATAAAAATAGCTCCTTATCTTTCACCCTACACAAAGAGGCAACTCCAAACGGACCATGGACCTCAGCATAAGCCCTGATGCCCTGTCTCTGAAAGAGAAGAAAGTGGGCAAAAATGCTTGAATATACAGGTGAGGGAAAAGATTTAAATCATTACCCTAGTACTGCAGGTGTTAAGACCAAACATTGATAAATGGGACCAAACAAAACTGAAAACTGGTAAAAAAAAAAAAAAAAAATGAAGCAGCATACAAAATGGATAAAAGTGTTTACCACCTATACATATGGCAGAGGGTAAGTATCTAGAATATACAAAGAACTCAAAAAATGAAGAAAACAACATTTTAATATGGGGTATGGAAGTGGAACTAATCAGAGTTCTCAAATAATGGGGTACAATTGACTGAGAAACCTTTGTTTTTTAAATTTTTTCAACATCATTAGCTTTCAAGAAAATGCAAAATTCAAACTATTTTGAAATTTCATCTTATACAAGTTAGAGTGGCAAGAAAGAAAGAAAGAAAGAAAGAAAGAAAGAAAGAAAGAAAGAGGGAGGGAGGAAGGGAGAGAAGAAGGAAGGAAAGAAGAAAGGAAGGAAGAAAAGAAGGAAGGAAGGAAGGAAGGAAGAAAGGAAGGAAGGAAGGAAGGAAGGAAGGAAGGAAGGAAGGAAGGAAGCTGTTCTAGCATGTGTGTCAGGAAAGATAAGCATCTATTCATCTGGGGAAGATGCAATCTAGAGCAGCCACCGAGGAAGTCAGTGTGGAGGTTCCTCAATGGCTAGGAATAGACCAACCATGTGACCCAACTATTCCACTTTTGACATACACCCAAAGGAGTCACGATCCCACCACAGAAATATGTGCTGCTCCCATAAAACCTCAGAAATATGGCTGCCTAAGAAGGCCTTCACGGTGACACAAGGTGACCTAATCCCCAAGTCTAGATGAAAGCTACAGGTAGTTAACTGCTGAGAGAAAGAGTCAGCCCTGAACAGTGTGTCACAATAGGCAACACTGAATTGTATATATGTATATCAACGAAGGTTAAAGAAGAGGTCACACAATTGAAAGTCTGTTGGGAGCCGACTTTAGTAGAAAGCGGCTAGATCAACTTTGCAGCCATCTGGAACCATATACCCTGATAAGAGATTTGGTTTTCAATAGCCTACAACAGCTGAAGCACACTCTGATATCCCACATATTTTGTGTTGCTGTTTACTGCCCCCAGCTGCAAGGCTCACGTGGTAGCCATGCCTGCAAGGCATGCAGTTCACGTGCTGTCCACGTGCTATCCAGGCCATATAGGCCTGTAAGGCACACGTGGTATCCAAGCCTGCAAGGCGCACAGTGCATGTGCTATCCACGATATAGACGCCTGTAAGGCTTACGTCATATCAACACCTGCAAGGCAAGTGGTATTCACACGCCTACAAGGCACGTGGCAAAAGCGTATAAATAACTCAGAATTCCCTTCAATAAAGGAGACTTGAGACTTGATAAAAGAGAGACTTGATCACACCCTGTCTTGTCTTCATTCTTCGCATCTCCTGCCCCAAGAGCCCTACTCTCTCTCTTGACCAGAGTACTTAGCCCCAAAAGCATTGAGGCAGAGTAAAGGCCACAACATTTGTGGCGCCCAACGTGGGGCGCCACAATGTTGAGACCCATACTCTCTCTCTTGACCAGAGCACTTAGCCCCAAAGCGTTGAGACAGAGTATGGGTCGCAACAAAAGTTTGTGAGGAGGACACAAGAGGATTTGGAGGGGAGACAGAACAGTGGAAATGATGTAAAAATATTACTCATGTATGAAATTTTCTCTAAAATATTTGAAACAAATTTTTTTAAAAATAACATTTTAGATGCCTAGAATAAACAAATAAAAATCTTTGCACGTGTATCTAAAAACATCTAAAAACCATTAACTCAGGAGTCTGATACAAGAGCACAGAAACAGCAACTGAAATTACATTTTTGTTCTGTTGTTGTTACTGTTATTGTTGTTTCATGGCAAAGTTTCTCTGTGTAGCCTTGCCTGTCCTGGAACTTACAGGTCTGGCCTAGAACTCACAGAGATCTGCCTGCCTTTACCTCCCAAGTGCTGTGATTAAAGGTGTATGCCACCACTACCTGGGTAGGAAATTAAAATTTAAAAGCATACATTTTATACATGTGCCAACTGCCAGTCTTGCACCTGAATAAAATCATCTATTCAGCTGTGATTGGTGACCTAAAAGTTTCTCAGGTGTGATGACTGCCTCTGATCAGGCAGAGATGAAGGACAGAAGTCGGAACCCATCTGTAGTTGAGCAAGACATGACATAGCTAAGGAAAGCTCAAAGAAAGATACAGCAATTGGCAAGAACCTGTCTACTCAGTTCAGAAGGACAAAATTCAGATGAACATTCTGGAGATACATCTACTGAGAGCCCCTGTACATGGATCAAAATGAAAAGCAGGTTCCAGACATAGTATTGCATGATGCAGAAATAACAGCAAGCTTAAGGAGTCTACCTCAAGATGAGGCTTATGCTCCAGAGAAACAAAATCAGAACTGGCCGTTAGTAATGTGGGAATAAAGAGAAAAGTTACAAGACCAAAATCACTTTAAAATTTTGGAATCTACAAAAAAATAATTTCCTGTATTCTAGTGTGTCTCTCTCTCTCTCTCTCTCTCTCTCTCTCTCTCTCTCTCTCTCTCTCTCTCTCTCTCTCTCTCTCTCTCTTTTTGAAGATTATTAACTCCTCACAAGGAGCAACCTCCATTAGAGGAAATGGTTTTGCAGCACCTATGTAAACAAATTTTATTTATTTATTGCTGTGGGTTTTTCCAAAACTATTTATAATTCAAATACTTTTAAATTACAGAAAGAAAAACTAAATGTTAGTCTTAATTTATTCTTAGCTTGAGAAAGTTTGTTATCACTGTCCAATCCCAGGTGCAAAAACATTTTTGCTAATGTTACAAATTCACTACTTAGAGAGAAAACTACCAAAACACACCTGCACCTTTTCAAAACTGATCTATCAGTGTGTGAAAGCTAACATGCTAAAGTCATGGATGCTTAGTCATCAAAACCCCATTGTCCCATCTGCTATAGAGAGTGAATTATCCAATTACTTAGATTCTCAGAGATAAACTTGCATCTCATCCCATCTTCTCCCAAAACAGTGTCATCAGGAGAGACTCAATGCCTACAGCTCCCACAGACATGGGTTTGGTCTGATGACTCTAAGGAGGAGCTCACATTCTGAAGCTGTAGCATTTACCACCACCATATTTCAGTATTCAAGTGAAAGAGTGTAGATGTTAAGAATTCAGGCTCTGAGCTTTCATCTTGTTTCTGGCCTCTCTAGGTATAAACTCCATAAACCTAAACTCCATGTGTTTAGGTTTCTATCTCAAAAACAGAGATAACACTATTTACCAAAATGGCCATGAGCAGAAAATAAATTAAAATATGTACAGAATTCTCTAGTTTGGCACATCAGCAAACCATATCTATAATATGACGAGTACTTAACATACCATCACACAAAATACACTCATATTGGTCTACTGTCTCATTTTTCACAATGAAGGCTTTTACAACTATATCCATCATCTGTCTGCATATTTACAAATCTCAACATTCACAGGTAAAAGGAAAGACAATAAATAAATAGTTGAAAAAAGTCATAATAGTGTATGTTTGGAAAATTAATGTAAATATAGAGATTAAAATTTAATTACAAGTCTACTTGAAGATTGGCCAGACAGCTCAGCATATAACACACCTGATTATTGCAAGCCTGAAAATCTGAGTTCAATCCCTGTGGCCACCTGGTGGAAGAAGAAGAGAACCAACACCTGCAAGTGGTCTCTGATCTCCACACATATGTAAAGGCACATGTGCACAGTGGTTATACACACACACACACACACACACACACACACAAACAAACACACACACAAATTAAATAAATAAATAAATAAATAAATAAATAAATAAATAAATAAATAAAATGCAAGTCTAATCAGGCATGATGGTATGTGTCTCTACTACCACTCCAGTGCATTGAAGCTTTGTCTTTTACTATCTACTGTAATTCTAAGTGCAGGATTCCAAGACCTGGAGCCTGCACAAAGCTCCTGTGACATTGCCCCCAAGTTATTTCTGACTGGTAAATAATGATGCTGACAGCCAATAGCTTGGCAGAAGAGACATAGGTGGGGTTTAGGTTTTGAGGGCTTGGGGTCAGAGAGGAACCACGAGGGGGCTGAAGAAGACAGGAGGAGGAAGGAGAAGCCACCAAGGGTTAGGAGTAAAGAGAAGGTGTCCTAGTGGGCAGTCAATTGGAGTTAACAGTAGTCCAGATGAAACATAGTAAGTAGCAACTCAGGGTTATTGATAGGAAGTAGAACTCAACAACATAAAAAGTAGTATCTGCCCAGCTCTTGTGCTGATTAGGGCTTACTGTAAATATAAAGGTTGGGTCTGGTTTTTTATCTGAGAACTATATGGTGTAAAGGTGGAATAGAAACCCCGAGTTGGGGTTGAGTAATTTCTACTGCACAAGAGACCAGTCTGGACAATGTACTAAGACTTTGTCTCAATAACGTAGGAAAAGAGCTTCTCTGGGGCCTCTGGCTCCCTGACCAACTCCTGTGAAGGTATCTGAGACAGAGAATTGCCTAGTAATCCATTGTTTCTAGATCAGCGTTCTCTGGCCAAGTCGGGCAACTCATGTCCATCTCTCTTGTGTTTTGTGGAGGAGCAATGTAAGGGATGTAATGTGAGATTTCCATTCCCTCTTGGTTTCGGCAACTGCTCCCCATACTCTCATCCCCCACTCTCTCATGCCTTCCCTGCTTAAAGCTTTCAAGCACCATAGTTCCTTCTCCACATTTCTTTCACCTGTGCTCCACTGTCTACCCTTCTTGAAGACAGTTCTGTCCCCTTTCCAGTTTCACGGCTTCCAGGAACACCTGGAGTTAAGTCAAGAGAACTAAAGAGGGAGTTAGGATCCCTTGTGTAGTAGGTCCTTCTGGACCTGCCTTACTCTCTCTGTATTATCATTTTTCCAGTTTCATTCATTCATCTGAAATTTCGATTTCACTTTTCCTTACACATGAACAGAATTCCACTGTACATCTGTATCATGCTTTTATTTCCCATTCAGTATTTAATGGACAGCTATGCTGATTCTATTCCCTACCTATCATGATGTGGATATGCAGGTGCTTCTGTGGCATAATAAAATCTTTGGTTATATGCCCAGAAGTGATAGAGCTGGGTCATATGGTAGTTTCCTAATTACATGTTTATTGATATAAATATGTGTGGTAAATGTCCTAGAGGGATAGATCAGTGGTTAAAAGTACTAGGTACCTTCCCAGCATCCATAGGAAGGTTTATAACAATCTGTAATTTGTTACAGGGGACCTAACACCTTTTCCTGGCCTCCATGAGTACCAGGCATGCACACATGTATACGGGTATACATGTAGGCAAAAACACTCATACACATAAAATTAAATGATACTATATAGATTTTTGGTTTGTATGCACATGACTCAGTAGCTTTGAATGTATTTTAAAAATAATGCAAATATTGTCATTCCTATTTGCTATTGCGTATTTTATCCCTCACAAAAGGTACCTCACTTACATAAGCAGCCATCTGTAATCCTTCATCCAGTCCTTTGACAACTATGAATTTACTTGTCTCATGGATTCACCTATTCTGGGCATCTTCCATAAGTTAAATTATACAATTTATGGTTTATATTTGTTGCTTTTCTATTGCTGTGATAAAACACTATGACCAAGGCAAGTGTTTATTTGGGCTTACAGATTCAGACAGTTAAAGTCCATGATGTCAGACCTGAGGTCTACAGGCAGGAGCACCGAGCTGAGGGCTCATGTTCTGAACAGAAATCATGACTCAGAAAGTAAACTAGAGATATGGTGGGAGTCTTACTTCCCAAGAGTCTAAATTAACAGTGTGTACCACAACACCTAGCAACATTTAACTGTTGCAAGGTTTTAGTTTTAAAAAACATTTTAAACCATTGTACTGGTTTATAGATAACCAGAAGCTAAGTGTCTGCTCCTTGCCAGCAGGTCCAGGCTGAGCGGGATGGCAAATGTTGACGGCACAAAAGAAACGCACCAAAGTGGGAGTCTTGTCGAAGTAGGAACTCAACTTTATTACATCAGCCTCTCACATAAATTTGGAGCACAGGGAGGGGGATTTTGAGTGGGATGAGATGATGTAGGAGATGGGAAAGAGTGACACAGAGGGTTTGGGGTGACTGACAGAGCCAATGGCAAAGCTTTACATCGGCAGGACCAAACAGGTCTTGCTGAATCACCCAGATAGAGACGTGACTGAGATAGGTCTCAAAACTCGAGACAGGCTTAGGCTCTCCCACAGGCCACAGAAACTCGAGCCAGGCTCGGGTTTGTCCTAAAGGCCCAAACCAAGGCCAAAATGGGGCCCAACCGCTAAGAGAAAGGTAACCATCATTTCTGTCTGTCGCAGGAGGATAGCTTCTCCAGTACTGGGGAAGGGGAAGGCTAATTCCTATTGCATTTTATGTATTTACAGTGTAGTGGGGGGGGGGGGGGTACATGCCAGGGCCCTTGTATGGAGGTTAGAGGATAGCTTATAGGAGTCAGTTCTCCATTCTGCCTTGTGGGTCTTATCATATCACATAATCAGTCTTGGTGGCAAGTGACCTTGCTGAGCTAGGTCGCTGGTTCTAGTATTTTGGTGTTGAGATTGGGTCACAATGTACTGTTCAGGTTGTTGTCAAGCTTGTGGGCTCAAGCTACCCTTCTGCCTCTGTCTTCTGCATAGCTAGAACTACAAGTATATGCCTCCACACCCTGACTTTTTCAGTGTGTGAAAGGGTAGACATGTGAGACAATAATAATAACAAGAATAAAAACAACAATAATAATAAATATGAGAGGACATGGGCATATCCATGACAGTGTTGGAACCCACTCCCAGTGCCATATTTCCTCCAACAAGGCCACAATTCCTAAGCCTCCACATAGAGTGTCCCCACCTGGGAACCAATATCCAAATGCCCAAGTCTGTGAGGCCACCTCGCTCAGAGCACAGTGGGCTTCTGTGTGCAGATCCTTTCATTGGCTCCTTTGATCTCATGGTTTCTCTGTGCTGGAGCACAGAGAAGCACATTACACTCTTATAGCTGAATGATGCCCAATTACACTTCTATACCACATTTTTAGCCGTTTATCAGTTATTAGGCATTTGGATTGCCCCTCCCCCCCCTTTGAAGTGACCATGAGTAACACACAGCTTTCAGCATCCTTGTATGAGTACTTACCTGCCCATGTTTTCAGCTCCCTTGGGAATAATCTTAGGAGTAAAATTGCTGGGCCATATGGTAAGAATCTATTTAATTTCTTTTGAAAAATTGCCAAGCTGTTTTCCATTTTCCATTCCAACCAATGATTTAATTTTATTCACCTAGCCTTCAAACTCCTCGAGAGCAGTAAGCAAGCTTTGGACTCTACTGTAGTCCCAGAACCTGGCACAGTACCTAATGCACGTGGCTATCTATGAATATTTGCACATGATTAAACATTCAAAATTCCTTTTCAAATTTTTCCTTCTTCTGTGACTCCCCTCACAGAAATATCCCTTCCTGTTTTATTTAACTTCTATCCCTCCAGCTTCTTTTTTCCTATGAAGAACTATTATAAATGAAATACTCCAACACATCTATCTACACATGGCCACTCTGCAATTGCTAAACCAGGAGAACTGTGACATGCTGGAGCGTCTCATCTGCAGGGTAGAGACGTGGGGAGCACACTGTATCTGATTTCTAACTTGGTACAGTTTGTAGTCAACCAGAACCTCAAGTGTATGTCCAAGTTATCTAAAGCAAATATTCTTGGCTCTCTGCCTCCCTCTGCTGGCCGTGCTGTCAACAACACTAAAGTAGATTTTGCAGGGAAAAGAGCAACACGTGGGACAGGAAGCAACATATGGGACACATCCATAACAAAGACAACCAGAAGAGATGGCAGATGAAAGGACCTTCCTGTCCTAGAAGCTCTGGGTGGGGACTGGCCTCCCCGTTCCCAGACTGGCACTTGAGTACCCTGACGACTTCCAGCTCCAGACAATTAAAGAGACCGTCACATAGAAAAAAAAAATCTACTTTGATGGTTGAACACAAAATGGACATATGACGTGGGCAGAATTTAAATTTTAAACATGACCAACACTTCTCAATGTGAAATAGTTTATATATCTTATAAAAGGACATATAAATGTAAATTAATTCTCTATATCTCTGTCCGTCTCTCTGATGTCTTCTATAAGACATACACAACCCTACATATAAAACTTGCATAGTTACAAATTATAAGGCTAGAGGCTGAAGTGGCCAACCGTGTATAAGTCACTGAGGTTGTATGAATTTCCTGTAATGGTAGAAGTTTCCTTCAAGGATGACCATTCCTATTGCTAAGAATCTGTTACCTCACAAAAGACAAGGAATACGGACTACCTCTTGGGGCAAACACTGGTTCCTGATGACAAATGATAAAGAAATGAGAACTGTAATCCAAAAAGTTGCAAGCTATGAGCCGACTGACTGGCCCTCTGCTAAGAACCTGGTCTAGGCAATTATTCAGTTTAAGCAATAGCAGGTTCCAGTCCTGTGAAATACTGCAGAGGACTGTCACACTGATGGTAGAAATTATGGATACTTCTACTGTTATGCCTCTTGAGGTTATGCATTATAGACACAATAGAAAGCATATACTGCTGAATATTCACGTGTTAAAATATAGGATTAGGTGGTTCAGAAACACAATAACCACTAGAATGGTCATCTAAATGTATATATATATTTTCCTAGAACCCATTCACTTCCTGGTCCAATCAATTATTTCTGAACATATAGGAAATTTCTAATGATAATGAGTAGGTGTTTTTAAAAGATTGCATCTAAGAACAATTCAGTGTTTTCTAAGTAGTTATCATCTCCAACACTTAAAATTTAAGGACTTTTTAAAATTAAATACAGTTGTTTTATCAACTCCTTTAAACTGTCTTACCAGTTTGATGCAGTTCAGCCTAGAAGAATGTTTTCCCATTACCTATCTTTGTATATATGTAGAAGTATGCACTCATATGTGTACATGTGCACATGCACATAAGGACATATGCACGTGGATGCCGGAGGGCAAGCTTAAATGTTGTTCTTCAGTTGCTCACACCTGGTTCTGTGAGACTGGGTCTCTTGTGGGCTTAGGACTCTCATGGGCTTAGAATTAGGATAAGCTGACTAGCCAGTGAGTCTTGGGGATCTGGCCTGTCTCCGTCGGCCCAACACTGGTATTACAAGTGCACAGCACATGGCAAGTTGTTTGTATGGGTTCTGAGGATTTAACTCAAGTCTTCATGCTTTTACAGCAAGCACTTGACCAAATGAGCTATCTCCTTGTTTCCTAATTACCCATCTTAATACACTTTATTCAATGTAAACTTTATATTACCTATAGTAGTCACATTAACAAAAGCCAGTGACAGTTATTGTCTTTACATGAATTAGTGTTTGAGAAGTTCAAGAATATAAGCAATGCCAAGGTTTATATGCCTCAAAAGGACAAAGACTTCTAAGGCAAATGTCACATACTTTTTCATGTGTAAACGCATAAAACTGGTCCTAGTGAGTTACTTTATAACATGACTTTATTGACATAATAGTCATATTTTGGAATTTATATTTCTTAAATTAGTAGATCCAACTCCTCCCACAAAACATTACTGCAAGCATACGACAGTGCCTTTGCTTCTTGACTGTCAGCTCAAGGTTAGGGCATCTCAAGATTTACTGCTCCAAGCAGAACTTCCAGGTTATCATAATCAAGAAAGGTTGTATTTTTACAGACACCTTAGAATATAACATCTGGATGTGGAACTTACTTTTTCTGTGTTCTTTCAGCCTGTCTTGCAATATCAATAGCTGCCTTTCTGGCTTCGAAATCTTCCCTTTTCACAATTTCTCCTGTCCCTCGGTAGCCTAGCTCCACCAGCTGGCGAGCCAGGCTTTCATCCTGAGGGAGAAACCAACCAGCAGATGTGTAGGTGAATTGTTTTCAAGGCATTTGAAACAATTGTTTAAGCTAAGTGTCCTTCTTTGAAAAAAGAGAAGGGCTATTACATATGCAAAACTGCCTCCTGACTGTATAATTAGACACATTTGGTCCTTTTTTAGCCACAGATATAAGATGAGAAGAAAAACACCAACCACCAAATTTTCTCCAAGAGATCAGAAAGCAAAGATCTGTTGTTTCTTAAACAATTTATGCAAACAGCAGTAGACAATTAACAGTGTATCTTTAAAGCACGACCATTAGAATCACTAGTGTGCACACAAGAAAGGCACTGAGAGTCGACTGCACACGAAGAGAAGGGGCGCCTGCAGACAGCCCAGTGCTTCAGAATGACTTAATTAGCTGACCCAGAACAGGACAACTTCAAATGCAACTAAAGAGGAGCAGAGGGGTTTCCTACTTTACTGAAAAGATACTACTATTCCTGAATAATGATGGTAGCAATAAAAACAGAAAAGGAGACACCCAAGAGGAGAGCCGCAGGCACCCAGACACCCAAGAGGAGAGCCGCAGGCACCCAGAGTTGACAGAAACAGATTCCCCCACAGGATTTTAGGCCTGCCATATTTCAGTTACTTTCAGAATTGTATCATAAACATAGTTATGTATATGGCATAGTGTATGTGTGTATATATAAATATGTATATATAAATACATATTTCCCCCTTGTGGCTTAAAGGGGTATTGTTTTACATGATGTTAGTAGTAAAACTATTAAATAAAATATTTATCGACAATAATCAACTTAACAACATGGAAAATATTTAAAATAGGATGAAAACAGCATATATTATATTTTAAACAGTAATGAATAGTGGGCTAATGATTACATAGATACTTGGAAAAATGCTAGATTACTAATCTGTTCTGCCCAACAGATAACTTTTACATTAACCCTGTTAAACTTTTACATTAACCCTGTTAAAACTCCAAACTCCATAGGACGATATGCATGCACTTACCACGCCATGACAGTGCAAATCTCCAGGCATAGGAGCATCGGGGCTTGTTTCCCATGTTCTACTTAACAGACTTCCCTATTGCTGTTTAGTTCATGGGAGCAACAAAACTGAGCAAATGCCTCCACCTAGTGGAATTAATCTTTATTAGAAAGAGCAAAACAGACTGAAGGTTTGCTTTCAAACCCACTTTGAGTATAATCACATTAAATATTCTAAACTGAGTTTGTAGATAGGAATCTATTCAGCAAGACGGGACGACTCCTCCAAGACATTGTAAATTTATTGTCATCAATTACATGCTGAGGACCTTTGATTTGGTTTTTTTGTTGGTTTGGGTTTTTTTTTTTTTTTTTTTTTTTGGATTTCCTTTACCCTCTAAATTTTGCATGATTTTGTGTCTTAACTCGGTTATACAAATCCATTTGGATAGTTCTAAAATTGGAGATAGATATAGATATAGACATAGATATAGATTTGAAATTCACATGTTAAAATATAGGATTAGGTGGTTCAGAAACACAATAACCACTAGAATGGTCATCTAAAACTATACTTTCCTAGAACCCATTCACTTCCTGGTCCAATCAATTATTTCTGAACATATGGGAAATTTCTAATGATAATGAGTAGGTGTTTTTAAAAGATTGCATCTAAGAACAATTCAGTGTTTTCTAAGTAGTTATCATCTCCAACACTTAAAATTTAAGGACTTTTTAAAATTAAATACGGTTGTTTTATCGACTCCTTTAAACTGAAATATATATATATAATCTCACAACACATTTGTAAAAGCTCTTGGAATCAAAACCTAACCATGGTTGCCTCATATAGCAGGATCCTAGTACCTCTGAACATGCCACTAAAGGGCAGATCTATTCCACCAAGTGAAGCACAGGTGCAAGATATCCCAGGGATCCATAACTGGAGCGGGAGGTGTTAAAATGGAATCTTAGCTACAAAATTGTGGCATGGCTTTTCCTTACCCTGCAATCTCATTAATGACTAAAGTTAAGACTTAACAGTTTTTTCTGTTACTACTATCTAAAAGAATACCATCCAACTACAAAATGGATATACAAAAAAAAAAAAATCCAAATAGGACCAAAAAATCAGAATGACAATTCAAAGGCAATTTTAAATTATACATAATTTCTGTTTTCTCTGACTCAAGAATCAGAAGTGTGCTATCTGGACCATGAAAAGATGATGTAGCCACATACTTCACAATGTAACAGCTACTTCTATATTCCTTATAGCTTTCTTCCTTACAATGTAAACTGATTACTGAAGACAACCTCAAGACATTGGACTAAGACATCACCCAAATGGTGAGTCCCAGACGGCCTTGCCCACTCAGAGACAGTCACTGACAGTCAGGAGCACAGGCTTCCAATCATTGTTTTTGCATGTCTGTGACCATCCTAGGTTTCCATGAAAAAAATTAGAATCATGTTGGCCAAAGCTTCTCGTGCCCAATTCTTTACATTTAATATCATGTGTTGGATGCCTTTCCGTGAAATATACAATAAAATTTAGCTGTCATATATATTCCATAACTCCATGAATGCAGGTTCTACACATAGTTCACTGTGCCTTCAGTTTGCTGCCATTTATGAAGGGTACCATGACTATGGTGTAGGGTCCCTTTGCTTCACAGAACCCAGAGGAAGCAGGCCTCCCAGGAGCTCTAAGCCAGGCAGTATCTTAGGTAAGGAGACAGCAACACCAGCCCCAAACAGGAAGTAACTGAGACCTACTAGGACCCAGGAAGCCACTCCTGGCCTGGAGCACTGGTTTCTTCCTGTCTGCGCCTGAGCACTGAAGAGATCTTGGGCCCCAGCTTTAACCCCAGTAGTAATACCCACCCCACACAATTCTGATACAACCAAGATAATAGAAAAGACAGGCTCCAGTCAGAGACAGGGCAGGTAGCACTAAGGAGATCCAGATGGCAAAAGGCAAGTGCAAGAACATAAGCATCAGCAACCCAGGGTACTTGGCATCATTAGAACCTAGTTCTCCCACACGAAAAAGTCCTGAATTTCTTAACCCAAAACTTCCAGGAAATCCAGGACACAATGAGGAGACTAAACCTAAGGATAATAGGTATAGATGAGAGTGAAGATTCCCAACTTAAAGGGCCAATAAATATCTTCAACAAAATTATAGAAGAAAACTTCCCTAAAGAACTAGATGCCCATAAACATAAAAGAAGCCTACAGAACGCCAAATAGACTAGACCAGAAAAGAAATACCTCCCATCACATAATAATCAAAACACCAAGTGCACAAAACAAAGAAAGAATATTAAATGCAGTAAGGGAAAAAGTCCAAGTAACATATAAAGGCAGACCTACCCGAATTATACCAGAGTTCTCACCAGATACTACAAAAGCTGGAAGATGCTGGACAGATGTCATACAGACCCTAAGAGAACACAAATGCCAGCCCAGGCTACTATACCCAGCAAAACTCTCAATTACCATAAATGGAGAAACCAAGATATTCCACGACAAAACCAAATTTACACAATATCTTTCCACAAACCCAGCATTACAAAGGATAATAGCAGGAAAGCTCCAATATGAGGAGGAAAATTATACCCTAGAAAGAGCAAGAAAGTAATCTTTTTCCAACAAATCCAAAAGAAGATAGCCACACCAAGATATTCCACCTCTAATAACAAAAATAACAGGAAGCAACAATCACTGTTCCTTAATATCTCTTAACATCAATGGACTCAATTCCCCAATTAAAAGACATAGGCTAATTGGCTGGATACGTAAACAGGACCCAGCATTTTGCTGCATATAGGAAACCTACCTCAGTGACAAAGACAGACTCTTAGAGTAAAAGGCTAGAAAACAATTTTTCAAGCAAATGATCCTAAGAAACAAGCTGGAGTAGACATTCTAAAATCTCCAGCCCAAGAAAACAAATGAAGACACTCATGGCTCCACCTGTATAGGTAGTTGAGGATAGCCTTGCCAGGCATCAGTGGAAGTGGAGGGAATTGGTGCCTGAAAGTTTGGATTCCCTAGAGTTGGGGAATTCGAGAGCAGGGAGGCAGGAATGGGAGGATGGTGGGAGCACACCCTCATAGAAACTCCCAGAATTATATGGATTAGACATGACAGATGCAGGCCACCAGAAGACTAGATTCCAGAATTCAAACAAAAAATTATCTTGATACTAAAATTTGTTTTGAGAATTGTATATTGCAGAATACACAGCCTTGGTGTATCTACTCATCAAGCAAGCTGAGCAGACCTGCTTGAACCTTTGATGTCCTGGAATTTCAGCTGGATGCAGTGAAGACACAGCATCAGAGGCTTATCAATTTACTCTTCCCCAGCCCCTCTTCTTATATCTCAACGCCCATAATCAGCTTGAAGAAGTTAATAAAGAGTCGGAGCCCCTATTCCCTGGACTTGGGAACTGAGGTGGTTAATATTGGGGGCTGTCTTTCTAGGGAAAAGTAGTGGTTTTGTTGGAACAGGGAGGATTAGCTAGGATTTATTGCATAGCCATAACCTATTGGTAGAAATACGTATAATTTTTATTAAGATGAAGTTATAATTTCTTAAATGGTACAAAATTTACTTTGATTTCAAATTTAATGTTTTCATTGGTACAAGTGTCTTATTGATATAAAAGTGAGACTAATATTGTTACTCTCATAGGCATTGTGCCTATATAACACATTTAGGAATACAAGGCTTAGACCCAGTTCTTCTTTAACTTTTCTAACTGATTTGAGATGGTGAGCCTGTGAGTTAAGGGCCTATAGCAAATTCATGGCTCTGAGTTTATTGTTATCATAAACGCCAGAAGCCCTATCGTGAGAGGCCCTGAGGAAAGCATTTTAGTTGAAGCACAGATCAACAACTTCAAAATAGTAATTATGAGCATGTTCAGATTTCTTAAAAAGAATGTGAGTGAATGTCCTTAATGAAGACCATGAAAACATAGTTAAATGAAATGATGGAAACAATTCAAGACATTAAAGTAGAATTTAACACTAGAAATAGAATCACTACAGAAAACTCAACTGAAAGAAAAAAAAAACTGGAAATGAAAAACTCAGGATATCAAATGAAAGCTCAGCAGTAAACCTCACTAACAGAATAAAACTCATGGAAAAAAGAATTTCAAGTCTAGATCACATGGTCTAGAAGAAATGGGTACCTCAGTGAAAGGAAATGTTGAATCTCAAATTTCCCAGCACAAAACATCCAGGATATCTGTGACATTAAAGAAATATTAAACCTATAGATATAAAGAAAAAAGATCAATAGTACAAAAAAAAATAAACTTAATCATAGGGGAAAAAAATCTCCAATGTAAAGAAAGAGATGCCTATCAAGGTGAAAATCATACAGAACATGAAACACAGATGGGACCAGAAAAGACTCATGACAAACAATAATCAAAAGAGTGAATGTACAGGATGAAGAAAGGATATTAAAAGCTTCAGGAGTAATAAACCAAATCACATATAAAGGCAAGCCCATTAAAATAGCAACTTATCTTTTATATAATTTCATTTCGGTTTTTTCATGCAATATGTTTTTAATCTGCATACAGCCAAGTTTATTTGATGATTTCCCTATTGTGAGGCAATCACCTTTTCATTCTTTCCCTGTTGACCCCTCCCAATACAAGCAGTATGTTAATAGAATGCTTTTGTTATTTTGATTATATTCTTTGCTTCACATTCCTCTCCATTCTTCACATTCCCACCTCCATTCCTTTTCCCAATTTCATTAATATTCATTCTCTCTCTGTCTCTGTGTCTCTCTCTCGCTCTCTCTCTCTCTCTCTCTCTCAGAAGCAACAAATGGTTCCTGACAATATAAGCATGGAGTTCATTTGGGGTTTACCAAATACCTGCCCTGGAATGTGGTTTATATAAAGTACCTAATAGTACTTCATTAGAGAAAACTGATTTTCCCTTTTCTAGCAGGTATCAATTGCAAATAATCTCTTGACTAGAACTGAAACTTTGTGTCCACTTCCCCTTTTCAAGTGCTGGGGTTTTACCTGGTTCGAACCTGTTCAGACCTTATGCATGCTGCCACAGTCTATGTGAATTCACACATGTATTAGTCCATTGATCCAAGAAGATGCTGCCATCTTGGAGTCAGCCACCATCTCTGGCCCTTAGAATCTTTCCTCCTCCTCTTCCACATAGACCCTTAAGCTTTAAGAGGAGTTTGGTTATGCCATCTCATTTAGGGCTGAGAACTCCAAAGGTTTTCACTGTGTGCACACTGTCCAGTTGTGTGTCTCTACGTCAACTACTATTGACTGCAAGAAGACGCTTCTCTGGTGATGACTGGTGCTCTGATCTACTGGCATAGTAATGCACCATTCATTAGGAATACATTTATTGATATGTTCCTTTAGCAGCTGACTTTTCAAGTGGAGACTATGAAAGACATAAGGGACTGAACAAATATTCACAGAGACCACAAGCTCAAAGAGACCACAAATGCCAGCACAAACTATTATATCCAGCAACCTAACAGTCACAATCAATAGAGAAAGAAAACCAATTCAATATAAAAATTAATCTAAGCAACTTCCACCAACCAGCTCATCAAAAAGTATTCCATAGACGAAAAACTTCAGTCTGAAAAGATTAGTCAGGAAGACACGAGAAATAAATAATCCCAGAACAGTTAGTCAAAAGACAGGAAAAAAAAAAAAAAAAAAAAAAAAAAAAAAAAAAAAAAAAAAAAAAAAACACCCACACCACAACAACATGACAGAAATAACACTGTTCATTAATAACTTTCAATACTAATTGCCTCAACTGTCAAATACAAAGTCATAAACTAACAGATCAGATTAAAAAACAGGATCCACCTTCTGTTACACACAAGAAATATCTCACCATCAATGACAGATATCATCTTGGGATAAAGAGGATTAAAAAAAAAAAAACATATTCCAGGTAAATGGAACCAAGAAGCAGATGTAGCAATTTAAATATTTGGAAAAACAGACTTCAGTTCTAAACTAATTAGAAGAGATATGGAAGAGATAATGTACGCTCATTAAAGGAAAGTCCAAGAGGATATTGCAATTCAATACACTAAACACATGGGCACCCAGATTCATAAAAGAAATAGTACTATAGATAAAATCCCAGATTAAGTCTCACACAGACATAGTGGGTGACTTAAGTACCTCACTCTCACCGATATACAGATCATCCAGACACAAACTAAACCAAAACACGCTTGAATTACATGAGTCAAATGATCTATAGAACATCACACCTAAACATAAGATTATACTTTCTTTCCAGTAGCCCATGGATCTTTCACCAAAATTCACAACAAATTTTGAGACACGAAAAAAAGACTGAGAAGTAATTTTAAAATTTTTAAATTTTACATCCTTTGTGGCCACTACAGATTAAATCTGGACATCAACAACAGAAACAGTAAATTTACAAACTTGCAGACACTGAATAACTCACTATTGAATAAAAACTGGGTCAATGCAAAAAGCAAGAAGAAAATTTAAAACTTTTTAGAATTTATGAAAACGAAAACACAATATATCTAAGTCTATGGGATACAATGAAGGTAGTTCTAGGAGGCCTTGACAAAAACACTGGAGAAAACCGTGTTACCAACACACTTGAAAGCTCTAGAACAGGAGTTCTCAATCTGTAAGTCACAACCTTTTGGGGAGTCAAACAACTCTTCACAGGGGTCACCTAAGACCATCGAAAAACACAGATATTACATTGCAAATGTTTGCATTACAATTCATAACAGTAGTAAAATTAAAGTTAGGAGGTAGCAATGAAAATAATTTCATGGTTGGGGGTCAGCAAAACGTGTATTAAAAGGTCACAGCATTGGGAAGGCTGAGAGCCACTGCCCTAGAAAAACAGGAAATGTTACTCAAAGAAAGATTAGACAGGAAGACATAATAAAACTTTAGGACAAAATCATTGAAATAGAAACAACAACGAAAGTTATAAAGAATCAATGAAATGAAGAGTTAGTTCTTTGAGAAAATCAACAAGATTGACTCTTTATCCAACTTAACCAAAAGACAGAAAGAGAAGTTGCAAATTAATGATATTAGAGTTTCAATGGGAGACATGACTACAGACACCAAGAAAATGCAGAGATTACAAGGAAATATTTTTAAAATCTGTACTCTATGAAATTGGAAAATTTAAAAGAAATGCAGATTTCTTGATATAAATAGTCTAATAAAGTTAAATCAAATAAGAAATTTAAACAGACCCATGTCCATGTATGTAATGTAAAAAGTAATTAAAAGTCTTCTAACCACCCCCAAAAAAAGAGGAGGGGGATCCTACCAGACCTTCAAAGAACATTACTCTTCAAAACATTACATAAAATAGAAACTGAAGAAACATTTCCTACTCATTTTTATAAAGTCTCTAGTACTCTGATACCAAAACCATACCAAGACCTAACAGAAAACTAGAGACCAATTTCCCTTATGAATATAGGTGCAAAATTCTCAATAAAATACTTTCAAACAGAATTCAAGAACACAATATAATTAGGAAAGGAAGAAGTCCAAGAATTTGCAGACGACATGATTTTATACATAAAAGACCCTAAAGGCTCCACCAGGAAGCTTCTACAGCTGATAAATACTTTCAAGAATGTAGCAAAATACATAATTAACACATAAAAAGCAGTAACCTTCTAATATACAAATGTCAAGTGAACTTGGGGGAAGAGGGAATCATGAAAACAGAGCCGTTCACAAGAGCCCATTCACTAGAGCCCAGGAATGATTATCTTGGGACGGCTCTAACCAAGCAAGTAAAAGACTTGTATAATAAAAATATTAAGACATTGAAGAATGAAACTGAAGAAGACACTAGAATATAGAAAGCTCTTCCATGATCATGGATCAGTAGGTATAATATTGTGAATTTGGCCATCCTGCCAAAAAAGTATTCTACATATGCAGCCCAATTCAACACAATTCTTTAGTAAAAAAAAAAAAAAAAAAAAAAAACTTCATATGGAAACAAAACAAACAAACAAACAAAACTAATAGTTAAAACTTAATCCTGAATAGAACTGATGGCAGTTTCATCATCCCAGATCTCAAGTTGTATTACAGACTGCAGTGATTAAAACACCATGCTATATTATAAACTATTGTATACAGGCAGCTTTTGTGGAAATCTACCAGCCTGAGTAGTCATAGACCTTGTAAATAGGCAGCCTTGGTGGATAGTACCAAATTAGATAAGGACAAGTGAATCATAGGCAGAGTCATAATGACCTGACCCCTGAACCTTCATCCAGCTGATACCCTGTTCTGAAAGATATCTGTACTCCCCCTGAGTACTTATGCTCCTCTGTCATCCCCTTTCCCACATCCTGCATTTTCGTGTTTATAACCCCTGTGTTAAAAAGTAAAAATTATGATTTGATAATTTTTAAAAAAGGAAAAAGAAAAAAGAAATAACACACAGTGTCCCCCTGGCTCTGCCGACTTAGCCCCTGACAATCCATTTTCTTGTTCTCAGAAATACTTTGAAGTATAAAATGTTATTGTGGATTTTGTTAGTATGCTGGGTAAAATAATGTTTATTGATTTCATTTTAAATTTCGAAGTTTGTAATGAGTTAAAATGTCCCTCAACATAATTATAGGTCATATTTATTTTCATACTGTAAAATGCTAGTTAATCTGCTGAACATTTTAAAAAATTGGATTCCTTTTTGAGAATTTTATATATGAGCACTGTATTTACATAATTTTCCCCTTTCCCTCCTTCCTCCCACTCTCCCCAACCCCCCATACTTTTTAAATACATCTTATTATTTAATTATTGTTCATATATGTATACATGTATAAGTATATATGTATATACAAATACTAATAAAGTGTTTCGTAAAAAAGAAAGAAAGAAAGAACAAAAGAAAGAAAGAAAGAACAAACGAAAGAAAGAAAAACACCATGCTATTAAGAGACAACTTGGTCAACTGAACAGAATTATAGAATTCAAAACTAATAGAATTAAAGACTCAGACAAAATCCCACACATCTACAGACCAGATTTTTGACACATACATCCACCAAAAAAAAGCCTAAAATAAACAGTGGAAAAAGATGTCTTCAGACTGGATGGCTGCATGTAGAAGAATGAAAACAGATCCATATTTACCATCCTGGCAAAACTCCACATGGATCAAAGACTTCAACCAGATACACTGAATCTGATAGAAGAGGAAGTAGAGAATAGGGCTGAATTCATTGGCACAGGAAAAGACTCTCTGAAAAGAGAGTTAGCACAAGTATGAAGAACAGAAATTAAGAGGCAGGTGGATTTCTGAGTTCGAGGCCAGCCTGGTCTACAGAGTGAGTTCCAGGACAGCCAGGGCTACACAGAGAAACCCTGTCTCGACCCCCCCCCCCAAAAAAAAAGAACGGCAATTAATAAATAGAACCTCATGAAGACAAAGTGAATGTATAGCCTACAGGATAGGAAAGATAGTCTTTGCCAATTACACATCTGATAAAGTGTTAATATCTAGAATATATAAAGAACCCAAAGCACTGAACATCAGGAAAGCAAAAATACCAATTTAAGAAAGTGTAATAGAATGAAACAAGGTTCTCAAAAGATGAGACACAAATGGCTGAGAAACATTTTTTCAAAATCAACATCCTTAGCCATCAGGGAACTGCAAATGAAAACTACTTTAGAATTTCATCTTACCCTAGTCAGAATGGCCATAATCAATAAAACAAATAACAGCTTATGCTGGCACGGATGTGAGGAAAGGGGAACACTTCTTTATTTTAGGTGGGAATGAAAACTGGGACAGCTATATAAATTAGTGTGGAGGTTCTGCAAAACATTTAAAACAGATCCACCATAAGACCCAGCTATACCATCTGGGCCATAAACCCAAAAGACTCTATATCTTATTACAGAGATACTGACTCAGTCCTCTACTCACAATAGCCAGAAATCAGAAACAGCCTAGATGTTCATTTGTGGTACATTTATACAATGCAATAATTATTATTCGGCTGTTAAGAAAAAAGAAGTTTGCAGATAAACCGGGTGGAGCTGAAAACAATCAATTTGAGTGTGTAATCGAAACATACACACACACACACACACACACAAAACCTGTATTTTGCTTTTCTATGTGGATATTGGCTTTTAATCCTTATATATGTTTGTTTCAGTCCAAATAATCACAGAGGTTAGGTAGCAAGTAAGAAGAGACTGGGGAGTGGCAAGAAGAGGATTTTCCAAGAAAGGAGAAATGGACTGGAGTGTTATAACATGTTGGGAATTGGTTCCAACACTTTGTCTTAATTCGGCTCCCAACACTGTACTTCCAGACATGAGGGTCCCTGCTCCCAGTTAGCTTCATTTGGTAATAAAGAATTGCTGAGCAGGCAATGACTGGGCAGGGAGACAGGAAAGAACAGAGGGAGAGAGGAGGTAGAGGAAGAAATCCATGATGAGGAGCAAGGAGAACAGACTTAAAGGCCTAAACACATGTAAGGTTCCAGGAAAGTGGCCCTAGGAAACATTCC
Source organism: Arvicanthis niloticus (assembly GCF_011762505.2). Classification (NCBI taxonomy): domain Eukaryota; kingdom Metazoa; phylum Chordata; class Mammalia; order Rodentia; family Muridae; genus Arvicanthis; species Arvicanthis niloticus. The sequence continues at coordinate 25,108,998 of NC_133435.1, forward strand.
CTGATTGGGTCTGTTGTGCCCTTCCCCCAGGCCCAAGCAGGCCTGTGAGTCTTTTACCACAATAAACTAAACAACAGTAGGACCTAGGAGGAGGTATTGCATCGCCAGCCTTGGCTCCCTGCAGTCTGCTATGGAGCTAAGAAGAATGGACTGCTTGCTGAGCTAGCCTTGACACCTTGACACCTGCTATTTCCTTACCTAGCCCCTGCACTGAACCAAGAAGAGACTCTGGGGCATGGGGTCTATCCTTTATATGTGAAAGCAAAGTATTCAACTTCACGCCTTGATCAGAGAACTTTGTCTTGGCCTCATCTCTTCTCGCCCTCCATTCCCCTTTCATTCCCAGCCTTCCTCTCAGGTGAACCTGGTACTTGTAGCTGCTGGCAGCTACAGAATGGCACCCACCCATGGAATCTGAGAACGGAAGGCCAGCTGAGGAACATTGTCTTGGTGGAGCTCCATGGAAAATGGAAGAAAAAGCAGAGTATCTGGAGCACTTGGTAAACAACAGCATTGAAGCTAGCTAAGTTATGGCTGTGTTTACAGGAAGTGTGTTTCAGTGGGATACGGGTCTAGATTTGAGTGAGCATTGACCCAATGCAAGCTCATCTAGGAGGTGACAGTGAGTTGGGATAGGAGAATATTCGGCAAGCCCAAGAGCTGCCTCAGGCAAGAGGAGCAGGGTTAAAAAGAATTGGAAAACCGAAAAAAGGGCAGAGCACTGAGTAGCATCCATAATTCTGCCTTTTTTGTTTGTTTGTCCTTGGCATGCCAATGTCCACGTGTCTCAATTGTGTGTTTCTTGTTTCACTGTCTGAATGATTGGTGGTCTATGTTTTATGGTGTTCTATGTTTGATGTTTAAAAGATTGTTAAAATTGCTTGATCCAACCCTTGGTCTAGTTTAACTTGGTTTCAGAGGCAGTTTTAATATGCAGAGCAGCAGCTGATAAGTTTGCTTAACACTTGTAGCTAAGAGTCTAGCTGAGCTGGAAAAGCCTTTCTAACAGTTGATTGTCTGTATAAGCTGCTTTTAAAGGGGCCAGCAGGTTTTTTGGGTTCTATAAGGAAGTTAAAAGTTGTTTGTCCTAGAAAAATCTCTGTGACAAGGTGCTTTTATCTTAAAATCAGAGCTAGAGAAAGCAAGAAATTTTGTTTGGTTTAAATATATAAGATGTGTTGTCACTTCATTTTTGTTTCTAATTGGCTTTAATGTTATAAATATGTTCTACATGTCTTGCTTATAGATTATGGGCCTATAAGCTATTGGGTATGATTAAAAATTTTACAATCTTGGTTACAAGAAGTTGACTTAAGATTGGTAACTCAGGGTTAGAGTCATTCAGAAACCAGATGTATAAAGATAAGATTTTAAAACAATGTCTCTTTAGTGAGATATTAAAAGCTGCACTATCATGCATTCATATATAAGGATTGGCAGCAAAACTTTGTAACATAAAGCTAATCTACTTGGTGTTGATTTTAGAGAAAATAGATTGCTTACAAGATTAAAAATTGGTTTTGTTTCTCAAAATTATGGTTATACTCTAATGTTACAAAAGAAGCTTAAAAACATAGTTAAACTGCCAATATTCCATTGGCTACAGTTGGTAGTTCAATCGAGAGTTTGAGATTTTTTTGATTTGCCCATGTTTATTAAAAAAAAAAAAAAAAAAAAAAAAAGATACAGCACATACAGTTAAAGTTTAAAAAAATAAAAAATAAAAATAAAAAACCTTACAACACAGCACAGGCCTAGTCAGGCCTCAGAAAACAGGTGAGATTAAGAACATTTACATTTAAATTAAGACAATGCAGACTGAGCTCAGCAGAAGCTCAGGTGCCAAACATTCCTTTTGTCCTGGGTCTTCACCAGCTCCTAGAAAGGTGTTTGTTGCTGGGGAAGAGGGGTAATTCTAAGACTCAAAGACTTTTACAACAGTCTTTGGGCCAAGAGTTATAATGATTAAAATTATGCCTACTTCCCTCCATGACATTATAACTGTACCTGCTAACAAAAAAAAAAAAAAAAAAAAAATTGTTCAATTTGTTTTTGTTCCTTTGCGTCCACTTCCTTCCAAAGTTGTTAAAAATGAGATGCTTTTGGTTCCTCTAATGTATGTAACAATATTTAGAGGACAAGGTTGCTTTCAGCTTGGCCTTTATCTGATACTCTCACTCAGCTAAAAAAGATTGGTTATTAAATTAATCCAAAACAAAGTTCAAACTTAAGATTTATACAGTCTGACTTGTGTACTCCAGCTGCCATTCCAGTAAATACATATAGAATTATTATAGATCTAGAAGATGTTTTTATACCATTCCTTTACATTTCAGGTAAAGGTGGGAGGTTTGCAGTCAGTAAATTTTTTCATAATTTTTGAGAGCCCATGAAGCGATATTGTTAGAAATGTTTGCCTCAAAAAATGGTTAATTGCATATATATATATATATATATATATATATATATATATATATATATTTGTTCCTTTAATACAAAAATTAAGAGTTTAAATCTTTTAATATATATTATTCATTATATGATACTTTATTAGCGGATTTCTCTAAAGGAGTTTTTCTGCAAGCCTTTGTTCCAATATAACGAGCTTTAAAATTTTTGGAGTACTTGTTGCTCCAGAAAAGATTCAAAGGCAATATCTTTTAAATATTTGAGACCTCAGTTATATCCTAAGCAGATTGTGGCACAGAAAATTCTAATAAAAATAGATAGTTGGGACTAGAGAGATGGCTCAGCTGTTAAAGGCTAGACTCATAACTAAAAATAAAAGAGTTGAATTCCCAGCAACCACATGGTGGCTCACAACTATTTGTGATGGAATCTAGTGCCCTCTTCTAGCTTGCAAGTGTACATGCAAAAAGAAAATGGTTTCCTTTTAAATTTGATTTGTGTTTAATGTTTTTTAAAAGTTGTTAAGAGATATTAATTGGCTAAAACCTTATCTTAAGCTTACCATAGGAGGATTTAAACCTATGTTTGATATTCTCAAGGGGATGCAAGTCCTAATTCCCCTTGACAATTAACTAATAAAGGAGAGATAGCTTTGCTGAAAGTAGAGTAAGCTGTTAGTTAACAACAGATAGATTGTATAGACTATAAAAAATTGTTGGCTGTTTGTGTTATTACTACTCGTGTGCTCACAGCAGCCCTTTGACAAAAGAAACCATTAATGTGGATTTATCTTTCTTCATCTACAAATAAAGTTTGAACATCCTATTATAAAATTATTACTGTGTTAATACAAGATTATAAGATAGAATCCTAAAAACATTTTGGATGAAAGGTGTATTCCTTATTCCAAATAACAATTAAATTGATTATTGAAAAGTAATGATGTTTGGCCTATTACATGACAAAATTTTTAGGCAAATTTGATGATCATTATCCAAAGGACAAGTTGTTACAGTTTTTCTCTATGCAGGCTTTTATATTTCCTAAAATTTACTACACATGCAGCCCATAGAAAAGATTTTTACTGTATTTACTATATTTAGAGATGCCTACATTTACAGATCTATTGAGAAGGCAGTATATATAATTAAGTCACATGTTAATTTTCTTGAGTTTCCCCTGCTTCAACACAAATAATTAAATTATGTATTGTAGCCACTGTTTGAAACACTTTTTTTCAATATTTATTTATTTATTTATTTATTTATATGCAAGAGAAGATGGGCAAACCTAAAGAGATGAAGCCAATTCCACACCACAGCCAGCAGATGAGAGGGAATACATTTTCTATGCACTGTCTTGCAACCCTCTGATCTCTCCCGGTGTATACTGCTGGCTGAAACCAGCACAAACCAGCAGCATCTAATAAATAACGAGAATTATTGCTAGCCATTTTCATGGAAACTAGCTGCAGACTTCCTACAAGTAGAGAATAGAACAGCACATAGTAAACACCCAGAAGACAGGGCACTTATAAAATGTTCATGGAGTACCTCAGACAGCCTGTGTGCACAGAGGTGAGTGAGAGGGACCAAGTCTAGAACCATTGAGGCAATTGTAGCACAGAAGACTGGTGAAAGATATTGGTTAAAAGTGTAGACAACTCATCATTTGACCAAAATAATTCATAGACTTTGAGTCTGGCTAATTTCACCTTGTGGTGTTTCTAATTTGTACAATCTTCATAATAAAGTTTTAAGTTTAAAAAAGAATAATGAATGTGGTTAATCCAGCCCCTTCACTTTTTCAGAAGAAACAGGACTACAAATGGATTTAAAATAAGTCTCAGAAGTCACAGCTCCCCTGATTACAGTACTCTTATCTTTAATTTACCATTTGAAATTTGTCCCGTTCAAGTGGGCTCAAGAGATCTGTTGCAAAATACTGCACCTACAGTTAATAACAATATAGTCTGGAAAGTACTAAGAAGTAGATTTTAAATGTTCTCACAGTATGTATATTTCATGTGTATTTCAAAATACCACATTATATGAGATAAATATAATTGTGTTACTTAAAAAAAATTATATCACTGCAACCTGAGTCAATTTCTCATGACAAAAAAAGGGGGGTTTGCTTTAAATAGCATGGTGTGAGTAGTTTGCTTGTGGTATCATTGAAGGGATTCTGAAGACTCTACTTTCTAAGTGATTTAAATGGCCCTTACCTTGCAGTCACATTTAAGAACCTACCTCTCCACAGATGGCACTTTAAACATTATCATCGGGGTCCATGAAATGGCTCAACAAGCAAAGGCACTGGCCCCCATGCCTGGTGACTTGAGTTTGAGAAGTAATCAGTTCCTAGAAGTTGCCCTCTGACCTCCACACTGGCTATGTGCTGGGACACGCCCACAGGTTGTATCATTACTCAACCTCATCTTATTTTTTTATGAACATGAAAAAGATCTAAATAATTCCAAATACAAGAGCACATGTCATTCCCTCAACAGTGTTACCATTCTCTGTTCTGACTGATGGAACTTTAGTTATTTCTCACCTCTAATTTAATCTAGTAATAGCATAACAATCTCTCACCTCTCATGAACATTAACATTTTTAGTTTCTTACCTGAAAATCTATCTTTAAAAAAAATTAAAATCTGTCCAATTAGCCTTAAGTTTGGCAATGTCCCACCCGAGCTACAAAGATGACTTTATCGATTAAGAGATTTATTACTCACACTTCATCCTTTGTGGGACTCTTTTTAGCCTTCAAAAAGTTGTATGTAAACACAGACAAGCAGCATTAATTTTTTCTTCATTTCAGTGGCTTAGATGCCAAGATTAAAGTAACATCTGTGGATTTAAACTATTGCCTAACAGCTGGGGAGAAGGGAAGGGTATTTGTTGTCAAACTTTGAGTTCAATCCCTGGACCCACAGTTCAGAAACTGCTTCCAGATTGCCCGCTGACATTTTACATATGGGTGTGTACACACAAATGGAACTTTAGGTTACCCATCTAATAAGCGTAAAAGCTTGGTTGTTTGGTGATGTTGTTGTTGTCAGAAATCATGCCTTGTTAGAAACCACTTACAACTATTTTAACAAATAATTTCAAAAGGAACAAACTATCTTCATCTAAGATTATTTTCATACTGTGGCACATATTTAAAAAGGAAGGTTTATCTGCTCCTTATTTAATTTTGGTATCTGGCACCTGTCTACATTTAGGAATACAAGGCTACAAAACTTACTTTGATTTCAAATTTTAAGGTTTTCGTTGGTACCAGTGTCTTATTGATATAAAAGTGAGATTAATATTGTTACTCTCATAGGCATTGTGCCTATATAACACATTTAGGAATACAAGGCTTAGACCCAGTTCTTCTTTAACTTTCTTAACTAATTTGAGATAGTCAGCCTGTGAGTTAACGGCCTATAGCAAACTCATGGCTTGGTGTTTATTGCTAGGGTGTTTTCTATATTTTATTAGAAATAGCTGAAAGGAGTTAACAGACAACAGTCCAGATTACCTTACATGGATAGCTGGTTTTCAAAACGTCAGAAGTCCACAGAATTGACGTTACAACATTTCTGTATTAATGTTCATTTTGATTAGAGACCTGTCTGCTCCTGACAGCTTCCTGTCTTTGGATTCTAAGAAGAAATTGAGCATCTTTGGAGTTACTCCAGCTGTGGTGAGACAGCCACTAGGCAAGAATTGCCTCTTTCCATCTACAGACAAATTACTGTCCAGAAAAGAACACACTTGCAGAATAGTCGACTGATTATATCTGCCTAGACAGAATAATCAGCACTTAATAATTCTGCAGCACTAAGGTCTGTCAGATGATCCTGGGCCAGAAGGCAGAAGATCAGATGCTCCAACTTTCTGTAGTATAAGGACTGTCCAGGTGTTCAGCGGTCTCTATAAATTGGCTAAGGTTTAGAAGCTATGCTTTTTGCTTTCTGTAATTTCAGTTAATTCAGTCATTCTGGATTTCTGACGGGGTTGAAAACTTATAGTCTCATAGCCAATCCTGGCTATTTATTTTGAGATAAAAGATTTGAGTGGATGGTTTTTAGCTTACATTCATTCTAAGCCAAGAAAAAAGCCAGGTTCAGAACTAAGTGTTTTACTTAGGATAGATGACAGAAGTTCTGGTTAGTCAACAAAATGATGGACTGGGTATTAGGACTATCTTGTACCTCACGGGTACAAATTGGTATAATTATGCTCTAATTGTATTTTGAGAGAAAAGTTTTATTTTAACAGGAAGGGTGATATGTAGGAGGAGCTAAGGTGACAGGAAGAGGAGGAGTAAGGAGAGGAGGAGAAGAAGGAGAGGAAAAGCTACGTGATGAGAGAGAGAAAGAGAGAGAAAGAGAGAGAAAGGGAGGGGTGACATTGAGGCAGATGTTCACATGTCTCCACCAGTCAAAGATAGTTGATATATCTAGGTTGGGTATTGGGTTACACTTCTGATTGAGCATTACCAAACTTATAAAGCCTTTGATTAACATTTTAAAAAAACTGTATAAAAGCAAAAAGGAAAAGGGGGCATGGGATAGGGGTTTTCTAGGGAGGGGAATTGGGGAAAGGGGATGGCATCTGAAATGTAAATAAAATATCCAATAAAAAAAAGACAAAATATTACATACAAAAAAAAAAGAATGAGATGAGGATTATTGGTGTTAGTTCATTTATTTTTAAATATGTTTGTCCAGAACTTTATTGAGTTGTTAGACTGTCTGTCTTGATTTCATTCACTGTTGTAAGTTAGTTTTAGATTATTATATCCTATTGGTTTACTTTTTTAAAGTCATATATCTATAAGTTATTCATTTCTTATGAAAATTTCTATAATATATTTCTATATTATAGGAATATAGGTTTCTAAAATATCCCTTAGTGATCTTTTAAAATTCATTAGTATTTTTTATAATGGCCCCATTTTCATGTTTAATGTTATTAATTTGGATCTTCCCCTTTTATTTGGTTAATTTTGGTAAGGATATGTTGATTTTTATTTATCTTTTCAAATACCCAGTTCTGTTACCTTGATTCTTTGTATTAAAGTTTCAGGGTCCATTTCATTAATTACTCCTCTGAGCTTTATTCTTTTCAGTTACAAATTTTAGATTTACTTTTCTCTTGTGTGTCTAAGACAAAGCAGATTATTGGTTTATTTGAGACTTTTCTGAGTTTTTAACATAGGCACATAGTTGTAGACTTTTCAATTTGAATAGCCTTTGACATATTCCAAAGTCAGTCTTAGTTCATTTGTAGTTGATTGTAAGAATTTTATATTTTTATCCCTAATTACTTCAAGGATCCTTCAAGAGAACGTTGGATTTTTTTTTTTTTTCTGGTTTTATATAGTTTCTATAACTTATCGTGTTACCAAACTAATAATATCCCACTGTAATCTAATAAAACACCGAATATCATTTTGATTCTTTTGTATATATATAAAGCTTTGACTTAGGCCTATAATGTTATCTCTATTGGAGAAGTCTCGTGGGCTGTTGAGTGTGTGTTTCTTCAGTTGCTGTGTAGAATGAACTATAGATGTGTGTCAAGTCCTTTTGATCTGTGATACAGTTTACATTTGAAGTTCCATTGTTGTTGTTCATTTGTTTTGTTTTGTTTTGTCTTGTTTTGTTTCATTCTGGATGATCTGTCCACTGGTGAGAATGGGCTATGGAAGTCAATTACAGTTTATTTTACCTTACCTTATTTATGTATATTCAGTAGTGTTCAATTTATGAAATTAAGTACTCCCAACATTTGGGGCATGTATGTGTTTATATCATCTTTATCTACTTGGTGGACCATACCTGTTATTAAAATAGTGTGACCTTTTTCTCTCTTTTAAATAAACAAAACAAAAAAAAACAAAAAAACAAAAAAAAAAAAAACAAAAAAAAAAAAAGGAAGGGTGTCTATATGCTAAACTGCCATGCGCACAGGAAAAATGAGGGGAGTTGGCCGGATTCAAATCCTTCCCAGACTTCTCTATGGTTTACTCTCCCAGAACGGTGCATGTTCTGTTTGTCCTCAATAAAGAGATGGCCGATTTTCCCTCTGTGAAAGCCAGGGCCCAGGCTGTGAGATCTGCAGTTGGGAGTTTGGGGCTTCTGACTTGCAGATCTCTCCCACTGCGTTTTCCCCGCGCGCAACTGAGTCCTCCTGCTGCCCTGCCCTCAAGTGCGCATAGCAACCGGTCCTACTGGTTTCTCGCCTTCCGTCGTGATTACCATTTTACAGGGACCAAATCTACAATAGCCTGTGTGCTGCACACCAACGCTTGGAGGGCTGGGGACTCCTGCAGCCTGCGGAGGAAGCTTCTCGAAGCCAGCGATCTTCGGTGCGCGCCGTCACCGCCAGGGGGCGACCAAGCCCCGCCGCGGCTGGCAAGGCGGGCTCCGTGCTTACCTCCAGGTAGTACAGGTCGACCGTGGTGATCTGCGAGTCCAGGAAGTCTTCGTAAGTGTTGAACTGTGTGACAATGTTGTCCACGGCCGTCAGCCCCTCGTCCTGATCCATAGCGGCTACACCGACGCGTCCCTAGTAACCGGTGTGGGCGGAGCTGGACGCGCGCCGGTTGCGGGGGCGGGGCGGAGGGCGCAGCGCTGGCCCCGCCCCAGCTGGCTTCCTGAGCCGCTTCTAATCCCTGAGAGCTTCAGCCCTTCTGTGCAAACCCAAACTTTTTTTTTTTGGGGGGGGGTTAAAAGCACAGTACGAATGGGCCTACTCAGTGTTTGCAGTAAGAGCCTCGAAAGAAGAATATCCCAGAAATCTAGGAGAAATAGTCTAGTTGGGTACTTCAAAATAACACGTGATTTGGGTCAGTTTCATAAATTACAATTTAAAGGCAAGTTATGGTTACATTTTAGTGCCAGGAACAATTTATAAACTTCCCAAACGAAGCAGCCTTAATGATCGCCTTTGCCCTTGCCTTCTGCCTTTCCTTTCCTTTACTTTTTGTTATTTAAAATTCAGTAAGTTGGAAATTACTCGAAAATCGAGAACGTCCTTTGTCTTTAAAAAAAAAAATGGGAGGAATCTTAATCATGGAACAACATATCCGACGGGGACACTGACGTTGCTTTATATTTCTATTTACTCATTTCTTAAAAATCCTATAGTATAAAATTGAACTTGAAACATTTCTTATTACAAATGACTTGTACAACTGTTTCTCCACTGGAAGCACAGATGCTTGCTGTTATGCCAAGGGAACTTACAATCATCCATCATTTGTAGAAATCAAATCAGATTCTGCAATGAATCTTTTCCATCTGTTAGTGGAGGGAAATCTGAATACAAAGTAAAGCCAGTGTTGTGGATAGCCCCGGCCTTGTAATTTAATACTAATTCCCCTTTCCTATGAAGGGCTGCAGAGGAGGTGTGAGTCGTTTCTAGTGAACCTTTTGCCCATCTTAATTTGTAAAATAAAGGCTGGAGCCAGTGATTGGCCAGAAGAAGGGGAGGTGGAGAAATAAAGGTTGGTGGAAGAAAGTAGAGAGGAGGGCTGGGGGAGGAAGACAAGGGAGAGGATGACTGGGAAGCAGAAGGTAGAAGGACAGACTCAGGGTCTGGAAAATCTTCAAGTTATAAGGGTCTCATAGCTGGGGAACAGAGTAGTGTAGGGGTATCTACCCAATCTAGGCTTACAGAATATATTCATAATTACTGAGTCGTGTTTTCAATGACCTGTCCTGATTGGGTTGGAGATTTAAGTATCTCCCACTACAAGCCAGGACTATTTAAGACGCCAAATTGCACAGTACATTATATCTTTATTAAAATAAACAGCTACCAACAATTTACATTGTATAATTAGCTAGAAAGCTAAAGAAATTAAACTCCAAGAGTGGAGGAAAAAATTCCATGTGACTTAAAACATTACCACAAGTAGAGAAGAGAGGTCTCTGTATTGTCAGGTCCAAAACAATCTCAGGACAAATGCCTTTTGTGGTTTTTAGACTCTGAAGGGCTTGCTGGCCCCCAGGCTATCAACATCTCAAGTACCTGTTACAGAGTCCAAGCTGACAACCGGGCTCCTCCTCTCATACCACCCCCTACCCTGAACTTCTCTAACCCATGAGCTTCCCTTCCCACAGTTTCTCATTCCTATAGAACCCTGACATTCTATGTGTTCTCCTGCCTCGCTGCCTGCCCCCTCTCTGTGCCAGAGGCATTATTCTGCTTGTGCTGAGCACAACAGAAAGCTTAGAAAAGTTTCTGCCACTAGGGTTCACAAACTATGAACCTTGCTTTTGTGTGGTAATTCATTCAACTTAACCACACACCAGCTCTGTTCTAAATACCATACAATCATTTAATCACAACAACAAACTCACTAGAAAACCGGCATTGGTGCTGACCTCCATATGGAGACAGGATGAGTTTAAATGACTTAGCCAAGGTGTCAGGTGCAGAAACAAACAACACAAAAGTAACAATAGTCCTTTTCTCTCACAGGGGGAATGCTGATGTAAAGAAAGGTTATTAAGGAGCTGCATAAAGATAGTAGAAAAGTTTGTTTCCTAGAAAGAAAAATAAACATGCAATACGGAACATAGATTGAAACAAAGCCTAAAGCCATAGGAGCATCTTCCAAACGGTGGAGGCAAGAAACACGAGCTCCGTGGAGGATGGAGGGACACGGGAAAGACTATTGAAGGGAGGAAGCTGAACAGACAGAGAAGAAAGCTGAATTAAAATTGAAAGCAGTTGCAAAAAGAAGTTTCAAAAGAGACCAGCCACATCCCTGGACAGGAAAAGCTGTGGTGTCCAGGAATGAAACGCACACTACTCGGGGAGCTTGACTGCGCTTACATCTGTTACAATTCCTGCTGACATCCTCCCACACCAGGGTCTATCGTCCTCTTGAAATAATAAAACAGCTAGGGAATGTTTGAATTCGTAACACTGTGGCACTCTGATATCAAGGACGATTGATTTTTACCTCCATTGTTCTAGTAGATCCATTGTAGCTGAACGTTTTAAAAGATGCTTCATTAAACTGACCATGCGGTCAGTAGCTCTTTGGTGAAATGATCCTAAAAGCATAAAAATTTAAACAATTTAAAGGTATTTCCAATCAATGACTCTCATACTGTCCAAACACTTTTAACAGAGCACTGTCTTTGTTAGTAGAGAAAGAAATTTATAAATGTAGCCCATTCTACACAGAAAGGTTAAAATTACAGAAAACCCAACAACACAGTCTTCTAGATTTTCACTTAGGGTTGAGAAACACTTTAGACCTGAGCCTGAGAAACGCCATGAAGGAATGGCAACCATGAAATGCGAAAGATTAGACAAGTCTCTTTTCTATAGTGAGGCCTTTGTTATGACGAAGAAATACTTTATTTTGGAAACCATAAATTCCTTCTTCAACTCTGGTACTTTTAAAAATTGATTCCAGGAATTTAGCACCAATCCCAGCAATTCTATTCTTTGCCAAAAGACAGAGAATATATATATATATATATATATATATATATATATATATATATATATATATATATATTACACACACACACACACCAAACTGCAAGATGTAAGAGAGAAGAGCCATACGGAAGAGTAAGAAAATACATGCCCTATTTAGCTTACTTACTAAGTAAAGAAAGCCATACTATAAAGTAAAGTTCATAGGAAAAGCCAAAACCTAGCATTTCTTTTAAACAAATGGGCTTTCTTCTATTCTCACTAGAGCGAGATGAAGTCATTTCAAAATACATTCTACCTTTTTCTATTCCCAAATAATCAGTAATATTCTATGCTAGCTGGGAAAGTCAGTAAAAAATATAATTTTGTATGTGGACATGATCGGAAAGGGGTGCTGTGCTAATTATGTTAATAGAGGCTAAACACTCTGAGTAAGAACCTGAGGTCCCATTAGGAGGGACTTAATACATTACCGTATTAAAGAAAGAAAAACATAGGCTTTCTCTAATAAGACAAGCAATTTGTGCCTGATGTTACCCAACTGCTTATTAAGTGTCTGTGATTGAAGGTGGGGGCTATTGCTTAATTGTGAGCCATGGAGAACTCTGTGTGTGTGTGTGTGTGTGTGTGTGTGTGTGTACATGCTTTGTAATAATGATGACACTAAATTCTAAATTCAGTTAAGCTGGTTTGGGGGGTGAGGTCACTGGGCTTCCACAGTCTTGTAGCTTAGAATGTAGGGCAATGTTGTATTTCATGTTCCCCTGCTTGTCAGTCACAGAGACATAGTTGTTCATTTGACATGATTCATGAACTTTCCATTTTTCTTCAATAACTGACAGTGTGATTGAGTTCAGAAGAAAGACAATATAAGATGGATTTGTCTCCAGGTTTGAGATTGACCAATATCAGCAGCTGATTAAAAAAAAAAAAATCCAGTGTGCTAATTCTTAAGATCCCCGAGTTGCCTGTGCTTCTTTAACTAGGGATTGATTATGACCAGGCAACTATTACACCTTTAGGAATATCTTGCCATGCTGATCTTTGCTGTGGTCCATAGGTATCACATATGGGTAGAACTGTGGATTGCTGCCCCCCCCCCCAACAGCTTGTATGTATAGCACCTTTCAGAACTATGAAAGTTTGTCTTTAGGCTGGAGAGATGCTCCACAGTTAAGAGTACTGGATTCTGTTCCAGAAGACTCAGGTTTGATTCTCAGCATCTACATGGAAGTTCACAAGTGCCTGTTAACTCCAGTTCACTGGGGTCTGATGCCTTCTTCTGGCTTCTGTGGTCACCAGACTTGTAAGTGGTGCACAGACATTCATGCAGACAAAATACCCACACATGTAAAAAGTAATGAAATAAAAATAAAGAAAGATAGCTCTCATGGAGGAAGCTTTTTGGTCAGACCCAGCTCAGATCCTCTGTCCTGTGTTCCTCTGAATGGTGTCTTTAGCAATGGGGACTTCTACATCCATTGTCTTTCTTACTACCCTATGTGTTTATGGGCCACAGATTTAAATAACTGTGCAACTCTCCTGAGCACCAAGCCACATACCCAGCTATCTATAAGACAGCACTTGAATGTATAACATGTGTGAAGGTGAATTTTTCCTCTCTCTCCTAGTGTTCTCTCTCTCTCTCTCTCTCTCTCTCTCTCTCTCTCTCTCTCTCTCTCTCTCTCTCTCTCTCTCTCTTCTGCCCTGCCCTGCAGGTCCTAGGTTATTCGTGAGGGACGAGGAGGATTACAATCCTGGAAGAACGGGCGAGAGAGAATGGACTCAAGGAAGCAAATGCTTGTCAAGAGTCATATATTTGGGCACAAAGTCCTTCCTCTCCGGCACACATTGGTGTTTCAAGCAATCATTCTGATTTCATTCTGAAGAGTGGATGAGAAAAGGGACAAAGACAAACCTGAAAAAAGGAGTCAGACTTTGGCCTGGGCAAGGAAGCATGTTTATTTATAATACATTTTTTATTTTATAATAAAATAATAAATAATAAAATAATAAATAAAATAATAATAATAAATAATAAATAAATAATAAAATAATAAATAAAATAATAATAATAAATAATAAATAATAAAATAAAAGACTTTGGCCTGGGCAAGGAAGCATGTTTATTTATAATACATTTTTCAAAGGGAGGGGTAAGAGGGATCCAGGTGATGGGAAAGTACAGAATCTTCTTGGCCTGTGCCCTGAAACAATGGCGGTCTAACTGTTTGCTTCAAAAGATACAGTACACTGCTTTACATCTAAAAATCTATTTGTATCTATCAAGCAGAACCTTGTGGTTTCTAGGGAGATAAAGCTACAGGAGACATTGTGCAGGTGGGGAGAAGTAGGGGGTGAGGGTAAGAGGCGAGGGTCTTGGCTTCTGACACTCTCTCTCTCTCTCTCTCTCTCTCTCTCACACACACACACACACACACACACACACACAACTTCAACATAATGTCCTCATTTCTCTTGGTGATGGGGGGAGGGCAGGACATATGACCAAAGTACATATGAAACTCTCAAAGAATACATTTTAAAAATGCCTTAAATTAAAAGAAAAGGATCTATAGTGTAATCTCTCCTCACCCGTCTCATACAAATGTTGGAGAAGATGCATTCAAGACTCAGAGGTTAAGATGTCCTCCAAACTCACTGATGATGCTTCCTTGCCCAGGCCAAAGTCTGACTCCTTTTTTCAGGTTTGTCTTTGTCCCTTTTCTCATCCACTCTTCAGAATGAAATCAGAATGATTGCTTGAAACACCAATGTTTGCCGGAGAGGAAGGATTTAGTGCTATTTAAGGGGCAGGCCACAGAGAGTTTAACCACACTCCAGCTGAGTATATAGATAACGCAAATTGAAGCAGACATGGAAGATCTGGGAAGGCATTGTGATTGGGGTACCTGATGTAAAACTCCCAGAGAAGCAATAAAAATGTTGTGTGGGGAAAAAAGAAAGAAACGAAAGATACGAAAAGCAGAACCTTGTGTCTCACTCACATCAGTGTTATAAGACTTCTTTTTTATAAATAAGAAATAAATGTCTGATTTTTCAAAAATAAGAAATAATGTCAAATAAAATAAAATTTTGCTTGAAGTATAATTTAATTTTATATCTTTCAATAAAATAAAAATATGTAAGATAATGATGAAACATACAAAAAAAACAAAACCCACCAAATTGGGGCTGGAAAGGTAGCTCTGTGGTTAAAGACGCTCGCTGCTCTTACAAAAGACTTGGATTCAGTTTCCAGCACCTACGCAGTGAATCAAAACCATGCATAACTCCAGTTCCAGGAGATACAACCCCCTTGTCTGACCCCTTGGATACCAGGCACACACATGGTACACACATGCAGGCTAACACTCACACACATAAGTCTTTTTTTTTTTAAGTTTTAAAAATACAAATTCGATCTCATGATTCTCCTTTTAAAACTTGCACTGGTTCCCTGTTCCAGTCTGTGATTATTTGATGAGTGTGGCTTGCCGAATCTTTTGGATTTGACCCTCACTTGGCACTTGGCATGTCACGTGTTTCAAGGGCCAACCACACCAGATATCTTTGGGCTTTCAAAAGAACCACTATGTTTCTGGGTGGTGGCTCTCAAGCCTAGAACATTCTTTCATGGTGCATCCTTTTCCCATTATACATCCATATGTGTAGAGAAAGATGACATAGAAGTTGACCTTTTTGTAAGCACATTCTGTCTGCCTGTGTGCTTACCATTTCTTAGGAAGAGTTTGCTTGTGGATAAGATATGTGCTACATTTCATAGAGAGAACCCCCACACATCAAGGCCAAGGCTGTGCCAAGCCTTCTTACTGTATTCATTGCAGCTGACACCATGTTCTAAACATGGTCATTCCTCAAATTTATTTTCTAAGTGAAACGATTTTCTTTTATCTTGTTTCCTTTTTTTAGAAGCTTCTAGGTAAGTGTCATTACTTGTAGTGTAAAGAGAATAGGTTGAAGCTCAGTATCAACACCCACATTCTAGAAAAGTGCTTAGCTATAGCAGTGTCATTTGAAGCGATAGGCAAACTTAGAAAGGAGAAATGTGGTTACTACTGGAGGGAGTCAAGGAGAGCTTATTAAATGAGGGACCAGGACACTGAACAAATGGACAAGGACAGATGACAGATGATGTTTAGGAAAGAGGAAATGTGTCAATTTGATGATCATGCAGGACAAGTACAAAGGCGAAGAAAAATCGGACTGCAGATCAAAAAGCAGACCACTGTCCACTCAACAGCTCAGAAAGCAGACCTCACCAAGCCCTGTTCACTTAACAGCTCACTGTACACCCTGTATGCTCCAAGCAAGAGAAACCCAAAGGAGGTACGTGCAAGAAGCTGACCATCACAGCTGTACTTAGCTGAGTTTTCTGACAGCACTGAGCAGTTGGAGGGCAAGCAGAAAGTCATCTTAGGTCAGAAGACAGGACGAAGGGGGACTCTTAATTTGGGAGTAGCCGAGGGAGATGGATTCAAAGACTCTTTGGGAAGGAATTGTGCAGACACACGACTGATTTCAAGTTCAGTATGTGTTTTACCCTTAAGCAAGAATCAGGTTTTCATTCAGATCAAATTTTTGCCTGCTCAAAGTAAGTTATACAGTGGTACTGCTGTATTTTAATAAGAAGTCACAAGTACTTAACTCACTAACGAGGCACCGACTTGACGCAGATGAAATTTCAGGAAAGGCTAAAAAGTGACATCTTTCAAACCCCAGAGACAAGGTGGGAACAGGCTGCCTCAGTAAGGAGTATATCAAGCCGTTCTAAAAGACAGGGTGGCCTCTATGGCATTTCTAAGAGGAGAGGTTTGGTCTAGTTTAAAACCAGTATCTTCAATTTAGTCTCTGAGTACATTGTCATAGGTCACCAGGTCCCCAAGATCCTCTACAACAATGGCAACAATATAACCTCAGTACAACTAAGCCAAACAAAAAGGAAAAGCAGAAATATTAAGATCACTAGACCACTTAAAAGCAGCACTAAAGGGGTGCCAATTCCACTGATGGCTAATTTACCCTTTTGGACTCAGCTCTATAGCTCTTGGATATCACACATTCTGTCTCCATGTTTATTATCCTTCTCTCTGACTTCCTCTCATCCACTCAAACAGACTTGCTTCAGCAATCATGTACGGTAGCCCAAGAGTTAGGCCTCAATGGTGCTAGTCTCTCATTATGTAAGAAAGATAATGACCGAACCTTCTCTTCAGGGCGTTCTATTTAGGCATGGAAGAAGGAGAGTCTATGCTAGTAGCTAATTGAAAGAAGGAAAAGAACAAGATAATGTAAGTAGGTGTAGTGGGGGTGGGGGTGGGGGGACCTTGTAAATGACTGAGATGAAAATCTTCAAGAGTTGCGATGGTATATATAATTTATATAAAAGTTGATCCTATCTGTAGAGGATAGACTTAACCTGGAGTTCAAAGGTGTTACGTTTACAGAAATCAGTGGTGGGAACTGGAGTGGCTCCTCGGGTAAGAACACAAGCTGTTTTTCCAAAGGACCTGAGTCTGGTTCCTAGCACCCACATCAAGTGGCTCACAACCACCTCTAATTCCAGTTCCAGGAGGTCCTCCACTTTACAGCCTCCACAGATAATTGCATTCACAGGAATATATCCCCATACACACACACACACACATAAGCTAACTTTTTTTTTAATAAATAAAATCTAAGAAATCAATAGGAATTAAGTTTTTAACCTGGAAAAAAGTAAGGTAAGACACTAGGTAGATTTCTAAGGTCATATCTAACTTGAGAATTCTGCGACAGTATTTTAATATGTTTTCACTAAGTCCTGGGTTTGACCTAAAGGAAGTAGCCAAGGAAAAAGGAACACAGTGCTGTTGTTTTCCTAGCGCGTGCTTCGACTGGGATAAAGGACTGATTTTACTAAGGACCCTATCTTAGGAACTCAAATCTTAATGTGTTTAGCAGCCCTACAGTCCTGCCTTAGTGCATTTACTTTCTTTTTTTTTTAATTTTTATTTTTGATTTTTCGAGACAGGGTTTCTCTGTGTAGCCCTGGCTGTCCTGGAACTCACTCTGTAGACCAGGCTGGCCTCGAACTCAGAAATCCGCCTGCCTCTGCCTCCCAAGTGCTGGGATAAAATCCCTAATTCCCGTGCTCACTCCTATTTATAGTCGCTGCCTTCCCTTCCCGCTCCACCCTGCGCAGCCACCTGTCACACTTGTGCACCTTTGCGTACTCGTGTTCCCAAGTGATAATCTCACCCCGTGCTTAATTCAGGCATTCTGGTGATCCTCCTGCCAATCGGTCCACCAGTCTTTTGCATCTATGATGATGCATTTTGCCTTTTCTATAGGTATGAGGCGCGCTCCTGCAGGATGCTGCCCGCACCGGTCAACACTCTTCACACCATCCTATCTCCGCTACTCCTGGGATTCCTCCAGCAGCCACACATTCTCTCTGGCTTTGATCATCTCTCTCGTAATCCACAGTTCATTCCTGATAATAATATCCAGACTTGGTGTGGAGCTCATATCTTAAAACAATGCAAATGACTCCGACCTCTTATTTTCGGTAACTGTTATTTCTTTTCTTCTTTCCAAAAATAATCTCCTGACAAGAGGAGATAGACTATAGACGCCACCATTCCTCTTGCTTTTCTTAAATTCTCTGAAGTCAAACTGTGTCCTAACTAACACCGCTCTTTTCAAAGTCACTAATCACTTCTTTGCAGTCTGATCTAGGATGTGGATCTGCTTTCAATGTGCCCGACCTTTCGGTGGCACTAAGCAGCTGACTGCTCTCTCTCTCTCTCTCTCTCTCTCTCTCTCTCTCTCTCTCTCTCTCTCTCTCTCTCTCTCTCTTAATGCTTTCTTGTTTCAGGCTCCTTCTGCAGCATTCTTACCACGCTGCCTCCTCCTTCTAAGCAGGCTTGAGAATCCCACTACTTTGGTTTAAAGTAACACATTTGGATGCTCCAGAGTATACTCCTGGGGCACCATTTTTAATTTACATGTTCTCTCTGGGTCATCTTATCTCATCACTTTAAATCCTTTCTCTACACTGGGGATTTTTTTTTCCAATCCTCAAAATACTATCCAAAATGTTGAATTTGAAAACAGATACAATTAGACATCTCAGCATTTCAACTTAGCCAAACCAATAGATAGATAGATAGATAGATAGATAGATAGATAGATAGATTCCCTGCCTCCCCCCTCCCTGTCTCAAAAAAGAGCAATGCCCCCTCACTTGGTCTGTTTGGCTGGGGCAAACATCTAATTGGTCTGCTCCTGGGAAGACACCATATCCTGAGCCATCCTAGAGGAACCACTGCACTCAGAGCAGCAGGATTTCAAGATCCCAGAGGCAGCCTGAGACCCAGCAGTTCTTCCACCCAGGAGCTCAGGATCACAGAGACATCTGGACTCTGAGGAGTTCTGGCACAAACAAGATAACTAGAAACACAGGCTCCAGTCAGAGACAGTGAGTGCAGGTAGCACTAGGGTTAACCAGATGGGGAAAGGCAAGCACAAGAACATAAGCAACAGAAACCAAAGTTACTTGGCACCATCAGAACCCAGTTCTTCCATCGTAACAAGCCTTGGACACCCTATCACACCAGAAAAGCAGGATTCAGAATTAAAATTAATTCTCATGATGATGATAGAGGACTTTAGCAGGGACATCAATAACTCCCTTAAAGAAGTGCAGGGGAACACAGGTAAATAGGTAGAAGCCCTTAAAGAGGAAACACAAAAATCCCTTAAAGAACTGCAAGAAAACACAACCAAACAGGTGAAAGAATTACACAAAACCATCCAGGATCTAAAAATGGAAGTGGAAACAATAAAGAAATCTGAAAGGGAGACTACCCTCAAGATAGAAAACCTAGGAAAGAAATCAGGAGTCATAGATGCAAGCATCACCAACAGATTACAAGAAATAGAAGAGAGAGTCTCAAGTGCAGAAGATACCATGGAAAACATAGACACAACTGTCAAAGAAAATGCAAAATGCAAAACGCTCCTAACCCAAAACATCCACAAAATCCAGGACACAAAAAGAAGACCAAACCTAAGGATAATAGGTATAGAAGAGAGTGAAGATTCCCAACTTAAAGGGCCAGTAACGTCTTCAACAAAATTATAAAGGAAAACTTCTCTAACCTAAAGAAAGAGATGCCCATGAACATACAAGAAGCCTACAGAACTCCAAATAGACTAGACCAAAAAAGAAATACCTCCCATCACATAATAATCAAAACATCAAATGTACAAAACAAAGAAAAAATACTAAAAGCAGTAAGGGAAAAAGGTAAAGTAACATATAAAGGCAGACCTATAAGAATTACACCAGACTTCTCACCAGAGACTATAAAAGCCAGAAGATCCTGGACAGATATCATACAGACCCTAAGAGAACACAAATGCCAGCCCAGACTACTATACCCAGCAAAACTCTCAATTACCATAGATGGAGAAACTAAGATATTCCATAACAAAACCAAATTTACACAATATCTTCCCACAAATCCAGCATTTCAAAGGATAATTGATGGAAAACTGCAACACAAGGAGGGAAACTACAACCTAGAAAAAGCAAGAAAGTAATCATCAACATGCCTAAAAGAAGATAGCTACACAAACATAATTCCACCTCTAATAACAAAAATAACAGGAATCACCAATCATTTTTCCTTAATATCTCTTAACTTCAATAGACTCAATTCCCCAATAGACATAGACTATCAGACTGGATACAATGGACAGATCATGGAAACAGAAACTAAACAAAGACACAATGAAACTAACAGAAGTTGTGAACCAAATGGATTTAACTGATATCTATAGAACATTTCATCATAAAACAAAAGAAAAATCTCAGCACCTCATAATACCTTCTCCAAAATTGACCATATAATTGGTCACAAAACAGGCCTCAACAAATACAAAAAGATTGAAATTATCCCTTGCATCCTATCAGATCACCACAGACTAAGGCTGGTCTTCAATAATGACAAAACAATGGAAGCCCAAATACACGTGGAAACTGAACAACACTCTACACAATGATGAGTTGACCAAGGAAGAAATAAAGAAACTAAAGACTTTTTAGAATTTAATGAAATCAAGGAAATATCATACCAAAACTTGTGGGACTCCATGAAAGCAGTGCTAAGAGGAAAACTCATAACTGGAAAGCTCTAAGTGCCTAAAAAAAAGAAACTGAAGAGACCATACACTAACAACTTGACAGCACACCTGAAAGCTCTAGAACAAAAAGAGGTAAATATACCCAAGAGGAGTAGACAACAGGAAACAATCAACCTCAGGGCTAAAATCAACCAAGTAGAAACAAAAAGAACTATACAAAATATCAACAAAACCAGGAGCTGGTTCTTTGAGAAAATCAACAAGATTGATAAACCCTTAGCCATACTAACCAGAGGGCACAGAGACTGTACCCAAATTAATAAAGTCAGAACTAAAAAAGGAGACATAACAACAGAAACTGAGGATATTTAAAAAATCATCACATCCTACTACAAAGGCCTATACTCAAAAAATCTGGAAAATCTGAATGAAATGGAGAATTTTTTGACAGATATCAGGTACCAAAATTAAATCAGGAGCAGATAAACCATCTAAACAATCCTATAAACCCTAAAGAAATAGAAGAAGTCATTAAAAGTCTCCACACCAAAAAAAGTCCAGGACCAGATGGTTTTAGTGCAGAATTCTATCAGACCTTCAAGGAAGACCTAATACCAATTCTCTTCAAGCTATTCCATCGAATAGAAACAGAAGGAACACTACCCAATTCATTCTATGAAGCTACATTCACACTGATACTTAAACCTCACAAAGACCCAACAAAGAAAAACTTCAGACCAATCTCTCTTATATTGATATTATATTATATTGAATATTGATGCAAAAATACTCAATAAAATTCTCACAAACTGAATCCAAGAACACATCAAAACAATCATCCATCATGATCAAGTAGGCTTTATCCCAGGAATGCAGGGATGGCTCAATATTCAGAAATTTATCAAAGTAATCCACTATATAAACACACTCAAAGGAAAAAAAAATTGATCATCTCACTGGATGCTGAGAAAGCATTTGACAAAATTCAATATCCCTTCATGTTAAAAGTCTTGGAAAGATCAGGAATTCAAAGACCATACCTAAACATAGTAAAAGCAATATAAAGCAAGCCAGTAACCAACATCAAATTAAATGGAGAGAAACTTGAGGTAATCCCACTAAAATCAGGCACTAGACAAGGTTGCCCACTCTCTCCCTATCTATTCAATATAGTACTGGAAGTCCTAGCCAGAGCAATTAGAAAACAAAAGGAAGTCAAAAAGATAAGAATAGAAAAGGAAGAAGTCAAAATTTCACTATTTGCAGATGACATGATAGTATACTTAAGTGACCCTAAAACTTCCACCAGAGAACACCTAAACCTGATAAACAACTTCAGCAAAGTGGCTGGATATAAAATCAACTCAAACAAATCAGTAACCTCTTTCTACTCCAAAGATAAACAGGCTGAGAAAAAAAATTAGAGAAATAACACCCTTCACAATAGTCACAAATAATATAAAATACCTTGGTGTGAATTTAACCAAGCAAGTGAAAGATCTGTATGACAAGATCTTCAAGTCTCTGAAGAAAGAAATCGAAGAAGATCTCAGAAGATGGAAAGACCTCCCATGCTCCTGGATTGGCAGGATTAACTTAGTAAAAATGGCCATCTTGCCAAACGCAATCTACAGATTCAATGCAATCCACATGAAAGTTTTAACTCAATTCTTCATAGAGTTAGAAAGAGCAATTTGCAAATTCATTTGAAATAACAAAAAAAAGAAAAAAAACAGGATAGCGAGAAATATTGTCAACAATAAAGGAACTTCTGGGGGAATCACCATCCCTGACCTCAAGCTGTACTACAGAGTAATAGTGATAAAAAAAAAAAAAAACAAAAAAACAAAAAAACTGCATGGTATTGCTACAGAGACAGACAGGAAGATCAATGAAATAGAATTGAAGATCCAGAAATGAACCCACACACCTATGGTCACTTGATCTTTGACAAAGGAGGTAAAACTGTCCAGTAGAAATAGGACAGCATTTTCAACAAATGGTGCTAGTTCAACTGCAGGACAACATGCAGATTGATCCATTCTTATCCCCTTGTAGAAAGCTCAAGTCCAAGTGGATAAAGGACCTTCACATAAAGCCAGATACACAGAAACTAATAGAAGAGAAGGTGGGAAAAACCCTTGAATACCTAGACACAGGGGGAAACTTCCTGAACAGAACACCAATGGCTTATGTTCTAAGATCAAGAATTGACAAATGGTACCTCATAAGATTGCAGAGCTTCTGTAAGGCAAAAGACATTGTCAATAGGACAAAATGATAATCAATAGGTTGGGAAAAAATCTTTACCAATCCTACATCAGATAGAGGGCTAATATCCAATATATATAAAGAACTCAAGAAATTAGACTCCAGACAACCAAATAACCCTATTAAAAATGGGGTACACAGCTAAACAAAGAATTCTCAACTGAGGAAACTTGAATAGCCAAGAAGCACTAAAGAAATATTTAATATCCTAAGTCATCAGGGAAATGCAAATCAAAACAACCCTGAGATTCCACCTCACACCAGTCAGAATGGCCAAGATCCAAAAATTCAGGTGATAGTAGATGCTGGTGAGGATGTGGAGAAAGAGGAACACTCCTCCATTGTTGGTGAGATTGCAAGATGGTGCAACCACTCTGGAAATCTGTCTGGTGGTTCCTCAGAAAATTGGACATAGCATTATCTGAGGACCCAGCTATAACACTCTTGGGCATATACCCAGAAGATGCTCCAACATATAACAAGGACACATGCTCCACTATGTTCATAGCAGCCTTATTTATAATAGCCAGAAGCTGGAAAGAACCCAGAGGTCCTTCAACAGAGGAATGGATACAGAAAATGTGGTACATTTGCACAATGGAATATTACTCAGCTATTAAGAACAACGAATTCAAGAAATTCTTAGGTAAATGGATGGAAATACAAAATATCATCCTGAGTGAGGTAACCCAATCACAAAAGAACACACATGGTATGCACTCACTGATAAGTGGATATTAGCCCAAAAGCTTGAAATATCCAAGATATAGCTCTCAGACTAAATGAAGCTCATGAAGAAGGAAGACCAAAGTGTGGGTGCTTCAGTCCTTCTTAGAAGGGGTAACAAAATACTCATGGGAGCAAATATGGAGCCAAAGTGTGGGACAGAAACTGAAGGAGGAGCCGTCCAGAGACTGCTCCACCTGGGTATCCATTCCTTGTGCAAAGGTAGACACTGATGTGGATGCCAGGAAGTACATGCTGACAGGAGCCTGATATAGCTGTCTCTTTAGAAGTCTGCCAGAGCCTGAAATATACATAGGCGGATGCTTACAGCTAACCATTGAGCTAATTACAGGGTTCCCAACGGAGGAGTGAGAGAGAAGACTGAAGAAGCTGAAATGGTTTGAGGCCCGATGAGAAGAGCAACAATACCAACCAACCAGAGCTTCCAGGGCCTAAACCACCAGCCTGGGAGCACACAGGGAAGGGACCGTGGCCCCAGCTGTATACATAGGAGAGGATGACATTGTCAGGCATGGGTGGGTGAGGAAGTCCTTGGTCCAGTGAAGGCTGGATGCCCCAGTGTGGGGGAAATGGTGGGTAGGGAGGTGAGAGTGGGAGGGTGGATGGGGGCATATCCTCATAGAAGCAGGAGGAGGGGGGATGTGATAGGGGGTTCCTGGGTGGAGGGGGAAAGGGGATTACATCTGAATGTAAATAAAATATCCAATAAAATATTTAATTAAAAAAAAAAGCATTGCCATTCACCCTGTTCAAGGTAAGAAACCACGAGTTGACTTGATTCTGTTTTTGCCCTATCCCCCACATCTAATCTGTCAAATAGGCTTAGCTTGTCTGGCCCTGCCCCAAAGTCACTTCAAATTCATTCAATTCTTTCCAGCTCCTTTTCTGTCATCCCAATGCACTCTAGCACTTTACATTATTATTATTATTATATTATTATTTTAACTTAAACAACTAATTACCTGAACTTCCTAAAAGCCCTCTTTATTTCTCTATTGGTCCCTCTCTTAAGCCTCATTCCACATAAAGACATCCATTTTGTTTTCAATCTATATCAGACCATGTCATTGTTCTGCTGAAGACCTCAATGACTTGCACTAAAATTAGAAAAAAATCTGAAATCCTTCTCCTGTTTTTTGGAGTCCCACCTCCTCACCTTATGAACTTCCTGGCCTCCCCTCTTACTTCAGTCACCTTAGTCCCCCATTACTGAATACCTAGTTCTGGTTTTCTTTGGTCCCCGGAATCTACTTCGATCATGTTCCTGTGGGCCATCTCTCCTTCCCAGCCCATCATTTGGTCATTCTCGTGACAGAGTTTCAGATACAAATGAAGCCATATACTAAATGTCTGGTCCAAAATAGCCAAATATATTCTCTGATGCTCCAAATATAATCACTGGTATCTTTTACACTCATTCGTTGGAATGTAAAGTCAGTGTAAGAAAGATACTGTCTTCTCAGACTTCATTTCTCTATTTGTGACACCAGTAGCAATGCCTAGAACTTGCCAATTGTTGAGTATGAATTTAATGATGGAAAAACTCCAATTTATAACATAACTAGATCTTATAAGTTTCATAAAACTAATCATCCTAATTAGGGTTACTATTGCTATGATGAAATACCATGACCAAAAACAAGTTGAGGAGAAAAAGTTTTATTTGACTCCTACTTGCACATTGTAGTCATTACTGAAGGAAGTCAGAACAGGAACTCAAGCAGTGCAGGAACCTGAAGGCAGGAGGTGATGCTGGGGGCATGGAGGGGTGCTGCTTACTGGCTTGCTCTTCATGGCTTGCCCAGCCTGCTTTCTTATAACACCCAAGATCACCTGCCTGGGAATGACACCACCTACAATAAATGGGGTGGGCCCTCCCTCATCAATCCCTAACTAAGATGCCCTACAGCCTTGTGTACAATCCAATCTTGCAGAGGCATTTTCTCAATATAGGCTGCCTCCTCTCTGATGACTCTAGCTTGGGTCAAGTTAACATAAAACTAAACAGCACACTAACCATTAGATATTTTCTAAAAGTCCTCATAAAGAAATTTGAAATCAGAGATTGTAAGTAAAACAAATCATCATTCACACAGCCGTTTGTTCTAACGGTGTCACTGAGTCAGTGGAAACGTGTAAGAAATCAGTGCCTAAAAAAAATTAGAATTAAACACTGCACTCAGAGGGGAATACAGGCCAGCTACACACTCAGTGCACTCTCTGCTGTGATTGGTATCCTAACAGAAGACTTTTGGTTGGCTTATTACCATTAGTTCCACTTTGAAGCATTCTGCCATCACCACAACAGACATTATACCTTTGTTTAATACAGAACATCAGCATGATGAATAAGACGTTCACATAAATCCAGGCAAAATTTTACTTCTTAATTCTTTTATTTGGTTGTTTGGTTTTCTGAGACAGGGTCCCACTACATAACCCTGGCTGTCCTGGAACTCCCTATGTAGACCAGGATCTTCCCTTGTAGAGCACACACACATAGAAATGTGCTTATGCATGTGTTCACCTATATATGCACAGGTTTGTGCATATACATAGGCAGCACAAATACAAAAATAAAAGTGAGACTAGAGTTCCAGAACCACTGTTTACGAGTACCAGGATGCACACTCTCAAAGGAAAGGAGAGAGATGCAAATTACAGGCGAAAGAAGGAGTCACCTTCCACACTTGTCATTGGCGGTTTCAGAAGGAACTTGCTTACATGTAGCTAACCGGGATAAATGGGAAATTCAAATACTACTAATGGTGTACAATAGTAATAAATAAGAAGTTGGGGCTTGGGGGTTTTGTTCTTTAACAAAGACTACTCAAGAAAATTGCTGGGATAAAGTTCAGTCTCTATATTTTTATCTGCACGGGGCACAGCTAGTAGGATTGTAGATAACTGTCTTTGTTTTCCTTCCAACCCTCCAATCAAGGCAGAGGTTCCTTGTGATGGTTTGTACATGCTCAGCCCAGAGAGTGGCACTATCAGGAGGTGTGGCCTTATTGGAGTAGGTGTGTCCCTGTGGGTGTGGGCTTTAAGACCCTCATCCTAACTGCCTTGAAGCCAGTCTTCCACTAGCAGCCTTCAGATGAACATGTAGAACTCTCAGCCTCTTCTGCACCATGCCTGCCTGGATCCTGCCAGGTTCCTGCCTTGATGATAATGGACTGAACCTCTAAACCTGTAAGCCAGCCCCAGTTAAATGTTGTCCTTATAAGTGTTGCCTTGTTCATGGTGTCTATTCACAGAAATAAAACCCTAACTAAGACAGTCCTAAAGTAATGCAAGAAGATGCCCCATTCTTCATCCAGAGACTTAGCACATAGGACTCTTTTCTACATGCTGGCTTTCAAAGATGCATTTATTAAAATATCCTTCTACAATATATGCTCAGATGGCCGGCCGGTCACATTAGAAGTGGAATTAAATTTGCGGGCAGTATGGTATGATTTGTAAGCAACAGTGTGGCAATGAAACTGAAGTGCTAATTTGGAACAGAGACATTACTTTATCAAGAAACCAAAAGTGCTTCAAATGCACTTAGGATATCAGCTGCTGCCATTATAGGAAAACAAATGTTTACCATCAGCAGTTTAATTTCCAGATGACAAAATAGATAAGAGATATTATAGTTTAGGATAGTTCAAGTATAATAAATAGTATAATAAATGACAGCACCCACCAGATAAATTGAACACTAAACATATTAGTCTCTTAGAACATTATTTATAGGTAAAAATGAAGAGCTTTTATAAACCAAGCAAACTGCTCCTGTTGTCAATAGCCAAACATGAAACAATATAGATTTCAATAACCAAAAGTGGAATATTGATGAAAGGGGAGAAGAAAAATGCAATGCCAACAAATACTCCAGCCTCTTCACCACAGGAATAGACTTTGATCATGCCCAGGGATGAAGCAATTCAGAAACTTACTTGAAACGGAGTAGCAGCCATGACTTCCAGGACCATTGCTGAAGAAAGAGCCTGAAATTCCTATGGACTTCCCAAGCTGAGCATGAAGCGGCTTGACCTCAGGAGCTACGGCATCCACAGCAACGTTGTTAGGAATTGTTCTTCTCAAGTGAAGGAAAGCCTGAAGACCCCAGCCTGGTGCAAAGCTGGTGTAAGAAACAGGGTCCTTAAGGAATAAAGAAGGCCTGCCCTATGGAGGAAAAGAAAATACACTGAAAAATGTGCTTCTCCAGAGAGGGAGAGTCTGGAAGAAACAGTGTTATTATTAAGAGTGCTCACTGTTCTTCCCAAGGGAATTTGGCCTCAGCATCCACAGGCAGAGGAGGGGGCCAGAACTCTCTACTGCCTCCAGTTCCAGAGGGTCCAACACACCTTTTGTCTTCTTTGGGCCACCCACATGTGTATGGCATACATACATGTACATTTAAAAAAAAAAAAAACTAAAATAGTTTAAAAGTCTATGTATTTCTACTGTGTTTCGTCAGTAAACATTGTAAGTCTATACTTAAGAAGAGGTTAACAAATATGTACTTATGTGGTCATGTTAAAGATATACACTTATTTCCATCATAACCAGTATCTCATTGAGATCTTCATGCATCTGATGGTCTAATCTTTCTCTCTAAATCTTTCCATGGCTACTCAGAACACCTATTGTCATTTTCATGTTTCATATATACTCACTGTTATACTTTGTATATGCTCAGCCCAGGGAGTGGCACTATTAGAAGGTGTGTCCCTGTTGGAGTAAGTGTGTCACTGTGGGTGTGGGCTTTAAGACCCTCATCCTAGCTGACTGGAAGCCAATATTCTCCTAGCAGCCTTCAGATGAAGATACAAAACTCTCAGCTCTGCCTGCACCATGCCTGCCTGGACCCTGCCATGCTCCCACCTTGATGATAATGGGCTGAACCTCTGAACCTGTAAGCCAGCCCCAATGAAATGTTGACTTTTATAACACTTGTATTGGCCATGGTGTCTGCTCACAGCGGTAAAACTCTAAGACACTCACCATTAGATATCTTATCTTTTTAAAATTACTCTTACCCTCTTAATTAATTAAGACAAGAATTAATTTTTATTAATTAAGAAATTAATAATTTTTAATTTCTTTGGAAATGGCTTTCTCTCAGGCACATCAGTGGTAGTTATCCCTGGATTTGCATAATAGAGTCAGGGCAGCTACACAATTGCAACCACTGAAAGGGACAATGTAACAAAAAGAGGGGCAAAGCTTTGAGTAGGGCTGCCTATCAGTAGCTGAATACATTAGTAATGATAAATTAGATCTCACTCTATGATGCAATGTAATGAATCATGTGCTATACATTTTCTTCTCTTTTGTAATTTTAATTGTCTACTAAAACAATTATTGGACTTTGTGGAACTTTGTAAAGGGATGATGTAAAAACTGACAGCATCATACTTTAAGAGTTTTTCTTAATGTCCACTCTAGAAAGAAAAACAATTATTTATTCTTGTTTTTCCTATAATGTCTCCCATTACATTATGTAGTTCAGAAGTACATGCAGCATAGTCAGCTTTTGAACTTTTTAAATGTATTTTAATAATATTATCTCTTCTTTCAACTAAGGATCCAGTAATTCCCTGAAATCATTGTTAAAACAGAGCTCATCTGAAGACCGTGACTGTTGACAATCATTCTAATTCACCTACATCATGTAAAATTTCCAAATAATTACTGATACATGAGGAAGAATCTAATTGTTAATTCAAAACAGCCTAAAACATAATTAAAGATAACATTAATGCTTGGACTATTTTCTGGAAGTTTGGCCTGAATAACTATTCAAGAGTGAAGAATTATATTAATTTTATCGAATATTCCAATGCTTTTCATTATAGGCTTCTACAATTTGTTGACTATCTTAGTTACTTTTCTATTGCTGTGATAAGACACCGTGATAAAGACAACTTATAGAAGAAAGAATATATTTGGGGTTTATAAATTCACAGGCTTATAGTCTATGATCAGCATGGCTGGGAGCATAGCGGGAGGCTATGGTGTTGGAGGGGCAGCTGAATGCTCGTGTCCACAAAAACAACAACAAAACAGAAAAAAGCTACCTGGGAATGGAGCAAGTGTTTGCAAATTTCAAAGGCCACACCCAATGACCCATCTCCTTCTAACCCTTCCCAAATAGTTCCACAAAATAGGGACCAAGTATTCAAAAAGATGCATCTATGGGGCCATTCTCATTCAAACCACAATACTGACCATTAAAATACATGATTATACAACTAACTTTTCCTCCATGTGCATGTGTGTGTGTGTGTGCATGCACACATGTTCTTTTGTGTATTCATACATGTGTATACATCTATATAATGGCCAGAGATCAATGCCAAGTCTTGTCTTTTCTTTTCTTCTCTTCTCTTTCTTTCTTCCTTCCTTCCTTTCATTTATTTTTTACATAAGGACACCATAGCTGTCTTCAGACATATCAGAAGAGGGCATCAGATACCATTATAGATGTTTGTAAGCCACCATGTGGTTACCTGGAATTGAACTCAGGACCTCAGGAAGAGCAGTCAGTACTTTTAACCTCTAAGCCATCTCTCCAGCCTGCCAAGGGTTTTCATCTCATTTTTAAGGCAAGGCCTCTCACTGATCCTGGAGTTTACCTATCTGACTAATGTGGTTGCCCAACCATTCCCAAGGAACCTCCTGCCTCTCCTCCTGAATGGTGAAATTACAGATGGACTCCATTACACTTCACTTTTTTGTAGATTTAGGGATCAGACTTAAATCCTTCTGCTTCGGTGACACATGCTTTACTGGCTGAGCCATTTTCCCAGACCCTAGGCTAATATGATTTTTATGTATGTCTGTGGTCACTAAGAGAAAGAAGCATTTAAGACAATTATTAAGCATTTAAGTGATTTATACAATACTAAGCCAATATTTAATAGTTACATGGTTTGGGTTTAGGTTTTTAGAAAATCAAGGCTTAATTCTAGTTCCTACATTTATTTGTTTGTTTGTTTGTTTGTTTGTTTAGAACCCATAACCAAACTGTAAGCTCTTTACCTCTTACTTTCTTTGTTGACAACCTTTCCAATAATTTATAAGTCCCTTCAAGTTGTGGTTAAACAACTGAAGGAAATGGGAGGAAGCAAAATGCATAAACCAGAGGGTCTGTTTCCTCTTTTCCCTTTGTTTCCTTTACGTTGTCTTATTCTTTAGACTGCAAGGTCTGCACCCATGATAAGAAATGACAGTCAGCTTTCCATCATACTGTCCAGATGACAGTCCAGAGCAGGTGGCTTCTAACCTGTTTTGTTTTCCATATTAAAATGAGAATTGCTCTCTCCATATCTTTGAAGAATTGTGTTGGAATTTTGATGGGGATTGCATTGAATCTGTAGATTGCTTTTGGTAGGATGGCCATTTTTACTATGTTAATCCTACCAATCCATGAGCAGGGAAGATCTCTCCATTTTTCTAAGGCTTTTTTTTTTTTTTTTTTTTATTTCCTTCTTGAGAAACTTGATGTTCTTGTCATACAGATGTTTCCCTTGTTTTGTTAGAGTTACCCCAAGATGTTTTATATTATTTGTGACTGTTGTGAAGGGTGTTGTTTTCCTAGCTTCTTTCTCAGCCCCTTTATCATTTGTATAAAAAAGGCTACTGATTTGTTTGAGTTAACTTTGCTGAAGTTGTTTATCGGCTGTAGAAGTTCTCTGGTAGAATTTGGGGAGGGGGCTGTTCACCCGTGTGTGTGTGTGTGTGTGTGTGTGTGTGTGTGTGTGTGTGTGTGTGTTTGATCATATCATCTGCAAATAGTGATACCTTAATTTCTTCTTTGCCAATCTGTATCCCCTTGGTCTCCTTTTGTTGTCTTATTGCTCTATCTAGAACTTTAAGTACTATATACTTTTGAAGTTTGTCTTTGTCACAGGGCTTGTCTGACGACTGTCCAAGCTACAATCTTTACTGCTGCTTCTACTTTGGATGGATGCCTTTGCCCACAGGCTGAGTGGCTTTGCCTCTCTGAGAGATGCATTTACCCCAGCTTCCTGTGGGTGGTGCTCCTGCCTGAGTCTCCCCAGCAAGAACCCAACATCCAGTCTCCTTTCCTTTGCCCCAGGTTCTTCACAGGATCAGCTTTTCCCACAGGTGCAAGCCATAGTATGGGATGGTATGAAGGGCACCAAGCCTGCCAGCCAAAAGCTCGCCTGGCAGCCTACCCGGAGTTCCAGCCAAGGATCATTAGGGTTGCTCCTTAAAATAACTTTGTTTTGCATCTGAACTCTTCAAACCCCTACTTCCACCTATTCCTACTGAAATAATTGTTGTCTTACATGATTACTGAAAACTTGAGTTTCTTAAGATTTCAACAGCTGTGTGATAGTGAAGCTGTACTGAGCAAACCTTCTCCGTTGCTTCTAATCTTTTTATCTCCCTTTTGTTAGACTTTAGCAAATAGGAAGGAGAAAAGTTGTATATTAAAAGGTTGTCATCATTGGGAGGTAGAAAGGACCTGGAATGCTCTGTGGGGAAGGTGACAGAAACTGTAACTGTAATCAGGAGAGAGATTCCAGCAGAGTGGGCAGGATCAAGACTACCTAGAGATGAACTTCTCAAAAGTCTGAATTTCTGTCTAACTATGGAGACTACTTTTCTATTAATTTACATTTTGAACAAGTTTATATTTAAATATGACTATGACTCTTATTGTCTATAAGGAAGAACTTCTAAATTAGAAAATGTATCATGAAAAATATGGTCAATTAATTCATTAAGATACTTATACCAACACCGAACTTCTAGGGGGGAAATTCTTGTTGATTTGGATCAAAAAGTGTGAAGAGGGCTCTAGGAACAGGATCATAGGCCAGGTAGAATCCCCTCCTGGAGTTGGTGATTAGAAGCATCCAGGAAAAAACATGAGAATATGATGTGGTGTTTTAGATTATTTGAGTTAAACTCTAATAAGACTAAAGGATACATAAAGGCAGGGTGGAGAGATCCAAGGTTGATTTTTAACTAACTTAAAACATTTGTAGTCAAATTGATCTGCAAGTGTCCGTCTTATTTCTTTGTGTCTTCAAAATTTGTGGATGGGGAACAATCACAGAAACATATATGATATAATGAAGAGTTAATACAGACTCCCAGGCTAGCTTCTGTATTGGTGTAACCTGGAGACCACTCCCTTTTTCTCTCATCTACACATCAGATACCTGTCCTCCTCACCATCCCTCAGGCAGGGATGAGATATATACCTGCAGTGAGATGGGGGCTCTTAGAGCCCATGTTGACAGGGATTTCTAGGGTTCTAGGTGTAGGCTCAGAAGAAGAATGTAGGCTGAGATACATGTGGCCTTTGGGCCACTTACATTCTCAGTGGGCATAGAGGAGGAAAGAGAGTAGGAACTATTTCTGGGCTCCCTCTCCCATCATACATTGGCCCTGAGCAAGGCTACAGCAGTTACAAGTGTGGTTGCAGTGGACCTTATAGAATGGCTCATATATCAAATAATATTTCTGTGTCTGCAGTCAAGAGTATTTGTCACCGACTATTGGACAACCTCAGAAAGCATGTGTATCTGGTCATTGCTTTTTTTTTCTGCAAATGGTAATAGACTAATCCATAGAATCAAATATTTTTTTCAGTATAAAACTAATCCCCTATTATTCAAACTAGAAGGAATTTCCAAGCATTGTGGAATTATGACAATATATTATACATTGTCTAATACTCTATGTCCACTGATTAACTTGTTATCATGGGGGCTGGAAAGATGGCTCAACAGTTAAGAGCACTGGCTGCTCTTCCAGAGGTCCTGAGTTTAATTCCCAACAACCACATGGTGGCTCATAACCATCTGTAATGAGATATGATGCCTCTTCTGGTGTGTCTGAAGACAGCTACAGTGTACTCATATAAATAAATAAATCTTTTAAAAGAAAACTCTTGCTATCATGCTGCATACACACACACACACACACACACACACACACACACACACATACACACACACACAGTTTACTTAAAAGCATATCCAAGCTGTGTCAGGTAGGATAGGTCTGTAATTGCAGCTACTTGGGAAGATGATGCAGAAGAATGGCAAATTCAAGGCCAACCTAGGCTACAATGTGACTTCAAGGCAAGCCTGGGCTACATAGTGACAGCCTAGATAGCTTAATAGGATTCTGTCTCAACCAAATAAGAGTAAAAGGAAGACTGGAGTAAAGCTGACTGGTTGAGCACTCATCTAGCATGTGTGAGGGTCTTCAATATTGCAGAAGAAGAGAAGAAAACAGGGCATGGGAGAGATAAGAAAGGAAGGGGAAGAGCAGTCTAGCCCTGCTGCTTCATCCACACTATAGAACATTAGGAGTCACATCAGAGAGAAGAAATGGTAAGCTAAAACTGCCAATATGGGTAAGAAATTCCGATTGGGGAGTAGATGGGCACTGTACAAGCAAAATGTGTTGGGGGCCGACTTTTAGCAGAAAGCGGCAATCAGCTTTGCAGCCATCTTGAGCCATATACCCTGACATGAGACTTGGATTACAATAGCCTACAACAGCTGAGCACACTCTGATAATCTTGCTTTAGATACCTTGAGATTAAAGGTGCGTGAGATTAAAGGTGTGTGAGATTAAAGGTGTGTGACTTAAGAGTATGTCTTAGAAGTATAGAGATCAGATTTAGAGACAAGACCTAAGGGCACGATTAAAGGTGTAACTTAGAGGCGTGGCTTAGAAGTAAGACATATAAAAGGCAGAGACAGAACAGATCAGAATCAGACACAGCAGACAGAGGAGACAGAGAAGGAGACACTTAGAGGAAGAGAGACTGAAGAATAAACGGGATTGAATCACACCCTGTCTGGTCTCCATTCTTCGAGTCTGCCCTCACCCTCGCTCTTGCTGAACCCTGACCCGCAGACCGGAGCGGCAGCTTGGGCCGGGATACAGTGGGCGCCCAAACGTGGGTCGGCCCGGGCCTCAACATTTTGCCTGGGCTGAGTCGTTTTTTGGCCGCCCCAACATGGGGCTAGTGTGGACCCCAACAAAAATGTGTTAATACCTGTTCTCTGACTCTTAACAGAATTGCCATAGCTTTACTCATATTTCATTTTATATATGAGGAAGCCCAGGCATCTAAACAATGTCATCCATATGGTACGTAATGAAAAATACTTGTTCAGCCAAGGAAATAGTGTGAGTACAGAAGAGGTACTGAACAGGAGAGTCAGTGGCAGAGCCAGTGCTGAGCCTGGAGACCTGACTCCTGGGCACTTGCTTGTCCAGCTTTCATTATGTCCTCCCTATGCTCACTCTGTGAGGTGCAGAAACAAAAATCAAAGATGAAAGAACACACTGTCCATCACAGCAATTCGGCAGTAAGCAGTTGCAGAGCCCATCCTTCTAAGAAGGAAACGCCCAGCCTGATGCTCTGTAGGGAACTAACCAAGCAGGAGAGTCATGCTCGCCTTCTTAAGGCATCAGAGAAGTGCTTTCACATCTTTGGCCAAATTAAGCAAACAAATAAAAAGTATCCTATACTAACGTATACAAGGGCTCAGAATCTTCCTTCTCTTAAGTGCAACTTTGAAAAACATAAATAAATTCAAGCCTTGTAGAACCACCTGGACATCTCAGCAGAGAGCTGATTTTATTTTACTGCATCACATATTTTATCAAAATACAATAATTAGGATAGAAACCCAAATTCAATGAATCTTCTGTTAATCTCCATTTTTTTTTTTAAGTAATACTAGAACACATTTGCTAAAAGCATGGAGCCATTCTCCACCAAGCCAACGTTCCAGCTGTAATTCCATCTGTTTGATACTTTGACACTTTGAGTCTGGAAAAGCATGGGGTGAAAGACAGCAAAGAGCAGGGGAAGCTCAGTTCAGAAGTGCACAGGCTCACTGCAAACATAGCAGTAGGAAAGCAGATTCCAAACCGCTGTGACTAATACATTTTTCAGATTTATTAACTGGAAAGGCTCACAGGCAGAGGAAACAAGAGGCAAACAGAATTGGCTCTCACGCCAGCCCTTGAGGATTCCGGTGAGATGCCCTACAATTGTTTTCATAGCTGGGTAAGAATAATGAGTTGTGAATGTATAATTCATTAGAAGGGAACATATTCTGAAACTAGTCTTTTCTACTGACAAATCAAGGCACCAAAAAAAATGAATCTACAGGCTGCACCAACTGTTTCTGAGGATAGAGTGCACCTGT
This sequence comes from Arvicanthis niloticus, assembly GCF_011762505.2. Lineage (NCBI taxonomy): Eukaryota > Metazoa > Chordata > Mammalia > Rodentia > Muridae > Arvicanthis > Arvicanthis niloticus. The sequence continues at coordinate 25,145,259 of NC_133435.1, forward strand.
TTTAAAATGAAAAAAAAAAAAAAAAAAAAAGTCCAAAGAATGTGCTCTCCTATTTCACGCCCTTTGACCTTTCCAGCCATCCGCTTCATGGTGCTGGTAAGTGACAAATGAAGCTTATGCATCTGTATTTTAGAACAGGGCATTTTTCAGCCAGACCAACTGAAATTCTCTTCTAAAAGTAGTCTGTGATCTCACCTTATTTGCACAAGCAACTCAAAGCTACGAGCTGAAGGCTGGACTCCTAAATCTAGACGTATATACAGAAATATTATATTTATATCAGCTGTAACATTACTGCGGCATAACTCAATTATCAAATAACTTGTAAACTCAGGGTGTATTGCATCATGGGTTTTAGCATAGTCACACATTATCCACCAACACAATCAGTTTCAGAACATCACAATAGTCCCTGGAGAAACTCTGTACCCTTTAGCTCTTACCTACAGCCATCTCCCAATATTCCCAGGTTCCTATTCCTACCCAGGGCACTTGCCTATTCAAAACATTTGTATAAAGAGAATCCTATGGGTTTTTTTTTCTGCTTTCTCTTAGCATGGTTTTAAGACACATCCATGTGGACTGGAGAGATAAGTCATTGGTTAAGAGCAAGAACCAAGAACTAGCTGCTCTTCCAAAGGATCTGTGTTCAAAGCCCAGCCCCTACCACCTGGCAGTTCACAACTGTCTGCAATTCCAGTTCCAGGGATTTGATACCCTCATACAGATATACATGGAGGCAGAACACAAATGTAAATAAATTTTTAAAAATTTTTTAAAAAATCCATCCATGCCACAGCAAATATTCATCACTTCATACCTATTCTGGTTGCCTAGTAACCCGTTACATACACTACCCATATTCTATTGATTTACCAGGTGGAAGGTATTTTGCTTGTTTTCATATTCTACTTTTTATGAGTATCATTGCTATGATGTTGAATGATATTTGTGTGGATAGTGGTCCACTTTTCTTGAGAGACTCCCAAGAGTAGGAATTCTCTGTCCTCTGCATGGAACTACCACACAGCTTTGTAAACTCAGTTGATCCACACTCTCACAAGGTAAGTGGTACAGGTTTGATTTCTTCTCCTTTCCGTTCAGCTACTGACAGACATTTTGACTATGGCATCTCTAGTGAACTGAAAGAGTGTCTCTGTTTTTGAATTGTGTGTCTATTTCTATTTATAATATGTGTATTTATTTATTTATTTATTTATTTATATTCTCTGTTCATTTTAACTGCATTTATATGTCTTGATAATTAAATCGTAGGACTTTTACCATATTCTACATACAATCTCTTTAACATATGTACAAATGTACAAATAAATTAAATCATTCTAAGAGTCATCTTTTTATTCCCCTTCAGTATCTTCTGGGTGCAAAAGTCTTAAATTGTGAAAAAGTTCAACTTACCTTTCTTAACTCTGATGCTAATGCTTTAGGGAAGATATTCAGGAAGCTGCCAAGCCCAGTGTGCACCTGGTTTTTTGTTTGTTTGTTTGTTTGTTTGTTTGTTTTGCTTACTTCTAAAGATTGTAGCAGAAAGCAACTTCTATTGATTATAAAAAACAAAACAATCAACAAATTCATATAAGGGAAAAACTGTTAGTCTCTAGAAAGAAATAGTATACAAGAGGATAGTTCTTACATGGAACATTTGACTTTATCATTTGCCTTCCCTTATGGGGGCCCGAGTTCAGATTCTGCTAGGAAATACCTTTGGATGTGATGTAGCCATTCATGAACATGGACCATGGGTTACATTTCTCTAAGTCTCCCACAATGCCTAGCACTCCTCTTGATAAAACCAGGAGAAAATTGAAGCCCTAATTTGAAAACTACAGTTCATATCTAAGGTGTCTTTACTTTTCTTTTTTACATTCGGTCTCTTTAAGCAGCTCAGACTGCTTTTCATTCCGACGAGAAATACACTGCCCAATGTCATTCTTTTCTCCTATGACTTTTCAGATGTGTTTGCTGAAAACATCTTTCTTTTCTATAGTCTTCTTGGTGCTTTATTGGACACCGATTGAATTGGATCTTGTGGCACAGACCTGTAGATACAGCATCCAGGAGCTGAGAAATGAGGCTCTCAGTCCACAGCTATCCTGAACTTTGTGTCAAAAGAGAAGGAGAGGAGAGGAAAGAAAAGGAGGGAGGAGCTGGAGTATGGTTAGAGGATAAGAAAGTAGAAACAATCCACTGACCACATTACATATGACTATTTCTGAACTTTTAATCTTGTACTATGGTGGTATATGTTCACTTGTTCATATATAACATATATTCATATGTAACTCACATGTTGATATATATTTTATATATACACATACATATACCAATAATTGACCATCATGGTGGTTATTAATGCTTTATGGTAGGATTGAAAATGGAGAACTTCTCATTATATGTTCTTTTCTAAAGTGCTTTGGATGGTAGGTCCCTCCAGTCTCCACACTCATTCAATGATAAGTGCCTGTATCCAACCTTCACACTCACTTAGTGATGTGTTTGTATCCAATCTCCATACGAATTCAGTAATATGTGTCTGTATCCAGTCTTCACACTCATTCAGTGATATGTGTCTGTATCCAGTCTTCACACTCATTCAGTGATGTGTGTCTGTATCCAGTCTTCACACTCATTCAGTGATATGTGTCTGTATCCAGTCTTCACACTCATTCAGTGATGTGTGTCTGTATCCAGTCTTCACATTTATTCAATGATTAGTATCCATAAACAAGCCAATAAAAACTCTGGTAGATATTGACTTTGCCATATCATTAAATTACAGGACTTTCTTACATTCTACATATCTTTATCAGACACATAATTTTCAAATAAATTGTATCATTCTAAGCCTGTTTTTTTTTTTTTTAGATTTCTGAGAGTATCCTTTTGTACTGTTATAAATCCAATTTATCTTTTTAAAATTTCATGCCAATAATATATTCAGGAAACCATTTGACAAATTTAACATTGGTCCATAGGAGCAGAATGTGTCTGTGTGCTTAGACTTATATTTTATGAGTCCTAGTTTTTCATTGACTTTCTTAAAATCAGCACTCACTGTGAGTAAGAGTGTTTTCTCAACTTTTTGACATGTTCATTGCAAGAATCTGGAACTACAATTGATTTTATATTTTAATCTTACAGCCATATTACAATCTTACATTTTAATCTTAATCCAGCCTTAATCTTAATCTTATGGGCAATCTTATATTTTAATATTAATTCAGCCTTGCTGGATTTACTGGTTCTAGTTAATTTATCATGGGTTGCTTCTAACTTTGTGTCCATATTACAGTGTCTTCTCAAAGACAATTTTTCCTTCTTAGATATTCATCTGAAATTTTCATCTCAGAGAAATTTTTTTACCGTTAGATTATTGTACCTGATAAAATATTCCCTTTGTCTTCCCATTGCCTGCTGTTATTTATTATAAATATCATTTATTTGTCCTCTTTCTTTGATGACTCTACTCACAGAATAACTTCTACTTTTTTTCTAAAATAAATGGTATGATTCTAAAAAGAGTATATATTATTTAACAAATCACAACATCAGTCATCTTTAATTCAATAAAATGAAACACATTTCTTTGTTAAAAAAAATACGTGGGAAATTACAGAAAGGCATGATTGCGTCACAGTGGCAGTAAGTTTGTACATAAGAACACATATACAGATATGTATGTATGTATGTATGTATGTATGTATATGGATATCTGTCTGTGGCGGTCAATTCAGTTCTTTGTCATTATTACAATTTTTTATTCTTTGAGAATTTCATACATGTATATGATAAAAATGTGATCATATTCACACCCATTTTACCCTTTGACTTTCATTGTAACCCAACATGTCCCACTTCTGAGTTCTTAACACACAGATCCTTTACAGCACACAATATAAATACTTGTCACACATGGCAACTTTTCTCATCCACATGAAAAACTTCTGAAACCAGTTTGTAGAATATTGAATTTTTTGTTATTAAAAGCTTCCAGCATCTGGCATAAGTTATAAAATAAAATGAATACCACCAGCATAAAAACTAATGAAATGATTCAAGGAGTACTATGAAGCTTTCAATATGTCTCTCTGTTTCTGTTGAGTCTGTCTATCATCCACAGAAATGGTCGTCTTGAGCGATATTTCTGAGACACTTATTAGGCAGCTCAGCTGAGGAGTTAGTGGTTTACAAAACACAGAGAGGACTGAGTTTACACACAACCTCTCCGCCTCAGGGACACCCTCCAGAACCAAGGCATGCAGCATGGCGGGCAGCTACATGACATTCCTCCATGAAAATAACTTCTTATAAAGATTTTTAGACAAAATCATGGAAAGAGACCTGGACAAAGCCTGGGAAACAGACAGTGGAGTTGCTCCCAGATAATGTGAATCCCTGATGGAAGATTAGATCGATTTGTAGTACAGATTCATCCTCCCATTGTGGGTGTTTTACATTTGTGTTTCTTTAAAGGGAGTATAGGTAAGCACAGGAAAGGCTTAAGCAATTAGTCTTATAAGCTGGACAGTTATATCCACATTTTTACTAACTATGTACGCATACATTTTTAAGACCACGTTTTCAGTTGTTATGAAAATAGTTATTGAATGTATATTAAACTTTGGCAAAGTTGATATCTCGAGCTATCATTAATTCATAACAAAGCAAACCACAAGAATGCTTATTACCAGTGACATATCTGAACATGCCTCTTAAGTGGTGCTTAAATACTGTTGATCTTAATCTCTGCAAAGCACTGGCTTGTCCACATTAGTACAGAGGTAGGAAACAGATCTCAAATCGACTCTAGCTAAACATCAGCTATTAACAGGATGATCTTCACTTGAAAGATAGATCTGCCTTCCATGACTGTTATACTGGGAAAATCATAGAATATCTCCTGTGCCTGTTTTGTTATTTTTCTTAACTGATAGCAATAAAATGGGCTACTTTATGAGCTGTTTTAGAATAACAAATAAGAAAAGGTATATAAAAATAGCACATTGCATAGTACATTATTCTCAAAATGGCTTTGAATGCTATTCCTGGTGTTAGCCTATTTCCCTGAAAATATAAATCATTTATACATCCATTTTCACTGATTTTAGTTATAACTGTGATATAATAGAAATATATTGTGAATTCTATTTGTTGACAATGTTCATCACTGATATTAATGAAACACTTTAAATGTACTGTAATATGTTAATACATATATATGTATATATATATGTATGTATATATATACATATATATATGAATGCTTATCTACATCTGTAGGAATAAGGTTATCATCTAACTTGGCTACCTTAGCATTTGATTTCCTGGCTGCCTTACTCCCAGGTTGGCAGTATTCTATGGATGAAAGATAGGAACAACCACATAAGGCATTAAAACATAAGGCTACGTCATGTTTTAACATTCAACAGCTGTACCTTTTGCAGAGGCACTAGACAATAAGATTGATTGTGACCATTTTGCTATCTGTGTCACCGACATAGCTTAGCACATAGTGCTCTGTAGGGGTGCTCTGGTGATGGAGCTAATCTTGGTTGTTATCGTCACTGGATCTGGAGTCCACTGAGATGCAACTCTCAGGGTACATCAGTAAAGGGTTTTCCTAATTAGGTTAACTGAAGCAGGAAGACCCACCTCCATGTGGGCAGCACCTTTCAGTAGTGACTGCACAGAAGTAAGAAGGTCCAAGGGAAAAGCTGGAGCTCTTTGCCTGCTTGCTTTTGATGCTTGTTGTTTAGTGCATCAGCTCTGTTGCTGTCCCTGTTGCCACTATCTCCATCCTTCACTGATATTGGAACCTCATGTCTTTAGCCTTCTAGCATATGGACTGAAAACCCCATGGCTCTGTAGGAATCTACCAGGCCTTCCACACCAGGTAAAGACTGCTGAGGCACTCTTCCTTATGTGGGCTGAGCAGCTACAGGGTCTCAGCCTCTCCAGGTTCAAAACAACTTTTGTTGAACTACCCAGACTGGATTGTATAAGCCAATCTACCGCTTCCTTTTAATATATATTCTGTTTACTGGTTCTGTTCCTCTAGAGAACCCTGACTGACACAGTGACCAAGAGTCACCGTGCCTTCTAATGGAAAATAGAAGATGGCAGAGCAAATTCAAATGCAGACTATCATAAGGAAAATGTCATGTGAGGTACGGCAGAAACAAATGTAAAATATTGTGCCTTTGAGTATGTATTGCCGGTAATTATTTTTCCATTATAGCATGTCTAATTTATAAGCATCATTTTTATAAGAATTGAGGGTGTTGGGTGAAATACTTTCAATTTTTTATCAAATTTATTTAGTGTGTGTGTGTGTGTGTGTGTGTGTGTGTGTGTGTGTGTGTGAAGTTGACTTTGAACATTGATGACCCCAATACTCTAATTTATCAACCTAGAATCCTCCTGGTTTTTAGTTATCAATTACTCAGTGAAAAGGTAGTCTTCCCTTATAAGCATGAAATATCAATAGCTGTGTATGTAGCATACATTTATATCTAATACCTGCATTAAAATACAAATGATATAGAAATTGAAAAATATTAAATAAAATAGTCTATTTTAAAATAATTTTTAGCAATAGCTAAGATCCCTTTGCCCTTGGGAATGTTAACATTCCACTGAGAGCAATGTGATTTTATAAAGTCAGTTATTTTACTTGTCGTGTTTTGGCAATTGAAAGCAATACTTCTAAATTTAGTATGTTTCAGGGTTATTTTAACTGTCCTAACCAAAAAAGTACTCTTTACAAAAGTATTTGATACAAATGAGATTGGTATGATGTGGGCTCTGTTTACTATACTGACATTTTTATTCCACATTCTTGTTATAGAAAGCATTTTTGCTCCACCTTAGACTTACATAAAGCAATTTTTTTGTAAAATTTCTCTCTTCCCTGAGAACCAGCACTTACTTTTCATGCTAATTGAAAGGCTCTGTGCATCTCTGTCTGATGGAAGCCTTGCTCTCCCTGTCTCATATTAGCTAATTAACTCTTTGTTGCCATGCTTCCTCTGAATAGAAGGGGATTATCTGTTACAGAGGCTGCAGAGACATACAAATATACATCAAATTTTGTTTAAAAGTCACATAAATGAACATTGGTGCTTATGGATTCGTTTTCGCTTAGACACCAATAAAAGCCTGCAAGAAACTTTGATGTTGCCTCTCGGAACTTACATCAGATACATTAGTGTAAGAGACTATTACAGAGAGAATATTTACAACACGAACCCGTAAGAGGGATTGTATACAGGGGCGATAAAGATAGCAGCTATATCTATCTTCTTACTAAGTACTCCATTTAGAATCTGATCCTTGCACGGTTTCCAAACTTGGCATATGAAACCCACATGATGAACAGCGTGTAATAATTGTGTGATAAGCTTCATATGGTACCTTTCAGAGTCGTATCGTATCTGGAACATCATTTATGGGAGAGAAGGAATGTGCAGCAGCCAAGCCTTTCTAAGTTCGCTTCATAATAAAAACAGATCATGAAATCAAACAGTAGGGGGTAAAAAGCTCTAGAAACGTCTTACTTTCTATGGACAGGGCTATTTGTTTCATAAAAAGTTGCTTTTAGCAGTAATTTAATGCTCCTGGTAGCTTTTGTGGGTTTTTTTTTTTTTTTTTCTTTTGGAAGAGGTGAAGTGGGGCCTGTCGGTTCACAGTGTAAACACAATTCTGGCCATTTCTATGTTTGCCATACAACATCAGTGTTACTTACGGACAAGTGGAGGGGAAATTTTGATAAATGTGTAGGCTGAAGGAATAAGATGCAAGATCTATCATACAGTGGACTGTGCAGCTATCTAATGTACAATGTACACATGTGTACTTGATACACATGTACATCTAATATATGAGCATTTGGTGGCCACTTTACATGGAACAAAGGGATCATTTTTTATTTCAAATTGCACAGTACAGATATGGGAACAGGTGCAAAACATTTATGTTACTTGACCCAGTCCTGGAGATTGTTAACGGAACAGTCCTCCCTCCAAAGTTGATGTTCTAACTCTGAAACTCAGACTTCTCTTTATGTACTCTTCTTCTCTCCCCTTACACAGAGGACAGGTACCAGGGAGCATTTGGATTAAGTTAAGAATGAACATCTGTACCCATCAATTTTATGAAGACTACATAACAGGTCATCTAGGAACAATGACAGTGGCTTTGCAGTCTGCAGAGCGCAAACATTGCTTCAAGAACCAATAAGAGCCCCACAGACTCTCCTGAATGGACACAGTTACCTTCCTGTACTAAATAAATTTGTACCATAAGAAAACTCCTGTAACAGCTGGAGAGATGGCTCAGTAGTTAAGAGCACTGAGTGCTCTTCCAGAGGTCCTGAGTTCAATTCCCAGCAGCCACATGGTGGCTCACAACCATCTGTAATGGGATCTGATGCCCTCTTCTGGCATGCAGGTATACATGCAGATAAAGCACTCACACATAAAAGAAAAAAAGAAAACCTCTGTAACTTTTTCTCATGTGTTTTAAATTTTGTGATCCCCCAGTTCAGAAGCATCTACAACAGTTCAAACTCAAGATACATGAGTCAGCATGACTGAGAATGTTTGAACTGCATATAAGCTGAGAATCCCTAAGAAATGCAGAAGTCTGGGGTACTACCATAGGACAATGAGCTAGCAGTGTCTAGGAAGTGACCTGGGATAGGACATTCATGAGCCATCTAATCGCATTAAGATCAATTAACAGACTATATTTATGATATTCTCATAGTCTATAATGGGGCTGATGTACTGGGCCTCCTGATGGCATCATAACAGCCACCAAGTTGACCTGCAACTCTTCACTCCTGTGCTCTGATAACACTCATCATTATTCATGGAAATAAATGTACTGTGCTGTCACTTGTATAAAAAGGTAGCAGGGACACTCATGCACAAGGGATAATATTTGGTGACAAGACTAAGCAACTGTGTTATTTATATATTTATGATACACTGTCATTTTCTTTTTTAGAGTTTTATTTGTACTGTAATGAGCATGGCATGTTATGGCTGAAGCAGCTTTCAAACCTCTTGTCTTTATCTAGTCTCTTTATAGAATAATTTTTTTCTTCAGTTTCATTTCCCCTAAGGTTGATTGTTCACTGGTTGATTAACCTATTGTAAATAGGCTATACTTACACTGTATACACTTATGCACACACAAACACACTCACACACACCACACATGCCCTACTCCAGTGTATCCAGTGTGATAGGCGATACCATCTAGGTTTGTATATATGCGTTCTCTACTGTTGAATAAAGCATCATGTCTATAATTAAATGTTTATCAGTGTATTTTGGCTATTCTGAAACTTAGCATGTAGACCAGGATGGCCTCAAACTCATGGAGATCCACGTGCCTCTGCCTCTTGTGTGCTGGTATTAACGGTATGAACTACTAAGCCCGGGCTTTATTGTTTAAAAACCAACAACAACAAAACATGTATGAATAATGTATTTAAAGTGCCTTCACATGGTTCTGGTGTGCAGTCGGAGTTGAGACTCACTGCTCACCAGAGGAAAGCTACCTGGGGCTTTTGTTTTCTCTCGGATAGACTTAACAGGACTTGTAGACAAGCATCACAGCTAAAATCTTGGGTCAAAAGTTTAGTTTCAGCACTGAGACCAGCTCTCTCCAGGCGGAATTGGGGTGCAGAGAGGTATGGCACAGGGTCAGCTCAGTTGGAAACTGGAAGGCACCTGTAATCCCAACACTTGAGAGGTAGAAGAAGGAAGATCAGAAGTTAAAGTCCATCCTTAACTGCATATGCAATATTTCCAGGTCATGTCCAGGGCAGAAGAACACCACCAAGAGGGCACCTGAGACATGTGGAGTATGTCAGCCAGAACCGGGACACCCAAGCCCAGTGTGGAGTCAAGCCCTCTTCCCTGGTGTAGATTATGGGTGGGAGGCCCTTGGCCCTGTGAAGGTTCAATGCCCCAGTGTAGAGGAATGCTAGGGCAGTGAGGCTGGAGTAGGTGGGTGGGTGGGTGGGGGAGAACCCTCATAGAAGCAGGAGGGAGGGGGATGGGATGGGGGTTTGAGAAGGGGAAGTAGGGAAAGGGGATAACATTCAAAATGTAAACAACTAAAATAGTCAATAAAAAATGTTTGGTTTCTAACCTTTTTAAAAGTTACGTTTTGTGTGTAGTATATGTGTGTGTGGTGTGTGTGTGTGTGTGTGTGTGTGGCGTGTATGTGTGTGTGTGTGGTGTGTGTGTGTATGTGTGTGTGGTGTGGTATGAGTGTATGCTGTGTGTGTGTGCAGTGTGATGTTTCCACACACATCCACTTACACACGTATAAGCTTAGAAGCACATATGTAGCATGCTGTGCACACAGATGTCACAGAACAACTTCCAGAGTCAGTCATCTCCTACCCTCTGGGCTCTAGGACTTGCCCTCAGGTTGTCGGGTCCTTCAGTAGGCCCCTTCACTTACCGGGCCGTCTTGCTAGCCCTCCATTCTAACATTTGGATACTTAATTTTAAGAAGTTATCACAAGACCATGTTCTTTAACTTCCTTGCTCACCAGAACCCTCTGCAGGACTTGCTGAGACAGATTCCTAAGCCTCCTGCCCACAGGTTCTGATTGAGTAAGTCTGAGAATTTGCATTTCCAACAAGATCTCAGGTACTGTGCAAGCTAGTCCTGGGATGGGATTTTGAGAAGGGCAGTCCATTGATAAAAACCCACCAGGTTCTTTCCATAAAGGTCTTGTACCACAGAAGACAGGAGTCTTGTCTAAGTAGCTCCCAAGGCTCCTCAGCAGGGATACAGCCAGGTAACAATGACGCCCCCCCCCCGCCCCCACCCCAGAGCCTCAGTAAGTCTGCACTGACAGACCTGTCATTTCACCTTCTTTCTTTAGCAGTGAAATTTTTTAAAATAAACCTCTGTCCTGCATATGAAGGAAAACAAGAGACAGCTGTCTTTTGGAACCTTTACCACAAAGAACTTAGGGAAAAAAGGAATCTGGTGAGAGCAGGTAACAGAGGGCATATGGGGTGATCATGGTCAAAGTACATTACACACAGTATGAAAGCTTCGTAATGAAGCCCATCGTTTTGTACAATAAATGTGTATCCGTAAACAGATAATGGGAATTTTATCTCAAAACAAAACTCTCTTCCTCAAAACATTTCAAATGTGTTATGAAATGAAGTGCTTCCTAAAGGCATCCTTTTCTGTAAAGGTAAGCACAGCCATCATTACCCACAATACTTTAGTCTGCCATGTAGACATGAGTAGGCACCTATAGGTTAGACTTTTGTTTTTTTGACACAGTACAGATTTACAAACATTAAGGGAAAAAAACCCCACAATTCTCTTTATTCAAAGAAACAATTAATGGTAAATGGCGGCAAACTAAATCTTCAAAGGTGAGATGCCAGAATCAATTTCTGTGAGGGAAATATGGGACATGTTGAAGATGTTCCATACAAAACGAACTAACATTTACTAATGCCTAGCATGGCCCAAAGCATGGCACTGGGGAGCTTTGATTGACCAGAGAGCAAGCCCTGTGGGTGAATCTTGGGCAGACAGAACTCAGAACCACGAGTCTAAGGTAAAAAGTATTCAAATACTTTAGGAAGGAACCGCAAACATACTCTGTCTTTCCTGAGGAATAAGCGAATAAGGGGGACAGCTACCCCCTGGAACTTGGGGTAGAGGGAATGCTGGGCAATGGAAGAAATGGTGTTATCACCTGTATCGAGCACATACATATACCTGTGCCCTTTCCTGGGGAGTAACAGGGCAGAATCAGCCAAGACACCGTTCTGGGAAATAGAGCAGAGGGTACTTGGGACAGCCGGACTTCGGGATCCTTTATCACTTATTCCATTAGTCTGAATGTTCACAGGACAACGTCAAAGGCATGTCTAGATTATATGTGAATTCCCAGAATAGAGAAGTCCGCTTGTGGGGGAGGGAACAGAGCTGAGACGGAGGGAGTGTTGCCTGAGTCAGAAGGATTCAGACTTAATCCTGATAGTTCCTCCCTAGCTGGTGATCTCAGGCAAATTACTTAATCTAACTCTGGTTTTGTCCTTATCTATAAAAGGGGATAATCATACCTACCTCAGAGAATTGTTGTGAGGATTAAAAGAGATAATGACATGCTTGGCACCCAGTAGGAACGCAATTGTCCAGAAGCAGCTGGCAGCCCCGAGCTCCCTAAGGCATAAAGAGAATCCTCCTACCTTTCTACTTAAGTAGAAGCTTTTTCCGATGGGTTTTTGCTTTTCATTATCTGCTTTGTGTGGAGAAATGACCAGAGAGAAAAGAGTGTTGCCCTCCTGGAGCTGCTTTCCTGTCAGCTCTGTTTCCTCTCCCTGCTCCCAACCTTTCCTGTCCTTTTCCCTCCTGATCTGGTGTGGGGGTGGAGAAGGAGGTGGAGATGCAGCCCGGGGCAAGTTAGATACCCCTTCTCCGAAGCTCAGCCAGCAGTGTTCAGAGAGGCAGCCTTAATTAGTCATTTGCCTGGCGTAACTCAGCAAATCTCTGTTTGAAGTGGGAGGACCCTGATTAGAGTTTGATTTCTCCATTTTGAATACCGTGTCCAAAAGGTAAAAGGGCGGATGTGCTCATAGGCTTTGGGTCTCCGTCGATTTTGACTCGCCTTCTCCGCATTTATGGAATTTAGGAGTAAATACCTTCTAGACACAGATGAATTCTGCATGCCAGCTACCTGTCAAGTGTAGCAAGTACTCAGCCAGCTACTGCATTAGGTTTTGGTTTAAAGCCACTCTAAATGATTTATTGTTTTTAAATTATTTACATGGCGTTATTCCTTCCTTGTAAAATGCAGACGCGCTGTCAGGAGCAACATCGCAGCAAGGTTATGAATGGCAGTACAAGTAAATCAAGGTAATTAGGCTTCACGTTGCAAACACTGACAAGTTCTCCACCAGCCACCACTTCACCGGTGATAATAAAATTTGCATGATTCCCTGACATTATATTCACCACATATTTCCATGGTACACTCACTGCAATTACCGAGGGTGTGATCTCGGGCTCAGAGCAAGCAAAACTCTCCCTGAACCCAGCAGGGACTATTACAGATGCTTAGAAATGAAGCTGCTGGAATTAAGTAGAGAGTTCCCTACATAGCTTTAGGGACCTGTGATGGATTAACTGAATCTTGACAGCTAAGAAAAAAAAAAAAAGAGCAATATTCTCGACTACTAAAGTAAAGACCAGGTCAAATTATAATGAGAAGAAAGTATCTCAAAGATGGGCTTTGGGTGCTGGGCTCTGTGACAACTGACACCTGCAATTTGTTTTCTGGTTCTTTGATGTTAAAAGTAAATGTGATTTGAATCCCTGATATAAAAGCATATGTAAACACAGCTTTAAGTATGTTTGGAAGAAAACATTCTCATCTATTATATATATATATATAAAGATCAGAATGAGCAAAAGGGTTCTGTACAACCAGAGGCTCATTGCAGGGTACACAGGAAGTCAGAGTAACTAACTAAGCAGTGTCCAGGATCCATTTGCAGCCTTTGATTTGGTCAAGTTCATCCTCGGTGCCTGAGCATCTCCTGTATATACAAGCAGGCAGATCATACACTTGCTGTGTTCTAGTTCAGCTAATCAAATTTACATCCAATACTCCCCTCTTTCTGAACCCCGATTAAAAAGCCTCCCCTCCCCATGGCTGTCTCAATAGGAAAGGGGAAACTACGGTTTTGAATTATATGTACTATAGAGTCTCAAGAATAAGCATATTACAGAAATTAAAACATAAACAAATAACCTCTGTGTGGCATTGAAGAAAAAGACTGGGAAAACAAAAAACAAAAAACAACCAGTTTCTAAACTTTGCCTCAAGATCTTGGGAGGCTGATGCAGTATTCCAGTCTCATTCATGTCCAACCTGAGGGAAAACGACACATTCTGTGGTTCTGAAGTCAAAGCACCTAACACACTCTCTGGCTTATACCAAACACCACCTTCATATGAACATAAAGATAGGACATTCTACAAACAGCTCTTTCAGGAAACCCTTGGGGAACCAAAAGCCTGACTGTAACTATGAGTGCCTGAGTTAAGAGCACCTTTGGACAGAAAAAAAAAATCCTCATTTTCAAGAATTTAGTAACATTCAGTCAGTCCCCAAAAAGAAGAATTTCAGGGATGAATCATTACCACTGCCTTCACCACCTTAGAAAGCAGCTGGTCGAATAGCAATGAAAACACTGTTGTTGAGGCAGTCAGGGGTCTGAGGTGTTGCATGCTCCAGATCTTAGTCCTCCCACACCCAGAGGAATCTACTGGTAAACCCTTAGAATAATGGGTTTGTAAAGGATTCCCACACCTCTGGCTGGGACTAGTCGGAGAAAGCAGCTACAGTTACTGGAGCTGTCTCCTCTGTCTACCCTTCAAGGTCAGCCTCTCCTTTCTGGATCTCGGTATGCTGGGGAGGGGGCCAGTAAGGTCTATGAACTTGTAGTAACATATATGTAATCTTTAGAAAAGTGGAGTAAAAGCCTGTTGCGAATAGTTTGTGTTAATTAGCTTAAAGATTACATCAGGCTCTGCGGTAGGTTTGCTCATCTTTAATTAGATCCATTTTTAGAGCAGTAGTAACTCATGAGATTTCTGGAATGTGTTTAGTAATCCACTGTGGCGACTGACTCAGAGTCCTAGAAGAAAGATATCCAGTGTGTCCAATTGCCATGACTGTGGCTCTATCACTTCTTACTGCACTTCAGCACGAATAGAAATGCATCAAAGGCACACAGTGCAGTCGGCACAATAGCCATGCGAGTCTACTATGCAGATGTGACACATTTCGCACTGAATCATGAGTGGTCGTAACTTCTGCTAAAAATACACACGTCCTTGTTCAAGTGACCTTTTGCTTGCCTCTGACTGGATTTTGAAGACACAACAAGCCATCTTTTGTAGAGTTCACCAGACTTGCTCATTTCATTGTTGTTGTTGACAATACTGCTCTCTTTTTTTTTTTTTTTTTTTTTTTTTTTTTGACTCTTGAAATGTCAGAAATTAGTCTGGCCAAACCTCTTAGAGTCAAGACCAAGTTTTCTGAGTGAATAACTTCTTATTAAATATGTGTCATGTCACTGAAACATTCAATCTTAAGGTCTTAAGGTCACCATTGTAAGGTCACTTCTGAGTATTATTGCCACGGTTTTCCTCTGTAGTGAGCTTTTGATTGAGGACTTTAAATAATGATTAATGTAGCAGCTAACCAGTCAAGATGTTTACATCTTGTGTTACCAGTGAGTCTATTTAATGAAGGCCTTAAAATTATTTTATTAATTTTTTGAGAATTTCATACAATGTATTTTGATTGCATTCATACCATACCTCTCCTCCTAAGTTCTTCTAAATCCAATCCCATGTCCTCTCCCCTACCAACTTTGTGTCCTCATCTTAAAAGCTAATTTTGACCTGCCAAATACTCCAGGGTATGGGGGCATCCGTGTGAGTATGGTCAGCCTATCATGGGCCACACCCTTAAGGAAATCTGCCATGCCCAGAGGCCATCAACTGTCCTTAGCTCCTCAGAAAACAATGGAGGATCATGAACCCCTTCTCACTCCATGCTAGAATGTCTACTGGATTGGTCTTCCTCAGGCTTTGGACAGACAACCACAGACACTGTGAGCTCATGAGTGTAGGGATCCCTGTTGTGTCTAGAAGATCCTGCCTTACAGCAGTCCTCCTCAATCCCTGGTGCTCACAATCCCTCCAAACCTTCCTTTGAGATGGTTCCTGAGCCTTGTAGGGAGAGGGTAATATGGGTGTCCCATAATGTGGCTCAGCACATTATGGGACCATTGACATTTGTTTTCATGATATTTTTAAAGCCTAGACTTAGAGAGCGTGGTAGCAGCAGCCTAGTTCAACTTTCTATCTGTGAATGTGTTTGTACTTTGTCTTGTTCGTGTTTATAGATGTTCTACGATTGTTGGCTCCCTTTTGTAATTCGGAAAAAAAGAAATTCACTCTGAGAAGACTAAAAGGATTTTTAGAACTGAAATGAATGTCAGTAGAAGAGAGTGACCGAAGGCATATTAGAATGTATCTTGTTGCTCCCTCAAGAGACTCAAGATGAAGGGGACGTTTAATCTAGTAGGAATGTTTAAGGTTTTAGTAGATTCTAAAACAGAATAATTGATTCTCAGTACCCAGAGTAGAATGTTGAAAGACCTCTACGAATTAATGTGCCCCGGCAAAGGAGACAAAGAAATAGTTGATACTCTTTTTATTCATTCAATGATCTCTAATAATTAAACTAACAAAGTTTTATTAGCATTCTCCCCTGCCCCAGAGTAGTTTGTTATTTTATGTTAAATAGATAATACCTAAGAATACTATACTCATAACTTTCTCTTCATCATGTCTGGTTACCAGGTCCTTTCTAACAGTAGTCTGCAGATACCTGCAGAGTTATGAGAGGGGAGCAAAGGCTTCTCCACAGTAGTATGCACCATATGAACAGAAAGGTCAGTGTGACATATACTCAGTTTAAAAACTGGCCTGGAGGATCTCTAACAGGAAAAAAAATACCAACTCAAACTTTGAGAGAGTTTATCAGATCAAACCCAACAAGATGCCTAGACCTTCTAGTTAACTCACAGTCCATCTACACCAGAGCCAGTGTCTGCTCCTCTCAGTTACAGTGAGTGGATTCAGATTTAGATAAGCAAGAGGTTTAGAACAACGGGGTTTAGATAAGCAAGAGGCCAGACAAACACACAAAACAGCAGAGGACCCATGAGTTCCCTCTAATTCTTTTTGCAAATCTTCATATGGCAAATAGGATAAATACTATCTGATAATAAGATGTGCAGCTTTTTGAAACTGTTGTTAAGGTCTAGCATGGTGAAACCCACCCATAATTTCAGTCCTTGGGAGATGGAGACGGGAGAATCAGGAGTTCAAGGCCAGTTTAGAATGCAAGAGGCTATCTTAAAAAGAAAAAGTGTGGCTATTTATATATTAATGTATTTATTTTTAATTGCTGCTGATCTATACAACTTGAAACCAATATGATTTAATAATTAATGTGTATGTGACCTAAAATAAAGTATGCATCAGGTAATTGTTAACTCAGTTTTTGAACCCACTAGCAATTGGATACTACCATTGCTACCAAATTCCCATTTTAAACTCTATTGTCAATTGTAGACTTTGGATTTAAATGACCTAAACAGCAGATCTTCCATTTCCTTTGCTTGGTAAATATCACCACAAATAAGAAAGTTTGGAGATGATCGGATGAAACCTGTTCTACAATCTTAAATGAAAATTCATATCGGAAGGTGCATCACAGAGCATATGCATTGCCTTCTTACAGAGCCTCGGGCATCGATTCTCTGTGCCAGCTACAAAATGAGGGTAAGTTTTTCTACCTCAGAAAGAAAAAAAAAGACCATAGTTTTTGTTTTCTGTTAAGCACAACATACCGCCTTCTGAGAGACACTACTACATGCAAAATTGTTCCATCCAAATCACAGGACATACAAGAAAACAGGATTAAGAACACAGACTTCAGGAGGGCGGGAGCCTAGTAAAAATAGTGTTAAATGTTTTGGATATGCCAAATGATGAAAAAAAAAAAAAAGCATGAATTGCTATAATAACTATGACAAAGACAAACCCTTTCCGGTAACAGTAAGAAACAGAAAGTGGGCTGGGGAGGTGCTTAAGAACACTGACTGGGCCGGCGGTGGTGGCACACGCCTTTAATCCCAGCATTTGGGAGGCAGAGGCAGGCGGATTTCTGAGTTCGAGGCCAGCCTGGTCTACAGAGTGAGTTCCAGGACAGCCAGGGCTACACAGAGAAACCCTGTCTCGGAAAACCAAAAACCAAAAACCAAAAAAAAAAAAAAAAAAAAAAAAAAAAAAAAACACTGACTGGTTCCAAATGGCTATCATAAAGCTTTGTCTCCCATCCCCCCCCCAACCCCCCATCCCCGCAAATCCCTTTCCTCTATACAAGGCCGAAAGGGAGCTCTGTCTTTTCTCCTACATTTCTTAGGGCATTCATCCTCTAAAATTAGGACCCTACCTTGTGACTTCATTTATTCGTAGTTGTCTCTGTGATGTCATCATATCTACATTGGTGGCCAGGGCTTCAGCATATGATATTAGGAGGTACACAGTGCATTCAGTCCATCATAAGGCTGAAGCAGGTGGACAGCTGTGCCAACAGGAGCAGACAGGTATGGCTCACTGGTCTTGTGTATATCTGTGCATACGGTGTGTACGACGATTCTCACAGGTGAAATGACACATGCAAATACACATACAAGGTTCATACTGTGTTCCAATTATTTTCTAGTGTATCAAGTTGGAAGGAAATAGTAATTTTAATATTGTTAATCATTTTATTCATTTACATTTCAAATTATATCCCCCTTCCCAGTTACCCCTCCACAACCCCTCATCCCATCCCCCCTCCCCTCTTTCTACTTTGTCTCTATGAGGGTATTCATTTATTCAACACCCCCCCTCGACTCCCCCCCCACTCCCCCGTCACTGCTCCAGGATCCCCCTACACTGAAGCATCAAGCCTCCACAGGACCAAGCCTCCCCTCCCATTGATGTCAGATAAGGCCATCCTCTGCTGCATATGTATCTGGAGCCATGGAGCTCTCCATGTGTACTCTTTGGTTGGTGGTTTAGTCCCTGGGCGCTCTGGGGGTTCTAGTTAGCTGATATTGTTCTTCCTCTGGGGTTGCAATCCCCTTCAGATCCTTTAGTCCTTCCCCTTGCTCTTCCACTGGACGAATGTTGTAACAGAACTGTGTGTGATAAGTTAATTTAGTCAGCAATGTTCGGGTACCTCCTTCCTACTAAGTATGTTCCTAGGGACCAGAAACACTGCCGCCATGAAGAAGCTGAGTGGGAGGCAGACCACTTACATTGATGGAGTAGGTGGAAGAGACACTTTAAACAGAACCATCAGTGCAGACATCTCTGGGGAGAGGGTGCAGTGGATGAAAGACCAGAGAAGAGGCAGCCTAAACATCTGTAGTTAAAACAGAGCTCCTGAGGCCAAAGAGAAACATAACAGGAGAATGAGGTAAAGACCCAGACCACCCTATTGAAGCCGCTGAAGATTTCCTAGCAGGGGGAAAAAAAAAAACAAGTTCTATGCTACAAATTTCACTGGCTGAAAATATACTGTAATAAGAAAGTAAAACAGGTGGAAGGCTGAATCAATAGATCAAGCTGAAGATAAGAGTATTTTAAACTCAGGTATAAAGGACTGACAGAAGGAACAGGATTTATTTATTTTGAGGGTTTAGATAAAAGTTGTCACTAGTAGCTTGAATAAGAGCTGTGAGCAAAAGAAAAAGACAGGAGAATGATTCCAGATGGCTTGCTCAAATACCTGAGTAAGTCATCATGCTGTTGACTGAACTGTGGAAGCCTGGGAACAAGAGTTAAGCTTGAGTCATGCTAAGGGGAGTTTAGGGTGGGGATTTAAACATGGGAGCCATCACCACTCACATAGTGAGCAAGGCAGAGAGGAGATCACAAAGTGAGTGCAGGGCAAAAGAAAGGGAGCAGAAGCTGAGCAGAGACCTGAGGTCCCACAGTCAGAGGAGAAAGTGTTAACTAGAGAAAGGAGCAGGGGTGTGAGAGGAGGACGAGGGGACATCGGCTTACTCTAGGTAGACTTTTCAGAACTATTGATGAACCCTAAACCGAGTACATGCTTTCTGTGACTTTGGAAAACACAACCCACAAGCTTTCTTATGAAGTGTGAGATAGAGTCTCGTGTTGTGACAGTACAGCCAGAGTTAATGCCTCAGAAACACGCCTTGGGGAAGGAATATTTTAGAACTGTACAGACGAGGCGGCTTTTGAATTTGTGATCACTCTATAACATATGTATAAGAATGTCAAGTTTGCCTTCTAAATATAAAGACATAGTCCCCTATGGGTCCTTTTCTAACTCTGTTCCAAGTTTTCTTCCTTCAACCAGGATGGCCCCTGTTTATACTAAGCATAGTAACTCTTCCTGGTTTCCTGGGAATGCTAAGGCCAAGAGTAGCACAGTGGGCTTAACCGGAAAGTTCTCTTGAAAAGGGTCCTTGTAAGTCCAGTCCATCTCTCAGATGTGACAAATAAAAATGAAGTACAAATAAAAATTCAGTGTTTATATTAAATTTGAGTGTTTAAAAAAATAGTTGTTTTCTCAGGATTTTGAGGTGTCTACCTGTAAAGAAGTGGAAAGAGGCAGACAGAAGGACAATGAGACCTAGGACATGGTGGCAGCTGAGCCTTAGCTAACCCCATGGCCTCTTTGAAGCTACTATGGCTTCATGATAATGGGGAATTCTGAAATCAAGACTGAGCCACTGTAGCTCTGAATCAGCCGGTCTACAGCCGGTTCTCTTCTGCCTTTGAGTCTCTTCATTAGGCAATCAAACTCTTGGCCGGTCGGTCGGTCTTTGCATTGTTCATTTTGCTCACTTGTATTGTCTGATGTAGAGTCCATGGCCTATTTTAAGGAAGGGGGGGCGGGGGGGGAAGGATAGTCCCCTTTCCTCCTTTGAGTACCTTTGAAATCGTTTGAAAACTCAGAGTCACCTGCCTAAACGGAAAAGTCATGTGTTACCTAGGGAGGCCTCTATTTCTCTTTTAACCCGCAACCTCACCTCTTATGAATGTCTCCTTCCATTAGCCCTTCCGTGAGTCACGCTGATGCTTGATGCTAATCATCTGGTGGACATGCTTCTCCTCCTTGAACAAGTGTTGACACAGAGTAGGCTCCAGATTCCCTAAAGCCAGACTAGTGATCCCAAACTTTAACCACATTGGATCCTGCCTGCACATCCTGCCTCCGGCTCCACACCCACTCACCGCCCACGGCATGAAGCTGTGACCACAGAGCCAGATACTTCCAGGGTGGTCCTCTGAGCACACCCCCCGGGGGAAAAAGACATGAAATATTTATTGACAGCAAGCCAATCTGAGAGGAACGCTGGCGGAAACCACCACAGGTAAGGGTGCTTCTAACATCCACGGTAGACTCAGCAGCATCTGCCAGCCCCCTCACATGTCCTGGGGGAGGTTCATTTGCAGGAACCCCAGCAGTCCAAGCTGCAGCAGCTGTTCTCAAAGGGAGTCTGATACATAATCCCTTGCTTAAGGCCGACAGTGGGAGGTGATGTTTTATTTAAAATGTGCTAAATTGTTAACATTTTTGTTTTTTGCCTGCAGCAAGCAGGTACAAAAGCAGCTGGAAAGTTACAGTGTATTCTGGGCCAGATTCGCTTCCTGATGTCTTAATTCTCTACCTGTTTCTACACTACAGACATCTTTATCTTGAAAACAATGAGACTCTAGAAAGCACAGGTCAGTTTTTCACTTTCTGAGAAACTCTGTGGTTTTTGTTTTGTTTTGTTTTTCTAATTCCCGATGTCATGTGTTTGCTAAAACAGATGGACTTTAAAGTCACCCCTTTAAAAGCCAGGTACTGTTTTCTATATCCTCATGGTGCTTGGTTGTCTTTAAATGAGCATAGAACAGTCTTATACCCTTGATAATATCCTGTAAATCAAGACATGTAGAAAATATGTTATACATTCCTAAAAGGGAATACCAAGGCCACTTATGTATTATTTCTAAAATAGGTAGCAAAACCTACAACTTAGGCTTTGGGTCTGTGAAGGTAAACAGTATTTCAATGTTAAATTACTTAGGCAAAAATAAAGGATTTTAATATACTAAGAACTGGATATAACATTCTAAGGCTAGGATTCGCTCTCATGATGATGTAAACAAGAATGTAAGTTTCCTTCAAACAGGTATTGTGTTTAATTTTATCCCTAAACCCTCACTATGATGCCAGGTATGAGGTAAACTGGGCATTGAGTGCTTGCTTGAAATTATTAGTGGTGTCTAGCATACAGTATTTAGCAACCATGAAGCCATTATTCATTTAGTTTACATCATTGGCTCCTTTGGACCTTGGAGTTTTGTTTGACTGAGTTGAGTTTACAGCGTTGAACGGTAAATTCTCAGGACTAGAGAGAGGGGTCTTGTGGTCTGAGCTCTGCACCACGATCTGCCTTATGTAAGTGTGTGCTTGTTTCAGCTTGCTCTCTCTCTCTCTCTCTCTCTCTCTCTCTCTCTCTCTCTCTCTCTGTCCCTCCTTCTTTCCCTCCCTCCCTCCCTCCCTAATGAAAGCTAATGGTTTTAGACAACATCATTTCCAAGGTAAAAGTGAGCTTTCAGAGAAACCCTATTTTAATCCTCAATGATACAAGTAGCATGGCTTCCTTCCTAATTATCATTTTCAGGAGCTCCAGCCCTCAAAAGATATTTGTAGAAGTCATGTGGATGACTTAAATTATTTTCAGTAAACAAAACCACATCTTCACCCCACTGCAATGCATCCTTCATGCAAACAAACAAACAAAACCCAACAAAAAAAAACAAAAACAAAAATATCAGAATTGACACTAATGGAAAATGCGCTACTTGTATGTTGTTTTCCTCTCCAAAATTTAAACTCATTTGTTTTTTTCATGTGCTTTGATCAAATAGGGACTGTTGCAGTAGTATATATTTATACATTAGTTAATCAGGTATGCAGGTACCCTTACTCTCTGGGGCCCTTTGTGGAGGCAGATGTAGGACAACAATCAAACTTTACAAAAAGAATGTAAATATATAGCATGTGTCAGCGTGAGGAATGCACACATTCTACAGAAAGCCGCCATAAAATGCAGGACTGCGGGCGGATGCACAGCCGTAATTGCTCTCCAGAGAGTAAAAGCAGTCCCATTGCCTCCTCAGCAGAAATTCACCTCCCTGTATGAAAATCTGATAAATTTCCTAGTTTCCCACAGAGGGAACGACAGAGAATTTAATGAGAAACACATTGGAACAGGACCTGTCACCGTGTGATTATGCATTCACTAATCTCACTGTAGGGGGACAGAAAAACTCAGTCCTCTCTGAGAGAGTTTATCTGAGAAAGGGGAAAAACACATCAAGAAATAAATTGCCTAAAGAGAAATGTCTCCACTCCCCCACTGACACCTACCAACTGGTTCACTACACAGCTTCTTTGGTTTACAAATAGCAAAAACATTGGGATTTGCCTAGTGACCTATTTTTATGATGGTCAATGAAACTGAAGAGTCCCATGCTAACTAATGTATTGGTACCTAAACCAGTTCATAAATGTCTGGCATTTTTAGTTTGGTCTCACAATATGTGTGTAACTATAATGCCAGGGAGAGTGGGTTGTCTTAGTCATACTGAAGGGGCTATCCTATACCTAACATGAAATTCATCTACCTGGGATAGACCTCCTCAAATACATGCTACTCACCATTTCGTCATAAAATTTTTGAGCAACTAACATGTGCCAGGGACCTAGACCTCTATGTGTATATTAAGCTCTCTGGATAAGTCAAATATCCGCTGGTCTTGTAGAGTGAAAAATTATAAAGGCCATTTTATGAAATATGTGTAGATTCTTTGCCCTTAGACCTGGGCAGAAAAGTGCAGATTCCAGAACGAGGAACTGAAAATAAGATTTCAGGCCTTCACTTCCCCAGAGCACATTCTGGATGGGAGGACATTATTCCCTGAATCAAGCCTCAGGCAGTAGGCCCGCCTATGGGTGGAAGAGGCCCAAGGCAGGAAGACACATTCCTGACCATAAAAAACACAAGCCATCTAGGTGGGGCTGTGACTGGAGGAAATGAGAAATATTTTGTAATGATGGTATAGGGGACAGTGACTTGGTAAGACCACATTTTTGAGAAGAATGAGTGTGCAGAGTGATTTTCACATGACTCTAGATCATTTGGGCTAGATTCCTCTGAAATGTTCCACTGTTCTTGGTTACCCCTCCCTCCCTTGGTCTTCCCAGTGCTATGTTCAAAATTTGTAAAACAACCAATCATGTGTAATGGTGCGAAAATGCAACCAATCATGTATAACCGCGCGAAAATGTCTTCCTTTCCCCACACCATGCTATAAAAGACCCCTTAGCCCGCCATTCGAGGCCAAACCTTGCTCTTGGAGCTAGAGAGCTTGTGGTTTGACCGCTGGCTAACTTCCCTAATAAAGCCTCTGCTGATTACATCTAGGTATGGTTTCTTGTGATCTTTGGGTGGTCGTGATTTCCTGAGACTTGAGGAAGGGTCTCTCAAGTATGGAGGTCTTCAGTTTCTACAAAATATGTCACAGAAACATTCGAAATTACTACCAGCTAAGAGAATTTCACGAGAGCTTTCTGATGAAAGACTTGCCTAGTGTCAGATTGTAAAGGGTAATAAGTACAGATAAGATCCTTCCAAAATGTAAGCATGAAAGAGTTCAAAGAATATATTGAATAAGCATTGGGCAAAATCCGGGGGGGGGGGGCAGGAGGATGAATGGAGATAGGCAGCCTCGTGGGGTGGGAGATGGGAGGACCCTCTGGAAAGTAGGGAAAGACCTGAGAGGAGAGAGACTTTTAGGCCTCAATGGGACTGCCAAACTGCCCAACATTGGGAATAGAGAACTTGAAGAGCCCACCTCTACTAGATAGACAGGGCCTCAAGTGGAGGGACTGGGTTACCAACCCACAATCGAAATTTCTGACCCCGAATTGTTCCTGTTTAAAAGAACTGCAGGGACAAAAATGGAGAAAAGACTGAGGGAAGGGTGGTCTAATGACTGGCCTAACTTGGGATGTACCTCATGGTGGGGCATCAGATAGGCCCGACACTATTACTGATGTTATGATGTGTTTACAGACAGAGCCTGGCATAGCTGTCCTTTGAGAGGCCCTACTAGCTGCTGACTCAGACAGATGCATGTACTTGCATCAAACCACTCGACTTATGTTGGGGACCTCTATGGTTGAACGGGGGCGGGGGATGGGGGGGAGAGAGAAGGATTTAAGAAACTGAAGGGGGGAGTGGCCCCTTGGAAAGATCAACAGTCTCAACTAACCCAGACCCCAGGGAGCTCCCAGAGACTGAGCCACCAACCATGGGCATATATAGGTCTGCCTGGTCTGGCCTCAGTGGGAGAAGATGTGCTTAATCCTTGAGTCCCTAGGGAAGCGGGAGGCCTGAGGAGAGCAGCATCTTGGAGGCAAGGGGGAGTAGGAATGGGATGAGGGACTGTGGGAGGGAGATGGAGACAGGGTGGTGGTGGCAACAACTGGAATGTAAATAAATAAAATAATTAAAAAAGAGAGAATTGGGCAAATCAAACATCTCACTATCTGAGTGTCTTTTGCAAGTCAGAACTTTAGAAAAAAACTTCCTGAATGACAGGAAAGGAAAAAAGTGATGTGGTGTTAGTGGTGAGCTACTCTTATTTGGAGGAATGATGGCAAGAAAGAGTGGCTCCTAGCCCTTCATACATGTTTTGAAGGTTTACAAAACACAGAATTATCATCACAAAAGGAACATTACAAGATGCCATGAGTTCTGAGAACTATTTATTGTGAGCAATGATGCTGCTCCAACCACTGCTCTCTGTATTAATTCACACTTTCCTGTTATCTTCTATAAAATACCAGACTCCAGATATGACCTCAATGTTGTGAATCTATTAATCCAGTCTCCATCTTGGCCTAGGGAGGATCTAGGGATCAAACACAGAGCTCCCTGAATTCTAATCAATACTCTTCCACTGGCTTCTATTCCCAGCATTTTTTTTTTTTAAACTAAGAATTTGTCTTTTAAAAATATGTGTATTTCCTTGCAGGGACAGGGGATGGAGCAGAAACTGAGGGAATGGCCAACCAATAACCAGCCCAACTTGAGACCCATTCCCTGGGCAAGCACCAATCTCTGACACTATTAATGATCCTCTGTTATGCTTGCAGACAGGAGTCTAGCATGGCTGTCGTCTGAGAGGCTCCAACCAGCAGCTGACTCAGATGTAAACACCCACAGCCAAACAGTGGATGGAGCTTGGGGATTCTTATGGAAGAATAGGAGGAAGAATTACAACCTCTAAGGGGATAGGAACTCTACAGGAAGACCAGCAGAGTCAACTAATCTGGACCCTTTGGGCTCTCAGAGACTGAACTACCAATCAAAGAATGTACATGGGCTGGACCTAGGCTTCCCCACACATATGTAGCAGATGTGCAGCTTGGTCTTCGTATGGGTTCCAAACAACTGGAGTTGGGGGGGGGGAAGGGCTATCCCAAAAGCTGTCACCTGTACATGGGAAACGTTCTTACAGCAGAGCTGGCCTCAGTGAGAAAGGATGCACCTAGATTCAAAGAGATTAGATGTGGCAGTGGGTGGGGGATATCCAGGGCGACTCCACCAGCTAACAGGAGAAGGGAAGGGGAGTCGGGAAGGATTGTGGGAGGAGTTGTCCAGAGGGTGGCAAAGAATGGGATGTAAAGTGAATAAGTAAAAAAAATAAATGTGTATTTATTGTTTCATTGACGTTTTCGCCAGTGATTGCCTTATGACATCTACATGTAGATTATTAGTTGCATCTAAACAAGAACCATGTCCCTTTTTGAAACCTAACTAAGATTGTTAATAATTTAAAGGTCATACAATTTATTGTAATAAAGCAGGAGATGTTGTTAAAGAGCAGACCGTAGAGGTCATGTTAAAACCGGGTAACTCGTAGTGTCTATGCTAAGAGTTAAAGATGAAAAGAGTAAAGCTGAGTGGTGCTGAAGAGTTCTTGATTTATTAACTACTGTATCTCTTAATTTATAACCATTTAAA
This sequence comes from Arvicanthis niloticus, assembly GCF_011762505.2. NCBI lineage: Eukaryota > Metazoa > Chordata > Mammalia > Rodentia > Muridae > Arvicanthis > Arvicanthis niloticus. Next base: position 25,172,042 of record NC_133435.1, read on the forward strand.
TGCCGGTTGATGAATTGAGGCACACTTGAATGATCTAGTATTGCTTAGACCAGTGGTTCATAACCTGTGGGTCATGAGCCTTTGGGAGTGTCAACCAACCCTTTCACAAGGGTCGCCTAAGATCATCCTGCATATCAGATATTTACAGTTAGGATTATAACAGTAGCAGAATTACAGTTAAGAAGTAGCAGCAAAATAATTTCATGGTTGGACCACCACCACATTATTAGCATTACAAAGGCTGAGAACCGCTGTCTTTGACTATTAGGTCTAAACATGGCCTCCACTAACTTCTGTCTCTTCTTTCTCCAGGACTTTCAAATAGGGCAAGGAGCTCAAGATTGGAGGTAATACTGTCCCTACTTTCATGAGATGAAAACTTTATCTCATGAAAATATTTTGTATCCCAGCACTTGGGAGGCAGAGGGAGGCGGATTTCTGAGTTGGAGGCCAGCCTGGTCTACCGAGTGAGTTCCAGGATAGCCAAGGCTATACAGAGAAACCATGTCTCGAAAAACAAAAACAAAACAAAAAAACAAACAAAAAAAAAGAAAATATTTTGTATAATTAAATTGCACTATTAAAGAAAATCAAGAGTCATTATACTTTACTTTAAAATTTCTTTCTTTTAAACACTTGATAGGTAATTTATATAATAAATTTGCCATCTGATCTGTGCTTTCTTTTCTATTCCTAGACTGTGTGTTATTTGGAAATGATTCCTGCTGGCATCTTTCTTTTATTATTGTTGTACAACTTCACACTGTGGGGCCACTGTAATTCAGCTAACAGGACAGAGGTGTTTCATGATCATAGCTTTACATAACTGGTTGCTTTAGGAGGGAGCAGAGGCTGATTAGAGGAGCTCTCATGCTGGTCATCTTATTTACACCCCTCTCTTTATCTCTGTGTGTTTCCGACAATGAATATTATGAACTAAAAGCCAAACATAAAACAATTGGCAAAACTGAAGTATCTGTCTGATGATGTTTATGTCTGTTTGGCACAAATTGGCTTCCTAAATATTAACACTTTGGGGTGAACGGAACTGTAATCAGGCAGCTTTGTTTGACTGGTGACATGGGCTAGTTATTTAAAAATAATCAGAAACCATATAACCACTGTCTTACTTAGGAAGTTGTTCTAAGAAGGAGTTGTTCCTGTGCATATCAACTATACAAGATCCCCTTGACTTAAGGAGCTTTATGCTTAATTGTGCATTAATTAAATGTAACCCTATAGTGCCTATAAATTCCAGATTTGTGTAATTTAATTTATTTTCAACTTTAGTGTGGCTTTAAATTCTGAAATTAATGAGTCCTGACTTGTATATACTACATATTTGGTGGTTCTCCTAACTTAACCTTCATATGTTAATTAAATCAAACTCAAAGTGCAAGATAAATCACACTTAGTGTAGAGTGATATTTAGCTGATTTGATATATACTAATATGTTAACTATCATCTGTTCCTTCCCCATTTATTAACAAGATTACTAACATGTCTCTTTGTGTAGTCTAATAACTTAATGACTACTTCACATTTTTTAACAAGACACTTAAATATACTAGGATTTATAGCATGGTCTTTTGTAGACAGGGTCCTGTGGAAGTTGTGTAGGAGTTTGATATAATCTGTTTTTGTGCAGAACCCCATTGTCTCATTTAAATTAGGAGAATTCTCAAGTATATGCTAATTAAAATTTGTAGCAACTCATTACTTTATGTGTTGAGTGCGATATTCAATCAACGTATTGACTTTAATTCTGAGCATATTTTGTATAACATATACAAGTACAGTTTGTTCCCATTAAAATAATACAACTTGTATGTGTGCTACTGAGTTCAGTTCTAATGTCTTAACTGTGCTTGTGTTTCAAAGTAAGCCAAACTTCGTTTTAAGTAAAAAAATGATCAGCATTCCTCAAATAGACCAGAGTGTGACGTACAGACTTCATGTGAACACTTTTGCTCTATGAAAGACAAACGTCTAATGGTCATCTATACCTCTTTATTGCAGCATTTAGGAATATTAGGTGAACACTTAGGCTTCATAGATCTCCATAAAAATGATTATCCAAGAAAATAAATTTTGTAACTCTTTGTAAGTTAAACTTTCTGTGATTTCCATTCCAGGTTTGGAAGTTGGGTTGAGAATGAAGTCTCGTTTTCAGCTCATCAAATTCCCAAATTAGGCTCCTGTGTCACAAGGGCATCGTGCTTCTAGGGCGCGTCAGGTTTTCTTAGAGCAGAGCAGACCCACGCATTCTAGTCATTCCCTTCAGGAAAGAAAGCTCAAAGGGTGTTTGACTGAATAATAGAAGTATTTTTGACCATGAGACTTGACATGAAAACCTGGTTAGTGATTCATCTCCTTCAGCTACACACACACACACACACACACACACACACACACACACACACCCTGATTAGTTGCTCCCCGTGGGTCCATATAGTAAGGATAACAGGAAGTCGAAGAAGTATTTTTAAGCACTCCAGTTTCATAGTGTATGCTTGATGGACAGAAAAAAACTTATTCCTTCAGCTGTTCCTGGATGAGGGCAGTGGGCAGATAAAAGGAGAAGAAGCAAAGGAGAGAGTTAAATCTCAGCAGAGGCTGCACACCTAGTGTGAATTTGCCTCCATCCTTTTCTTTACATAAAACTTTTAAATCCATCAAAAAATGTCCTCAAATTTTCCTCCTTCTGATTGTGAGCCCAGCCGCTAACATGGCCGGATTCCACACAATGCCATGACTTTTTACACAATACACACCTCCAAGCTAAGCTTTTGGGACTTTGAAAGCACACTTTAAAAAAAAAATTAAATGTAGAACTAAACTTACACGACTTGAGGTAATAGCTAAAATAAACGACGCTGTAAAGGGAAAAACGCCAAGGAGATCCAGATCCTGCCACACAAGCTACCAAAATGTTTATAATCCATGAACAGCAATAAACCGACTGCTTGTGTCACGTCAATTAAAATAATAAAAGTAAGAAAATATGCTCAATGTTGAGGTACCTTAAAAAAAACAAAAGTTTATAAAATATTTTATCTGCATCAAAATATTCTTTGGAAAACAAAAATAAAAATGTATATCATGTATGTTCTCTCCGGTTGAGCTGTAAAAGTCAGAAAAATCCATAGTCCAGGGTACTGAACTGGTCTGAAAATGCAAAATGCTAACCATCCTCAAATCGTGAGGCCTTTATAACCTTAGCGATCTGAAGGGATGTGCTCCCTGGATCGCTACAGAGAATCCCACGTCTGTTTCTATTTAAAATTTAGAAAGCAGTTTAGTTCCAGTCAAAGTGGAACAAATGACCTGACTAGCACTCCTGTAAGCACAGTGGATGGACACTGTGTCTGAAAGCTTCCTTCAAGGCTCCAATGACGCCTGTAGAGAAGAAGGTCCTGAGGCGAAAGAGTGGTTTCCCACAAGGCCGAGCATCATCCAAAGCGAAACTTCAATCTGTACTTCACTGGGCTGGGACTTCTGCGAGGTGGCGACAGGGGGACCTTTGGTTTCACAGGACTGGGTGGTTTTTTCTTTTCCGGAACAGTGACCGTGAAGGAAAGTTCGGGTTGCTCGGACTGCTTGAATCTGGGTAGGAAGTGAGTGGAAACGTGCTGGGGTTTGACCCGTGGGCTGCAGCCTCTCTTGGCTTTCCCTCTCTTGTTCAGGGCCACGTACCACTCCCGGCCTGTCTTTTCAGTTCTGTGGATCGCTGACGCATAGGTATTATAGCTGTTTTCTTGGAATCTCTCCCTGAACTTACAGTCATCTGTAAATTTGGCCTAGAGGTGGGGGGAAAGAGAATATTTAAGTTGTGACAATATTTCAGCATACAATAAGTATAAAGTCTTGAAAATCCAAAAATTGTATGGATCTCGGATCCTCTTACTCTGTTCCCTTTTATAAAGTTATGTTTGTTCCTTTTAAAGTGTGTGTGTGTGTATATATGTGTGTGTGTGTGTGTGTGTGTGTGTTGAGGGTGGGTTCTATATTTCTAAGTTATCTCTATAACACAACTTTTATTTATTATGTTTAGGTGACATAGTATTGTTAACACAAATACTTGGAACTATTGAATTTAAGCATTGTGAACACTCATTTCAATAGGTATGCATATTGTTACTGCTTTTAAAATTTTTTGAAAATTGTACCTAAAATTTAACTTAAGATTTTCCCCTCTTAGTCATAAAAGAAAAATAGAACTATATTCCTAAGAAACAATTGCCCAATCAAACATGCATTTGTGTTTGCAGAGGTCCACGCTCCCACTAGGGATGTAGTTAGCAGAGTCATATGACTCCTCTCAAACAGGCATGCACTTTCAGTTTTATCCGTGTGATTCTTGATGCTGAGAGAGGGGTGGCATATGGCTCTATTAATATTGCATGTGTTAAAGTTCTTTAGGAAAAAATATATCTTCACATATGTGGTTCAAGGAAGAAGGAAGATAATGCCAGGAAGAAAAAATTCAGCAGCAACATTTCACCTGCGACTTATCCACACCCACACAGTCAAGCTAGCTTGGATGCACAGAAGGTAGATGGGAAGAGTCTGTCAAGGTGCAGCTTATGATAAGAGGTCATGTGACCTTGGTTCACAGGAAGTACAATCAGCAGCAGAGGTGGTAGGCAGGAATGCCCTATGACAGCCAGCATTGCAGCTATGTCACGTGTGAGACAGTAAGAAGGTGTATGAGTGAGAAAGAGTTCCCAGGGAACGTGAGTGTGTGTGCACACACTGTGAACACTTACTGGTGCTGCAATGTGATTTCCACTTGGGATGCACGATAGAAAGGACAAGAGATAGAGCTGACAAAAGCAAGCCAGTGCCACCCCCAAAAGAGCTTGTCTGCCAAGCTGAGCAATCTGGAGGTATATGACAGAAGTGCAGGTGTACAATCTGTTTTCCTACCATGCCCTGGGACTGCCATCTAAGCTCTTATCTTTCAGCTCCTACGCACAAGCCTTGCCTACATGGCTACTATGTGAGCCAACACATTTTCCCAAGATAAGGATCTACAGTTCCCAGCAAACATAAGAGAGCCCAAAACCTTGAATGGTTTAAGAGTTCTTGTACTAGTCCAGACTAACAAGACTCACAATTTCAGAGAGTCCCGTTTGCACAGAGTTCCTGGGTTTGAGAATAACGGTTGGTTTTCCCCTCTGTGGTATGCTTCTGTGTAGAAAATGTTCTGTTCCTTGCTTTTTCTAATACCAAGCTTTTCTCTGCAATGAAGTTCAGTACACACTGAAATCTGAACAGCTGGACCCTCAAGGAAAATTATACAAATCCATTATTAACATTCCCATAAACAAATTTTTTACCTCTGCAAATCCAAAGCCACAACCAACTTTAGAGTGTTTTCAACATTTTTACCTATGAGTAACAGATGCCCCAAGTTTGTTTTGGGGGGGATTAGGGGGCAGGGGATTCCAGATTTTTTTCTCTGTGTAGCCCCTCGCTGTTCTGGAACTTGCTCTGTAGACCAGAGCCTTGAACTCAAAGAGATCTGCCTACCTCTGCTTCTGCCTCTGGAGTTCTGAGATTAAAGTCTTGTGTGACTTTAACCACACTACCCAGTGGTCTCCTTAGTCTTACACTTAGGTTCAAGCAAGCTTCTTTGTAATGGATATATTCTTGTCAATTCCCAAACTGCCTGCCAGTGTCTGCAGAAAGGGTGCTGTAATGACTCTTATAATAAGGCTGTACATTATTTGTTCCCAGTTTTTATTAAAGAGACTTTCTTCATAAATTGAATTTAATTTTGTCTATAACTGTTTAGCTCTTTAAAAGGCTTTCCCACTTAAATAAACATACTTATGATTTTAATTTCTGTTGTTGTTTGGTAGTTTTTTTGTTTTGTTTTGTTCTGTTTTTGTGAGACAAAGGCTTACTACATACCCCTTGCTAGACTGGAGCTCTATGTAGACCAGCCTGGCCTTTAACTTCCAGAAATTAAACTTACAGAAACTGTCTCCTGAGAGAAAGCAGGTTTTGTTTGTTTGTGTACATTATGCTTTTATGAGATAGGGCTCTCTAAGTGGCCTTGGCTGTCCGGGAACTCACTCTGTAGACCAGGCTGGACTCCAGGTCACAGAGATCCACCTGCTTCTGTCTCCCAAATACTGGGATTAAAGGTGTAAAGGTGTGTGCCACACCTGGCTTCCAGTTACAGTTTAAAATAAAAATGTTAACCGTCTCAGCTGTTTGTGGCTCCGTAAAAGGATAAGTACTTTAGAAAGACATGGAGCATCTCATTTAAAGAGTAACAGGCCTGGGCTGCAAATGGGTCTGTGTCAGACGCTTCATATTTGAGAGGACCTGGGTTTAATCTTCAGCATCTCCTTTTATTTAACAGTGTTGCCAGATAACAAGGGCACACACAGGCTTGTCGGTTTTCGAAGTGGGCTTCATTGTTTGGTCTTGTTTACTACCATGGTTTCTAAGGAAGTATAAAGACATGTCACCTTTCTAAGGACATGTCTGACACATACATGTACATATACACCTGTTCATATGAGCATGCACACACAGCATATTTAAAAATATGTATCAGTTCCATTCTAGAGTGAAAACCCACTTATCCAACCCCTAAAATTATTCAACATAGAGTCTTTCTCCACTCCGAAGGTTTTGTGCTCTAAAGTTCATTAGAAAATCTGTCAAAGGTGATGGCTATTGAGGTTGGCTATCTTTCAGAGGTCACATGTAGAGATAACACTGTGCTGATGCCTTGTACGATGTGTGCAGCCCCACCCCCTATTCCTTCCACATCCTACTTGAAAGCCGGAGCAAAGACAGTCCGGCTGCATGGGTTTTCTTAATTGACTTCTAATTTGTGTTTTGTCTGAAAAATGTCCCCATCTATAATGTACCAGAATCATTTGAACAAATCTTTCCACAGCCTCTTTCATCAGGAAATCTAGTTTCATCTCAAAGGACTGGTGGGTACTGTTAATAGTCTCACCTTCTCAAAGATGTAATGGCTACTAAACAGAATATCTCTAACTCAATGGTCAGGGTGGAACATCTCAAGAGCTGAGTGACCGAGAAACATTTACATTTACCAAAGTGAATACAAAGTCTCTTTAAAAACGTTGGAGAATGACTTTCTAGAGTGATTTTTTTTTCACTTTTTTTACTCAAAGTAAAATTTTCAAACAATATATTTTGACTATTTTCCCCTCCTTCATTTCCTCCCATATCCCACATCTCACACCTATCCACCAACCCCCCCCCCAAAAAAAAAAAAAAAAAAAAAACACAATCAGGCAAAAAAAGAGAAAATTTATAAGAAGAAAAAGTGCGCCGGGCGGTGGTGGCGCACGCCTTTAATCCCAGCACTTGGGAGGCAGAGACAGGCGGATTTCTGAGTTTGAGGCCAGCCTGGTCTACAGAGTGAGTTCCAGGACAGCCAGGACTAAACAGAGAAACCCTGTCTCAAAAAAAAAAAAAAAAAAAAAAAAAAAAAAAGAAAAAGAAAAAGTGCAAGGAACGTATACAAACAAAACCCATAAAAACCACAAAATTAAAACACCATAAAACACAAGCAAAAGACAAGTGATTTTTTTAAGTGCCCAAATAAGAAATATGAAAAAAATTACAAGGAAAAAAAAGTCAACCAAACAAAAATCCCTACAAAAGTATCCCTGAGTTCATTTTGTGTGCATCTACTTGGGGGCATCAGGCCTGCCCTTCAGTGTGATTTATACACCAGTGAGACTCCATTGGAGAAAACTGACTCTTCTTGGCAAGCAAGCTGTCATCTGGAGGTAGCTTCTTGGCTAGGAATGAGAGATTGTGTCCAATTCCCCTCTCACTTCTGGGACCCTCTCTGGCTTTAACCTGTGCACTGTGCAGGACCTATGCATGCTGCCACAGCCTCTCTGAGTTCGAGTGTGCATCTGTCCTGTTGTGTCTGGAGACACTGTTTTCTTGATGCCCTCTGTACCCTCCAGTGCTTACACTCTGTCTGCCTCCTCTTCAGCATCTTTCCCTGAGTCCTGGCGGCGGGGGTGGGGGTGGGGGTGGGGGGAGGAATTGATGATGATGACATCTTATCTAGGACTGAGTGTTTCTAGGGAAATTTCATGCTACATTCTCCTTTAAATTATAGGACATTTTCTGATAAGTATATGGTTTATAAATAATAGACATGCATTATTTCCCTAGGGGGAACAGTGAAGTTGGCATAGACCTTTTCCTTTATCAAAGGTGTGATATAGACAGGTAAATCAAATGCTAAATGAGCCACTGAAATCAGTCATAGCTTTAGTATTTACCCACTGTCTGCCACTAGGGCAGCAACACCTCAGATCTCTGTCTTTGCTGGACAAGATGGCACACACCTGTAATCTTAGCACTCAGGAGGGTAAAACAAGAGAATAAGAGTAAATCTAGGAGTTCAGTGAGACTTTGTCTCAGCAACAAAAGAAAAATATAAGCTGGGATTATCCCCATCTTTGTTTTAGATGTGTTTTAATTGATTTGATAACTGTTGCTGACTGTGTAGCTAAATGTTATGGCATTTGCAGCTTCTACAGAGAAAAACTATATAGGCCCATAAGCCCCTCCAGTCTTCCTTAATGAATTAAATTATCTATATATTTCTCTTTCATTTTACAAGCATCTGAACAAGTTACAGTCAACAGGCCCTGAGTTGAACATTAAAGTGAAATATTCAAACCAACTAATTTATTGTAATTTACTATTTCTGTCAAAACAAGTAAAACTTAAGCAATTAAGTTAATTTTGTTTAAATATCCAAATCATTACACGGAGGGAGGGGAAACATACACTGCTAATGAAGGCAAAAAAATTTTATTGCCAAATGCTGTACTTGCGGCTATGGCTACCTAATTTTTGACAAAGGGATCAATAAACAGTGCTGGCAAAACTGACCTCTGTTTGCAAAGGAATCAAGTTAGAAGTGCATCTCCCAAGTGGCAAAAAGATACCTGTGAAGTGGATCAAAGACCTCACCTGAAAACCCAAAGTGCAGAGGAAAACACTAGGGAATGTATTTCAAGTTATAGCTCCTGGCAAGGGCTTTCTGAACAGGACTCCAGTAGCCCAGGGAATGCCCGAAGAATCAACAGATGGAATCATTTGAAATTGGAACGTTTCTATGCACAAAGAAAGCTACTAGGGAATCTGCAGAATGCTGCAGAGGGTAGTATCTAGAATATACAAAGAACTGTAAAACACAAACACCAAGAAAATCAAACTGCCAGTTGATAAGTGAGCATGAGCAGACAATTCCCCAAAAATAAAATACAAGTTATCAATATGTATTTTTTTTTCAGGCATTCAACATTAATAGTCATTGGGGAACTGCACACCAGGAAACTGCAAATTAAAACTGCTTTGAGTTTCATTTCATCCCAGCTAGAATGGCCAAGATCAAGATATCAAATGTCAGCAGATGATGGTGGAGATGGAGGGAGGAGTAAATTTTATGCACTGTTGAGACTGTAAACTTGTATGGACATCATAGAAATCTATATGGACCTACTGTAGGACCCAGCCATATCACCCTGGACATCTTTAGACACCACTCTGTATCCCACCGTAGAGACACTTACACATCCATGTTTATTGCTGCATTATTCACAGTAGTAAGGATATGCAACCATCCTAGATGATGATCCAGAGAAGAATGGGTAAGTGAAATGTGGCGCATATACAACGTACAATTTTATTCTGCTGTAAAGAATGGTGAACTCATGAACATTTCAGACATTTGGTCGTGAGTATTATATCAAGCTAGGTAGGGGATACACAGAAAGACAAACTTCACGTGTTCTCTTGAGTAGTTTGGTGTTTTTATTAATGAGGGTGAGAGTAAGACCAGGTACTGGCCATGGAGTTAGAACGAGGACCGGAAGAATGTGGAGGGAGTTAAAGAATGTGAGCCTGGTAGCAAATACGAAACATGAACTGGCTATGGGGGATAGCACATGATTAAAAGGGAGGGGTTGGGATTGAAGGAAAGGAAAAGGAATGAATAATCACAAGTTGTCTCTGAAAACAGTGAACTTTTATACCTTGTGGGCTAATTTGTAAACAAACAAACAAATAAGTGAATAAATAAGTAGTGTTTTGATTCTACTGTGTGTTCTCACATAGTGGAATCCACTCTGAACTATGGGTGCTTTTTACAGGTTCTTGCCACAGACCTGTAGTCTCTGCACTGGGAAAGCTGAATCCAAGGCTCTCTAGGCCAGGCTATGCAAAAACCAGTGCTTAAAATGTACAGCAACAGATGAAGACGTAGTGCATGAAAGAGGTGTCAACTTTGTGAATTTGGATAGATGGCACTTAACACAGGGAGTTTATCAGGCATTTCATCTATGTATCTATTTTACCATGTTTTCATTGGTTGGCTTCTTTCTCCTGAGTTAATTTGAGTTTCTTTGAGAAAGAACTAACTCAATTCAAATAACTAAAATATTATGTACTGCAATAAAAACCAAGTATCAACCAACATGTGCTTTAAGCAGTCTCCTAACTGCATGGTTCCCAGCTTCTGGTTTCTCTACCCATGTTCAGGAATGCTTGGCTCCCACCTTTAGTTTTACCAATGTTGCTGTGTATAGCTGTGTCCTGATGTAGGACCATGTGAGCCCAAAGGAGCTTCCCTTTACCCTTTACCCTTTACTGTGTGAGTCATATGGAGGTCCATGGTAGCCCTGCTACGCCATCCCAGCAGGGCCCTAGCTCCTGCTTGACGCTGAACATCTTGACCATTCTATATTCCATTATTCCTATTGAACAAGCAAGGGACTATTGAGTTTAATAATAACCATTCCAGTAAGACAGTGGCAAATGTCAACCAGGAATTGTCTTAAAAACCAATCAGACAGCAGATTTATATTTTAGTTCTTCATGACCTCAGAAGACTTAAAATTTTTATACAAATATTTAAAATACAAATGCTTAAAAATAAACAACTTAAAGGACATCAGTATAAGTTTTTTAAAAAATTAAATCATAGAGCAGATTTAAGATGCCTATCCTCCTGGCTGTATCTCTGGAGACTCTATTTTAGTAAGTGTGAAATGGGAGTTTGGACATGAATCACCAGCAGCTAGATAGAAGTGATGGAGATGGGCTAAGGATCACACGTGGAGGCCAGGGATACAAAAGAGGTGCTTCATTTCTGGTGTCTATAATAGCCCTGTAAAACTGCACTACTCTATAGACGGTGATTAACCTGCATTGTTTACCTCCTGTAATAATCAAGATACTATTATTTGGCCTTAAATCACTGTTCACCTAAAGTCCCACATTTTCAACTAACAGGTTGGATGCACAGCTCTCATCTCCTGACAGCGACTACGGTTCTTTCCATAGCACTGAACATTAAGACTTGTCACCTCACATTGGTGTAGCCAACGTATTCTGAATTTCTTCCATTTTTAAAGACCGATAAACGCTAAGTACCATCACCCCCTCAAGCCATCAGAGAAATGGCACACTATTACTTGCTTTAAACAGCTTGAATTTTGAATCAACACGTCTACTAGTTTGGCCCCACATTTCTTCAACAACGTTCTTCTCACCAACCTGACAGAAGGCAAAATTAAAGACTGATGCGGGAATTAATTGCAAACCAGTTCTGAATGGCAAATCACTGGCCCTTTCCTTTTTCCATATAAATGAGCTCTTACCATGTTAATGAGATTTCTATACCTAGAACCTGTGGTCGTGACAGGAAGAGGGGCTCACTCGTAATAGGTTATTTTTCTAAGTGACAATCGGTAAGTGTTGCTCAGGTCTCTGTTTCCCCTTTTAGTAAACATGCTGAGCTTGGGGGCTGTTGGCTCCTCATTCACTGCACACAGCACCGGATGTCCAGTCCAGACTACCCTCCTGGCCAGCCAGCTGGCACCCTCTGAACCCAGGGAAGGAGAATATTCTAGTCCTCACTCAGGCTGATCAGCACACATTCCAAGCCTCTTTCGTAAACTCTGCAATTAGCCTTCCTTCCAAACACGATCCCCTAAAACCCAGAGACATAAGAAAATACCCTCTTGACCACATGCCTTTCTCTGGGTAGCTAAGCCAACACAACACACTTTCCCCAATATGCAACAAGCTATCGTGCGTGCTTCATGAAAACACTGAAGCACACATGATCTCCAACTTTCCTACCACTTATAATTTTCTTTTTAGGGTTTGAGATACTAAAATGGACTGTGGGACGTCAGAAGGACTAGAAGACCATGAGAACAGGAACCCCTGCCTCTGTGCCAGTGTGAACTTGGGAACCTTGCCTTCAAATTTGATTCCTTGGCAAAAGGAAAACCTAGCAGATAAGAGGCTGTTGTGTGTGCAGACAGAGCAAGGCCTAATGGCAGGTAGGATTTGGGCTAAATCTAAATAACGCAGGAACCACAGTGACTTGACCTTGAAATGAGAAGGAGACAGTGAAGATGGTCCACCAGCTGCCATTCTGGAAGATTTGTTTAAATTGCGAGTGATAATAGTTCCCAGTCGTTACACCAAAAATTCTGTTCATACTATCTCATGTAAAACACCACTGCCACCACTGCAGGCAGCCACTATAATTTTCCTATTTGTTTCAACTGGAAGAGCAGGACACAGAATATTCGATAACACGACATGAGTGTGGAGTGGAATTGAGCTATGAGAGTAGTCGTTGGGCTTAACTGCACACCCAGGGGATTCACGAATCACACGTCAAGTGTGTAGGAAAGCCAGAAAGATCCTCTGGCAGGCTTTCCTTAAAGACCCCAAACGTGAGGGTGAAGAGCTGAAAGCCTGAGAAGACACAGAGTCTCAGAAAGTGCCTCCATCCAGAACAGGTTAAGACAGAGAAGGGAGCCATGGTGATGCCTGACTAACCCTGCTGGCTCTCTAGGAAGCAATCGTTCTCTTCTATTCTCCAGAACTCCTGACAAAAAGACCATACACTTCCAGCCCATAACACTGTGCCACGGAACAAGAGTGTGGATTTGGGTGAGTGGGAAGTGGGGAGGATCTTGTGAGGAGTTGGGGGAAGGAAAACCAACATCAGAATATATCGTATGGAAAAAAAATATTTTCAATTAGATTCTTCTAAAGCTTGCTGGAAATTTCACACAGTGGGAATATGGCTATCTTGCACATTTGGAATCTGTGAATGGTTTTGAGGAGAGGTGCACGCAGATGAGGGGATGGGGTGAGAGCTTGCACCACCACCTGTCCACTTGAGGTTCAAGTAAAACATCTATTGTGAAATTGACAAATGGGACACGTCTGTCAGCGCCAGTGCTACCTCCTTCGTGCTGCACAGAGCTGGCCGCTGCAGCGCGCCATCCTTGTGTTCACCCACAAAAAAAAAAAAAAAAAAAAAAAAAAAAAAAAAAAAAAAAAGTAACGTTCAGCACAGGAATATTTTTAGGAACCAAGCAGTTCTTTTCCATTTGAAAATTAGCCTTGAAGGGGGTTCTCTAAGCAACACAATGTCACTCGGAAGAAATATGTCTGTGTAAAGCTCTGTGGCAGACACATCTCCTCCTCTACAGATGAAAATCAAATACTGGAGAGTTTGGGGAGGGGAAGGCTAGGGCCAAAATCGATGTTTTGAGTCCAAGGGAAGATGGGAAGATGGAAATTAACTTACAACTTTACAGATCTGGTCTAGGATCCTCCTCTTCTTTGCTAGTTATCAGAGTGCTCTAAATGCTCTCAATGGTCTTCCATAGTCTTCATTTTTGACATATGGTGTAAAACTATTACTTAATCAGGCACGTAATAATTCCTATAAGCATGCGAAAACAACGTAATTCATTCCCAGTGTTATCTCTTAAGCTAACTTATGCCTGCAAACCATTTGGATATCCAAAGAGGAAATTTGAAGAGGACACAGTTTCCTTTCAATCCTCCAACTGCGTACCTTAGGGAAATAACTACCCCTCCCAAGCCTCTTTCCTTGCCTCATTGTCTGACAAGGTCCTGTGAGTGGGAAGTCCTTTGTAGAGCTGTGAAAATACATCATCGTAGCCTGGCGACCAACTTAAGCTCTGCTATTGGAACCGAGTTGAAATGGACAAGCCGCTGTAGGGTGATCATTTTCACCAGAGTTACCTGGCTACTTTACACTTCTAACTCACTTCCAGTTCGGACAAAGGAGCAGAAAGGTGCTCTTTAAGGCCACTGCAAGCTTATTAATATAAAGCAACTCACGAACTACGTGTTACCGAGTGGTGTTACCTACCGAGTGGTGTAGGTTAGTGGTTTGGGAGATAATATAATTGTGTAAGTATCAAAACCAAGTCAGGTAAACACATTGAAAGTTAGAAGAACGTTTCTTTAACGTGTTCCACTACAGGGAAAACAGGAAACAACGTAGCTGGGCATAAAGCCGATAATTGCTATGATTAATGCTGTTTCTAAACTCGACTTCTTTAAAAATAAATCACTTCATAATTTAATTAGGTTTCCATCTAGAGGGGAAAAAACATGCTAATAAAAGCTCAGATAAGAGAATGAAGGTTTGGACACAATTGTGGGGCTTAATTTTTTATCTACGGTTCAGCTCAATGTCATAGAATGACTTTTGTAGCTAAGAGCCCCATTGAGTGACAAGAGCAAGATTTGCTTTGTACTGTTTAAAAGTCATTATCCCATGAAATAACTTTGGCCTGCCAGGATGAGGAAGAATAACAGATGCTGTTTTTGCATTATCTGCAGTATTTCCACCAGTCATCCTTAGACATTTGGGTCAAGTTTCTAGAAATTAGTTACTTGCATTTGACAGAGGAATCATGTATCCTAACCTCTCAGCTTGACCCTTCTAATTGGCATCCATTTATAATACTTTGCTTTCTGTGGCAATTATCCTCTCGCTGGCTGGCCCGAGTTTCCGTCTATTTTCGAATGTTCTAGTACGCAGACGAGTACATTTTCAGTGTTACAATTTTTCATCCCTCAGACAACCCATAAGAGGTGATCGCTCTACTTGCTTTACTTATCTCGTATATTAAGACACTGGGCTTCTGACAGCTTTACAGCCTTAAAGTAGAACAATGAAGAGTCATTATTTTCCAACTTGGGTGTGAATTTTTAGTGATAAAAAGCTATTCCTGACAAAATGAGGGATGTCTGATTTCTCCCACAGAAACGAGTGAAATGCGACTTTTACTTGTTCAATCATAGCCTTCATTTTTAAAAACTGTGTTAGTCCTTGCTAGAGTGAAACAACCCAGAAATGAAATCAATTGCTTTTTATAATTCTTGAAATTAATGACTAGAGAGTTTAACAAAGGCTTCTCATTGATCCTAGATTGTAGTGGTTTTCTACATTTACATTATGTTTCGCTTATTGCATTTAATAAAACACACTGTGTATTGAATGCTCACAAGGTCCCAGATGCTGCCCTAAGGACTTTATGTGTACCATCTTGCAAAACCCCAAATAGCCATAATGTTCTTCAGAAGGTATTAATTCCTGTAAATGCAAAGGAAAGGAAATTGTAAAGTTTTCCATATAGAAATGTGTGGAATTCTGATTGAATTCTTAAAGATTCATAGAGTAAAAAGCTAAGAAGCAAGTGTCAATTGATTTCACTATTATGTTAGATTTTCTGTATACTTTGAAAATTACAAAAAAATTTCAACTATTCATTTCCTACTAATCAAAGGACTAATTTTAACGAATAATTAACTCTTAAATTTAGTTAGTGTTAAAAGAAAATCTCTTTTATCACAAAAAACCCTAACTTACTTTTAAATGTGATACATATGCACTAACACAAATAAACAGAATCTAGAAGTAGTAAAAGCTAAGAAGCAGATTTTTTTAAATGATTACAAAATGAGTAATCACTCTGAAGAAAATTTTGAACGCAAAATCAGTATTAAGTAATTATAGTTGAAGTGACAAAATAATACAAGACAGAAACCCCCCTGCTTCATCAAGAGCAATTTCTCTCTGGGAGGTGAGAGGTTTTGCAGCGTTTGTTTTTATCTTTTACTTACTTACATGGAAATATATGATATTACTTAGACCCCAAAATTGATATCATGAATAACCTGCAAAATCAATTAAGAATTCCTCTAACTATTAAATGCACATGCCACCATATGTAAGGTTTATGTGATGCCACGGAATAGCTCATTGCTGTGACAAGTCTCACCCAGGGCTCTCTAGAAAGCTAACTACGTCGATCACGGCTGCACACTTACCCTTCACATTCTAAAAGGTTCTATTTGTTTTCAAGACAGTGAAACGTTCCAGTGATTACTTACTTACAGATGCATATACAATTAGTTATCCATAAATATAATTTTACCAGAAAAAAATTAAGTTTCTTAAACAAATTGTCTATCTTATCTACTCATTTTGAAAACAATCACTTCACTTTGTTACGAACGTAAAGCCTGCAGAGCACTTTTTAACAAACACAAAGTGGTTTCTACTTACACTTGCATGGAGTTTTCCTTTTTTTGACATCGCTAAAAATTTGTTGCTGAAAACTCCTCGTATTCCTACAATCCCCTGAGACACAGCAAATATTTCCAAAATACCTAGGATGACAAAAAATCCCAAAATAAAACACAGACTCTTCTACACAGAACTGTGAAGAATTCAATGTCTACGTAGACTGTTCTCAGTCTTTACTACTGAGATTAAATAAAAGAGCATGTAATGACCATTTGTGAGATCCATTATGTTACAGAATGGCTAGCACTGAGTGTACACTTGGAATGACTTATTTCAAGATTCACAAACTTCATTCTGCTTCCTCAGTAACTCTGTATTTGAAAATAGCAGGATGCTTTTAGTAAATTTCACAATGGATCTTTTTTAAGCCCTAAAAGTATTGAAAGAGGCTTTTAAAATATTTTTAAGGTAATTCTAATTTGTTACAATTTCACAAGTATAAAAAATTCAAAAGCCTGGAAAGTTATAATTTCTTACATAAAACAATCTTTTAAAACCATAAAAACTACATCTAAGATACTCAAAATATAAATTACATTACTTCCGCGAATTGTTTAATGAATTATGTCTTGAGACATTTGTGCTTTATTTTCTAGAAAAGTATAGTGGTCTGTATGATGTTGTCACTGTGTGCTGCAGTCTGTGTGTCAAGCTACTGTCCCTTATTTCCTACAGTCATTTCAAGAACCATGTGTGCTGAGTTCAAGACACTGTTCACTGCAATTCATTGAGGGCTTTAGTAAGGTTCAATGTGTATTCTGCACACAGCTAGAAAGCCTGCCTAGTGTCAATGATACAGTCACAAAAGACTTTATATAAATATGAGTGAGGACAATATTCTTGTTAGTTATACATATAATATTGTTAAAATATATAAAACAGTATATTTCATTAGAGCTGAAATATAGTTATATAGTTCATCAAAGCTGAGGGAAAAAAAACCAAAGCAAACACAGAGGAGGAGAAAGCAGACCTCAACACTTGGACACAACTGTTTCAAGCATGCACCCTGACTAGGGTATGTGGTGAGAACTCTACAGAAGTGACATCTTCCTCAGGTTTCCTTGAAATATCATTCTTCCCTGCAGGACTTGTGCACAATGGTTAAATTTGCCAACGAGGACAATGTGTATATACAGGTAAATCGATTTATTGAAGACTTAGGGTGAACAGCAAAAGTCGAGCACATGTTTATCTCACAAATACTACTGTGCACTCACTCAGCTCCATCTTTTTAAACACTTAGAAACTTCACAGAGAAAAGAGAATACCTGGGAAACTGTTTTGTTATTGTTATTGTTACAGTCTCAGCCCAGAATAAGATAAACATCCCAGGAAAACTGCAGGCACCACTTTAGTGTTGTGTTTTTTCATGAGAATTAAAAGGAACAAAAAAGTTAGAAAAACAAAACAAAACCCACCTAACACAGAACTTGTAAGAGAGTGTTAATAGACTAGTGTCCTGCATATCATTTTCTTTAAAATATTTCTAAAATTTGTGTAGAAATTAATATAAAAACTGTTTGATTGTGATACACATCCAAAGATTTAGAAGCATTGTCACTTTAACAGATACTGGTAAAGCACACAGAATACTTTGTAAAGTTACATACATCAGTTTATATAGAGTATAATATGTATACATGCACAGTGTATTTAACCTTTTAAAATTTAAAATATACTTCACATGTATGATATTTGACTTTATAAGACTAATTATAAAGATCTAGTTTATTATTATTATCAAAATATGACTAGCACATCTGATAAAAAGCTATATTTGAATCAGAATTTAATAATAATATTGAAAGCATCAGTAAAGAGTTCAAGTATCAAGCTGATTGGAGATGAACATGTAAACACAACATATGTGATCAGAAGCTCGGAAGGGCCATTGTGAGGGCTCGTCTTTGTCGAGTGATTGACATAAGAAGACAATAGATTGGACCATGAGCTCTTCATGGATGTCTTCAGTGTACTCATGCCTCTAGATTGCTAAGGATGCATTAACTCACATACTTATGCAGCCCAAGAAACATTTTTTCTGATCATTTTTAATTCAATATTTTCTGTATCTTGATTATTAGAAAGCCATGAGAATGAACTTGAAGAATTTTTCTGTTCTCTTTATGGATGTACTCAGCTTTATAAATATAAATTGGTCCTATATTAATGAAAATATATATCAGTATCAAAGATCAAATTCCTAAATTTTCAGTCTACCTTTTGAGATGTTGAAATTAAATGGTTTTATACATTTTTATAAATTTATTTACTTGGTTTAAAAAAATGTCCTTGTTGAACTAAACAACTGCTCTCTGACCATAAGACCTTCTTGTAAGAACTCACTTTGGCTCAATTAACTTGTATCTTAATACACTGTGTATTTTATTCTATATGTGTTGATTATATACATTTTCATTGCAATTAATTTTAAATATGGGGAGATGATGAAATAATGCCTATAAAAGCGTTATTTTATTACACATTGCATTGTTTGTATGATAAACTCTATTATAAATATCACTTGTTGCCCTGTAATGGAAAGACTATGTAAAATTTTTTTTCTTTTGGTTTTTCGAGACAGGGTTTCTCTGTATAGCCTTGGCTGTCCTGGAACTCACTCGGTAGACCAGGCTGGCCTCGAACTCAGAAATCCACCTGCCTCTGCCTCCCAAGTGCTGAGATTAAAGGCGTGCACCACCACCGCCCGGCAAGACTATGTAATTTTAAGATTTAGTGTTCCTGAAAGCTTAATAAATGTGTGTATGCATGCATGCATGTAAGCATGCGTATGTATATGTGTGCACATAAGAATTTTCTCACACAGGCTACTTTGTAATTTATCTTCTAAACCTAATGTGATTTTTACATAATATCAGAATCATAGCTAAAATTATAATTTCTAAACTAATATCAATAATAATTTCACACAGTCTGGTTTTCTAGAATACCAGCACAGTTCTGCAGGACGCACAACAGCCTTTCCATCTTTCTCTCCAAAACAGCACAAGCTATCTATGTTAACTGCATTGTATTGCAATTCCCTAACTCATTTAAGAATTCTAGTAAATACTGTAAACCCATGTGTATTAAATCATGAATTAATGCATCCAAAGAAACATTCTATAAAGCTGACTTTTAAAATTTCAGTGTTTTTGTACCCTAATCTTTAGGAGTTGGAGATAATAAACTTAAGGGAAATTTCTTGTTCACCCTTTGGATGCTAAGACAGTGTCCTTAAGCAAAATCGTGAAAGGCAATTGTCTCGCAGATCTGTCAGTGACTGTTTGTGATGCTGTTCTGTCTTGTTGGGGCCAGTGACTGTCTTTGATGTTGCGCTGTCTCGGGGACATCCCCCATGTGGGTTCATGTGTTTTGAGTTGCTCTTACTATTTATTGTATCGCTCTCCCGTTTGAGAATGGGTGTAGAGAACTCAGGACAAATTAAGTCATATGCAGGTACTAAAGATGCTGTATCCTCTTTCCCAAGATGTTTATGGTTAGATGAGAGAAGGAGAGAGAGAGAGATAGAAGGAAGAAGCCTTTCTTAGTAAAATGTCAAGGTAATATCAAGGTTGAAAGAGATAAAGTTTCCTGGTGTCTCTTCCTTTGGTCCTTAATCTACTTACTTCAAAGGATGATTACACTTTAGGAATCAGTTTACCTCACTAAAAAAAATCATGCATAGCTGCCTTTCCTGTTCTTCTTTATCTCTCTTAATATCAGAAGGTGCTATTGATAATGGGGGACACATTATTATAGACTAGGAGAATAAAAGCTAGAAGAGCATAGATGTTTTCAATAAAGCATTTGAAAATTCCCAAAGAAAACATGGTGACACTGAAGTCTCTCTCATCCATAGCAACAGACATTCTCCTCTGCCAAGTTACCAAATCTTAGTCTTGAATGATCCAGTTTAGCTCAGTCTTTGCTGATTAAATTAGTAGCGAAATTTCCCCCTTGACTTTCTCTGCACAGTAAGTTCTGGTTGATCTAGCCTGGATACATGCTTAATGAGCATGTGATACCAAAATGGATAGTCAACTAAGATTTTCAAAACAAAGTGTAAAATTAAGGACTCTCTTAGTCAAAATGTGAATGGGATTTTCATATTTTGTATGACTGCTTTGTATAGCCGTCACCTAAAGTTTTCCCTCTGAGCTGCTAACTATCTAATTTCACAGCTTTAATGGCCCAAGGTAAGTCAACGAAAGCACTGTATTGAAGCTGACTTCAATTGGTACCACTACTGAATGAGGCAAACTAGGGCCTTGTTAATTGAAGTACCTAAAGGGATGCTTTAGTATCTATGGCTAGAGCATGATTTTGATAGTAGAACTAAACAAATCTTCATGATTGGCAAACATATTTATTATCAAGTAAAAATTGACATTTTATTTGGCAAAAAAAAAGTCTTATTGTGGCATCTAAAAACAAAACAAAACAAAAACCTTTACTCAGAGGTTCCCCCCCCTCAATGCATTTCGGCCTTTCTTGTGAGAGACAAACACATGTTTCCACATATATTCTAAACAATACATAGTCCAAGGTGGATAGATAGATAGATTGATAGATAGACAGACAGACCTTCAAAGTGCACTATAGTAATCAATTGCAAGTAGATGTTGATTTTTCTTCCATGGCTACCTAAGTGTAAAGAGCCATTTTGAATTTCCAAATTCCATGCCTTTCCACTGCTGCACATAAAATCATTTCATAGAGGTGTGTTGGGAACTCCTGATACCAAAAGGACTGACTGTGAGATTTAAGTTATGCTTTCCTTTGAGAAAAAAACTGTGGAAGGCAACGCCAGAGAAACTGCAAAAAGGAAAAGAAAACTTAGCACGGAAGTAACCAAACCATGCATTCTGAGGCAGGTGCCCTACATTGGTTATATGGATGGATGGATGGATGGATGGATGGATGGATGGATGGATGGATAGATGCCAGTCTTTTAAAAGATACAAATTAAACTCTGAATGCAAGGTTTGTAGTCAAGAAAAAGCTACTTACAAAGTTTTCTTAGTCTCTGCCTAGGATACATCTTCTCTGGTTTGTGGCCACCTTTCAATGAGGATTTTAAAATAAATTAGCCCCCAGAAACAATATTTAGCTGGCCAGTTTCTTCTTTAGATAAATGAAGTCTGTTGATTTGTTCTTGCTTTCCTTCATTTATGTTTCTGTAAATTCCCTTCTAGCAAGGCCTATACTACAGCCATGTTTAGCTTCAAGTGGGTTTTTATAATGAAGAAGGAACTGTTCCTCTTTCAGAGCTCCCTAGCACCCTAAAGCTACTCCAACCACAGGAGACCCAATCTACTGCTGGATACCTGCTCTCCAGAGCAAGCAAAGGTTTTGTGTAGTTGGTGTTCACTCACAGCAACAAACTAGAGAAAGTTTCTGTACAAGAGCTGGGAAGATTGCTGGCGGCAGAGACTAAAGGCTGTCTCGTGGTAGAACTGAATTCTGCAAAATGAGGAGAGTGAGCAGAAATATTGAAACAGAAGTAACATCGCCCTGAAGCATCAGAAAAACCACCCTTACCAGAGCAGACTGTTTTCCTTCATACACAGAGATCGAAGGTTGAACGTGAAGGGTGGGGGTCCAATGAGGACCACAGTGGAAGCCCTGAGACTCAACGGGAGGAGAGACGAGGGCCTTCTCTGTTGTGCACGGCCTCTCCACCTGCACCTCTGCGGGCTGAAAGGGTGCTTTCCAAAGACAAAACGTGCAGCAGCCGACAGGCTTGGAACAGCACCTGTCGGGACTGCTACTGCCGGATCTTACGCGCCTGATCCTCTTAACTCATTGAAAGAGGCTGGTTGGTCAGCCATCCCACCTATGCTTAAATTTCCAAACCCTCTCCACAGGCCCCAGCCAGTGGTTCTTGGAGCTGAGTAAACAGAAGTATTCTAGTTTCAGGGGACACTGGTCTATTGAGGTGTACCCGAGAGCCACCAGGAAGACAAGAAGGGCCAGGTGACTGCACAGCACTATCTCCTGGCCCCATTTCCGCTCTCCATGGGAGTCTGAGCGGTCCCTGCTGTGGCTTTTATCTAGAAAACTGAGCACTGCTGGAAACCCGACCTGAACCTAGAGGGAAAAGACCTCGCAGGACTACAGAGACGACTACAGTCCCAGGCACACAGCTCCAAACCGCCGTTCACTTCAGCAGCCTAGGAGCGGCGAGGGCAGTACGAATGGCCACTGTGGTGGTCCAGAAAGGCAGATGGAGTGGAAGGACCGCGGGTGGGGTGGATGGATGGAACGCGGGTGGGGTAAGCAAAGAGGAAAGGAGAAAGAGAGAACTCAGAAAATTTTTAAGTTGGGTTGTTGATTTTTTTTTAAAGCTATGCTCAATTTACAACCATTTTCCGCCTCCTCTGCAGTTCTTTTAAAATTAAGAACTTTCCTCCAACTGTCCCTGGAAACTAAAGGCTAGCAAGGTATTGTCAGGGTCTCAGCCTACTTAAACGTTGTTAAACCCAGCCCCGGACTTAAGTCATTACACTGTCTGTCCAGTTTTCCAGATCATGTTGCTTTCTTGCAAGCAGAACTTTGCTTTCCCAATATGCTTGTACACGTAAATTCTACATAGACATGTGTAGTTGGTGTGTATGTGTTTACATATGTATGTATACGTGTGAGAAATGACTATGCATGTAAAGTTACACAGAGATATTAATATACAAACATAATATGGGATATATAGGATATTTGTAAGTTGTAGACTGGAAGTACTCAAATGGGTTTTTTCATAAAGTAACGTAAATTGTGTACAGGGAATAGAGATATACTTTGACTCTTAAAGAAAAATGAGGTTCTAGTTCATAAGTAGAAAGAAATTGTACCAGGAGAAAGATAGATACTTCTTTCATTGTTTTATTTTTTTTCCTCCAGCTTTGGTGGGTGGCTGGTCTTTTCGGCTAGGGCATTCTGGAAAGGAGCTAGCTGCCTGTCTCACCTCGGTAACCTCACCTGGGGTTAGCCATGCCTGCTAACCCAAGACAGAGGGGTGCGTCTGCTCGCATCTCCACGAAACCCTACAAGACTATTTCCAGAACCAGCTGAGTCCCAGATTCTGGGTCTCCTAAAGGTGCCCCGTGGCCCAAAGGAACACTGACTGTCCCCTCCTAGAACAGGTTTTGTTGAACAGTGAGCAACTTACTTAACACGCTGGCTTCGTGGGAGCCATTGACTTTGCCATCCGGGTAGATCTGCAGATGGAAACCGATGCCCACTCTGCAGTACAGGCTGCCGGTCCGTCGCCCCGAAGGGCTCCACTGGAAACTGCTATGCTCCGAGCCGCTTTCGTGGCTGCCCGGAGAAGCTGCGGCTGGGGAGGAGGCAGAAGACGAAGAAAACGTCGGGCTACTTCTGCCCCGGCTGCCGCTGGAGTCCCCCGGGTTCCTAGGAGGCGCGGGTTGCCCTTCGGGAGTGAGACGCCTCTCCCCGTGAGCCCGAGCGCTGAGGATCAGGTGGCTGCAGAAGATGAGGAAGAGCAAGGACAGGCTCATTCTTCCGGCCGCGGGGGTCCTAAGTGCATCTTGCAGGGCTGGCTCCGGGCTCCGTAGCCCCCGCGCGGCTGCGTGCCTCTGGCGCTGCCTCCCTCGCCGCACTGGGTGGACATAGCCTCGGGGAAGGGAGAGGGAGAGGGGGAGAGAGAGAGAGAGAGCAAGAGAGAAAGAGAGGGAGAGAGAGAGAGAGAGAGGCCACCCGAGCGGATCTCGGCGCTGGCACCGGGATATTTATAACGCCAGTGATCTCACTGCTCCGTGCACGCCTGCGAAGCTTCCCCTCACCCGCCGCTTTGTGTACTCACTGGCCGGTGCGGGGAGGGAGCGCCGCGGTCCCGGGGGCGGGGGTGTGAAGGAGGAGGGAGAAGCTATCCCGGGAGTGGGAGGAGGTGTCTTGCCCTCAGAAGCTGCCCCCACCCCCGAGACGCTGGCTGCCACCACTCACGGGCCACGGAACCCAGTGGTTCTCAGGGTCCAGCCGGTCACCCCGCCCCATGCCCGAGCCAGCGGCTCCGGAATCGGCTCCGCGAGCGCCGCTCTCCACGCAAGGGGCACGGCCGGCCGGCAGCGTGGGCATGGGTTCCCGTCTTCCGTGGTCACATGTGTCCCGGGCAACTCACTCTTCACCCAGCACCCGCTTTCCAGGTTGCTGGCCCCTGCCATCTGGAGCCTGGGAACCACTTTCCAGAAGGGAACCAAAAACTGATTGGCAGCAGAACTTGGGAAGGCTTTGGGGTGGCCCAGGTGGGACAGACGATGGGTTTCTTGCTGTTATGATGTATTAATGAACTAAGGTGTGCGTTTATTTCTCCATTAGAAAGCCACCCCGAATCATTATGCCAGGACTCAGAGGCTGCCCTGTAAGAAATTCTGTCAGTGCACGATGTGTCCAGCTTTTTCATCAGGAAAACTCCGTGTCTGTGTTGGAACAGATGAAACAGATGAACGCCCTCGAACACACACACACACACACACACACACACACACACACACACACACACACATCACACTTGAACTCCAGGCAAGGATGAATTGAGTCTGAACACCAGGACTGCCCAGTTGTCCTCTCAGACCCCATGATCCCTTGCCTGGAGGAATTAGGCAACAGTTCTCTTCAACTTCCATTGACTGGAGGACCGACCCCAGTGAATGATTAATGATGGCCCCTGAATTTCAACTTAGGGAAACCTGAGAAGGGAGTTTCCTTGTACGTAATTCTATGGCTGTTATTTATCTGAGAAATATACCTGACTTGCATTCTTGGAATATTTTTGTCTGAAAACATATTTGAAACTTTAAACTACGCTATGATATATCACTCATTGGTCATTTAAATGAAAAGTCAGTGAAGCCGGCCAGTGGGGTCAACTCACATCAATCATGCTTGATGTTCTTGACTTTATTCATTACTGAGTATCTGCTTCAGATTTCCTATCTTAATAGTGAAAACCTATAAAACAGTTGCAGATTTGTTTTCATAATTGCAAATCTTTCATAGGAAGGCGACAGAGTATGGAATAGCAAGTCAGCTTTATAACAGACAGCCAGTTACCTGATCAACACAGGTAAGTCACCAAAGAGAATTAAGGGAATATACAAAATAAAAGATTGTGACTGAGACTGGGTGTCCCTGGTGCCCCAGCACCTTATGGGACAGCCCTGAACGTTGAGAACAGCACCAGGTTCCTACCAAAGGGTCCATTTGAAGAGTCACTTCTTCCAGGGTGGATGAATTTAGCATGATGAGATAATGTGTATCCCTTCTGAAGAGGAAACCCTGGGCCTTACATGGTTTAGGCCACCTTTGGTGTCTCTGGATAACATCAGTAAGACTTCTGAGTCTCCCACAATCTACTGCCCATGAATAACTTGGGTCACCAGCCCCGGTCATAAGGAGTCTATGGAAGGAGTACCTGGGTAACTTCTCCCTTAGCTATCTGATCATCCCTTTTGCTGCAGGATCAGAGAAAGCAGAGGACTCTGGGAGTTTTCTAAAGCTGAAACCCAGCCTCTTGACTTTTCACTCTTTGAGCTCTGTCTCAACTGAGGCAGTATCTCTGTTACTCTCATCCCTGGTAAGAACCAAGTTGAAGGTCAACTCCTTATCTAAGAGAGACCTAGATAGGCTACCACCTGCTCAGGCTTCAGTCTGTCTCAGTTCAGGGCCTGGCAAGATGAACTTCTTCTGGCATTCGAGAGTTTGGGTGAGGTTCACTAAAAAAAGACAAACCTCAGCTTCTTTGGGAAGTTGGCAAAGCAACTTAGCTCTCTTCTCAGAAGGCAAAAAACATTGTGTACATGTGCATATAAAACTCTTCCCCTCATGCTGTATCTAAGCAAATAGCGAAATTGCCATTAATTTAATATTTATGAAAGACTGTTAAACTGAGATTGCGCTTATTTAAGGGGTGGGGGCTGCAAAAACTGAGCCAGAGGAACTGAGACTGTAACAGCATGCCTGTCACCTGCCAGTGAGCTGAGTGACCAAGCCAGCCAGCTTCCCTCTGCAGCTCCACACACGAGTGCTGTGCATGCCTGCAGTGTTCACATCCTTCCTCACACATGACTAGCTGGGCTCAGAGATAATTCACTGTTGGAGGCGAAAATCTCTCCTTTCAGTCTCTTGGCTGCTCCCAAAATGAGTGTGAGTCTATATGAAAGGCAATGCCCCTAAGTCCCCTGCTGGGGATAGTCCCACAGTTGCTATTTATGAGCCACTGAAACCCAGACACAGTTCCTAAAAGCCTATGCCTCTGGCCAGCACCATGGTGTCATTCTTCACTTCCCAGTCTCTCAGAGCTGAGAAGCTGGTCCTGGGGAGAACCCATGCTCGCAGCTGGCAGCTGTCGTAAAGCTAGTAGTTCTAGAAGAGCCCTGCGTGCACTCATTGCTGCCTGACAGGGCAATAAAAAGCTCAGGAAGCTGACTGATTCCACCCATCACCCAGGCTGGCTGGGGGTGTGCAGTCTGTTTGGCCCCGCCCCATCATGGTAGCCTTCTACGGTCCTGCTTCTTCAGGTTCGCTTGCTGTCACTTTATTAATTTAAACCTCACATTTGGAAGCCCCAACACCCCAGACTCCCTTTTCCTTGACCATGGCATCTGGACCCTTCCAGGCCTCTCCTATTTGAGAAGAATATCAGCTACTTCATTGATCCAGTTACTATCCCTAAGCATCACCTGTAAGGAAGACGTGATGCTCTGTCCTCAGCTTAGACCTCAGAAGAGGTTCAGGTGAAGGCTTCCTTGTACTTAAGAAACAGGTTCACTGTTAATGACCTTGCACTGGTTGTAAGCCAAGGCCTAGCTTCGCTGAGGCATCGCTCTTAAATGTGCATCATGCTAGGACCAGGATGTAGGCAAAGATGTAGATAAGGGCTTAGGGTGCATCACCTGAGGCAGTGTACACGCCATCCCAGAGGCCCTCCCACCTGGAAGCAGACTAAACCTTTGCCCCAGAGCTTCACTTGAGCCAAATCTCTGCTCGTGGAGATGCAAGTCCTTGGTGAGGTTTGTATTTTTGAGGGTCTGTGACTCATAAAACTGGAAGGTAAGGCCTCCCCTTGATATGAGGAGACAATCAGAATTTTTTTTTCCTACAAAAGCTGTCTTAACCCTGGCTTTAAAGGGCTGTGTGGTTCCCATCATTCCTGTCTCCCTTTCCGACTCAGAGGATACGTTCCAAGAACAATACACATCATGTTTGGCTAACCAGGTTCTCAGGGATGCCATACAGTTTTTCAAGAAGTTTGTTGTGGACTTCACATGTATGTTGTCTCAAAGTTCACATTGAAACCCTAAATTCCAGCGTAGTGGTATCTGGTAATGGAACTCTGAGGAGTAAGTAGACCTTGGGGATGGATTCCTCATGAATCGGTGTTCTTATAAGAAGGGATAAAAAAGACCTGATTCCCTCCTCGCCCCTGACACCATGTAAAAAATAAGAGCATAGCCATAAGGTGTGTAGATCTCAGACTCCCCAGACTCTGGGGCTGTGTAGCTCTGTTACGTGTTTTTAAGCCATCTAGTCTCCCATACTCTTGTTAAAACAGATGAAGACAAAAAGCAACAAGGTTGTCTTGTGGGAAGAGCTAGGAGCTGACCTGTAAGGCCCTCAGACCATGCTGTTGTCATGACCGTCAATCACCTCTAGGCCTGGCTTCCCAACCAGCCAAGTTGGCAGCCACCATGGCAGTAAAATTGCCCATGGCTATAGGAGCAGGCTGAACAGGTTGAGAAGGGTGGGCAGGGCCTTCTGTGAGAGAAGAAAGCCAAAGAGAGCAGAAGAGGATTAGATCTCTTCCCTTGTCTTTAGAATCCGTTGGTTTCTCTACAAAGGGGTGACCGTCAGAATTGGTCACTGCCCTCTTCAACATTTGTGGCATCAGATGTAAAGAGACCTTCTGTAACCTGAATGAACTCAATGAAGTCAGCTATATCTTTCTCAATATACCTCAGTTCCTAGGCTTTTGAACTAACCTAGTGACTGTTCCTGTTTGAGCTTCTGCACAAAGTCGTGTACCAATTCCTCAAAATACTGCCAAATTATCTCAGAGCACAAGATCCAACCGAGGGAAAAATCACTACTCTAGATGGTCAGCTGTAGAAGATGAGACATCTTCATATGGATGCAAAAGTTATAACTCACAGTTTATCTCAGGCCCTCCTTCACTACAGAGCCATCTGCAACACAGCGTAAGGTCACAGACAATAGCAGTATGTGGCAGATTGTTGTTACAGGTACTATCTATTTCTAATCATGTCAAAGAACATATTGTGTGCACGTAGGGTGAGTGCAGTGTCCAGAGTCTCAGCAGGGTACTGTGGGACATTGGGTGGAAAGTCATGGGCTTTTCCCATCTGTGAAGAAGGAGAAGGAAGAAAATCATGTCTGCTCCTCAGATAGGTCTATCTAGCACTCTGAATGGTTTATTTGTATCCAGAGAGGCAAACCAGGGCAAAAAGGAAAGCATTAAGGAAGACGGAGGAGGGGGTAGGAAGAAGAGAAGTGTTGAGTTGTCACCTGGGAAATTCTTCTTATCAAATGGAAAAAGGAAGTGAATAGCAGTGACAGGCTCTAAGCTGACAGGAGACTACTGACTTCACCATGTTGTCTATTCACCAACCTACCCCAAAGCCTTTGTTCAGAGAAGGACTCTTAAGATGCCTTCTCAAACTAGGTGTGTACGCTCAGGTGATATTTTTTTTTCCATGTGATTGGAAAGGAGAAAGACCTAGTCAGGTAACTATCTGGAGAGTACATACAAACTTTGAAAGATGCTGCCAACAGTAGCATGTGAGAATACTTGCTTAAGTTTGGTTAAGATGGTAGTTTTTGTTCTTCCAAGAAAAATGAATACATAATATTTATTTGTTCGTTTATTGAAACAGGGTCTCGCTATGTAGCCTTAGCTGACCTAGAACTCTCTATGTAGCCCTAGCTGACCTAGAACTCTCTATGTAGCCCTAGCTGACCTAGAACTCTCTATGTAGACCGGGCTGACCTTGAACTCACTCAGTCACTGTATTTCAAGGCTAGGATTAGAGGCGTGCACCTCATACCTGGTTAAGGCAAAGCATTCTAGAGAAAGAGTTGTTGCATTCTTTCTTTTAGAAGTTGAAAAGTGGTTTTAGCTTAGTCAAAAGATGCTAAAGAAAAAAAGAAGGAAATAAATAAAGAAGGAAATAAATAAATATTGAAAGAAGAAAGAAAGAAAGAAAGAAAGAAAGAAAGAAAGAAAGAAAGAAAATATCCTCCGGCTGCAGTCTCTACAAAGAGTATTACTTGGACAGCCCTTCTGGTTTCTTCAAACCACTCTTTCCTAACTAGGCAATAGCTAATTTAAAGGTCCAGACTGTTTATTCAAAGAAGTGTGGAAATTATTGATAACCCATAGTATATTCTAGCTGGAACTGAACTCTACCCAATACCCCATTCCTCTCACTTGCAAACCAAGAAATCTAAAGTAGAACACAGACCTAACCTATGGGAGTCAGTTTGACTATTATGACCATAGATACACAACCAGAAAATCACACTACTATAATGTCTGCCTGGGTCTGATACATTTATTTTCTATTCCTGTAGCTGACTGGGTTGGAGCAATGAAAGGCTCCCAGCCTTCATAGCCTAGCTCCTGGATGAGAGGCCAGAGGAAGGGGGGAGGAGGGAAAGGGAGAGGGGGGAGGGGAGGAAAGGGAGAGGGGGAAGGGGGAGGGGAGGAGAGGGAGAAGGGGAAGGAAGAGTGGAAGGGGAGGAGGAGAGGAAGGGAGAGGGGGAGGCGAATGAGGAAGGGAGAGGGAGAGGGAGAAGGAGGGGGTGCGGAGAAAGGGAAGGAGTTCTGGGCAGGCAGTCAGTGAGGCTTGCTTGCAGTTCTGCTCAGTGAGGAGGTGGATCACGTGGAACCCAGGAGTTGGAGACTGGCCTGGGCAACATGGCAAAATCCTGTCTCATGAAGAGAAGGAACAGGGAGAAAGGAGGGGAAATGGGGTGTGTGTGTTACCTTTTGTAAATCACTCTGGCTGCCCTATCTTAGAGATTTCTGCATGAGTCTTAAGGAAAGAGCAGACCAGACATGCTCCTCAAGAATCAAAAATTTTACTGTTTATGAATGAAGCAGTTCCCTAGGTGACCAGAGGATACACAGTAAAACTTGGTGTGGTAACAGTCACTCCTGAACGTACAAACTGTGGTGCCCTCGTTAGTACCCAGTGTTTCACTTTCCCTGAATATACACCATTGTATATAAGCAAATCCTGGGTGGGGTCCTTATGGGAAATGATTCTAGTGACGCTGAATAATTGTTTAAAGGTCTCCTCAAAAGAAGTAAAACTTTTAACATTTGAAAGTATATTGCAATGCTGGCTAATTTATTCTCTATCACTTCCTTAACCAAGTGGCCCGTGGATTTGGGTGAATATGGTACATGAGTATCTGTACATTCGTGTGTGTGTGTGTGTGTGTGTGTGTGTGTGTGTGTGGTCATCATTTGCATTACCATAGATCTTAATTATGGTAATCATTGTTCAAAAATGAACTATGTTTTCTATTCCAGATACCCTGGCTTTTGGCAGGCCATTCCAGGCTAACACCTGTTGTCTGGTTATTCAGAGGAACACCTGTTAGGAGAGCCACTCAACACTGTCACGGAGGCTTGGAAACCTTTTCATTGTCAGAAGAAAGGATGAGCAACTGCCTAGGGCCCCAGGAGGAACAAATGGCAGCTTACTGGCTTCTAACAGAAGATGTCCATGAGTTTGTCAGCCTTCCTCTGTCTACCCCAGAGAAATGCAGCCTGGGGCTGAACATCTGCTAATGAGCAAAGGAGCGTGCTCAGAGTCCAGGACTCCTTTTTAAAGGAGACTCTAATTTAGCAGATAGGAACGATTTTGTGGGTGATTGTCTACCTGATACGAGTAGAATGAAGGGTGTGAAAGGAAAGGAAGCCATGATATTAACAGGAAAGCCCAGCAAATTTGCTTTTTATAGAAGTCCAGGAAAGGAGCATTCTGAGGGAGTTGGTGGCACTGGACTGGTGCTATGAGGCGCAGTTAAATATGCTGTACTACAGGTCACTGGAAAAAGTGTAATCAGTTCCTTAAGTAATCAGTATTTCCTGGACTGTCTAGATATTGGCAATAGCTTATATCCTCATATGGAGAAGGAAGAGGACAAAGCGGAGCAGACATGAAGGGATGAGAAGGAGCAAAAGTAAAAAGCTCACAGGTTTTTCTTTTCCAAAGGGATTTCAGCATCACTGTTCACTCTCGGATGTCCTGAACTTTTCTTCCTCAGGCTCGGTCTGTATAGAAATTCATACTGGCACAGAGAAACTTCTGGAGCCTGCCTCATGCTGTGAAAGACTGCCCACAGAGCTGGGTCTCCTAAAGATCCTCTGCACCTATTTGAGTTGGAACTGTTCTCCACGATGCTCTCTGGGAGGAGCTGCCAGCCTGTCTTCTTCCTCCAGATGGATGTGCTTCCTGTCTCTGCCCCATTGTCTCTCATAACGCCAAGATCCTCTCCTTGCACCATGGCCCTTCCTACTCTCAGCAGAACACTCTTTGCATTTAACTCCAAAGGGAAATTTAAGGTAGGTTAAAAATATTGAACACAGTGAGGAGGGAAGACAGAAGAATCATTTAGAGGATTTTTACTCTTGGGTTTATTGCTGGGTTTTCTTTTCTTGCATGTTTCAGATTCAATTCATCAAGAATCTTTTTATCTCCAAAATGTAAGTTGGGTGCAAATCCTTCTTACCCTCTCCCACTGCACTCAGACAGAATAAAGCAGCCATCACACTGTATGTAGATGTTTGCCACCCCAGGTGTCCTTGCTTTGTGCCCTGGGCAACTGCAACTTGATCTCATCATAGCTAAGTAATCTTTTTAAAAGTTAGCATCAGTTTATAACACCCGCCTTCTTAAAATTTCCCATTGTTTCTCATTTCATTCAAAATAAAAATGTCATCAGTGACCTTCAAGCCCCAATTTGAGGCTTGAATGCTCAGACTCATGATGAGGTTTTCCCCACTGAGGACACTCTGGCTTGCCCTCAGTTCTTCCAAAGCAGCAACCACCTCCTTATCTCCAGATGGCCACCAGGGTTGCTTCCTCTGCTGAGGCTGAGCGTTCCAGTGTACTCATCTGGTTAACTCCTATACCTCTCCAAGTCTTTCCTCAGACATTTTCTTCTCAAATCTGAGCAAGTCTGTACAAAACCCCTCTGGGAAATCTGTGCTACTTTCTGGTTCTTTTCCCAACAGCAATTGTTTTTATTTTTATTTTCACAAACATTACAAACGCTGTGCTGTAAGACAAGCATTCTGGTCAGGTCCTAATTCATTGAATGCTCACAAAAATTTTCAGAAACAGGAACTATCTTTTAGCTCGCTAAAACACACGAGGCACTCCTTCCGGTCTGGGCCAGAACACTGAGCAGATCTTGGGTGGCAGCTCTGCCCCCAATATCCAAGAACCCAGAGGAAGCAGGGATCCCAGGTGCTCGAACTCAGGCAGTATCTTAGGTAAGCAGACAGCAGGGCCCACCCTAAACAGGGAGTAACTGGGAACCAAAAGGACCCAGGAAGTCACTCCCGGCCCGGAACACTGGTTCCTTCCGGTCTGGGCCAGAGCACTGAGCAGATCTTGGGTGGCAGCTCTGTCCCCAACCTCCAAGAACCCAGAGGAAGCAGGGATCCCAGGCGCTCTAACTTGGACAGTGTCTTAGAAACTAGTTCTCAGATCTGAGGCCTAGATCAGACCTCTGCCAGGTCTGCTGTTGTGTGGACCCCGGATTCCACCTGAGACATACTGGAAGGTCCACTCAATCCAGATCCACAGAGGAACAAATGAACTCAGAGCTTCAGACAACATATCCTGAGATATTCTAGAGGAGACACTGCACCCAGAACAGCAGACACCTAGCTGGACTACTACCTTGGAGGCACCATATCCTGAGGCATCCTAGAGGTACCACTGTAATCAGTGCAGCTGGAAAAGATCACAGAGACATCTGGACCCCTAGGAGATCAGACACAAGCTAGATAACTAGAAAGACAGGCTTCAGTCAGAGACAGCAAGTACAGGCAGCACTAGAGTTAACCAGATGGCAAAAGGCAAGAGCAAGAATGTAAGCAACAGAAACCAAAGTTACATGGCATCATCAGAATCCAGCTCCCCCATCAGAGCAAGCCCTGAACACCCCATCACACCAGAAAAGCAGGAATCAGAATTAAAATCACTTCTCATGATGATGATAGAAGGCTTTAAGAAAGACATAAATAACACTCTCAAAGAACTTAAGGAGAGCATTGGTAGACAGATAGGAACCCTTAAAGAGGAAACACAAAAATCCCTTAAGGAATTTCAAGAAAATGCAACCAAACGGTAAAAGGAATTAAACAGAACCATGCAGGATCTAAAAATGGAAGTAGAAACAATAAAGAAATCACAAAGGGACAATACCCTGGAGATAGAAAACCTAAAAAAAAGATCAGGAGTCATAGACACAAGTATCACCAACAGAATACAAGAGATGGAAGAGAGAATCTCATGTGCAGAAGATACCATAGAAAACATTGACACAACTGTCAAAGAAAATGCAAAATACAAAAAGCTACTAACCCAAAATATACAAGAAATCCAAGACACAATGAGAAGGCCAAACCTAAGGATAATAGGTATAGATGAGGGGGAAGACTCCCAACTAAAAGGACCAGTAAATATCCTCAACAAAATTATAGAGGAAAACTTCCCTAACCTAAAGAAAGAGATGTCCATAAATATACAAGAAGCTTACAGAACTCCAAATAGTTTAGACCAGAAAAGAAATACTTCCCGCCATATAATAGTCAAAACATCAAATGTACAAAACAAAGAAAAAATACTAAAAGCAGTAAGGGAAAAAGGCAAAGTAACATATAAAGGCAGACCTATAAGAATTACACCAGACTTCTCACCAGAGACCATAAAAGCCAGAAGATCCTGGACCGATATCATACAGACCCTAAGAGAACACAAATGCCAGCCCAGACTACTATACCCAGCAAAACTGTCAATCATTATTGATGGAGAAACCAAAATATTCCATGACAAATCCAAATTTACACAGTATCTCAACACAAATCCAGCACTTCAAAGAATAACTGGTGGAAAACTCCAACACAAGGAGGGAAACTACAACCTAGAAAAAGCAAGAAAGTAATCTTCCAAAAACCCCAAAAGAAGAGAGTTACACAAACATATCTCCACGGATGTTAGCCCAAAAGCTTGGATTAGCGAAGACTCAACCCACAGACCACATGAAGCTCATGAAGAAGGACAACCAAGAGGGGATGCCTCAGTTCTACTTAGAACGAGAAATAAAAATGTTCAAGGGAGCAAATAGGGAAACAAAACATGGAACAGAAACTGAAGGAGGGGCCATCAGGAGACCTTTCCACCTGGGTATTCACCCCATGTACAGCCACCTAATCTAAACACTGTTGTGGGTGGCTGGAAGTGCATAATGTGAGGAACATGATATAGCTGTCTCCTTAGAGGTCAGCCAAAGACTAAAACACTCAGAGGACAATGTTCACAATTAACCACTGATATGATCAGGGGTTTCCCAATGGAGAACTTAGTGAGAGGACTGAAGGAGCAGAAAGGGTTATTGACCCCAGGTGGAAAGCAACAATACCAAACAACCAGAGCCCCCCAGGGTCTAAACCACCAGCATGGGAACACATAGGGAGGGACCCAAGACTCCAGAGGTATATGTAGGGGAGGATGGCCCTGTCGGACATAGGTGGGAGAGGAGTTTCTTGGTCCCATAAAAAAAAATGAATGAAAAATGAATGAATGAACACACAGTGGGGGGGGGATGTGAGGGCGGGGAGGGGATAGTGAGGGGGGTAGGTGTGGTCACTGCCTCATAGAAGCATGAGGAGGGGGATGGGATAGGTTTCTGGGTGGTGGGAGGAAGTAGGCTAAGGGGATAAAATCTGAAATGTAAATACTACAACCAATTTTAACAAGCGGGGAAAAAAAAAGTCTTCAGAACCAACATCTTAAAAAAAAAATGTCAGCCCCCTGGGGGTGGGAAATTTTTTTTTCTTGATACTAAAACTTGTTCTGAGAATTGTATATTGCAGAATACACAGCCTTGGTGTATCTACTCATCAAGCATACAGAGCAGACCTGCCCAAACCTCTGATGTCCTGGAATTCCATCTGGATTCAGTGAAGACACAGCATCAGAGGCTTATCAACTTACTCTCCCCCCCCACCCCTCTTCTAAAATCTCAACGCCCTTAATCAGCTTGAAGAAGTTAAAGAAGAGTCAGCGCCCCTATTCCCTGAGCTTGGGGACTAATGTGGTTAATAATGGTCTGTCTTTCTAGGGACAAGTAGTGGTTTTGTTGGAACAGGGGGGATTAGCTAGGACTTATTGCATAGCCATAACCTACTGGTAGAAATCTGTATAATTATTATCAAGATGAAGTTATAATTTCTTAAATGGTACAAAATTTACTTTGATCTCAAATTTAAGGTTTTCATTGGTACGAGCCTCTTATTAACATAAAAATGAGATGAATATTGATACACTCATGGGCATTGTGCCTGTATAACACATTTAGGAATACAATGCCTAGACCCAGCCCTTTTTTAACTTTTTTAACTAATTTGGAATGGTTAACCTATGAGTTAAGGGACTATAGCAAATTCATATTTTTGAGTTTATTGTTACGGTGTTTTCCATATTTTACTTAGAAATAGCTGAGAGGAGTTAACAGAAAACAGTCCAGGTTACCTTACATGGATAGTTGGTTTTCAAAACATCAGAAGTCCATAGAACTGATGCTACAAATATTTATATATTAATGTTCATATTGATTAGAGACCTGTCTGCTCCTGACAGCTTCCTGTCGTGGATTCTAAGAAGAAATTGAGCATCCTTGGAGTTACTCCAGTTGTGTGGTAACAGCCACTAGGCAAGAATTGCCTCTCTCCATCTACAGACAAATTACTGTCCAGAAAAGGACACACATGCAGAATAGTCGACTGATTATATCTGCCTAGACAGAGTAATCAGTCCTTAATAATCCTGCATCACCAAGGTCTGTCAGATGATTCTGGGCCAGAAGGCTGAAGATTTGATGCTCCAACGTTCGGTAGTATAGGGGCTTTTCAGGTGTTCAGAGGTCTCTATAAATTGGCTAAGTTTTAGAATCTATGCTTTGTGCTTCCCACAATTATAGTTAACTCAGTCATTCTGGATTTCTGACGGGGTTGAAAACTTATAGCTATTTACCATAAGAGAAAAGATTTGAGTGGATGGTCGGCAGCTGACATTCATCCTAAAGCCAGGTTCAGAACTAAATGTTTTAGGATAGATGACAGAGGTGCTGGTTAGTCAACAAAATGATGGACTGGGTATTAGGACTATCTTGTACCTCACTGGTACAAATTGGCATAGTTATGCTCTAATTGTATTTTGAGAGAAAAGTTTCATTTTAACAGGAAGGGTGATGTTTAGGAGGAGCTAAGGTAGGAGGAGTACTGAGAGGAAGAAAAGGAGTAAGAAGAGGAGGAGAAGAAGGATAGGAGAAGCTAGGTGATGAAAGAGAGAAAGAGGGGGGAGACAGGGAGGCAGATATTCATGTATCTCCACCAGTCAAAGATAGTTGTTATATCTAGGTCGGTCAGTGGGTTACACCTCTGATTGAACAATTCCAAACTTATAACACTTATGATTAACATTATTTAAAAAAAATGTATAAATGCAAAAAGGAAAAGGGGGTATGGGATAGGGGTTTTCTAGGGGGGGGGAATGGGGAAAGGGGATGGCATCTGAAGTGTAAATAAAATATCTAATTAAAAAAAAACACACGAGGCACAAAGAAGCTAAGAAACACGCTTATTCTACGTAGTCTGGAAGGCTGAGGGTCAAGCTCAGAAGTCTGTTCAAGAAGCTAGGCTTTTGGATCTTTGTGGCAGTGTATCACCTTCTAACCTGCTGTAGGAGTATTTTGGGATTGTGAGAGTTGTCTGTTTCAATCTGTTGCTTACTGTGTAAGCTAGTGGAAATCAGAATGTTCCCTGTGTCCAAAGTTAGACAATGTACACAAATTATACCTGACACACCATGGGTACCCCATAAGTATGTGGAGTGCATAGACAAGCTCAGCTGGGTCATGGCAGAACATCTGATTCTCGAGGCCTCAACTTACATTCCAGGAGACTCGAAGAGGCGTGGACAGGCATTCTGTTTCATGTTTTTGAATGTGGTGGCAAACAGCCCCAATGGTGCTACTTTGGGGAAGTTCTCTTTAATTCTACCCACTGGGTAAATGGGGTAGGTATCTGTGATAGAGACAAAAGAAGGAGAGACACCTTGAGCATTCACTCCTGCTCTCACACACACTTAACAGCACATAACCCATGAGACCTCACTCCCTATGGGGATTTCACAGGAGCATCAAACACAGTTGGGTCCAGCACCAGAGGACAGGGACATTGGGACAGATGCACTTTGCTCTTTGTACTACCTACACAAAAGCAAAGCAAAGAAGTATGAGCAGGGAAGGATGGAAGCCTACAGTGCTTCAAAACTAAAGATCCATAATAGGAACCAATCCTACATCCCCCCCCCCCCAGATGTGAACACACAGTAACCTCTATCAAACCTCGGAACTTAACGCTTCTTCTCTATAAAATCAGGGAATAATTTTTATCTTGACGTCTTTGTGTTTTTTTTTTTTAAGCAGAAAACGAGAGCCGAAGTGTTACTGTGAATATGAAATCACCACACAAATATAATTCTTGTGTTAAATACGTCTACATAACGTAGTTTCCCAATATACAAAAAGCATAAGTCTAATGATTAAACGTTCTCAGTTAATTCATTTGACTTGGAGAAGTGCAGACAAGAAAATAAGATTAATGATTTTGGACATCATGATTTATGGTAGAAGGGGATGATATTGCATCTTTTTACAAGCATTGCAGTCTTCTGGGCGGTTGATTGGTTAAAGGCAATTCCAGTGAACATGGGGCGGGGGAGGGGGGTGGTGGTTGTAGCTGCCTTATAACTGAAGGACAACACAAAAGGAAAGGAAGATGATGACCGTAAAGACTCACAAGTGTTTTCCAATGTCTTCAACAGCATTGGTTTCTGTTGCTGCAATTATGTAAGACCCACAAGTGACCATCATCTCTTCTAACTCAGAAGCCTCCGGCAGCTGCAGCACTTTGCAGTGTGTGGGCCCCTGGATAGACATCTGTCTCCTCTTTAACAAGAGGGGTTTCGCTTCAGGTCTCCATGTTAGAATATTTTACAACAAGTACTCTGGTGCCATGGTAGTTCAAAAATAGAAAATCTTATGATTGAGTTGAATGATTTTATATCATATAAGTTGCTAGAAATGAACACATCTTCATTCATTTCCACATCAGTTTCTTCATTGATTAAAAACCAAGGAACAAATTTAAACTTAAAGAATTTTTTTCTCAGATACATTTGCAAGGTACTTTAAGACTTTTTAACCATACTATCTGATATGGCCTGAGGTTTGTTTAGACAGATGTTACACGCTACTGTATGTCTAGTATAATAGGCATTGATAGTGAAAAAAATTGAACATGTTCAAGTTAGAACTTTGAAAAATCAATATGTTTTAAGGAAGAGTCATGTTGGGCAAGGCTGGTGGTGTCACCAAACTGCTTCAAACAAAAAGAGCTAAGAAGAAAATTAAAGGAGCAGTCTATGTCAGTTAAAGACTGGTTTAACACTGGTTTTCCCATGACATTTAAAATTATTATTAAGATTTTCTACTACCTTTCTGGTCGTTGATATGAAGGAGAAAACATTTACAACCTGCCTTTGTAACTTTCTGACATTTAATACGCTGCCATCCCTGCCAGAATTGTTAACCAAGCAAAGCCTTAAGGAGTCTTTGCTTATAGCTCCTTAAAAGCTAAAAGAAATCACAGGAAGCATTGGTACATAAAGTGCTAGGAAGGGGCATGTACTTTGGTAATAACATGAGCTGACCCATGATGCGATCCTCCAGCAAGAAGAAATCAGCTCACACATAAACATTATAGTTCCTGTCTAAAAGAACGGCAGGGACAAAAATGGAGAAGAGGCTGAGGGAAAGGCAATCCAGTGACAGGCCCAAATTGGGATCCATCTCAAGGGGAGGCTCCAAGGCCTGATACTATTACTGATGCTATGGTGTGCTTATAGACAGGAGCCTAGCATGGCTGCCCTCCAAGAGGACCAACAAGCAGCTGACTGAGACAGATGCGGATACTTACACCCAAACAACAGACAGAAGCAGGGGACCCCTGGGGTTAACTTAGGAAAAAGCTGAGGAGGAAGACCAACAGTCTCAACTCTCTTGGACCCCTGGGATCTCTCAAATACTGGACCACCAACCAGGCAGCATATACCAGCATATACACATATATAAGACCCCTGACACATATACAGGAGAGGACTGCTGGGTATGGACTCAGTGAGAGAAAATGCCCCAGGGAGTGGGAGGTCTGGTGGGGTGAGGTGAGATAGGAACATTCTCTTGGAGATGGGGCACGGGGAAGGAGTGGGATGAGGAACAGTTAGAGGGTGGGCCAGAAGGTGGATAAGAACTGGACTACAAAAAAGATTAAAGAATAATAATCATAATTGTTTTAAAAAGGCTAGCTGGATGAGCTGTCATACGATGTCTCCTCCACCAGCCTGGGAGCAGGAAGCACACAAATTCTAAGATAGGTCTCCCTCTTCAAATTCCTGGCTCTCCAACATGGAGCAAGCGTCCGAAGCTCTCTGAGCCTTGTTTTCCTCCTTCTTAAAGTAGAAACAGCAACCAGACCTGTCTCCGTGTACCGTTTATGTGAGAATGATGTAACTTGTGAATTAGTATTGCCCACCCTGTGCACAGAAAGGGATGGGAAACCCCTTCCAGGCAGTGGTAGACCACATTTTAAACAGGCTTCCCCTTTCTAAGTTGGATGGTTCCAATTCTGTAAAGAAAATGCAATTCAACTGGAGTTGTAAAAATTGCAAGGGATCGCTTTTGACATAAATATCAGAGATAATAGCACCAGATGATGATTCGTGGAGAAATGACAGCTCGCCAATTTAACAACAATCACACCAGGGTCTTAGAGGTTACAAAACAATCTCCAGAGCCTTCCTGTTACTGGAGTGATGACATTCAGTTGCCTACATCATGTGTCCTCCATGAGGGAAGCTGTATCTCTTCCAGATAACAAAGGCACCTGTCATGTGGTGCCAGAATAAAGCCTTAAAATGACACTCCATTTGTCAAATCAGTAAGTTACAGAGCATACTTTTGTCGGGGAATTTACCTAGCCTACGAATTGAAGGCATATCACAGAAACCTTCTTGGGTTAAAAATATAAAGGAATTTACAAATAAAAACAAGAGGGACTATTCCATTCCTTCATTCCTCCCTCCCTTCCTCCCTCCCTCCCACCCTCCCCACCCCTGTCGATTAGGTTTTATAAGAAGCTCACGGTTCCACTTACCCTTCCATGCCACTTTCAGTGTGAAGCTGAGAGAGGAACCGGATGGCAGTAGCCAGCAGCACAGTTTATTTGCATTTTGATTTGATTTTTTAAAAAACATCTATGTGGTAAAACTCATCTTCTGAAGTGCACTTAACTGAGTTCTGATGAACTCATGGTTATGTAACAGTCACTACACCGGAGACTTTAACTTGGTTTTAGTCTACTATAGAGATGGAAAACCTGGGAGGTGTCTCGGTGGGTAAAGACTCATGTCAGCTTCATGTGCTTTAAGCATGGCAGCTTCTGAACGCATGCAAGGTGAGAGGCGGGAAAGAGTGTTGTTACCCCGACCTCTACGCATGCGCAGTGGCCCCTGTGTGCTCCATGCCATGGCACCAGTGCCTACCCCCACCCCAACCCCATTAGTCACTCACACACTCATAATAAATAAAATGATAAGTGTGCAATTTGAGGAGAAGCCATATGAGATCTGATGCTTTATGGAATCGTGAGAAACGCAAACCGTGAGGAAAGATTAGAGGAAGGTATTGGGTTTCTGAGTTTTTACAATGAACCCTCCACAAACTACACCTTTCCCTTTTACTTATTTCACTATTTCCATTTAAAATCTATTTTCTAAGAAGGATTTCTAGACTAACCCCGCCCCCATATCTAGACAAGGTCCTCCTGTGCTGTATTTTCAAATGTTTTCATCCTTTAAAAATTTTTCCTTTGTTGTGTCCAAACAGAACTTTTTCTGCACAGCTAAATTACAATTTCTCCAGTGATCAGACAAAATCTGTGTGCATCGAGAGTCAGGGGCAGGGAGGTGGGGGTGGAGGTTGGGGTCAGGAGTTGCGGAGAAGACAGAAACCCTGCAGCAAAGCCTAGCATCATGGCAGAATGACACCGATGTGAAATCTTTTATTAATTTTTTTGGTATGAGCTTATCTCTTAATCAATATGTGACACTTCACCCAGAGTCAAAAGACTTTTCGTAGTTTATATTGGGCACTAAACTCTAAGCTAGGCTACCCTGTTAAAAGAATGCATCGAGAGATACTACCAGGACATCGGCAGGTAAACAGCCTTTGTGGGACACGATAGGATCAATGAACACGCACACGGAACTCATCCGCTGTGACTGCATGTATAAGACCTACACTAAACCAAGTCCTCCAAAATCTTAGCATGGATTGGGGAGGGCTCATGAAGTCGTACCCCTAACTCGGAAGCTCTTAGTAATGGGTGGTACCGGAGGATGGAAAGTCAGGGATGTTGCCTCTCAGAGACTACCCCATGTTCCAGGACATGGTTCTACACTCGTGCACACTGCATAACACTAGGTGAACTCAGGAGGTTTAAAAGTATAAAAAAAAAGTATAAAAGTATTTTAAAAAGTATTAAAAAGGAGTATATGAAGTTGAGACAGAAAGTAAGCAGAATAGCACAGAAACTTGAGGGGCATGGATGGGGTGATGGATCAAAGTACATCATATTCATGTATACAGTTTTCAAACAATTTAATTTTTAAAAGTATGTCTGGGGTTGAAATGTTGCAAGACAGACACTCAGCTATTTATGCAGTTTGGTTTCACATAGGGTAGGCCAACAGGGAGGGGCCAATGGGACATACAACCGGAACACTTGAGAGCGAGGTGGTGCACATGGCAACCCTCTTCCACATGTGGGTTTGTGCAAAGTGGGTGAGTTCATCAAGTTTTCTAGATATAAGCAGACTCAAAGACCATGAACCCTTTATATACTTAATGTCCAGGAACAGGCCAAGGCCGTGACCAGGAGTTCTCAAATATGTACTACAAAATTCTCACTCTTATGCCACAATTGAATAAACAGAAGCCCAAAGATCCACATGAGCTCACAGGAGTCAAGATTCTATTTTCCCTCATCATTGCATTGAGTCAGCAGGGAAGATATTTAAGAAACACATTGACCAGGCCAAGGCTCATATATGCTATTCCAGCACGGTGGAGGCTGGGGTAAGTGGATTACCATGAACTGAAGGACAGCGTGGACTTCAGAGCCAGCTTAAAACCCAAACTAAACCTCCACAATTCACATAATGCCTGGATAAAGGAGTGGCTCCCAAGAGTATTCATGTGGTTGGGCAGGTCTAGTTCCTCCTTCCTGTACCAACTTTGCCTCACTTGTGAAATATAATATCTTGGGGTAAAAAGGGATTAAATGATCACTGTGGGACTCTAAAATACAAAACAGATGACATAAAAAACAGGCCCAATAAGAAAAAGTCACCTCCATGTCTGATCTCAGACCTCAACAATATTATACACTGCTTCAATCAAACTGCCTTTAAGGGAAAAAAGAGTGTGCTATGGTCCTGAGGAGGGTGGTTATTGTGTGCAGCTTTCTATGCATCCCTACAAGGCTGGGATCTCATTTCCTTGAGAATTAATGTAAGAGAGTGGGGCTGGAAAGATGGCTCAGCGGTTAAGAACACTGACTGTTCTTCCAGAGGTCCTGAGTTCAGTTCCCAGCAACCACATGGTAGCTCACAACCATCTGTAATGGGATCCGATGCCCTCTTCTGGTGTGTCAGATGACAGCTACAGTGTACTCATATAAATAAATAAATAAACCCTAAAAAATTAATGTAAGAGAGCACACAAGATGTTCTCGACTGTTCACAGCAACAACTCTGAGGGATTTTAATTTCTTTTGTGCTTTAAATTACTACTGGTTTAAGAGAAAATCTTTGAATTCATGCCCTTTAAATGATGTTCGGTGATCCTCTTTAAACCAGAGTCAAA
This sequence comes from Arvicanthis niloticus, assembly GCF_011762505.2. Lineage (NCBI taxonomy): Eukaryota > Metazoa > Chordata > Mammalia > Rodentia > Muridae > Arvicanthis > Arvicanthis niloticus. Next base: position 25,215,844 of record NC_133435.1, read on the forward strand.
GTAATAAGTCCTCTGAGTGTAATAAAAGGGGGAAGTTTTGTTTGTTTTTAAAGGCAAGAGAAATTAGACATAAGTCTGAGATGGGAACCCCATGACAATTATGCCTGGCTTTGTGCTTACAGAAAGATGACCACCAGAAAATGTGATCACCAACATTGACACGTGAAGGGAAGAACACTGCGACTCAGGGTCGGAGTAGTCATCACTTTGTCCTGTAAATCTATCATTCTTTGGGAACAGAATTTTGTTTTCATGTTTTTAAGAACAAATTTCTCTCAAGTTGCAAACACCTTTCCTTTCTTTTAGCCTTTGGAAAAACGCCAAAGGTCCTGGATTTATCCAGATTTCAATCGCATATCTGACTTCATGCATCAAATACAATGTGACACCTGGGCAGGATGGGGTCCTGCAGCCATGAAACAGCCCAGAAACCCACCTATCTGCTACAGGGGCAAACTCGTAGAAAGATGAAAATCCGACAGAGTCAAAGTGTCTGTTTATTATGTTTATTCCCTTTCTATCCATAAACTTTTATTTTGCATTTTAATAGAAAAAAAAATACAAGGAAGGTAGAGAAGATTCCACTGTTCACACAAGGTGGAAAGCTTGCAAAGACAGAAGAGTCTCTGAAAAGAATCCAGAGCTATGTCTGGTCACCACTAATTCACTGGAAGAAGAAAAGGAAGAGGCATAGTGTCCAGTGTCTGTGTCCATGTCTGTGTCTGTGAGTGTGGGTATGTGTGTGTGTTTGTGGGAGAGAGAGGGAGGGAGAGAGAGAGAGAGAGAGACTGAGGGAAGGAGGGAGGGAAGGGAGGAGAGGGAGGGATAAGGGGGAGGGGAGGGGGAAGGGAGAGGGGGAAGGGGAGGGGGAGGGGGACAGAGAGGGAGACGGAGAGGCAGGAACCCAAGCAAGGCAGGAACATGGAGGTAGGAGCTGAAGCAGAGACCATGGAAGAGTGCTGCTTACTAACTTGTTCCTCGTGGTTTGTGCCAGCAGTACCATGATGACCTTGGATGCAGTGCCTCTTTAAGGCCGTACTTTGATTATTTTGACTTCAGAATTGGGATTGCTGGATTATAAAATATGATTACTTTGCACAGAAGAAGAGAGTCCTCAAAAGCTTAACACCACCCTTTAATATCGTCCCACTCTTCTCGAACTGCCATGGCCCCGCCCTTTCCTCACAGCCCCGCCCTTTCCTCACAGCCCCGCCCTTTCCCATCGCTGACTGCGCCATTTCTCCACTTGGCCTAACTGATGGTCACTGCTCCCACAGTCCAGCTTTGCCCCTCCTCAGCACATTCACTTTAATGCCACCAGGATTATCACTGCAAACCCGATTATGCCATTCTCCTACTTAAGATGTTTCAGTGACTTCCTGTGACGCTCAGCACATAAGACACAAATTCGTATCAGAGATCCAGGCTAAAAATATTTCCACTAGCTGGCCTTTGCTTATTTCTCTGATTCACTGCTTCGTTCATAATAAACTACGCACAGAGTCATGAACCCCAGGTCACAATCTGTCTGTCTCATCTTCTTGACTTCACACTGACTGTCTCTTTGGCTATAATGCCTTTCTCAATCCCTCCCTCCCATTATTTGCTTTCATCTTTCAAGATTTTTCCCATTGTGTGCTCCCAGAAGCACTGTAATTCAGTTTTTCTATTACTTCCTTGAGGTGTCCAGGTCCTGCTGCACCAGGTGGAGAAAGGTGGAGCCAAGTCCTGACTGGTGGGCCGTGGGATCCTAGCGTGTCAGTGAATGCCAGTAGAGGGTGTCTCCTCAGAGGATTTCAGTGTTACAGCTCTTTAAGAAAACAGCTGTCTTAGACCACAGTCAACAAAACATCTGTGCTCATACACTTCATTCGGGGTGAATCAAAGTCTGTATACATGAACCTTGGAGAGTGGGGAGGGGTTCTTCTTAGGGTGAAATTTCATTGGCTCATGTTTAAAGGTTATAAGGATACCTCATTTTCATGGGGAAGCATTTCAGGAAGTCCAACCTGTAATTTTGCCAAAGATTACCTGACATTCCTCAGGTAGAATACTAGGAACTGGGCTCTCTAGATCAAGTGGAGAAGAGGAAGCCACACTAAACAAAGGGAGTCCTGCATTTTGTGCTAAGCTCAGGAAAGCTGCCGGGGCATGGTAGATAGACTACAACCTTAGCAGTGAGGTGCAACAGAGCACATCTGGTCTTCTCTCCCGTTGGGTTTATGTCACCCCACCACCCGTCACAAGTGTCACACTCTCTGTAGACGCATGGCGGTGGTACCTGCCCTCTTGAGCTTCTATATTCCTTGAGGAGAAGTGATTCAGTTGACTCCAGCGATGCTAATGCAGATGCTCCTGCATGGCATTTCCAGAGACTCTTGACTAAGAATATAGTGAGTACCATGAGATATTTATTAAGGCTTTATTAATGCATTTAAATCCATAACATGAGAAATGGTCTCCACACTTGGCTTTCCATTATGTATCATTTTAGTTCAGCAATCACTTCAATAAACCATATCGCGCTATACTTAACTGCACTTCTTCCTGATCCAAAGCTTATCCTCTGAAGTATTCTCATCGAGGCTAAAGAGTCAGTAAGTCGAGAGTAGTTTGTTCAAACAAGATAAAGGTTAAAGTCTTATTCAAGTAATATGACTTTTCATTTAAGATATTATTAAGGAAAATTACTAGGAGGGCCAGAATTTCCACATTCTAATACCTAACCCTAATAAAAGCTAGCAATTTTACTGTTTGCGTTTCTTCTTATTTATTATAATAAGGTGGGCATATTATTTATATAATTGTAGCTGTAACAACTGTAGAAGATAGCCTTACCTTCCTAACACTGATATGGCAAATACAAGCAAACTGACAGTAGTTGAAGGTGAAGCACTGCTTGTAGGCTGTAAGTTTTATTTCCAGAATATAATAGGTGAGAGAGACAACACAGAGCTTGCATTAAAACACTCAAGAATGCAGGTCGCAGACAGCTTACTTGGTAAAGTTCATGCCACACCAACATAAAGATCTGAGTTTGGAGTCCCCAAACCCATGTAAAAATCTGGGCATAGTAGTAAGTATCCATAACCCTGAACCCAGAAAAACACTGAGATAGGACCCCCCTCAGGCTTGCCATCTAGCAAGGGAGTGGCAGTTGAGAGTTTCTGGAGAAGTCATTATCTTCAGTACATAGCCACTGTGTCAGTGGGTACCTTTGTTAAGCCTGTGGGTCAAAGCAAAATAAAAAACACTCAAAAGAAGGATGGGAGCGTGACGAGAGATAGGAAGAGGCTGGGAACGAGAAGAGGGTAAGAAACGTGGAGGGATGAATGTGGGTATGGTATGAAATTGTTAAAGAATGCACTGATTTAGTTTTTTACATTTATTTGTGTGTGCACATGCATGTGCATGCCCTGTGTGTGTACATGTGTGTGCAAGCGCACACAAGTGTGTGTGTACTTGCACGCGCGCGCTGTGTACATGTTGGAGGAAAAACATCTTTGCCAGAGTTAGCTTTTCCCTTCTACCATAGGATCTTAGGTATTGAACTCCAGTCTTTAGGCGAAAGGCACCTTTATCTGCTAAACCATATCAGTGGACTCAGGAAAAAAAAATGTGAATTATATACTTCCAGAATGTCTTATACCTTTTTTGTTAAGAAGTTTTAATTTCTTGTTGAGCAGTATATTTTAGAGAATGATTGTTGTTGGACAATACAACCTTATCATCTCAGATTCCTTTGGTATAAAGCTGAATACTGATGGGGGTTTAGCTCAGCAGTGTTTGTTTAGGGTATTCATGTAAGAAACTTGACATAGTTATTTATTCACTTACTCAAAGGACAAATATATGCACTTATTGTTCCTCTGGTGCTCAGTTAAATGTTAGACTTAAACACCAAGGTGCTTTGTGCAAAATTGTACAATCCAAGTTTGTGCATGAGTTTGGAATTCACCAAGGTGCTTTGTGCAACATTGTACAATCCAAGTTTGTGCATGAGTCTGGAATTTTACACGTGCTATCTCAGTTTGTTCCATTTTCTCCTTCAGTTAGAGCTACTAAGGATTTTTATAAACTAAACTGTAGATAACTTGTACTTAATGTGAAATATTACCAGCAGAACTGTAGTTCAGAGTTGGAAATCATAAACAAAATGTTCAAAATGTTTTACTTGCTATTTTCTTTATTGTAACAGTTGCTTCCCCATATCAAATAATTATAAATATGTTTTAGAAAAGATGTCAATAATCATAAAATTTTCATAAAAATTTTGATATGGAGCCCTATTTATATATCATGACTTGTGCTTACATGAGCCTTGATGTTTTATTTGTTTTCTCTTTGATGATTGAAAACACAAATGTGAAAATAATCGAAAAATCTTAAAAATAAGATAGAGAGTAATTAAAGATGGCAACTTCTGTCCTCTTCGTGTACATGTACATATGTGTTATGCACACACAAATATGAGCGCATACCTATGCCACACACATGCATATACACATGCATACACACACATACATACACACATGTGCACATGCACACACACTCAGACCCTCACACACATACACATGTACACACAAACACACACACACACATGGACATTCAGATACATGCACACATACAAACACACATATGCATGCATACACACATCTGTGCACAGGCACATGCGTACACACATGCACACACACACACACACACACACACACACACACACACACACATTTATTAATGCATTATGACAGGCTCCATCACAGTCTTAACAGAATTCTCCAGACCTTGTAAAGCCTATTGAAGTTCTGGAATACCCCAAAGATACTGGGTAGTTTCCAAAGCAGAATGATGTATCTTAACACAGAAATGAAGAAGAGAGCATCTTTAAGTCTTAACATGTGATTGAAAGGCTTAGAAACATTGAGTATAGGTCATAGACAAATTGGGGAGAAGACATTGATTTTTGGAGCTGAAACTTTTGACAATTTTATTCCTAAATTCGACTCAGACATAAGAATATGTATACTTGAAAAGCAACAAAGAAAACCAAGGCCAGATAGCACATACCTAAATTCCAGCACTCCAGAGGCCAAGGCTTGATCTAAGAGAGAGAGATCTTGAGTCTAAGGTAAGTCTATGCTACACAGGGAGACTGCCTCAAAAAGTCAAGCCAAACAAAAACAAAAGAGTTGGAGATGGCTCAGTGATCAAGAGCACATCTTGTCCTTGCAGAAAATCCTGGTCCAGTTCCTAACACCCACATGGTGGCTCACAACCATTGCAAACTCCAGTTCCAGATGAACCAATGCCCTCTTCTAATCCTAAATTGCACTAGCTACAGTCATGTTCCACATACATCCATGAAGGGAAGATGCTCCTGCAGAGAAAACAAGTATAGTTTAAGAACAAGAAGCCAAAATAAACAAACAGTGACAAAGGCCTTACTTGCATAGCTTATTAAGTTGAGCAACTACTTATAAAATGATAAAAATTCATGTATCTCAGCTCCGTGCACTTGAGAGGCAAAGGCAGGTAGATCTCTGTGAGTTGGGGCCAGCCTGGCCTACATAGTGAGTTCCAGGACAGCCAGAGTTATATAGTAAGTCTCTCTCTCTCTCTCTCTCTCTTTCTCTCTCTCTCTCTCTCACGCACGCACGCACACACACACACACACACACACACACACACACACACACACTCAAACACACACCAAAACTAGGATCTGGTTGTGCATAAATAAATAGTCAGTTAGACTGGAGAAGTGAGCACACAACTCCAAAACTAAAAAAAAAAAAAAATCTTGTAGCAACATTAACTTCATGCCCAGCCAAAAACATTGTAGAGTGACCTTAATATTCAAAAAGATGCTTCATATTCTTATGTATTAAAGGATATAATTTGAAACTGAAAGCATGTTTTCAAACAAAGGAGGTATTTTAAAAAGGTAACTATTGTTAACAGCATATAAAATGGTTTTCATGTGCTTTTAATGTTTACATTAAAAAATATATGCCCAAATACAGGTGGGTTAATTTTTGTTAAGAACTGGCATTATATGTCAGTATGGTTATGTTTTTTCATATAAAAAAGATTTCATATATATAGAACTAATTCTTTCTATGAAGCATTTGCTCTATGTTACACATAAGGATAAACAATAAACAAATATTCTCTTATAAATACTCAAATCATTTCCAACCTCACTTTATCATTCATTTTAAATATGTTAATAAACCTTGAACTATACCAATAATTTTATTCTTCTAACTGTATTATAAGGTATTTTAAAATTTTTACTACATATTGCCAAATTAATTTTCAAGAAGTTGGGGGCTGTCTATAAGTCCTTAAACAATACCGCTATTTTAAAATGGGAGCTCACAACACAGAGCAGGCAGGCTTCAGCTTAAGATCATCCTGCTTTGGCCTCCTGAGTGTTTGAAACCCTTAAGTGTTCAGTTATATAAAAATACAGTTATTGTGAACTTTTGCAATTTTATAAAAGTGCATTCAATTATTTTAAGGGCTTATAAAAGTGTGCTTGGGCTATTTTGCCCTTTGAAGCATGGAAATGTTGATAATGTAAATGAATCACAGTATGCTTTGCCTGCTGCAATCTTTGTACCCTTTAGAGTGTCCTGACATACAGAATAAACCTTTTTGTTACAAGATTAATTTACTGGCCTGGAAGTTGTGCTTTGGAAATACTCCTTCTGAAAACAAGCCCAATATTTGCATAATTTTATCATTTATAGCACATCCATAAGCTTTAATTCTCATTAATCTTTTGATTTAGATTAACTTATTATTCTATGAATATGTAATTTAAAAAAAATCTTCCTGTTATATGTATTAATGTAATTAAAAGATTATATTAATCCCAAATACAATCCCCCAACTCCTCCTCTTCTTTTCCTCCAATTCTATCTTCCCTTTGGCACCTTGAAAAACTATGTTATAGGTCAGTTACTCAGAAATATGTGGTTTACTTACAAATGTCCTAGTTAATTATATGTATACATCACTTACCAATATTCACTTTAGGATCTAAGTGGTTTTTTTTTTCAAGACTTATTTATCAACATACTAGAGTTCTTTACTTTAGACTTGTATGATTGTAGTTCATGTCAGTAACATTGGGACCAGCTTTAATCAAAGAAACAATTCATTCTTTCTCCCTACAAATTTTGATGGAGCAGTCAAGGCTAAACTACAAAATCAAGACTTACTGAAGTGATTTTTTAACTGGAGGGTTGGGATTTATTTTGGCAAGGGGTGGAATTCCTAGAAAGCAAGAGGAGAAAGTATTCCGAGGACAGTGGGCATTGTGGATCCATGAACTGAGTGGTTAGTGCTCTTGGCTGTGATGCAAGATGCTCTCAGTCTCAAGGACAGGTGACTCGGTATTCCCCAGATGTCACTGTGTAGTTGTGTGGCTGTCGAGAAGCAGCCACTTGATCAGCAGGAGTCCTTCCTCCTCCTGACGGATTGTGGCCAGCAATGAAGGCAGTAGGGGAGATGCTGGCAAGGTACTGGAACAGGTGGCACCAGCAGGTGTGATAGGGTAGAGATGTCAAGGGCACAGAGTGTGCCGTTGGCAAGCTGTCGGGAGCCAGAGTTCAGGAGTCACCGATAGAGGAGAAATTGAAGCTATGATCACCCATGGAGGGTAGAACAGACTGCCATGGCAGGATGACAGGTACCCCCTGAACACACAAACAGGAACTGTGATGAAGTGAAAGTGGTGGCCACAGCCCTGAGTGGCTTGGGAGGATCACACCACAATGACAGGGAAGCCTGCAGAATTGCAGCAGACCTGAGAGTCACCCACAGCATACATGCCAGAAGGCAGCTGGTACACTACAGACACCATAGAGAAGACAACAAAGGGAAATGAAGCTCGGTGGCACGTGGCTTTCATTTATCATTTATGTTTTGCTGCTCTTCTATGAAAGGAACAGCAGTCTAGGAGAAGCATTTAAACATGCTCTCCTTCCCTAGATCCAGAGTTCCTATTGTCAATTAGAGGCTTGGTGACTTATTTGAACTTAATTTTAGCAACTCTGTAGCCATGCTAAACACCAATATCAAGTTGAGGACTATAAATGATTGGAAAAATTCTTCCCTCACATGACTAAACTGAACAAACGTTTACCGATGCCAGATTGCCACATCAAAGTTCTAAACAGCAGTGGATGGCTGCGGACGACTGCTGCGAGATTGATTGCAGCCGAGCCTTGCTGTCGCCATGTAGAGACATTCTAATTCAGTGTGATAGAAGCCCATCAATATTTTACTATGTTTGCCTTGACAAATTTTCTCATGCAAGAAGGTAATCTACTAGGAGGGCAGTTGTCAGTCCCCCTCAGGGGAGAATTAAGTTGCAGGCAAGTTAACTGAAGTATACTCCAGTGTGTAACACTCGGTATTTTATAGTCTCTGATACTTAGTGAGTGTTAAGTGTGATAGTTTAAAATTGTGAACTTGTTGTGGGTTTAGGAGAGATGGCTTAGCAGTTACGGGTACCTACCAACTGCTCTTCTAGAGGGCCCACATGGAGGTTCCTCCTTTCCCCTTAGTTATAGGCACCCAGCATCTTTCTCTGACTCCATAGGTACCAGGCATGCAAAGAATCCACATACACACTTTCAGGTGGAACACACATGGACATATTTTTAAAATGAAAACTTGCAGTATTGGCAAATTCTTGTATTCATTAGTTTTGTTTTACTTTGTACTTTGTGCCAGCTTTCATTCTGGGTTTTACTGATGTGATAAGCAGCACAACAACATAAACATATATAACAACCATATAATTATAAACAAAATAACAACCACAAAATTATATTTGTGGAACTTTCTTCCAATGGAAGGAGGAAGATGATAATAAACGATTCATTAAAAGATAAAATTTGGGCAGGAGAGATGGCTCAGTCATTAATGCTGCTCACTGCCCTTGCAGAGGATCTGGGTTCAGTTCCCAGCACCCACATCAGATGGCATACAACCATCTGTAACTCCACCTTTGAGGGATAAAATACCTTCTGCCTTCTGTGAGAATTTGGACATAAACCCATCTAAGTACATGTATATAAAAATAAATAATTAAATGTTTTAAAAATAAAATAAAGCCATTATGCATAGCAGGACAAATTTATTGGGCTTTAACAAGAAGGGATGTTGCTGGTTTACAAGGATGATCAAAAGAAAACTTTTAAAAATATTTTTTAATTCTTTGAGAACTTCATATATTATAATCATACCTACCTTCTTTTCTCATCTCCTCCAAGATCTCCCCAACCTCTTTCTACCCTACCTGTGTCCTCACTTTTAACAGCCTTAATAACATATCCAGTCCAATTTTTACTGCCCAAATGCTCTTGGCTGTGGGGCCATCTCCTGATCAAACTTCCAAGGGTCATACCCTTAATGAAAACTGACTCTCCCTCTCGGCAGCTATGACTTGTCAGTATCTTTTCAGATGGGGTGGAACTTCTTGCTCACCTCCTTCTCCCATGTTGAGATTCTCTCTGGTTCATTTTTTAGCAGGTCTTATGTAATGTGTCACAGTCACTGTGAGTTCATGTGTCCAACTGCTTTTTGGTATCTGGAAAATACTGTTTCACCTAGTCATCCATGTCCTCTGGCTCTGACAGTCTCTATGCCCCCTCTTCTGTAATGACAGCTTTGGCATTAGGAGGTATGACATAAATGTTCCATTTAAACATAAGCACTCTGCAGTCTCTTAGTCACCCATCAGTGGACAGTTGTTGGGCTCACTGTCAATCAGAATTTGCTATAGGAACCTCCTCTGATGGAGTTTGAGAGCTGCACTAATCTGCACATATAAATTATTTGGAGTTTGTTTACTACTATGTGGATCTAGCAGAATAATTCAGTGGACCTATGACTCATCTGGCCATTAGCCACACATGATTGGCCCCAATAACAATGCCAGGGATAGGTTCCATCTCAAGGCATGGACCTCTGTTGCAATCAGAAGATGTTTGGTTAATACCACAATGTTTGTTGCACCATTGTACCACTGGCCATACCGTGCCAGGTCAGTCATTACTGTAGCTTGTAGGTTTCACGAGTTGGTAACACTAGTGGTTATTATTTTTTTCCTTTGATGACTTGCTTAGGAGCTCCCAACACGATGAAAGCGAGGCAATGTGAATGAAGCCTGCAGACCAGTATCAGCTTATTTTCTCCACATTCCTCTCTCTCTCTCTCTCTCTCTCTCTCTCTGTCTCTCTCTCTCTCTCTCTCTCTCTGTGTGTGTGTGTGTGTGTGTGTGTGTTTTCAATTCAAATGCATACCTGAATAGTGGTGTCTTCAGAGGCTAGGAGGGGTTATCAGATCCCCTGGCACTAAAATTGTCAAACATGGGTTCTTTAAACCCAAATCAGATCTTCTCCAAGAACAGTACCTTCTCTTAAATAGCTGGAGAGCTATTTCTCCAGCCTCCAAAAAAAGAGGACTTTTTGACAGAGAGATGGAAAAGAGAGGAGGAGGCAAATTGTAAAGATATGTTTAAAAAAAATAAGAAAGATATCCTGGAGGAGAACAAAACTGATGGTCCGATGGCAGACCATCAGGAGATGGCAGAAGGCAAGGAGAGCTGTGTGACTGAAGCAGAGTCCAAGAGCCTGAGAGTGGTACAAGAGGTCAAAGGGAACGGATGCTCACCACGTGTGACATCACTGATGAGGAGGAGAATTGTAAATTTTATTCCAAAAGACAAAGGAAATGGTTGAAAGACGCGGAACAAACTTACCTGGGCTGGCAGTTTTCAAAAAAAATATCACCGCTGTTAGACGATACATGAAAGATGGGAGAATAGTGTAGAGGAGGGAATATGAGGAGGAATAAATGATATTAAAGTCATGTAGAAATCTATTTCTATAATGAGTTCATAAAATATATACATATGCATGTATAAAAGTAGTTTTAATTGAGATACACTACAATAAAGGAACATACTCTCATGAAATACCCCTACTTTAGCAAATAAAAATATAAGGCCCAGAACTGGATGGTCTTCTTTTGAGTTGCTGGCCGATGAGATCCCAGAGACCTCAAGTATTATAGGCTATATTGTGAGTGATGTCCTCCAGAATTTGATGGTAAGATCCTATTGCTGAAGACATTATAGAATTGAATCACAAAACGTAGAGCTGGTACTCATATGCTGATACTCACCTGCTGATACTCACCTGCTGGTACTCACCTGCTGGTACTCACCTGCTGATACTCACCTGCTGGTACTCACCTGCTGATACTCACCTGCTGGTACTCACCTGCTGATACTCACCTGCTGGTACTCACATGCTGATACTCACCTGCTGGTACTCACCTGCTGGTACTCACCTGCTGATACTCACCTGCTGATACTCACCTGCTGGTACTCACCTGCTGGTACTCACCTGCTGGTACTCACCTGCTGGTACTCACCTGCTGATACTCACCTGCTGATACTCACCTACTGATACTCACCTGCTGATACTCACCTGCTGGTACTCACATGCTGGTACTCACATGCTGATACTCACCTGCTGGTACTCACCTGCTGATACTCACCTGCTGATACTCACATGCTGATACTCACCTGCTGGTACTCACCTGCTGATACTCACATGCTGATACTCACCTGCTGATACTCACCTGCTGGTACTCACCTGCTGATACTCACCTGCTGATACTCACCTGCTGGTACTCACCTGCTGATACTCACATGCTGATACTCACCTGCTGATACTCACCTGCTGATACTCACCTGCTGGTACTCACCTGCTGATACTCACCTGCTGGTACTCACCTGCTGATACTCACCTGCTGATACTCACATGCTGATACTCACCTGCTGGTACTCACCCGCTGGTACTCACCTGCTGGTACTCACCCGCTGATACTCACCTGCTGGTACTCACCTGCTGATACTCACCTGCTGGTACTCACCTGCTGATACTCACCTGCTGATACTCACCTGCTGATACTCACCTGCTGATACTCACCTGCTGGTACTCACATGCTGGTACTCACATGCAAGCTTCATCTCTACCGGTTAGCTTTCACAGAACATGCTATGCATGCTACTAGAGGAGAAAGATAAATTCACCTGGCTGTAAACCCTGAAATCTACAATACCAACTGGTCTGTTAAGAAGGACCACCTGTGCAATAGTGGCACAAAGGTTTCAGAAGCAACTGGTAATAGTATGATTACATCACTACTCATTTCTTGAGATGGAACCCATACCTATCACAATTAACTGGGCCAGGAATGCGTGGCTTCATAGGTCATAGGCACTAGGGGAGGATTCAACATGATTATTCTGCTAAATGGACATAGTAATGACTTGTTGTTAGACCCATAGATCAGAGCATTTCTCAACCCTTATAAGAGAAGCTTCTCCTTGCATTAGATGCAATTAACATAGAGACTCCCAATTGGCCAACATACAGAAAACATAAAAATTCTGGAGTGCTCACACTTAATGAGATATCCTCATCAAGCTCCTCCTTCCAAGGCTTAGAGACCATTATGGAAGAGTGAGAAGAAGGACTTTTAGAGGCAGACGTGCTAACTTCAAGGAAACGATGCTTTTCAGACACCACAGGGTATATGTATGAACTCACAGCAGTTGTGAAAGCATCCCCAAGACCCATGCAAGTGTCTGCCAGACAAAATCCCAGAGCAGAAGGGGAAGAAGTTGGCATGGCATCCCTTTCCTATCTGAGGAGCTACCGGCATTTTGCTGCTTCTTGGGGAAAGAGAGTCAGTCTTCTTTAATGACGTGACTGACCCCTGGTAGGGTGAGAATACACCAGAGCAGGCTCCAATTCAACGACCGACTACAAGCACAAACTAGTCTTAATGTGGAAAGATGAAGCAGGAAGAAAAAAAAGAGAAGTCACAGGTTGAATTGAAGGGATGGGAGGGTTGAAAGGGAGGTAAGGGGAAGGGTAGAGGGGAAAGAAATGTTCAAAATACACTTGGATGAACTCTCACAGGGTTAATGACGGCTTAAAAGGTGAAGTAAGGTTTTTGTTCATTTGTTTGTAGGAGATCGTGGTAGCCTGTCTGCATGGAGATTGAACTGGTTAGGTAAGAAGCAAACCTTGATGCAGAAGAGGAGAGGCGAGCTATTGTAAATGGGAATGGTTTAGCGCATCAGAGTTGGATCAGTTGGCCTCAACTCTGATTCTCCCGACTATGCTGGGAGAGCGAGTGGTTGAAGGCAGTTGAGCCCGGGAGCGATGCAGGTGATGGCAAAGAACTAAAGTAAAACCGTTAGTCAGTATGGTTACAGCGCTAATCCATGATTGTGGGTGGACGAAAAGGTCGTCACAGGACCGACCCCTTGAAATAAGGATATTTTTTAAAAGTTAATAAAAGAAAAAAAAACCACGAGAGGCAGTGATGGCGTGACCAAATGTCTGTAAGGAGCCAGGTCATTCGAGCATCTTTAAACGGTGTCAACAAACTGGTTGTCAAGTGGTGTGGTGTGATCGTGTGAGCCGTATAGCTGGGTGCTCTAAGCAGTAAGAAGCCGTGGTCTGGAAGAATACGTAGCCCGATTCTGACCCAAAGCACTTTAAAAAGAATCATGAAAGAGGGTAACGGTGGTAACTTGAGATGCCATGGGGGTGGGCACTGGGGAGACTGAAGATAAAACTAAAGCCAGAAGAAAGGAACATTTTAGAATGCGGTTGGAAATATATTGAAATCTGCTGGTTCAATAGGAGTTCCACTTGGCACCAGGGAGACAGTTTAACCAAGAGAGAGAAGAGTGTGAAGGGCAGACGGGAGTGAAGTCCTCTGTGTCCATGAGGAGGGTGAGACAGAGGGTGTGGGATGAAACACTTAAGTCCAACCGTCTCTTGAATACATCTTTAAAACGATGTCACCTTCAGTACATTTTATGTGGCTTGCATTACACACTTTCACCAAGCAATACTTAGGCTGGGCATGGGTGGTATTACTATTTCCTTTCTCTCATCTGAACTGTTATTTTTTTTTTTAAAGTTATCTTCACAATCCGTGAGTAGGCCATTCTTAGTCCGTTAAAAGGACTTAAACAGCTTGTGTGCCAATGAGATTGTAACTGGTTCCTGACAGCAGATTTTCTCTAAACTCCAGTGTTAAGGGACAAGAACACTTTCTTCTGGTGTGTTTAAAATTGAGATTATAAATCACACAGGCAAGAAACTCATATACATATATATGAGTATATATACTCAAGTATATATATAGATGTATATGTATGATATTATGAACACACATATATTACATATTATATATAGAATAACATGTTACATATGTACATATATAATATATTATGTGTATTATAATATACATATATAAAATACAATATATACATAATTTATGTATATATTATATATAATTTTATATACATATAATTAATGACTGCTTGTTTTTCATGGTTCTCACTATGCCAGATTTACAAAGTATTGAGAAAATCATTCTGTGCATTTCATCTCCTTGTCTATATTTGGAGCAAGGTTGGAGTAACTCAGGAGAACTTAGCCAGGTTTTCCCACAGCACTTCCGTGGACTGAGCCTCGTTTTTTTGGTATTCTGTGTGTGCCGTCTCTAAAGCCTTCCCCCTGACAGTGCTACAGAGCATCACAAACCCAGCTGTTCCCTAAACAAGCACACACCTGCACCTCACTATTGAACCTTCCCTGCATAGTTGTTAGTTGTCCCTTCAGTCTGTAAGTAGAAGAAAATTATTTCCTGAGTTCGAGTCTCTAAAACACCTTATTGATTATTGAGAATTCTCTATACATGATTTTGCATGCATCCACAAATCCTCTGACTGAACAGTGTACTGCATGCTATTTCTTCCCACTATACAGTCAGAGTCAGAGCGAGCCACCTGCCTGGAAGGAAATCAGGGAAGCCACCACACAGAGTGAGAAGAATGCAATCAGTCGTTCAAACCCCTATTCAGCCATGTTGAGAAGCTATTTGTGCATAACTTTATGTATTTCTGAATCATATCTTTAAAAGTTATAGATGTCTGATATAATATGATGATTATCGAGCTTACACTAAATGTCGAACAACTTGAGAATGGAAGGATAGTAAAACTTTGACAGGAGACATGACAGAAAGGAATGAAGTAATGCTTGACTTCTTACATGCGAAATAGGATTAGGCAGCAGGAATAATTGGGATTAGCTTTGTAAACCAGAATGTTGTCTTGGTAGACTCAGGTTTGTCACCTCCAGGAGCACTGCGGGCATTTGAAAGGAGGGATGCTTTGTTGTGGGGGCCTGTGCTGTGCATTGTGGGACACCCAGCAGCCTCCATGGCTCCTGGCCAAGTAGCCTGCCAATTCATATTGTGACAAATAAAACTGTCTCCAGACTTTGCCAAATGTCTTGTAGGGAACAAAATCACCCTGAGAGCAGTGTGGTGGGAGCTTTGATATGTTCCTTCATATCCTATGTATATCAAGATGGTTCTGAAAAATGCACACAATAGAATCTCCCTCAGAGAGAAAAATACTCCTGTCACTCAATGTATTTAAGCCACAGGCAAAACATATAATCTAAATAGAAGAAAAAGTATGCAGTTAGGCAGTACATCATATCATATGTAGTGTATTTGTTACAGTAAATGTGCTTTTGTCCAATTACCATTTTCTGGCAATAAATTCAATCAATTAATTACTATTCCATTTAATAGTCTGTCATTTATTTGAAGGCAAAGGTTCTGAGCTTCTAGTTCTTGTTCTAATCTATGTTTATATATTTCCTCCTAATTAATTTTCATAAGACACTCTTTTCAAGGCATTGTTAAGGCAAATATGAAATAGAAGAGAGGAAATAACTTATTCACCTATGAATTCCTAACCATCTTACAGACAAAATACCTTTCTAGTGCAGATTTTGGCAGTGGTGAGCCAGGGCCCTCTGTAATAGTGTATACTATTACAGAAGTGAGTACTGGTTATACTTACATAAGGAATGGAGGTTTCTAATCTCCACCCCTCCCCCAGTAGTGACTGTCAGAGTGAGCCATAGCCAGTCACATCACTATCAGATATTCCTTCTTATCAGCAATTGTATCTTTTTCTCCTGAAAGCTAGACATGGTGACTGCCTTACAAAGGCTAAGAAATACTAATAGCAATAAATCCCACATCAGATATAAGAAATTATTGTAGGAGGGATGATAAAAAGAATAAATACACTGGAAAAGGAAGAAATTGGCATCCACATAAGGGAACATGGATTCTGGGCAGGCCAAGCAGATGTGGCTAGTAGCAGGAAAATGCTATGAAGTATAGGACAGAAATATATGCTTTTCTTCCCTATGGGGACCTGAAGACTCTCAGGCATACATACCAGCCCAAGGGCAGAAAGGGGACAGAGGATGAAAGGACCTGGGGGCAGAGAAACTGAACACCTTCGAAAGGAACAGGAAGTAAGGTGAAACCACAGGGACAGGAAGTGTGAGTGTGAAGAAGTATTGCAAGTATCGGTGCGTCCAGCTAAAGCCATGGATAGTTAGCAGGAGAAGAAATCTGAATTTAAAATAGAAATTAGTCATCAGAATGCAGTTACCAGAAAGCAGTATGTGAGGACTTGGATACAACTTAGGAACACTCTCAGAAAGATTTCAATAATAGGTTCGTGAAGTCATGCAAGCATAAATATTGTGTTACGTGAAGATGTTTCCTAAGTAAGAATGAGATAAAGAACTCTTTAGGATTCAAGTAGCTATGTTGCTATGCATAATGGAAATGTTGATTTATTAAGACTGGATGCCTCTCAAACTCTTTGGGGTTATTTGGAATATCAAGAATATTTTGCAGCCATTCTAATCTCAATGATCGTTGTGCATAATTCAAAATTTTGGAGAAAAGTAATACATGGTATATTTTTCATGGAAATTTGCTGAACATAGCAGGTGATGATTGTCAACCCAACCATTTGAGAAGCAGAGGATCCTGAGTTAAAGTCACCCTTAACTATAAGTTAGCTTACGGCCAGCATAAACAAATGAGAACTTGTTAAAAAATAATAATGAAAACTGGGTGTAGTATCTATAATCTCAGTACCTGGGAGATGAAGACAAGACCACTGTCTTAGGTCCAGGCTAGCCTGAGCTACCTAGTGGGACACAACACCAAAGAAAGGAAGAGGCGCAGAGCTGGCAATGGTGAGGGAGGGGCAAGAGAAAGAGATTTTTAGAGAATTGGAGGGAAGGGATAAACACACTTGGGAATGAGATCCAGAAATTAGAGAGCAACGGTCACAATAATCAGAATGAACTTTATAATGTCTGAAATTGTCAATGAGTATGTAAGTTAAGATTTCTATTGCTGTGATGAAAACACCATGACCAAAGCAACTTGTGGAGGAAAGGGTTAATTTAGCCTACACGTTGTCCACATTGTACTCATCATTGAAGGAAGTCGACACAGAAACTCAAGGAGAGCAGGAACCTAGAGGCAGGAGCTGATGCAGAGGCTATGAAGGGGCTTGCTCCTCCTGCTTTCTTATCAAAACTCAGGACTGCCTGTCCAGGGAAGGCACCACACACCATTGGCTGGATCCTCTCCCATCACAGAGAACATACTCAATAAAAGAGAGAGAGAGAGAGAGAGAGAGAGAGAGAGAGAGAGAGAGAGAGAGAGAACCGACTTCCCACTAGTTGTTCTCTGACCTCCACATATCCACATACATACCCAAACAAATAAGCAAGTAATAAATAAATAAGTAAATAAATAAATAAACAATAAGATAGGAAGGAAGGAAGGAAGGAAGGAAAGAAGGAAGGAAAGAAGGAAGGAAGGAAGGAAGGAAAGAAGGAAGGAAAGAAGGAAGGAAGGAAGGAAAGAAGGAAGGAAGGAAAAGAGAGATGGAAGGCTGGAGAGATGGCTCAGTGGTTAAGAGCACTGGCTGCTCTTCCCGAGTTCCTGAGTTCAATTCCCAGCAACTACATGGTGGTTCACAGTCATCTGTAATTGGATCCGATGCCCTCTTCTAGTGTGTCTGAAGACAGCTACAGTGCACTCACATGAGTAAAATAAATTATTCTAAAAATAAAGATTTGAAAAGAAAGAAAACAAGGAAATGAGTGGTATGGTCCAGTTAATTGTTTGTTTGTTTGTTTTTTTTCCTATTTTATGACAATTAAAGGCCACTTTTGCTAACACTGCTCTCTCAACAGAAGCACAGGGACTACGTTACTGAATCTACTCTTTCACTGTGATCTCTGGGGCCTGTAAAGTAACTTGGGACCTATTAAAAACATATGGAATGACGAATCCCTGCTTCTAAGGTTCTTGAGTTAGGATTATAATCTATGCATCACTAACCTCCTCAGCTATCATAACCCCCAAACAGCTTTTTTTTTTTTTCTTTTCTTAAAGACAGGGTTTCTCTGTGTAACAGAGGCCTGGCTATCCTGGACTCACTTTGTAGACTAGGCTGGACTAGAATTCAGAGGTCTGCCTGCCTCTGCCTCCCAGAGCTGTGATTAGAGTCTTGTGCCACCATACCCTGTCCCAAATAGCAATTTTATTTATTTCTCATGAAGACCTATTTGAGGATTTTGAAAGGAGAAAAATATATTATATCTAATAAATAATTATAAATAATTAATTATATCTAATAAAAAATAAATTATTATATCTAATAATATTATATCTATAATATAATAGATATATCTAATATAAATAAATATATATTATATATAATTAGAATATATATTCAAAATGTTCTGATAATAATTTAAGCTTTAGAATGGGAAAATTAGCATATTAATCTGCTGTTTAGTGTACTGATTATTAATTTCAAGACTAAAATACATTTGAAAGTCATTTGCTATAATTTCTATAAAGACCAAGTAAGGGAATATATGTAAAGCTCCTTGCTATCTATGAAATACTAAAGAAATGGTATTCTTCATATTTCTTCTGAAATAGAACTCACTGTGAATGCACTTCACAGATGATTCAATGAAACCATAGCATTGTGTGACAAAACACATCTAAAGAAAGAACTCAGTTCTGCACATTTTGAAGAAACTGACACTTTGAAGAAGCTACATTTAAAACAGAGTTCCAAGGAATGTTGACAAAGTGTCAAGAAGCAAGTATTTACTAAAATTGTTCTCCTACCATGGAAGCCAAGTGACTCACTGGGACACAAGACACCCAGTCTGGGAAAAAAAAAAAAAACCGTATTAAAAAAGGTATAATAAGCCAGGTAGTGGTGGTGCACAGCTTTAATCTCAACACTTAGAAGGCAGAAGCAGGCGGATTTCTGAGTTCGAGGCCAGCCTGGTCTACAGAGTGAGTTCCAGGACAGCCAGAGCTACACAGAGAAACCCTGTCTTGAAAAACCAAAAAAAAAAAAAAAAAAAAAAAAAAAAAAAAAAAAAAAAAAAAGGTATAATAGAGACAGCCATGGACTGGATGCTTTGTTTTGTTTTGTTTTGTCTTGCTTTGTTTGAGACAGGGTTTCTCAGTGTAGTCCTAGCTATCCTAGAACTCATTCTGTAGACCAGGCTGGTCTGGAACTCACAGAGATCCACATGCCTCCCAAGTGCTAGGATTAAAGGCATGTGCCATTATGCCTAGCCAAGACCTAGATTTTAAAGACAGGAATTGAATCTTGTTATCATGGATAAGTGGGGGATTGTTCATATTTTCTAGCTCAGATTTCTCAAATGCAAAATGGCCTGGTTACCAATAACCAAACCAGGTGGGTTTAGTTATGAGGAAAATTTTATACAGAGATTGTATTTCTGAGACACTGAGACACATTCAGGAAAAACATCTTAATAGACAAAAACTAGTGATGCTGTATTTTTAGTAAGAATTTGAATAATAAATGGCTTTGCGAAGATGATGACATGTTCTTTTTAAAAGGGGACTACTTTCAGGTAAGTTACTTGACTAGTGAATAATGTCATCAAAGGTGATCGAGAACAAGACAATCTAGATCAGTAAGTGCTGGGGACTAGAAACTGTCTGGCCCGGAGGTAGAGATATTGCACAAAAGATGCTTGAAAAAATGAGAGAGAAAGGGAGGAGGTGGCACCATCAGAGCAGCTGTGCCATGGCACCTGCGTGATTGCTGCAGGAACTCCTGAGGTAGAGTCAGTTTCATGACCTTGCACCTGTACAGCTTCAGATTCATTGAATGCTTTGCTACTGCTGTCTTGAAATTCTTACTAACTCAGCATGGAATTTCCCTTTGGAAGTGAAATATAATGGCGGTATACCTCATGGGAGTGAGCAGAGACCCTAGGTACAATGTCAGTGTCTGCCACTGTTCCTTACTGTCCCACCTATGAAACAGCGCTCCTGTGCAGCTACCAAACATAGGAAGTCAGCGAGGCTCAAAGTGGTAGTCAGGCCTGTGGCTGCACGTAACAGTGAGTCAGGATGACAAGGGTCTTGCTGAACATCCCAGAGACCACTCAAAACCTACTTTGAATGCAGAAGGAAGGAGATAGTGTCCAGCCATTGTCTATGGTAAACAACCACATCTGTTAAAGATTACTCCTGCTTTATTAGGAACCTAAAAGTGGCATTGAAAAAAAAAAAAGATGTCTCTCTATAATCATGATTCTGTATTGTGCATGACTTCACTGCCCTGTAAGGACAAAATTCAAGGTAATGTGAGTGAGAGAGACAGAGAAAGAGACAGACAGAGACAGAGAGAGACAGTTAAAATCCTCAGTTAAAGTTGTGTTTGCATGAATAAAGATAAACAATAAAAAATATGAATTGAAATTTGAAGTTTTAGTTTCTCTTAGTACAACATTAAGTGACTTAAGATCACGAGGCTTGAGATCCTCCAGCCTGTGTACTTGAGTGGCTCCAGATCATGCCATCAGTGGGCCTGGCGTAGCCACACTACCTCCTTTCTATAATCCTCGGGTCTTTGTGCTTATTTACTAGAGCCTCAGATTCTGTCACAATGACAAAAACCTTTCATCCCCAATCCCAAGAAGCCTGCATTGGTGGACAGGGTGTTATATAGAGAACCAGCATGGACTTGAGTTTTAGTATTTTAGGAACCGAGTCTTTGTCACCATGTACCTCGAGGGAAAATTATTTAAATTTTCTAGCTAAAATTGTTTTAATTGCAAATGGTTAGGTTATCTCTATGTAGCTTTCAGGCTCAAAGAAATAAACTCCATATTAAGCCCATGTAAATGACTAGATGACTATATCTGTGGACAGCTTTTTATATTATGGAAGAAAAGAATATGAATATCTAAAACAGGAAAGAACACAAGCTTCCAAGTATGAACTGCTTCATTTTCTACAGAATCAGTTCAATGAATGAACCCCTCCAATAGAAGGCAAAGGAAGAAGTAAGTCGAGGCTAGATGTCAGTGCCTATCATGTGACATAGACCTACTGAGTGCTAGGCACTTCTGCCATTGTTCTTCCATGCTATCATGGTAAGCACATGGGCCACATCTTATAATTGTCATTTTTTTTAATGCAGAAAATGAGGCTAGGGGTGAAGGAAACTTCCTGAAGTCATACTATCAGTAAAGTGATAATATTTCAAGCCTAGGCATGAGTGCCAACAAAGACATACTTTTCTAACTATAATAGAGAAAAATAGAATCATGGGTAAGGTGAATGAAATTACTAGGAAAAAAGTTCTAATTTATGTACATGGAAAGGGAAATCCTGCCGGGCGGTGGTGGCGCACGCCTTTAATCCCAGCACTTGGGAGGCAGAGGCAGGCGGATTTCTGAGTTCGAGGCCAGCCTGGTCTACAGAGTGAGTTTCAGGACAGCCAGGGCTACACAGAGAAACCCTGTCTCGAAAAACCAAACCAAAAAAAAAAAAAAAGAAAAAAAAGAAAAAGAAAAAAAAAAGAAAGGGAAATCCTTCTCAATATTAAAATAGCATACATATATCTGTCTTTCCTTAAGCATGATTTTGTCAATCTGAGGATCAAACCCAGGGCCTTGCTCATATCAGTTAAGTATTTAACCACTGAGCTGTCCCTTGTGCTATCTGGTTGACTGACAGTGTTCCTCTATGTAGCTCCAGCTAACTTAAACTTTCTGGATAACTCAGGCTGGCTTCAAACTTGGGATCCTCCTGCCTCAGCCTCCAGAGTGCCAGCACACCTACACTATCCTTTCCTGCTCTTAATTCTAATTCTGAGCATCATTTACTGTTCTCAGCCTGACCTTTCTGAACAATGCTAATTTATTATGCTAATTTCCCAGTCTAATATCTTTAGAATACCGGAAATCAGGTTTCCTTCCAGTTTTTCAATCCTATATTCAACTCAGAACAAAGTTAAACTTTTGTTTTACAAACAACTGTATTTTCTTTGTAGTCAGAAGAAAAATCAGTCACAGATAAGCCTCGACTAAGTTCTCCAGTAAAGCCAGGAACAGGCTTCCAAGTGTCATGTTTCTTGTATTACATACTCTGATAGTTATTTTTGCTTGCTCATTCCAAGCCCAGCTATATATCCTGTGACCCAATCCTGACTACTTGACATTTATAATATCCAGGTGTGCCAAATTAGTGATAATTAGCAATGTTGTGCATGCATGTTTTTTGACTCACCCATTCCTTGTGTCCACAGCAACGAACTGTGAACACCAGAAACATAATAGTTATTTAAGGTGCAGCCAGACAAATAGCCTTAGCTCAGTGCTACTTTGTAGCAGCTAATGTTTGCAAACTGCAAGGAAAACACGGTTGCTTCTTCACAGATTATAGCGCTCCTTACTACTCAGCCAGGTTAGTTTGTTGCGCTGTTCTGGAACAGGGATTAGATTAGTTTTTCTTAACTGTTTTACAGAAAAATTACTGGAAGATGGGTGCAGCCATTTGCAGTTTATATTTCTTCTGCTGTCTTTGCCACCTGACATGGAGCTACAGTCATCTCCTGCCTGAATTGTTGCAATGTTTCTTGATCATACGGTTTTCATCTTTGCTTCCTTATCTATATTCTGTTTTCATCACGGCTACCAGAGTATTTATTTTACAACTTAAATCATGCCAGTTCTCTAAAGGCAGAAGATGACAGTGGAGTCTGGCGTGATGGTACATGACTTTAATCCCAGTACTTGAGAAAAAGAGACCAGGGCACCTCTGAGTTTGAGGGCAGCTTCCTCTATAGAGTGAATTCCAAGACAGCCAGGGATATGCAGAGAAACCCTGTGTCAAATAAACAAGACAAAACTATTTATCCTATCAGTGCAGTGACCACGATGGCTCGGGCTAGTTAGACGGATGAGGATCAAAATAACAAGGTATGGACTATATTTTCTGCTGGGGTATATGTAGGAAAAATTAGTGAACTGTGATATTTCAGAAAAAAAAATACAAGAATCCTGGTACCTTTGAGATTTGTTTTGAATAAGAAATTGTGAGACTAGACTCATATTGAGCTGCTGTGGTGAAGGACAGTATAAGTGGACCAAGTTAGGGGAGGGGTCAGGAATTAAGACCTATGTCTGGTGTTCTATGGCACATAAGTAGGTGAGTGACAGTGATGACCTTAAGAGCCAAAATAATTTCTGCATGTGATTTTTTTTAAGTTAATGATTCTCTGTTGTTTTAGTTAGTGTTTTACTGCTGTGAACAGACACCATGACCAAGGCAACTCTTGTCATGACAACATTTAATTGGGGCTGGCTTTCAGGTTCAGAAGTTTAGTCCAGTATTATTGAGGCAGGAGCATAGCAGCATTCAGCCAGGCATGGTGCAGGAGGAGCTGAGTGTTCTACATCTTCTTCTGAAGGCTACTAGAAGACTGGCTTCCAGGCAGCTAGGATGAGGATCTTAAAGCCCACTCCTGCAATGACACACCCACTGCAACAAGGCCACACCTTCTAATAGTTGAAGGTTTTGGTGCTCAAATCCCTGGGCCAAACATATTCAAACCACCACACCTGCTATAGGAAAACATCAAGTTTAAAAGTCCTTTATTTTGACTGAAATTTCACATAACTGAGAAATGTTTGAAGATCGGTAACTATATCAGTACTGAGAGGATACAGTGGGCATTGGAGAAGTCCAGAGGCCTTTAGTAAATATACAGACTGTTTATAATGATTCCTTTCATGTTCAAGTAGTGGTATTGACATAATAGAAGCTTGTGAATATTTTGATGCTCAACTTTAAGGAAAAATAGTTTTAAGATGTCTTTTTGTTAAATTAGATATGTTAGGAATTTTCAGCTTAGAAGTGTACCGTGTGTGTGTGTGTGTGTGTGTGTGTGTGTGTGTTACCATGAATAAATCCTTGGGACTACACCTAGCTGAGTCTACATCTACTGTTGTGTGTAGTTTTGTGCTATCTGCCTTTCCTCCAGAATCTGGCCATGCTACCAGCCCCTCTCAGCTTCTCTTGAATCTGAGAATAAAAGACACAGACACAGTTCATTAAACCTCCAGGAGTTAAGCACAGCTTGTTTGAGTTTGAATAGTGGCATTTAACAACCAGAAATAGTATGGAATTAGTGAGGTACCCAAAACAATGATCAGAAATGTCGTGACATAAATTTTACTTGAAAAATAACAATCTGCAGCCTGAGGGAAAAAAAAATCACAGGTTCTTTAGTAACAGCTTCTAACCAGATGTGCTGTGACATGAAGGGAGCTGAAACAGTAGCAAGAATCAAGACTCACTTTTCAGTTATTTGGAGAAATGTTGAAAAGTGACCTCTAGTGGGCTGTTTCTTCACTGGAAAAGCTGGCCCTTTTATTTTCAAAAAGTAAGTTTTTCTTGCCTCTGCCATCGCCATTCTTATTTATTTACTCTGTCACTCAGGTCAACATTAAACAAGTCAGTCACTCAGGATGGCATTAAAACCAAACTTAGAAACTTAGCACATTTATTTCAATTGCATTTAAGTTCTAAAATGGGTATTTCAAGAGAAACTCACAAATTCTACTGGTCTGGTCTAACATGTTTGAAATTAGGTAAACGTTAAAAGACCTGTTTGTTGTTGTTGTTTTTGTTTGTTGTTGTTGCTTTTGGGGGCTGTTTGCTTTCGTTTTCCTTTTGTTTGCTTGGCATCATGTTTTTCAGACCAACGTGCTTGTCTGGTCAGATCATATTATATACAGCTTAGAATTGTGAGCACCAAACCAGGACAAGCCAGTACATATACTTCTGGGCCTGAAGGTCACTAGATTTGCCTGCTCTGTATGGAACTGGTCTCTAGCATACTTTTCCACAACCTCCAGACAGCTTATGCTGTCCCTTGAATTCTAAAATAAAGTCAGCCCCCTGCCATGACCCATGACCTGGATCCTCTGCTGAGCAGGTTGAACAAGGGCTGTAAATCAGTATCACTTGCTTCCTGGTTCAGGATCAGGAGTTAAATCCACTTAAAAAGCACACGTTGAAAACAAGCACGGTACTGATTTAAGGTTGGATAAGGAAACAGTGACAGCAAAGAGATCTCCACCAAGTTACAGATGCATCTCTCAGGTCACACGATGAGCTCTATTTTATTTTAAAAGTATAGATTTTGATTTTCAGAAGTGAAAAAGAGATATGAAAGGGAAACTGTTTCTTTGGTTCTGTTTGGCCACTGTTTTGGTTTTTGAGGCAAGATCTCATTATGTGTATCATCTTGGCTGGCCTGGAAACTCACAAAGTAGACCAGGCTGGCCTTAAACTCACGAAGATCTGCCTGCCTGCCCGGTGCTGAAGGTGTGTGTCACCATGCCCTGCCCAATAAAAGGGAACTTTAGACTCTGGGGTTATTGATGAATGATAGAGTACTTGCCTCAATAAAGAGATGGAAGGGAAATAAAATAAATAAAATGAAAGAAATGACTGGAAAGGGGAAAAACAAATGTATTCAGAATGTGCTTTATTTTTCGTGCTATTTCAGAAGCACAAAAGATTCAAACAGCATGTTGGAATGTCCCAGTCTTCCTCCCTCCCCTTCCTTTCTTCCTTTCCCCTCCTTCCCTCCCTTTCCTCTCCCTCCCTCCCTCCACCCCTTCTCTCTTTTTCTCTTCCTCCTTCCATCTCTTTTGCCTCCCTCTCTCCCTCCCTCCTTCATTTCTTCCTTCCTTCTTTCCTTCCTCCCTCCCTCTCTCCTTCCTCCCTCCCTTCCTTCCTTTCTCCCCTCCCTCCCACAACCCTCCCTCCTTCTCTCCTTCCTCCCTTGCTTCCTCCATCCCTCCCTTTCTTCCTTCCTTTCTCCCCCTCCCTCCCTCCTCCTCTCTTCCTCCCTCCCTTTCTCCTTCCTTCTTCTCTCCCTCCCTTCCTCCCTCTCTCCCTCCCTTCCTTTCTTCCCTCCTTTTTTCTTACCCTGCCTTTTGTTAAGAAACACACTCCCAGTGAAGTCTGGCCTGGCCTCAAACTGCTTTTCCTCTTGATTCAGGCTCCTGGGTGCTAAGTGCAAACATGTGCTACCCACAGTCACTTGGGTTTCTCATCTAGAATACTGCAATTGTACTAAGCTTAGGGAACTTTAGACTCTGAACTCTGTAGGCCTTCCCCAGCTCACTCAATGTCAGCTAACAAACTTAAGAGAAACTTCACTGACTTCAACCCTCCCCTGGTCCAGCCTCACTCTGCTCAAGAGACATAAAACAGGCTGTAGATCAAGAGAGTGAACATAAGGCAAGCTGCAGAAAGCTTGATCTTACGCATGTGCACTTTTCACATATATTGAGAACTACTCAAATAATGAATGAATTAAACAAAGACAGAAGTCAACCCTCTCTTCCATTTTTAAAAATCTTATTCAGTTCATACCAGAATTAGATTTAGGATCTTCTGACCCCCACACAATTCAGAAGAGGCTAAGAATCAGGTGGTTTTAAAGAATCAGGTGGTTACTTTTCGAATTTGCGTAAATACTACAAAACAATTTTAGAGAATCATTGTAATGATTATATAGGGTAATATGCCAATACTATACAACGTTTTATTCTTTTTGACTAGAAACTTCTTGGTGACCATTTGACAGATTGTCTCAACAAGGTATACAAATGTTCCGAAAGCGTCTTGCACCGGTAAACCAGCTTATCAGGACCTCCCACACAGTTCACTCCAGCAGGAGTGAGCAAACAGGTCTGGCCATGTGCCCTAAAGGCCAGCATTCCTGGGCTCCACCGGACCACCAGGGAAGGGAGCTGGAGAGTACTCAACCTCCAAGACAGTCTTGGGGGAAAGATTTTTTTCTACCCAATGTTTAGGGAAGATAAGAAATCTGAGGGGTGCAGGAGGTGATTCAGATTCAAACTGGACATGGTCTTGTTTAATTTTCCTTTCTCAAAGAAAAGAAACAGTGTATCCTTAGACATCTTCTCTCTGGATTTCTCAGCAACATCCTGTTCCACTTACCGAAAGAAGACAAGAAATGCCTCTTTCATTTATAAGTGAGAAAGAAAAAGTGTTTATGTCCTTAAAGTTGAAAGGCCATAGGCAATAAAGAAATCACAAAAATCTACAAGGAAGGATTACTGGACTGATAATATTTATGTCTGCAGCATGACTTGGATTCCCTTGGTTCATCTCCACTCCTTACTATAACTCCAGAGAGTTTTTCAGTATTTCAAGTAACAGAGGAGTATGCAGATTCAGAAGGTGACTGGCCAACAGTTCAGATAGTCATCGAACACAACCCAAGTAGTAGGGATCACTGGGGCCTTTCTGACTGTACTACCGTAACTTCATCTTCCAGTACAGCCCACAAGTGTAAGGAGGGGCCACAGTCGTTCCTTTCCTCACCAAAGATGTGGTAGCTTAACATTCGATTTCATTAGCTGTCTATCTAGGGCTTCTGATCCCCAACCTAAGCTGTGTGTCACCAATGCATGAGAAAAAAAAAATCAACAGCAAAAACAAAGCAAAATAGAACACACACTTTGACTAGTGGATTTTTTTTTCCTCTGTCTGGAAGCTAAATATATCCACTCAAGTACAGACATGTAATTCTTATGCGGATGCTCTACTGTTAGTAGGCATAGAACACATCTGGGCAACCTGTATCACTTGTCAATTAATATACTCTTTAGAATGTAGCAACAAGAAGAAAACGGATTGTTATGCTTTGCAATATTGAAAAGGAAACAAAGACTTTGAATCTCTGAGGCATTTGCTTGACTCTTAGAGTACTAGAATATTCTAGGCTGCTTGCCAAATGAGTGTTTTGTTGAATATAAATAAGCTTATTATCATGCATATGTATAATTGCATTCAATAGAAACGAGGGCTAATAAAGCATTTTATACTAAGCAGAAGAATATTTTAGTAGGAAGAATCATTGTCAGTTTACATATGCCTCATAGAATTTTTCCTAACTTAATACTCCCTAAATTCTGAGAATAGCAGCATTTCCAAAGTCTTTCATTTTACTGTGACTTTTTTTTTCTACTCAGAGCTACAGAAAATGTCTGGAATTTAACATGTGTGACTTTAGAAATCTCTTCTCGTTTATTATGATAAGACATTTAACTTTCTAACCTCAGCTTTTCTGGAATGTATATTAAAACAACATGCATTCCAATAATAAAACACTTTAATATGGAGTAATATTTGATTAATTATCAGCTAATAATAGCAGTAAATAGTACAGTCAATAGAATTTATCTTTTAAAATATCCATTCCATTGCTTCTCGGCCTTTTGGCTAAGATCAAGTGTAAAATATCCATTCCAGGGGTCTGCATTTAAGAGGACTGCTAAAATGAGGGCTTCTTGTTGTTATCCAATACTACTTGACTTCAGTGAAGGGAAAATGTTATCTTACAGAGAATAAGGGTAATGAGTTGTCAGATGTATCAATTCTTGGAGCAGGCATATAAAATTATACTGGAATTTGAACCAGATTTACCTAAAAAAAAAAATTTAATGTATAGAAAGTTTGCCTAATGCCATGTGTCAGGACTTTTCATTTGTCGTTGTCACTTCCGCTTCACTACTCATTCTCCATGTTCTGTTGCTGAAGCTATCTGCCTGACTGGAAAACTGAAGTTGGATATAGATGATGTAGAGGGAGAGAGAGAGAGACAGAGAGAGAGAGAGAGAGAGAGAGAGAGAGAGAGAGAGAGAGAGACAGAGAGACAGAGAGACAGAGAGACAGAGAGACAGAGAGACAGAGAGGGAGACAGAGATAGTGATGGCTTGTAACTCCGAGAATGTAAGTAATGGAAGGCAGCTTTCAAAGCTGATAGAGGAAAGGTACTTTACAATTTGTATTGGCTGGTTTTGTGTGTCAACTTGTCACAAGCTGGAATTATCGCAGAGAAAGGAGCCTCCCTTGAGGAAATCCCTCCGTAAGATCCAGCTATAAGGTGTTTTCTCAATTAGTGATCAAGGGTAGGAGGGCCCATTGTGTGTGGTGCCATCCCTGGGCTGGTAGTCTTAGGTTCTATAAGAAAGCAAGCTGAGCAAGCCAGTAAGCAGCACCCCTCCATGGCCTCTGCATCAGCTTCTGCCTCCAAGTTCTTGCCCTGTGTGAGTTCCTGTCCTGACTTCCTTTGGTGATGAACAGCAATGTGGAAGTGTAAGCTGAGTAAACCCTTCCCTCTCCAACTTGCTTCTTGGTCATGATGTTTTATGCAGGAATAGAAACCCTGACTAAGACACAGTTTAAATGGATAGTCTTAACCTCTGACATGAACTGAACCTGTGTACTAGATTACTTCTTACACACACACACACACACACACACACACACACTAGGGGCTGGAAAGTTAGCTTAGTGGTTAAGGGCAACTGTCACTCTTGAAATGGACTACAGCTTGATTCTCACTGCAAACATGGTAGTTCTAAGCCATTTATAACTCTAGTACTAGGGAATCTAGAACATACTTCTGACTTTCTTGAGCAAGGCACACACCTGGTGACATATATGCAGGCAAAACACTCGTACATATGAAAGAAACAAATAAACCTAATAATTTTTATATAAAAAGGAAAAAATACAATAGACAAGAAGGTTAGACTTTCTAGGAGGTAGGTGGGTGTAGTTTCTCATTCAGGATAAAACAAATAGTGGTATGAACATACATTTATAAATCAACTATTACTGAAGAGAATATATTTTAAAAGTTTCTAGGAAGAAAACTGAGATCCCATTTCTTTTGTTCTTTGTAACTGATTTTTAAAACTTGTATCTTCAGAAATGAGATCGTCACGGACACTTGGCACTCCTGTAAGATCCTATCTTGCCATAGACAGAGAGGGAGGAAAGTTTAAAAATACTTCCCTTTAAAATATTTAAAAATAAGTCCCTTATAACTAATTATTTGTAAAGCTAAATAATAATACCAACTGCCTATCTAAGGTATTTTATGACTTCCTTATGTCCCAGACTTGGCATTTCCATATGAGGCCCATACTATTTGAAAGGACTGCATTAGTGACTCTTTTCAATGCAAAAGAAAATTCATCCAACTATTTGATAACTTAAGCTCCATGCCTTACTTATATCAGCTGAAATAGAGCCTGTCAGAAGCCATCCACCTTCTATGGTTAATTAAAGATGGTGACACTCTCAGGATATACCACAAGCTACTGAAAGGGAAGTGTTTTTAAACCCCCCTCCTTCCCTGGTCTAT
The DNA here is from genome assembly GCF_011762505.2 of Arvicanthis niloticus. NCBI lineage: Eukaryota > Metazoa > Chordata > Mammalia > Rodentia > Muridae > Arvicanthis > Arvicanthis niloticus. Next base: position 25,246,418 of record NC_133435.1, read on the forward strand.
GGTAAGAAAGGCTCTTACAGGAGTACCAAGTAATTAACATCCCCTCCATACTTGTTAAAGGTCAGCACCAGTAAATCAGTTAATAAGCACTTCCTTAAAGTTCAGGACAGGAAACAATAAAGGATGCTATATCCAGATAGAAGCTATGAGGATAACTTAGCTGGGTGGAACGTAATTGCTGAAGATAAATTTAGCCAGGTCACCTTACTCTTATGGAAAAAAAATACTTCTGGGAACCTGGCAACCAAGTAAATAGTTAGGGACTTCCTTCCCATTCATAAGTTCATTCAGCTCTGTTCTGAAATGTTGTTCCAAGACAGATACCTATTAACTCATGAACGCTACTTCTAAAAAGAACTCGGGCAGTTACTTAAGAGCAAAAAGGGAATAAACAAAACAAACAAATAAATACTTGATACTAAAGGGAAGAAAACTTTTCAGAGTCTAAGTATGTGATCAGATCTTGAAATTTAAAACTTCATACAAATAATGTAGCCCCTCTTATTTATTTATTTACTTGTTTGTTTGTTTGTTTGTTTGTTTAGGGAGATGAAGAAATATGCCTGGAGTTGTGATTTTTCCAAGATAAGTCGACCATAATTACCCTAGCTGGTTACCATACTACTTTCTGTAGTGACATTGTTTTATATTTTTCTGTGAATTGTCTTACTATCTCAGCTAAATGCCTTTAAGGAAAACTGCTCAGATGGGTCAATCAGTGCAGCGCAGTAGCAGATTCAGGGGTGGCTGATGCGGACAGTGATGGCACCCGGTGTAAAGGTCCAAATGACATGACAGGCAGGCATGGGGCTTGTTCTCCGGTTTACAACGCATGCATATTCACTCAGAAACACTTCCCCACCACCCATTTTGTGGTTAAAAACCTGGATAACAGAGAGATTCAGCCTATTTTCCACTAGGTGGCAATATATCTTTTTGTAAAATGAAAATACCCATTTGAGGTTTTCCCCTGTTTGGTGGAACCAACTAAAAATTACTATTAAAAAATTAAGATTAAAGAAGTCTTCATACAGATATAGAGGAACCTGGGAATATATGAGGACATATATTTCCAGTATAAAAATTAAAACAATAAACTGTGTTCCACATATGTTCATAATCAGGATTTACATGAACTCCAAAATGATCATATTAAATATTTGATAGCAATTTATTAAGTGAATTAGGGCTATTCTTATTTGTGCTAAAAAAAAGTATTTCTTTTTTTTTGTCCAATTGCTTAATACATTAGCGCTGGAAACAGATTGCAGTACTATTAAATGTATTTGTTATTTCCATGGCTCATTTTAATAATCACTTTGGGGTAAAATCCTATTAAACTCATTATTTTGAACCTTTAGGCTTCTGTTAGTCTATTTGTATTCATTTAGTACTATGTTGTCTCGTAACAAATAAAATAACCACCGTGTTCTCTGAAGTCGGGTGGGTTTAATAAGCTGTTTCACTATGTGCTTGCTAAAGCTGCCTTAAAGCAAATCACAGGTTATGACTTAAAAAACAGTAACATGTTTGCTTTCTCACTGTCCACAGTCTGACAGATGGATCTGATGCATTCACAGTGTATCACAGTGTATCACAGGGTTTGCACGGAGTCTTTCTCTGAGACCTCTCTCCTTGACCCATAGATGGCCCCTTTCTCATCTCTTCTTGTGGGTGCCCCTCTGCCATCCCTCTTCCTAATAAAAACATCTGTCCTGTGAAGTAGGAACTACGCCAGGAACATCATTTAACCTTAATAACCCCAGTAATGGCCTTCTCTAAATATAATCACATTTAAAGTTTTGGGGTATTAGGACCTCAGTGCATACATTTGGGAACAAACAATTTTAAAAAATTTTCAAAGGCTTCTAATAGGAAACCACAGTGGAGAGCTACTGATCTAGATAAATTTCCAAAAGGTGACCAGAGAATAATCATGAACCTTTATTAAAATATAAATCTCAACAGTCTCTAGCCACTTCCATTCTTATTCTGAATTTCCAGGAGTACAACAAAGCCTGGTTATGAAACTTGTAAATAGTTTCTAAAGTCTAGGAAGCAGTGACCTCATTCTTCTTATTTTATAGGTGACAATCCAGGGGCTTAGAAACCTTACTTCACGCAAGGACTCACAGCTAGGAAATGGCATAGCCAGAACGGAATTCGATATTTGATCTTCTGACACATGAGATGATTTTCTTTCTTTCTTTTTCTTTCTTTCTTTCTTTCTTTCTTTCTTTCTTTCTTTCTTTCTTTCTTTCTTTCTTTCCCAGAATTCTGAGTGTTTATGGAAAACTATAGGAACTTTGAGATGATCTTATACTCATGGCCCACTGTCAGAGTGTACCTTCCCTTTTATTAGGGTATCCTGACACGTACTACAGGCTTAGAAAGGCAGAATTTTCCCAGCCACGTTTATAACAAAGGATAAGTTACAGGAACTCAGAGTGTGCTCAAGGGCCATGAGCAGCATCCAATCTGATGGGTGTTTATACATTCTGCACTGCGTTCTACTTCGTATTGCTAAGATCTTTTACCCTGTTTTTTTGAGCCCTATACGGCAGGAGAATACAGCAGTCTTTAGTGCAATGGCTGGTAGGAGGTAGAGAGAGACCTGCTGTCTTGACACCAGTGGCAGAAGCATGAAGGCTTCGACCCACTCTCCTGTCAGAAAGTGGCAGCTCCTATGAAAGTAATTGCTGGCAGAGTCAGAGCCATGGTTGGCTGGTATGCTGGACCTAAGGACAAACTGATAGCTCAAGCGATTTTCAGTGCTTCTGCCATTAACTTTTCAAAATCCTGGGCTAGAGAGAATTCCTGGGAACTTTGTGTCAGATCCTGAAAGGACATACATAAAAAGCTGTGAAACAATTTCCGAAATCCCCATGCATTGATGTCTATAGAGTGAAATGGAAACCACTGAACGGGTGCTGACTCATGAACACTTAAACAGTTTCTTCTGTTTAATTTAAACGTGCTTTTGGGCTGGAGAGATGGCTCAGTAGTTAAGAGCACTGGCTGCTCTTCCAGATGTCCTGAGTTCAATTCCCAGTAACCACATGGTGGCTCATAACCATCTATAATAAGATCTGGTGCCCTCTTCTGGCCTGCAAGCATACGTGCAGGCAAAACATTGTCTACACACTAAGTTTTGGGTTTTTTTGTTTGTTTGTTTGGTTGGTTGGTTGGTTTTGTACTCTTAACAGGGGCTTTCTCACATCCTCACAATCTAAAAAGTATTTTAAAAATTATTTGGGGGGGGGGTGCGGAGAGACAACTCAGTGGTTAAGAGCACTGACTGCTCTTTCAGAGGACCCTGAGTTCAATTCCCAGCAACCACATGGTGGCTCACAACCATCTGTAATGGGATCCAATGCCCTCTTCTGAAGACAGCAACAGTGTACTCACATAAATGAAATAAATAAATAAATCTTTAAAAACTTATTTTCTTTTATTTGTGTAGGTGTATGCACTACTAGTACATGCTTGATGCCCATGTAGGCCAGCAAAAAGTATCCAGATCCCATGGAATTGGAGCTACAGATGGCTTGGAGCAGCAGCCTTGTGGGTGCTGGGAATTAAACCCAGGCACTCTGAACGAACACCCTGTGCTCTTAATACCCGAGCAGTGTCTCCAGTCCCATTCTCGCAAGTTTTATTTACAGAATCTCCTTGGGCTTTAGTGGAAAAGAAAGAGCAAAATGTGGCCGTCAGAAATGCAGACAGGACAGTGCTGAAGAATTAGAAACTTGTATTTACAATACAAAGCGGTGCACATTCCGTCTCAGGGCCAGAGCGGGTTTTCTAAGGTGGCAACTCCGACATCTCTAGCAGTTGTAAGGCTGGTTCTAACCTCTTCTCCAACTTTAGTGAAGGGCAGATACAGCCCCTCTCTAAGGTCAACTGCTGAAAAGAAATGGTTCTGGCTCTTGTGAGAGTCAGTTCCGTCAGGTCTCTGGTCTTGCCTGTAGGCTCTGCATCTTTAAGTTAACAATGACTTAAGAGTAATCTCTTCCTATAGGACATCTGTAAAGTCCTTTGGATTCTGTTTTTGTTTCTTTTCATGAGTAGCTGCTAATTCGTGAGTAGCTGCTAATGCCTATTACCTTCAAAAAGAACATTCTTGGGCTGGTAAAAATGGCTCAAAGGAGTAAAGATGCTTGCAACCAAGCCTCTTTGATTCTCAGTACCCACATGGCACAAGGAAAAGAACTGACTCCTCTGACACACACACACACACACACACACACAAGTATAAATAAATGCACATAATAATTATGATGAGGAGAATTATTAAGAATGTAAATCTCATGGAGATAGCCTTTATTTTCAGTTGTCGCTGTATGGTGTCTATGAGACTGTGATGTCATATCTGCACCCTTACTTGGTTTTCTAGTTGACAGTATCCTGCATCCTTGAGGAGGTTTCTACAAAAAGCACTCAGAAACAGTACACCACTGAGCTTTAGATTTCCCCTCCACCTAGTATTGTGGCCCATGCCTGTCAGCTCAGCCCTTTGGGGGATAAAGCAAGAGTTTTGAGTTCCCAGCCAGCCCAAGTTATGAAGGAAGATTCTGTATCAAAACACTAGCCATAACAATAGTAATAAAACAAGAGGCTTCTTTTGAAATGTAACAAAAGGAATCCCTCCCTTGACCACCTGGAGAGAAGATGGTGGATCAATTTATATAGATGCAGGAAACCCCAACCCTAGATTTGAGTTGTTAAAAGTAAATGCATTCTGAATATTTCAAGGATATAAAAAGTTCATATGTGAGCTGGTGGCAATCATGTAACCTGATGTGACTTGTTTTACCATGCTGGTCTTTCCTAGGTATGGAATTCAAGTTTTGAAAGCTATGTTTTCTAAATTTTAGTCCTGGTTTTAGGTTTTGGCATGTTTGAAGGCTTAATAAGCCAGAGCCTCAAAATCAAGTAACTCTGACTTGAAAGCATTATCACCCTGGGTGGAGAGGCATCTTCACATACCAATGCTTCCTCTTTATTTAGATGTTCCAAATTTAGAAATTAAGTGGAGGGGGGGAAACCATTTTTAAAAAAGTCTAATATACATTGAAACTTTTATCTCAGCTATTAATGGCACTGGTGGGGATTTTAGATGCTACCTCTTGAGAGAAGAAAAGGAAGAAGGGGGATTTTTAAAAGCTAGTGATGTGAGCAATGGAAGATGGGGGGCGGGGGGGGGGGAGGTGGAGATGGAATTCAGTTAGCAGATTAAACCTCCCTGGAGATCAGCTTTCACACACTCAGTATTTATCCCTGCCTGGTCTCTTTTTTAAAGCCAGTAGTTAACTCTCACTCTCCTTGAAAGCATTGAGTGGAAACATAATTGCCCTCCCGGAATGCTACCTTTAATCTTCCTAGAGCAGACTCTGAGGGAGTCATACTCCCTTTATGTTCTTTCCTTTTTGAGCCTAGAGGAGAAGCAAACTAAGACTTTTCTATCTGTGACTTCCATGGATTTCTGGGCTGGGTGTCGCTGTTTGACCACATTTGTCTTTCTGAAAGATCCAGGGGAAAAGTCTTTCCAGAGAGGAAAAATAGATCTTAATTTACTTTATTTGAGAGAAAAGAAATCATCAAGTACTTTTGCAAAAATAAATAAATAAATAAAAATAAAAATAATTAAGACTTCACTAAGGAAAAAAAACCAGAAAAGATTCCTTGAGTTGCACAAGCAATTTCCAATTTTGTAATACTGGCACAGCTGCCCAGAGATGACCTCAGAGAGAAGGTGTAGCTCTGGGCCAATAGTCCAGATTCCAACCCTGGAAACAATCCACACAGAGCCCCACCCCCAGCCCCACCATCACCAACACCCCCTCCACCACCACCACAGAAGTGATTTGTGCACTTCTCTTCTAAAACCTGGGAAATGGGGGAAAGGATGGCATTTAGAGTTGATGGCTGAGCATTTTGGGGACAAGTGGAGAAACAAAGAGCTGACAGTTTCATTTATTTATTTATTTCTGATAACTTTCGTATGTCTATGTCTCTTAGTTTACAAAAGATCTTACTATCTCAATCAAGTATCTGCTCCCCAAAGAACACACAGAAAAGAGAAGATACGATAGGTGTTTTCAAGTCTCCATTTTTAAAAGTAGTTATGATAAACATAGTGTCCTGTAGCTCACAGAGCACCTTTAAATACTGAAAAGCATAGGCTGAAGCCAGGGGTTCCTTTGGATGATATTAACAGGTCCATCAGCTCAGGAGGCATCATGATCCAGCAGGGGGACACTGCTCACACTGAGCACAGCAGACCTTCCCAACTAGGAAAAGGAGCAGTCTACTTTTCCATGTTCTGATCACTCTGTCTATAACAGGATAAATTATAGTTTGAATTCTTTTTATGATCCTTTTTATCTTTAGAACGATGGTGGCTTAACATTTGTAAGTACCTGACTTTAGTCTCTTTGCAGCTAAGGCAGCTAAAACCATATGCAAACGAATAAACTTCAACTTGGCTTGATTTTTCTCACATTCCCTCCTCTCTCCCCACCCCCAGTGGCTCTCTTGCAAGCTTGAGGTACTAGAAGTCTTAAGAATCGTTACACACACGTGGACCTCCAAAGTCATCCAGTGATTGTTTCGCCTATGGTTAAAAATAAGCAAAGACCATTAAAGAAAGTTAAGGCCACAAAAGACTCCTCATCGAGGTATTAGAGTATCTTAATCAGCTAAGAATGATAAATAAAGAGAGAATAAAAGTCTATCCTGGAGGGGGCTCAGCAGCTAAGATCACTGATTGGTCTTCTAGAGTTCCTGAGTTCAATTCCCAGCAACCACATGGTGGCTCACAACCATCTGTAATGGGATCCGATGCCCTTTTCTGGTGTGTCTGAAGACAGCTACAGGGTATTCACTTACATAAAATAAATAAATTAATTTATGAAAAGTCTATCTTCATGAATAGTGATCTTTATTGTATGTGACAGAATAACAAACTTCTACATATATAACTTTAGTTGAATTTCAAGATATCATCACAGGGGCTGGAGAGACGGCTCAGTGGATAAGAGCGATAACTGCTCTTCCAGGGGTCCTGAGTTCAATTCCCAGCAACCACATGATGGCTTACAACCATCAGTAATAGGATCCTATGCCCTCTTCTGGTGTGTCAGAAAACATCTACAGTGTACTTTCATACATAAAATAAATAAAATCTAAAAACAAAAGACATCATTATAGTTAGGAAACATGAGCAGCTGGACGGCGAGTTTTGGAGCATGTCTGATGACTTATGACCACTATTCTTCACATTCTATCCAATTAAATACCCTTTCTGTTCCAGGGTGACAGCCATGCTAACCATGCTGTCACGTGAGAGAATGGACTTCTTAGTTTTCATCTGCTTGGTTAGGTTGTACGGATTAAACTAAGTCAATATAGGAAGAGTATTTAAAATACTTCCTGCCTATTGTGTGCTCAAGTATGCATTAAAATTTATATGCAGTTTATGCATGTGTTTGTACATAGGTGGACATGTGTGCAAACTTACATTCCTGTATACATATAGCTTGGAAGAGGATGTGTGATGTGTGTGTGTGTGTGTGTGTGTGTGTGTGTTGGATAGTCCATCTCTTCCAATCCCAGGGTGAGTAATATGCAGTGTAATCTTCATATGGAACTCCTGGTGCCAGTTACCTGAAGGGCAGAGCTTCCAAGGAGATTGTCCTTATAAAACTGGGAAGGAAAACCTCCACAAAAGCTCAGGAGACCCAGAGACAGAAAGGTCATCCGAGTGAGGGGATGACTTAGGAAAGTGGAGATATTATTGAATATGCTCTATTAATTCCAGAACCTAAGCTTCAGACATCCAGGAAGAAAGAAGGAAAGTCTACCTCCCCCCCCCCCACACACACACCTTAGGCGGAGCAAACCTGGGCAAACTCCGTATGAGAAACAGAATGAGTGGAAGAGCTGGACCCTCCTCCAGTTGAGGTTGTCCAGGGCCTTGAGTTCTCAGAATCAGAAAGCGTGGAGGAGAGGGTAAGAGTACTTCGCCCTTTTCTGGACTTTTCTGGTCTTTGTCTGTTCAACAATTTTCCATTAGAAGTAACGTTCACTGGCAAAACGCCTAAATGACTTAAGCTACCAGGGACAAGTTTAACAGAGAACAGGAAGCCACAGTTCAGAGTTCTGACACAGGACCCATCACTCAATTTTGATACCAGACCACAGCCTGTGTTTGCAACTAGATCCTGCCTGCCTTACAGAGACTGTCACACTCCAGGCTCCCGGAGTACTCGGGCTGCAAACTCAAGGTTGCTAAGACTTGGTAACTTTCCCAGATAAGAATTTCGTTTCGGACGTAACTCTCCAGTGCTGTACATTCCAGCAGATACACGTGCGTCCTTTCATGCCCCCTCCCTGTTCTGCAGGCCTGTGGGTGCATGCTGCACTCCATAAAGACACTCTGTAACATATGGGCTCCTCACTGCGCAAACGCCTGGAGAAGGAGAGCCCAGATGCCCGGTCACTTCCGGGCATTATTCCAGTGACTGGGATACAGCAAATGCCGGGTTGCAACTGGCTGACTTTGTGACCTGCTTTTCTGGCAGGACACTCAAAGCTCCGGCCACCTGCGTGGCCTGGAAGCTTGGGACACCTGGTATGGAGTTTGTGGTACCAGTTTGTCACAGAGCCCCGTGACCTTGTTTCCTCCGCAGCTGCGTGCACGCATTAACACAGCTTCAGCCAATGACCTCAGCTAGGAGAGATTTGGAATTCTAGAAGGTCTCTTCTGGGTTTTAGATCCGGGAAACGATCGATGTGCATCTGACAGTGCCCCGTTACAAGAAAACATTACCGAGTTTGCCTTGGCTAATGGTAAAACTAGCTTTGGGCATGCTTCCCCTACTACTCCCGCCAAAACGGTCTGTGCACAGAATGATCCGCATAGCCAAGCCTGGAACTAAAGTATCTGCCTACCTGGATCGCGTAGGTGATAGCTCCGTCATTGCGAGGCTTTCTGCCTGATGGCATGTGTAAGATAATAACTAAGCCAAAGAGAGTAAAGAAGGGACTAGCATGTCTGCCTGCGACCTTAGGAAACCCCTTTCCTGGAGCAGTATTCGCTAAATTTTTCTCAGACAATTCAATTCTGTCTGAATCCCCACTGGTAATGAAGCTGTCTAAGTAAAAGTTAGAATTCCAAAAGGCTCCGGTAGAGTAGGAAAGTAAATCCAAGTATTTTTTTTCTTAAAGGTAATTTCCAAGTCGGCCTGTGCTTGCCCAGTTTTACTGGATTTTTATTCCAGTAATAGAGTAGTATCCCAAGCATAGAGAGTTTAATCAGACACTGTGATTTAAGCAACACCTAAGGACTGTTTTCGCTTCACACCTAAGTATCTTCCCATGTTCCTGCTATTCAGTTTTCTTCCCAACTAATTTTGGCCCTTTTCTAGAAATCTCTCATTAGGTTCAATTATTTGTTTCACTGGGAAAGGGGGGGGGGTTCCTCTTCAGTGCTAGAGTAATTTGAAGACTTGACTTCACTGGTTTTATAGAAGACATAAATAATCCACAGCACACCTAATGACGTGAGCAATGACAACACCAGCCAACAGTAGCAGTGGTAAAACTGGTAAGTTTTGAACTATTCTTTTCTTTTTTTTTACTTACACTTTGAGCAGATTGAGTGTAAAATCATCAGACTATGTGGGAAAACTGAAAGCAGGCCTCAAAGAATTATCGTACCAAAATAGTATTTGAATGACTCCAAGGTAGACAGCTTTTTCACCAAACGTGGTCATACTCCCTGAATAAATTTGCCACCCCCTACAACTACTCTTTACAGGGTCCCTACTCGAAATGCAAAATGCAACATGCAATTTGCTGTCTGGTGGCCTTAAAACAATGAAGGTTTCAAAACCCTTTAGGGAAAGTTTTTGGGAAGCCTTGAAATGAAGACCTGTGTGGAGTTCCCACTAAAGATCTATCCACAAGCATCTTTCAGACATAAGGGGAAAATCAACAAAAAGGGAGGGGGAGGTTCACTCTTTGGAGAAATAAGTTTGTTCCTGGGAGGAGGGAGAGATTTGTGTGTGTGTGTGTGTGTGTGTGTGGTCTTGGTGGGGGTGAGGTTGTTGCCTAAGAAGGCTCATTGGTCATTTGGTTTTTAGTGTAGAGGCTTCAGTGTACACCAGCCATATACATGATGTTGTCTAAGAACTGAAGACAGTAGCTGAAGATGGCAGCAACTTTTCATAAAGAACCAGTTGGTTCCTCAGTATCCTTGTCTCAGGTTCACTCCCGGGTGTACAGGTGTGGAAACCGAGCCCTTTGAAACACCATCACCAAACCTCGAACTTTCACGTGGCGTTACTTGACAAATTCTCTACAGTGTTCTTAATGGATGACAGAAAGCTGAAAGTTCTGGGATGTAGGACATCCCTTGGATGCAGCATCACTACCAGATCCTAAAGTGGGCATTTTTTTTTTTTTTAAATCTGTTCTTCCAGATGCTGTCCAAAAACTGGTCACTTATGTGGAGATTAATTCTTTTCCTTCTCGAAGAGACATTGTCAGTGTCCTGACAGGTTACCTATATGGTGTTTACTGTGCCTAAGTGATTTGTCCTTGATCATTAAACCCAACACCTTTCAGCTAAAGAATCTTCAAGTGATAATCAACACCCTTAGTGCCAAAACTAGCTTGCAATAAATTCCTGAAGAGGAGACTGTGGTCTCTCCACTTCTTTTCAAGGCATCAGTGAAAATGCATCAACTACCCAAAGTATTATACTGACCTAAAAATGTTTTTGTAAACTTTCCAAATATTTGCTTTGAGGAAAATAGTTGTTTATTGTCAAAGCATCCAACATACCTGGATAAACTATAAAGTTTAATAAATCTTTTAGGGATAAAAGAAACACATAACTATTCAGACTCCATTTCACTGGCACAAAATTACACTTTGTATTAAAAGGAAATACATATTTACATCATTGATGACATTCTTCACTGAAGTCCATAATCACTTCATGATACATGCACTTGCCCCTGGAAACTTAAACGGAATGGTGATCCCCTTTTCATTCATTGTGTTTATTTTTGTAAGAACGCAGCTGTCATCAGGAAATGCAGAACGCATCTTCTCCTCCTCCTCCATTACTTTATATCTAAAATAAACTTTGTCCTTACATATAATTATTACATCTAAACCATAAGTGCTTAATAATTTAAATAGAAACGTATGACAAATGCATCAATATGTTGCAATATATGACATTTTTTTTAAATGTACCTTTGTTTTTGGGAAAGTGAAAATTCGTGCATTCAAAAGAAAACCCCTTCAAACAACCCACCCAATCCAAAATCCACCATCCTGTCTGTGTGTGTGCGCGAGCGCGTGCGTGCCTGCGTCCCGGCGTGCGTGTGTGTGTGTGTGTGTGTGTGTGTGTGTGTGTGTGAAATTAAACATTTGGATGATGAGGCTCCTGGCGAGGGAGGGACCTGTGTGTGCACGTGTTTGGTTGCAGTGTTTGGGGGCATAAGGTAGTGGCGGATGTCCTCGTGTGTCTGCTCCTGCAGGTGGCTTGACTTGTGCGTGCACACGCGTGTAAAGCCGGAGTCTTTTACGCATCAATTATGCGAGGTCATGTGCCTAGACAGGTGGTGACGCTCCCTGAAGGACTCGTTGCAAATGGGGCACTTGAGTTTCTCCTCCCGCCGCCGCTTCACTAGGGGCTCCATGGCATACTCCTTTTTGTGATGAGACCGCATGTGGTACACCAGGTCGGAGGTCATGCGGAAGGAGGCGTTGCATTTGGCGCACCAGTTCTGCGCGGGCAGACACAGCGAGGTGAAGGAGGGCGGCAGCAGGGTGAGCGCCGAGGGCAGTTGCAGCTGCAGGGGCCCCGCGGCCGCCGCCGCAGCAGCAGCCGCCGCGGCCGAGCTCTTGGGCCAGAAGGCGGTGGCGTAGAGGAAGGGGCTCTGCTTGGGCAAGCCACCGCCGCCACCGCTCGCCAGGGGCCCGCAGGCTCCGTTCAGGTCCGCGGCTCCCTGCAGCTTCACAGCCAGCGGATCGGCGGCGGCCGGGTAGAGTCTGGTGGGACCCACGCCGTCTCCCGGGTGACACGGTTCGAGCGCGCCCAGCTTCTGGCCGAGGACCAGCGGAGACAGCTGCGAGAAGGAACGCGCGGGCTGCGAGAAGGCGCTCTTACGCTCGTCCGATGCTGCCGCTTGGCCGCCTCCCGAGGCCCCCGCGGTCCCCGCAGTCCCCGAGCCGCCACCGCTGCCCAGCTGCGACACCGAGGTGAATGCGCTGCCGCGCGCGGGGCTCCCGCCCTCCAGCCGGCCGGGCAGAGCGCCTCCCGGACGCGGGGCCAGCAGCTTCTCGGGGGCCCCTGGCGACTCCGCCACGGGGATGGACGAGCCGTTGCCACCGCCGGCGACACCGCCTCCCGCGTCGGGGTCCTCGGCCGTGCCCCCTGCTCCGTCTGTCGCCGCCGCCGCCGCCGTCGCCTCCTCCTGCAAGCCCACTGTGCGGCCCGCCTTCTTCACCTCCACGAAGGCGCTGCGCTTCGCCTCTCCGGTCTCAGGGCTGGGCGGCGCGAAGAGCCGGCCGTTCTCCTCTAGGCCGAAGTAGCTGCCGGCGGCGCGGTACTGCTGCGGGGTGCACGCCAGCTCCTCCTTGGAGGTCGCCAGCGGCCGCTCGGAGAAGCGCGCACGGCCGCCCGCCAGCCCCGCGCCGCCGCCCTCCGCCGCCGCCTCCTCCGGGAACCGCCTCTTGCCTTTGCATCCGCCGGTGGCAACGCCGTCGGGACTCAGCTCCGCCTCCTGGTGGCCGCTGCCGCCACCGCCGATGCCGGGGGCCGCCGCGCAGCTGCTGCCTCCCCGGGAGTTTTCCAGTTCCCGAGCCAGGTTGTGGAAGTCCGTGGACGGCTTGGCGCTGCCGGCACCCGCGGCACCCGCGGCACCCGGCGGGTTGCTCGCCTCCGGGGACGACGCGGGATAGTGGTGTATGGGGCCGGCTTTGCAGAACTTGGGGCCTGGGATCAACCCCTCCTGTTGCTGCTGCTGTTGCTGCTGCTGCTGCTGCTCTTTACCACCACCGCCGCTGTGGTCCTTGGTGCCCACGCCGCCCCCTTGCTCGCCTTGGGGATTCGCATCAGTGCTGTGAAGTCTCTTGGGGCAGCGGAATCGCAGATGTGCCACATAGGGAAACTCAAACTGGAAACGTTGGCTGCATTCCAAGCATGTGTAAGGAGACGACCCTGCTTAGTGAGAAAACACACACACACACACACACACACACACACACACCCCACATAGTTAGTTAGCATCGCCCCTAGGCCACTTAGCCATCATCCCCATAAGAAAACCATTTTATCTTTCCGGACTGAGTTCCCCCAGAAAAGAGTATACTATTTTACTTGGTACAACTTTCCTTCTTGGTTTGCACATTTATCAAGCCAGACGCTCCCCAACTTTTCCTTCCCCTTCCGTCCCAGTTCCATTCTGAAAAGCACCTCAGAAGATTAGTCCAGCCCAAGAGTACCCAAGAAAAGCACGGTGCGCCCGTGCACCCAGGTTAGTCCCTGCTGGTCTCTGCCCTTCTCCCCAGCTAGCGAAGGACCCACGCATAGGTCGCGAGCCAACCTACCGTTCATTTTGTGAGATCTAGATGGGCAGAGCAAGAGCAGCTCTGTCAGTTCTTTCCCGTACCAAACTAGCAACTCTTCATCTTTGGCAATCCTGCGGAGAGAGCGGTAGAACAGCTGTCCGTTTTTTATATAGGCTTCGAGATTCTGTTCTTCCTTATCTCGGGCTGATTGGACCAGCCGCAGCCACATGAGACCTTCTGAGGAACCATTTGTCGCCGAAGTGTCTACCTACAGTATTTAAGAAAGACAAAAGGGGGGTCCACATGAACGACAGAAACCAGGGATATTTCTTCTGTTTGGTTTTCATTCTTTCCAAACAATTTATCTGAAACCAAGTTTGCAAAAGTTGACCAAAGTCGGACAGCATCCCTGCGTTTGTGGTCAACTGGTATGATAGCCATCCTTTGCAATACTGAGTCAGACTTACAGATTAGCCTCTTAAAATTTCCTTTTCAGTTACCACACGTGACAAAAGTAAGGGGAATTTCGTGTGTTTCAGAAGTAAAGGGCAAGTTCGGGTCTTAGAAATTATTCTATAGCACTCACATCCATCTTTCTAACTGCGGCAATGAAGGACTAGCAGGTTTTCTTCATGAAGAAAGACTAAGAACTCTGGGGGGCAGGAGGACTGGGAGCAACATGGGTATGTAAATAAATAAAATAATTAATAAAGAATAAAAGACTAGGAAGAGGCCTGTTACAAACACAAACGTGGATTTAACGATGCTTTGCTGCCAAAACGATTAACATTTTTATTTAAATACAAACTCTAAACACTAGCCAATGTTAACTAAAGAAAGCAATAATCAGACGATGAGGAGATCTCCCAGGTTACAAAACAAATATACTCAATACTTGTAAAAGTACTCCTAAAAACTATTTAATATCTAAATAGTCTCAGTCCTAGCAAGATCTCCTTAGCATTTTAGGAAATCCTGATCCATGGAACCCAGAACTAGGACACCTATTCAGGCAACCTTGGTATTGTCTTTTTCTTTTGTCCTTTTCTTTTTTCTCAGAAAATCACTTGGTGATTTGAATCTAGTTTTTCTTTTCTAACTTTTGTTGTGTTTGCTCTGCTCTGCCTGCTCAGATAATTACATTGTCTTTGCTCACTACCAACAGGAAATTACCTCAGACACCTCCATCATACTTGCCCGGAGACTCACCCGGAAGATATAAGGTACCGTTCTCTTGTCCGTGGACTTGAGGGCTACGAAGGCTATGCTGTCATACAGGGAAGTGTGGCTCAGAACACAGGGTCCAAATATGGCGTTCTCTGGGATGTCGCAGGTTGTATATACACTGGTAAAAATGTCTGTCAGACATTGTTGGACAGCCTTGGCATCTCCATCCCAGATGCCTCTCTGGATGCCTGAATCCTCCATCACTGGAGACAGATACCCAGGACAAGAAGAGAGTTGTTATTGCCTTTTCTGCTATGAACCTCGGCAGAGCAAGTTTCCGCTACCAGACATATTTTCTTTGCACTTGCCGGCTTTTTTACATAGCTCCTACTTTAAAAATAAAGCAGATCAATCTGGCATGTTTTAAAGATGCCAACTTCAAAGTATTATCCCTTCCTTTTAAATAACTGGAATGGGAAGCATGAGAGCACACTTCCTGCTTGAGAAAAAAGAAATAAAGAGCCTGGGAAGACTGGAGCAGACTGTGTCTATATTACCTTGGGATTTATAGAGTGAAGCGCTGGGCTGAAGGTAGGGCTTTTGTAGGTTGGTTTGTTTGTTTTTAAACCAGCATGTGTAGATTTTCTGACTGTATATACCCCCCCCAAAAAAAAAAACTTTTAATCTTTCGGGGACAGTCCTATCCTATGTACTGAACCCAGTGCCTCAATGCGATTTCTTCTAATGAGGGGAGCAGCCTTAGCTAGCAGGCGGGGACCACGGAGCATGGCGAATGGATTTTGAGTGCAGTGTCAGGGCCACTAATTCTATGTCAGCTAACCTTTCTTTGCAGCCTACAAGAAGGGATGCATGTCTGCTCATTACCATAATCCAACACTGTCCCTCCGAGGCTTTAATTAAAAGCAGCAAGCAGAGGTAATTATTTTTTCTCGACATGCTTATTTATGGATGAGGTTGAATCCCAGTTACCTTGTTATACAAGAGGGTGGATTCAGTAGCCTGTGGCCCATGAAGTGAGCAGGTATAGGGCAGGCTTGAAATGTCCCCTGTCTGAAATACTGTGTGCAATGACTGGTGAATTCTCACTTCCCTGGATACCACCCTGTTTGGGCAAGAAGGGGCAGCCCTGCTTGAATGGTCCTCAGTGGGCCTTCCAGCTGTTTAATCCACAGCAATTTAGAAGTAATGCCCCAGTGGCAGGTTCTCTGTTGAGCTGTTGTACAGGGATGGTTTCCTTCCTCATCTGCTGGACACCCCGTGCAATACTTAGCACTTAAAGCAAACAATAATTTAAGATATTTAAACTAGTTCTTAGTTAGCCATGTCATTTTTTTTTCCCTTGGGGAATCTAACATTTCCTTTAAGTTGGTTTTCCCTAGCAATTTCAGCAGTGACAGTGATTTCTATGTATTTATATACCTTAAGTGGTAAGGGGAGAACCGGTCTTATTCTTTTCTTGTTCGGCTAGCTTCTCATTAAAGAGCAATATTGGTGATGTGTATTTTTTAAAATCAATATCTACTAGCCAATTAGTCTCACAAATGTAAGAAAATGCACTGCCTGTAACTTCAGCCAGCCTCTCTCCTATTCGTTCTCCCGTATACCCCAAATGGCAAGTATATTTTCCAGACAGTGGGAATAAGGAAAATAGCCACAAAATAGAGAGTTTACGATACTACTTTCCGTTTCTGCACTCGTCCGGTCTCCATCTGATTTCCAATTGCAAATCAAACACGTTGCAGTATACAGGTTCTTTTAGCTCCCCTTCAGTATAAGCCCACTCTCTTTCCAGTTGCCTACATTTCAACGTTTTGTACCTTGATGTCTGCCTCGCTTTTGAAAGTATCCTTCACGGAAGCTTTTCATTGTGACAGGAGATCACCCTCCACTTTGGCAACAGCAGGGACTCAGTCATTAAAATGCAGTTCTATTTAACAATACAGCGAAAAGGTCCTGAGGCCTGGCTAATAGCGGTCCGTGCTGCCACGGTGGCCGCCACGACGCAAACCAGCCACAATAAGCAATAGGCAGGATCCCGGGCTTTAATATCTAGCCTTTCACAGTCCTACGCCCATCTCTAGTCCCCGGGTTCTCTTCCTCTGCAGATCCTCCGGGGAAACCCAGAGCCAGCTGAGCTCGCTGAAAACCCGTCGCTACTGCCGGATGCTCTCCCTCCACTCCGGGCTGGCATTGTCTGGCAGCCGCGAGCTCCCCAGTCTCTAGCTTCTTCGGCAAAGTGCTCCCACCCGCTCCTCCCTTTGTATAATCTTATTGGCAGTAGAGTAACATTCAACGATCATTTCCCTCCTATCTTTTAGATAATGAGAAAGAGGGGGGCAATTTTTTCACTCCTTCTACTCAACCTGTCCTCTTCCCATCCCCCTCCCACGTCAATGCAAATAGACTTACCAGAAATAAGGTCAGGACCGAGTCGCCCAAATAAGGCCACCTGGAACCGACGGGGTGCAACCCAGTGTTCTTTTTTGCCTATTACATTAGTGTATCTCCATGTCAAGAGGTGTCGGTGTCAGTCTTGTGGGTTCTGTTCAAAGAGAGAAGAGAGATGCAGATAGATTAGGAGAGAGAGAGAGAGAGAGAGAGAGAGAGAGAGAGAGAGAGAGAGAGAGAGAGAGAGAGAGGAGAGAGGAGAGAGGAGAGAGGAGAGAGAGAGAGAGAGAGAGAGAGAGAGAGAGAGAGAGAGAGAGAGTTGTACAGATGGACCCGATGCAATGACTGACTGGCACGCAGACACACACTTTTTGTTTGCTGCACATAATCTGCCCAATGACGCGTGACAGCCCACGTCCCCTCCCTTTAACTCTTGCTGGTCTGGGAGCTCCCTCCGGCGCCACAAGCCTGGTTTTTCTGGCCTGCCCGCGCCAGGCAGATCCTGAGCTCCTTCCCCAAGTGGCAAAGCCTCCCCCAGAGCATCCTGGCCTGCCTCCTCCTGCAGCTGGGTCCCTCTGGGACTCCTGGGTTGGCAAAATCTGTTTCAGGCTCCGGAAGGAAAGTGCCAGAAGAGCAGAGCGGCTCTTTTTCCTTTTGCTAGGCACTCAGAGGACCTAGGACGAGGAGTTGAGTTGGCTACTTTGCCAGCGCGTGAACTACTTGCATATGTCCCCAGAGTTTGAGTGGTATGCCCCCCCCCCCCAAAGGAAGGGTGGGAAATTGCCCCGCGGGATTCTCTGGCCATAGAGCGGCAGCCGATCTGCGAAGCTAGTGGCTTCGGAGGTGACAAACAGATTTCCATAAAATGCGTTCACGTTACCTAGCAGGGAGTCCCGTGTAAATACGAGCGACAGGGGGTGCGCTTTGGTAGGAATTTGGCTTAGCCTTCTCCCGCCCAATGAGATGGGGTAAGAAGATAAGTCTGGAATGCTGCCAGACCCCTAAAAGGGACTTCGGTGGTTTTTAGGTTCCAGGATAAGGGTCTGTGCCTGGGTATGGGCTAGGAGAGAGTTGCTGGGGAAAGCCTGGGTCACTGGACTCCGGTGTTTAAGCTTTTCATCTTCTGTGCTCTCACTGTACTATATAGTTCCCAACCCCCACCCCACCCCCGTAATGGGAATGGCGGCCGGGATTCTAAGACCTCGGGGTAAAGAAAGGATGGTTCAAAGTTAAAAAAAAAAAAAAAAAAAATTACTGAGAAGGGCTCTCAAGAGCCTTTCATATCCAGCCGCTGATGGAGGGGTGGATGGAATCACAGGAGTGAGGCTGTCTCCGGAGTCTCGTTTGTGCACTAAGCCACTCAGAGGCGCTGCCTTGTCCTTTGGAGCGGCAGCTGATGCTAATGACTTGAGGTCTTTGACAGCTAGAGAGTTTTCTCCTTCTGCGGGGGCCACACAACAATAACGCTATGGGCTTTCGCTATTTTTCTCTGGTAGGCTCTCCATTCCTAAGGAAAGAAAGGCCTTTGAGTGGCAAAGGCAATCCCTCAATTCCGACCCCCTCTCTCCCTGAATTCAATTGAGGTCAGGTTGAGTCCAATTGTATAGTTTACTCGCTAAAGGGCAAGAGGCAGGGCCAGAATTTAAGGAGGAGACAATCTCAGTCCTTGCCTCTCAGGGTGAGCATATGAGGGTTGGGAAAGAACAGCTGACAGTATGATCCTTATGGAGCTGAGTCTTCTGTCTGGAAGCCTGGAGGCCAGCAAGACATCAATGTACCTTGCAAGTACCTGCTGCCAGGAAAAAATGGGCATTGGAGAAATAAAAGGAATTTCCTAGAAGTTAATTTTTTTGGTTTCCTCCTCCTCCCCCTCCTCCTCCTCCTCCTCCTCCTCCTCCTCCTCCTCCTCCTCCTCCTCCTCCTCCTCCTCCTCCTCCTCCTCCTCCTCCTCCTTCTCCTCCTCCTCCTCCTGTCACCTCCTCAAAAAGTTGCCAGTCCTGATCAGATAGAATCCCTGCCTAGAACTAGCTGGGGCTGTAGGCATCAACGATTGGGAGAAAGGTCAAAATTCTCACCTGACTTCCAGGTTGACTGCTGACCATTCAAAGAAAGTTCTGCAGCTCCTCTTCAACCTAAAGTGTCCTTTCTCCCCTGCAAGTTTGTGCAGCTTAAAATATCCAGGCAAAGGTGTTCAGTTAAATGGCAGGCTTCTGATATCTCAGTGCAAAAAGAGTCTGCAGCTGTATTTAGCCACCAGTTTACTCATGGCTCTTGACTCTTCCTCCTCCTGAACCCTCTGCCACCTCCTTTCCACCTCCTCTTGCTCCTCCTCCTCCTCTTCCTCACTCTTCTCTCTCACATACAGCATCCCCATATTGATTCTTGAGAGGATGAATTGGAGAGTTAGAAATGTTGAAAAAGTTGCCTCAAATCTGGAAAATAAACATCTGGGTAGAAAGAATAGAGGTGAGATATTTTAATTGCATTAAGAGAAGGGAGAACAAGATCAGAAGGCCCAGATGTAAACACTAGAAAGGCAATGACAGAAAGTCAGTTGTAGGGCTGGGGTGCCAGGCTCACAACCTAAAATATAAGCAGATGAGTTCTGAGAGAGCTGTGGTGGTGCAGAGGGATTAATGGGAGGCCTGTTGGGGACCTTCGTTTCATTAGTGAGTTGTACAAAGCAGGGCTTTATGTCTGCTTTGGTTATCATTTAGAAAACACAAAGTTTGTTTTTCTCAGAAAACATCATCGGCTCATGTATTTTTAACAATCTTTGTACATCCTGTAGATACCAAACGCTCATTCTGCTCCAGAAGGCAGGCTTCGAGAAAGCTAAATCCTAAATGGAGGGTGTTTTCTTGTGTCTGACTTTTCTCTTTATGTAGCTCTGTTCAAGGACTGGATTCTTGTTTCTAACTGTGTGACATAAGAATGTTTCTTGCATTTCAGATGGGAGTTCATGAGCTTGACTTTCAAGTCTAAATCTAGAGAAAACACAGAATTCACTACCTCAGGAAGAAGAAGGCCTACCTTCCTCAAGTTCTCGGCCACTAAGCAACCCTCCAGGCCAAAGAAGACATATATTGTGACCAACCAATGTTTTATCTCATTGTTTCCACCCTTTAAGTAAATTTTTCTTCCTGATCTTAGGTTAAAGTATCTAAATATTAGATCCCTCATATTTTATGAATCTGAGTTGCTCTTTGGTTTGAAGACCAAATGGCTGACATTACCAAACAAAGAGTATGCTGAAATTCTTACTTCCAGAGGTCTCCAGTATTTTAAGTGGTGCACATTTTATTTGGTCATATAAATACTCAAAATGATAGTCATTACTAGAGTGTGAATCAATTCCATAGATAATTTTCTACTTTTCCAGCAATGTATGGGCTAAGATAGCGACAAGCTATTTTGAAATCAACTGCTGGATTTCGCTGATGCTAAATGAAGACTTGAGACACTTATTCAGTCTCAGACAGCACTATAAAAACACACTTCACACAATAGCTTTACGCAATGACATAGAACACTGGGTTTATGAATGTATTTGGAGCTCTTTCCTTGGGGTTTATTTCCAATTAAATGACTAGAAGTACAATCATAATGAGTAAAAGAGCTACTCTACTCTGCTTTAACAAAGGTTCTTGAAGCTATAGGAACCTCCACCTCCACCCCAGACAAAACAAAATAAAACAAAACAAAATAAAAAAAACCCAAAATATCCCAAACCCATGTCTAGACTATAGCAGTTTTGGAAGAGAAAGCTAAAGAGAAGTTGCTGAAAGATTATTGATGTGGTTCTTTTTATGACCTAAGAGAAGGAATCAAAAAAGGATGAGAAAGGAAATTTGGTTCCTAGTGAATTTTTCCCTCAGACTTCAGAAGCAGGGCCTCACAAAGCTTAACCACTGTAACAGGAGAAAAATAATGACATCTCTGTGAAGAATTCACTTAATGAATTATCACTGTAGTAACACATTATTTTTCTGTGTCTGTCTAGGTTCCTGGTTTATATCTCTTATTTGATTGCCAAAGCAACCTACCAACACAGCCTTGGTGTTCAAAAGAGTTTATCAATAGTGAACTGAAATTATTCTGAGATAATAAGGGAGAATTGTTCTCAGAGATGGGAGGCTATCCACATCTTTTCCCAAGGTCCCACAGGAAGAGGTTGTCAAAGATAGAGAGAGCAAGAAAACTTCCAGGTAGAGTGTGGCACTAATCTTATCCCTTGGAATAAGGAACTTTCTAAGGGAAAGAATTGACTCATGATCTGCACTTAGAATCAGAAACACTTGTCACATACCAAAGCTATTTATAGGGAGATTTTTGATTCCTTATTTCTTTTTTATTTTATTGTGTAGGGGAGGTGAGGGGGTGAGACAGGGTTTCTCTAGAGCCTTGGCTGTCATGGAACTCATTCTGTAGAGCACACTGGTCTCAAACTCAGAGATCCACGTGCCTCTACCTCCTGAGATCTAGTGTTTAAGGCTTCAGTCACCACACCTGTTTTTGTTTTATTTTTCTTTCTAAGATGTATTATTTACTTGATGTATATGAGTGTTTTATCTGCAGGTACACCTGTACACCAGAAGAGGGCATCAGATCACGTTACAGATGGTTGTAAGCCACCATGTGGTTGCTGGGACTTGAACTCAAAACCTCTGGAAGAGCAGCCAATGAACGCTCTTAGTCACTGAGCTGTCTCTCCAGCCCTTTGTTTTTCTTTTATCCTGAGAATAATACTTGGTGGGTTTAAAGAGAGTACGGGTATCCTTCTCTGGTTTGTTAGTTCACTGGGTACTTATTTGTTTTAAAAAAAAAATATGTGCTTCTTAGCCTGGTCTTGGGAAAACCAGAAACCCATGGGATGTACAATTTTATAGCCTGTCAGGAGGGAGTTCATATTCCTGGTTTTTTCCTCATACCTATTTAAAAAAAAAAAAAAAAAAAAAAAAAAAAAAGGATGAAAGAAAAGAAGAGGAAACGGAAAAAAACAAAGAAAGAGGGAAGAAAGACTTTTTTCTTTTCCTTTCTTTTTTTTCCCTTGGCTGTCTTTCCTACTGTTATAACTGCAGACACTGCCAGTGTTGGTGTCATTGTTATTATAATCTGCCTTTCTAAAGCCTGTATCTTCCTCTGAGGGATTCTGAGTTCCAATTACACCTTCCTTGAGGTTCACCCGAGAGCTAGCTAGCTTTTAGAGCACGTGTAATGCATCCCCTGCTCCATCAGCCTTTCCTCAGTTTGAGTGGCAGTGTACTGGCTCAATGGTTTCTCAGTGTGAGCTCTAGAAGGGTCAGCAGGCACACTACTGATCTATAAAATCAAAGCTTCACACTCATGTGTGTGGGGAGGGTGTGTGGACCTTTGGATGTTGCCAGACATTGAACGTCTAGAGATCTGACAAACAATTTGGTTTCTGTCAAGTCTGTAGATTCTTCAACTCTTCCCAGACTCTGATACCCCTGTCCCCCAACAGGCCCATGGGAGTCGAGCAGAACAAAGGAGCATCAGATCATGGCTAACTGTTCAGCCCTCCTCATCAAGCCCAGGCACAGTGGGATCATGGAAAGCTTGGCATTCAAGAGAGACTTTTGATGAGGCTGACTTAAATCTGGAGCATGTCACCAAGTTGAGAGGCTCAATAAGCAACTTCTTCAGAAAGCCAGGAGAAAGACCTTTTCCTGCATTCAATACCTGAGGCCCACCACTCTCAACAATCTGTATCTCTAGAATTTTAAAAGGAGGCACTTACTGGCACACAGGCAGGCTCACTCCCTGGTGTCTAATTCCACCCAACCTTCTGAGCAGATGAGCACTTACCCTTCCCTCTGCCCCTGCAAAAAATCCTGTTGCTGGCAGTGAGCAGCAGAAGTACTTCTTCTCTTGGGGAATGAGTCTAGCCAGACCTCTCACATGCTCAGACCTTTCTAACTAGGAATCTGCTAACGGTGGTAGACTTTCTTGAGACTTTGGGGGATGGGGACTGATATCAATAGTTAACAATGGTGAGATCCACTTTGCTTTGTTTTAGAAGTCCCCCTGAAACCTAACTCACTCCCTTGCTTACGTTGCCAGCACCTTCCATTATTTCAGTGCAGATGAACAACAGGTGTTGTATAAACTAATTTAACATTAGTGGAGGGTGTTTTCTCAAATGTTATGTGGAAAGCCTGGAACTTGCAACAGATTTTCAAAAGTATTTGCAAAGCCACCAGCCAATGTGGCTTTCCAGGTGGATACTTGGAAGAGTAATACCCTTAAAGACTCACATGGAATGTTTGCTGTAAGCCATAGTGACATGATAGGTGTTACAGACCACACTGAAAGAACTTTATGAGGTGGAAGAAACACTAGACAGTAGGGGATGACAGGTATGTTCTTTTGATCATAACAGTTTAACAAGAACACACATTTTAAAGACTGAATGATGTTAAAAATTGCCAAATGGATCTTTTGAAATATCCCTATAAATAAACATAATTGACTATAATGACGATGCTAGAGTGATATTCTAGGCCTCAAATTCATTGTAGGCCAAAACAGTATGGACTTCATTCATGGTGTCTCTCTCTCTCTCTCTCTCTCTCTCTCTCTCTCTCTCTCTCTCTCTCTCTCTCTCTCCCCAGCAGCAGCAGCCCCACCCCCATCCTCCCTGTCTCTGGATAGCTGTAACATTTTTAATTCAATTTAAATTGAAATTCAAATATCAAGGAATACATATAGGGAAATCTTCAATTAAAGGCCAAATTCACCTTATGATCTGCCCATATCAGCCAGGTGTGGTGGTACATTCCTTTAATTCCAGCACTCTGGAGGGAGGCAGAGGCAGGTGGATCTCTGTGAGTTCAAGACCAGTCTGGTCTACAAAGCAAATTCTAGGACGTCAGGACTATTATTCAGAAAAACCCTGTTACTGAAAACAAAAACAAGCAAACAAACAAACAAAAAAAATCTACCCATATTTTGCATCTTCTCTTCCCCGCTTTGGGTTTTGCTTCTCTTCAGCCAGATGTGCTGTGTCTACTGCTGGAGTGTATTATTCCTCTCTTGCCTTTGGAACCTGTTGCTAAGTGGTGTCACCCTGTCCCTAAGGCCTTCCCCTCCCAAGACCCATAACTAAACACACACAGAGATGGTTCTAATGTGTTAGGTACCTACCTGCGCAGCCCCTGGAAGCCTGGCACTGAGAGAAGCCAACAAATCTCAGTGCTGGCTCTTTCTACTCCTGGCTGACTCTTTGTTTCCCTGACATTTTAAGTGTCATCTTTCATTAAATAAAAAATTTAAAAAAACGAACACTTGTTAACCTTTCCTCTGTATGCCTGTGCATTTGCCACAGGGTGTGAAAGCTGCTGAGATCAGCAATCAAAAAGATGACTTTCTGTGTTTTCCGTGTCTATACTGAACTAAGTGCTCCTTGCTGTATGGCATCATCATGTTACACTGTTTTGAGAACACATTTCAAGGGAAATCATATGATAAAGTCTTTGGCCACAGAGAGGCAAAGCAGTAGAGTTAAGAAAGATATAATTTTCAATACAATGTTACTGTGTGGTGTCCATGTCTGAACAGATGCCCCTGGGCATCATACATTCTTAGGTTTACCTGTGGTCCTAGCATACTGCATACAGGTAGAGTTCCCCTGAACCTGTGGAGAAAGACAGTGCAGCCCAACTACAGCAGATTCCATCACCTCCCTAAACTCATTGGGTTGAGAACCGAATCTGAGCTAAGAGTTCTGGAGGCAAGGCAAAAACATGGTTCTTCTGGGTCTGGGAAATGTCTGCTTCTCAGGTGCCCATGTCTTAGCAATAGTGACGGAGCTAAGAGTCTTTCAGAGAAGACCAAATGGGAGGGCACCCAACTGTATTTCCCAGGCTTGTAAGCAGCCAGGGCTCTATAACATTTGCATTAATTCATCAGAATGCAGAGCTGGTGACAGAAAAACATGCCACCCACAGAGAGTGGGGGGGGGGCATCTTTAGAGAAGCGTGTGCTCCAGAGGGACAGGCCAACCGGTTTGTTGTGTGCTCCTGATAAAGAGAGGCTCGGTGACATTTTAAGGGTCTGTCACTTTCCCCAGACTCCCTAACCTTCCGAATGCCTCCTCTCAATGCCTTTTGCTAGGTGCTAGGCGATCCTTGTACAAAGAGGTCTCCAGGGTGAAACCTGCTCTGACAGAAACACTCTTTTCACCAGCATCGCTCCCCACCTGCTTCTGCCCACGACCTAGCCCTGGCAGGTCGCCCAGCTTTTGCGATTGCCCGTGTGTTAGCACTCTCACTAGCTGGGCAGTTTAGTGACCTAGCTCAGCCTCCGTTTTCCTGCAGTTGAACTAGCTGGCAAGAGCTGCCTCGGGAGCGCAATGAGGACTCAGTGAGGGAACCAGGGCAAGCAAGTTTTGGAAAGCCAGTTGCTGGGCAGATGGTAAGGGATTACTTCCAAGAGCCAGGGCTAGTTTCATTTCAGTCTTTGACATCCTGGGGAGGTCTCAATGCCTTCATTAATGAACAAGTCTCCTTAGTTAGGAGCCTAGAGTCCTGACCCAAGAAAAACCAGCACCAAGCATACAGGCAGGCGTACTGACCCAACCAGAGCAGATACACTGGGTTTAGCTCCTGCTTTCGGAGCATGCGTCATGTGTTTCAGCCTCATCTACGAATGGAAGGCAATACCGGAGTCCTTTTATGAAGTTACTGTGAGGGTCGTGTTTGTACTTAGCAAGCGCACAGAAATAGATAGTATAGAGCAAATAAACACTCATACCAGTGATGCCCGTGGTCGCCAATGCTATCCTTGTTTCCCCATTGGGTAAGTCGGAAAGTGTATTATTCACCTATTTTCCAGAGGGCTCAGCGAAGGCTGAGGACTTCTGGGTTTGAGGCACTGGGAGATAGAGTAGGCAAAACCTGTTATGGGTTCTTCCTATCGAAGATACTGGCTGCCTCTCCACCCAATGCCCCTCAAGAGTTTGCAGGAGAGCAGGATAGATGGATAAAAGGAATAGGCATGATTTTCTCCCCTCCTCCATCCCCATTGGGAAGCTTTGCTTCAGGCCTGGGAGGTGTCACGGGTCACTGTGCCATGTTAGATTCAAGAGGAATCGGGATGGGATTGTGGATTGTCAGAGGTAAGATGGCTCAGAAAGATGGGAAACTCGTGGGTGTATTACCGGTTAACTCAAGTCTTAAAGTCAAAACTGAGGCCTGTAACCGGTTGCCACAGCTCACAAGTCCGAAAGCCCCAGCTGGAAAGAAGTGTCTAGTCTCCCCACCCTCCCGTAGCCCTTCTACGGTACAAGCAGCTTCTACAAGCAGCTGAATTTGGAGCAGCAGCCGGAGAGCCCTCAGGCACAGAGCACCGCTAATTTTCCTAGGAATGGTTCACAAGCCACGCCCTAAGCCCCCACACTGGTTGGGCAACTGGGCTAAGCTTTTTCTCGCTCTCAATCTCTCTCTCCCTCCCCCCTCCCCAGTGCTGGTACCCACTGCTAGCCTAGCATCTGCTTCCTCCTATTGTACACACTCTTCGCAGCCAGAATTACTTATGCTTGTCCTAGGCTATGATCTTCAACTATATGGAATCTCCAACCCAGTCCCTGAATCCAGAAACATTTGTGGATTCCCAAACTCCCCCTTTTAAAGAATAACGGAGAAAGAAGCTAAGTGCTCTCTATTTGGGATGCTGACCCGGTATGTTTGAGCTCTGGGTCTTCAGTTAGCTAGCTACATGTCTGAGAGAACTTCTTAACCTTTCTGAACTTCCAATACAGCAAGAGCAGGCTTGTGTTAGGGTCCCAGCTCTGTCACATGCTTGGGTTAGGCAGCTTCTCTGTGTTGTTGTTTCCTGTGAAACAAGAGTAAACTTATGGTGGTAACAAAATTAACGTGTCAGCATAAGAATTAAGTGTGGTAGAACATTTGGCCTAGCACTTAGGAAAAGGCCAGAGGTTAGCTTTCATTTGACATGATACACACACACACACACACACACACACACACACACACACACACACACACACGTCTTAGCTTAATTATCAACTGTTTTCTCCTCTCTAGAATAAAACAAGATGTAAAGGTGCCTGTTGGGATGTGGTGTAGCAGTGTTCTTCAGAGACATAGAAGTACATTTTTGGTAGAAAACTGTGACCTTTTTGGAAGCTGCCCTGGCCTTTTCAGTTTCTAAGGTCAGAATAAAATGTGACTAGCAGGATAAAGGGGCTTTGGAACAAGAAGGAGGATCCACAGTTTCTTAAAATGGAAAAATGGCATTTCCAAGGTTGGGGAAAACAAAGACTATATCTGAAATAGAAAGAAAGCCAGCATTGAGATTGGTTAGCCTGCCTTAATGCCAGGCTTTCAAGGGGCTGTGCATGTTAGGAACAAGTCTGCGTGCCCTCGTGCCCTCGTGAGGGTGACACTGCCTTAGAACAGCTTCTAAAGGCTAAAGGTGGGGCACACTCCAGCAGCAGAGGCAGAATACACCTGACTCAGGAAAAGCAAAACTCAGGAGAGGTAAAGAGAAGGTGAACCATCAGGATATATGTTAAGGTGAGTTTGACCTCTAGTAGAAGGTTGCACTGAGTGTATCCCTCAACAATTGAGCTGAAATTTCAGTCTAAAAATGTTGCACTCACAGATACCCCTTAAACTGCCTTCCAGCTCAAAGCCCTTCCAAGTGGTAAGCACACCTGCCTCTTCGTATTTGTCATTTTCTCTCTCCTTCAGGATCACTGTCCTCCTCTGGCTCTGGTTGTGGGAGCATCCTTCCCCTTTTGTTCCTTATGGATAATAGGATAACCAGCAAATGAAGCCTCACTCAGAAAGACAGAAAGGAAAACGGGGCCTCAAACAGCATTTAAGAGCATGCCCTTCTGCTCGTCACCCCGGGGTGAGACAGGGCTGAAGCAGCACCAGCAACCTGGGGGATTTCATAAACTTCTGGCTCTCAGATCAGGCTCCACGCAGATCCTGACTAAAAAATGCTGTTAGCAGAAAGGCGAATCAAATCAAATCAAACCAATTCCTTAGTGTTTGACCCCAGGGGCAGAGGAGACACTGGTGAGAAGTAGCCACAACTTGGAAAAAAGATTTATTTTTCCTGGCCATAAATCTCATCCCCTTGTTCCTCTGCCCAACCAAGCATGATAAAGTCCTTTTCCATAAACTATTCGGCATTAGAGCCACAAAGCTCCCCCAATCAGGAGCCATCTGCTTCAACCATAACTGCTGCTACCGAACCAGGGAAAGCAGCCGCAGAGAAAGGGCACCGCTGCTAGACTCCTGGACAAATGAGCCTGAATAGCTCTGGTTTTCCTTGTGCATCTGTATCTATAGAGACAGGAGAAGAAAGGCCGCATTATATTGATACAACAATTGTAAAACAAAACACGGAAGAGCCATCTAAAGGGCAATATCGCATGCATCAGGGGTCCCCAGATAAAAGGGGAGCTAACAGATTTATAGAAACCTTTAATTGGTTTTCAATTGAAAGCTAAAGAGGCTGGAGCAAAGCCGTAAAGAGCCGCAAAGTGCTCTCTCGTTTAGCCAGTCTGGAGGCATGAGCGATTTCATGGAAGGAGAAAAGGGGCTTGCCTCCTGGGCCTGGGAGCCACGGGGGTTGATTTTAGATTTTCTCAATCTCCAGGTCAGTTAGGGGAGAGAGGGGGAAAGAGTGCAAAAAACCAATGATAACTTTCTAGCTCCTCGCTGAAGAAATATTTTCAACAGGGGCGATTCTTAAACCCGGGGCCCTCTAGCCAGGCTTCAGAAAGAAAGGGGAAGCCTACCCTCACTAGCTGCTCTCCAAGTACAGACTCAAACTAGAGAAGTGGTCTTTGAGTACTCAGGGCAGGGAGTGGTACTAGCCGATGCATTTGAGGCCTAGCCAGTGCATTTCGAGCCCAGGCGGCCGCCACCTCCCTTCTGCAGCGCCCACCCACACAGCAACCACGGACGTCAGTCCGTCTGTTCTTAAAGTTAATTTATTGGTCCAACCCTCCATTATCATTTTCAGCTTCCTAATTAATCAAAGATAAAAGGCAATGGCGCAAATTACGATTATGAGCGAACTGGAAGACGGTTTTGAATAAAATAGAAGTAGAATATGATTAATTGAACGACATGATAGTGAAATCTCAAGTGCGAGCAACAAGCCCCAGAGGGGCAAACCCTGATTCTCGCAAGCTGACTCGAACAAGGGGACAACGCCTACATGAGGTCACGTGGGTTGAAGCACAGAAGGAAAAGAACTGGGTTCCAACTCCTGCTCCCAACCTAACCCAGAGTTCTGTTCTGCCAACTGCTCCCCACCCCCACCGCAGTGCAGCCGTTCCTGTCCAATCTCTGGGCTTCTGGTTAGGGTTACTCCGTAGTAATGAATCTGCACCCAGTTTCCCGCTTGTCTTCCCTCACTCCTCTTCCCCACTCTCATAACCCTTTACTTTTGCCAAGGTTTTGTGACATCTCAGGAAAGCACGTCGAGTAGGTCAGGAGATCGCAGGGATCAACTGAGCCCCTGTCCTTCGCCGCTTTTTCAGAAGGCAGAGGGAGGGATTAAGGGGCAGACACCGGGCGGGCTCACAGTTTGCACTTGCTGGTCGTTGTGATTAATGTTTCCGAAGGGATTTGCTCTGAGAGCTTATGGAACCTGCTCCAGCCGGAGGGCACTGTGGGCACGCGCTGTGACACTTGGGGATTAGAGGGGACGTCAGATGGGCGCGCAGGGTCTAGGCATCGTGGCCTGTAGTGTCTTTTCTCCATCCCCAACCTCAGCCCCAGCTCCGGTAGAAACAGAGAGGACGGGTCTCCAAGGTTGACTTTCCATCTTAGGGACGTTTTCTTTAAGGGAGGAGCGTCCTGCGTGCTTTGGGAGGAAGGAACTCAGCACCAGACGACTGGACTTCACTTATTCCATCTAGCAATGGGAACCCAGAGCTTCACATTCTGACACCATAACACTCACTCCCTAACCAAATACCCAACTTTTCCCCCCATCATGATCAGAGGAAAACCCCAGCTTCCCAGAACTGGCCCAGAGAGGCGTCACGCAGAGCAACAAGTCTGGGCAGGAAACCCATTGCCCTCCATAGCATCGCCCAGGGGCAGACAAACTCCTCCTGAGTCTCTGTACAGACTCTAAGAATAGGAGAAATTACCAAAATGTAAGGGCGGGGCAGGAGGGGGTGGAGAGTAGAAAGAGAACTAGGCAAGGAGAGGGAAGGAGGGGAGAGAAGAGAGGAGAGGGGAGGGGAGAGGAGGGAGGAAAGGAGATCAGAAAAGAGAAGAGAGAAGAGGAAGGGAAAGGGGAGGAAAAGGGATGGAAGGAGAGAGGAGAGGAGAAAGGGGAGGAAGGGAAAGGGGAGGGAGGCGAGTGGAGAGGAGAGGAGGGGGAAGGAGAGGAGAGAAGAGAGGGGAGATGAGAGGAGTGGAAAGGAAGGGAAGAGAGGGGAGAGAAGAGAAGAGAGGAGAGGGGAGGGGAGGGGAGGGGAGGGCAGGGGAGGGGAGGGGAGGGGAGGAGAGGAGAGGAGAGGAGAGGAGAGGAGAGGAGAGGAGAGGAGAGGAGAGGAGAGGAGAGGAGAGGAGAGGAGAGAAAATGGAAAGCGAGTGAGAACAGAAGAAAAATGGGAAAGTGGGCTATCACGCTCGTCGTGGTCATTACCACTCTCGGACGGAAGGGTGCGTCCTTCCGGTCGAAGCAGCTTTCCTCTGCTCCGGGGCTCGGCGCCCAGACAGCCTGCCTCCTGAGCCGGTTCTAGCTGCTGGGCGCCCTCTCCTGGTCGCTGCGCAGCCGCCGTTGGCTGTCCCACGGGTGGTCCAGCCCTAGCCCCGCCCCAACGCACTGGAGGAGGGGTGGGGGAAAGGAAGGTCAAGGGAGAGTGCGGGTGGTCGCCTGCGGGCAGGCTCCGGCTTGCTTCCCTGTGTACGACCGCTGCTTCCTACCTGCGGAATGCAGGGCGCTCAGTCCGGGCGAGCCGACCTCTGAAGTCCCTCGCTTCGACACCGCGGTCCGGCCGGGATCCCAGCCTAGGCTTTCAGATCAGTACTGGGCTCTTCTGCAGCAGCTGGGAGGGAGGGAGGGAGAGGCTGCCGGCTGCTGCGGGGCGGCGTCTGGGGGACCGCAAGCTGAGCGCAAGGAACCGCCATCTGGAGCCTGGCGGCGGGCGGGGCGCGGGTGACAGGGACTGGACCTGCCTGCGGGACCCTAGGCCAAGGGCAGTGGGAGCAGCGCCTAGTGGCAGTAAAGCCCTGTGGCCTCAGAGTAGTGGTTGTGGGAGGGCGAGAGTGAGGAAGGTGTGAGTCTAGGGAGGGTCTGAGGTCGGCTCTCCCCAGGTAGCCCAGATTCGGGGCATCCCCTGTGAGTAGATGTGGCAGAAGCATAGGGGACAATCTAGCATACCTTGATCTCCTCAGTTCTGCCTCTGGAGTGGAGACCCTCAACCCTGCTGACACATGCAAACAACCGCCATTGCTCAAAAGTGGTCTCTAGTTTCCTGTGCTTCTCACAGAGTTCACCCTACTTCAGGAAACATTCTTACCCCGACACTTAATCCATAACTTGATACACACTTTGGACAAGGTATCTCTTCCCTTGGGAAAAACACTCTTCAGTTTCTTGAGAATGGAGACGAGGGAAGAACCAGGGGGCGGGGTGGGGCGCCGAAGTGTGCTAAGATTATTCATACTCAATTAGCATGGGGTGAGAAGTGTGGGGTCCCCTCCCCTTATTTTATTCCAGATATCCCAGGTGCTTGTGATTCCTTCTATACACTTCTAAGCAGTTTCTCTAGTGATGGCCGCCGAAAGGCCAGAGCAAACTCGGGGAAGTAGAAGAGAGGCTAATTTTGTGTGTGCGCGGGAGGTCAGGGGACATAATCATTCTGCTCAAGTTTCTTCCGTTTCGAGCTGTCTCTTCGACATCCTCAGCTTTATAGTCTTTGGGGCAACATAATAGGAGCTAATTGGGCTTATGGACAGTAGAGGGTAGCCTGCATGAAAAATGAAATAAAAGACAGACAGACCCACTCCTACTCCAAGGCATTAAAAAACACCCCCACCCCCAGCTGTCCCGTGTCCGGCAGAATGGCATTATGTAAAAGACCTGGCATATCACCCAGTGGCACATCTGGTAGGTGTAGATGGCATTCATTAGCACGGAGCTCCCACTCTGTGGCATGCCAAAGCTCTGACAGAGATGCCCGCTGCCAATCATTCATTCGCTGCCAATCCCAAAGCGCGGCCGGGTGGGATGGCTCCCTTCCACGCTGCCATCAGGACCGGAGGAAACAATGTGTTGAGACACGGAAAGATGAAAGCGGAGCTGAGGATGCTAGGCACCCAGCAGATGTATCCCGTGAGGAGATAACCAGGGACAGGGTCGAAAGCATATGCAGGATCGCAGGAGGCAGACTTGGGCAGGGGTGTGCCGCACGCCTGTGGTTGAGCTCTGGAGAGACAGAGGAAGCCCTGAGAAAACCTGGAGGTTGAGGTTGCTTCTCTGAACACACAGAGACCCGCATTCCAACCTTCATTGCAAGACTTCCTCCTCTGTAGTTTGTCTTGTTTCCTTGTCTATCTAGAAGCCCGACTAGGTTGGAGAAGATCAACTTCTCTCTGCCATGGTGGTAGCCTTTGAATATCCTGACAGAGCGCCTTCCTGCTGTGAAATTTACTTCATTGTCAGCCTAGTGCTTTGTATGTGGGAGGGGGTTGGTGGGAATACAGGGTTAACTTTACTGTGGACAATCAAAGGCCTTGCTTCAGTTCCTAGACTTTAGCCAAAGATAGAGCTGAACAAAAGAAGGAAACTATCTAAAACTATCTAAAGGAAAAGGAAAACTAAACACAACTCGGCAAAGATTGTCTCAGACTAGGTGGTTGCTAGGGTCTTCAGTCTCCTGTTTTTCTTTTGCCATGCACATTTTATAAACATTATTTTATCCATTTGATATTTAATACAGTTAATAACAAAAACAGGAGTTTTTTTTTTTTTTAAGAGTGTGACACTCTGTATAAAGTCCAGCCAAACAGCATTCTTATTTTAATTTTATTTTTAATATGTTGGCTCTTGTTCACGATATAGCTAGTATAAATGTGTATTATTATCTACAAAATTGTGCTTTTAAAATATACACTATAAACATTTGGAACATACTAATGCTTCAAATTTACTAGTGATTTATAAGAAATTCAAATTTAATTGGGCAGTATACTGGCTGGTTTTGTGTGTCAACTTGACACGAGCTGGAGTTATCAGAGAAAGGAGCTTCAGTTGAGAAAATGCCTCCATGAGATCCAGCTGTAATTTCTCAATTAGTGATCAAGGGTGGAAGGGCCCATTGTGGGTGGTGCCATCCCTGGGCTGGTGGTGCTGGGATCTATTTGTTTGTTTGTTTGTTTGTTTGTTTTTCGAGACAGGGTTTCTCTGTGTAGTCCTGGCTATCCTGGAACTCACTCTGTAGACCAGGCTGGCCTACGAACTCAGAAATCCGCCTGCCTCTGCCTCCCAAGTGCTGGGATTAAAGGCGTGCGCCACCACCGCGATGCTGGATTCTGTAAGAAAGCAAGCTGAGCAAGCCAGGGGAAGCAAGCCAGTAAGTAACATCTCCCCATGGCCCCTGCATCAGCTCCTGCTTGAGTTCCAGTCCTGACTTCCTTTGGTGATGAACAGCAATGTGGAAGTTTAAGCTGAGTAAACCCTTTCCTCTCCAACTTGCTTCTTGGTCATGATGTTTTGTGCAGGAATACAAACCGTGACTAAGACAGGCAGCTTATTTACTTCTTTGCTGTATAGAAACATTATTTAATAACTCTGTATGTGTTGGCTCATGGCCACTATAATACTGCTGTAACTCCACATGTCAAATTATTATTTTAAAGTTAAGGAAAGGGACGGCCAAAAGAGATGTGGCTGTTTCTTTTCATCCATGAAAGAACTACTTTAAGGTTTCATGACTTGGCTCTGAGTCACATGGCCATAGATACCAGCAAAGGGGTCTGCGGAAACTAGTCTTCAAAGAGAAAGAAAACGGGTAATAAAGGTTTTGACAGTAGGTGGTAGGCTACGAAAAAAACTCTTAAAAATAGAAGGATAAAGAAGAATTCATGTTAGCACCAAGCAATGCTACATTATCACGATTAATAGGTGAGAATACTAAAGAAAAGATCTTGAAAATTAGATTGTTAGATTCATTACATGCATTTTGTTTTGCATGTGATTATTTGCCCACATATATGTATGTGCACCACATACATACTTGGTGCCCTCAGAGGTCAGAAGAGATAGATAGATATTTTCTCACTTTACAAGCTTGGTTGGCCTTGAACTGGAATTACAAATGGTTGTGAACCACCACATAGATAGTGGGAATTGACCCTGGGTTCCCTGCAAGAGCAACTAGTGCTCTTAACTTCAGAGCCATCTCTCCAGTCCAAATAAAAGTTGTTGTTGTTTTTTAAAGATCCTATTGTTTTTAGTATAGCCCTTGAAGGAATAGTATATTATACAGCAAGCCCTAGGACAGTCTGGCCTATAGAGGAGGATTCTGTCTCAAAACAACAACTAAACAAATGAAAAGCCCCCCCCCCCCCCCAAAACAACCAAACAGCAAATAAATAAAAAACTACCAACCTCTCCACAAAACAAAACCAACCTAACAAAAAACCAACAATGCCCCCACTCAACAATAAATCCTAGTCTTTATAACACTGGACTGTAATTGCTAAACTTCTTAGCACTTGGTAGATATTCCACGCCACCCCGAGTCCCCTTCGCCCTCGAAAGAGACACGAGTGGCAGTGTTCGGGTAGTTACCACAGAGAGGCTTTATTCTTGTACCAGTTGAAGTGGAAGACCCCGAACCCGGAAGAGGCACTGCTATATGTACCCTAGAGTGGCTTGTTCACCTCTGATTGGCTGTTCACTCATTACCCCTTATTATACCCTGGGATGGGCAGTGACTTTGGCGCGCTTTTGCCTTTTGCACCTGCACAGTTAGTTGTTTACTTGTGAGAGCACAGGATGCCCACGCCATCTTGTAATGGCAGATGTTATCACCGCTAACCGTGGCTCCTTACAGGTAGAGGCAGAAAGATCATGAGTTCAAGGCCCACCAAGCTTGTGAAGTGAGAAATATCTATCTATCTATCTATCTATCTATCTATCTATCTATCTATCTATCTATCTATGTATCTATGTGTGTATGTATCTATGTAAGTATCTATGTATGTATGTATCTGTGTATCTATCTATCTATCTATCTATCTATCTATCTATCTATCTATCCATCCATCCATCTATCCATCCATCCATCTATCTATGTATCTATCTATGTATCTATCTGTGTATCTATCTATCTGTCTATCTATGTATCTATGTATCTATCTTTCTATGTTTCTATCTATCTATCTATCTATCTATCTATCTATGTATCTATGTATCTATGTATGTATGTATCTATCTATCTATCTATCTATCTATCTATTGTCTATCTATCCATCTATCTACTATCATCAATCATCTATCTATCTATCTATCTATCTATCATTTATCTAATATCTATCATCAATTTATTGACCTGCACATACTCTTTACTTGCATTTAGAATTTTCTTTGTAAATTTAATTAGAGTCAGGGCCAAAAAGTGCAAGAGTACAAACAGGACATGATATCTTACATTGGAATAAGGTTTGTTCTTTCTGAAGCTTATATAGATTTCTAATATGTAATGATATTGAGTGACAGACAGGGACTTTTAAAAAGTGACTAGGTCAAGGGGTGCCATAAGCATGAATGGGTTAACCATGCTTTTGTACATGAGCTTAAATTTAGGAGAGTGAGCTATTTCAAAGCAAGCCAAGTCCCTCTTGCCTCACCTGGTCATCACACCTGGGTTTTCCCCTGGATGCTAGGGATCCGTTTGGTTTCTTTTCCTGTTGTTATGATAAAATATCCTGACAATAACAACTCTGGGAAAAAAGGGTTTAGTTCAGATCACCAGTCAAGGATACAGTCCAGCATGTCAGGGAAGACAAGAAAGCCAGGGGTTGAGGCTTCTGGTTGTGAACCACTCACAATCAGGAAGCAGAGAGTGATTGATGAAGGTTTGTGTTTATCTGGCTTTCTTCTCTTTGTATAGCCCAGGACCCAAGCCAAGGGAATGCTGTTACCTACTTTTAGTGTGGGTCTTTCTACTTTAATGAACCTAATCAACATAATTCTTTTAAAAAATTCACAGGCTAGATGATCCCTTACAAGTATGCTGAGAGGCTTGTCTCTGAGTGATTCCGGATCAGGGCGGCTCTGGCCCTCGTGCTTTTGCAGGAAGCACTTTACTTATTGTAACTTTCCAGACCTCAAGTATTCTAGTTTTTTGTCCCCCTACCACCCCCCATTGTTGAATTCAAGTTTGAAGAATCATTTCTGAGTCAATTGGCTGAAGGGCTTCTACAGCTCTCAAGAAGTCTTGGGAGGCCTTGCAAGCCAAGATCAGGAAGATTGGAAGGCACACCCTTACTGCTTTCCTTTCTTTGGGTACCCCTGGCGCCTCTCATCCTTTTGTAGCTTCCTGTGGTAGGACTGTAAGGCCTCCACGAATGGAGGACCTCACCCAAGCCTCGGGAATTCTCGGCCACCCATTAACTGTAAGACACCAAACTTGATGTAATCAGCAAGAGGCATATTTTAATCAGTATACTGAGGTCAAGACCTGTAGCCCACAAAGGGGCAATGGAGTCCGACCCCAGGGCTTTAGAGACAGAGAAAATTTAAAGCCCAAAACCACAACTCAGCAGAGAAATCACAATCCAGGGGGAGTAAAGGAGGGCTATTGGAGAGCACCTGTGGAAAGTCCCAGCCCATTATTCAGTTAGTGACAGGGTACAAGGAACAGGCTATTCTCTAAGAGCCTATATGTAATCAGCCAAGTTCCTGGTATCCAGGATGTACAGGCACGGTGAGAACTCCCAACTCAAACTCTCCTGGTATCCAGGGTGCACAGGAACGCTAACTTGAACTCTCAGCTCAAACCCTATTCAATTTATCTTATGGTCAGTTTTTAGTTCCTGGTACCCATAGCGCTTGGTCACGCTATCTTGAACTCCCAGCTCTGAACTCTATTCAATCTATCATCTATTTTGTCTTGTGGATAGCTAGTTTCCTAGGACCCAGAACGCAGAACAAGCTGATCTGCACTCTTGACTCCATCTGTGGAAGGTTTAAAAATTTTTAATTCTTTCAGGACCAGGCTTGCTGTATTTGGTTAGTCACTTGATGACTCTTTTTCTTTTTTAAAAATTGGATATGTTTTTAATTTACATTTTAAATGTTATCCCCTTTCCCTGTCCCCTACCCCCACTCCAACTCTTTTACCAGCCAGATTTTAGCAAATAATGACCACTCCTTAACAAATCAGTCGCAGAGCAAGGGAAAGACTTCCATGACTTCCTCTGAATTCCAGGATGCAGAAGCTTCCTCTTCTCAACCTCCTATTCCTAACTTTTCCTCCTGAATCCTCACCAACCCACAGAAAAGAGAGTAAGAATGCAGTGGGGAGAAACACTGTAAACTTACATAAAAATCACAGGTGGTTGGGTCCTCTAGATCTTACCACAAACAAACCTTCTGAAGGTATTGTAAACAGCAAATGTGAGTGAGATAGGTTGGCTTCCGAATAATAAAGTGTAGAGAATTTCACCAGAATGAGTAGAAGTTACCTACAAAACAGCGGGATGTCCTGCTGATTGAGGCCACAGTCTACCAGGACTGGATAGGACTGGATAGGACTGGATAGGACTGGATAGGACTGGATAGGACTGGATAGGACTGGATAGGACTGGATAGGACTGGATAGGTCCTCTGAGCTCAGTGCCAACTGGGAGGACTCCCTTTACCAGCAGGGCTTCTTCTTCTCTGACCTTGTTCGGGAGCATAGACCTTCTGTGTGGTCCCATGTTCTGCCTCTCCTCTGCCTGTGTCTGGATGCCACCAATACACTGGCTCAGGGTGGACAAGGCAACGTCAAAGTCTGTGTAGGGGAGGCCCCAGTCTATATTTTCCTTCCAGGTGCCAGAGCACCACTGCACACCATGTTGGAAGAGGAAAGTTGGAAGAGGAAAGTTGCAGGAGTAGTGAATGCCTGAGGTGGGGAGAAGAGATAAAGGTCTTCTTTGAGAGTCTTAGCATTGCAGCTCTTTTAAGTGAAGGCCTTCTCCTTGGAGATCTCTAATGTAGCAACTCTCTGAGACAGTCTTTGCTCGTTCATACCGTTTTATTGGGGGTGGATGTAAACTCATTCACTTTATTCAGGGTGAACCAGGGATTATATAATTTTGGGGAAGGGCATGAGAATATCTAGGAAGGGGAGGCCATTGGCTGAAGGCTAAGGCTATAAAGATGCCTAATTACCATGGAGAGACATTCCAGGTGTAGTGCTGTGTGGCTGCCTGACCATGGTCACCTCAGTTGGGGGTAGTGGTTATGTGTTCCAGAGCAGGCATTGAGGCATGGAGGGAGCAGCCCACTTCTGCTGGCTCAGAGCATACTTTACTCGTTCTTATGTCCATCTGGTGGCACAGTCCGTGTACCCTACACCTTTACCTGGGGAAGGTGGAGTAATCCTTGGTAGACCTACAAATTCAACTTCCTCTTTTTCCCTTCTTCCCCTCCCCCTCTCCCTGTAAGAACCTGCCCAGCAAGTACTTGGGATTCCTAGAATGCCTCTCTGTGGAAAGGGGGCATTTCCAGTACTTTGAACTCTAGCTAAGGAAACTTTACCCTAAGATAAACCCCTACCCACTCTCCAAGGACCATAAACACCCCTGGTTAACCCTAAATAAAGTGTTTGGGTGCAAGCCCACCCAGAATAAAGGTATGTGCTCAAGCTAAGATCATTTCAGAGATCTGTTTCACTCAAGATCATCAGAGAAGGCCTTGGCCCAAAAGAGCTGCAATACTAAGATCCTTGGAGAAGACCACCCTGACCTCCTCACTCCCAGTTGGACTGGATTCCTGCAGAACTCTACACATTCCAGACTCTCCTTAGTTCTTCCAGCCTGGTGTGCAGTGGCATCTGGATACCCTGCAAGGGAGGAAGCAGAGGACTCAGAAGCATAGCTGGACCCCCAACACATATAACAATGCTCCCAACCCACACACCACACAATATGACAACCATTTTTATGATCAAGAAATGACCATAAAAGCAAAGACCAAACAAGGAAATGTACATTCCAAGGGACCTATGCAAATTCAATACGAAAAGTGAGTTTGCAGTGTTTACTCTAAGACAATCCTGCTCCTGGTCTCTCCCAGGTCTGCAAAAGCAGAAGGAGCAAGACAGAGAGTACTTTATAGACTGGCTGCCCATCTCAGCCACAGGACTTTCATCACAGGATGAGCAGGCAGTGGTCTTTCCTCATACTATCCCCAGCTGCCTGTGGTTAGGACTAAGCTACAGGGGAATGGTGGTGATGATGGTGCGGGGTAGGGGGGACAGGGAAGATGGCTGCCTTCTTCCACCTAAATCTTATTTGTATAATCGAGAGTCTATCTTGAATATGATATATTGAGACTATGGGGCCTTCCTTTGGTCTTTGAAGGGCAGGATTATACACTATGAGGAAAGCTGAGAGGACTTCTGGTCTTTATCATTTCAAATACTTCTACCCCAACCATCCAGCCCTGAAGGCCTAGAGACTGGATGCCACCCAGAGGAACAGTCAACTGTTTCTTTTCTCCACTCCCAGATGCTTAGGAGTTTTGCCTGGGAAGAGAACCAGATCATTTTCAGGCCCAAAGGAAACTCCATTTCCCCAAATGCTGCTGTTAGACAAAAGTGAACATACTCCTCTGGAGCTTGTTTTTGTTTTACTATTTATTTTTTATTAAATTATTTTATTTATTTACATTCCAAATGTTGCCTCCCTTTCTGCTTCTCCCTCCATGAATTAATTCTTCACCCCATCTCCTCTCCCCTTTGCTTCTGAGAGGGTGCTCACCCCACCCACTCCTATGTCACCCCACTAATGTCCCCCTTCCCTGTGGCGTCAAGTTTCTACAGGATGAAAGGTATCCTTTACCACTGAGGCCAGACAAGGCAATCCTGTGCTATATCTGAAGTGGGGGTGTGGGGGTATGGCAGGGGCCAGCCCATGTATGCTCTTTGGTTGGTGGCTTAATCTCTGGGAAGTCTGAGGGGTCTGGTTTGTTGATACTATTATTTTTCTTATGGGGTTATAATCCCCCTCAGCTCCTTCAGTCCTCCCCCATAGGAGTCCCTGACCTCAGTCTGATGGTTGTCTGTAAGTATATGCATCTATCTCAGCTGCTGATAGAGCCTCTCAGAGGACAGTCATGCTAGGCTCCTGTCTGCAAGCACAACATGACATCTGTACTAATGTTGAGGTTTGGTGCCTGCGCATGGAATGGATCTCAAGTTGGGCCAGTCTCTGGATGGCCTTTCCTTTAGTCTCTGTTGCATTATTGTCCTGCATTTCCTTTAGACAGAAATAATTCTGGGTCAAGAATTTTGAAGATGGGTGGGTGGGTGGCCCCATGCCTAAAATGGGGGCCATGTTTGTCTGCTGGAGGTAGTCTCTTTTGGTTCCATCTCCCCACTGTTGGGCATTTCAGCTAAGATCATCCCAATTGGGTCCTGGGAGCCTTACACATCCCTGGTCTCTAAGACATTCTAGAGGTCCCCCTGCCTCCTCCACACTGCTGCATATTTCCATTCATTCTTGTTGCCTTCTGGACTTCTCTCATGTCTCCCCACATACTTTATCCTGTCCCCCTTTTCCCTTTTCCTCCCACACTGGTCCCTCCCTCCCTCTGCCTCTTGTGAATGTTTTGTTCCCCCTTCTAAGAGGGATTTAAGCATCCTCACTTGTGCCTTCCTTCTTGTTTAACTTCTTTGGGTTTGTGTATTATGGGTACTCTGAACTTTTTGGCTAAGATCCACTTATTGGTGAGTACATACTATGTATGTACTTCAGGGTTTGGGTTACCTCAGGATGATATTTTCTAGTTCCATCCATTTGCCTGCAAAATTCATAATGTCCTTGTTTTTAATAGTACTATTTCATTGTGTAAATGAACCACATTTTCTGTATCCCTTCTTCAGTTGAGGGACATCTGGGTTTTTTCCAGCTTCTGGCTATTATAAATAAGGTTTCTATGATCATAGTGGAAGATGTGTCCTTGTGATATGGTAGAGCATCTTTTTGGTATATGCCAAGGAGTGGTATAGGTGAGTCTTCAAGTAGAAATATTTCCAATTTTCTGAGGAACTGTCAGATTGATTTCTAGAGTGGTTGTACCAGTTTGCAATTCTACCAGCAATGGAGGAGTGTTCCTCTTGCTCCACATCCTCACCAACATGTGCTGTCATTTGAGTTTTTGATCTTAGCCACTATGATTGGTATAAGGTATAGGGGGTGGTTGTGATGCTTTGATCAGAAATCTGCATGTGAATGCTGAAGGTCCTGTTCCCCAATTGGTTCTTGATTGATCAATAAAGATGCTAGTGACCAAAGGCTGAGCAGAAGAAGTGGACTTCCGGGCTCCTGCAAGCAGTCTAGGAAAGCCAGGAGGAGGAAAAAAATCTTTCCCCATTCTTCAGAGGGAGAGCCACCAGCCATGTAAGATCTCAGGTGGAGTACCCATTGGCTACATCCCCGAGCAGGCAGGAGATTAGAATCACAATTAAGCTGAGGGCAGATTTAGGGTGCTGAGCAAGGAGAAGGTAATCAGGCAACTAAGTTGAGGGCAGACAGTGAAGGTAAGAGCACTTTAGCTGTAGGGTATAATCCCCCTCAGCTCCTTCAGTCCTCCCCCATAGGAGTCCCTGACCTCAGTCTGATGGTTGTCTGTAAGTATATGCATCTATCTCAGCTGCTGATAGAGCCTCTCAGAGGACAGTCATGCTAGGCTCCTGTCTGCAAGCACAACATGACATCTGTACTAATGTTGAGGTTTGTGCCTGCGCATGGAATGGATCTCAAGTTGGGCCAGTCTCTGGATGGCCTTTCCTTTAGTCTCTGTTGCATTATTGTCCTGCATTTCCTTTAGACAGAAATAATTCTGGGTCAAGAATTTTGAAGATGGGTGGGTGGGTGGCCCCATGCCTAAAATTTTACCAGCCATTTATCTAAGAAGCATATTAAATGTAAACTAATGTGTGTGTCTTTTATCCAAGATCCGAGGAAACCAGGGCAGTGGCTGGTAACACAGTCTGCCTGGAGCTTAAATTGGGTTAGTAGAAACTACATACTACAGTAAGGTGGAATCTCAGGGTTGTTTTGATTTGCATTTGTCTGATGACTAAGGACTTCGAACATTTTTAAGTGCTTCTTGGCCATTTGTGATTCCTCATTTGAGAATTCTGTTTAGCTCTGTACCTCATGTTTAAATTTGGTTATTTGGTTTTCTGAAGTCTAACTTCTTGAGTTTTTTGTATATTTTAAATATTAGCCCTCTGTAGGATGTAGGATTAGTGAAGATCCGTTTCCAATCTGTAGGTTGATATTTTGTTTTATTGACAGTGTCCTTTGCCTTACAGAAGCTTTTCAGTTTCATGAGGTCCCATTTGTCAATTGTTGATCATAGAACCTAAGCCATGGGTGATCTATTCAGGAAATTTCCCCCATATGCCAATGAGTTCAAGACTCTTTTCCACTTTCTTTTCTATTAGATTTAGAGTATCTGGTTTTATGTGAAGTTCTTGATCCACTTGGACTTGAGCTTTAATAGACGGTGATAAATATGGATCAATTTTCATTCTCCTACATGCAGACTGCCAGTTAGACCAGCACCATTTGTTGAAGATGCTTTTTCCCCCCACTGTATGGTTTTGGCTTCTTTGTCAAAGATCAAGTATCCATAGGTATGTGGGTTTATTTCTGAGTCTTCAGTTCAATTTCATTGATTGACATGTCTGTCTCTGTACTAATACTATGCAGTTTTTTTTTTAATCACTATTGCTCTGTAGTAGAGGTCAGGGATGATGATTCCCCAAGAAGCTCTTTTATTGTTGAGAACTGTTTTTGCTATACTGTTATTATTATTATTATTATTATTATTATTATTATTATTATTATATGAAGTTGAAAATTGCTTTTCCCATGTCTATGAAGAACTGAGCTGGAATTTTGATGGGGATTGCATTGAATATGTAAATTGCTTTTGTGTAGAATGGCTATTTTCATGATGTCAATCCTATTGATCTGTGAGCATGGGGGATCTTCCCATCTTCCCTTAGAAACCTGTAAAGCTAGTTCTTTCTACCAAAGAAGCCCTTCCCTTATCATTGGCAGAAGGGTCAAATGTCTATCTATGGGTCCTGTTAGATACCAAAGTTCATGCTAGCCTCCAGGCTCTGTCAGTATTGAAAGTACCTCTTTCACATTTCAGAGTCAGTGCTGACATCCCTGCTCTTCTGGTCTGATATACCCCCTGCCAAACCCCTTCAACATCCTCTAGCCCAGGAGCTTCTGTCTCCTCAGCTTCTCCTTATAACTCTACTATTTCAGCTATGCACTCTCTTGGTCCATTCTTTGTCTTCATTTCTTCACCCCCCTGCACCCCCCCCCCCCCGTCTCTCTGGTCTGCTCCTGCTTCTCTCATGTCCAGGTCAGGTCAGCTAGCCACATTTGGTCTACTTTCTCTCTCTTCTCTGCACTCTTCCAGATGCCTCTGGTTTTTTTTCTCTCTCTCTCATAAGTACAATAAAAACCCCCCTTTTAAACATACCAGAGTGTTGTCACATCATTAATTTACACAGTCATAAGGCAGATTATCACTTCCTTTCTAAGATACTGTCATCTAAAACAAACTGTAGAGTTTTAAATCTAAGAGTAATCTCAAAAACAGTAAATGTTGTTCAGAGAAGTAACTGCTAGAATATTAGAGACTTGAATGATGATACAGACTACGCAGTGGAACACCTAGTTTGCAGAAAAGAATTGGAAAATAACACAGCTTAATGGAGTTAACAAAGATACAAACAGAAAAGAGGGAGTCAATACTTATATCAATACTGACTCCAGAAAATATGCCATCCTAGGAGCCATGGTAGGAACAGATCAATCTAGGAGAAATTTATTTATTTATATATTGTTTTTAAGTTTTAAGATTTTAATTTCTGAATATCTGTATATGTACCTCAACTGTATTTCAGGCTACAAAATGTAAAAATAACACTTACTTAAATATCATTAACGCCT
Organism: Arvicanthis niloticus; assembly: GCF_011762505.2. NCBI lineage: Eukaryota > Metazoa > Chordata > Mammalia > Rodentia > Muridae > Arvicanthis > Arvicanthis niloticus. The sequence continues at coordinate 25,290,814 of NC_133435.1, forward strand.
AAAGTTTAGGTAGTTTTAACAAGTTTTTAATATAAACCATATACATGTAGTACAAATTTCACATTTAAAACAAATTTTTAAGCTCAGAATATTCAAGAAGTGGGAGAGGAGATCCTTGGTCCCATGAAGGCTGAACACCAATCGGGGAGGAATTTGAGGGTGGGGAGGTGGGAGTGGGGAGCAGGTGGGTGCACACCCTCATAGAAGCAGGAGGAGGGGGGATGGGATAAGGGGTTCCTGGGTGGAGGGGGGAATGGGGTAAGGGGATAAAATCTTAAATGTAAATATAATGTAAATAAAATAAAATTAAAAAAACTATTTCCATATCATGGCTATTATGAATAAATAACTAAATAACTAACTAAATAAAAAGAATAAAATGATGTTTCCAAACATTTCATGTTATAAGATGCACATTGATACATCACAGGTGAAGTCACAATGTTTAACTGTTATCTTCAGTCTTGATAAATATACAGCCCAAGAACATGACTAAAACTTATTTATAAAATAAGTGCATAGTTGCAAAGCAATCTTCAAAAGGGCCATAAGCAAAAATATACTGTAAAATACACACCTAAGTATGATCTTTAAATTCAGGGTTGTTCATTACATAAAGGACAGAGATGAGAACTGCCTGGGAGGAGTTTATATATCATGGCTCTTCCAAGAAACAATGTTCCCAGAACTTAGCATGAGTCTAACATCTGGCAGGAGACAGGTAGAGAGAGGGTGAAGAGAAACCTTCAGCATTATGGGCATCTCAGGGCCCATGCAATAGAGTTAGAGCTGAGTGTCCTGGATAGGACAGCATCAGAGGCTGACTGCTCTGTACAAGAAGGATAGAGAGAGAGAAAAGGATGCAGAAGAGACTTAAAGGAAATGACCCACCATTTGCTAAACACATAAACAAAAAAATTGTAAGAAGCCTTGAGTCAGGACAAGTTCCCAGAATTACTTAAACATATTTTCAAAAGTATCCGTTTTGCAACAAAAAAAAAATCGTGAAGCATACAAAGGAAATAGGAAGCATGACGCACACATTGGATGAAACATACACAATAGAAACTTCCTGGGAGAGTGAGCTCAGCAATTACATCGGAGCTGAGATGCTTAGGCCGGAGTTTTAAAGAAAGCATGACCCAATCATTCCTTGTACAAAGTCATTCCTTGTACAAAACCATCCCTTTGTACTTTAGATACAAAGATGCAGATAGATTCAAAGTCAAAGAATGTAAGAGTACCAATCACCAACTAGAAAAACAAGCACAGCTGAGAATTGGGCAAAACAGTTTTGGGAACAAAAGTTATTAGTCACAAAGAGGAGTCTTTCTAATTATAAATAGGTTAATCCTTTAAGAAAGCTATACTCCTTATAAACAAAGATGTATTTATATGTATGCATATATACATATATATGCAAATACATAACAGATACATATATGTAACATATATAACACATACACACATATATAATGTGAGAGTAACAAAAAATACATGATGCAGAAAAGTAGGCAAATGAAAGGAGAACTGGAAAACAGCAACAACAACAACAGCAACAGCAACAGCAACAACAACAACAGCAACAACAATAAAGACTTTGATATTCCAGTCACTTGTAGGTATGTGGCCCATGGATTGTACATACTTCAGGACACTTATGAATTCATCCCACAGAAAATTATAAACTTATTGAAAATATTATATGATAATCTTGGTAACTCCCTTGCAAGATTCTCCAGTGTTAACTTTGTAGACCACACCTTTCATTACAATGTCAAAAGATTGACCAGGAGGTGTAGGTCCATAAGAAAGTGGGAGACTAGAACACTGAGCAGGGAATAGTATTCAACATGTCGGCGACTTCTCGAGCTTTCCTTTCTTTTTATTTAAACGATTTTGAAAAGATTTTATTTGTGTGTATATATCTTCATGAATTTATAAACACCTTTGTGTGCTACTGTGTACCCCTGTACCCACAAAGAGGCCAAAAGACTGTTGGATCCCCTAAAGCAGCTGTAGTTCAAGAATTCTTTGGATGTGCTAGGTAGTTTTGGAGTTTTCTGTTTTGTTTTTGTTGTTTTGTTTAAGTTTTTTTTTTTTTTTTTTTTTTTTTTTTTTTCAACTTGATGCAAGGTAGAGTCATCTAGGAAGAAAGAACCTCTGCTCCCATCAGATTGCTTACAGCAAATGTAGGGGACATTTTTCGACTGATGATAGATGTAAGAGCTCCCAGTCCACTGTGGGTGGTGTCATCCCCTGGGCAGGTTGTCCTGAGTCATATATAAAAGTGGACTGAACAGGGCATGATGAATAACTCCTTCATGCCTTCTGCCTCAGTCCCTGATTGTGTAGGTTTCTGCCCTGATTTCCCTCAGTGATGGACTGTGACTGAGACATGTAAGCCAAATAAAACCTATACTCTGCAAGTTGCTTTTAGTCATGTGTTTTAGCACAGTAATATTAAACAAAGAGAATTGGACACCTAGTTGTTGTGTGGGTGCTGAGATTCCAAACTCCAGTACCTGTGGCTGTATAGCACGTGCTCTTAGCCACTGAGTCATGGCTCCAGTCCAGATACATAATCTGAGTAAACCTTTTGGGGCATTATGATTGACATGGGAGGGCCAGCCCATTGTGGATGGGATACAACAAGGGGAAAGACTCAATAATAAAAGCCAATAACATCATACAAGATGATAATGATGTGAGGTAATAGATAAGCTAACTAGGATGACGTAACCGTTCCACAATGAATATTCACATCAAAACATAATGTGGGATACTGCAAGTGCCTGTAATTTTTTTTTATCATTTATGTTGTGCTGTTCACAAGGACCCAATACCCTTGTTTGATCTCTGCAGTTCCAGGCACACATATCTACCCCTCACAACATACATATACAGGTAATTAACAAGAAATATTAAAAATAATCTGCATTAAATTGCAGACATATATCGCTTTTTAAAAAATAAATGTTTACATGGGATTGGAGTGCAGGTGCCTTGTTCTTAGGTAACTTTGTAGCATTAGGCTTCCTGAAGAGCTGTCCCATGGGCGGTATACACAGGCAATCCTACCACTTTCCATTTTGATCTATTTACTTATTTATTTATTATTTATGTTTGTGGTGCTGGCAACCAAACCCAGGACCTTTGGCATATAAGCCAATGCTTTACCTATGAGCTACATCCCCAGCTCAGTGGTGTGTTCACTGAGAAACCAAAATTATCTAACCCCAGCACTACCCACTTTACTTCTTACATGCTCTTCGTCTCTTATAGCTAGCAATTTTTATTCACTTTATAAATAAATATCTTGTAAAAACATAAAAAACTTTAACAAAGGAAATTATCCACAGTGAAAAGTCCAGAAGAAATGTCTTAACTACTAATATCTATATCTACTGAGCACTCAGAAGTTAATATTCATAATTCCTCACAAAACAAGAGAACAAGTCCCCACTAATTTTCTAAGGTCACTTTTAGCCTGATTCCATGGTGAGAAAAAGATATCAAAAAATAAAAATAAAGAGAGAACTCTAGATTAATGTTGTTCATTAACATAAGTGGGAAGTCTTTAAGAAAATAATTATGAATGACAACCATCATTTAAAAAGAAACACACACCAGGAAAAGGAAACATGTATTATTAATGCGAAGTTTATTTCAGAGACCCAGCCTTGGCTTAATATTTGAAAATCAATTAAATATCAACAGGGTGAAAATAAGTGAAAGAGTCATTTTAACAGATGCATAAGAAGCATTTGACGAAGCCAACACATTTTTTAAATGATTAAAATGTCCACAAACTAGAGATAGAATTCCTCAGTCTGATAAAGAATGCTCATAAGAAGCCACATCATATTTAACGACAAGCGCTGGACGTCTTTCTGCAGAGACCGGGAACAATACAAGTATGTCTGCAGCGCAGCGTGTATTCAGCACTGGGCAGGAAATCCTAGCCACAAAACCGAGGCAAGAAATAGAAAGAAAAGGCACTCAGCTTTAAAAACAAAGAAGCTAAGCAGTATCTGTGGAAAGCATGATATAGAAAAATCCAGGAAAGCCATTAAATCATTATCAGAATGAATAAGTATAATAAAAATAGCACAATAACAATAAATATGTAAGAAGATAATATATGTACTTTCACTAATCAATCTGATAAAATTAATAAGTCCATTAATATTTCACCTACAAATTTTGCTATGCTATGTAGAACATTTAGAGAAATCCAACCCCCCCTCCCAAAAAAAACCCTCCAAATTATACAGAAATATGATAAAGAAAGTCAAATTCACTAGGTAACATTTGCAGAATGGCTATGATAAAAAGAAAGACAATAGCTAACAATAGCGAGGTCATGATAGGGCTTCAAAAACCAAACAGTGCTTACTACTTGATTTAGCACATAAAAATGGTAAAAGAATCCCAAATAAGATGGAGAAACAGAAGTGTGAAAATCACATATGTGGAACAAAGAGAAATAAAAATGACAGCTCAAACTGGAAGTGAAAACGTGATAATTGCATTAAGCGTTTTGTTCTAAACATACCAAAGAATGGGTTCAGGGGAAATGTCACCACAAATCAAATTGATACCATCTAGAAAAACTGTTATTTCAAACATAGTGATAAGAGTAGGTTAATATAGCTACATAAAAATAGTTACAGGAAAATGTAATCATAGATACATACAATGGCTACATCACAGGCAGATGCAGATTTCACAGCTAGAGAAAATATCAGGGGAAAAAGAGTCAGTAACAACCACACGTTGAGTCACAACTCTGAAAACCTACAGGTGTGAGAGGAGAAACAGGTTAATGTAAAAATACAGGAGGAGTCTCAGATATTTCTTTCTCTGTAATGGGAGGAAAGCAGGCATGTGGTTAGCTAATTTTATTGTGACTGTGAGCAAGAGATTAGATAAAGGTGACTCAAGGGAGAAGAAGAAGGAGTTAACCTCTTCCAGAGGGTCCAGTTCATCACTATGAGACCACACCACAGTGCAGCCCGGTTCTCATCATGATGTGCCTGGAAGCAGAAAGACCAGGGATGCTAGGACTCAAATGGCCTCTTTTTCTTCCCTTTTTATTCATTCCACCCAGGCATTCACCCCACAGGTGATATGCACCCATCAGTTAATCTTCCCTGGAAATTCTCTCTCCTACATACTCTGAGGTGTGCATACTAATCTAGATGATATCAAATACGGTCAAGCTACAATGAAAAATTAACTGTCTCAAGTCTAACCCTTCTCAAATGGACATCAAATACTTCACCTTAAATGATAAAATCCCACCCACAGTCTACCAAAAAGCCATAGTTTCATGATGAAACTCATCCAATCCTTGTCTATGAATCTTTAATAACTTAACAGGTTCAATATTGTTCAAAAGTATGAATTTAAAGAACCTTCTGAGTCTTAGGAAAAACTCTCTCTCTCTCTCTCTCTCTCTCTCTCTCTCTCTCTCTCTCTCTCTCTCTGAAAATAGATTCTCCTCTTGTACAGTTTCCATTTATTCATTCCTCACAGCCCCACCTCTATCTCTCCTACACCCCATCCCTGGAGACCTACTCTTGACCCATCTTCCATGAGACAAGACCAGGCCTCCAAGAGACAACAACCAAACATGACAAAACAAAACACAATAAGACAAGGCAAAATCCCTCACACCAAAGCTGAACAGGGCAACCTGATAGGTGAAAAAGAGTCCCAAGAGCAGGCAAGAGTCAGAGTCATGACCACTCCCACAAAAACAGCAAGCCAGTAGCCAAAACATACACAGAGGGCCTGATGCAGATCCATGCAGGCTCCATGCTTGCTCATATGAGCCCTGCTTAGTTGATTCAGTGAGCTGTGCTCTCCTGGTGTCTTCCATCCCCTCTGACTCCTACAGTCTTAGAACTGCCTTAGCAGATAGCTTGCATTCTGCATTTCTAGTTTCCTAGGGTCTCCAGTGTCCTTCAGTCTTCTCATCAGTCTTCACAGTTTCATATCCCTTTCTGTGGCTGTCTATAAGGAATTAGACATATTTACGTACTGATTGGTCTCTAAAAAGTTCATTAATTATCTAGGTACAAGCCTCTGTAAACTCAGACTTATTGTCATCTTGATGTCTGTTGCCTGCTGAGCTCTAACTGAGCCCCTTAGGCTGCAGTAGCTCTGGGTGGCCCTGTGCCAATAGGGCACTCCAGCTGTGTTCTGTGCTCTCAGAGGAACTCTTTCAATAACTTTAAATTTTTACAACTTGAAGCTTGTGACAGGTGGGATTTGGCCAGTTTCCTCTTTGTTCCAGTGCAAAGGTCTTAGATTCTCGTTAATAGTTCTAATGTCATTAGTAACTGAGCTCTCCCCATTCACAATTCTCAGCTTCTCGCTTTCTAGCTGAAGGACTTTGTTGTTGAACTCCATCCATCCTTCTCTTTGTTCCTGTCTGCTGCTGTAAATTTAGTCACAACCAATTAGCAAGATCCATGACACAGCCTCACTGCCGTTATCCTGAAATAGCCTCCACCATTTTAACTCATCTTTCTAATATAAAACCGACCTCCCACAAAATTTCAAGACACTGAGAAAAATACAGAAAATTATCAACCGTGGATAACCTTTAGACCAATTACCGATAGAATCCAGGTTCTCATCTACAACTTCACAAACCTGTAGGTTTTTACTGTCTGCTCTTCTATTGACGTTTCTGGTCACCTGAGTTCCCATCAGGTCGGCTGCTGATGGCATTGGAGAATTTCTCTGGTACACGTCTGCAATTCTTCTAAGTTCCAAAGGCCGAAGAATCACAGGGTCAAAGCTGGAGAGCACCTCACTCCTCTGTTGCCAATTTTCCATTATTCTTACTTTTGTATCTTTGTGACAAAACTATCTGGCAGAAATGATTCCATAAGGAAGGATTGATGGGCTTTGGTTCATGCAGAGAATTTTGAGTCTGTGGCACTTGAGCAAAATACCATGGTGATGGGAGCATGCACCACACAGAACATTTGCTCTTGACAAACAGGAAGTGGAGTGAGTGAGCCAGGAATTCCCCAGGGATATAAATATCCATTGACCTATACATTTATCTATTTCCTCCACCTAAGCCTCAGGTTCTTAAATCGCCAGAACCCACCCCCTCCAAATAGTGACGAGGTCTGGGGATTAGGTATTCAGAAAAACAGGCCAATGGGGTTGTGCACTTCTGATTCAAACCATAGTTTTGTTTTGCTTTATTGTTTTAGACTTGGTCTCATTATGTAGCCTAGGCTAGCCTGGGACTTGCTTTGTAGACAAGGGTGGTTTTGAACTTACAGATATCTACCTGCTTTTATGTCCCAAGTGCTGGTGTATCACTGTGCTCAGGTTTGAGTGTAATGAATATATGTAAAATCAAGTTAAAATGTTTTTCTTGTCAGCTGTCTCCTTAGAGGTCTGCCAGAGTCTGATATATTCAGAGGCGGATGCTCACAGCTAACCACTGATCTGAACAAGGGTTTCCCAATGGAGAAGTTAGAGAGAAGACTGAAGGAGTTGAAAGGGTTGGTGGCCCCAGGAGGAGAGCAACAATATCAACCAACCAGAGCTCCCAGGGTCTAAACCACCAGGCTGGGAGCACTTAGGGAGGGACCCATGACTCCATCTGTATATGTATATGTCAGGCATAGGTGGGAGAGGAGATCCTTGGTCCCGTGGATGCTGAACACCGAGTGGAGGGGGGAATTCAAGGGTGGGGAGGTGTGAGTGGGAGAGTAGGTGGGGGCACATCCTCATAGAAGCATGAGGAGGGGGGATGGGATAGGAGGCTCCTGGGTGATTTGGGGAATGGGGTAAGGGAATAAAATCCGAAATGTAAATATAATATCCAATAAAAAATGTTTTTCTTTACTTTTGGGAAATTTATACATGGATACAATGAAATATGATCACATTTATTTCTGTCTTCTTCCAATTCTTCCCACATCCCCAAAGGGATACTTCTCTCCCAACTTTATGTTGTTTTAAAAAATAAGCTACTGAGTTTAATTAAGTGGTGCCAATACGTGTGTGGGTGTGGGCCATCCACAGGAGCATGGAAGCTTCTCTGACTGAGGTTGAGATCAGCCCAGCTCCATGGGTCTAAGCACAAATGCTTAGAAGCATCCAGAGAGCATGGCCATTTAGCAAATGGTAACGGCAGGCTCCATGCGTCTATAACGTCCCGAGCCATGGCTTTTGACGAGGCTACATTGTCAGGCACGAAATGTCCAACTGTGGAGCATGCCGCAGATCTAATGAGAAGGCAATTAAGTACCCTCCAGCATTGTACCCCAATTACACTGCTGGGCACAATGTTGTCTGGCCTGTCGGTACTGCAACATGTGGAGTCCAGTGCTGGGTAAAAAAAACGATTGACACCTTCTTTCCCCAGCAACATGCACTGCACTTTCCTGCACCATGAAAGCCAGTTAGCAGGGGGAAAGTTGCTTAGTGTAAGATTGACTTCTTTACTCCCCACAACCAAACTGTGTGATTTCTTTAGCAATAGGGTCTTACGGTGTAGTTATGGGTCATAACCAAGGGATCTAGTAATAGCCTATTGCTGTGTAGCCTCCCAGGCGTTACATTGCTAATAACCATGTTTTCTGGGAGTAGAATTTTCAACCTACGTAGGGCAAATCGTGCCCAAACTCTTTCTTTTGAGGTTGTATTCTGAAAATAGACCACTATCCAATGGGTTTCCAAAGAGCCTTTTCATACATCCCTAGTTTTTTAGTTAACCTGCCCACTACCACTTCTTTTCCCATCCCATGTCCTCCATCCCAACACTTGCAACTATAAAAAATTCAACTACATAGTACATTGGTGCTGACCGTGGTCACCATGCTGGATCTGTTTCAGAACTTAGTCCTGCTCTGTCTGTCACTGAAGCGTAAAGCCCACCATCCTCGTCTAGACCTGCTAACCACTGCTCTCTTCTCCACTTCTTAGAGCTCAGTCTCTACATTCCTTGTCTGAGTGACATCAGGCAGGGCTACTCTTGTCTACTTGGTTTACTGAACTTAACAGAATGTTCTACATGGTCGCAAGAGATGAATTTTCTCTTTAAGTCCGAGGATTACCCTATTGTATATATGCTCTCCCACTCCTCTCCTTTCTTTTCTTCATTTTGTTTATTTGATTTTGTGCCTGAGGATAGAACCCAGAGCCCTGTGCACACTACACAAGTACTGTTCCACTGAGCTTCATTGCCTTTTTCCACTTTCAACATTTTTTAATCTATCTATCTATCTATCTATCTATCTATCTATCTATCTACCTATCCATGCACTCTTAGTTGCTTACATACCTTGCTGTTAATGAATAATGCTGCCGTGAACATAAATGTGCAGAGATTTTTTTCACACTGATTTAATTTTATTTGAATATATATTCAGAAAACAAATTGCTGGATCATATGATAAAACTATCTTACATTTTTTTTTTTTTTTGAGAAACCCCTCTATTTGGCTTTCCATATGGTCCCTGCTTATTTATGCTCTGACTAAAAGTACATCAGGGTTCCCCTTACTCTACATCCTTCTCAATGCTTCCCTTCTGCTACCTTCCTGATAAAAGCCATTCTGGGAAATTTGAGATGGCATCTCATTAAAACTATAATCCTATTTCTTGGATAATGGCATTTTAATATATTTTTAACATTTGAATATCTTTTGGGTGTCACCATTCAGGTCTTTCATATACTTTTAGTGGACCTGTTTTTACACTCTTGAGTTGTCTGAGTACCTTATGTATTTGAGACATTAATCCTATATCAGATGTATGATTTGTAAATATTTCCTCCTATTTCATAGGTTATCTCTTCCCTTTGCTGTTTCTTTTGTTACACTTAAGCTTTTTAGTTGGATATAATTCTTTGTATATTTTTGATCTTCTTCCTGTGTTTTTGGGGATATGTCCAACTATTTTGTTGTTGCTGTTGTTGAAATCACTGCTAAGAAACTTTTCTTTTTTTAAAAATAGCAAATTTACATTCTGAAATCTCACATTTGAGTCTTTAGCCAAATTTGAGCTGATTTTTATAAGTGGGGTGAAATAAAAGTTCAATTTCATTCTTTTTTATGTTATCAACATCCATTCTTGGTTTAAAATGCTAACCAGCTAGACTGGGCATTGAATATGTGGTCCCCATTTGGTCGTTCTATTTAGGGAGGCTTAGGAGGCGCGACCTTGCTGGAGGAAGTATGCCACTGAGCTCAGGCTTTGAGGTTACAAAAGAAGCTTCTTACCACCTCCAGTTTGCTTTCTGCTTCCTGTTTGTGGTTTGAGATGAAAACCCCAGCTCTCAGCTTCCAGATCCAGTCACCAAGTCTTCCTGATTTGATGGTGATGAAATCTTATCTCTCTGGAAGCATAAGCTCCAGATAAACCTTTCCTTCTATAAACTGCCTTGGTCTTAGTGTTCTACCACAGCAATAGAGACCCTAGCTAAGACATCAGAGGAATGGGCATATTGTTTATTTATAAAATACTTGTCTTTTATGAAGGAGGCTCTAGGTTTGAGCCCCAGCAGTGATCTATCTATCTATCTATCTATCTATCTATCTATCTATCTATCTATCTATGTATCTATGTATCTATGTATCTATGTATCTCTCTATCTATCTATAAACATATAGATATATATCTAGGGGAACTATAAGTTAAGCAATGTCAAATGTCACAATTCTATACAGTCAATACACAAAAGAATTATATAGAGACAATGTACAAATTGATACTAATTATTCTGGTAAAAATTGAAAAACATTATAAAATGATGAATATCTATCAATCAACTTGACCAGTCAATATGCTGAGATCTCTAAAGAAGTACAAATAATGAAAAGATTTGATTCAAGACATGTATCAGAATAGTCAACACAGCAAACTTGTCAATTGGCCACTAATTAATCTACTGATAAAACATCTGCACAGAGCTCTCAAAAGAAGAAATGAAAATGGCTACTATGTAAAAAGATGTCCAACATTCTCCCAAACAGGGAAGTGCAAATTAAAACCACTTTGAGATTTTTATCTCACTCCAGACAGAATTGCTAAGATTGAGAAAACAAACGACAACAAATACCAGCAAGAATACAGGAAGAGGAATCTTTACTCACTGTTGACAGGAGTGAAAATTGGTACAGCTACTATGGAAATCAGTGTGGAGAAGCCTTTATAAAGCTGAAGGTAGACTTACCATATGACTCCGCTCTTCTCTTGGGTGTATACCCAAAGGACTTCACATCCTACTGCAGAGACACGAGCTTATCCACACTTATTGCTGCTCCATGCACAGTGGCTAGAAAATGCAAACAGCCTAGGTATCCATCAGCGGATGAGTGGACAATGAAAATACTGTAAATGTGTACAGTGGAACTCTATTTTGTTGTGAAGAAAAACGGAATGATAATTGAAGGTAAATGAATGGAATATAGTACACTGAGTGAGGTAACATGTACCCAGAAAAACAAATGCTCTGTGTTCTTTCTCATATGTAGGCCCCATCTCTCAATCTTTAGGTTTGAGTATTTTATTTATAGTAACTGTAGAAGTCAGGAAATTTAAATGTCCCAGTGGGGCTCTCTCTATGTTCCGGTACAACTGCAGGCACTGCCCAGGTCCAGCATGGTTCAGCTGCCTCTGTTTCTTCGGTGGTCCTACCTTCCAGTAGCCCAGTAAATCAAAACTCTAGATGCTTAAAATTGACACACACACACACACACACACACACATATATAATATCTCAATACACAAGATGCCAACACAACTTAGAAAGTTTTTCCAATTTTCTGAATCTTTAGATTTCATATCTACCTATTTACCTGAAACCATGCGGGTCCATGTCCGCTACCCTTTCCCCTTCCTCTCTCCTCTCGTTTCTTCCTGTGTCCCTGTCTCTGCTACCCTTAGCTCCTCCTCCCTTTCCCCTATCCAATCATAGGCCTCCCGCTACAAATAGATTGGAAGGGAAATTTCTGCCACACATATACACATTTGTAATTTTATAAATGCATAAAATACATAAGTGGGAGTTTAAAAAATATTTATTATTTATGTATATGCTCTTGTAAGAGTATATGTGCACCAAGAATATTTTACAGGTGCTCACAGAGGCCGAAAGAAGATCTTGTATCCCCTGGAACTGGAGTTACAGGCTGTTGGGAGCCGCCTGATGTAGGTGGTGAAAATTGAACCTGGGTCCTCAAAATCAGGAAGTGCTCATAATCATGGAGCCATCTCTCCATTCCAAGAGTTCTTTTGGGTAACTGTTGTTGAAACAATTAGAATATGCAAACAGAATAAAACATGGTAGTAAACTTTATATCTTATAATAATATTAACTAAAAAAAATAATAATAATAACAACCCTCCATAGATCTAAATGGGAAGCCTAAACCTATAGCATTTGGAAGAATACCTAGGTGTATGACCTGGAATTAGATATGATATCAAAATGTTGTTAGACATAATATCAAAGTAACAAATCATAAGAATAATAAATTAAATTTAATATCAAATTAGTACAGTTTCTCTTTGTGAAGAACATGATTACTGTGATGAAAATAGCCCAGTTAATGCATGAGTGAATAATTTGAACAGATACTGAGTTCTCAGTGAAGATGAGGATGGCAGTCAAGGATCAAAAGCTTTACTGTGGTTTCATTAACGAAATTCTTAGACTTGCCAGAAAGCACTGGAAGCCCTCAGAGTTGATAAGGCTGCCTGGGATTGGGGACTCACATTCACTGAGCATGGCTTGTGAAGAACCTCAACTATTTTGAGATAGTTTTCAAAATTTTTTAAAGAGCACATTGTTTATACTCCCAGAAGTCCAATGTTTTGGGTTTGTACTTTGGAGGACCGAAACACATTCATAAAATTTGATCTGCTGATGCTTACAAGTGTATTCATAATTGCCTAAACTGATAGTAACTGAAATATCCTCAGTGGGTGAGACATTTGATTCATTTATATAGTAGAATATGGTTTACCAAGAAAATAGGGTTTATTAGAGTGGTATAGATGGATCTAAAAAGCATCAAGCTGAGTGAGACATTCTGAAGAAGTTGCACAGGGCTGCTTTCATTTGTATGATGTTGCTAAAGAGACAAACTCATCGCCCTGGAAAGTGGAGGGATGCTGTGATGAATACCTAAAACACCTGAGAGACCTATTCCATCCTCCTGTTTGTAGAGAGGTGCAAGATATTTAAGAGCTGACCGAGGAAAGGGCATGATCAAGAAATAGCAGGAGCACACACAGACAAGACCAGGCTCAGGACAGAGTTGCATATTACAGGAAGTCCCTCACTCTGTGACACTGCCTAGTGGTTGCAATGTGGCCACCTCAGAAGGGGAGCACGTGTTGAGATGCTCCTTCCTACCATAACAGAGATTCTCCAGCAGACAGTTCTAGAAGCTACCAGCAGCTTAAAATCTTCATGGTTTCAGACCTTCTTTTACCCTCAGCAATGACTTTATCAGTGATGCACATAATTTCATGGGATTATGCAAAGGAGACACTTTTGAGGTAGCTAATGGTCTGCCTCTTTAGGTTCTTTTAAAAACAACTGAATATGTGAATGTCTGAATTTGCTGTTGCCAGGCTTTTTAGTTAATGGAAAAGTAAACAACATGGGAACTAATATAGTGAGGTCGTTTCTGGCTTAATTATATAACAAATTAGGCAATTAGTAGAGGCTGCAAGAAATTTAAATACATAGCAGAGTAGCCTGTTGCTTTAAAGGGACTGAGTGGAAATAACGGCGCTAAGGGACAGTCCAATAAGAACTCAGATTGAAATGGGGGGTGTTGAAAACTGAATGGATTTATACCCTTGGGAATTGTTATGTGGCAGTAGAACACTTGACTGATTTATGTTCTACACTAATGAGGAGAACAGGAAGAGATGTCATTGTCTCCAGGGAGGCATGGAAGGCGTCCTCTGCTTCCCCCTTTCCTTCTCTCATTCCTGTATTGTAGGAAAAACAGAACTTAAGGAACAAATTGTCAATCAAAAAGAAATCAGTACTGGTGGTTTGAGAGACTCTTGCCTATCCAGACGGCAAAGTGTCCTAAGATGAACAAATTCATGATCAGGCAAGTGTTCTCTGGAGAGAAGCCTGAGGTACAGCTAAAAAAGAAAAAATCTTTTACTCAAACAATTAGGTTTGTGACTTAAAGAACCACTCAATGGCCTGGATAGATATCTGGAACAGATATGTGGTGATCCAGAAGAGCTCTGTGAAGAATTCTCTTGTCTAATTTCATACACCCCTGTGACATATGTGTCATATGTGGAAGAACCATGAGAGTCATGATAATATTGTGTCATCATGGATACCAATGGTATGAACTCCAAACTATAAGGACCAAAATGAGAGAATGAAATTGAGCCATCAGAATTACACAGGCAAGGACTGTAAGTGCAGTTTCTGAGAAAGGAGAGGAATAGAGACTCCAATGTGAAGCCTTGCAGGTGGGAAAGGCCTTTGCATGTCACAGTGGGTGTCACAGTCCCAGATGGCAGGAGATAAGAAACAGAATCTTATTCACAGACAAACTCATGGGATTCCTGCCGACTCCTCTCAAACTTACTTAGAAACAGTGATATCTTTATTCTGTTCAATTTCTCTTTTGGAATGGGATTATCTCTTTTGTCTACATCTAATGTCTTTATCTCTTTCACTATTGAAATTAGAAAAAATATGTTTATCTTCTTAGTTACTGTGTCTACCTAAGGGGAACAATTTTGTCTTAGAACAGATCATACCTAGAGTCTAAACATACCTAGCCCACATTATAAACTTAAGTAGTTTTTCAACTGACAATATTTGTTTAAAACTTTGTACCTGGAAATTGGTATTTGTAATGGCTTAAGACTTGGAAGCTGCTACAGTGTTAGGAATACAATTTTACAAATGTGGCAGATGAGACTGGGTGGACAGCAGAGGGTGGACTAAAGCAAGCTGAACAGGGTCAAAAGATATGGTACATCCTAGTTCCCAGAAATAGAAGCCATATAATGACTTTATTTGGAAAAAGTGTCTTGGCTGACACAATTAAGCATCTCAGATGATCTTGACATGAAATGCATGAGTTGCCAAAGCCAACAAGACATGTCCTTAAAAAGGCACAGGAGAATGGCACATACAAAGAAGAGAAGAACTTCACTGAAAGATGAAGGTATAAACTGGATCCCCACAGCAAGGCGGGATGCTCTTCTGGAACTTTTAGGGAGATCTTTGTGTGGTGGGGTTCAGAGTATGATATAGTCCTAGATGCTGTTGCTTTAAGCTCTAAAGTACAGGATCATTTGCTAGGGCGGCTCTCAAAAGCAAACATGTCTTTCTTGTTATAGATGTTGCATTCCAAAAGATAGGCTCACACTAGCACATGCTACAGTTGGGTTTCTTGTATAGACTTGACAGCTTGAGATCTCTGATTTTGAAATGACTGAAGTGTAGAAAATACAGCTCCAAGTTTATCAAAGCTCCGTAACTCCCAGGAGTAAGCTTTTAGGAAAAACTTAAGGTTTATCAAACACAATTTTGCACCATACTGGACAGTTCCTCTGCAAACATGTCTTGTTATGAACCTCTTTCCAGTCTGTAGTGAGCGTACTTCTACACTGTAACACAGGTATGGTATACAGAGGACACGGGGAGAAGAGAGCAACCTTTCTGACTGGCTTTCTTACCTGTGGTATTGGAAAGCACTTATGTCTTGTTTGTGTAGTTGTTTCTACAAGACAGAATGTGAATGAGATTTGAAAGCTCTAAAGTATTATACCATGATATAATGCCTAAGATTAATGACTTTGTTAAGTGATTTAAAGCTAAAATATTACAACATATATGCTTTACATAAATGTATTTTTTCCCATTCCATTATTCCACGCTCCTTCAGATTTTTGCATTTGACCACAGAGTCAATGACTCTAATACCTTGTCATGTTCCACAATTTTGAATTACATGGTCATTTTAGTCATAAAGTGCATTTAGGCTGGGCAGTTCCTGTCAGAATTTTGAAGTTATTAAAGGGAGTAAACTACAGTTGGAATGTTGTGAATATGTAGTCCCCCCTCCCCCACTTCAGCAATTAAAACATTCCTGTTACATACCAGATCTATCCAGATATTTTGGTATTTTTCATATTGGTAAAAGATTGGCCTGGAATTTTTGTTTTCTTGTTTTGATAAAGCAAAATATTCAATCACGTTGATTTTGTTTTAAAACCTCCCAGTCTAAACAACAAACAACAACAACAATAACAACCAAAATACCTACATTGTACTAAAAAGTCTCTGTTAAAAACCCGAATAAATATTGGAAAAGTAACTCCTGATATTTAAATTGTTCTGCTTTAACCTGAATTTAGATGTGCCAACTGTAATCCTCTTACTAATTAACTTCAATCAAATGGAGATTTGATTTTAGCAAGAAACGTCAGACAGAATAAGGTAGGAAAAATATGTTACCCCTCAATCTTCCCGCTGTAGCTCTTAGCTTCAAACACAATGGAACGAAAAGCTATGTAAATTTCTTCATGCAAAACAATTACTTCCCATATCTGACTCATTACCATATAGTCATGTTAGCTCATGATACATTCATTTCCTTTATTTGCTTTCTCTGAAGGCATTTTTTTTCCACGTTCGTGTTTACTGCTTGTCCAATATTTTGGTTTTTTTTTTTCTGACTATTCTTTGTTCAAACTGCAAAAATCTGAAATAAAAATATAATATAGAAGTATAGGCATCAGCTAGCATTTTCTATGGCATATGGTCCTTCAGATGCCATATGTACCAGTGTTTAGTGATTCTGGCAAAGAGGCGTAGACTGGTGAGATCCAACTGCCAGGATTGCTGAAAACAAATATGTAAATGCTGCAGGGCTTTTGTTATTCATAACATACCTCTAGCATAGCACATACAATATGCTGTTCATTCTGCAACGACTGTAAGTTAGAAACCACATTTTCCTTCCGCACTTTCTCAAAGGCCTATCCAAGTTTGTGCGAGCTGCCCTCTCTCACCTTGAGCCCCACCGCTGTTCTCTGTGTTTCAGGAAGTTCATGCTAATGGGTGAGGATGTTGGATGAGGGGACCGGGCACATCCGCTATCTATTCTCAAGGGTGCTTATTTATTTTTCAAATTAAACTCCATGCTCTTCTGGAGGCCTCTTCTGTGAAACAAAGAAAATGCACTGGGCACGTTCTCTAGACAACACACAGTCTAGAGGCACAAGCAGATCCCGCTAGGACGTACCAAAGAAGACAGGGTTTCTGTCCTGTGAGGATAGGGTCTCCCTAGTACTGACATTCTGCAGGTTACAGTGTCTGAGAAGAGGTCTGTGGCTATAATTACTGCAAAATGGGAAATAGCGGTCGTTTTAATCGCTTTCCTGCTATGAATATTCAAGCCAAAGTATAAAAATCGCAGTGTTGGGGCAAATCACAGTTTGGGGAGTAAAAGCTAACTTTGGTTGGCTTCAATTTCTCTGCTCCTTTGGACGTCGCTGAAGGTGAGTAGCCCTCAGCTTTCCGCTTGTGTTTTGCAGACAGACAATCCGCACAAACTGGAGAGGACAGCAGGAGTCCTCAGAGGTCATTATTTCCCACTTGTCGTAACACAAGCTGTTTAACCTCTTTGAGCTTGTTTCCATATGTATGATGAGGATAATATCTTCCCCGGGGATATTACTGTGAGGATAATATGCTATAATCGTCGTGAAAGTGCACTTATCTGGCATTATTGTTATTAAAAAGAAAGCATCTGTAGACATCCTGATGATCTAAAGACCTAAGGAGGCTTGCACTCTTTATCTCTGAGTGTTTTCTCTATACCCCAAAACCTCTAAGGAATATTGGAAAATTGTGAGGGGCTAGTGAGCCAGAGAGGGAGCAAATGGACTTAAAGGAAACTGCCATTTTTATAACTCTAAAATTATCTAATATAGGGAAGTCTGTTGGACTTTCCCTAGCTGTATTGATAGCTTTCATTCCCCCCCACTCCTCCTCTCCTTCCCTCTCTTCCTCCTCTCCTTTCTCCCTCTCTCCCTCCCTTCTTCTTCCCTCCCTCCCTTCCTTCTTTTTCCCTCCCTCTCTCTCCTTTTCTTCTTTCTTCCCTCCCTCCCTCCCTCCCTCCCTCTTTCCCTCCTTCCCTCCTTTCCTCCCTCCTTCCCTCCTTCCCTCCCTCCCTCCCTCCTTCCTTTCCTTCTTCCTTCCCTCTCTTTCTTCTTTCCTCCCTCCTTTCTTCTTTCCTCCCTCTCTTACTTCCTCTCTCCTCCCTCCCTCCTTCCCTCCTTCCCTCCCTCCCTCCCTCCTTCCTTTCCTTCTTCCTTCCCTCTCTTTCTTCTTTCCTCCCTCCTTTCTTCTTTCCTCCCTCTCTTACTTCCTCTCTCCTCCCTCCCTTCTTCTTTCCTTCCCTTCTCTTCCCCCCTCTCTCTTTTTCCATCCCTCCCTGCTTTCTGTCTTCCAATTTACTGCAGTTAATGAAGAACTAGAACACGAACAGGATTTCATTTTTGTTCTGTTCATCATCTTTCCTTTTAAAAATCAACCACAGTGATTAAATTTAATTTTCACTGTGAGCTTGAAATATTTGTCCAATGTGAACTTCTTAGGTATTCATTTTGTGCTAGGCCTATCGAACTACTTACTACATATCATTACATCTAATCATTTTCTATGGCCGCAGGCATGGTTATTTAAGAGCAGCTGAGAGAGGAGTGAGAACCTGACCAGGAAGGTATTTCCAGAGTTTGTTTGAGATCCAAGGTGTGATCTTGAACAGATAATAAGAGCATCTAGGACAAACAATATATACAGTACATTAATTACTTTTCTTGTTATTTACAAATCACAAGTAATGGTTTGTTTTACAGTTAGAAGATGCAGTCCATCTCTGTGGGGAAGGAATGGTACTCTGGGCATCTCCAACTATGGCAGCTGGAGTTGTAACACAGCTGGCCAGAAAGTAGAGAGAGGTAAACTCCACACATCTTCCCTTTTATCAGCTCTGGGTCCCAGACACTGAAAGGGTGTCACCCACATTTGAGGTGAATCTTCTCATCTCAGTTAAATTCTTCTGGAAATGCATTTATAGCACACTCTAATGTTTGTCTCCTAGGTGATTACAAATCTCCTAGGGCTGGAAATCAAGAGAGCCATCACACTTAAGAAAAAGTTTTATCTTCCAAAGAGGAAGATAAAAAATTAAAGTGCTCTGGTATAAGGTAATAGGACTTTCACTAAAACTGCTATTAAAATTTCCAAGTACGGGTTTCTGCAGTTGAAGGATAAGTCTTTTCTCTGTTTGCTTCTTTCTTTCTTTCTTTCTTTCTTTCTTTCTCTCTCTCTCTCTCTCTCTCTCTTTCTTTCTGTTCTGTTTTATAAGACAGTGTTTCTCGGTGTAACCCTGGCTGTCCTGGACCTTGGCCTCCAAATCTCAGAGATCCACATTTTAAATAGAGTAAAACTTGTCTTGGATGTCAAACAAGACAAAAGGAATTTGTGGACAAGTTTCACAACAGGTAAAACAGAGGCAAAGACTTTCTTAAAAAAATAGTGTCTGTAAGAACACTTGCTTAGCTTCCAAATACAGTAGAACAGAGAAACCTGCAGAGATGGTTAAGAAGGATAAATCCTGACTGTGGACTCCAGTAACTGAGAAATGAAGCTAATTCAGGGACATCTTTAAATATTTTAAACAGACGTCTCACTGACGGGTTATCAGACTAACAGTGCAGAAAGTTACTATCCTGACTTTACCATTGACCTGGATGTCCTGGATGATCTGATCTATCAAAGAAGTGTGTCAGTCACAAGGAAGAAAATTAACACCAGTGACAAGAGCTTTTGAAATAATTTGCCTCTTAGATCAGAAGGAGCCAGCGCCATTCAGAGGAGATCAGGCCTGTTCAGGTGGTGTGGCCATGCATGAGCCAATGTAATTCACATTTTGCCCATTCAGAGTGAATGGCCTCATTCACCATCAGTGACACTTTGTAACGTAGAGGCAGACAGGTCACTGTACCTATTTCTTATGTAAAGAATAGAGACTTCAGGAGAAGTACAAAGTAATTCCATGAATGATGATGGAACACAGTTTGATTCAGACAGGGCAGAGAAAAGTACTTCAGAATAAAAGGGCTCTGAGAACAATGAAGGCATCAAGGCAGTCACATTGATTAAATGGATCAATGGATTGATTCATCTATTAAAACCCAGAACCAATTTCTATGAGTGTTAAGGACAAAATAGAAATATCCTACAGTTTCAATTTTCAGGAACTTCCAGTCTAATAAAGGAGGAAAGGACATATTAAAAGATCATGCAAAGACTTCTTCATGGTGTGAGGAAAAGGGATTCCAGAAGATTTCACAGGGAATTATCTAAGTTTGGTTGTCAGAGTTGTTATTGTGGAAAAGAAGGAAAAACGTAAGTAGGGGAAAGAGCATTAGGACATGTAAATGGCATGAAAGCACACACAGGCAAGACAGAGCACAAAACATGTGATTACACAAGGAAAAAGAATGGGTCCCAGCAAAAATAAACTTCAGAAACAGAGATTTTGGAATTGAGACTCAAAATCACTGAATTTTATATCAAAAATGAAGAACAAGAAAGCCACTGATGTTTGAATTCTTGTGCTGAACCAAGATGCATGTAAAGTACCATTTATGGATGTAATATAGATGTACAGTGTATATGTAAAGTATAATTTAACTTAAAAGAAAACTTCAGTCACTTTTCCAAAGCCACACATATATAATTCATGGATATCTGAAATCTGAATTTGCTTCACTGTCAATGTATCTTCTTTCTTCATCCCGCAAAATTCAACTCACCAAGTGTCATGATAGCCTGTCTATGTGACATTGACGGGCACATGGGCAGGGCCTTCAGAGCAGAAACGTTATCACAATGCTCTATGAATGACATGGGTTGACACTAGAGGCATTTCTTGGACCCCAGAGTTGCAGGTTCATGTTCTCACTACAACATGATTTTTCTGATTTGTGAACCAGTCAGAAGAAGTGAATCTGCTGAAGAAATCTGACCTGAGCAAAATATGAAGATGGACCACAGCATTTTTCCTTCAGATGAAAAGAGAAGGGATTGAATAAACTTTCTAGTTATCTCCTAGAATAGAAAGTTATTGATACTTGAAAATGTATCCGTTTCCACTGCGACTGTTGCTATTCTCATGGGCTACCTTCTTCTGAGGCACACAAACCCAATGTTCATCTTTAAACATAGTTGAGTTCTGTGGTGAGGAGAAAGGCTTATAGAACCATGGCATCAATATCACACTTTTTAAAGAAAACTATCTACTATCATATGCCAATTAAAGCATAAATGCTGCAAGAATGTTAAGGAAGCATCTACACCCATCCATGTGTATGTCTTCTGTAGAATTAAATATAAGTGCTTAGTACTGGAGAACTAGCCAACTACATAGGGCTAGTGAAGTCACAGATCTTAGAGGAAAACTTACAACCCACTGCTTCACCAAAACAACAAAAGCTGTAACTACATTCTAAATATTTGTCCCTATCTATGTGACACAAAGTGTTATTGTCATCTCTTTTCAAGGAACCTTCTCTTTGAAACAGACAGAGATCATTACAGAAAACCACAACCAGCCAAAATACAGTATTGTGAATCCCAGCCTTGCTGGAACCATCTATGGTAAAAACTTCCACACCTAAGGTTCAGGGATCATTGTGGAAGAGAGGGCAGAAAGATTATAAGCGCTGGCAGATGAGGGAGATTTTTGTTAGATTGTGTCTCCTAGAAATGTCAGAGAGGCTACACGATGAAGTATTATCACCATGGCTGCCTAATCATGACCTGAACAAGGATGACACTGATAAGAGTATGTGAAGGGAGACGCTCATGAGGCCTGATGTCTACACAAACAACTACAGCAACTAAGGAATGCCGGGCACAGGAGCCATAGCCTTCCCCAGGGAAGAGCACATAAACTGGTTATCCAACACTAAATGGCCAGTCCTGAAAAGATATGCATATAAATAACATTACACAAACTGAGCAAATTGTATTTGTGCATTGTGTATTTATGTATATGTGTGTGCATTTGTGTGTATGTGTGTATGTTGGTTGCATATACATATGTGTGTAGCAGCAATTCATGGTAAAAGAGACCATGGTTTAAAAAAAAAACCAAAACTAAGAGTGGGGTTTATGGGAGGATCTTTTGGGAGCAAAAGGAAGAGGGAAATGAAGTATTTTTATTATGGTCTTAAAGAATAAAAATTAAGTAGATATATGAGGATACACACTCACAAACACTTTAGAATAAAAAGACATGTTCGTTTCTCAAAAAGTTGCCAGCAGAATAAGCAGTCTTGGAAATAGCAGGGAGCTTGCCAAGTCTTGTCAGAAAGCCCTTGTGGCTCAACACAATTTTGAGATGGTGAAGAACAAGTGAAGTAACCCCTTCACTCAAATTCCCGTGATTCCCTGCAGGGAGCTTTCGCTGCAGTTGTCAGCGCGCAAAAACTAGCGTAACATATAGACCAGAGAGTGCAGGCACGTGAGGGCAAGTATCTGTTCTCATGCCTGTGCACCCGAGTGCAGGAGGACTGCTGAGGAAGACTGTTCTTCTCCAACAGCATCCTGCATATGAAAAACTGGGACCAGAGGTCTCAAAGACTCTCAGTGACATTTTTTTTTCCCAACCAGTAGGGTTTACATTTTTACTGAAGGTTTTCTTTTAGTATATTCATAGATTTAAAAAAAAACAAACAAACAAACTCACACCCAGTAAGACAAAAATTACAAAAAGACAGTATTTCTCAAATGATAGAGTGTGATCCATTAGGAAGTTAAAAAATTTGAGCTTGAGGGTATGCATGACCAGTATTTTCTGGAATTGACTAGAAAAGGGAACCATAAGACTGTATGTCAGGTAAAAGTAATTTTCTTTTATTTAATCTGTTGTGTAGGTACATGTGGATGCACACATGGTAACTGTGAGCTTCGCTTTAAAATGTAGATGGTAATAAAAATAGGAGCTTACTAATGTAGAATTGATGCCTTCCTTTATGTCCAGTACAGTGTTCCTCATGCTGTGGACAGTGAGCTCCCTGAAGATAAGTTTGGATATGAATTATCTTTATATCTCCACAGTCCCAAGACCCAATGCACTTAGTGAAGTATTTCTAGATAGCCACCTATAAGATACTCAGAATGCCCAATGCCTGCATTTAAAAGGGTATAAAGGTGGAGTCTGCACTGATATGGTACTTACTCCCCTTGTAAGCATTTCCCATCAACAATCTCATTGATAATTCAGAGCTACTGTTGAGAGGAAGCATACAGAGTATTGCAGCATTAATAAATTTAATTTTCTTCTAATGTACTTCACCATCCAGTGACACACAAGACATTATTTAAGTAGACCTCAGAACTGTGTTTGTGGATGAGCAAGGTATTGAAGGGAGACTGGAGTTTTAGACAGCTTTTTTTGGGGGGGGGTGACAATATAAAATGAATAGAAAATTAAACACAATGATGTGTATTTAACAGAGGACTAATCTGAGACTACTCACATAACACATTCATTTCTTGGGGTGAAAGCCAACAAATGTCAGCCTTTACTTATTGTTATCACTTCAGAAAGTGTACATAAATAAACAGCACAACAAGCATCGCTGAGAACACAGTGTCCCTTGCATTCATAGATAAACACCAGAGAAACCAGGAGTGTTACACACGCGGGATCGGCTCTTCAAAGGAAGAACCGCACAACCCGTTTTCCATCCAGAAGGCTGACAGAGAATGTTGTTGATAGCCTAGCTGACCGATACACTGTCTGTAGGGCCAGGGGCTCTCTCAGACTCACTCAAATAGGACAGGAGGTGCCTAGGTGACCTCTACATTGACTGTATGACTGAGACCACACCAGATCCTTCCTAGGCCCTATGGTACCACATGTAGCCTTTGTCTAAAACCCATCTTCACAGAAGAAGTGACATGTACTCTGAGAAGAATTTTGATGCAATTGTGCCTCCTTGTGTAGAGGGGATTGTGTTTGTGATTGTTTGTGTATGCTTGGCCCAGGGAGTGGCATTGTTGGGAGGTGTGGCCTTGTTGGAGTAGGTGTGGCCTTGTGGGTATGGGCTTTAATACCCTTGTCCTAGCTGCCTGCGAGCCAGTATTCTGCTAGCAGCCTTAAGATGAAGATGTAGAACTCTCAGCTCCTCCTGCACCATGTCTGCCTGGATGCTGCTATGTTCCTACCTTGATGATGCTGGACTGAACCTCTGAACCTGTAAGCCAGCCCCAATTAAATGTTGTCCATTACATATCACCCTTCCTGTTAAAATAAAACTTTTCTCTCAAAATACAATTAGAGCATAATTATGCCTATTTGTACCAGTGAGGTACAAGATAGTCCTAGTACCCAGTCCATCATTTTGTTGACTAACCAGAACCTCTGTTATCTCTCCTAACTAAAGCACTTTATTCTGAACCTGGCTTTTTTCTTGGCTTTAGAATGAATGTCAACTGAAAACTCAAATCTTTTCTCTCAAAGTAAATAGCCAGGATTAGCTATGAGACTATAAGTTTTCAATCCTGTCAGAAATCCAGAATGACTGAGTTAACTGAAAATATGGGAAGCACAAAGCATAGCTTCTAAAACTTAGCTAATTTATAGAGACCGCTGAACACCTGGACAGTCCCTATACTACAAAACATTGGAGCATCTGATCTTCAGCCTTCTGGCCCAGGATCATCTGACAGACCTTAGTGATGCAGAATTATTAAGGGCTGATTACTCTGTCTAGGCAGATATAATCAGTCGACTATTCTGCAAGTGTGTCCTTTTCTGGACAGTAATTTGTCTGTATATGGGTGGGAGGAGTACTGAGAGGAAGAGAAGGAATAAGGAGAGGAAGACGAGAAGAAGGAGAGGAGAAGCTAGGTGATGAGAGAGAGAAAGAGAGAGAAAGAGAGGGGTGGGGACATGGAGGCAGATGTTCATGTGTCTCCACCAGTCAAAGATAGTTGATATATCTAGGTTGGGTATTGTGTTACACTTTTGATTGAGCATTACCAAACCTATAAAGCCTTTGATTAACATTTTAAAAAATTGTATAAAAGCAAAAAGGAAAAGGGGACATGGGATAGGGGGTTTCTAGGGAAGGGAAATGGGGAAAGGTGATGGCATCTGAAATGTAAATAAAATATCCAATAAAATAAAATAAAATAAAATAAAAGTTTTCTTTTATAAGACTTGCCTTGGTCATGGTGTCTTTGCAGCAATAAAACCCTAACTAAGACAGTGTTACACCAGAAAACTTTTTCTTCAAGTTGTATTGTACTGTGTTGAACCAGATTTATTTCTTGCCTCATGTGATTATTACTGTGCAAGCCATGGCATTTGCAGAAACCCACACAAAACATTTGAAACCTTTGGCTATCTGACAATTCATAAAGAACAAAGATGTCACAAGAAAACCCACAGAATCAACTAATCTAGGCCCATAGGGGCTCACAGAGACTGAAACACCACCAACCAGGGAGCGTACACGGGATTGACCTAGGCCCTCAGCATGTGTTATAGGTGTGTAGCTTGGTTTTCCTGTGGGACTCCTAACAGCAGGAGCAGGGGCTATCTATAAATTCTGTAGCTTGTCTTTGAGACACTTTCCTTTTACTGGGCTGCCTTGTATAGCCTTACTTAATAGGAGGGGAGGTGCCTAGTCTTACTGCAACTAGATATGCCATGGCTGGTTGATATCCATGGGAGGCCTGCCCTTTTCTAGAGAGAAACAGAGAAGGAGTGGATGGGGCGGGGGCAGGGAGAAGCTGTGGAGGATGGGACTGGGGAAAGAGGTGGGAGGAAAACCTGTGGTCAGGGTGTAAAGCAAATAAACAGACAAACTAGCTAACTAATTAATTAAAAAAAGAACTGCTAACATTTTGGCCTTTGTGCATTTCAAATAGAAAGACTTGTCAGCAAGTTACAGAAAACGTGTTATAAATTCTGTTAAACTATACACAAATGTATTTGTTTACATCAAGAAAAGTATTCTGTGATACAGTGTCTCCAGTTCCACTTCTTGGTGATTTTTTTTTTTTCAGTTTTTCATTAGGTCTTCTCAGGAAGAGAATGTAATGAGCAAAGCTCATAGCCCATCAACATAAATAACAATCAAAGAGAGAGTATTTCTTTAAAAGTGTTTCTGGGTGCATTGGAGCAATTGTTTTCCTAGAACTTGAGAGGCCAGCCTGGGTTACATAATGAGGCCCTGTCTCAAAAAATAAACAAACAAAAATATCTTAATATTGATGTTCAATTTGCCACTAAAAAGTATTATTTTATTTTATGGGTGTGAGTGTTTTGCCTGTTTGTATGCCTCTGTGTATCTGTGTGTCTATATACACCATGGACATGCCTGGTGCCTGTGGAGCTAGAAAAATGGATTTGTATCCCTGGAACTCAGTTATAAAAGCTATCATGTGGGTGCTAGGAACCAAACCCAGGTCCTCTACAAGAGCAACATGTTTTCTTATCCACCCAGTCACCTCTTGGGCTCCTACTTGTGTGTTACAAAATGTGCTTCATATTTTTTGTTTGTTTCCTTTTTGGAGGGTGGGCAGGGTCTCTCTATGTGGTCCTGGCTGTCCTAAACCAGGCTGGACTCTAACTCACAGAGATCCTCCTGCATCTGCCCCGCTGAGTGCTGGGATTAAAAGCTTGGGCCATTATGCCCAGCTTACTTCATAATTTATTATGGTCAGATGTTACAAATTTACATTGTTGGTCAATGATTCATAAATTATTCGAAGTCTTGGATTTTGCCCAGATAGCACATTTAATCAGTTACATCCACTTAGTTTTAATATTTTAGGCATACGGAACACATTAGTCAAGCACTAAGTTATTCCTGCTGCCTTCGTGATGTATTTGTGAGACTTCCACCTGATGACCATGTGCTGTTAGATCTTTCCACCTGCATGGATGGGAAGTCAAAGTGTCTCTAGCTTTCTGATGTTCAGAAAACATTTCTTCTCTCTTTGGCATTTGTATTTTCTTACTATTCTGAAAAACAGAAGAAAATTCGGTTATCTTCAAGGTTAACCTCTTTTATGAAGAGGAAGTGAACTATTTTAAATTAGAAACCAGGGACTCCGGCCACTAAACTGTTCATTCTAGACCTTTGACCAGAGTTTGTGCATGTTTCTGTTTTCCTCGTGACCATGTGCATCTAGCTCTGGGTAGTGACTTGAATCAAGTAAACTATGAATGATTATTAGTCTTCCTTGATGCATCTGTAACTTTATGGCCTCATTTGCTTTGCACAATATTTAGCTAATTCTTAGTAGGTTACAAAAGTTGCCTAAGACCTCACAGGTAGCAGGTGGCTGAGCCAGGATTGAAGCCTACATCCATCTGGTGCCAAAGCTGGGCTTTCATTCACCTATTTGCTTCCTTCTGGAAGTAGGTTTGGTGAGATCCTGGATCCTTTGCTCCAGTGTTCGATCTATTTCCCAGCCTATGAAAAAAATTAACCCTCATCCTTGTCTTTCCCCATGCTAAATTATCAAAACGAGTCTGTAAGGAAAATTTAAATGTGGTGTTACCCTTCTCTGTTTGTATTTTTGTATACAAATTGTGTATTTATTTGCAGAATACTCTGCCAAGCCATGGTTTGAAGTGTTTTGTTTAACATTGACATAGATTTGGAACTCAGATTATATTCTGTGGGCTGGTAACCATGAGATTCCATTTCTTCCTTTCCATGTCTGTGTTAGAAGCCATTCCATAATTTAAAATCATTTTAATATACCAAATACTTCTGAACAAACTCCTTCAAGGTAGTTGGAGGTTTTCTTTAGGTGGGATTCTATTGCTTAGTAGTGTTTTGGTTCTGAGTAGCCAGATTGTCTAAAGACACAGTACAGTTATAAAAGCAGTCAGGAATGGGGTAAGAGTTTTCATGGAGAAGAGAAGGGAGAAGGAAGGTTTTTTTTTTTTCCCTTTTGGCCTGCCTTAATGTTCCCTGAAGTCTGGAATCTTCTAGCTGCAGTCCACCTGCCTCTGTCCTAGCCCTGTGTCAGCAGGACTGACAGCATCCCATCTTAAAGACTCTCTGGATTGACTAATCCACTTGTCTTTTCCTCTCTTCATGCTCTGCAAAGTGTAAATGCTAACACATACTTTTTCATGTGAGCTAGGAAGAGCAGCATCACCAAACGTGATTTCCCTTTAACAAGTGAAGAAGGGTACATTTATTTATGCTTGAAATATTAAATTTATGTATATGATATGATGTTCTATTGTTTTAGAATACTGGGTAACTGTCCAGGCAGCTGACTGTCTGTCACTTCTATAATTTTGGAAGTGCTTGCTGTACTTCCTCTATACACAGAGAATGTTTATTTCCTTCTCAAGTCTCTGATGGGGTTGAAGACTAGATGACTGTAGTCTCACAATGAACCTTAAATTGTTTAGGATATGAGAAGGTACTTTTAGATCTAAGAAGATGTTTTTAGGATGATAATATATAAGTTGGAATTAAACATCTTCTCACCAAGATAGGATAGAGGATAGAATATTTTATCTAAAAATTGCTAAATACAAACAGACTGGACTTTTTGAGTGTAACTCTTACCTAATAGTTTTTATTATTGTTTCATAATTGTTCCTCTTGTATGTTTTTTATTGTTATAAGAGAAATAGTCTTTTTATTTAGACAAAAAAAAAGGGGGGGAATTTTTGAGGCTTGGTCTACTGCGATGTATTGTAATGTTCAATTCTGTATCTCAAAGTCTAGTCATCCCAAGATGAGTGAATTCTTACATATGCTAGCTTTTGTTGTCCAAACCTTGCTTCTTGATTTAAAACTATTAGTTGAGTAAAGGTGTCTACAGTGCCTAGCTGGGCAGATGAGAGGTGGGTGGTGGGGCTTCAGTTCCTGGGCTTGGGGTCTGAGGCAGAGAGCATGAGGAGGGAGTTGGGGGTGGGAAGAAGGGAGAAGCACCATGAGGTAGGTGGAACATGAGCACATGGCCATGATATTCACACCAAGCCCCTTTCCTGGGTGGTGTGGAATGGCAGTACCAGAAGTCATACTTGTCAGGCAGATGGTCTCTGTTTCTGAACTTAAAGTAAATCTCTCTTTTATACAGTCATCAAAATTAAAGTTCACTTTTTACAAGGACTGCTTTTCTTCTCTCTCACTTGGAGGAAGACATCTAGATTCAACAGTGGGACTTCCCACAACCATTGAGATGAGGAAGTGAAGCCCACAGGGCTTGGGTTCTCCTGGGCTTATGGACAATGTCCCCTGACCTCCAACACAACCTTCTAGAACAGCTTACAGAAGTTACATCAGATAGAATGTGTGGTCAGGTCTCCTGGCATGGACAGGCCACAATGAGCCTCCACGTGGACATCTTGTTCCACCTCAAGTCTTGACACCTCTCTCAGTCCCAACAGTGTCATTCTCAACAGTGACATCACCTCATGTTCCATACATTCACCAGGGGTTTTGACTCCCAAATCATTTTTACTTGGGAATTCTTAAATCTCACGTGGAAGAGGACTCAGAGGTTGTCAGGCTACACTCATGGTTGGTGTCTATCTGCCACATATTTTAATCTCTGCCACCTGCCCACAGTGGATAATGGACTATGCCAGAGTCCAGATGAGAAAAGTTTCAGTTCCCCCTTCTCTCACTTGTGTCTTAACATTTATTCCTTTGCAGAAACACAACTTTGATATAGTTATTCAGTCTACCTGGGAGAAGGCTATGAAGATATTATCAGGGGAGTAGACAGGGATGCAGGAAAGCATGACAAGCCAGAAATATATTTTATCATGCTACTTATGGCTTGAAAAAGAATAGAATTAAATCTCTGGGGTTCTTCCACCCAAGGGAGAGGAAGTTGTGTGTGTGTGTGTGTGTGTGTGTGTGTGTGTGTGTGTGTGTGTATTTTTGAGTGAGGATTGACCTTGTAGTATTCATTTTCAAGGGCTTTCTCTACCTTCTCTGGATGGAAGCAGAGCAGGGTTGGTACACAGAGAACAATATCAAAGATGAGAATGGGCTGCAGTTGCAAGCCAGGCTAGCACCAGCAGATGGTTGGGGGTGAGGGGCTATAGCTGTAACATTGGTGGCATCTGCCATAGTCCCTTCTTGGCACCACTTAGAAGCATTCTTGACTCGAGATGAGTTCACTCTGCTCTGTTACACATTCTTCATGCTTGTCGCTCTAGTTACAGTTTAGAAAAACAAAATATTAAAACTCTCAAATAAGAAAGAACCATGTTAATGTGAGTGAGTTCGTGGAACAAAGGGTGGATCCCGTTCCTGTAGTTAGTGCTACTGTTGTGAGTGAAGTTGGTCATCTTTCCCACTGTTGTGCATCCTGATTGGTCTTTACTCACAGTTAGTACCTCTGCTGGTCTAGGTTACCTACTGTCCTGTCTCTCTCAAACTTTCCATCCAAGTTTTCTTGAGTCCTTATTTACTGTGGCTTTGACTAGCTGGAGCTTCTGCAATTTTCAGTTTTTCGTTTTCTCTAGTTGTGGTTATCTGAGTCACACCTGCACTTAAGTCAGCAAGTACAACTGATAAGGAGCTGCAGGCAGCAGTGTTGCCTTCAGCCAATACAATCAGCCAGCACTTGCAGCCAAGTTTATCGGGAAGCTTGTGACACTTTCCGTAGACTCACACTATCACTTTTGAGCAATGTGAACTGACTTAGATATGGAACCCAGATAAAGAATCAAGACTTTTCACTGTGTTGTCTGGTATCAATCTTCTACTTAACTTACTTTTGGTCTTTTCTGGTTACATATGTGTATAGTACCCACATATATTCCTCATCTAGATTGCTTCATGGAGCTTCAAGAGCAGCACTTGCTAGGTACCTCCAAGGGTAAAGACCGCTCTCCACTCCAGCTCTTACATATGCCCACGTGCCTCAGCTGGAACAACTAGTCATCTATTTTTATCTTTATTTTTATGTGCATTGTGTGCATGTCTGTGTGAGAGAGTCAGATCCACTGGAGCTGGAGTGACAGACAGTTGGAAGCTGCCATGTGGGTGCTGGGAATTGAACCCAGGTCCTCTGAAAGAGCACCTAATGCTCTGAACCACTGCTATCTCTCCAGCCCTGTCACTTCTTAGTTTTGAATCCTATCTTTTCTACTGAAACCAGGGATCCTGAGTTTTATAGGAGCATTTTCTCCTGTAGTCTCTGACTTGCAAAGGGCAGATATTTGTGTATATTGACCTGGCTCCTTCCTTAATAAAAGAAGTTTGTTTTGGTATGTTCTAGAGGGCAAAATTGGTGGGCTTTCTGGTCATTACTTCCAAATCTATTGTAACATAAGTATAATACTGAATCCATCATCAATAGGGTATCAAGGCCATTTTTAGGCATTTCTACTTCACTAATACAGACCCTCATAATCTTCCTGCTTCTTGACCTGTCACAGCAGTGAGGTGAGACTGCCTCAAATATATGGGTTCTTAGTCATGGGAGAATGTTTGAACGTTTGAAGTTAACCACTTAATGTCTGCCATCTCCCACTAATTAGATCCATTTCTGGTCACAGTTATTTAAGGTCTGTGACATCTGCCTTAGTTTGAGCTGGGAGAATTGTCTTCATCACTCTTCTGCATTAGCAGTTCTGAAAGTGTCTTCCATGGACCAGTACCTGGGACTCTTTAAAAATGCAAGTTCCAACATTTTGTCTGGAACAACAACAACAACAAATCTTAAAGTGTGGAACTGTCTGTCCATCTGTGATTTGACAAATCCTCCAGGTGATACAGATACATAGTAATGTTTGAAAACCAGCTATACAGAAGCCATGAGCCAGGGTAGAGTGTGGAAGCTGAGGTGGTCAGCTGTTGCCTTGAAAGGAAAGTGTTTCAGATGATACTTTCTCATGGTTGAGGCTATGATCTTCTATCATGGAG
Organism: Arvicanthis niloticus; assembly: GCF_011762505.2. Lineage (NCBI taxonomy): Eukaryota > Metazoa > Chordata > Mammalia > Rodentia > Muridae > Arvicanthis > Arvicanthis niloticus. The sequence goes on from NC_133435.1 coordinate 25,322,812, forward strand.
GATAAAGTGACATTTTTATGGCCCAGGTTATGATCGTCCACTGTGGAGGACAGAGATGGCTTTGCTGGTACAGAGTTTGGGGAGATTGGTGGTTCCTGATTTTAATATGGACACACCTAGTCTCTCTTAGTCTGTTGCGGCCTGAGCTGCCCCATGTTGGACGCCAAAAATGTCCAGAGCCGCTCTGCCCCAACCTTGGGGGCCAAAATGTCACAGACTGCTCTGTCAGTGTTGGAACCCACACTGCCAAAAGCCTTGGGGGCAAAACTGTTAGAGCCTGCACTACCCCAGGCTGCTTCGGTCTGCAGATTGGGGTTCAGCAAGAGAGACAGTGAGAACGGATGCGAGGAATGGAGACCAGACAGAGTGTGATGCAATCCCGTTTATTCTTCAGTTTCTCTTCCTAGTCCAAGTCCCAAGTTCCTAGTACCAAGTGTCAGGTCCCTAGTTCCTAGTCCCTAGTGCCTCCAAGTTCCAAGTTTCCAGTTCCAAGTTCTAGTCTCAAGTACTCTTCCAAGTACAGATGTCTAATCCAAGTGTCTAGTGTCTAATAATAGCTGCCTGTCTCGAGTCTCAAGTGCCTACTAAGTACAAGTGTCTAATCTGAGTGCCTAATAATTTCTTCTGTCTGCCTCTCATCTTTTATATGTCTCACTTCTAAGCCACGCCTTTAAGTCACACCTTTAAGTCTTATCTCTAAATTACACCTTTATTAGTCTAGATTTTAGGTGCACTCCTTTTCCTACCAGGATCATGACTTTAGCATAGGGAATCCCCAATATTATACTTTCAGCCTTATTAATTGTTACATCCACAACAGGATCCACAGAGTGGCTAATAATCTGTCTGCCCTTTGGCTATGGAAGAAATCAAAGACTTTCTAGAATTAAATAAAAATGGAGACACAACATACCCAAATTTATGGGACATAATGAAGGCAGTGCTAGACGAAAGTTTATAACACTAATTGCCTTCATAAAGAAATTGGAGAGTTCCCATACTAGCAACTTAACAGCACACCTGAAAGCTCTAGAACAAAAAGAAGCAAACACACCCAAGAGGAGTAGGCAGCAGAAAATAATTAAACTTAGGGCTGAAATCAAGCAATTAGAAACAAAGAGAATAACACAAAGAATCAATGAAGCCAAGAGCTGGTTCTTTGAAAAAAACCAACAAGGAAAACAAACACTTAGCCAAACTAACTAAAAGGCAAAGAGATACAGTATCCAAATTAAGAACACCAGGAAAGAAGAGGGAGCTATAACAATAGAAACTAAGGAAATTTTAAAAATCAGTAGGTCTTACTTCAAAAACCTGTACTACACGAACTTGGAAAATTATAATGAAATGGATGACTTTCTAGACAAATACCACTTACAAAAGTTAAATCAAGATCTATTTAAACAGCCCCATAATCCCTAAAGAAATAGAAGCAGTCATTAAAGTCTTCCCCCACCCCCCAAAAAGCCCTGGTCCAGATGGTTTCAGCACAGAATTCTATGAGACATTTAAAGAAGAGATAATACCATTACTCCTCAAACTATTGAACAAAATAGAAACAGAAGGAACTTTGCCAAACTCATTCTATGAGGCCACAGTCACCCTGATACATAAACCACAAAGACCAACAAAAGAAAATTGCAGACCAATTTCTTTTATGGACATTGATGCAAAAATACTCAATAAACTAATCGCAAACTGAATCAAGGAGCACACCAAAGACATCATCAGCACGTTCGAATGGGCTTCATCCCAGGGATGCAGGGATGGTTCAATATATAAAAGTCCATCAACATAATTCCCTATATAAACAAATAAAAAAATCACATGACTATCTCATTCAATGCTGAAAAGCCTTTGACAAAATTCAACACTCCTTCATGTTAAAAGTCTTGAAGAGATCAGGGATCCAAAGTACTTACCTAAACACAATAAACAGCAAACCCATAGCCAACATTAAATTAAGCAGAGAGAAACTTAAAGCAATTCCACCAAAATCAGGGACAAGACAAGGCTGCCCACTCTTTCCCTATCTATGCAATATAGTACTTGAAGTTCTAGCTGGAACAAGACAACAAAAAGAGATCAAGGGGATATAAGATGGAAAGGAAGATGCCAAAGCATACATATTTGTAGATGATATGATAGTATACATAAGTGACCCCAAAAATTTTTCTAGTGAACTCCTTTAGCTGGTAAACACCTTCAGCAAAGTGCTGGATATAAAATTAACTCAAAAATATCAGTAGCCCTCCTATATACTGCTAGTTGTTTTAAGAAAAAGTCTGACTGCAGCTCAGAACAGACCACTCCAGACCACGCGGTTATAAGGGGGAGGAGGTTTATTCAGGGGATAGGGCAAAGATGGGGAGAGGAAGGTGGAAGAGATAAGAGAAAAGAGAAGTAGAGGCTGGCCATGACCATGTGGAGAGAGAGGAAGGTGGGGGAGGGGACAGAGAGGCAAGAGGGTAAGAGAGAGAGTAAGAGAGTAAGAGAGTAAGAGAGTAAGAGAGTAAGAGAGTAAGAGAATAAGAGGAAGAGGAGGGGGCAAGCAGCCCCTTTTATAGTGGATCGGCCTACCTGGCAGTTGCCAGGTAACTGTGGGGAGGAGCATACCTGGCTGTTGCCAGGTAACTGGGGAGGTGGAGTTTAGACAGAATACTAACATATACAAATGGTAAAAAGGCCAAGAAAGGAAACAACAGCCTTCACAGCCTTCACAATAGCCACAATTTATATATATATATATATATATATATATATATATATATATATATATATATATGTGTGTGTGTGTGTGTGTGTGTGTGTGTGTGTGTGTGTGTGTGTTGGGAGCTGACTTTTAGCAGAAAGCAGCTAACAACTTTGCAAACATCTCAAGCCATATACCCTGACAAGAGACTTGTTTTTCAAGAGCCTACAACAGCTGAGCACACTCTGATAAATATCTTGTTTATTCCACATATCTTGTTTTGCTGTTTAGTGACCCCCAGCTCCATGGTGCATGAGGTAAAGTGTCTTCAGCTGTGTTCCCCTGCTTGTGCTTATAAATACCCAGGATTTTCTTGTAGGAGGAGACAATAAGAGGAAGACAATAAGAGAGAGACAATAAATGAGACAAAAGATTTGACCACTCACCCTGTCTTGTCTCCATTCTTCATGTCTCTTCCCCTTCTTTCCCTACTCGCTCTCTTGCTAGACCCTGTTGTCTGATCTGCTTGGACCAGAGCACTTAGTCCCAAAGCATGGGGCAGTGCGGGTGTCAACATAGTGGCCTCAATGCGTGGGGCTGTGCGGTTCTCAACATATATATACTCTAGTGTAACTCTAACCAAGTGAGTGAACGTTCTGTATGACAAAAACTTCAAGTCTCTGAAGAAAGAAACTGAGGAAGATATCAGAAGATGGAAAGATCACCCATGCTCACAGATCGGTAGGATTAACATAGTGAAAATGGTCGTCTTACCAAAAGCAATCTACATATTCAGTGCAAGTCTCATGAAATTTTTAACACAATTTTTTTACAGACCTTGAAAGAGCAATGCATATGGAAAAACAAAAAACCTAGAATATCTAAAACAATCCTTAATCATAAATGAACATCTAGAGGTATCACCATTCCTGATCTCAAGCTGTACTACAGAGCAACAGTAATAAAAGCTGCATGGTATTGGTATAGATACAAACCAGTTGATCAATAGAATCGAATTGAAGAGCCAGAGATAAACCCACACACATATGGACACTTGATTTTTGATAAAGCAGCCAAAACCATATAATGGAAAAAGAATGTATCTTCAACAAATGGTGCTGGACTAACTGGCAATCTCTATGTAGGATAATGCAAGTAGATCCATAATTCTCACTCAGCACAAAACTCAAGTGCAAGTGTATTAAAGACCTCAATGTAAAACTTTATATACTAAATCTAATAGAGGAAAAAGTGGGAAGAAGCTTTGAATGCTTTGGTACAGGAGACAGTTTCCTAAAGGGAACACCAGTGACTCAGGCTGTAAGATCAACAATTGATAAATAGAACCTCATGAAACTAAGAAGTTTCTATAAAGCAACAAACACTGTCAATAGGACAAAATGGCGGCCTAGAGATTAGGAAAAGATCTTCACCAACCCTACATCTGACAGATGGCTGATATCCAGAATATATAAAGAACTCAAGGAATTAGACAACTAACAAATCAAAAAACCCAATTAAAAGTGGGGTACAAAGCTAAACAGAGAATTCTCAACAGAGGAATCTCAGATGGCTGAGAAGCAGTTGAAGAAATGTTCAAAACCCTTAGACACCAGGGAAATGCAAATCAAACCAACCCTGAGATTCCATCTTACACCAAACAGAATGGCTAAGATAAAAACCTCAAGTGACAGCACATTCTGGTAAGGATGTGGAGAAAGGGGGACACTCCTTCATTGCTGGTACAGCTTATACAACCACTCTGGAAATCAATCTGGCAGTTTTTCAGAAAATTGGGAAATAGTTCTGTTAGGAGCCGCAGTGAGCGTGACAACATTCGCCATTACAAGATGGTGCTGGCATCCTGTGCTCCCACAAGTAAACAAGTAACTGCGCAGGTGCAAAAGGCAAAAGTGCGCCAAAGTCACTGCCCATCCCCAAGGTGTAATCTGGGGTGATGAGTGAACAGCCAATCAGAAGTGAACATGCCACTCTAGGGTACATATAGCAGTGCCTTTCCCAGGCTTTGGGTCTTTCCGCTTCTGCTGATACAAGAATAAAGCCTCGTTGTAGTAACCACCTGAACACTGCCTCACGTGTCTCTTTTGTGGGCGAAGGGGACTCAGAGAGGGGCGTGGAACAATTTGGTGCCGAAACCCAGGAAGGAACGAACCATCCGGCACCGCAGGAGACCCCCCCCCTGAGATTCAGGGCAGGTTAAAAGACTACAGGATCGAGGTACATCTCTGAGAGGTATGCTTGGGGTGGAAGCCTTCGTTTCGAGCAGATTTTCACCCATTGCCGCCGCTGCAGTAGTTGGCCTCTTGCTTGTGTTGCTTTCGTTTTTAGCTTATTTGTGTTGTGAGGATCCAGCCCGCAGCACAGCTATTAGGGCAAGTCAAGAGGTTTCAAGAGAGGTCCACTCCAGGCTATCAGAAACAGAGCGTGTTAGCCGGCATCAGGCCAAGGAGCCTGGAAAGGAGAAGCAGGCAAAAAAGCCTGGGCAACAGAGGTAGGCCAAGGAGCCTGGTCATAGGAAAGAGTACTCAAGAGGAACAGGGGCCACTGCAGGGCCTATTAAGGTTAAGGACCCTTCACCGGCTGGTGAAGAGAGAGTGGAGTTCGAGGGGATCCCCCTGTACCCCATTAAGGAGCCTGCCTCCATAGACCTTGGCAGCTCCGAGGAGGAGAGCTTAGAGGAGGAAGCAGCCGACTGTGCAAAGGATAGCCGTTCTGGGATAAGACTAAGAAAGACCTTGAATCCCTCGGCCCCGGCCTTGCCTCCGGCCTATACCCCGGGCAGTGCCTCTAATTCATTTCTCAGCCCAGGAGATCAGAGACAGCTACAGCTTGCATTTCCCATCTTTGAAACGGCAGAAGGCGTCCGTATTCATGCCCCAGTAGAGTATAGGCAGGTCAAAGAATTAGCTGAGGCAGTACGTGCATATGGAATTGGGGCTAATTTTACTGTATCCCAAGTGGAGAGATTAAGTACAGCTGCTATGATGCCAGGAGACTGGCAGGACACAGTGAAGGCGGTACTTAACAATATGGGCCAATACCTAGAGTGGAAGGCCTTGTGGCATGAGGCACTGCAAGCACAAGCCAGGATTAATGCAAACACTGAGGGACAGCAATTATGGACTTTTGACATGCTGGCTGGAGTTGGCCTACACGTGAACGACCAGATCACTCATCCCGGGAAGGTATACGCACAGATAGCATCAGCTGCAATAAAGGCATGAAAGTCTCTCCCTAGGAAGGAAGGCAGTAACCTTTATTTGCCCAAGGTAGTTCAGACATCTAATGAGTCTTTTTCTGATTTTGTGGCCCGAATGACTGAGGCAGCTAGCAGAATCTTTGGGGAACCAGAGCAAGCAATGCCATTAATTGAACAAATGGTCTTTGAAAATGCTACAGCGGAATGCCGCACAGTCATTGCCCCTCGTAGGAACAGAGGGTTACAAGACTGGTTGAGAGTCTGTCGTGGCTTGGGAGGTCCACTTACTTACTTACTTACTTACTTACATGCAGTGGGGTCTACATGTTGCTACTGAGAAAGTTCAATTTTCAGAAATTGGCTCCTTTTTAGGGACGGTTATCTATCCAGAAAAGATAATTCCTCAGAAATTGGAGATTTGTAGAGACCATTTACATACTTTGAATGATTTTCAGAAATTATTAGGTGATATAAATTGGTTAAGACCATTTTTAAAAATTCCCTCGGCTGAGCTGAAACCTTTATTTGATATTTTGGAAGGGGATGCTCGTATTCTCATATTTCCTCACCAAGGGCCTTAACACCAGCTGCGAGTAGTAGAAAATGCTACTCTGCAAGTAGTAGAAAATGCTTTACAAGATGCCCAGTTAAAACGCATAGATGAAACCAAAACCTTTGACCTATGTGTTTTTAAAACTAGACACTTACCAACTGCTGTGTTATGGCAGGAGGGGCCTTTGTTATGGATTCATCCCAATGTTTCTCCCGCAAAGATTATTGAAAGGTATCCAGATGCAGTTGCTCAACTTGCCCTTCATGGACTAAAAGCAGCCATTACCCATTTTGGAAGGGAACCTAAGGTTTTGATAGTGCCTTATACTGCCCATCAAGTCCAAATACTAACGGCGACCTCTGATGTTTGGGCAGTGCTGGTTACTTCCTTCAATGGTCAAATAGATAATCATTATCCTAAGCATCCCATCTTACAATTTGCCTTAACTCAAGCTATCATATTTCCACATATTGTGTCTCAGGAGCCACTCCCAGATGGAATGGTAGTTTATACGGACGGGTCTAAAACAGGAGTGGGTGCCTATGTGATTAATTATAAGGTTACATCTAAACAATACCATGAAACCTCACCTCAAATTGTGGAATGCTTAGTGGTGTCAGAGGTTCTGGAAATCTTTCTAGGTCCCTTAAATATTGTTTCAGATTCCTTCTATGTGGTTAATGCAGTGAAAGCATTAGAAGTTGCTGCGTTAATTAAGACATCTAGCAGACTTGTAGAAGTTTTTCAAAAGATTCAGCTTACCCTGACTAAGCGAAGATTCCCTGTCTTTATAACTCATATTAGGGCTCACTCAGGCTTACCGGGACCTATGTCCCGTGGAAATGACCTGGCAGATCGAGCCACAAAGTTGATTGCAATTGCCCTTTCACCAAAATTAGATTTGGCTAAAGCCTTTCATAAAAGGTTTCATGTGACAGCTGAGACACTACGATGTCGATTTAACATTACTAGAAAGGAGGCTAGAGATATCGTGACTCAATGCCAAAACTGCTGTCAATTTCTACCTGTTCCCCATACCAGAATTAACCCTCGGGGAATTAGGCCATTACAGGTCTGGCAAATGGATGTTACTCACATCCCATCCTTTGGCAAATTACAATATTTGCATGTCTCCATTGATACCTGTTCTGGAGTTATATTCGCCGCTCCATTGACTGGAGAAAAGGCGGCCCATGTTATTCAACATTGTCTCGAGGCTTGGAGTGCCTGGGGAAAGCCTAAAATCCTTAAAACTGACAATGGACCAGCCTACACTTCTCAAGGATTTCAACAATTTTGTCTCCAAATGGAGGTGACACACCTGACGGGTCTTCCTTACAACCCTCAGGGACAGGGCATCATTGAGCGTGCTCATTGTACCCTTAAAACTTATTTGATAAAACAAAAAGGAGAAGTTGAGGAAGCTCTGCCCAAGGTGCCACGAGCTACTGTTTCTCTGGCACTTTTTACCCTCAACTTTTTGAATTTGGACAGTCAGGGCAATACAGCGGCTGATCACCATTGCCTAGAACCAACTAGGCCAAAAGAAATAATAAAATGGAAAGACGTTTTGACTAGTCAATGGAAAGGCCCGGATCCTATTTTAATAAGATCCAGGGGAGCAGTTTGTGTTTTTCCACAGGAAGAAGACAACCCATTTTGGCTGCCAGAGTGTCTGACGCAGCGACTTGCGGTTCCTGAAAATGACACCCCAAAGGATTCATCTGCAGACGCTCTTAGTTCTCATTTGGACTCTCCTAAATTGGGTTCCTAGTATATATAGTGAATTTAGATGGCTATCCTATCTGCTTTTCCAAAACCTATGCCCTTGCCTTCTTAAAAGGCGCCGCTTCTGCTAAACAGAATTTCTCCTATACCCTTAACTGTAATGCCTCACTCCAGTTTGTGTGTATCCTCCATTTCTTTTCATCCTATCCAACAACTCCTTTAATACTTGTACCAATGTAACTTGCTTTATGTCCCAGTGCTGGTCTGCTCCTGTCTATAAGCAGGCCTTAATAGCCAGTATACCACTATGGATCCCTATCCCCGTTCATACGTCTGGGACCTTGACTTTATTTCCACAGAAGAGAGATTTTGATATAACTGCAGCCATTGTCACTGCTATTGCCATCTCTGCGGCTGCAGCTGTGACAGCCAGCATGGCCATGGCTGATCAGGTTGCAACAGCTACTGTTGTTAATCAAATTTCAGAAAAGACCTCTGAGGCTTTGACCACTCTACAGAAAGTGGATGCATACCTGGCATCAGGCATCCTGTTGGTCAATCAGAGAGTTGATTTGCTCCAAGCCCATGTGGAGTAGCTCACGGATGTGGTTCAAATGAGCTGCGTGTCAGCAACCCCACATCTATGTATTACACCTCTGAGATTTATGAATGATACATTTATTCAAAGCCATAATCTTTCTGCTTATTTACAAGGGAATTGGACTGGGGAGTTGGACCAGGTGCAGCAGCAATTGCAGATACAGATATTGAGCCTTGACGGAACATGAGTGGACCCTGTTACCCATGGCGATTTTACTTCTTGGCTTACCTCTGCCTTTTCTTTCTTAAAGGGTGGGGATAGGCCTGTTTGGTGCAGCCCTATGTTGTGGATTAGTGCTCATGTTATGATTGGTCTGCAAGCTCAGAGCCCAACAAAAACATGACAAGGTCGCTATCGCCCAAGCACTTGTAGCCTTGAGCAAGCATCTCCCCCTGAAATTTGGCTATCTAAGCTAAGAAAATAGCTGATGACTGAGACCCTCAGTCAATGCACCCCAAGGGTTCAGCCCATTGTACTGGGTCGATGAGAGGTCTAAGTCTAGCCAGACCTTGCCTGAATAACTGTGGTACCTGAATATTTAGAGGTGTTTGCGAGTGGGTACTCAACAGGGAATGTTCCACAAGTGTGGATAGATTTCCCAAAAGTATGCCTGATTGCACAAAGGTTTGATGCCAAGAAACCTCCCCTGGTGGCGCCCCAGGGTGGAGGCTCCCTTTCCCTGCCAAAAGGCATCGAGATGGGTATGGGAAGTATTCCTCATTGCACGACTACGAGAGAAGAAACCCATTACAATATCTCATTTTGCACAGGGGATCAGGCCTCTGCTTTCCCTCATTGAGTTGGTGCCACGCTTGATAGGCAATAGGCTGTTCCATCTTAAATATATAGATAGGGGGAGATGTTAGGAGCCGCAGTGAGCATGACAGCATTCCCCATTACAAGATGGCGCAGGCATCCTGTGCTCCCACAAGTAAACAAGTAACTGCACAGGTGCAAAAGGCAAAAGCACGCCAAAGTCACTGCCCATCCCCAGGGAGTAATATGGGGTGATGAATGAACAGCCAATCAGAAGTGAACATGCCACTCTAGGGTACATATAGCAGTGCCTTTCCCGGGCTTTGGGTCTTTCCACTTCTGCTGATACAAGAATAAAGCCTCATTGTAGTAACCACCCGAACACTGCCTCACGTGTCTCTTTCGTGGGCGAAGGGGACTCAGAGAGGGGCGAGGAACATAGTTCTATCTGAAGACCCAGCTATATTGCTTGTGTGCATATACTCAAAGGATTCTCCACCATACCACAAGGCGGTGTTCTCCACTAAGGGCATAGTAGCTTCATTCATAATAGTCAAAAACTGGAAAACCCCAGTTCCCCCTCAACTAAAGAATGGATACAGAATATGTAGTTCATTTGCATAATGGAGTATTACTCAGCTTTTAAAAACAAAGACTTCATGAATTTTGCAGGCAAATTCATGGAACTAGAAAATGTCATTCTGAGTGAGGTAACCCAGACTCCAAATTACATGCATAGTATGTACTCACTGATAAGCAGATATTAGGCATAAAGTACAAGATACCTATGCTACATTCCACAGGCCCAAAGAAGCTAAATAAGAAGAAAGGCCTAAGAGAGGATGTTTGAGTCTCAGTTAGAAGTTGGAGTAAAATCGTCATAGGAGGCAGATGGAGGGAGAGTACTGAATGGGTGAAGGACTAGGAAGGGGAATAGAGTAGGGCTCAGAATCAAGTGTAGAAGAGACAGGAAAGAGGGCCAAAGAGCCATGAGAATGAATGGAAATCTGCAGCTGACAGAGGTGGGGGACATCTTTAGTACATACCAGAAACCTGGGATGAGGGTGACTCCATTTTGGGGGATGATTTTATCTGAGACTCCTAGCTGTGGGGATGTGAATCCTGAAGTGGCCACTTCCAGTAGCATGGCAGGACTCTCAGTAGAGGGATAAGGATACTAACCCACCCATAAAAATTTCAACCCCAGATTTGTTCTGTCTACAAGAAAAGCAGAGACAAAGATAAAACAGAGACTTGAGAAAATGCCCAGCCAATAAGGCCAACTTGAGACCCATCCCAAGAGCAAACATCAGTCCCTGATACTGAAAGAGTTAAAAATTTTAAACCTTCCACAGATGGAGTCAAGAGTGCAGATCAGCTTGTTCTGCGCTCTGGGTCCTAGGAAACTAGCTATCCACAAGGCAAAATAAATAAGAAAAGAGTTCAGAGCTGGGACTTCAGGACAGTGTGACCAAGCGCTATGGGTACCAGGAACTAAAAACTGACCATAAGATAGATTGAATAGGGTTTGAGCTGGGAGTTCAAGTTAGCGTGCCTGTGCACCCTGGGTACCAGGAACTTGGCTGACCACAAGATAGATGGCTGATTACGTATAGACTCTTAGAGAATAGCCTGTTCCTTGTACCCTGTCACAAACTGAATAATGGGCTGGGACTTTCCACAGGTGCTCTCCAATAGCCCTCCTTTACTCCTCCTGGGTTGTGGTTTCCCCCCTGAGTTGTGGTTTTGGGCTTTAAATTCTTTCTGTCTCCAAAGCCCCGGGGTCAGACCCCGTTGCCCCTGCATGGGCTACAGGTCTTGATCTCAGTATACTGATTAAAATATGCCTCTTGCTGATTACATCAAGTTCGGTGTCTTGTAGTTAATGGGTGGCTGCGAATTCCCGAGGCTCGAGTGAGGTCCTCCATTCATGGAGGCCTTACAATACTACTAGTGATATTTTGTTATGCTTGCAGACTGGAGTCTAGCATTAACTGTCCTCTGAGAGGCTCCACTCATCAGCTGCCTGAAACAGATGCAGAAACCCACAGCCAAATATTGGATGGTGCTTATGGAAGAGTTGGAGGATGAACTGATGTCCCTTAAGGGGATAAGAACTCCACATGAAGACTAACAGAGTCAACTACCTTGAACCCTTGGGGGCTCTCAGAGTCTGAACCACCAACTAAAGAGTGTACATGGGCTGGACCTAGGGCTCTAGCACGTATATAACATATATATAGATGTGCAGCTTGGTCTTCCTGTGAGTTGCCCAACTACTGGAACAGTGGCTGTCCCTAAAGCTGTTGCCACTGTTGAATTGGTTCTCCTAACTGAGCTGCCTTGTCTGGCCTCAGCAGGAGCGGAAGCACCCAGCCTTGCAGACTTGATGTGCCAGAGTTGGGGCGATACCAGGGTGGTGATCTCCACCCTCTCAAAGGAGAAGGGGACTGTGTGAGTTGGGAGACCAGGAGCAGGGGCAGTGACTGAGGTGTAAAGTGTAAAAACAAACAAATAAACAAGCATTACTTAGAATGTAATTAAAGCAAAATCTAATTAAAATACAGAGAAGAATTTTAAAAAGACAAAAGAAAAATCAAAACCAACCAAACAACAACCACAACAAAGCAGTTCTGGGTAGGCAGGGACTTAGGCGGGTGAGTGTCTATATAAACAGACACCAAGAAGCTCCAAAATCACAGAGAAAATGACAACAGGAATTCAGAATTTTATGAGAAACAGGGGGTTCTCATAAAGATCGCTCAACAATGTTTATTGACCTGAAGCAAGTTTTACAATGTTGTTGGCGTGGTCACAGGGACTAAGTCAGGAAGCTTTTCATTTCCTCATTAGGGAACTTGGAAACATTTGGCTCACTTGCTAGGCTGTGTTTCATGTGGCAGGACTTGCTTGTTGCAAATGTCATTTAAAAAATTGATAAAACAGCATAATCTCAAATGTAATTGTAGACTGAAATGTCAACTTGAAACTTGACCCTAAAAAGAAAAAGTAACCAGTATGTGTATCCCTGAAGGCCAGACCCCTCTTCTTCCTTCTCCTCCTCTTCCTTCTCTTTCCCTCCTCCTCCTCCTCCTCCTTCTCCTCCTCCTCCTCCTTTTCCTCTTCTTCCTCCATCTCCTCTTTTGTTCTGTTTTGCACTGGAGAGAACCATGAGTACTCAAAGAGCAAACATTTCACTATGTCATGAGGAAAAGTATGATAAAGATTCTATCTAGCAAAAGATCCACTGTTAACATTGAGAACACTTAGGTAGCAACATAAAATTATAATTATTCCTCATTGGTGTAAATTGAATGTGTGAATGCCTATGAATTAATAATGAAACATTAACCAGAAACATATTCTCTCTCTCTCTCTCTCTCTCTCTCTCTCTCTCTCTCTCTCTCTCTCTCTCTCTGTCTCTAGCTCTAGCTCTCTATATATCTTAAGACAAAAAATAAGAGGACTCTAGCAGACATTCCATTTTTCTTTTTTGGCGTGTACTACTTGTCCAAGATAATTACTTTCATTGTGAAGGTTTTCATACCTTTATACAATATATCTAATTGTATTTATACTTCATGGCCTTGCCTCCTCTCTCCCTTTGGCCTGTCTTACCCCCAGTAATCTCTATTTTACTGTCATGTTTTCATTTTAACATGAACTTCTACTTTCTCTAGTCTATGTGCATGGATGTTTTTCCTGTTTGTTGTCTGTGGCCCTCATGCATGACTGGTGCTGTAGGAATCCTCACGTGGAGTGTCAGATTCGTTGCAATTGAAGTTACAGACAGTTACAAGCTGTCATGTGGGTTCTAGAGATAAAACTTAGGTCCTCTGGAGGGGCATCCCATCCCTTGAGCCATCTCTCCAGTCTTCTGTCACAGCCTTTCCAAACTTTCTCACATCCCTGTATGAGAAAATGTGTAATATTTGTTTTTTCCCAATCTGGTTATTTAGCTTATGATTCTCCATTTCCTTCCTAGTGATATTTTTATTATGGGTGAATAACACCCCCCCACACACGTATATCACATGTATATTTCAACATTTTGTGTTGATGAGGACCTAGGCTGATATTAGCATTTGGGTATTATGAATACTGCTGCAATAAACATAGTTTTGTGCAGGCACCCTTATTGTGTGCCAACTTTGATTCATCCTGGTGAATATCGGCAGTGGTGTATAGTAGTTTTATTTCTAGTTTCTTGAGAAACCTTTATCCTGATCTCCTCAATGGCAGGACTAATTGAAAAACAAACTCATGGGGATACTTTTAAAGAAGTTAAGAATAAAAAAATTTTTTTGTGATTTCTGTTAAGTATATATAGTTTATAAGTTATAGCTATATTGTTTCTCTCTGGTGAAGCAAACGAATAGCATCAATAAGAGTGAATAAAACAAATGGTTTCTGAAAAGTAGTCATGTACAGAAAGCTGTGGCCGGTGCTGCTGATGGCCTGTAAGAGGAATCTCTAGTCACATATAATACCAAAGGACAGAGAGACTCTGGTTGGGCATAATGAGTTAGATTAGCCAGATTTATTTTAAATAATATTTTAAAATTCTTTCTTTGAAAGTTTTAATTGAGACAAACTTATGAGACTGAATTGAGAATAAACTTATACCATGAATTTGAATCATAACCACCCACCATTTCCCTCTTCTACCTTCTCCAGACCTTTACTCCTCTGTGTCCCTTCTAATTTCATGATCCCCCCTTTTAAGTCTTATGGATTACATATAATTCATTTTTTATCTCTAAGGAGAGGTGAATCTACACCTACTAATTACAATGATACATAGAGACGATATCAATACATTTTCAACTGCAGCTGATTAATCTTTCTTTCTCATACCCACACCCTCATATGTTCTCTCCCTTTGAATGAGGGCACTACCCATCTTTAACATCCAGTGAAGAATGTGGGAGCAGTGAGGTAGTTTCCCAGAGTTCCGTGTGCAGAAGTTATGGGTTCGATGTTCTACCGCACGTCTCTGACACCGCTGGTTTTCTTTTTCCCAGGGCTCATGCTGTGAGTGGCTCTGTAGAAGCCCCTGTAGAGACAAGGGTGGTTTCTGGTTGAAGAATCAAGACCTGTTCCCTGCTTCCCCAGGGGGAACTCAGTTCTATCTATAACGAAAACAAATCCTGCAAGCTCACACAGTTGGTTGTTGCTCTGACTGTCTGTGTGAATGGAGGGAAACTTCACAGGCAGCTAAACTCTGCCCTGTTTCTAAACACATACATTGTGAGACAGTGAATAGATTTCTTTAAAGCCACTAACTTTCAGGTCAGTTTCAAACGCAGCAGCAGTGGTCCCATGTCACTGATGAGACTGTCAGGGAAATGAAGCCGAGGGCATCTTTGTCCCGCAGCCCAGTCAGGACTGTAAGGTAGCAACCCAGAATCCTCCACTAACACTTTATCTGCATCTATAAAGGTTGCTGCTAGGAATCTGTGAATGCTCAGATCATTGCAACTCATATTTATAAACAAAACAGGATGAAAAATAGACATGAGAGGAAAAAAACAGACCCATGGATCTTAAATTCCAGAAGTGTCCAATTGATTTTTTTTTACTATAATTACAATTATATATATATGACATATGTATATATATATATCATTGTAATTATAGTAAAATAATATATAATTAATTAGTAATAATTAATTAGTAATAATCAGTACTATTATATAATATTATATATTATTATATTAATATAATATTATATAATAATATATTAGTATATTAGTATATAATATATATAATTATATTAGTATAATTATATATAATTATATAATTAATTAGTAACAATTAGTAATTATTAGTATATATAATTAATTAATTAGTAATATATATTATTGTTATTCTGTTCATACACTTTGCCTAATTTTCCTTTTAAATTTATTTTCTTTTTTATTTATGTGTGTATGGGTGATATCTGAGGAGGCCAGATGAAAACATTGGACTCCTCTAGAGCTGGAGTTACAGGCAATTGTGAGTTGAACCAAACTTTAGTCCTCTTTGAGAGCAGCAAGGGTTGTTAAGTGGTGAGCCACCTCTGCAGTCCAATTTGCCTGTTTCTTAAGACATTTAGATGCTAAAACATTAGAAAATTGTAATATAATAATTTATAAGCCTAAGTGAATTTTATGATAATTTAAATATATTTGTAGTCAATTTTCAGTTAGGGATACAGTGATTTAGTATGTGATTACAGTGTTGTTATTTTTTAGCATCTAAAGGTCTTTTTCATGTTTATTAGTTTCATTAGGTGAATAAATTGAACAGTAGGGATTTTATTCTTGATGTATTAGTATGCTTGAACGATAAGTACCTATGGGCACGAGTATTTACTCTGAGAGAGATGTACAGCTGTGACTGCAGGTGAACTTTTCAAGCATTTTTTATATCCTAAAAGAGAATGACATCTGTGTGTCTGTACACATGCACTGTAGCCTGATCCTGCATACATGTGTGGGTACACATGGAGGCCACACAGCATTTCTGATATTTTTCTGGAACTGTCTACCTTGTGTTTTTTGAGGCATAGTCTCTCACTGGCCTGGGGCTCATGACGCAAGCTTGTCTTGCTGGCCAGCCCGGGAATCTGCCTGTCTCAGCTTCCAGAGTTACTGAAGCTACAGGCAGACAACACTATGCCTGGGTTTTTTTTTTTCTGGTTTGATTTTGACACAATCTCCCTAGAGTCCAGGCTAGCCTGAGACTTACTGTCTTCCTGCCTCTGCTCTAGGATTGCCAGTGTCTACTGCCACACCCAGCTTTCTGATTACATTGGATGTTCTATTATCATTTCCTAATAGTAACTTAGATTCTAAAACAATTCCTGTATTGTCTTTTAGGATGCATTATAGCTCTGCCGACAAATAAAAACCTATATAGTCAATGTCTACAGCATAATGATATGAAGCACACACATATGATATGTGGGCATTATATAGTTTACAATTATTCCCATGATTGAATTAATGATCACATCAGAACATATAGTTATTCAGACACAGAAAGAGAGGGAGGGGGAGGATGGAGAGGGAGTAGAAGAGTAGGATGGGGAGGAGGGAATGAGAAACATAGAGGGGGACGGGAAAGGAGGACACACAGGGAGGAGTACATTTTTGGGGGTGCCATTAGAGCCAACAGTATGCTATAAATTTGATTTCATGTCACAGTGAAATCTATGTTGAGTGCTTCATAACCTCACAGAAAAGAGAAGTAGAAACAGCAGGAGTTGTGGGAGTCTGCTAATTCAGACAGCACAAGAACCTTAGCAATTGTTGCCCAACCTAGTGGCAGTATCCAGCTTACTTCTCCCCCACCGCTCCCTCTGAGGCTCATTATACACAAAGAGAGTTTGACTGGTAGGATGTTCATGTTCCTACTCCTGTGCTAGATAGGAAGGAATGGCATTTGATAGTTAAATTTGAAATAAGAAACTAGACAGCTCCTGGTCACCTTGTTTCTATTCAGTTCCAGCTGCACAGAGAACGCGCGCGCGCGCGCGCACACACACACACACACACACACACACACACACACACACACACGACACAATGAGTCCAAAGAGGGACAGCCCCTGGGTTATAAGCCAGACTAAACCATAAAGGTAATATTTTAGTAACTACCCTCTCAATTCCTCTGCTTTCTTCTTAATCTAAAATAAAGTTATAAGGGCAGGATGGTGTTATTCCCACGACAAGACTGCCATGCCTTTAAACCACAGGAGCAGAGTTTAAAATTTACTCATGCATTTTTCATTTTTGAATATAGTTATGTATAAATAAAGACGATTGTCGTGTTGTGCAACTTGTTGCCATAAATGAAGCTCCTCCTCTTCTTCAGACCTATGCCTTTTCCACACCAGATATGGAGTCACACAACTTTGGTGACATTTTGACGTAATTTTTTTTTTTTTTTTTGAGACAGGGTATCTCTGTGTAGCCCTGGCTGTCCTGGAACTCACTATGTAGACCAGGCTGGCCTCGAACTCAGAAATCTGCCTGCCTCTGCCTCCCAAGTGCTGGGATTAAAGGCGTGCGTCACCACTGCCCACTTTGATATAATTTTTATCACCAACTTCTGATTTCACTTCTTCACTAAACTACTCTCAATGAACAAAAGCTCTTTTTCTTTTATTTGATAATAGCAGCCATGGTTGTTATTGCTAAGTGTTATTGCCATAAGTTGCCATTTTTTCAAGGGTAGTAAAATGGGCTGTTCAGTAAGTGTCTTGTTTAATCCTAAGTGCAGGCTCGCAGGCTTGGGTTCCTTTAAGACACAGCTGAAGACAAAGATGTTGGGTTACATTTGTTTATTTGTGGTGGCAAGAAATAGTTCTTTGGCTGAAAATGAGAAAGGTGAGTGAGAGAAAGGAACACATATGAAGTGAGATGGTGAGATATATATATATGAAACTATGTCCCATTGTGGATCCTTTGAGGGTCTATTGCAGGATGACTTTGGGAGTACCTTTCCAAAGGACTCTGGGACTCAATGCTACATGTTACTGACACTCTTTCATTGTGGAGTACTTGCTTTAGGAGTTGGGGCCTGAGCAGGTAAGGAGGATTGCAGCTTGCATGAGATATTCTACAACAGCTGCTCCTTAAACCCACAGGGTAGTGGGGAAGTGAAAGGATATGCCACAGGATTCAACAATTCTATGCTTCAAGTATGAACCAGAAAATGTCTAAAGTATAACACCCCTTGACTGTATACATTCACGCTACCAGTGTCTTGACTGTTGACTATCAGTTTATTTTCTAGCTGATGTAATAAAATACTTTGACAAAAGAAATTTAGGAAAGAAAGGGTTTAATGTGGCACAGAACTCGAGGTTACAAAAGTCCATTTTGGCAGAGAAGTCAGAGCAGCAGGAGACTGAGAGGACTGGTCATATTCTATTCATATCCAAGAGCAGAGAGTAATGAATTAATTGATGCATGGTAGTGTTCAGCTTGCCATCTCTGTTTTTTATAGTCCAGGATCCCTTGCTCAGGATATTACTCCATCTACAATTAACATTTGCCTTCCTACACTAATTTTCTTAATTAAGACACACCTAACAGATATTCAAGGAAACTAACCTTAATCCAGACAATGCTCTTACAGGTGTACCTGTGGGGCCTGCCTCCTTGGTGTCGAACTGACCTGGTATGGGTAAAAACAATATGTGCTTTATAATAAAACAAAGTTAAATTGCTTGGGGTCCTTTTAGATCCCAGAACTTCCAGAAATATTTATGTCTTTACCTCCATCTCTATTTGTGCCTACTCTTCCTCTACCGATCAAATCAAGGTATCCTTTCTAATGCACTGACCTTGAGTGATGTTCCAGGAGAGCACTAATTGGTAAAGCTTATGCTAACAACTGATAGAAGCCAACAAGGACCTATTGGGAAGGAATAGGTAATGTGAGATATAAACAAAAGCATTTATTGGTCATAGTCTGCATATCTAAAATTCTTTCTGTGATTCTTTTCCTAACATATCAAGCAAAACTTTTGAAATGTTCTTATCTACTCTCTGCCATGGATCTCATGGATATTAAGTAAAACAATTTGCACCTGCAACTAATTGTAAATGTTAAGGGCCAATGGCACACCAGTGGTCTAGCCCAGCCAATGGCACACCAGTGGTCTAGCCCAGCCAATGGCACACCAATGGTCTAGCCCAGTAGCTTTTGAGGAAGAGGAGATCAGAAAGAAATCTTAGAAAAACACTGTGGAGATGATTAATAAATCTCTTTTGTTAGTTTTCCTATGGGGCCTCCCTGTGGTCCCTATAAGTTGCTGAGTTGATTTAATTAACTCATTTTCTAAATCATATTGAGTCAGAACTGTGTTATGTGCTCATTGAAAGAACAATGCAATGTTTAATTCTCTTCCATGTATTGTTGCGCTTAAAAAAATTATTCAATAATTCTGTGTCAGGTCAGTTTATAGGCTTGTCTTGCTACTATCTTATAGACTCTGTGGAAAAAGAAGTGTTCATGATAGAATCCCCAAGCTTCCCAAAAGCAGTGCCAAGCCAGGAAATGTAAACCGTGGTGAACCTCATGAAATGGAATTAGTGGAAAAGAATGAAAATGAGCCTTAGAGACAAAATAATGAGCCAATGCACTTGGAAAGAAAATAATCCAAAACATACCTTCGGCATATGGGCTTTGAGCTCTTAACTGCCATTCAGAAACTATAGACTCTGGGGGGCAGTGCTGAGTCCACAGAAGGTGGATGGAAATCTGGTAACCAAGAGGAAGGAAGTGAAACCAACTACATCACAGAATCCCCATGTAGGAGATCATGGGTCAGGCATGACTATTACTTACAGTCTGATTATGATATTTACAAGAATAATAGAAAAGAATGTTTTTTAAAGAATAAGAAATATAGACTAATTGGAAGAAACAAGAAGAGTGGCAAACCTGCCTTGTAAGAGTAGACTGAAAAGATTTAAACTCTAATATGCCATGGTGAAATTAGAAAGGAAACAGAGCCCAAGCCTTCAATATCAAGGAGTAGGCAAGACAAAGACCAAACAAAAGCAATTTTAAATTAATAGGTGTGGCATAGACTGGATTTGTCTGAATTTACTGAAGAAACTATTTTATAAAAACAGAATTTCCCAAAATAACATGATAAACTCAGAATACCTTAAAATGCTTATTCAAAGGAAAATAATATTTTAGACTTTCTTTTAACATTTTGAGCTGGATATCAGTTATCTTAGCCCTATGTATATTGCTGTTATAGAACACTACTGACTGAGAAACTTCTAAGAAAGTTTTATTTCTCATAACTCTGGCGTCTGGAAGTCTAATATAAGGTGCTAGCATTTGGTGAATGTATGGGGTTGGGTCTTTGCAAACACCATGGCCAGAAGAATCACAATTTGTATGAAGCAAGAAGGAAATTGAGCTCAACCCAACTCGGTAGCAGGTGTTGGCTCAAACTTTGAGAGTGTGACACAGGTAGCTTATTTTAGGTATATCTAAGTACAATATAAGTCAGAACAAAGTTTCCTACTGGAACACAATCCTATGTGTACAATGAGGCATAAATTCATTGAAGCTCTTCTCAAAGCACATATCACTTCTTTCATGAGGATGGCTTCTAAAGATAGGCTACATGTGTTATCTTAAGGGCTTGGGTAGGGATCTGGTGTGGTCTCAGTCATACAGAGGTGCCAAGGGCACTTAGATTATTAATTGATCATTGGTCCTGTGTGCTGGAGCCTCAGAGTACCTGTGGCCATACAGATAGCATAGATGTCATCTAGACTATTAGCCTTCTCTGGCCCTGCTTGGGAGAACTTGAGGGAGCCAGATATGGCCTGGGCCTATAGTGGTCACCAAGGCCATTAGTCACATTTATTCCCAGTCTTCTGGGCAGAAAACAGGTGATACATCTCTTCTGTTGAAAAGGCAACCTGGTGTATTTAACCTGCTTTTTCTCATGTTTCTCTGGGAGTGCAAGGATTTTTGTGCTCCCAGTAGGTGAGATTTTTTTTTTTTTCTCTGTCATTGCATGATAAAAGGCAGGATGAAAAGAATGCAAATGAAATGAGCAATAGGGAATGACCTTGCACTCACATTGGTCTCAATTTCATGATTACCAGCCCACTCTTGTGATAACCGTGTGCATCTCTTTATAGGGTAGAGACTAGAGTACGTTCATTAGATTAGAATCGAGGAAGATAACATGGAAATAAAAGAAAGTGTCAAGCGACCTCCACATGAGCAGAATTGTCCTTTAATCAGAAAGGAGGGCCTCCAGGATCTCCCCAGAAGTGAGTCACAGGAGGGTCAGGGGTTTCTAGGGTAGAAAAGGTGACATTTTGGGATGGGAAATTCCATCTGTAGGTCAGATCCCCTGCAATCTCAGAGTGGTAAATACCAGTAAAGGTTGGCATGTTGAGTGTCTCATCAGAAGCTTCCTGAAGTCTAACAGCCTGCTGTGTTATCAGTCAAGTTAACTTCCCTGTCTGGAGTTTCTCAGTTCACCAGAGAAATTTAGATCCTTGGCCCTTTACCGTTCACCTACTCCCTCCTCCCAACCCATTGGCATTGAGCATTAAATTTTCAACACAAGAGCTTTGGGGGACAGAAATGCATAGTTCTCTCTCTCTCTCTCTCTCTCTCTCTCTCTCTCTCTCTCTCTCTCTCTCTCTCTCACTTTTTCTCTTAGCGCCATGGAAAATAAGAAAATGTAAGCAACTCTTGAGGACCAACAGTTTCATTAGTTGAGGAAATCTAAATGGAGATGTGTATTCGTGCAGAAGCTTCTCCAGCATCTGTCTCATCATGCTGTTTAGTTACTAGTGAGACAAGGCAGTGAACATCTGACAGATTTGAGCTCTGTAAAACATAGAAACATTTCTCAATATTTTTCTTTCTTAAGCAAAGCACTTAATTCTTCTCTAGAGGAGACTAGCCAATATCAGGCAAAAAAATCTCAGCTGAAAACAACCTGGAAAACGTTTGAGCTTATTTGAGATGACTAGACTTCAATTTAACTGTTTCAATACTTTGACTTTCAGTAACTAATAAAAAAGACTCTTTCGTCTTTTTTATTAAAGACTCTTTAGACGCAAAGAGAGATGGACTGGCACTTGCCGTTATTCAACAGGGGTCTGAAGTGATTACTTGACAGCAAGGCATAGATGCAGTCTGCTTAGTTGGAAACTGTTTTTAGTTCAAGCCACGTACTTGTTGATCTTTGACTTCAGGGACATTCTGCCTTCAGAGTCATATGTTAAAACACCAATAAAATTGACAGCTGGGGGTCTCAGTCTGTGTCCTATTTTATGATGACAACGGGGTGACTATGAACTTAATTTGGGCTTACTTTCTCTGCGTCTCAGAGCAGATCTACTGCAGTGATGATATGTGACAACTAAAATCCTATGAGTGAAAACAGTCTTATGAAAATCATCTGTGGACACTGGTTATGGCGATCACTACTTCGGGTCACTGGTTGACTATAATTGCTTCCTGCTTCTTTAACACCCTCATGGGCTAGCTCTGTGCACCTTTCCTAAACGAGAACTAAGTTAATCTAAGGAAGCTCTGGTTGCATTAGCTACTTTATGTGAAGACATAGACTACTCAGCAATCGCAACACTGAGAGAGTGTACATTTATAGAGGCAAATAAAATTTAAGATATACAAAGGAAAACATAAGAGAAGTTTCAGTTGATGACAGAAATGGTAACAGGTATGGAAGGAGAAAGGGGTGAGAAACTAGAGAAAACAAAGAATTAGAAGATGAAAGATAAGTCAAGGAGAAAATTGTAAATGGAACCAGTAGCTGGAGTTGAAGGGGGAAAACCAGTAAGGCAAAGTTACAAAGGGTATCTGGGCCATGGACGATGCACTGAACAGGAAACTTGCTTGCCTGGCATAGATGTCTCTATTGCCACATTTAACCTCCTGCACTTTGTTTCAGTTGCTCCTTTGGTTATGTAGCAACCTATGAACTTGATTTCACTGGGAGACATTCCTAGAGAAGCCATTTGGACAGTAGCTCTTGGCTCTACTGGTTCCGCCTTTCTAATCAGAGAAAGCTTGAAGAAAATGATGCCTGCCCGTGTGCTTTGATTACGAAATGAGTTAAGATAAACAACAGACTTGCTAATAAGAATTTAGGGTAGACTTAAATTTTCACAGTCCATTTTCTCGTTCTCACTCTCTCCCTCTCCCAAGCCTGAATTCCTGCTTATACATTCTCACAACACACATCCACACCCACACACGCCTGTCAAACTTTCTCTACCCAGATGGATAAAACGGACTGAAGTTGGGGGTGCCAACGTATCCTTTATAATCAGTATTCACTGCCGCAGAGTCAGACAAATGAAAAGAAGTGGAAAAGGCACACTTAAAGAAAATTTAAGAGGCACAACACAACCTCCTTCTGTTACTTACTCTGTTAGTCATAGTATCCTACCTAGGCACTGGGTTCCCAGTCAGGATATATAGTTCTACCAGCGGACAAAGGGTTACAATAGGATGGTCTAAGAAGAAACAAACAAGAAGGTGTTTTTTTTTTTTTTTTAAATCTCCCATAAAAGGTATTTAAAACATGTCTCCCTACCCTCAAGCATGGTTATTTTCAGTTGCTCGATTATATATGGACTTGGCTATAGGCAGCAAAAATATAAAGCCACACTTATGAATTGTATCCTTTGTTAATTTGCAATTTTAATGGATTTTAAATTTTGGACTTGCTAGAAAAGGAACAGTTAGATCTGGAGACCAAGTGGAATGGGATTGGGGGAAGGAAGCTTGAAGAGAAAGGGACGGGCTGCTTTAAAGAAATTAGGTTTCTGAATTCTCTGGGGCATTCTTGATAGCCCCCAAAGCAAGAACATCTTGTTAGAAAAAAATTAAGTGTAATATAGCAATGATATTCTCAATATTTATTTACACATTCAATAGGAGGGAGACTGCCTATTTGAAACTCCCTAAATACCCAGACCAGAAGGAATCTGGTTGTTGGCAGCACCATGTGACATTGCTCTGTCTTTAGCAATTCAGGTATTATCCTGTACTGAAAAGCAGAATTTATTAGACACTTTTCCTGCTCCTAAATCTTCTATCTTAAGAAAAACAAAAACAACATCATCCACAAGAATGAATCACTCCATTCTTCTTTTATAGAACTTGGTCCATTTTCTGAATCTGGACAACTTTCCAGTACTCCCTCCCCTTTAGTCTTCTAAAGCATTCCAGGACTCTGATTTTAATCCAACGAGGAGGAAAGTGAGGCAGAAATGTGTTACAGGGTCCCAGAACTCCTTTCTCCTCCAGTCAGCTGTGGTTCTGTTATGAAATAGAACTAGGCAACACAGGTCCACACTTGGACCTTTTAGTTTGAATTGAGTTTAGTATGTTCTTGGCTTTCCTCCACGACTCCAACCCTGTGCTGGGAGCGCTATTGTTGAGCATTTCAGAACCCTCATTTTAACCAGTCTCTACAGGCATGATGCCTTGAGGGAATGACCTGAATTGGATTGAAATTGGTTTTATCTCTATTGCTTTTTAGATAATTATAGGTACCTGAGTCAATCAAAAGCATGGGCTTAGACTGTGCTGAGCAGCTGGTCAAAGCCTGCTTGCTCAAGAATTCCCTGCTTTTGCTCTTTTTAAAAATTCATTACAGAAGAATCACTCTACTGTGGTACCATATGAAGAAAGTGACACTGATTCTGAATGTAAATATATTCAGGGCGTTAGAAGCATTTTGTATGCAAAAGTACTTAAAATGTATATACTATCTCTGAAATTTAATTGACAGAATAAAATAATAACCACTCTACCCTATGTTTTATAGTGTTCATTGGAAAAGTACGTTCACTCAAGATATAACTTTTTGACTTGTAAGAAAACAGTAGGTCACTTATACTTTAATAGATGCAATGAAAAGGAGTAGTTGAAAAACTGATTGCCTTTAGTCAAACTGTGAAAAAATTGTTGACATTTGATTTTTTAAACCTGTAGAAAGGACGATTCCTCCTATGGCTTTCCTAAACGGGTATCATCTCTCCCCAGTAAAGATACTCAAAAAATAGCAAAATTACATGTTTTATCTGTTTTTAGGAACATTTGAAGGCTTGCAATGGTCCAAATAAATTCTCTGCATTCAGTTTTTTGGTACTATTTTAAAGAAATTATGAGGGAGCATTTGAAGTCCACATGGATTTAACAGTCCAGGGTAGATTAGTGTTCCCACCAGTTCTGTGCTTTGTATTACTCTATGACACTGTGTTTGCTAAGGCGATTTAATGAGCCTTTTCTGATGCTTGCACCCCTGAGCATTTACCACCACAATCAAAATGTAAAATATTTCTCCCATCAGAGCTTATGCTTCTTATACCCATGTCTCCACATTCCTACCCAGCAATTGATCAGTGTGAATTAACTCTGCCACATTAACGTATGGAAATAGAATGATGAAGTGGGCCAACTTTCCTTCCAGACTTCAACCAGTAGAATGAAAAACAATAAGCCTTGTTTATGTATCAGTAATTTCAATTTCCTGCTATGTGATGCAGGAACTCCATTATAGTAGTACTCCACTATGTGCATATATAATTTAGTTTTCTCATCAATCTGTTGGTCCACTTAGGTTGTTACTAGTTTTGAGTTATTATGGATAAGCTCCTGTATGATATGACTTATGTATAACCTCATGTACCCGTCTCTCTTGAGAATGTACCCAGGCATGAAATCATTTGATCTTACAGCAATTGTATGTTCAACTTTTACTAAATTATCACATTGCCTTTTGAAGCAATGATACCTTGATTTTTTGTTTCATGGTCTTTTAAATTAATTTTCTTGTTGTTGTAGTGAATCAGTATATATTTACTGATTCAAACACATATCTGTTGTAAGTCTGAGATGTCAGAAGCACAAAGGAATAAATTCAGCTGGCAGGCTTGTCTCTCGTGGAGCATCTGAAGGAAGATTCTTTTTCCTTCTCTCAGTTCCTAATGGCTACTGTGGTTGATGCATGACCACCATGTTTTGTTGCTTCTGTCTCTACAATGTGTGTGTGTGTGTGTGTGTGTGTGTGTGTTGTGCACCCAGAGCCTAGAGGAAGGCAGCAGACATCTTCCTCTGCAGCTCTCTGTTTTACTTCTTTGAGACAGAGTTTCTAACTAAATCAGAAGCTGTCTGGTAGTCCAGCTTGGCTTAGCAGGGAACTCTCAGGATCTATCGTCTCTTCCTCTCCAATTCAGGAGTTATAGGCATGTGTGGCATGTCTATCTTTTTACCTGGATGGTAAAGATTGAAACTCAGGTCCTTATGCTAGTACAACAAACACTCTTGCCCACCCAGCTATCTCCCCAATCCTCTTAGGTCCTTTTATAAAGGCATTGTGATTACCTGAGAACCATGTGTATTGTCTCTTTTCTCAACATCTTTTTTGTTTGTTTGTTTGTTTGTTTGTTTTGAGAGATGGTCTAGCTGTGTAGGCTGCACATTCATGGTTCTCCAGCCTCAACTTGATGATCAATCACACAAAGCTCCATACCCTTATCTTAATCACAGTTACCTTCCTTTTTATACATGTAACATACGAGTTACAGTTTTTACAGTAAGGTAAGAGCACTCGTCATTCTAGCATAAGTACTGGGTTCCAACCTTTACCTTCCAGGGAAGAAGCTTGACACATCATACATGCCTATAACTCTTGGATTGGAGAGGAAGAGACAGTTGTTTTGGTGAACCAGGTGTGAGTATCTCTATTTCAGCTATTATAGCCTCCAACTTTCTAGTCAAAGGATTTCAATTAGAGCAATCAGTTTAGCCCAAATTCAAAGGCGCATGTTAATAATGGCTATTATTAACTTATGAGCATTATATACTAGATAGTGAGCTAAGTATTTCCCTACATATTTCAAATCCTACAGCTATTGTATCATAAAGGTAAAAATGAGAAGAGCATGCAGATTTTTGCACAGGTCACAGCAGGCTAACTTGCGATTTAAGCCTGTTGTGGTTTTCTTCAATGACAATTCTATTTAGCGATAATCTGTCTTGCATTTATGAGTTAATCACCTCTTGTGGTTTTTTTTTTTTTTGACCCAATTTATCTACATTTCACACACATGGGTTTATGAGTGAAATGAAACAGCATTTACTTATAATCGTTCTTATATAAAACCATAATGGACATTGTCAACAAAGGTAAATAAACAAGACTCAATTATGCAGATGGTGAGACTGGACAAGAAAAAGGGTCAAAATAATGTAATATATAAGAAGATAGTGTCACAAAGGGGACAGGAGTGGTTAAGAGACTTAAAAAGAGAAAGACCACATATGTGAGGTGCTAGAAGAGCCCATGAAGGTGTGGTGATAACTAAGAAGGAGCTCATGGGGTAGGTTAAATTTTGAGATAAATGTTTATTTTAGATGTACTGAATATAAATCTATATATGCTTGAAAAAGTTCATCTTGCTTTGGCTGTCTTAGCCTCTTTAACAACTTGATTTATGTTTGGTATGATCTGATTGGTTGTGGTTAAAAATGTTAAATTGTATTTATTGTAGGGAAAGGATATGTCTGGAGTTTCTTTATGTAGGCTGTGGGTCATTGCCTTAAGATAAACAGCATGGGGGGAGGGGCCTTAGTAGGACTTTTGGCTTCTAAACAACAGTAATTTTGATGAATTTAATAGTAAAGATAATTGATTACTATATGACAGACACATTTCTAAATAACGCAAACATGTTTATTTAGTTCCTACAGCCTTTTATGGCAAAAATCATTTTAGTATTATAACATTTTTTTCTGTATTAAAAAACTCCAGAGAGGTTGATGCATGTAATATCAGATAGGCGATCGTAGATATTTACACTGAGAATTCAGTGTGAGCTTTCTGGTTCTTAAGACCAACTATCTAACAACAGTGTGTTGATAATTCTAAGAGCCCACTATATAGACTATGATTAATTTGCATAAGAAGCTAAGTACTTAAATGTTGATGTTTCTGATTTATACAAACTTTCGAGGGAAAAAATTAGGCTCAGATGAGTTGATGGGAAGAAAAAAAAATTGAAAACTTCTTACTGGAGCTTTAGTGGGTTCCAGGAAAGTTCTTGTTTACTGACATTCTGTGGGGTTATGATTCTCAGAGTGAAAGTGGAAGAGAGCCTAGTGTAGACTGTTGTGATCTCAAGGAAAGGGAATCATGATAACAGCTATAGGTTCGGTACCTACACTAGGCCCTCCAGCAGAACTCAGTGGTAGGTAAACCATGCCAAAGAAGTATCTGCCAACTGGTTCAAGGATAGCCTTTCCCAGCCCTGTGCATCCTAGTGGAGCATAGGCAAGTAATATACAGAAATACAGTATACAGTAATACAGGCAAGTAATATAATATAATATAATATAATATAATATAATATAATATAATAAAAACAGGATGCCTGGTTTGTAAACTGGTGGGCCCAAGACCACTATAGAACGTTGCTGCATGCCAGGGCAGGTACCAAGAGGCACAATGGTCAAGCGAACAGTATTAGCCAATGTGGACCAAAGATAGCACATTTCATATTCGTGGTCTGACCCTGGAGACTGTAAGCATCTTGTTTGGCCTTGGAAGGGTATCCTGGTTCTTGGGTTGTGGGTGTTTGGCCACGCCCCCAGAACCCAGGCTTCTGACTCAAGGTCTAATCTCCATTCAACCTGCATCCTTCAGTCATGTAAGGCACAGGTAGAGGGCATGATTAACAGGCCTCAGGCCCTAGAGAGATTTATATACTCATGAGGCACCTGAAGGCCAGAGGGTGGAGCCAAATAAGCCTTCCTCCCAAGCCCCTCACCCCTCTTTCCTTCCCTATTTAACTCAGGACTGCCCTGAATTTTACGGGGGTGGGAGTCGGGGTGGGGGGTTGGGGGGGGAGGTGCATCCAGATCCATCCACCATCCATCGTCATTCTAATAAACCGATTTTGCAAACCCAAAAACTTTCTCCTGTCGTTGGGGCAGCATTGTGAGGAGCTGTGGAGAAGCCTTTAATGAGCCACTAACTTCACCCTGGAGAAACCCAGAGCGTTCCCAGCCAACTACACACAGCCTGGCATGAGGAACCCTTCGTTCCCCAGCCATTTTACCGACAGCATCTCAGAATTATCCTCTTGGGAAGGAGAGGGGAAGAGTGTGACATCATAGGTTTCTGAGCCAAAAGAGACTGAGGCACATCCAGATCTGACAGAGATGCCTTGAATTAATGAATTGAGATTTCTACTAGAATAAACATGAGAATTAAATAATGATAATCTATGGAAAACCAAGGGTAATTACACCTCAGCAACATTGACGTTTGTTCTTCTGTAGAGGGAAAGAAAACAAAAACACAACAAGGAAACTCATAAAATTATGAGGCTTCATGAAGACCATGAATATATTGTGTCATGATATCTTCCTTCAGGATTTTTTTGAGTCTTTGATCTTGGGATCAAGAATATAGACCATATAGGATACTTTTATAGAGATCAATCTGCGAGGATAATTTGCTTTAAGATCACCAAGAAACTGTAAGTGGTCATGTGTGTGAAATTATGAGGATTTTCTGTAGGTCAAATGTAAAATGTATTGTTTTACTTTATTTTACTTAAATGACAACAGCATGGTTTCTGGCAAAAGCAAGGCGTATAGATTGTATTTCATTTATTTTTCTAGGATGTCATGGACAGGGCCCTTCACTTCACTGGGGTGAGTCCTCGAGTCCCACTCCCACCATTAAAAATGACAGAGTCAGATGATGAAGGAAAGCTCACAGGTCCATCAGCCTTCAAGTCACACAAAGGGAGACAGTCAGGTGTCAGAAGAGTTGTTGATACCAGTTAGAACACGCGACTGTCAGTGGGCTGTATTGTCTGAAGTTCATTATTTTGGCAGTTTAACTCGAGACATTTTAGAGGGAGGGATGGGTAGGTGACAATGTAGATTATGTAGACTCTGCTTCTTGTTGGTTGTAATCAAGTCTGTCAGTCACCTGCTTGAACTGCTGAAGCCCATGACTGCAGACACCTCCTGCTAAGTGGAAAGGCATCTCTACTTTCTTGTAACAAATCAGGGAAAACATGTCAGCACACAAGGGGATGTGGTCAAGCCCTGAGTATCTGAACACCTGATGAGATCTTTTTGATAAGAACGTTACTTGTTGGTTCAGTAGTTAGGACTAGTTGCCCCTTTGTTTACTCTGAGGTGCCTGAGCCAGGTATATGCTTGTGCTGAGATGTAGGGAGAGCGCCTTGTGAAGTGTGTAGAACATAAACACGTAAGCATTTTAGTCTTCTAGACCCTAGCATTTTAAAATAGGATGTCCCTGTTAGGACGGTGACTGGAAATTCTAAAACAGACGAAATCCAGCCTAAACTGCAGTTAGATCTGTCTTTCTGCATGTTTGCAGCACGTTCATGAGTCGTGAAAAGATTTGTTTGACTGCATTTTTCTTAGCACATTCTCAGCAAGATGGCACCATTTGGTATCAACGATGAATGCACGGTGTGTCTCTAATGATTGCATGCTGTAGAAGTTAGCAGAAACTGTAAATGTTGCTGATATTCTCATGTTCAATGCAACAATTACTGTTACTATTCTAATTATAAAAAAAAACATACCAGATAACAACAACAACAAAGACAGTAAGCACCAAAGTTCTGAACATTTCACAAAGCTTTTCATGCAACACAGCTCTGAGCGGTAGGTAATCCAACCTTCCTCATTTTAAAGAGGAGGTGAGCAAGACACAGGAAGGGAGACTTGACTGCTTCCTCCGGGCTACACAGTCAGTGAGTGGTCTGAGCAGTTGATGGAACTCTGCTAGTGCACTCAGTCACTGGGTGAATTCCATCGACTTCTTTAGTCTCTAGTTTTGTTTTCCCCTTTTCGAAGTCACCTCCCGGCTTCCCTTTGCTCTCCTTCCTTCCTTCCTCTTTCCCCATGTGACTATCACCTCTTTTCTTCCTCTTTTTTTAGGGGGGGGGATATCTTCTTTCTCCCCTTCTCCCATGTTCTTCACGCTAGCTGTTCTATTTATACTTACTTTCCCCCAAAGTCTTTTCAATGCAGAATGAATGACTAAAGCAATGGAGCGCTTGTACCCCAGGTTTTGATTAGAGGCTCTGAAGCAAGGCCTGGGTCAGGCTTGTGGGTTGTGATGAGTGAAAAACTGAGAACAAATTTCTACCAATCTTCTACAAACAACAGGTGAATGGGAGTTTCATTTAAAGGCGTTCGTAGGAGAGTTTTCTCAGGGGTCCACTGTTCTCATCTCAAATGTCTCAGTTCTTCCTTGCTTTGTTTTCCCAGGGGAATTAGAGGCAGGTGCTGAGGGAGAGGACCAACTAAGGAAGAGCGGAGCCGTGATTCACTAACCATCACGAGGTTCAAAATGTGAACAAGAAAGAGACTAGACGTGACTCATTGAAAACCCGCCCGCGGAAAAATCTACCAGGAAAGAAGGAAAGACTTGAAAGCTGGGTAAGTTTTAAAACAAGGCCTCCGGTAGACAGTTTGCCTCAGAGCCTTGATCTAGGCATGAAAGAGGGTCCCGCTGCTTTCAAATAACTCTCTGTTCAAACCAGAGGTTTGTAAATAATTCCTTCTTTGATTAAAAAAAAAAAAACTTTTAATGAAGCATAAAGTGCCAATTTTTATTGTTTTCTTTGTATTATAACCTTATCAAACACACACATATCTGAACTTTTCAGGTGATAAACCTGATTATCCCAATTGATTATCCTAATAAGGACATGACAGAGTCTTCACTCTCCAGATTCCACCATTATCCAATGATACTAATGTCTTCCTGATGGATTATGTAAGGATTGCACTATGTACTCCTTCCTTCTCACTGAAAACCCCAGGGAAAGCACATGGAGCCACTGACTAGAGAAGAAATGATAGTGACATTTGAATGCAAACAAAGAGTTGGATTCTAAAAATAACAATTCATAATAACATTTCTCCAACATTTGCTCTCTGCCAGAATGCTGGTTCAGTGAAGAGCTACATATTTGTAATGGATATACAAACTATCTTATGAAATCTTGCAGATGCCTATGTAGTCGGAAGCATACACAGTGCTGTCAAGCAGCATCAAACTCATCCGTGGCAGAGCGAGGATCTGAACTCAGACCCAAGGACGTCTAAAGGCACCACACTGGGGAAATCAAAGCATTTTTCCAGTGATCATTTGAGATAGAGGTGTCCCTGTGTCAAGGCTCTAAAGTGATGATTTTCAAGTCTTCAAACCATTACTTGCCAGCAACAGTTACAGTCTTGATGAACTGTATCCCCTTCAACACTATTACTGAGAATCACAAGGTTAGACTTAGATCAGGAGGTGTGATGGAACAGTGTCTAAATTTCACCAGACTGCCTAAAATTTCTAATATTTAGGCACCGTGAGTCGCTGTTGTTCCTACAGGCCCGTGTAGTGTAAATGCTTAAATGACTGTGCAGAGCTGTGATTTGAGAGTCAAGAGGACAGCTCTGCTGCATAGTGGGAAATAAAACTTAGAACAGCATAACAAAATTTGGAGGGATTTTTTTTTTTTTAATCTTTTGAGATTACAGGTGTGAGGGCATCCTAGATTTGGGAGAACAGGAGCTGCTGGTAGATGTAGCTACTGTATCATGCTGATTCCTATTCAAGTCACATCTTCACGTCTTTATCTGGTGCCAAGATGAAAGTACCTTATATTCCCAAAGGCCTAGAGGGTGGCAAGCCAAAGGTAGTATGTTAAGCAAAACTGGATGTGGAAACACAGTGATGTGCAAAGATTCTGAATTGAATTTTGTAGTCTGGGGTTGAAGGAGCAACAACCTGGGTAGGGTTAGCAGATTCTCTGCATCTTAGCAGGGGCTTAGGTCTTATAAAAATGATTAACTCTGATGACCTCACAGGATCATAGTTGCAGGTATTCAAGTTAGCCCCAAGTGTCAGCAGCATCGATTCACCTATTCAAGAGAGATTTGTTCTCTCTTACAGTATAGCTTCCATTGTGCTGGGTTCTGGGTATACAATGAGAGGAATATTAAAACATAGCTCTACTCTCATGACATTTACTATATGATAAAGAAGATGGCAATTAAGGAGATATATACACACACAAATGGATGAAATACATTCTGGTCACACTCAACATCCCACCCTTTTGATTTACTTTATCTTCATCTATGCCTCTGTCCTTCTCCTATAAAAAGTATGTCTAGGAGGGGGACATTGGGCCTTCTAGGGCTGACCAATTCAGCCACCATCCAGGTTCAGTGTTTTGTGTAGGTTCACCCCAATATCCATTCAATCTATCTGCTGATGGAGTGCATGGAAAAAGCCAGTTTTGCAGAACCAGATGTCACTGGTAAATAGGGTTGGTTGTAGGCCTGTTAGCCGGCTTCCAACATGGATCCACTGTAGCTGCATCCAGCTGTTTGCCCTGCTGAGAAACAGAGAGCAGAGAGGTTCAGTGACAATGACAGGATGTCCAAGGTGAACAGTTAATTTTCTGGATTAGATCTCCTCGAAAGACCTCCATGGTCTGTGCTGCCCCTAGAAAGGCCATCTGTGGTCCCTGCTGCTACCCTGGGTCATGTTGAAGCCCCGGGTTCATGTGGATGGCTGTGGTCTGGGCTGCTGCTGAAAGCCATGTTGATATTTGAGACCTGTGCTATAGTCTGTTCTACTGCAGGAAGCCACATTAGTGTCTGTGATTTGGGTTGCTGCCAAGGTCATGTTGATGTACATGGTCTATGCTGTTGCAGAGGGCCACATTCAGACCTGTGGTACTGATGAAGCTATATTGATGTTTGTGGTTCATGTTACCACTGAAGGCCATTTGGAGGCCCATGGTCTATATTGCATCTGAGGCCATGTTGATGTACATGACCATTGAAGGTCATGCTGATGTTCATGGGCTATGCAGACACCCAGGGCCATGTTGATGTGAATGGCCTGTGTTGTCTACTGCCACCAAAGACTATAATGTTGTCTGTGGTTCACGCTGCAGGGCTGTGTTCACATCCATAGTCTGTATTGCCACTGGAGACCCATGCTGAAGTCTGTGCCATGTGCTGATTCTGAAGGCCATCTGAATGTCTGAGGTCCATGTTTTGTGAAGAGAAAGCATATGGAAGTTCATGATCTATGCTCCTGCTGACTGTAAAAAGTGAGGACACTTCTTCTGCAGGGGTCTCAACTGTAGACTCATGGTTGAGAAAGAGAGTCATAGAAGGCTTCAGTGACAACCCCCTACTCCTACCCTCCCCACCCAAAAGTAACAGCCTAGACCGGAAGCCTTCGAAGAGGACTCTTAAAAACTGTGATAAGGATGCTGAAGTGTAGTTCTATACAACTGACAGCTTCTGACAGTGGTGTGGGTGAAATGGACTCAATTTTCTAAGGGTCTGGATGCTGGGAGTTTGACTTTGCTCTAGTGAGTATATGGGCAACACAAATCAGATGTGTGGGTTCTTTCTCTTTTTTCTTCTTCCTCTTCTTCCTTTTCTTCTTCTTGCTTCTGCTACTTCTTTCTTTCTTTCTTTCTTTCTTTCTTTCTTTCTTTCTTTCTTTCTTTCTTTCTCCATCCATCCATCCTCCATCCATCCATTTTTTCTTTATGTTTTCTGGCTTTGAGAGGTCACAAAGGATAGAGGGCAGACCTGATAGGACTGGGAAGTGAGTGTGATCAGGGTGAATTATGTGGAGTTTGCAAATAATCAATAAAAATATTATGTTGGAAAAAAAGTATTTCTATCCTACTATAATTTATTAAATTATCTTTAATGTTATTCTTATTATATAAGCTTAAAATATTTTGGAGGATTTATTGTTTCCAAAATAATTTAATTTAACCATCTTCAGTTAAATCTCATTAAAATTTTTACTCTTAAATGTTAGATTTAATACACCAATTTTACCCAAGAATAAATTTAAAGCTAGTTTTAGGTTCACTGTAAAATCAAGTTGAAACAACAGAGATTTTTTTCATACCCCCTCCCCCACTGTGCTCAGACACCATGAGGCTAGACATAGTCATTGTTTCTCATTGGAGTAATGTGTGTGTGTGTGTGTGTGTGTGTGTGTGTGTGTACCACAGGACAACCTGGGTTGTTGTTCCTCAGCTCCCATTCATTTTGTTTTGTAATACAGTTTCTTACTGGTTTGGAGCAAACCAAGCATTCATCAGGCGTGTAGACACCAAGGCTCTAGTTCCATTTATCTCCCCACTTTTTTTCCTAGAAGAAACTGGGGGCACAAGTGAATTGCCACAATGCCTGGCTTTGCTTGCTGGTTCTGAGGATTAAACTTAGGTCTTTATGTTTCAAGACAAGCTCTTTACCCTCTGAGCTATCATTCCAGTCCACAAGAATAATGATTAATCTACATTGAAGCACTGGGCCCAAGTGCACATTAGACTTCACTCTTGGTCTTATACATTGTATAGCTTGGACACATGTATGATAACATGGACCTGCAATTAAGGAGCATGAAGAACTCTTTCCTGCTCCTTATCCTATGTTCCCTCTGGTCAGGTCTCCATCCCTTCTAATTCTAGACACCATTGTGTTTGTTTGTTTATTTTTCTTTACCTATAGTTTTACCTTTTCCAGTACGTCATATGGTTGGAATTATGTAGTAAGTGGTCTTTGTTAATCAGCTACTTTTATTGAGGATTATTTATGTAGGTGTCCTCCTGGTCATTTCATAGATCAATAAGCCAATTTTTTTTTTTTTTTTTAGGATATAGAATAGTATTTTGTCATGTGGCTATACCACAATTGACCCATTTCTCTACTGAAAGGTATCTTGATTGCTTCTAACTTTTAGTAATTATGAGCACACCTGTTATAAACACCTGTGTGCAAGCTTTGTGTGAGCGTAAGTTTTCAACACATTAGGAAAAATACCAAAAGCCACAATCACTTCATTGCATAACAAACTGTCTTCCAAAGCAGCTGTAGCATCTTGCATTTCCTCCAGCAATGGAGTACAGGTCCCACTCACACAAAGTACACACTGAGAGTAATTAAGTTTTAGTAGAGCAATGGTAAAAGAAGGTTTCTATTGTTTTTCTCATTTTGCTCATATTTAATGGATAAATTTGCTTTTATAATATAAAAACCATAAGCAAAGGATTTATTGTAAATTTTTTAGGTTTTAGTCAAGAGTCAATAAAATAATTAGTTTCATCTCTCAGGGCTCATAGGAGCCTGTTTCCTCCAGAAGAATTCCCCGTGATTTAAGAGAGAGGATGCCTTGGGATGTTAGGTGAGTCCAGGACTAATAAGCTTTTAAGGAAACTATGGAAGCTTAAAACATACTTGTATTATTTTGAGAAAGTGATATACATATAAGGTTTATGGATAAAATTACTGGAGATGAGGTGAATGTGTCAAAATGCCGGAGACAAGGGAACAGACACCTATCTGGGAAAAAAATCAATGCCTTGCTGTTATATTAACACTACAGCCAATGAATATTCTTGCTAAGTAATATGTGAGAAAACATATTACCCAGAAGAAGTGGATAATGCTGTAAGCTTGATTGCAAATCATGACTCCACTAAGCACAATGACATTTGGATAGCTCTGGATCTGGAAGGTTGAGAAGATGAGGATTTGGAAGGCAGAGCAGAGCGTTCTGGGCATGGCAACACTGGCACAGAAATGAGAGAGCAAAGGCAGCCATGGAGCACCAAAAACGTGGCAGTTTTATAAAATGAAACTACATTATGAAGAACAGTAGAATGCAAAATAGGAGGGAGGTAGGGGCTATAGTCAAGAGAGTTCTGAATACAGACACTAAAATATAAAACATAAGTTCTAGACAAACATAGTCACTGAAGATTTGGGGCAAGCAGATGGAATGGATGTGTGTGAAAGCACTATTTAACACTTTTAGAACAATGTCAAGGATGGCCGAAAGAATCAAGAACTCGAAGAACAGCCCATTCCAAATTTCAACAGTCACGCCTGAACTAAAGCCCTGAAGAGTGCATCTAACTCAGAGAAACAAACACAATTCATTTCTGCAGATTCACAGCATCAGGGATTCAATAATCTCTATGGTGTTTACATGTAACAACTTAGAGGGGAGTGAGAGGAAGCAAATACTGGTTCAAAACTTAAAACTGTGAGAGTCAAAACCACAGTGACTTTCTCACCAACGTTCCTTATCAATTAACATAAGCGAAAGGACTGGACACATAAGAAAACTTTACAAGGAAAATATATCTGAAATTTAAAAGTCAACAGAGGCAGTTAGGCCAGGTCATGGAGCGTCTGGAGAAAGTTAGAGAACAACATAGAGAAGAAAAAGCTTCAGATTAAAACATAGGTGGCAAAGCACAGAGAATAGAGACATACTAAAAGCACAGAGAAGACACTGAGGAAAGGCTAGGGAAGGTGTTATCAGAGACTAATAAAGAATAAAAGAGAAAAAATTGGGCAAGATGGGCAGAAGTTATGGGAGAAGACCAGAGAGCCACTCCAGACTGATAGAGGAGAATGAAGGTCCACCCAAGATTTGACATGGACGGACAGAATCATACTCTAGGGAGAAGTAAGATTATCTCTAAAGATGAGTATAAACAGAATTTATTTGGTTTCACACTGAAGAAAATTCTAAAATGCATTCTTCTGGCTGGAGACATATGGTATCAGATATAATTTTAGAGCAGAAAAAAAAAGTTTATGCGTATGTGTGTGTGTGTCTCTGTGTGTATGTGTGTGTGTCTCTATGTGTGTGTGTGTGTCTTTGTGTGTATGTGTCTGTGTCTCTATGTGTGTGTGTGTCTGTGTGTACATGTCTGTGTATCTATGTGTGTGTGTCTGTGTGTGTGTCTTTGTGTGTGTCTCCATGTGTGTCTGTATAGCTATGTGTGTTTGTATCTGTGTGTCCATCTGTCTGTCTGTCTGTATAAATATTGAGTATAAACTAAGATCTTCTCATGTTGATTCCCTCCATTATCTTCTGGCCTTCTATTTTCTTCCTCAGAACCTTCTACAAAGCCATGGGAACCTGCTTTTGAGTCTGGTAAGTGTGGAGACATTACCATGGACATTTTCAATCAGTAGACCCTGAGGATAGGTAAATCCTCCATCCCCCATGGCCATTTAGGATATGGTGATGTGTTCTCCACTGCTATGAGATTCTGGAGAAGTCAAGCTCCTATTATATACAATAGCTGTCTAAACTGGGCCACCTTATGTTGGCTCTCTATCTTACATTCATCCCTGCTTCCAGAGGTTACCTTCCATATTAACCACCTGAACTGAAGGCCTTATCTTATACTATCCTTTCAAGTTAAGCAGTTAGCTACCTTCTATATGAGTTTGAAAATGCACGACTAAATCAATGTAAGTAATGGGGGCTAACTGCTGTGTCCTCAGGCCTGTATTGGAGATGCTTCTGGAAATGAAGGAACAACGAATGTGAAGAATCTCTCCTTGTCCAACCTGGGTACTACACAGGTCACAATCAAGTCCTCAGAGACATTCTGGAGTACCATGTGGTGAGGCACAGTAGGTAGGATGGAGGAGAAGATGACAGAGAAAGATCTGGAGCTCTCTCTGAGGCAGAGAGAGCAGAGTTGGTTGCTGATACAAAGAACAGCAGGAAGCCAGAATGAAAGAGACATAGTTCTAATCTGGAAAAAAGTGAAGACTGAATTATTCAGTGTTTAAAAAAATAAAACAAACGAAGCCCCTGAAATGGTAAAGAGAGGGCAATGTTTGCCTTCTCTGATTTGATCATTATGCCCCAAATTCATTCACATGCTGAATCATGCTCCTGTACATCATACATTTGTACAATTAGAAAACAGTAAGAATTGGTGCAGGGCATCCAAATCCAAGAGTTCTTCCATCATTATCTTATAACAAAGATCAAGCCCAGTTAATAAATAGCTGTTTTCCAGGAGTGGTGCTGCCTGCTTGTAATCCTCGCACTCAGAGGGCTGAGGTCAACTACTCATGCCAGGCCAGCTGGGCTACATAGTGAGACCCTGCCTCAGACAACCCCCGAATAAACAAACAATAAATATTTGTTGAGCGATGTATATGCTGGAGTTTAAGTCTTGATTGTTTTGTTTTCTTGGATCATGTGATTTAATCATCTATACGCATTTGTATAGTTCTAGATAAGGATGATAAGAATACTGGTCTCACGGGACTACCATGCGGGATTAATAAAGGATTCTAAGTGAAATAAACTTCTTAAATTGTGGGGCAAATGTGAACATCAGTTATGGCTCTGGAATATCTGGAGCACATCTCCTAAAGTCCTCACCAACAAAGCCTTCTGCAAGGGCTCAAGAACACATGGAATATTAAGGTGATCCTGAAGTATCCATCTTCTGCTTTCTCCCACCACAGACTATATAACTGAGGTCTAAGCACCCAAACAACCAGTCAGGTTGTTATTTTAACATCTTTTATGGATTGCATCAGTTTTCATGTCTGTGTGTGTACATGGGTACATATGAGTATGTGCACATGCAAGTGTGTGACGGGTGTCTTCCTTTCTCACTCTCCAGCTTACTTTTGGAGGCAGGGATCCTCACTATACCTAAGGCTGACTGATTCAGCCAGGCTGGCAGGCCAGCAAGGCCCAGTGACCCTCTGGTCTCCAGCACTGGAATTACAGATGTACACTACTGCATCTGGCTTTGACATGGCTGTCTAGGATTGAACTCAGGCCTTTATGCCTGCTTGTGTGGTGGGTCTTCTCCTAACCAGGCATCTCCCCAGTCATCCACATATCCACATCAGTTTTTCTACAGCAGCTGAGTCACCTAAACAGTGCTGAGATTTCACGGCTAATGACATTGTAAATGCCAGCGTGTATAAGACCAAAAAAAAAAAAAAAAAAAAAAAAGTGGCCCCTTTCAGGAATTAGCAGTTAACTGTATTTGAAGTTGTAGAAAACTGTGGGGAGTCTGTGATCAGCTGATGTTAGGTACTGTGGCTATATCACTGTGCACACTTGTTTCTTTTTTCCCCCCTCTGGGCACACAGGAGAATACTAAATTGAACAGTGGCAACAGCATCCGTGTGAGCCATTGTCCTGGGCACTACTCAGCAAGCAAATGAGTCTCTCATGGACCTAACGTGACAATAAATGGCACGTCCGAAACAGGTTGTGTGTGTGCCTTAGCAAAACAAAATTAAGAGTCATTCTAGGGAAGGACACTGCCACAGCTTTGGCATAATTAGGAATCATCATAATCAAATACAGGAAATTGGCACATCTGCTTTTCAGGCTGTTGATCCAACTGTGAGGCTGCCTGTGCGCACTGGCAGGAACAGCTCTGATGCAGCTCGGTGTGCTCTGCAAAGCTGTCTTTGCATAAATATTTACATAATTTTCTCCAAACACCACTCTAAGCAGTTGTTTTTTATCACATTTTCCTCCCCTGGGTTGTTCTTTCTTCCCATTGCTGCTCCTGGTGAAGGAGCGATTGCTTGTGCTTCTCAGGATTCCTCCGTTGTAAAGAGAACTCCAGAGGAAAGACCTTCAATTTGAGAGTGTAGGAAAATAGCAAGGAGAGGAGCAGAACTTTCTCAGGAGGCTGTTAGTATGGTTTCTAGAAATGCAGCAATTGATTATAACCACCCCAGCTAAGGAGAAGGCAAGGCAGAGAGACAGAGAAGAGGGAGATGGAGTGCACCCTGGGGTCTGATAAGGTGGAGCTCTGAAGAAATGGTCCCCACTCCAACCACTGCCCTCATGTGATGGAAGTCCCTTCTCCCTTCAGGTCAGATATTATGCTTGTTTCCTGTTCACTAAACAGTCTAATCACAGGATCCTGAGTCACAGGAGATACCGAATTTGATTGAAGTGGAAGTTTCTGGTTTCTTTAACAACTCAGTTGTATCCTGTGATATTTTTCTGGAAGGTGTCTTGTGAGAGGGCATGTGATGTTTAGGTGAAAACAGATCCTTGGGATGGTATGTGATGTTTAGAAAGAGTATAAATGGAACTCCACAAGCAGTGAGAGGATGCTCTTTCACTGGGGAAAGCTTTGCTGATCTTCCCTGGTCTTTTCTGGTCTTTGCTGGTCTTCCCTGGTCTTTGCTGGTCTTCCCTGGTTTTCTTTGGTCTTCAGAGAAATGAGCCAAAGAACTTCTAATGGCATTCTAGTTGATTCTGGCCACTTCAATCCATGCTGCTGCTACTGATTCATGTTTGGTGTTTGCTATTGGACTGGATTGCTGCTATTCTGATAATGAAGAGAAGAATCACTTCAGGGAACTACTTCTAAACAGGCTCAGACTCCGCTTCCCAATTAACCTTCTTTCTCCCCTACCTATTCTCAGTGGGCTAGGAAGGAGGTTGAAGCATTTAAGAACCCTGAATGAAACAGATTTTGAAAACTCTAAGCCTACACTTGATGGTATTCTAAATGCTTATACGGGAGATCTTCAGTGTGGAAAGTGTGGACTTTCTACTTAGTAACTGTTACTGGTGTCATCTTTTGTAACAAATTTTGGGATTTGTGTTTTTAAGGGTGACAGTAGATACATTGTTATAGGCAAATAATCTGTAGGTTTACACAGGGAAAGACATGCCCATTTATCCTTTGAGATGCTTTGGAAGGAGGTCTTCAATATAAGAAGAGAAAGGAATCTATGTAGCTGTTGAACACAATGGAAACTTGATTTCCCCAGGACTTGACCATATCCCTCCTCCAAATTTCATTAACCTACAAACTAGGAAGTGTTGATTGATGTTAGTTATATGTGGTTAGTTATATGTATATACGTATATACAAAGCTAGATCTAGTAGCTGTCAGTATAAAGTGTTACTTTTAGTGAGTTTTATATAGCTTGACTTCAAAGTACACAGTTTTCTGTTAGGGTAGGCACGGCAAATCAGAAGACTCCAGATGATTCAGAAGGCCAGCTTTCCCTCCTCTTTCCACCCTGGCACCCCACAGAGCATCAGTATTTGCTCTCATGTTGTTTCCTGTGGGCCCCAAGTGGCTGCTGTCACTCTAAAAAATTTAACATGCAAAATAAAGGCTGAGAGCCAGGCAATTTATTGGCTCCTCTGTTGAGGACTCAGTTCTACACTTCAAATCTCTCTTTCTTTAGCAACTTTCTTACCCCCATTTCTAAACTTCAATTTTTAAAGTTAGCTAATTATGGCTATCTGGAAATAATGGGTTTTTATTTATTTATTGTTAATTTATTTTATTTGTTGAGTTTTTATTTACTTGGGTTATGGGAGATTTGGGAAAGTTAATAACTCAAAATGATGAGATGAATCATTCCTTTGGGAACAAAGTTATGTGCTCTTGTGTTGGATCTATGGTCATCCCATTCTGAAGACTCAGTCTGTCTTCTGTCACTTGGGATTTTGTATGGACTGAATATTTTTTGTGTGTAATGAACATATGCATCCAAATTACATATTAAAAGAATGTCTTTGCATAGGTGGTGTGTGTGTATTTCCTGGTCTCCTGTCCATGTTTCTCTAAGGTAAGTAGTTATCTTTCTAGGAAAATATACCCAGTGTTACAGAGCTTAAAGCCATTTATTTCCTTGTAGGTCTGATAACGAAGTTTCTCTCATGTTTCTTGTCTTTATGTTTGTGTGTTTCTGTGTCTGTGTGCGCACAGTTGCTTGCATTTAGCTAGGACAGTTTATTTGACCCCACATGCATTATCATTTGTTCTATCCACCAATTACTGACATCTATAGCTTCATTTAAAGTTCTTCTTGGGATAACACATACCTCCGAGAAACCATGTTGTTTGGAAGGTCTTCTCCTTGGAGGTAAGCTGTATGTCTAGAAGCCCAGACTCTCATGAGGAATGTGAAGAAACTAGACCACAGAAAAGTTTAGTTAACATTTATTGAACAATTATTATGTGCCAGGAACTGCTGAGGGCACTGGTAAGGAAAAGAAACAGATTCTCAGTTTCAAAATATGGTTTTGGAAGAAGAGTGAATTCATAAGTGACTACATTAAGTTACAGAAAGTCTCTACTAGAAAATGCATAGAGCACCGCGCCATAATAGCTTATATGGGGCTGCGCAGGGAGTGTTTGTCTTCCTCCAAAGGAAGATTTCATATAGCGCATTATGCTAAGAATGAGTGCAGATAAGTAGCTGTAAAGAAATATCTTCCCCCTCCTTCAGCCGTATAGAAGCTAAGCACCCCTATCCTGTAGTCCTCCCCACTTCTGCAGCTCAGCAGAACTGTAACATACCTGAGGACTGGGAAAAACATGCAAGAGTCACAATGAACTGCCTTCATTCAGATTCAGCAGCTGCACACAGCCTTGCTTGACATGTTTCTGGAGCATTCACACTGCATAGAGAGCAACTTGAAACCCAATATCATCTGTACCCTGGGTTAGGCTTCCTGACTGAAGGAGA
Source organism: Arvicanthis niloticus (assembly GCF_011762505.2). NCBI lineage: Eukaryota > Metazoa > Chordata > Mammalia > Rodentia > Muridae > Arvicanthis > Arvicanthis niloticus. The sequence continues at coordinate 25,366,290 of NC_133435.1, forward strand.
CATTAAAGGAGATGATCAAGGCTGAAGTGATGTGATTAGTCAGAACTACTCTCCTGGAACTCCTACATACCGTGTGGCCCTGTTGCTGAAATTCTGTATATTAAGGGACTCGAGAAGATCCAGCTGTGCTTGTCAAGGGCAGCAGTGCTGCAGAGAGGAGCTGAATAGGGGAGCCATTCTCAAGATCACCGTGGATGACAAGGGTTTTTGCAAGGTGGTGGGAGAGGGAAGGACTTACCTGGCAGAGGACTTAATTCACTTCAGGTGAAGGAGTAAGGTCATGACTTCCTGGTGATGGGGAAAAAAATAATGATTCACTGGCCAACAAAATAGATATGGACTTTCCAGGGGCTTCTGTGGATCACGCCAGAAAGGGTCATCTAGGATTTGAAGTTAGGAGTTAACAAGCTATAGACATGGTGTATTCATGTTACATCTGTAAGGAAGCTGCTGTTCTTAGAGTTAAGAAGGTCCTAGGAGAGAGATGGAAGAATGTCAAGACTATGAGCAAAATCTTGAATACAGAAGAGGTCATAGGTTTAATGAGACCGTGGAGAGCAGTCACAGGATCACAGCATCTGCTCCACACAGATGCTGCTGAACATGATCAAGAAACCCCGTCCCACCTGGGTTGAAGGCTAGTGACACAACCAATGTAGTTGTAGGTGAAGTTCACTGAATGAAGTAGGAGAAAGAACCAACGTGGGCTACCCTCTGGAGGCTGTTCGAGTGTAGGGCCTGGTTCCCTATGAGACACACACAGGTTGCCATATACTACTTGCAATTCATAAGTAACTCTGCCAAATGATGCCTATTCCCAGTGACCCCACAGAAGCCAGGAGCCTTCTGTGGGCTCCTTGGTGGCCTTCTTCAAGTACTGCAGTGAAGCCCTTATCATCCTCATCAAGTTTGGCAGGAGTGCTCCCCAGGTGTCTACATACCACCTACATGGTTCCATCATTGATGTGACACCTAATCCCTTTGGGCACAGACAGCTAGCCACATCTATTACTACTATGGTACCTTCTCTGTGCTGTGTAAGGTTCTACTCAAGGCCTGGGTAGAGGATTTGGATCTCAAATGAACTTGGCCATGAATATTGGCTAGTCCTGAGGCTTTCACAAGGAGAGAGGTTGTCATTGTGCTGGCCAGCTGGTGTCCAGACTGTCCTTTCATCAGCACCCAGAGGGTAGTACTGCGATGCCCCTGGGGACTTTCTTCTAGTCTCCATCTCATCCTACTTCTCCAATTCATCAATAGGCCAGAGAAATTTGAGTCTAGTGCTCACTCCATGCTGTGTGGCACTGGTGAGCTGGAGCATCAGGAAGGTTAATGCCTCCATGAAACACAGTGCACAGTACAGCTGTTTATTGTGGATCTACACAAACCAGGGATGAAGAAGGAGCACAGGACCGGAGACCCTCTGATTTAATCACAGGAGGGCAACAGCGGATCTTTTCCTATTGAAGGTGTTGCTCAGAGGACTCACCTGGAGCCAGATGACAGGTAGTAAGAGTTGGGACTTAGAGAGTGGGCCCAAAGTTCCCCTGCAGATGGCCTTTGGCCCTGGCCCACACTTGCTTCCCCAGCTGCTTGACCTCTTCCCCTTCTCCCTGTGCCAGATGTTCTTCTGTTCATATACTCCAATCAGCAGTCATTGCATGCTCTACCCTCCACTTGCAGGTCCCCTCCTACTGCAGCCATCTCCAATCTTGTTGCCATAGAGACTACCTATATGTAAATAAACAATAGCTGAAGAAGAAAAAAGGGAGGTGAAACGGCACTCAAGAGAAAAGCTCATAATGGTACAAAAATCTCTTACTGGGTCATTTGAACTGTATGTATAAGCAGCCGAGAGAATGGGATTATTTCTCTTTCAAAAATGTGGAACTTTTGGTTTGATAATCATGATCACTATCACCATCACCATCATCATCTCTTCCTCCTCCTCCTCCTTTTCTTCTTCCTCCTCCTCTTCATTGTCCCCCCCAGAGGAATTCTGATAATTAAACTCTATAGCTGAAATAATAGAACCTCCAGGCTGGAAAGCAAAACCTGCATGTCTGTCTAACAAACAATTCTTCCACCAGGTTCTTACAAGTGCTTCCTGGTTGAGTCTGCATGAGAGGTAGCTTCTGCTTCCTAGCTTATGGGTGGCTCAGCTGCCTTTGGTTCTACTTTCACAAGAGTGTATACAAAGATATATTTCTATTATGTTTTACACCTGCCCCCTCCTCCTGAGATAAAATCATAGAGAGGAAAAGGGGTAGACATAAGTGGAACAGGTTTGTGCATATCTACCATTGGTCTGTTTCAGATTCTCTGCTTAGTGACTTCACCTTTGGGCTAATGATGAATATGTTTTAAATATGTAAAAATGGATACACTCATATTTTGCTTACTTCAGAGTACACTGCAATACTGATTATATGTCTATATTCATATTTTATTTTAATGGAGAAATAACAGTCACCAAATTTCTCTTTTTCCTAGTAATACTTATTCTCTGGTATTCTCTTCTACACCACAAAACTTAATCAACATTTATGGCAATTTAGTTGGCTAATATAATAGTAGCTGGGTTCAGAACCCAGCATAATTTTTATTTAATCATGGACTTTGAATTTGCAAGTTATTTGACCTCAAGGATAACATAGTACCACTTTCCATTGTCATCTTGCTTTATTTGTGAAGCAGAGATGAGACTGTCATATGAATTTAGAGAGACAGAGCTCAGAAAGTGTTCACCTTATGCCAGTCATTTTAATGTCATGCCTTTTAAAATGTTAAATTTCTCAGTAAAAACAATGGTCAGAACATTCCCCAGAGACACTACTTGCAGAAGTACCTGTCAAAGCAAATAAAAACATTTACTTTTTAAAATATTTGCAGAACAGTAGCAACCAGTCTGGATTTGATAACGCCACTGATACTTCTGGAAAACAGCTCTAGGCCTCAGGTCCTGGCTGCCAGATGAATGATGCACAGAGTCAATTTTATATCAGGGGGGGCCCCTCATGATTCCTGGGAGTGTCCGGAATTCGAGGAAGGCACGATATGTGTCACTGCTGTGAATCTGTCTTCCTGCCAAGAATGATGTTATCTGGATTGCTTGGCACAGTCTCGCTATCCCACCCACTGGCTGCAGGAGAACTATGAAATTGATATAAGCAAGCAGCCTGGGCCAGGTGCAAAGCCCCCTGGGGCTTATGACAGAAGGTACAGAAAGCAAACAACCAAGTAGTTTGCACAAGGGATGAGATACAACTAAAGTCTCAACATCAGAGTCTAGTCAGCAAAGCTTAGATGAGATATTAAGGAAACTTCTTTGGGATTTTCAACTCCTACCACTCTTCCTTCTGTATTCACCCCCCGTCTTTCCCCCTCTCAGAGACTGAGGCTGATATGAAAGTGGATGATGTTGAAGACCAGCTTAAGCCTTAGATCCACTCCTCATAGTTCAAGCCCTCTAGCTGCAGAAGCATATATGGGGAAAGAGAATAGGGACCTGAAGTCTGTCTGAAATTGTTTTTATCGCACAGAAACTCAAAACTCTGCCAGAAATCTAGCCCTCTGGGTCAAATGTATAATAGTAAGTAAAACTTGAGGATCTTTATTGTTTGGTGAGGTTCAAATGTGAAGCATATACACACACATATTCTTTCCCCTTGACTTGGATTTACAGAGTCTATAGATGAATGTTGTCTCCCTACACTTTGTATGCTGAAATCATCATCTCCAAGGAGGTCTTTTGGGGGATATTTATGTTATAAGGAGGAGTTATGTGAGTGGTCTTTTGTCTTTAAGGAAAAGACTCCACAAAGCTTTTATCTCTGCTGTCCCACGAAAGGGCAGAAATAGGAAATGAGACCTGATTAGATATCAAATCTACTAGTGCCTTATTTTGCATTTTCCAGCCTCCAGAATCTTAACAAATTTCTGTTATTTATAGGCTACTTGGTCTATAGCATTTAGTGCTGTAAGCATCCCAAATGGGCTAAGGAAGCAGTTCTTTATCTAAAGTAGAAGCTAAGTAGAACATCTGTAAAAAGGACTCATGTTTTGTGATGCTCATGAACAAAGAAGTACAAGGAAATTTCTTGTAAGGATATTCTGTCAATCATTATTCTGCCGATATTAAAAGCCACAACCTCAAGTTACTCATGCTGAACTGAACTGAACTTCTGAGGGACAGATTGTTGTGCTCATTCATCCAACAAACATGCCGGCCGTGAGGATTTATTACCAAGAAACATGTATGACCATAGAAGAGGTTTTCTATGTCAGCCACACGTTAAGATTCTGTGTGCAAGAATGTTGATGAGCTAGGAGTGCCCATAAGTGATTCTTGCATGAGGTTATTTAATTACAGATTCAAGTGGAATTGGATAATCTGTAATTTCCTCTCCCAACCAGTAGACTCGATTTCTAAACAGTGTTAGGCTGCCAGCAAGTGTAGAATGCTGTGGGTAAGTGGGTTTTTATCGGTTGGTCTGGTTTGTTAATTCAAAGGAGAAGACCCCACCTCTCAGTTACTGATTATAACATTCCAGTACATTTTGGGACCCACTGATAATTTTGGAAGCTGTCAAGCAGATGGATAAATGATTATGGACTTAACAGGTCTGGGGAGCTAAAACACAAGCTACCGATAAGCAAATTAAAACTGAACTGAGCTTTGGAGCTGCTCAGAAACAGAAAAATCAGCCCTTACAGAAGGTGAAAAGGAGGGATAGGAGCAGATTGGCGGGGCTTCTGAAGGTGAGGAGGGAGGGAAGCAGAAGGACTGGGCTTCTGAAGGGGAGGAGGAGAGAAGGAAACAGAAGGACAGAGAAGGAAAGTGCAAGGAAACTATCTTCCTCTTCTTTATCCTCCTTCTAAGACTGAACTTATCTGCTTGAACTAAAGAGACTGCTACTCATGGGGAAACCTGGACCTACACCCTCAGTTTCTTTTGATTATTCTATAAAGTGATATATTTAAGTAGTTAGCATATGTTAGAATTAAAGTCTTAAGAGTCCTCCAAAGGCCTGTAAAGTGTAGATTTGGTGTTGGGAGAGATGGTTAAACTTTTATGAAATATGGCTTTCCCAGAAGTTTTCAGGTAATTATGCTGCATCCCTGAAGGGACAATAGAATCCAGCCCCTTCTTTCCTCTGTTTTGACACCCTCCATACAGTTCTGTGATGTGTATTCCCCACACCAACAAAAGCAATCAATCCCTCTAGTCATGGGCTGGAATCTCTAAACCTGTGAGCCAGATCAAACCTTTTATTTTCATAAGGCAGTTACCTCTAGTATTTGTTATAGTAACGGAAGACTGTATTGTGTAGTCCATTTTGTGAAGCATGACTGTATGTTATAGCAATACTTACCTTTCGTCTCTTTCATTGTCCCTTTCTCCCTTACAGTGTTGGACATTCCAAGGCCTCAGACATGCTAGAAAACCATTCTCTCACTGAAATTTCCATTTGACCCCAACATGGCAGTACATTTTGAATGGGGATGAGGACATTTAATTAAACACACATTATATGTATAAGGTGTATGTGGGTGTGTGTGATGTATCTGAAGACCCCCATACTCGGGAGACCCTTCCTCAAGTCTCCGGAAATCGCAACCACCCAAAGATCACAAGAAACCATACCTGGATGCAATCAGCAGAGGCTTTATTAGGGAAAATAGCCATCGGTCAAAACTACAAGCTCTTTAGCTCCAAGAGCAAGGTTTGGCCCTGAGTGGTGGGTTAAAGGGTCTTTTATAGCATGGGGTGGGGAAAGGAAGGCATTTTCGTGTGCTTACACACGAATGGTTGCATTTTCGCGCGCTTACACATGATTGGTTGTTTTACAAATTTTGAACATAGCACTGGGAAGACCAAGGGAGGGGTAACCAAGAACAGTGGAACATTTCAGAGAATCTAGCCCAAATGATCTAGAGTCATGTGAAAATCACTCTGCACACTCATTCTTCTCAAAAACGTGGTTTTACCATGCTATTGTGTCCTATCCTGCCATTTACCAACTATTTCAGATTAACTATCTTTGCTTCTTCCTGCTATAGCCCCACCTAGGTGGCAGCATCTTTTATCTGTGGTCAGGAATGTGTCTTCCTGCCTTGGGCAAGGCTTGAGGAATGTAACCCAGCAATTGTCCTTCACCTGGAATGTGAAGGCCTGAAATCTTATTTTCAGTTCCGCATTCTGTAAGGTGAAAAATCTATACATATTTCATAAAATGGCCTTTATAATTTTTCACTCTACATATCCAGGGAGGATTAAACACAATACAGCTTCTGAGGAACAGCGATCTTTAATGTCAGCCAGCACTAATGACAAAGAAGACAAAGTTTTACTCAGTAATCCTTTGTCAACTCTTTAATTCTCTTGAGGAATAGATGTCATATAAATAAGTCCAAAGGATTTAGTGAGTATCTACAATGTGCCATATATCGGCTAGGCACTAGGTTCAATTGCAAACCCGCACTAGGTTCAATTGCAAACCCGCATGATTGTCACATTTGATGAGAGCGTTTTTCATATACACTTTTCCATGTGATTTTCCTAATTGCCCTGCATTACCAGAACATTAGCATTTTGGAGTAGCTCTGGTCTGGAGGTAAGGGATGAGAAAAAGTCGCAGAAGATAAGCAAACCTCAACTTAAAGTTACAATGATCTCAAAACTGCAAGGCATTAGCGTAGCCATGGAAGCCAGGCAGAGGTAATGATCTGATGATACGGAACACTTTACATCTTAGTGTAAATGTAAATCGAGGCCAGCCTTGTCTACAGAGTGAGTTCCAGGACAGCCAGGGCTACACAGAGAAACCCTGTCTCGAAATCCAAAAAAAAGAAAAAAGAAAAAGAAGCTGACAAAGAAGCTGAGCTTCCGATGGTGCTTAGCTTATACATTATTTTTTCTATAAAGGAATTAAAAGTTTCTGGGGGAAATTGAAACATGCTGGCGTAAGTGCGATTGGAACACGGTTGTGGGATAATTTTAACGGTGGATGTCATCAATTTATGCATGATGACCCTCAGTACCCTCTAAGGCTCCCTTGCTAGGCAGATGGATGGCCAGCGCAGCTGACTGAGGGACTTTCATTCTTGAGTCCTGCTGTAACTAATCTGGTAGAATTGTTTTCTCTGACTTAATGCAGACCATCTGCTGACACTCCTTTTAAAATATAGTAATATTTCAAACTTATTCTTTGAGAGTTTCACACACATGTACAGTGCATTTTGTTCATATTGAAGAGCCTCAAACTTGGGAGACCCTTACTCAAGTCTTGGGAAGTCTCGGCCACCCACAAACTCCAAGACACCGTACCTGGATGCAATCAGCAGAGGTTTATTAGGGAAGAGAGTTCGCAGCCAGCGGTCAAACTGCACACTCGCGCAGGAGTAGAGTTTGACAAAGCCAGTCAGTCTGAGGAGGGTTTTTAAAAGGGAAAAACCACAAACCAGGGGAGTGGGAAGTGGAGTGAGGGGTTGTCAAGGATACATAACATAAATATAGTGGAACATTTCAGAGGAACCCACCCTAAATGATTTAGAGTCATGTGAAAATCACTCTGCACACTCATTCTTCTCAAGAATGTAGTTTTACCATGTCACTGTGCCCTACCCTGTCATTACCAACTATTTCAGGTTAACTATTTCTCACTTGCTCTGGCCATAGCCCCACCTAGATGACTTGCATCTTTTTTTGTGGTCGGGAATGTGTCTTCCTGCTTTGGGCCTTCCCCACCCACAAGTGGATTCTTTTCCCTGAGGCTTGAGGGCCTGAAATCTTACATTCAGTTCTGCCTTCTGGAACCTGCATTCTCTTGCTCAGGTTTAGGGTAAAGAAAAAGCCTGTGTATATTTCATAAAATGGTCTTTATAATTTTTCACTCTACAATATCTACCCCATTTTCTTCTTCCAGCTCCCCTAAAGCTGGCTCCCACCAACACACACTTTCTCCAAATTTCTTGTCTTTTTTTTTTTTTTTTTTTTTACTTATTTTTTAAATCTCCCTGAGTCCATTTAGTATCACACACATGGCGATTTGGCGTGGGGCCAGTCACTGAAGCACAGGCAACCTACCAGTAGCCACACCCCTGAGACACAGTGATTCTCTCTCCCTCAGCAGCCATCATTTGCCAATAGCTCCTCAGCCAATGGTACAGCCTCAGTGATCCCTCCTCCACCTATGCTGGAATTTTGATTGGCATGGCATTCTGTAGGCCTTTTGCAGGTAACCCTGAGTGTAATAATCTTGCTATGTAGGAAAGACAGCAGTTCACCACATGCTTCCCATCCTCCGGCTCTTAGTAAGTTCTTTCCACCCCTTCCTTCAGTGTCATTCATATATATATATATATATATATATATATATATATATATATATATATATATATTACCATTTAGGTCTCCACACCTACAGTCAGTCTCAACATTTTGACCAATTATGAGTGTCTGTATAACCCCTGCCCACTGCAAAAAGAAGCTCCTTTGATAACTGGAACTATGGGTATAAACATAAATATTTAGGAAGTTTGACAACTTGGATATTTAGTAAAATATCAATAGTAGGTTATCCCTAAGCCTATAACTTCCTGATTTATGGACTTGGACCAGGATTACACTACCAATCAAAAATTTCTTCCTGTGGAACTGGCTTCATATCCAACCTGAACCTGTATTCATGTTACTATTGCAGCAATGGGCATATGTTGCCTGGCCAGTTGTTACCATAGCATGTAGGGTTCAAGGCTGCGGAAGACCACTGATGTGCTAACCCTTAATCTTCAGCTTCATTTCAGATGCATAGGTAGAAGCTTTGTCTTACACTGTATTCCAGTCGTGTTTTCCTGATACAGATTTTAAAGTAAAATCTGAAAGCAACTTCTTCAGGGCTTAGAAAATTACTATGAATAATGAAGCCACATGGTTTTATAATATTCCCTTCAACTTACTGTTTTTAGATTTCTGATTCTTGGATCTTGTTAGACAGGTCAACCTGCCCTAAAATTCTCTGTACAGCTCTGACTGCCCTCAAACGTGTGACCTTAAGCTTTGGAGTACATGACCTCATCCAGCTGGGCTTCTAGGATCCTCAGAAGGGCATGTGTTTGGTAACCCTGCTGTTAAGGTCACAGGCCTTCATGTTCAGACGGCTCTGAGAGCTCTGTGCAACATGGAGAACCCTCTTTCTCAGCAGGGCTTCCCTTTCTCTGCCTGAGCTTGTCTGGAGAGTGTCCCCAAACACAGGTGCTTGGCCTTATCTGAGAAATGACCTTGTGCAGAGCTCTCTGCAAGAGCCACACACAAGTCCCACATAATAATTAGGTACTGTACTATAACCAACCAACCCTTCCTGCCTGTATGATAATTAGGTATTATGTTATGACCAATGAGCCCTTTCCACCCATACCCCTAAAAGCCCTTATATACCCTACCCCTGGAACAACAGAATAATATTGTCTCATTGCAGAGGTGTCTGGAAGTGCTTTGGTCGTATTCATATTCGTCCAAACCCTGTTCGACGCTCTGACCATTGACTCCACAAGGGAGACTCACATGTATTTAGAACCTCAAAGTAATTAAAACAAACTTTATTCCATTCTGATAAAAATGAAGCTAAGGGCAATTAGTTTCAATTAAACAAACACTGTGCTAGAGGCAGTGACAGAATACGGGAGTGCATCATCCATGGTAATTTGTATGATGTTGTGTGTACATTTAAGATACTATCAAAACCCCTTAATCACTACCCTTATGTTAGATGCTTTATTTGTCTTAGCTGGTGAAGTGTCACTTCAACAAAACCAAAAGAATTAAAAAAAAAATCCACATGCTTATAAAGCAGTAAATAGCAAAATGTGGGGAAAAAGTCATCTTTGCAAGGAAAGTGCCACAGAAACATATGCATCACGCGTGAAATTAAAACAAGGTTTGTGTATAGACTAGATACAGTGGCAGACAGGGTGCCAGAGGCCAGACAGAAGGTTCTCCAGGCCCCAGGCTGCTTTCTTACTTCTGCTCAGCTGAAGACTTTATCCAATGCTGTTTGGTGATAACACTTGTTATATATCCTCTGGATCCTCAGATGCCAAGTCGTTCTGTAATAGACTTCATCCAGGAAACCTAAAGGCCAGCCATATTTCATCATTTTTTTAAGTCTCAGTGATTTTAAATCACCATCTGTACATGTCTGGAAGCACATTTTTATTTGGGTTATAATTTGATAATGTACAGACAATCCAATCTTCAATCCGCTAATATGTCTGTTTCTTCTAAAAGTTTTAAAATTTTTCATAGAAAAATTCTGTTGTTTTATCTTTTAAACTCCCATTTTATTTGCTACATAAAGCAACAGAGATCATATTTAATGAAAAATATGACTATTTTCATACCAAATTTTTTTAAAAAAATATTTGTTTATTTAATGTATATGAGTGCTCTGTCTGCATGTGTACCTGTGTGTCCGAAGAAGGCATGAGATCCCATTGTAGATGGTCATTAGCCACCATGTGGTTGCTGGGAATTGATCTCAGGACCTCTGGAACAGCAGCCAGTGCTCTTAACTGCTGAGCCATTTCTTCAGCCCCCATTCCGAGTTTTTAAAAGGTAGCTTTCCTATGAATACATGCCTAAAAGACTACACGTTAGTATTCTGTGTAGAAATTTCTGTGCATCAGCTGTGGCACTGCATGCCTATCATCCCGGCACTTATGAGCCAGTCAGGAGAATTATGAGTTCAAAGCTCACCTACAGCAGGAAGCAGAAAGATCACAGTTTTAGTGGCACAGATGAAGCAGAGAGAGCGAGCTGGAGGTACAGAGTTTATGAACTCTCAAAGACCAACCCCAGCAACACAACACTACTTCCAGAACAGCCACCAACTGAGAAACAAACATTCAAATACATGAGCCTGTGGGAGGAGACATTTCTCATTCCAGTCACCACAGAGAGGGCCTCTCACCGAACCTGGAGCTCATTGATTGGCTAAACTCGCTGACCATTGAGCTCCAGGGAACTACCTGCCTCTGTGTCTTCCATACCGCCCCCTCTTTCCAGTGCTGGGAATACACATGTGTGCTACTATGCCTGGCTTTTATGTGGTTGCTGGAGCCTGGAACTTCGGTCGTGATGAAAGTGTAGCCAGAACTTTACCAAATGAGCCATCTCTCCTGACCTGTGGTAAAGTGTGTGTGTGTGTGTGTGTGTGTGTGTGTGTGTGTGTGTGTGTGTGTGTGTAGCACAGGGTTGTTGGGGTCCACACTAGCCCCACGTTGGGGTGGCCAAAATAAATGTTGCAGCCCAGGCAAAATGTTGAGGCCCGGGCCAACCCACGTTTGAGCGGCCACTGTATCCTGGCCCAAGCTGCTGCTCCAGTCCACCAGTCGGGGTTCAGCAAGTGCGAGGGTGAGGGCAGATTCTACCTAATGTCTGATGTATATGAATCTCTCTCTCTCGTCTCATGTCTGGTTCTGTCTTCTATAGTCTGATTCTAAGCCACGCCTCTAAGTTACACCTTTAATCATGCCCTTAGGTCTTGTCTCTAACTCTGATCTCTATACTTCTAAGTCACATACCTTTAATCTCACGCACCTTTAATCTCAAGGTATCTAAACCAAGATTATTGGAGTGTTCTCAGCTGTTGTAGGCTATTGTAATTCAAGTCTCATGTCAGGGTATATGGCTCAAGATGGCTGCAAAGCTGATAGCCGCTTTCTGCTAAAAGTCGGCCCCCAACAGGTCCCCCTTTTTAATTTTTTTTTTTCAAAAGGGAAGGCTGGGAAAATTTACGGAAACGGTGCCTGTCCTAGGTTGGAGCAAAGGACCCCAGCCTCCCTTCCCGTCCTTGGATACTCAACAGCCATTGGTTGAGCTCCTGTCTTAGGATGGTGAGGCCTCCCTTTTTTTAGGGGCAAGGGTCTCGGTATGCTCTCTTACCCGTCACTATCCGGCTTAGCGCATAAGTTAGGGGATGCAATTCATTAGTCTTGATGACAGAGGTTTTGCAATCCCTTACTTCCAGCCTGTAATAATGAACCTGTGTGGGTTTCATTTGAATAGCATCTCGTACAAAAGCCATCAGTTTGTTGAACTGCATGGACCCAAAAGACAAGAGACTTAACAACGCCTGAATAGTTAGTATGACAGCAACACTCTTTTTAAAGGGCAACATATAACTCCCTCTATCAGAGGAGTAAAAAGTGTAAGCCTCTTCTATTCTGTTTATAAATGTCTTATATCAGAATCTAAATCTATATAAATACAAAACTGATCATAGCTTTGATCTAAAGAAAACCAAGGAAATCCCTGTTCCTGCTCTAGTCAATCTAAAACCCAAAAAACAACTATAGTAACTGTGGTAGTGGGTTTCTCCTGGGTCTAAACAATCTAAATTCCCACTAAATCTAAAACAATCTAGTTCCCCACTAAATCATAAGTCAGGGAATCAGGAGTCGAATAGAGCCACCCTGGAGATATGGGTGGTGATGTCTCCTTCAGCACTGATAACTTCCCAAGACAGGTTTACTCGTTGATCTGTTCCAGTTTGGAGGCAATTGTGATGCATCTTCATGTTTCCTGTGAAGAAAAAATATGCTTCTCAGGGGGTTTCTCCTCCCTGGATTTGTTATTGTTATCTATTTGTTTAATCAGTCTCTCTGGCAGCCAACGTGCAGCATCTGTAGTTTGGGAATATATGCAAACAGAACCTCTTCCCCAGATAAGCACTGGATCTGGCCCATTCCAGGTTCCAGTTAATGGGTCTTTCCAGAGGACTGTTGCAAAATTCTTTTTGGTATCAGGATGCCAGAATCTATTTGCAGCAGATTTTCCTTCAGAATCCAAAGTTAAAAAATTTAAAATGAAGAGCATGTGATGAAGGATATTTCTGGGGGATCCCTTGGTAGGGTACCATTCCCCCTTTTTTAATTTTTTCAAATTGACATTTAATGGTTTGATGTGCCCTTTCTACCATACCTTGGCCCTGTGGATTATATGGAATAGCTGTTTTATGTAGTATTCCCAATCTTTCACAAAATTGGTGGAAACTGGAGCTTGTATAACCTGGGCCATTGTCAGTTTTTATCTGTTTAGGCACACCCAATACAGCGATTGTAGCAAGCATATGAGCAATCACATGCTTGCTTGCTTCTCCAGTTTGTAATGCTGCATAAATGAAACCACTGTATGTGTCTACACATACATGTATATATTTTTGCTTGCCAAATTCATTATAATGAGTAACATCCATTTGCCAGATACTGTTTGGTATCAGTCCCTTTGGATTTACACCCAAATGAGGAACTGGTAAAAGTTTAACACATGATTGACATTGTTTGATGATTTGTCTAGCTTGTTCTCTGGTAATTTTAAACATACCTTTTAAAGTTTTAGAATTAAGGTGATGCAACTCATGAGCCTTTATGGCCTGATCCAAATTAGATTGCTGATCTGATAAAGTCACTGCAGCTATATGAGTAGCTAGGTCTGCCTTGGTATTTCCTTCAGAGAGAGGACCTGGTAGCCCTGGCTAACCTGGAACTCATTCTGTAGACCAGGCTGGTCTTGAACTCAGAAATCCACCTGCCTCTGCCTCCCAAGTGCTGGGATTAAAGGCGTGCACCACCACCGCCCAGCTTGATCCAAGTTAGATAATCTCTTCTTCACTTTTTACTAATCCTTTCCCTGGGGGAAAATCCAGGGTTTATCATTTGAGCTGTGATTACTTCATTAGGGCTGCACATAATCAATCCCAACTGGGATAACAAATCTCTGCCCCAGAGATTAATGGGAAGGCCTGAGATCCCATTTCTGGGGTTAATACTGTGTGGGTGGCAGAACTGAGGTCTAGTCCTGTGCTTCCTGGTGTTGCTCGACTAACTTCAGAAAGGGATTGGTGTTTGCTGGTAGAACACTGACTGCTCCATAAGCCTGTTTTGGCTTGCGTTGGTTCGGGGCCTGGAGCTGGCCCCTGTTCCCTGTTTCCCTGATTATAGGAAAGGGTGTTACCTTGTGCGTCTTGTTTAGACCTACAATCACTAGCCCAATGCCTTCCACGTTTGCAAATTGGGCAGAGCCCAGGCTGTTTTCTGGGCTGTCTCTGGCTTAACTCATTTTCTACTTTGCAATCTCTTGCAAAGTGTCCAGGCTTGCCACATTTAAAACATGCCTTTCTGTCTTTACTTGCCAAAAAACCTCTTACTGATTTTCCTTGCATAGCAGCCACCATAGCTAAGCCCTGTTGGTAAGAGGGACCTATGTCAGAACAAAGTCTGATATACCCCGCGTAAGGTCTGTCTTTTTCCTATGAGGTCTAATGGCCGCTTGGCAGGCAGGATTAGCATTTTCATATGCAAGTTGTTTCACATAGTCTACACCTGCCTCTGCATTACCAAAAATCCTTCCTGCTGTTGTCATTAATCTATGAACAAAGTCAGAAAATCGCTCATCAGGCCCTTGCCTGACTGTTGTTAAAGATGGACCAGGGTCTCCCTTTACCGGAAGTTTACGCCAAGCCTTCATGGCTGCATTTTGAATTTGAGCAAATAAACCTGGGTCATATTGCATCTGGTTATCACTAGAAGCAAATTGCCCTTCTCCTACTAAGGCATCAAAGGACCAACCATTGACTGCCTGAATGTTTCTACTAGCTGTCTCTTTGCAATTCTCATGATACTCTGATTTCCAAATTAAATAGTCTCCACCAGTAAGAACTGCTCTCGCTAATGTATTCCAATCACTAGGAGTTAGCCACTTCTCTGCGGCAGAGTCTAAAATTGCAAGAGTAAAAGGAGCAGTGGCACCGTATTGAGATACTGCATTTTTAAATTCCTTAATAATTTGAAAATTAAAACCTGTGTGATGTCTCCAAGCAACTCCTTGATTGTCTCTAGTCTCAGATACAGGGAAAGCCTCAGCCTTTCCCTCCTCTGGCTGATCTGTGGCTAATCTTAAGCTAGGTGATAGGGACTGCCTTTGGATTCCTGGTTGAGGAATGCAAGGAGCCAGGGGATTTTCACAGTTTACCTCTTGAGACATCTTTCCTGTCTTTAATTTTTGTAGCTGATTAATTAAGTCCTGATACTCTTTTTCTAGCTCTATTTGTTGTGTAAGAACAGATATTTTTTCCTGTAACTCCCTTATGGGATCTATAACCACCATCTCCATTGGGGGAGCACTTGGAGGTAGAGACACATAGGGCATTTCAGCGTCATAAAATTTGACTTCCTCTTTCTCTTGGTCAGCACAACCTGGCTCTGACAAATTGTCATCAACCTTTGGTTGTATTTTGGATTCTAACTTATGCTTCCTTTTATTTTGAACAAAAAAGACAGCATTCAAGAACAAAAGCAGAAAATTAACACATGTGAGCAGCAAACAACAAAACCAAAACAGAGAGTTGAATTCAGGCTGACTAATTTCTTGTCCCATTTTCATTACCTTTCTCGAAGCAAACCAAAACAGAGAGTTGGATTCAGGTTGACTAATTTCTTGTCCCATTTCCTTACCTTTCTCAACGCAGCAGATTCCTGCGACAATCAACAGATCCTTCTTCCAGTAAGGTCCTTCACTGGGTCTCTCGTTCTTGCTGCCCCACGTTGGGCGCCAAAATAATGTTGGGGCCCAAGCTCAAGTCCCTGTTCAGGCACCAAAATAATGTTGGGGTCCACACTAGCCCCACGTTGGGGCAGCCAAAAAATGTTGCAGCCCAGGCAAAATGTTGAGGCCCAGGCTGACCCATGTTTGGGCGGCCACTGTATCCCGGCCCAAGCTCCTGCTCCGGTCTGCTGGTTGGGGTTCGGCAAGAGCGAGGGTGAGGGCAGATTCTACCTAATGTCTGATGTGTATAAATCTCTCTCTCTCTCTCGTCTGATGTCTGGTTCTGTCTTCTATAGTCTGATTCTAAGCCACGCCTCTAAGTTACACCTTTAATCATGCCCTTAGGTCTTGTCTCTAACTCTGATCTCTATACTTCTAAGTCACACACCTTTAATCTCACGCACCTTTAATCTCAAGGTATCTAAACCAAGATTATCGGAGTGTTCTCAGCTGTTGTAGGCTATTGTAATTCAAGTCTCGTGTCAAGGTATATGGCTCAAGATGGCTGCAAAGCTGATAGCCGCTTTCTGCTAAAAGTCGGCCCCCAACACAGGGTATGCTCAGAACTGGGCAGTTTCCACCAGGTTCCCAGTTGGATACAGTTTGGAAACACTGCCACTGAATAATTTAAAAAATAGCTTTTATTCTATGTGTATGGTGTTTTGCCTGCATGTGTGTCTGTGTCCCACTTCCATACCCGGTGCCTAGAAAAGCTGGAAGAGGGCAATGGAGCCCCCGAAACTGGAGTTACAGATACTTGTAAGCCCCATGGGAATACTTGTAATTGAACTCTGGAAATACAGTGAGTGATATTATTTGCAGAGGCATCTCTCTAGCATCTCAAGTGGATAACTTAATAGAGAGAATTTTGTAAAACACGGGGTAGGATCTTTTAACACTGTGCCATAAAAAATGATTCTGCTCAGTACTTCACTCTCTATTTTGGGGAATGCTTTCTGGGTTATAGATGGTCTCTCTCTGGCACTCTGGATGGTCTCATTCTTCCTCTGAAGCTCACGCTAATTGCTACTGTGCAGCATCTCGCCGACTTCCATTTCTGAACCTCTCTGTGTTCCAGCACTCTAAGAAGACATGGCTTTCCCCTCCATCTTTTCCCTCTTCTTCCTTCCAGCAGCTGCCACAACGTCCAGCTTGACCATACTGTCGCTTTCCTCATAAATGCTAATAAAATGTACCTCGAGTTTAAAACCATATTCTAGAAACAGGGAACTGATTCCCAATAGGTGTTGTGGCCTTTGATGGTGACATGTCACTGCCAGTCTAGGAAGACCCTGAAGAACATGGAGAGAAACGACCAAAGAGGACACAGTATGAATAAAACCACAAAGAGCATCTATCAAAAGACTCGGGGGCCATGGGCTAGCTAAGTTTTGTGACAGTTTTTCTCTGCATTAAGGATAAATAAAACAGTTCTATTTATTAAAGTTATCATCTGTACTTTATATTAACAATGCAGGTTAGTATGATTTATTGTGATATTTCCATAAACATACTCATTATCTACAGCCCCATTTTAGTTTCTCACTTCCTCCGTATTTACTCCCCACTCCTGTCTCTTCTCCTCAGCTCCTTTCCCCTTCCAGCTTACAACAACTATTCTACTTGAGGTTTTCTGTTCATTTACATATTTGAGGGGGCATGTGATTTTTTTCTACATGTGAGTTAAGTTTACTTAACATCAGGTCTTCCAGTTCTGTCCATCTCTGAAAATAAAAGGATTTCATTATAATTTATAGCCTAATATTATCCTTTCTTTTAAAAAGATTTTTATTTTTATGTATGTGAGTGCTCTAACTGCATGTGCACTTGCATGCCAAAAGAGGGCATCAGATCCCATTATAGATGGTTGTGAGCCACCATGTGGGTGCTGGGAATTGAGCTCAGGACCCCTTGAAGAACAGCCAGTGCTCTTAACTGCTAAGCCATCTCTCCAGCCCTGTCAAATATGTCTTCATCTTATATGTATGTGATCATTTCTTTGTCTGCTTATATGGGAACCAGGCTGGTCTCCTACCTTAGCTATGAATAATAATAATAATAATAATAATAATAATAATAATAATAATAATATTGCAATAAACATGGGAATGCAGATGTCTTCTTGTAATATATCCATCCAGAAGTGGCAAAACTAGATCACACTATAGTTTTCTTATTTTGGGGGGACTCTCTGACTGATTTATATAGAGGATGTACTTGCTGCTAGCAGTGCGTAAGAGTTCCTTCTACCCTGCATCCTTACCAACACTTGTAATTTCACTTTTTACGTTATAATCATTCCATGGTTTCAGAGATTAAGGGCATGTACTACTTTTGTACTGGACCTGAGTTTGGTTCTCAAAACTCATGTTGGACAGCTCACAGCTGCCTGTCACTGCAGCTCCAGAGGATCTGGCACCTTCTTGTATCCAGGAGTCCCAAGACCTCTCTCTCTCTCTCTCTCTCTCTCTCTCTCTCTCTCTCTCTCTCTCTCTCTCACACACACACACACACACACACACAAATAAGCATTCCAAACAGAATGGAGTGGTATCTCATTATAACTTCGATATGCATTTCCTCAGTGGTTTATTTTATTAAGCATCTTTCATGCATTTATAAATTGCTTATATTATATTGCTTATATTTCTTCTTTGAGAAGTGTTTATTCAGATCACTTCTCAATTTTGATTTTGTTGTAGAGTTTTTTGAGTTATTGATATAGGCTGGCTATTAACCCTCTTTGATGAATAGCTGGGACTATTATATCCAATCCTGCTAATTGTCTCTTCATAGTGTTACTTCCTTTCAGAAGCATTATACCAAGTGTAATCCTACTTGGTGGTCAACATTTGCTCTTGCCTCTGTTATTTTGAGCTTCTGAAGAATGAAAAATTATAAAAATCATTTTTATAGAATATATACATATATAGACACCTTTCAAGTTCTTTTAGGGACATGGAAAATTTTCTCTGAAACAAGCCAGGCCAGTTCCAGGAACTGGCTGTACGGAGTGAAAGTCATTCAGGTGGTAAAAACACAATGACAGGGCTGTGGCTTTACAGCTGGAGCTAGTGAGAATAAATAGTTGATAAATGACAAGGTAGGGCAGTGACTTGGTGAAACCACATTTTTGAGAAAATGATTGTACTGAGTAATTTCCATGGCCACTAACCTTTTAGGGTGGGTTTCTTTGAAATGTATCACTATTCTCATGTTATGTATTCTTGGCAACCTCTTACCCCCTCCCCACTCCCCTGGTTTGTGGTTTTGCTCTTTAAAAGACTCCAGTACCTATCACTCAGGGCCAAAAACCCTGCTCTTGGAGCTAAAGCGCTTGTCGTTTTTGACCGCCGGCTCCTCCCCTAATAAACCTCTGCTGATTGCATCCAGGTATGGTTTCTTGTGATTACTGGGTGGTCGCGATCCGGAGGCTTGAGGAAGGGTCTCCCGAGTATGGGGGTCTTCACTTCTAATATCATTAGCGTTTTGTTGGGGATTCTAATGAACTGACTGTTCTGTATATTATAAAAATTTTGACACTGTTATTCTTCCACATTACATGGGGTGTCTTTTTACCCTTTCCTGTCTTCTTCAATTTAAATTTTTAATCTTTGGTAATTTTTGTTGTACAGTGCTTTCATATCCTTGGTTAAGATGTATGTGTGTGTGTGTGTGTGTGTGTGTATGTGTTTGTGTACATGTGTGTGTGCTACTACTGAAAGGTCCGGGACTCCCCAGAAAGGGGTCCACTTAAGTCACAGGATAGCACGCACCCAAAGGACACACGAGAGACCGTCTTGCTGTAAAGCACATGAGGTGGTTTATTAAATCAGAGCTCTGGGCCAGCCCGTATCCCCATATCTCACATAGGGGATAGAGGGACTGACCTCGTGGCTCAGGGGCATAGCGCTTAAATATGGGCGGGGTAGGGAAAAAGCGAACTTTCGTGCGGGTGCACAGGATTGGTTGTTTTACTTTTTTGAACACTAGTAGGCCGTACCATGGGGCAGGGTGTAGTTCTTCCCTTGGCCAGTCAGTTTCTGGGATGTTCTTAACAAGCCTTTGTCCTGTAACTCCCCCTCCTCTGTAACTAATTAGATGGACCCAAACCTGCTGGCAGGTGCTTTTCTACCCAAGGTCTAAGGCGAAAAATTCACACATATTTCATAAGATGGCCTTTATAATTTTTCACTCTACACTACAAATTTCATTGTTCTCTGTCTTAGTTAGGGTTTTACTGCTGTGAACAGACATCATGACCAAGCAACTCTTATAAGCACAACATTTAATTGGGGCTGGCTTACAGGCTCAGAGATTCAGTCCATTATCACCAAGGCAGGAACATGGCAGTGTCCAGCCGGGCATGGTGCAGGAGGAGCTGAGAGTTCTATATCTTCATCTAAAAGTTGCTAGAAGACTGGCTTCCAGGATGAGGATCTTAAAGCCCACACCCACATTGTCACACCTACTCCAACACAGCCACACCTTCTCCAACAAGGCCACACCTCCAAATAGTGCCACTCCCCGGGCCAAGCATATTCAAACCATCACATTCTCTTTATTTCTTTTTCTTTCTCATTATTGGTTATATTATTTGCTTATAAAAAGCCACCTGTACTGACTGAACAGTTCTACTAGTTTTTCTGTGGAGTCCTTAGATTTTTCTTGGTGTAGAATTATAACATCTGCTAAAAAGGATAAAAATTTTAAACCAGACTCTTACCATGCATCAGCCTCTTGCTTATATAAACTCAGAGCATAGGGAGGGGGATTTTTGGTGGGGTGAGATGACGTAGAAGGTGGGGAATGTTGACAGAGCGTATGGGGTGACTGACAGGGCCAATGGCAAAGCTCTACATCAGCAACGGCGCGGCAGAGGCGGGGCCAGACAGGTCTTGCTGAGTCACGCTGGTATGGAAGTGACTGAAACAGGTCTCAAAACTTGAGCCAGGCTTAGGCTCTCTCACAAGGCTGCAGAAACTCGAGCCAAGCCTGGGTTTGTCTAGAAGGCCCAAACCATGGCTGAAATGGGGCCCAATAGTCCTTGTCAGGCTCTGATGAAAAGTAGCAGTGGTCTCTTAAACTAAATTTGGAGAATTTACCTCTAGTTCTATAGAATAGTTTGAGAACTGTAAGATTTATTCTTTAAAAGGTTGGCAAAATTTGCCAATGAAGTTGTTCAGCCCTGGGCTTGCCTTTGCTGGGAGACTTTCTTAAAAAATTACTTACATTTATTTATTTATTTATTTATTTATTTATTTATTTATTTACTTTTTATTGATTCTTTGTGAATTTCACATCATGTATCTCAATCCACTCATCTCCCTACCCCTCCATATCTGCCCTTGCAAACTCTCCCTGCAAAACAAACAAACAACAAACAAACAACCAATATCTCACCATGGAAGCCACACTATGTCACAGAGTGTCACACAGTATAGCTGCAGAGTGTCATAGAGTATGCCCTTTTGCCCAAAACACTTTTAACTTTTTATTGGTTCTTTGGCTGTGAGACTTCTTATTACTGATTTAATTTCAGTATTTAGTACTGGTCTGGTAATCAGTAGTACATACTAGGAATGCTCTCTGTCATCTTGTTTCTATTTCAATTTATCGTGTTTTCAGAGATCTGTCCATTTCTTCAATATTTTCCCATGTATTAGCAAATAGTCATCCAAAAATGATTCATACTTGCCTTTTAAATTTCTGTTGCATCAGTTATAATGGCTCCTTGTCTGTAATTGCATTTACTAAGGGGCTGACATGGCTCATTGGGTAGTGCTGCCTGCCTCCAAGTCTGAGAATTGCAGTGTGATATCCAAACCTATAGGGTGGAAGAAGAGAACAGCTTTTTATCTAGTCTTAGATAGTTTGCTATTAAATAGTTTCACAGACAACAGAACTGTTGGAGTGCTTGGGACAACCCTACCATGCTCCTTTAGTTGAGAAATAGAAATTATAGAGTCCTTTCCATACCTGAATAATGACAGGTTTCCATGCCTAGCTCTGGGAGAGGGATGACAGAAACTGTGTGGGTGGCTGCCTTTATCCTGATCACCCTTGTGAAATTACACATGCCTGGGGCATTCCTTAGGCCTAGAAATGTGGGATCCCCATTTTCTGTTTCATGAGTGCCTTAGTTGTGGGGCGGTGGGCTGTGAAAAGCAGCTGGGTGCTTGGTAGAGCATAAGCCTGGAACTCCAGACCCTTATTGGATGGCAGGAATTTAGCTCGGCTCCCAGCCCTGGTTTCTTTTCATTTAGCTTCAGCCTTCCACAGCCCCTCCCACAGAGAGGTCTATGGTCATCAGTCATGAGGAACAGGCCTCAGGCCCTAGAGAATTTACATACTAATGAGATGCCTGAAGGCCAGAGGGTGGAGCCAATTAAGCATTCTTCCTCAGCCCCTCCCCTCTCTCTCCCTCCCTATTTAACCTAGGTCTTCCCTGGGCTCTACTGGGGTGCACATCCAGATCCAACCACCATCCACCATGACATTAAGGACTATAAAAACCCATGGACTTTCTCTTGTCATTGGGGCTGCGCCATGAGGAACTGTGGAGAAGGCCTTTAATGAGCTGTAGCCACAGCTGCCATGCCTGACTTCCCGTCTGGAGGAACTTTCGGAGTTCCAGCAACCAACAAACCACACCTTAGTCAGGGTTTGTATTCCTGCACAAACATCATGACCAAGAAGGGTTTACTCAGCTTACACTTCTACATTAATGTTTATCACCAAAGGAAGTCAGGATTGGAACTCAAGCAGGGCAGGAAGCAGGAGCTGATGCAAAGGCCATGGAGGGATGTTACTTACTGGCTTGCTTCCCCTGGCTTGTTCAGCTTGCTTTTGTATAGAACCCAAGACTACCATCCCAGGGATGGCACCACTCACAAGGGGCCCTCCCCCCTTGATCACTAATTGAGAAAATGCCTTACAGTTGGATTTCATGGAGGCATTTCTTTAAGGGAGGCTCCTTTCTCTGTGATAACTCCAGCTTCTGTCAAATTGACACACAAAACCAGCCAGTACAGTGAGGGTGGCATCCATTCATTTCATGCCACCATGCTTTATGATATACTGTTCTCAGCAGGTTTGTGTCAGTTGAGGTTCTGATGAATCCTGTCCAGCTTATGAGGGGCAGTTAGTCACTGAGCCACTGTAGTAGAGAGTTCTTGAAGTCCTAGAGCCAATAAGATGAAGCAGTTTTTAACTCCCTGGAGCAGTCCAAATATGCACAATGCCTCTCTTGTCAAGGTGCTCCTGGCTGTAATTCTTTGTGTAGAAGATAGTGTGTATGGGGGCGGGGGAGTTGTGGAAGATGAAGTGACTTCCTTTCCTATTGCGAGTTACTATGTGGATTTCTGGTTTCTTATCTAGTTAGACTGCAAGGCATTGGTGCTGGTGAGACATCCTGGCTTGGGTTGCCGGTATTCTTGCTGATAGAACTTGCTGGCCTTCTCACTTCGTTTTTTATCCCCATGGAGTGGAGAGGTTCTCTCCGTAGCTGAGGAGCCAGGGTCATAGATGTTAGAATATGTTTTTCCCTTCTTGCTATATTTTTATCTTTAGCCTCCAGACTTTACAAGCTTTCAATTTTTCTTCTGTTGAGTCCAGTGCCCACTCTTGTCCATTCACTTTAGTGTATGTTTTTGCTGCTGGGTCTTCTTTGTAGAAGAGCAGGTGCCTGACTAATGCCTCTGATAGGCTGTCATTTTCTTCCAAAAGTTAGTTTCCTTTCTTAGTTCCTTATATTTCCTTTATTTCTTTGTGTGCTTTTGTGAGTGTCATGCACACACATGAGGGTGCATGTGCATGTACACTTGCATGAGGAAGCCAGACCAAGACTTTGAATGCTTTCCTCCTCCTTGCTTTCGGCCTTGAGAAAAGTTCACCGCTTTTGTCTAGAATGTCTGGCTGGAGATCTTTTGGTATCTACCTTTCTCTACTCTTCAATGTCAAAGTTACAAGAATGTGCGACCATGTTTAGCTTTTTATGTGGGTGCTGGGGATTTGACTCAAGTCCTCATGCCTGCTGAGCAAATGTTATCCATGAAGCTACTACCTAGCTTTTAGATGTACATTAAAGTAAAAGGCGCACACACAACTACACAAACACATACACACACACCTTGGAAAAAATGGATCATAAGACATTATACAAAGTTCACGTTCCAACGAATCATTTTCTGGCTTCTGTGGATCCAACATCCTCTCTCTGGATCTTCTGCTACTTGTAAGCTACATGGTAACAGATGTTGAGCTCTCTGAGAAGATAATAGAAACTTAAAGATAGCTCCCAAGAAAGACTAATAGCATCATATTGTGCAGAAGTGATTTTTAAGAACAAGATAGCATCTCTTATACAGAAGTTCCCAGAAACAGAGCCCCTAAGACAGGGAAGCCAGAAGAAACAATCTGAACAAGATACAAAGACCAAAGACGTAGGACCAGTGAGATGGCTCACTGTGTAAAAGCACTTGCTCTCATTTCTAGCAAACTGAGTTCAATCCCCGGATACCATCTACAATTGGAAGAAAAGAACTGAAACTTACTCTGTAAAGTTGTCCTCCGAGCTCAACATGCAGGCCATGGCAGACATGCCTTCCCATATCATGCTATCCTGCACTTACACACGTTAGTAATAATAATAATGATATAATAATGATGATGATAATAATAATAAATAGTAATAATACTAATAGGAACAAAAAGAAAGGAAGACCTTATTTTCCTGATGTCTGTCCTCAAGCTGTAAGGCATGGGGCATGATTGATCTGCATGTTTATGTGCAGGCAGATGTTTTAGACACAGATGTGATACATGGTGCCAGGAAGTAAGTAAACTCAGGACAGAAGGAAGCAGATGGGAAGGAAGAGTAGAAGAAAAACAAACCTAAACTTCTCCTTGAGTCTTTACAGTAAAAATGTTACATGTAGACAGTCAGAGAATAGCTCATAACTCTTAGCCAGGGTGTGATTATGACTATTTAAAAATATATTTTTCTACTCTCACATACATCTTCAGTCTGACTATCAACATTCTTATTAAACCACAAGGACTTAAAGGCACATCACTGCCTGTTTTCCTACAGAAGCAGCTTTCAGTTTAAGTCCCAGCGCATGGTGATGTATGGAGATTGTCAGAGTGCTTTATCATCGACATGAAAATTTCTTTCCTGTAAGAAAAATCAGTAGATGAAAGGGATGATGCATGTCTTAAGTCAGCTTCGGGAAAAAGGAGATTGCATTTTGACCTCAGCAGCTTGCTAGTGAATTGTGTTACCACCTAACATGAATGAATTTGAAATCTATGTGAAGTTCTCCTGTTTTGAGTGTCAGTTCAGGGTGGGAAACCATTCCCATAGAAGCCAAGGAATAGATGAACAATGTCGACTTAGCTTAATTCTTTTGTCTGCCTCATGATTCATCTTGTACAACATCATGCATGAACAAAAACAAGCGTTAATTCAAACACCAGAGTTCAGAGTTTAGAGCCACCCGAAGGTATGTGGCGATGTTCTTTATACGTTGGTGTTTGTGTGCACTCAGCTTCCGTGATTGGAATCCCATATTTGTGCCACAGAATGAAATTCTTTAATGAATGACTTTAAAGTGCAAATTTGCAAGGTCAAATTTAGAAACAGAAGATTGTTGATTGAACCTGCACTGACTTAACAGTTTGCTAGATTATCAATCAAAATATTGACTGATTTTTTTTTTTATGAATTACAAAAGTCATTTTCTGTCTTTGTCTAATTAAGCTTAATGAGAATGAAAATCCTTTTGGAGAGAGGAGAAAGGATGTAACAAGTAGAAACAATCTACATTATTATCATCTGAGAATGGAGGTGGTGCAAAGAGCTTGATCATAAACAAAAAGCAGAACTTTCTGACTGTGAACCTTGCCCTTGTTTGTATGCCTGTCTATCAGAAAGGGAGGGCTCGTCCAAGTTCCTCATCTCTGGAGTTCTCTTTCCAACCCTTGAGCTAGGGCCCTGTCTTTGAGAGTTTGGATACCTGAGCATTCCTTGGAGTTTAAGATGGAATCAAGGATGACCCTCTGATCTAAGCAGCTCAATGTGGTGGAGTCCTTTTCCTGGAGATTTGAACGTGAGACTTGCTCTTTCCAGATAGGAGCCTTCACAGTTTTGTTTCCATGAGACACGTTGTGGCCTGATGACATGTTTCCCTCTGTTTTTACTCAGTTCTAATTTTTTAAAACCGAATTCTAAAATCAGATATATATTTTTCTTTCAGTTAGACCTTGTGGCTTGAATTTGGTTAGGTACTGGCAAGGTCTTCCAGATGCATGGCTGTGGGGAATTCCCACATGCTGATCCCCTAGCCTTGCCTCCAGCAGCTTTCTCAGGCGGAGAAATGACACCACAGTCATTTTTCTGAGGCATACAAGCACATTTGCCTTCCCTGCTCATAAAAAAGTCATTGTTCTGATCTTACTGTTAATTTTTTAGTTTCTAAACTACCGGACCTTCACATTTCCCTCAATATAAATAATATGGAATGTTATGGGTTTTGAAAGCTGTAGAGATGGCTCCAGAACTCTGTCTTTCCTTTTTAATCTGTCTTGTGATAGCAACTGGACAATTCTTGAAAAATCACCGTTGTCCCTTCTCTCTGATGTTTAAACTTTAATTTTCCTCCCTTGTTTTTGCTCCACGCACATTTAAACATTTAAAGCTGCGGTGGTAAGGTTTCTGGATCAGCCATTCTGCCAGTGGCCTGGCACAGAAGAAGTCATGCCATGTATGGGCACAGCTGCATTCAATAAATCTTTATTTCTAAAACCGTGTGGCCGGCAGGAGCCACAGAAGCTCCTCCCAGCTGGGCCTTGCTCAACTCTGCAGCTTTACTCTTTAGACTTTCCCCTCCCGCACAAATTCTGACATCAATTTCTCTCTGTTCTGCTAGGCGCTTCTATGTTTACCCCTCTATACTCTGTTGCCCCGATGTTGTTGTATAAATACATTCCCAGAAGTGATACATCTACGTAACTTTATTATGCTGTGCTGTCATACTGTTTGTTAAAATTGTCCCGAAGATTTACTGGAGAAAGCACAGTAAAAATGAATAATCAAAGCAGTACAATGCAAGCATAGAGGGTCAAATCTATAGTCTTGGCTACTTGGAATGCTGTTGTGGAAGGATCTCGTGGGTAGAGAGGAGTTGGAGACCAGCCTAGCTCACATTGTGAAACCTGGTTAAAAAAAAAAAAGCAACCCTCTTTCATTTAACAATTCAAAGACTATGGTCTACCAATACTATGAGATAAGTAAGAAGTAACCAAAGAACTGTATCATCTTTAACTTTTATTTTATTTTATTTATTTTTGATACCTTCATATATGATCGTCTACATTACCCTTGCCCCTCCCTCTTCTGCCTCCAAATCTTCTGCATCTTCACCATGACACCCATGATCTCTTCCTTAATTACTGTTGTTACATGTGTGTGCTTGCACGTGTGCACGTTTATACAACTTAGTCCGTTGCAACTTAGCTTTGCATGTGTGTCTGTAGCTGACCACTTGGAATTGTGCAGCTCACACAGAAGACGGTTCCTGGAGGAGACTTACTGTCTCTCTGTGAGGAGCCACTGACAACCTGTAGCTCTTTATCTCGGGGTAGGACCGCGATAAATCTCTCACATCCATCTCTATTACTATTGTCATTATTCTGACCTTGAGAATCCTTAGGTATTAGCACAGCTCTCATCCTCATCAAAGAGTCATCCTTTTGGAACAGATGGAGACTGTTCCAGAGATCCACAAGTGGTCAGAATGTAAAGAACACATGGCTGTGTGGTGGTTGCCCCCAATGGACATATCTCCAATGTAATCCCTACGCCCAGTGCTCAAGAAAAATGGAAGAGGGGGAGAAAAGAAGGCAGAAACCAGAAAACCAGGGCATCTGCTGTGAAATGGTGTCTGCTATATATGAGTTGGAAGTTACAGCCATGAGCTCTCAACAATAAGGACTTTGAGAAATATATACATATGCTCGCTCTTTTGCTAGTTCCAACCAGTGACGCCATCTTATCCTCACTTCATCCTGTTGCAGAAGCTGCTGCTCTTTTCCTTCCTTTCCTTCTGTGCCAATCTTAAAGCCACTACCCAGTTCTAAACACCGAGACCAACCCGGGTCCTGCCCTGAACTGTGAATAAGTTCTCCTTCTCTGAACCCTTTTGGGTTTTAATTTTTGTCTATTTACTTTGTATGTAAATTAGCACAGTAACTAGACTATTCAACCAGGTATCTGTCTTAATGGATTTTTATCTGTTCCTAACAGTGTAGATCAGTTTGCTAGGAGTAGGCATTATGCGATTGATTAATAAGTTAAAGAATTGCAAAATTTATTAAATGATGCTTCTTTTATTTAATGAAAAGAAGTGTTTATTTTGTGTTAGGATCAGGGTCACAGGCAACTCCCCACTGTACTGACTTTTAAAAATGTCCTCACTCACAAGTGGTTTAGTGTTATTGAACTTGCACTGAGGATTTTGTTAGCCAAGTTTGCTACATATGAAGCCTATTGGGCATTTGGGGATTGACAACTTTCCTACTGCTCCCTCAGAGAACTTCCCAGGGAAACTGGGATGGATCATCTAGACACCATATGTGCTGTTAACATAAAGTTAGATATGCGTTAATCAAGTGGTTTCCATGAGAAACACTCGGCCTCGAAGACATGAAAAGAATCTCGTTAATTGTACTTCCTACAGTAGTCACTCCAAAGAGTAAAATTACATTTCAAACTTTTCATCTTAAAAAAAGCAGTTAAATATCCAAAGCTGAAATATCTTGGAGTAGAAACACTGTGTCTGTTAAAAAAATGTTACATAAACAAGTTAGAAGTAAGTGAAAAGAGTTTTTATGGTTTTCCTGTGACTCCAGAAAGAGAGAGAGAAAGGAAAAGAGAGGGAGGGAGGGAAGGAGGGAAAGAGAGAGAGGAAGGGGGAAAGGAGGGAAGGAGGAAGGGAAAGACAGAGACAAAGAGAGAGACTAAGAGACAGAGATAGAGACAAAGACATATATATATATGTATATGTATATATATATATATATATATATATATATATATATATAGAGAGAGAGAGAGAGAGAGAGAGAGAGAGGAAAAGGGGGAGGGAGAGAGAGCACTTGTGAAAACAAGTGATATGAAAACAAGTCATGGGTATTAGCTGCCCTTCTCCCGCTGGGAACAAGGGCACATGACCATGATCCCATCTGCATGCACCAGCTGACACTGTCTGTATTTGGCTACTGTGCTCAGGCTAGCCTGCTCTTATTATTTGTTTCTTTGGAGGAAACTTCTAGATAAAGAGGAAACAATATGGCATGCTGTTAATCTTGAATACCCCAAAGCTACTTAGTTTGAAACTAGAAATGTTTATAAAAGATAATTCACTACAAATCACCTTAAAACAATGTTACTATCAAAATTAGCTTCATAATGTTTTCAAATTTTTTATTATCATAGCATAAAATAAATAATAATATCATTTAAATCATTCTAGATGATCATATATTGTAACTTCTTGGAAGTAGGTATAAATATAAACATGTAATTTGTTGAATTTAGAGTGGCAGATTGAGGGAATATGTTTTTGACTTATCACTCATAGCTGTATGTGTTTGCTTCCTTTTTGAACTGCTTTTTTTTTTCTGTAATCAGTCTCATTTTTTGAATCATGTTGTCTACAATTCCTATTTCTACACTGAATGTTAAGGTAACCAAAAGTTTGCAAAATTCTCAAACTATATGTATTGTTCCTCTTCCCCTTCTTCCCTCACCTACTTTTTTCTTTCTTCTTTTAAAATTTAACTTTACCTTCATTTCAAAGAATATGTGTTGATAGGGAGAAGAATGATATCAAAAGACTGGAATAGGTAATTTAAAAATTCACAATTCGTCATCTCTGTACTGGTTCGTTTTTGCCAACTTGACACCAGCCTAGATGTTTATGGGGAAAGGGAATCTGAACTGAGAAATGACGTCTATCAGATTGTCCTTTGGGCAGGTTTGTGAGGCACGGTCTTAATTGCCAACTGATGTAGAAGGGCCCTCACTCACTGTGGGCATTGCCATCCTTGGACAAGTAGGCTTGGGTTACTTGAGCAACAAGCTGAGTAAAGCAGAGACGCAGAGTTCCTCCTCGGTCCCTGCTTCAGTCTCTGTTTTCAGGTGACTTACTTGCATCTCTGCTTTGCCTCCCATCAATCTTAGGCTTTGACCTGTAAGTGAAATAAATGCTTTCCTCCCTATGTTGGTATTGGCGATGGTGTTTATCATAACGACACGGAGACAAAACTAGACGGCAGCCTCACTGAGTATCTTAAGTGTCATAGAGATGATGGAAGGTGACGACGGAAGTCAACCTTGGATGACTGAAGCTCCACTAGCCACATGCAATGCAAAGGAACATTAAGAGTGGGAAGCCTCCTCAGGTTCCATATTCCCAGTGCTGTGAGTCATAGCTAAGGACAACCCCATTGATTCTTGGGTGCCTGCTCTATCTCAGGTCTCCATTTTTTCCCTGGAGATACCCCTTATCCCACCCCCATCAGTTGCAGATTTCCACTCATTCTCATGGCTATCAAGCCATCTCCCTTGCTCCCCACAACCACCCCTCAACAGCCCCACTCTTCTCCTGATCCCCTCTTCCACCCAGTTCCCTCCCTCCATCTGCCTTTCATGACCATTTCAGTTCCTCTTTCAAGTGAGATTTAAGCATCCTTGCTTGTGCCCTCCTTCCTGTATAGCCTCCTTGGGTCGGTGGAGTGTAGCAAGGGCATCCTGTATTTTGTGGCTAATAGAGATTCATAAGTGAGTACATATCATGCAGGTCCTTTTGGGGCTGGATTACCTCACTCAGGATGATACTCCTAAGATCCACCCACCCATTTGCCTGCAAAATTCATGCTGTCTTTGTGTTTCTTTCTTTTTTAAAAAAGATTTATTTATATTTATTTAATGTATATGAGTACTCTATCTGAATATACACCTGCATACCAGCAGAGAGCATCAGACCCCATTACAGATGGTTGTGAGCCACCATGTGGTTGCTGGGAACTGAACTCAGGACGTCTGGAAGAGCAGACAATGCTCTTAACCACTGAGCCATCTCTCCAGCCCCCTGTCGTTGTTTTTCATAGCTGAATAGCATTCCACTGTGCAGATGTACCACATTTTCTTTATCCATTCTTCAATTGAGGGAAATCTAGGTTGTTTTTAGTATCTGGGTATTATGAATAAAGCTGCTATGAATATAGTTGAGCAAGTGTCTCTGTGGGGTTGTGGGGCATCTTTTGGGCATATGCCCAGGAGTGATATAGGTGGGTCTTGAAGTAGAAGTAGAACTATTCCCAGTTTTCTGAGAAACCACCAAATTGATTTCCAAAGTGGTTGTACAAGTTTACACTCCCAGCAGCAATGTAAGAGTGTTCCCCTTGCTCCACATCCTCACCAGCATCTGCTGTCACTTGAGTTTTTGATCTTAGCCATTCTGACTGGTGTAATACGAAATCTATGGCCAGGCAGGAACCACAGTGGAGAGATAGTGACACCAACCTACCCATTATCCCATTGACAAGAAATTCAGTGATTGGGGACAGAGCAGAGACTGAGAGAATGGCCAGCCGATAACTGGCCCAACTTGAGACCCATCCCATGGACAAGTACTAGTCCCTGACACTATTAATGATATTCTGTTATGTTTGTAGACAGGAGGCTAGCATGGCTGTCCTCTGAGAGGCTCCAAAGACCAACTGACTCAGACAGATGCAGACACAGCAAACAGTGGATGGGGCTTGGGGACTCTTATGGAAGAATAGGAGGAAGGATTGCATCCATCCCCTAAGGGGATAGGAACACCACAGGAAGACCAACAGAATCAACTAACCTGGACCCTTGGGGCTCTTAGAGACTGAACCAACAACCAAAAAGTATACACGGGCTGGACCTAGGCCTCCCTGCACATATGTAATAGGTGTGCAGCTTGGTCTTCATATGGGTCCCGTAGCAACTGGAACAGGGTTATCCCAAAAGATGCTGCCTATATGTGGGATATGTTCTTCTAATTGGCCTGCCTTGTTTGACTTCAGTGGGAGAGAAAGTACCTAGCTTAGCAGAGACTTGAAGTGCCAGGATGGGGTGATACACATGGGGCCACCACCCACTCAGAGGAGGAGAGGGGTTGGGGGAAGGATTGTGGGAGGGAGTGACCAGGAGGGGGCAGTAAGCAGGATATAAAATGAATAAGTGAAAAAAAAAAAAAAAAAAAAAAAAAAAAAAACAGAGTGGGAAGAAACTCCCAGGGTTCTGTGGACTGCTGCAAACAGCTCCCCAGAACACACTCCAGCAAGGCCAACAACCAGTGTGTGGTGTCCTTCATTGCTACACCATGACCTGATCTCCATGCAAAAACACCATGCTCTAATTCTTCACCTGGGAACCTCAGATCTGGTTCAGAGTCTAGCATGAATAAACAGGGATTCAATGGAAACCAGCAGGCAAGCATGCAGAAGAGGGTATTGGAAGCGATCATTTTCAGCTTTTCTAGAGTCCAGATAGATGAGTGTTGAACAAATCGATCTCCATTGCCTGCGATGCTAATCATTTATTGTATGCTTTGTTGTCTGTGTTTAATTTTGTTTTAATGATTAACAAGTTCCCATTTGGACACCAAGACAGAAGAAAATGACTAGAGTTTCAAATCTGGACTTAAATGAAGCTGCACTGAGGATGTGTGAGAGAAATAACCATATGATATACAGAGAGAAAAAGGAGAAACTAATATGAATGGAAACAAATAGGTCAGGGTTCATGAAAACATATACTGGCTGATCAATCTTTTTCTGGTAGAATTTGAATACTCAAAAGTAATTTCAACCTTCTATAATAATATAACTCAGCAAAAAAATTTTGTTAAGGTACTAGGGATTGAACGCAAGTCCAAGCATATAGTAGGTGAATGTTCCACTCTTGAGCCCCCTGAACTAGATTTCCAAATGTTTTTTTGTTTATTATTTGAAGAGCCTCACTAAGCCCCTCAGGTTGGTCTTGAATTCATTCTGTGACACAGGCAGCCCTTAAGCTCCTGCTTCAGCCTCTTGAATATTGAATATTGCATTTTGAATATTGAATATTTTGAATGAATATTGTACATTGAATATTATATGTATATGCCACTACACCCAGTGTCTTGGTCACTCTTCTATTGCTGTGCCAAAACATGATAATCAAGAAAACTTTTAAAAAAAGCATTCAGTGTGGGGGGCTGGCTTACAGGTTCAGAGGTTCATCCATTACCATCATGGCAGGGAGCATGGCAGCATTCAGGCAGATGTGTTGCTGAAGTAGATGAACTACACCCTGATGAGGTAGCAGAGAGGGGGGATTGGGAGAGAGACACAGACAGACACAGACACAGACACAGACAGACACACACAGAGGGACAAAGGGAGAGAGAGATAGAGAGAGAGAGAGAGAGAGAGAGAGAGAGAGAGAGAGAAAGAGAAAGATTGGGACTGGGTCTGAAATGGGCTTTTGAAACCTCCAGTGACATATTTTCTCCAAGGCTACATCTATTTTTCAAGAAGTCCATATCTCCTAGTCCTTCTAATGGTGATTAAGCATTCAAATGTATGAGCCTATGGAGGCCTTTCTTATTCAAATCACATTATACTTACTTCCTTTCATGGGCTTATAACCATATCATAAAGCAAAATGCATTTAGTTCAACTTCAAATGTCCCCAAAATCAGCCTCCAGTCTATTTAAAAGTTCAGGTTCCAAAGTCTCTTCTGAGACTCAGGCAATCTCTTACAATCCAATCTCAAAAAAAAAAAAAAAAAAAAAAAAAAAAAAAAAAAAAAAAAAAAAAAAAAAAAAAAAAAAAATCTAAAAGTAAATCATTTACTTCCAACCTATAGTGATACAGACTATACATTATCATCCTGCCTGGGAGCAAACAGGCAGAGTGAGAGAACACTTGACAAAAGCAAGACTGAAAGTCAGCAGGGGCAGCCTCTAATTCTATAACTACACAGGTGAGTTCAAAGGGCTTAGCTGGTTAAGCCCTTCCAGCTTGCGGATGACAGCCAGCGGACTTCTCTCTCTCTTTGGCTGGCTCCAGTAGGCCTCCCAGAGATCTACAGTCTCCAACATCTTGGGGTCTTCAACACAATCTAGGCTTCACCATCACAGCTCTACACAGAGGCCTCTCTGGACCTCCAACCACACAGGCTCTTCTGGAATGCCCGGCCTTACAGTCTCTTCTTAACCTTGGAGGAAAAGTCCACAGCCCTCGTATTCCTGTATCCTTCATGACTCTAAAGCTATAACCATGTAGCTGAAACTGCTAAGTTCTGCTGCCTGCATTGTTTCCTCCTTGAGTTACATTTGCACAGGCTATGATTTAGTAATCGGTTTTTAAAAATTTTTTTCAGGTGGAGGAAATACATTGAAGCCTTTTCCTCCAATAGATTGCAGGGTTACCTATTGGGGTCTTGCTCTGACAGCACCACTGCTTTTATTCCATGTTTTCTTATTTCTTTCAGGATAAACCATTGCTCCAACCTTTAATTTTCTGCTGTTCTTTACCCCCCAAGCTATACATTTTGTATTTCTTTTTTCTTCTCTTACTCTTTCACTGTAGATCTACATAAGAGTGACCATTAATAGCCGTGTGACAAAGTCAAAACTGGGCTGTCTTTTGCTTTTTTTTTTCCTTTCTAAAATCTTTTTTGTTTGTCCCATTAAGCCCTGTTTACAGCATTCAAACACTTTCTTAGTCTAAAGACCAAAAGATTTCCACATTTCTCCAAAAATCAGCATGGCCAGTCCTGTCACAGCAATTCCCCTACTTCTGATACCAACTTTCGTCTTAGTTATTTTTCTGTTGCTATGACAAAAAAAAAAAAAAAAAAAAAAACCCACATACACACAACTAAGGTGACTTATAAAAGAAAGTATTAATTGGGGGCTACAGTTTCAGAAGTGAGTCCGTCCATTACTATCATGGTGTTACATGTGGCAGCAGGCAGCTATACATGGCACTGAAGAAGTAGCTAAGAGCTTATATTTGATCCACAAGCACAACACACACACACACACACACACACACACACACACGAGAGAGAGAGAGAGAGAGAGAGAGAGAGAGAGAGAGAGAGAGAGAGAGAGAGAGAGAGAGAGAGAAAACACTAACTGGGCATGGCATGTGTTTTGGAAACAGCAAAGCCCATCCCAGTGACACACCTCCTCCAACAAAGCCACACATCCCAATTCTTCCCAAATTGTTCCACCAACTGAGGACTAATTAGGTATTCAAACATATGAGCTGACAAGGAACACTTTCATTTCATTTATCAGCTCGGTATCTTCTTTTTAAAACATCTATTTATACTAAATTACATATTTTATCCTTTAGAAATTAGTAAGGTATTTTTATTATATCAAGTGCTCAATAAATAATAATATGCAACAAACAAAGCAGAAGCTATAGTGGCTGGAAACTAAGGACAGTAAAGAAAACATAATGGCCAGCGTCACTAGGAGTCAAGAGTTGTTGGTTTTTGTGAATAAAAGAGAATCTTTAAAGTTAGGCTAGCAAATAATTGCTATTTTAGCTATATTGAATATTTGGTTATATTTTTAAAATTTAAAAACAATATTCAAATTAAGAATTAATTTTACATTTAAAAGCATTACATTGGCATAGAGTTAACATCTGACTTAACGACTTTGTGTTTACATTGTGTAATAGAAATAAATGTGTACATATGTATGTATGTGTGTATGTATGTACATCAGGCAGTACAGAGTACTCGGATTTTGTGACTGTGAATGTGGAGTCAGGTCAGAGGTTGACATTAGGTGTCTTCCTCAATTGCTTTCCCCTTAAATTTAGATACAGGCTTGTTGCTATACCTGGAGCTCGTTGATTGGCTAGATGAGTTGCCTATAAGTCGCCAACCAGCCTGACCTGTCAAAAGTAGAAAATTCATATTGATACAGTAACATGAACATTAACAGTGTTAGATACTAATTGATACTATTAGAAAAATAAATTCACTCCAGTTCTACCAAAGTCTCTAGTAACAGTTATATTCTGCACTGGGATAAAACAGGATATGGTATTCTATTTGATTGTCATAGTTCCTAAGTCTCATCTTTCTACATGAACTTCGAAATAATCTCAGATTTACTAAGGAGTTGTAAATACAAAGAGCAGTTTTCTCCTGGACCACTTTGAGAGTGAATTGTTTTTGTCACAAGCCTCCATATCCAAGGGCTTCTGTTGTAGTTTCTTAAGTCTGGGTGATCTTCAGTAGAAGCACAAAGTTTTTCTAACCATTCCAATAAAGTTTTTCAGAGTGCAGTTATTCACTTAAAAACCATGCATTTCATGTGGTTGCCCTATCACTTTGTCTTTGATGTGTAGCAATTCGTAAGTCTTTTCTTGTTACATTTCAAGGGCCCAGGCTAGTGGGGTTATAGAAAGCCCATTGGTTTGAGGTTGTATAATGGCTTTTCATGATTGGATTCAGGTTATATAACACAGTCATTTCACCAAGTAATACAGCATTCTTTTCATTACATACAGTGAAATACAAAATTTAGTTATTTGTGTGTGTGTGTGTGTGCAAGAGCACAAGAACACATGTGGAGGACAGATGTCCCTTCTCAATTGCATTTCATCTTATTTGTTTAAATCTGGTTTTAGTTAGAATAGAATTACATCATTTCTGCCTCCAGCCCCTCCTGGCTGACTCCCCTTGCTTGAGTCATTCACTTATGCCCATTCACTCTCAAGATGAGTGCCTCTTTTTCTTTTATTATATCTATGTATATATCGCATTGAGTCCATCAAATATTTTAAGAGAAGGTATCTTACTGAACCTCCAGCCAGCACACTGACTGGCTTACAAGCTCAGGTACCCTGTTTCTTCCTCCTGGCACTGAGATTACAGGTGAACACTGACATGGCTGTGTTTTAAGTGTATCGGGTGATCAAATTAAGGTCCTCATACTTTACTGACTGAACCATTTCCTCAGTCCCATCACTTAGTTTTGCATCATTGCTGCTGATGTTGACTTTGATAAATGGATTGAGAAAATACCTGAGAGAGACTTATCTACGTGAAGTTACTTAGTTTATGTCATGTGTAAATATTTTGTGGTGATTACTTCTATAAATGCTGTTTTTTTTAATATACACATTAATATATTTGTTTAGGTTAGTAGGGACTCATGTTCTCTTATCAAATAAATTGTAATGTTTTACCATTGTTCATTTAAACAGCTTTTTATTCAGAATTAGATATTCATAAGGGATAAAAACAAAAAGAGCACCCACGGAGTTTCTCTTTTGTGTGTGCTTCATCTAGGTTCCCCCAGCGGCTGTATCTTGTTACTATAGCACAATATAACAACCAGGAAACTGACATGGGTACAATCTACAAAGTTTATCCAGATCTCCTTGGTGTTATTTGCATATGTAGTCCTCTGTAATTTCACATTTGTGTGTCTCACATAAAGACTTGCGCAATAGAGATACAAAAATTTTCCATGAACACTGGGCAACCTTGGATTATCTTTCAAAAATCACTTCCATGCCTTCTTCTCTTTAATACTAATGTTTCAAGAACCACTAACCTGTTCTTAACTTATTTAACTTTATTGCAAGAACATAAAATGGGATAATAAAAGGGTGTACTGAATGGTTTTGTCAACTTGACACAAGCTAAAGAGAGGAGGGATCTCAATTAAGAAAATGGCTCCAAGGCTGTAGGCAGGTGTAGTGTGTCAATCTGATGCTGCTTGCATTCAAACGTTAAATTCTGTACCCCAAGATCTGCTTACTCCAAGATGAGCAGATCCTCAGTATACCAACTTTTTTTGTATAAGCTTTGCCCTCCAAGTTGTTTGTGATTGGTTAATAAAGATGTCTACAGTATATAGCTGGGCAGATGAGAGGTTGACATCTGCCAAGCTATAATGCTTTAAGTCTTATTATAAATATAAAAGCTTTGTGTCTTTTATTTAGGAACTAAATGATCTAAGGTGGGGTAGAAACACTCAGATAATATTTACAGCAACATGCAAGCCTATAGGACATTTTTTTCTAAGTAGAGATTGATGGGTCCAGTCCATTATGGATAGTACTACCCCTGGGCTGGTAGTCCTGGGTTCTACAAGAAAGCAGGGCAAGCAAGCCGTGAGGAGCAAGCCAGTCCTCCATGGCCTGGCATCAGCTCCTGCTTGCAGGTACCTGTCCTGTTTGAGTTCCTGTCCTGACTTCCTTCAGTGAAGAATAATGCCATGTACTTGTAAGCAAATGAAGCTTTTCTTCCACAACGTGCTTTGGTATGGTGTTTTATCACAGCAATGATGATCCTAACTAGGTCAGAATGCATCCATTTTAGATTGCTTTTTTTTTTTTTTTTTTTTTTTTTTTTAATTAAGAATAATTTGTTGAGATGGAACCAATAGTATTTCCTTAGTTTTATTGTTGGGTAACAGTATATGCTGTGAGTGTAGCCATTTGTTCAGCCTGTATTTACTGGTTTGAATGCAAAAGCACCTCTAAAAGTTCATATATTGGAACTCGAATGCCAAGGTGATGATACTCAGAAATGGGACCTTGGAAGGTGACTGGGCCACGAGCATTTTGC
The DNA here is from genome assembly GCF_011762505.2 of Arvicanthis niloticus. Classification (NCBI taxonomy): domain Eukaryota; kingdom Metazoa; phylum Chordata; class Mammalia; order Rodentia; family Muridae; genus Arvicanthis; species Arvicanthis niloticus. The sequence continues at coordinate 25,404,591 of NC_133435.1, forward strand.
CCTCCTGGGTGAGATCAGTGCCCTTTAACAAGACTGTAAGCAATGAGCTCAGCCCATTAGATCTTTTTGCCTTCTTCCACATGAGGATGTTGTGAAAGGAGTCACCTTTGAAGTAAAGGCTTTCCTCAGATCCTGAATCTGCTGCCTTGATCTGGGGCTTTGCAAGTTTGTAGGCATCTCAAAGCAGGCTTTCCCACACCAAAGCTTTTCTCCTCTTCTTAGGCTTAGACACCTCAGTGCTTCTTTGGACTCCAATGTTACTTCAGTGTCAGGCTTAGGTTTTGATTCGTGAAGAGACATCAACTTCTCATGTGGTATCCCCTTCACCATTCCCAGGTTCTGGTACCAACTCTAGGTCACCATCTTGGCACTCTGCTCAGTCTCAGCCTGTTCTGAGCTCCTATACCTCCTATTGGTAACCAAAATTTAGTTGGCCTTCTAGGGGATTTGGACTGAATTATTCAGCAATGCAATGGAAGGGAAGAAGAGACAGAACGGACAGCTGGAATGTGTATAAGGGAAATGGGCATTATAAAATGAGGTAAGACTTGAAGATGCAACAGTACCTGTGAGGGGAGTGGGGAAGATCCTGATTTTTCTGGTGCACGTAGTTGATAAAGAACTATGTTTGGCAGAGGTGAGATTACAGAGTCAAGTTGCAATACTGTTGTTGAGAGTCACAAATTGTTTGAAAATGGGATTCCGTTGGCAGTGCGATTTTTACAACCAGTTTTAAACTTGAGAAAATTAAACATAATTGGAGAGTGTAGGAATCACGAACACGTGGAATACTATTAGATCAACTCCACTGAAAAGTGAGAAACTGACCTGGGACAGGGCCAGCATAAAAAGCACCGTAGAAGGGATATACTTACAAGACTCTTCCTTCCGGTGTGTCAGTGTATCCCTGAGCTGGTTTGTGAAGCCCCAAGTTCATACAAAAGAAGGCGTTTATTAAAGTAGATTCAGACCCCTAGCATTTTGTGATGTTTTGGATGCTTCCCCAAAGCAGATTCAGTGCCCTGGCTTGTTGGGATGTTCTAGATGCTGTGACTGTAGATGCTACAGTTGTACCATGTGGATTCATGCTTCAAGACTAGGACACCCCTCTCACCTAGAAAGCTGCCAGTGACATGTGCCAATTCACATGTGGTCTTAGTTTCAAGTCTCTTCCTAGGAACCTTGGTTTTAAGCATCTAGTTCCAAATGCAGACGTTTATAACTTTCTTATAAATATAGACTGAAATCCTAAGTGGTCTCATACACAGAGAACCTAATTTACAGGTAATTGTACTTCCCCAAACTATTCACAGGAACTCATTCAGACATAGGGGAAATTTAGTTCTTTTATGACCGTGCCTGATAAAAGCTGAACTAGGCTTTATCACCTGTAGGCACTGAAGATTTATTTTCTCCCTCTGAATCACGTTAGATACCACACGATGAATCATTTCCGGTGTGATGTGTGTATGATTCACTTCTAGTAGTAGACATCCCAGAGAGTCATGTCCATCACTGTGGCTGCCAGGCAAAGAAGCCTTCTTGTAAGTAATACAGATTCTACTTTTTAAGACCTAAAAGATGTTTTTAAATATTTGCCTTTATTGTTACTCATTTGCTTATTTACTTATCATTTGTTGGTAAAGGTAGAGACAAATTAGTTTTTATGCAAATTTCTTGAGATGTGTATAACATTCTAATTTATTTTTAAATTATGTGTATATGTGGGTATGTTCGTGTGAGTATTACATATATAGGTTGCTCATAGATGCCAGAAGACGATACCCTGGATACCCTGGAGCTGAGTATAGGAGGCTATAAGCCTCCAGACATAGGTGCTGGGAACTGAAATCTGGCTCTCAGCTTAGAATGCATGCTCTTAGCCACTGGGCCATCTCTTCAGTTCTTCATTTTTGCTTAGAATGTTGTAAGACACATTGTAGGTATGAGCAAACATTTGTTAACAAAGATTAGTACATAAATAATGATATAAAATGGAACGTGAGTGTGTGTCTTCATCTCTTCCTTTTCCCTTTCCTCCCTACCCACAACTCCCTGAAACTCTTTGTTTCTTTTCCCGTTCTTACCAGGAAAAGAAACTTGGTTTGAAGCTTTGTGCTCTCACTCAAGCCCTTCGTCCCCTTAGGGATAGAAAAGGGAAGTGGTGCTGTGTCTCAGCCCAGCAAGGCCCAGAGAGAATTCCAAGTATATTCTGGCTCTCATCTCCTTCATTATTGGTTGTAAAAAGCATGGTCAGCAGCAGCATTTTGCCAGGGACACTCCCAAGGAGGGACTGACCTAGTTTTAGCTTTAGCCCATGTCCTTGGACTTCCCATAGTAGGCAGTGAATCAGGACAACTGGTTACCCTAATAACCAAAAACCTGCCTACAAATATTTTTTCATGAAAGTGATTTGGTTGACTATTGATCTCTGCTGGTTTGTGGCCAGTCTTGCATGAGCAAGCTAGTGAAATGAAAGACTTCTAGAACTATGCTGAACTCATCACCTACACAAACAAACAGAGAACCATAGGTGACGTGGTTTAGTACATCAGTTACTTCTATTGGCCTTGTGATCCAGGAAATGCTGCGTACAGAGAGTATATTTTGCTATAATTTGGGTGTAAAAGAAGACATCAAAGTCTACAAGATGAGCAAGGAATGAGTCAAGAAATAGAGGCAAAGGAAGCCAATTATCAAGAGTTCCAAATACCTCACCAAGGGCAATATACTGTGCGATATCTTTTCAAATTGCTTCTTGACAACATTGTCACAGTTTCTGGAAGACTTCATTTACCACAGATTTTTATATTTCCTGGTATGGTATTAGTTGGTAAGAGTACTCAAAGTGTAATTCTCTTTTGATTAGGATTAAAGTTGAAAATGGAGACCCAGAGCTGCAGAGATGGCTCAATGGTTAAGAGCACCGACTTCTCTTCCAGACGTCCTGAGTTCAATTCCCAGCAACCACATGGTGGTTTGTGACCATCTGTAATAGAATCCAATGTCCCCTTATGGTATGTCTGAAGACAGCTATAGTGTACTCATATACATGAAATAATTAAAATAAATCTACACAACTGCAAGTCTTACAAAAGGCATTTACTATCTGAATTCTGGACATTAGCTGAACAGTTCCTAGTGTGTCATAGGTACTCAATAAATATTCCTTAAAGTGACTGTCTCCTATCCTCAAAGAGCTGACATGGACATATCTGGCTGTAAATCAAAATCATCATAAATAAAAAGTTAAATATAGATGGTGACAAACAATGCACATGCAAAAAAAAAAAAAAAAAAAGAAAGAAAGAAAGAAAGAAAAAAAGCAGCCTGTAAGTACCACAGGAACTTCATATCATAACGCACTGACCTGTTAAACTGTGAAGGAGGAGGTGCTGCCTCCCCTTAGCCATCGTGTGTGCACCAGTGACATTGAAAGCTCTAAAAGCTACATTGACAAAGCAAAAGCAGAAGTCACAGGTGGAAGTGATGGAGAAGAGAGGGGAGAGAGATGGGAAGAAAGCAGAATCAGTAAGCAGAACTTTGCACACCAACGTCAGCTCTTGTAGGACTTTGGCAAGAGCATTTGAGCTCACCCCCAGATGAAGTCTTAGTGTTAGTTTGTTCTTTGAGTCATTTGTAACCATAAAAGTGTACATATTAGTGTACACATTGCACAATGCTTACAAGATACCCAGTTTACCTCCTCCTTTATTTAGCCTTGATAGCAGGGCTCAGTGAGAGTGGGACAAGATACTCTGGGGTACGATGTTTCCATTGTTAAGGAAGTGATTGAAGGCCCCTTGCTTTTTCTTGGCTGGGAGAGGTGCAAATTCAAAGCCCAGTGCCAGGCGTGGGATAACCTTTCTTTAAGTTGTTGGTCACAGGTATCCCAAAGAGTCCCTAAATCAATACAGGTTATTACCATTACTCTTGGTTGCATATGAGAACTTGATATCAAGACCCTGTTGCTGTAGACACCACATATTTTGGACACAGGACTTTGAGGAATCTATCAGGAACTGACCTGTAGTCTCCCTGAAGTCCAGCTTATAGTCTTAGAATTACTATGTGAGCTGCCAAGAAAGAAAAGCGATCAATAGCCACAAGAATGACTAGCATGGCAAGATATGCCCATTTCCCCAATAATGGTACACATGTTATAGGGTAATAGCCATTTTCTGATTGGGTTTAAGGCCCACTCGACAGAAAGAAACGTATCTGATACTGTAAGACTGGCCAAGAACCCATGGCTGTGGTGCTCACGGGCCACAGGAACGAACCTACCACTCTGAGGCAAATAAATGGACATCGAAGCAAACGGCTCTCTGAATTCACGTAGATCAGCGCAACTCTTAGACCTCATCAGACAAGTTTCTTGGTGCAGAGGATGGTTGGTTAATGCAGAATCCCACGAATGGTCAAATCGAAGAGAATACATGCCTGTGGAATGTTCAGCCACAAATGGGTAGGGTGAGTGAAAAAATTCTAAGAGCTCAAGGTCAGGGACACCAGAGGAAAGCACTGGCCTCTGGACATTACAGGACTGCTGTATGCATGAGCACATAGCCGCTGAGGCTGTCACATAAGACCCGCAGAAGATCAAGCCAGTCATCATGCTAGCCTAGAGTGGGAAACATTTCATGAGACCCCACCCTTCACCCTGGAGGTATGCACAGTCGATGGCTTCTGGGTGTGGATGGAGTTTTCTTTAAGGATGTGGTTCTTTGTTGCTTAAACCTACTCTGTGGATGGTCCCAACGTGGACCAGGAGTATACGAACTACTCAAACTCGAGTCTATGGGTTCTTAAAAAAGGAAAAGGGACACGAAGTTGAGGACTGTGTATAGGGAGGGAAGGGTTGATGTCAGAGGCGTTAGGGGGAGGTGTTGGGGGGGGTGTGAAAATATGTATGATCAATACAAGTCGCATGAAATTCTCAGAATTAATGAAAATATGGAAAAATGTCCAGTAGAAAAAAAGAAAGAGGAAGAAAAGAGGAAGTCCCCTTTCTTAAACACTAAGGCCTGCGTCACTGGGTCGGTGTGTGATGGATGAGGGGTGCGGAGGGATGAGGCATAAGGCCATCACTATCCACGAGACAGCTGGTCTTGAGTCCCTAAACCAGCGGAGGGCCATTCCAGCACAGCTGGGGAAAACAGGCCGGGCCAGGTTTGCCGGAGAGTGGGCATGTTTAGTATTTAGAGGACGTTTGTTTTTCAGAACTCCTCTCTCCCTTCCGAAATCTGGCAGGCGTTAGTCATCCCCAGCTCAGCACGAACCCGTAAGTGTGCTTGTGTGGCTCGGCGGGCTTCCTCCCTGCGCCCCGCCCTCGGGCTCGCACGAGCAGACTGGTCAGCACCTCCCAGGCCCGGGGTGCCCCTTGTCCTGCCGCTCCCCACCAGGCGCTCAGCATCCTAGGCAGCAGAGGCTCGCCCCGCGGCGCGGAGCCAGGTTCTGGGCAGGGAAGAAAGTTGTAAAGTGCCGGGAGGAGTTGGGCGGTCCGAGGAAGAGAGGCGGAAGAGGAGGACTCTGCTGAGTTCCCGCGGCGATAGTGGGGTCCGCGGGCGCCTGTCCCCCAGCTCACCACTGCAACCAGACGCCAGCCCCTCTGCTCCCCCCCGGTGGGCGGCGGAGACTCGGCGGGAGGCAGCGAGGAACTTGTCCTGAGTGCTGTCGCCGCGGGCCTTATTGTCTGCAGCAACTCTCCGGAATCCGGAGTGGGAGGACTGGACTCTGTCCACTGGGATTTGCCCAGAGTTCCGGCGGCAGCTGTGGCGGCCGCGGAGATTCTCTTTGTCCTCCCAGGACCTCGCTCTCTCTCCTCGGTGGCAGCTGTTGGGTGGCTCTGAGCTTGGAGCGGGCATCCCAGTCTCGCTCAGCCTCTGACCCCGGGGTGAGTCCCCGGTGTCTCCGCCTCTTTCTCGTCCCTCCGGTCTGTGAAGCCGGGAGCCCAGACCCCGGAGCCCAAGGGGTTGTGAACCACAGGGAGCCGCCGGGCCCGGGCCACAGGATGGTGGCGGGTCGGTCCCGGGCACGCAGCCCTGGGAGCTGGCTGTTCCCTGGCCTGTGGCTGTTGACTGTGGGCGGTCCGGGGTCGTTGCTGCAAGCCCAGGAGCAGCCCTCTTGCAAAAAAGCCTTCGATTTGTACTTCGTTCTGGACAAGTGAGTGAAGGAGAACTGTCGGATCAGGGTCTCCGGGAAGGGAGGGCAGCGCTAGGACAAAGTTGAGATGTGTTTGGGTTCAGGGGAAGGCAATGGGAACTCTCCTTAGCGTGCATGCGGCTGATTCCTTTCAAAATCAAGCTCATTAGCCGTAGATAAATAGAGGCTGTGAGACTCCAGGGCTACTTGGCTCTCTAGAGGAGAGGCGTGCACTGCTTTTTTGTCCTGGAGTCTCTTGGGAAATGGAAGTGTGGCCACCTGCAGCGTGTTTCGTCCCAGGAACTTTTGTGACTCTTTGGCCGCTTCATCACACTCCCTAGACCCGAACAGACATTCTAAAGCTTGCCCAATTTTGTCCTGATCACAGTGCTTCCCTGGGAGCCGGGGGGGGGGGGGGTGGGGGGGGGGGGGTGGGGGTGGGGGGGAAAGAAAGCCTTAATATACCCAATGTGGGTTGCATTTCCTGAGAAATGAGGGTCTGTGTTTTTATTTTGAAAAGCCAGGTCTCATTGTAAACAGTAAACAAGCAAGTTGTCCTCAAAGAAGTGTGGTCTTCCTGGTTTCCTTGATTCAGCCCAGACACTAAAGTTTCAAGCCCTGAACATGAACACAGACATGCACTTCACTTTGAAGAGGAGAGGCAGTCTCCCCCCCCCTGTTCCCCCCACCCTCCCCATCCCCCAGCATGCACCTGTAAATCTGAAGAAATGTTTACCATTAAGACCCACGTTTTTGTCTTTCTGATCAATTTATCTTCCTTTTTCAGGTCTGGCAGTGTAGCAAATAATTGGATTGAAATTTATAATTTTGTCCACCAGCTGACAGAGAGATTTGTGAGGTATGTCTCCCCATTGTACCCTTCTCGGCATTGGAGAGGAAATCGAACAAACAGCCTGGTTTCTCTGTTCTGAAACCCTTTGCAAGCAAAACCTTTTCTGAAATCAAAATGTTGAATTTTAAACATCTCAAAGTGGCCCTTTTACACACGGTGTTGAGTGGAGACTTTCAGCTAACCCTCGGAAGTTCATTTTATCTGCCTCCCAGAAACTCGGCCCAGGGTGTGAGGAAACATCTTCAAATATAACTCTTAATGTCTTTTCCTTTTTGGCCATTCATCTGTTCTGAGTTTGAGTTATGCTTTCTCATAATTTACTACATTAAAAAGATACATTTTATTCTAATAGTATCCATACTATATTTTCAGTTCCAGACACTTGGCTCTGTAAACGTGCACATTTAAAAGGAGAAAGTGTCGGAAAACTTTAAATGAACATGTGTTAATAACTCACTAGCTGAAAAAGCACTTGTGTGTGCATGTGTGCGTTTAAAGAAATGAGTTGTGTTTACACAATGTGTGGGTGTGTGGCTGGTTTAAAATGTAACCGTTCTATATATGAAGGAGGCTTCACGAGCAAACACTCTTTCCCTCGCCTATAAAAAGCATGAATGCTGGTAAATCCAGCTTACTCTCTTATTTAGAAGTAACCAGGAATTAGTGGCATTCCCTATTTAAAAATAACCCTTGGATGCCTTGATTTTTTTTGTGGCTCCCCTCTTCTGGTTTTCTTTTGGATGCCAGGAACAAGTGCAAGTTTATCAGGATAATGGGAAGGGACACGAATAGGAGCTGTGTCATTAAATATTGCCTCCTTCAGTCTTGTTAGCCCAAATGTTTTCTGTAAAACAGGCTTGGATGATCAAAACATTTTGAAAGTCATGTTGCAAGTAACTTCAAACAATCTGTAGAGGCCTAGGCAATCCCCGCTTTGGTTATTGGCAGCAGTAAAGCTATCCCTATAAAAAATGTATGCCTGTCCATGTTCAATCATCAGTCTCCTGCTTCAGGAGCCAAAGATAGCACTCCGGTTCCTGAACAGGGTCTGAGGTAAAACCATCTAGGGAAGGAAAATAAATAAGAGCTGATATCTGTAACTGTCAAAGCGGAATAGACAGTTGTTTATAAGTTTCTGATTCAATTGCCGAATGTGCTGGGAGTGGCATGCAGTGTTACTCCGAAGCGATGGATTATTTCAGTGCAGCATCTGAAGAGAACGAGGCTCTTATTGAATCTGGTTTGCAAGTTGGAATTTCTACAGCATATACTGTTCTCTGGCTCAAGCATAGTTGCTCAGTTACTAATTATATGTTGTGGGACATGAATAAAAGATGGCTACCGACAAGCACAGTGCTCACAGAAGCTAGGGCTTTGGAGAGGGCTCTGACCTTTTAGCCAGTGTCTTAGTTTCATATCTGCAGTTCCAGACCAGAGCAGCGTTTGCATATGCTTTTCTCAAAACAACCACGTTTCCGTGACATTAGTGTCCAAATCCTAGAAGACAGATTGGGAAGTTGAAATGCCAAATCAAAAGGTGATTTCTTAATGCTTACAGTATTAAGAAATGTGATTATTATGTTATAAGAAATTTAAGTATTTACAGTATTTATGGTGAATTGTGTCTGGACTGTTATCATAACTGTGGCTCCTAAATTAAACTGGCTTGTCTCCAGCCCCAAGCCGAGGGTGTGGCCTTCTGCAAAGAGATGGAGGAGAAGATCAAAGGAAGGAACATTTTTCTAGGAAAGAGTCACCTAGAGACTTTCCAGTTATTCTTTCTAGATGTAAACCCCAGTAATTCATGGAGGAGTGTTTTGAGAGCTGAGAAGCACCAGCTGCATAAAAAGAAATGCAGTGCAGACAGGAAGGCTGAGTGGAGTTCCATTTAAGGGAAGCTGAGACTGTTCAGTGAGACTAATTTTAAATGAGACTCCCTGGCTCTACTTTTTGTATTGTACCAATATCTCTTTTAAAAATGTTTTAACTGCCTCTTTCCTTATTTTGCAGCCCTGAAATGAGATTGTCCTTCATCGTGTTTTCTTCCCAAGCAACCATTATTTTGCCATTAACTGGAGACAGGTTAGTGCATTATCATTTCAATGCAGGCTTTTAGGAGAGATGAATCATAAAGGCATGATTGATATTGCAGCCTGGTGATCTGGGCTTCTCTGTGGGCTTAAGTGAACACGCAGACAACTCAGTGCTCTATAGTAATAGAAGGGTGAGGCAGCATGAGTAATCTGAAGGAGTAGACCATCTGAAAATCAATATCATTTATATTGGTTGTAGAATATATTTTACATTTCCAGTCTTTCTCTGAAGTTCAGTGGTGCTCAACATGTTGAAGTTTACAAGAATACACATATACACATACACACACACACATACACAAGATACCACACGTGCACGCACACACCCAGACACCCACACAGAAGACACCACACACTCACACACACACACAAGACACCACACACACATTCACATACACACAAGACACTGCACACATACATACACACATATACGATACCCCCCCCACCCCACCCACACACACACCCTGCTACCCCTCAGGGCTTTGAAAAGGAGTGGCTTTCCTGTCCAGTGTCATACTCTTTCTTGTGACCAGTTTTATGCTGTCTGACCATAGTATGGTACATTGGAATTAGCCATCCACATATCTAAATCACAGCTGCCTTTCCTGGGGTTACTTTTGCTTACTCAACTATGGATTCTACAGTCAGAAATGAGATGCTATGCTTCATTTTCACTTCATCTAACATAAAGTGTGTAAGACCTTGGTTAGTGAATACTTGTTGACTGAAGGAATGAGGTGACATCATTTTGCAATTGCCTTGCCTCTTTGTGATCTACAGCTTCAAGCAAGGGTGACTGCAGTGCTTTGGTTTGCAGGATGGGTGAATTTAAAAAAAAAAAAAAAATAACTGTGAAAATAGTTTTTAGGTTTCTTTCGTAAAACTCAGTTAATAGTCTTTAACCTTTATTTCTTAAGCTTTTAGTTTCAAAAGACCAATAAGGCATGCTATTTAAAAGGGCTGAAGGAGATAACTTGTTTACAGTTCATTGACTTGCTTAGGAAAATTATATATATAATATATACACTATACTATATTACATAATACTGTGCTGTGCTATACTATGTGTATGTGTGTGCATGTGCGTGAGTGTGTGTGTGTGTACATTTGTAACTCTTGTGTTAAGTTTGTCTTTGCCTGAAGAGGAAACCCTCTCTAGGTTGTGAGTCCTGCTCAGGACTTCAGTATTCCTGTTTCTATTTTGCCTTCTTACTTTATTATGAACATGTGGTCTCAACACTGACAGTCCCTTATAACCCATGAACATAGTTTCCTATGCGCATCATCATAAAAATTTTTGGTTTTATGAAAAGGACATATTTTTACTGTCCAGTTTAATTTCCAAAGAGTCAGGTTTGAATCTAGCATGTCAAGGAAGAAAAACACAGTTTTAATATTCATGACATTCATATATACATAGCAAAGCACTTAGCATACTGCCAGGCATGTCAAAGGCTCAGTAATTGACAGTGGCATACATTGTGCCAGGGTTTCTGCGAGGCACTTTGCATATGGGTTCTCCATCACACTGGAGATGAAACACAGTCACTGGTCGCCCAGATTGATAATGTTTAGACATGTGTGGAGGGCATTTGAATCTTTTATGTAAGCTCAAGACACGTCCTTTGTCAATGGTTAAATCCAATGCACAAAGAGCTGAAATTGGTGGGAGAGGAGGCTGTCACTCAAGAGACAAGATAACTACACACTCAAGAGTTACTCATCTTATTCTACTTGGGTTTAAATCCCACCCCTCTAGGTTACTAGTTGAGTGACCAAGGATAACTTGCTTAGTAACAAGCTTCTTACAACTCAGTTTTCTTATGTAGATGCTGCTGCTGCTAATGATGACAAAAGTAAACCCCACCTCATAAGATAGTTGCAAGAACTGAAGTTGATGAATATAAGGAAAGACCTAATATGTTAGTGTTTATAAGATAAGAGCTTTGGCCATGGAGAGATGGCTCAGTCAGCAAAGTGCATGCACACAAGCTCAAAGACTGGAATTCAATCCCCAGATACCATGTAAAAAGAAAAACTGGATATGGTGGCAGTGCACACTTATGTCAGCAGTTGGGAGACAGGCAGAGGGATTCTTTGGTTTGCAGAATAGCTAGCCTAGCCTAATTAGAAAGCTTCTAACCAACAAGAGACTCTGTCTCAAAGCAACAACAAAAAGAAAACCAGTGAATACCTTCTGAGGTGTGGCACCCATGATAGTCCTCTGACCTCTACATGCATGTGTACACACAAAATGAAATGAATCCCTTACTCAGTGTCAGTTTTTCCGTCTATAGAACACAGATGCACAATCTGCCATGTTTTATCAGAGTTATTATGAAGATCCAACTGAGACAATGGGCAGTGTGATATTTCATATGTCATAGAGCAATCTCCAATAACAGGGCTACTTTCTTCTAAGTTACCATTTTACTAGTTCTATTAATTGAATTGCTATCAAATTAACTGTGATTCTCCATCTTTGGATATAGAATCACTCCACAATTTTAAATTTGGAGAAATAGTTTTCTTGTTGAGATGGAGGATCAGCGGACAATTGTTTCCAAGACTTCTGTGGCTCTTTGTATTAAAACCTAGAAACTGGGATTCTCATGGCTTATAAACTTTCTCAAGGGTTTGTGTGCACGTGTGCACATGTACACACGCACACACACACACACACAAATAGATCTAAGCATATGATTTAAAAAGTAATAATTAAGCAAAAGAAAAGTACTGAGAGTTTCACAACTTTGGTTTTCTTACTCATAGTTTTCAGTATCTTGGCAAATACAAGAAGTTGTTCTTTCGTGTTTCTCAGGGGTTGCTAAAGAGATGAAGCAAGATGGGGAAACAAAAGTATGCACACCAGGACTGTGTCTTCTGTTATGATTTTAACATGATGTCTAATGTTATGTAAATCCACAAAATCATTATCATGGCAGACAATTTTCAGTTATACATTTTAGATACCCATTGCTTAAATTTTTATCACATTAAATACCTTAATCTGAAGCATGCCCACTTTCTCTTGTTCCAAGGACTTTTGTTCTCCATGTACCTACTAGGCCACTGATCCACTTACTTACCTGTCTGCTTTATATGTGGGCTTTGGAGTCCACAAAGATAAGATTCTAATTTGTGTGTGTGTGTGTGTGTGTGTGTGTGTGTGTGTGTGTGTGTGTGTGTGATAGAAATAGGTAGGGAAATATGTAGGTAGGTAGGTAGGTAGGTAGGTAGGTAGGTAGATAGATAGATAGTCAGGGCATGATTATATACAAAAATAACCAAGATTCATAGTTGAGTGGTAGTTCTCAACCTATGGTTTGTGACCCTTTTGGCAAATATCTGTCTCTAAAATTATTGACATTATGATTCATAACAGTATCAAAATTAAAATTATGAAATATCAATGAAATAATTTTATAGCTGGGAGTCACCATGATATGAGGAACTGTATTAACAGAATTGTATTACGAAGGTTGAGAACCCCTGCATTAGAGGGTCAGGGTAGAGGCAATATTCAGTATGTAAATATGCAGCCTCTCAGAATATGAAAAAAGAATGAATTTTGACGATGTTACTAGGTACTATTTCACATAAATGTGAATAGTGATTTCTTCCCAGTTCTGTTCATAATTATTTAATTCTGTGATAATGATTTAGGTAAAAACATTTGCTGAACAATTATTCCGTGCCAGATAATCTGTAAAGTGCTTTCTGTGCATAACTTCTGTTAACTCTGTATAATTACTTATACTTTCTAAGATAGGTCATCTATCTTCTCTAAGGACTCCCAGTAGCAAGTGCCAAGCAGTGTATTAGCCAATGTTTAAGTAGACTATGTCATTTGAAAGCCTAACATAGTCTAATGACTTTGAAGAGAAACAAATGTCTCCAAAACCCCATCCAGTTACCCACTCAGTCTTCTCTGGGTCCTATGGTCTTCTTCTCATCCCATGAACCAGCCAAGCTTATTTACACATTAGCCCCTTCTTCCTTCTCTATCCTGGGTCTTCTCTGAGGTCCCGTTCTTGTTTTCCTTTCCTGAACTGGGGATGGTTCTGGGTAGTGGAATGTTCATAAGTATGATTCTGGTTTGAATCTGATATCAAAAGATAAACAAACAAAACTCTAAACCAACCAATAAAACAAAAGCTCATCTCACTTATAACTTCACAGAAGTCTTGCCTTGTCTCCAAGTTTAAGATATCTTCACCCTTCTCCATCTTCTCCAGAAACCCTATTCTTAACTTTTAATAATGAAGGAAGGAAGGAAGGAAGAAATGAATTAAAGAAGGAAGAAATTTGTATTTCCCTGAGCCTAGAGTACACGAAAATACAGGGTTCTTACTTATCTTGTTCACTTATATACCCAGCCCTAGAACAGAGCCTGGTTCATGTAGAAGCTCAACAAATCCAGGTTGAACGATGAAATTCTTCTGATGCTAGAGCTTAAGTTAATGCTAGAGCCACTGCAATAGAGCAGACTCTAGTTAGGCCAGCTATATAAATTATACCAGTGCAATGTAAACACTGACTTGTTTTTGCTACTTACCCCATTCCTATTCTTACATGACAATTGTAAATATTTCCGCTTCCTTTTCACTATCTATATTTGCCTCAAATTAAGAAAGACTTGTCTACTTAAATTGGACTTTAGATTTTGAGCACAACATGACTTAGTAAAACATAGTCCTTATACAAATGTATAGAGATGACACAAGCCATTTAATTAAGTTTATGTAATATATGCATTTTTGTTGTTTGAGTGAATTTCCTTTAATTATTTAAAAATAGAATTAGATATTTACTTGTGGGGGAAGTAGGTCTTGATAAACAGTTGATAACTCATAAATTAGCACATGATTTTTAGAAGAAAAATTGTCAATATTTATAAAAGTAGCAACTTTTAAGGAAGAGATTCCACATTTTGCACTGGCTCAGCAAAGACAGATATAGGTACAACATTGGACACTGAAGAACTATGTGTAATAATGAGAAACTATATCTAAACTCTATGCTCATTGATTGATTATATTTTAATTGTTATACTATATATACATAGGAAGAAATATTATGCAGTCATTATAGTTGAGTAGATCAAAGTACTGATATAAAACAGGCATATGATATAGTAAATGAATAACCACATTGCATAACACTTCACATGAATTTAATTTCTTTTGTAAAAAAGATAAAAATTTCTATGTAATGGCTGTATTCAAACACACATGGAGTAGAAGGCTGGAAGATAAGCACTAAAGTGTTAATGATTCTCTTATAGGCAGGAGACTAAATATGATGACCATCATAATTTCAGTCCTCATGTATACACGCAGACAAGTCCTTAAAGTGCTTGAATTAAATGTCGAACCTTACAGAACTCTGAAGCCATGGGTTTCAGGCTTGTAATCAGAATGCAACTGAAGGATTGAAAAAAAAAAAAAGCATGGAGATCTAGAACACATTCATTTTGGAGGATCCAAATTCACCTTGCTAGTGAAGAGATTGGCCTTGAGTCCAGTGGACATAGAAGCTCTGTAGTATCTGGATGACATTGGTGTGTTTCTTAATGAGTTGAGCCCAAGTTTGGAGTTCCACAGAAGGAGCTACGTATCCCAACCATTGAGCAGTGTTCAGGTGACAGAACACTGTGCCTGAAAAGCTCCAGTGAAGGATTTAACACCTACTGGGTGCACCAGAAGGTCTGTGACTGCTTGCTTGTCTCTCTTTGCTTCTGTCCCTTGTCTGCAATTATGACCTTTGGTTCAGATGCCTACTTTCATAGTTATTTTCTTTCTCTTTATATTTTAATGATTAGTTACGTAGACACTAAGAGGAATTGGAGTTGAAGGTTAGCCCAGGTTTATCCTGTGTCATGTTGGTCATGGAAGATCAAAGATTTCAAGGGCCTTTTTGTTTACCGAGGCTCAGGTTGGTAGTCAGACTCACCCTAGCCTGACACTACACAGGAACACTTCAGTGAGAGCTGTGCTGACTCAGGCTGCCCATGGTCCCCTTCTGTACTTTTCAAACGAATCAGAGTCTTTTATAGCCTGAAAACATTATCTTCTGTATTACTCTGTTCTTACAAGTCAGTGAACTGGGGAGAGAAAATGACCATACTTGGCTTTTTTTTTTTTTTTTTTTTTTTTTTTTTTTTAAATTTTATTTATTTATTTATTAATAAAAATTTTACTAGGGAACTTTTCTGTTTAGAAAAGTCTGCTTTGGCTGCAGACTTGGCCCCTGGATGGGTCTAGTTATGTATGGCAGCTTCTATGTTCTGATGATGTATGTAGTACTTTGCTCTATGAGCTTGTCTTAGAAAATGACAAATTCATTACACTTTTACTCACGCTTGGTGGACAAACATGAACACACAGAAGTGGTAAAATGCAGCAGCCCAGTAGGACAGTGAGTGAAGAAATGATTGAACTTCAAGGCCAGAGTAATAGAAAATGCAGGCTAAATCAGAGAAACCTTTCATAAAATCAGAGTAGCAGGGGACGTGGTGAGCAAGTATTTTCAGATCCTGGACCACTCCTTTGTATTTTTTGGCTTAGATTCTCTACCACAAATGTAGGCCTTAGAGTAATATTCATAATAAACAACAGGCAAGATTTTATGTGAATTATAGTGAGAGTCTACCATGTCCTAAGATGATAGACTAGAAGACACTCACATGTTCAAATGGTTTCTAAAGTCTGTGCTGGGCCTGGGACTGACTGACGACAACATTCAGCAGATCTGAGTATGACATGCTGTTAGCTCCAGCTCCAAGCCTCTTTTCAACAAGGCATGGGTGCTTCTCTTGTCATGGTCTTTGAAAACTTCCACTGAGTAAAACTGTGACCACTCTGACACCACTGTACTTGGGCAAATCCCAGCCTACCCATGAGCAGTAGAACCAGGCATAGCCAAGCTGAGTTCATGGCCAGCACCAGAGTCAGTACCAGTTCCACCTTGCCAACCCTGTGAGTGAGGCCATCCGCCCTCCTAGTTACTGCAGCTTCCTCAGTGGCCACACGTGATGAGTCAGACGTGCCTGGTCAGTGAGCAGTATAGTGAGAAGGGATCACATCTTTACATTAATTTTTGGGTGGTTTGAAGAACAACCTTGGTGTCATTTGTGCTTTGTCCCCCTTTTACCTTCTGTATTGCTCTCCTTTCTCTCAGCTATCACATTTTCTACTTCATGTCACCAGTACCCTGCTACTCCTGTCCCAAGCCACCCAACCATCTCTTTATGTTTTTCTGAATTTTGCATTTCATCCTCATGGTACACTCCCATATGAAGATCTGGAGCTAGGAACCGCAGATGGGAGAGGACATGACATGTTTGTCTGTCTGAGTTTCGGTTACTTCACTCAAGGATCTTCTCTAGGCTCATTCACTGGTTTTATTTATACTGATCACGCTGACCAATTTTGAGTCTCCACACTAACCATCACCCACTGACCAAGGAATCTCTAATTGAAGTTGCGATCAGCTTGACAGACATAAGCATGAATGTTTAGAATGCACTTTGACATCATGATCATTCAGAAAACAATACTTGTTTCTCCTTGTACGCATGCTCTGCCTACTCACAAGCTTTTGACAAGGCTTGTAGTATCAGGCATAAAATCCTGCAAAGCATCACAGCCGATTAGATAGCAATTTATTAATCCATAACTATACACCACCAGTGGATGTGGACACATTTTGCGGGGTAGGCTGGTATTGTAACATCTACATCCAGTGCTGGGTAAGACCATTGGTGTTTTTCTCCCCTTGCAGCATGCACACTGCCCCCTGGCATAATGCCATTAGGATAGAGTTTCCTGGTGAGTTCTAGGTCGGTGTCTCTGTCTCCTACATCCAAAGTGAATGATGTCTTCAGCAATAAGGTTTTATCATCTAGTTATGTAAGCAGCCAAAGGCAAAGAAAATAACTTGCACTGCTTTGGTGCCTCTGGAAGCTGAGTCACTAGGAATTCCTTCTGAGTATGTCTTTTGCTTTTTTTATTAGTCATTAACCCTTCTCTTGTTCCTCTCTGCCTTTTGTGTAAAGTGCTCTTTCTTAACAGCAGTGCACTCTTCTTTTGCTACTGTTTCTTTCTTCCCTTGGGTTATAATAGATTTCCTTTCCCTTCTCTAGATTGGATAGTGCCATCAAATTCCAACTCCCAAGGACGTAAGCATGAATAATGTGTAAAAACTGATAGTAATAAGAGAAGCTGTGGAGTTTTATATTTGCTAGAGGGTACCGCTATTTCACAAGGTATTTCTGAATTTGTACATTTTGAAATTGCTTATATTTACTATCCAAGGGAATGCGGAAGACATTGTGCATGGTATCTGTAGTTTGCAGACTTACACAAAACTTAACAATCCTTCTTTGTGTGATCTGAAGGACTAATACAAGGTTCGAGAGGGTTTCAAGTGAGTATGCAGACTGTGATGAACTGACCGTTCATACTGAAATCCTCCACTGTGGATGTATAAGCAGGAGTAACTGAATAAATAACAGTAGTCAGTAATTACGGACATCTTCACATCACACTGAATACACCACATGCAACAGCACCTTTAATTTAAACCAACTTTGTTTGTTTATTTTGTTTATTTTTTGTTTATTTATTTATTTTTAATTGGATATTTTATTTACATTTCAGATGCCATCCCCTTTCCCCATTTCCCCTCCCTAGAAAACCCCTATCCCATTCCCCCTTTTCCTTTTTGCTTATATACAATTTTTTTAAAAATGCTAATCAAAGGCTTTATAAGTTTGGTAATGCTCAATCAAAAGCGTAACCCAATTCCCAACCTAGATAAATCAACTATCTTTGACTGGTGGAGACACATGAACATCTGCCTCCATGTTCCCCGCCCCCCCCCTTTCTCTCTCTTTCTTTCTCTCATCACCTAGCTTCTCCTCTCCTTCTCCTCCTCTCCTTACTCCTCTTCCTCTCGGTACTACTTCCCCCTTAGCTCCTCCTACATATCACCCTTCCTGTTAAAATAAAACTTTTCTCTCAAAATACAATTAGAACATAATTATACCAATTTGTACCAGTGAGGTACAAGATAGTCCTAATACCCAGTCCATCATTTTGTTGACTAACCAAAACCTCTGTCATCTCTCCTAACTAAAAGACATAGTTCACTAAGGTCTGTCAGATGATCCTGGGCCAGAGGCTGAAGATCAGATGCTCCAACGTTTTGTAGTATAGGGACTGTCCAGGTGTTCGGTGGTATCTATAAATTGGCTAAGTTTTAGATGCTATGCTTTGTGCTTCCCATAATTTCAGTTAACTCAGTCATTCTGGATTTCTGATGGGATTGAAAACTTATAGTCTCATAGCCAATCCTGGCTATTTACTTTGAGAGAAAAGATTTGAGTGGATGGTTTTCAGCTGACATTCATTCTAAAGCCAAGAAAAAAGCTATGTGCTCCCAGGCTGGTGGTTTAGACCCTGGGGAGCTCTGGTTGGTTGGTATTGTTGCCCTCCTCATGGGGCCACCAACCTTTTCAGCTCCTTCAGTCTTCTCTCTAACTTCTCCATTGGGAACCCTTGATCAGATCAATGGTTAGCTGTGAGTATCTGCCTCTGGGTATGTCAGACTCTGGGGGACCTCTAAGGAGACAGACATATCAGGCTGCTGTCAGCATGCACTTCCTGTCATCCATATCAGCTCTATTTTTGTTGACTGCACATGGGATGAATACCCAGGTGGAATGGTCTCCAGACAACCTCTCCTTCAGTTTCTGTCCCACACTTTGTCTCCATATTTACTCCCTTGGGTATTTTGTTACTCCTTCTAAGTAAGACCTAGGCATCCATACTTGTTCTTCCTTCTTCATGAGCTTCATGTGGTCTATTAGTTGAATCTTTGTTGTTTCAAACTTTTGGGCTAATATCTGCTTATCAGTGAGTAAATACCATGTGTGTTCTTTTGTGATTGGGTTACCTCACTCAGGATGATATTTTCTAGTTCCATCCATTTACCTATGAATTTCTCGAATTCATTATTTTTAATAGCTGAGTAATATTCCATTGTGTAAATGTACCACATATTTTGTATCCATTCCTCTGTTGAAAGACATCTGGGTTCTTTCCAGCTTCTGGCTATTATAAATAAGGCTGCTATGAACATAGTGGAGCATATGTCCTTGTTATATGTTAGAGCATCTTCTGGGTATATGCCCAGGAGTGGTATAGCTGGGTCCTCAGGTAGTGCTATGTCCAATTTTCTGAGGAAATGCCAGACTGATTTCCAGAGTGGTTGTACCAGCTTGCAACCCCACCAACAGTGGAGGAGTGTTCCTGTTTCTCCACATCCTCTCCAGCATCTACTATCACCTGAGTTCTTATCTTAGCCATTCTGACTGGTGTGAGGTGGTGTCTCAGGGTTGTTTTGATTTGCATTTCCCTGATGACTAAGGATGTTGAGCATTTCTTAAGGTGCTTCTCAGCCATTTGAGTTTCCTCTTTTGAAAATTCTTTGATTAGCTCTGTACCCCGTTTTTAATGGGGTTATTTTGTTGTCTGGCATCTAATTTCTTGAGTTCTTTATATATATTGGATATTAGCCCCCTATCGGATGTAGGATTGCTAATGATCTTTTCCCAATCTGTTGGTTGCCATTTTGTCTTATTGACAATGTCCTTTTCCTTACAGAAGCTTTGCAATTTGATGAGGTCCCATTTGTCAATTCTTGATCTTAGCGCATAAGCCATTGGTGTTCTGTTCAGGAACTTTTCCACTGTGCCTAGGTATTCGAGGGCCTTCCACACCTTCTATTCTATTAGTTTCAGTGTATCTGGTTTTATGTGAATAAACCAACTTTGTTATGTCACCTATTTGTTATGCTATACCTACTTTCACATGGTGAGAATAAAGGGCCAGGGAGACTCCCTAACTTGCCATACATTAGATCAGTAGTCCATGTAATTGCTGCCAATTACAGGTCAGGTCTCATTGGCCTCAGTGTTGTGTTCGTTACTTGGTTCAGGGAATAATAAAGGAAGAACTGAGGGTTGACCAGCAGATGATCTGGGGTGTTATTATCATTATTCTAGTAAATCCCATATGAGACAGCCAAGGCTACAAGTGTGAGATAACTCTCTCAGGTTCACATGTTTTGAGGCCACACAGCATGGCTTTAGGTCTGTCAGGTTCACTGTTGTGTTTCCAGGCGTCCAGCCTATGTCACCATATGCAGGTTTTCTAGAAGAGCATCATAGGAGTCTGAAAAAAATGGGAATTCTTCTGCTTTGGGCCCTACTCCCTCCAAATCCTTCTGCTTATACACTGTGTCTAAGTCTTTGCAATGTTCTGGATGCTCAGTGTTGCTGGATGGTGTCATGCATCTCTCTACTTAATGAAAACAAAAATTCAGATAGACATTGCTATTTATATTTCATTGGTATTGATACCAGATCCAGGAAAGTTGTGTAACTGTTTATGGGTATACAGTGTGTTACTCTTAGAACCGGGGTTTCATTTCATCTCTGACTTACTCCAACCCCAGGGTCATCCTAGCTCATTAGAGAGCTTTCCATAAAAAATTGCCCTCCGTATGTGTGGAGGGATTGCTTTGAGTACCCAGACCTGCACATGCTAAAATGGTGTGAATAAGAGAGTAGTATTTGGATATAACCCACATGTATTGTCCTCAATGCCTTCTTTCACCATCTATAGATTACTTATCGCATTGAGCATGTATATGTCTATTCAAATAACTGTTATGCTAACCAACAGTTGTTTCAAGACTAGTGACAAGAACAAAAGCCAGCACCTGCCCAGTATAAATAGGTTTTTTTTTTTTTACAAGTGTGCAAGGTAGTAGACATTGTGATCTAATGCACTGAGAGGATCATGAGTTTGAGGCCAGGTTGGGATATGAACTTTGTCTCCAAACCTGAGTTTAAAGAAATAATTCAGTCTGTAATTGGTTGCATTTGCTGTTATGGTACCCCGTGAGTTTGCGTGCCACTCATAGTTTTTTCTGGTACCTTCCCCTTGTCAAAGCTTTGATGTAACTGTTCACATTTTTCTCTTACTTCCTCTTTTGTCTGTGCTTCCTTCTCAGTCTCTACTTCCTCTTTTTTTGATCTTTGCGTGTATGAGTGTTGCTTGCTGTCAGGAAGAGAGTAAACTAGGTGAACAGAGTCATTCTAGCAGACTGTGATGAACCGGAGCTGTGACTCAGTGACCTTAGTTCCCTCAAGGACTTATCATTCACCATCCATTCCCATAAAGGCTCTGTCAAGAAAATGTTTTACAGATGAGGAAACAAGGTTGGCTTTGAAAATTAATCTATGTTTTTTCTATCATTCTATGCCCATCTTGATCTATGCCATTCCAGAAACTCTAGCTATAGTTTAAGAGACTATCCTGTTTGGTCCAGACTTCTCCAGTAGAACTGAATGGTAAACTGGGTAAGCAAAGGAGCACTCCAAAAACATGGTCAGTGTTGAAATTAGGTAAGCTAGGACGTTCTTAATATAATACACAGAAGCACGCTTTCCCTTCCCTTCCCTTCCCTTCCCTTCCCTTCCCTTCCCTTCCCTTCCCTTCCCTTCCCTTCCCTTCCCTTCCCTTCCCTTCCCTTCCCTTCCCGCCCTGCCCTCCCCTTCCCTTTCCTTTCTCCTCAGCGGAGACATTTGAGTGACCCTGTTAGACCTCAATGTTTCATGTAAGAGCTAGTGTTTAGGTTCTCCTCTGTCTCCCCATCCCCCCCCCTTCTTCTTCTCTTTGTCTCTTCCCTCCATCTTTCTCTAGTTGATTATGGGGGTTTGTTCCTTAGTTCTCGGTTAAAAATGTACAAACAACAAACAGATGTTTAATAAACACTTGCATTGGTTTTAGTCCTGCCCCTTTCCAAAACATACTTGAGTCTTCTTAGGGCATAATAACATCAATAAACCATGTAAAACTAGGTAAGATCCTGAAAAACAAGGTTAAATAAGTTGCTAGCTATAAGAACAGAATTTTGTGACTGATTAAGACATTTACTGCAGGCTTCTTGGCAGTCTGGGCGGGATACAAGTTGACACAAGAGCTCCTAGAAGGCTTTTCTTTTCTAAAGAGAGTCAGGAAAGGAGTGGATCTGGATGGGAGAGGAGGTGGGTAGGAACTGGGAGGACTAGAGGGAGGGGAAACTGGAATCAAGATATATTGTATAAGAAATGAATCTATTTTGATAGAGGAGAAGAAAGATGAATAGACATTTGGGATTAAAAGAGGGTTGACACAGTTGTGAAAAGCAGAAAGGAGGAAGTGCCTAGCAAGTACTCAAAGGTGACGGCAGCTGTGGGGCCTCATGGGCTTTCAGATGATAGCAGTATCCTGGGCAACGGCTTCAAACAAATACTGATGTGGTTTCAATATTACCCTTCCTAGTAGTTGACACAGCATTGCATCGAAGGAAATGCATAAAATGGGGCTTTTAAGATGACATGACCCTGAGCATCTCTTCACGGCCCCACCATTTCCGACCCCAGTTTTCTTCCCACTTTTCTCTCTCTCCTTTACAATCCCCCGTCCCAGCATTGTGAGCATGAGATTTCTGTCCTTCATCTACTACTTCATCCTATTACTTCTCACTTGTTGACAGAGAGACTTAGAATGTTTACATGTTCAAAGCCCCTTGTTATCTGGCCTGTCTTGGCTTGGGTTCTAGTTTCCCTAAAGAGACTGACAGCCTGGATACTTACTGTTGTAGGTGGCCCACACCTGCCCCATGTATGCCCATGTCACTGGCCCTGGAGAAGAAGCACTTTACCTCTATGTCTTTGTCACACAAACATGGTGGACCATCATGCAGTATGAAAGGGCATGTGGGTGGTAGGCACATTAAAGATGGAAACACTTGCTGTGTTCTCTGTTACCCGATTGAACTAGCAGTGGCTGGAAAAGACTGAATCCCACACTAATGGACTCCTTCTACTCAGGCTTGCTCATGCTTCAGGCTCTTACATGCAGTGGTGAGTGGGCCTGAGCCAATGGGAGGGCTATTTTTACCACACAGATTCTGTTTGTGTAAGCTTGCACATCAGTTGTCTCTCTCCCGTTTGACAGGAAACATTAATGCTTGAGGACACACTGCCACTCATTTCGGGGAAATACCAAGTATTTGATATTTATCTCCACTCAGACAAAATCAGTTTCAAGTTGTTTCCATAGATCTCAAATATAAATATTTACACAAAATGAACTTATACATTATGGTATTTGCTGCGTTGTCTGCAGAACTATGATTATTTCTTATGGAAGATTGAAATTTTATTAGGTACTTATTTTGCAAGAGGCATTATAGTAAGTAGCAGGTTCAGAACAAATGATAACATCAGCAATAGAAGGCAGAAGTAGCTATGTCAGACCTCTGGTTTCACTGAGTGAACATTTAAGTTAATTAGTTAGGTGAAACGATATAAGAGACTATGTTTTATCACAGTAAAATTTGAATATAGATATGGATAGAAGCTAGACTGTAGTAAAATCAGTTAAAGACTTTGAGTAGGTGGCTTTTTAAACCAAGCATCAATGCTGTTAGAATATAATCAATTAGTTACTTTTAAAATGTGTGAAACCCTGGTGCATGGCTTATTGAAACATTTACATATGTTTTTTTTATTAATTTTATGTGTCATAACCATGTGTTATAAACAAATGCATACATATAATGTACACGTGGAATTCTTTGTAAGACTCCACAACTGTCTTTGATATTAGGATGATATTATTTTTATAATCCACCTCTTTTGTCTGTTATCCCCAGTGATATGGACACTATTTATTGTTTCTTTAAAGGATATTAATTCTATTGATAGTTCCATTTTTACAATTAAAGCATCTTTCTGCTTCTATTAAAAAAAGAGTTAAACTTTAAAAAAAAATAAAGATCTTCTCTGAACCTTTAAAATTAACATTTCAAGCTGGGTGGTGGCGGGGGGGGGGGGGGGGGGGAGCACACACCACAGCACTCAGGAGGTAGAGGCAGGCAGATCTTGGTGAGTTTGAGGCCAGCCTGGTCTACAGAGTGAGTTCCAGGACAGCCACTGCTACACAGAGAAACCCTGTCTCAGAGAACAAAAGCAAAGCAAAACAAAAGAATTTCTACAAAACTAACACTTAAACTAGGTAAGGTTGATACATGCTTGTGATTCCAGTACTCAGGAAGTTAAAACAGAGTTCAAAACCAACCTAGGGGTCATAACAAACAAGCCTACCAAATGCAAAAACAAAACAAAACAAAAACTCAAAAAATTGAATATATTTTGGGCTATTTTGGTAACAATATTTTATCTCTTAGGATTATTAGATTGTTTAAAAAGAGATTTCGATAAAAATACTTAAAACCCTAAAATGTGGGTATTCCTTTACTCATTCATATGAAATAGCTTTTAATAACTTTACAGACATACCCCATTTAGATATTTTTCACTTGTGCAATGAATCAGTTATGATGAAAAAGACTCTTTGCCAGAGATCGTAATTTGTCAGGAACCATCTAGGAGAGGCTAAGGTGACTTTCCTGGAGATTGCACAACATTTTTGTGTGGTCTATACTTGGTGAGCTCTGAGAGGCAAGGTCTTAAGAGACTTTATCTCAGAATTGCTTCTTACTGCTGATAGATGTTCCTATCACTATTACATAGCCTAAGGATTCCTGAGCATTAGCCCACAGGATTGAGCAAATTTCTTACAAATCAACATAAAGATGAATTTTCATGAATTAATAATGCTTAGATGAATTAATGATTTTATAGCTTTCCTGATTTGATTCAAGTAATTTTAGGAAGAAAGTTTTAAGAGATGGTTTTAGTTGTTTTGCCAGAAAGATATAATAAACTTAGAATCAACAATAGAATGTGCCTATTCCTCATAAAATATTAAAGACTGAATAATAAAGAAAACAATGAGCTTTCACAATTACACTGAAAAGAGAAATAGGCTTGGAACAAATTTGTGATCAAGGAAGAATATTCATTCTAGGTTAGGTGGACAGATGAAGCCACAGGTGTGCACTATGATAAAGCGAGGCCACTCGGAACTGTGGCTGTGAACTTATAGTGAGCTCACAGAGTAAAGCACTGCTTTGAACGTGCTGTCCACAGCCTTCTGTAACTCCCTTTTGTGTAACAGTTTACCTATGAGGGATTTCCTAAGGACTTTGCTTTGTCTATAAAAAGGCCAGAGAAAAGAAATAATGTGGGGGTTTGGGGGCCTCTGCCTCATCCATCCATCCATCCATCCATCCACTAAATGTATACGTATGGTATTTGTGTCTCAGCCCCAACTACCAAATGTATATGTCTGTTTATCTATCTATATATGTGTAAGTATATAAGTGTGCATAAATACTTGTGGAGTTGATTGAGACAGGTGGTCAGGCCCAACCAAAATGTATATGTGTATGAGCGTGTGTGAGTTTGTGCATATTGCCTCTATAAAGGAGTTTAATTATTTTCCTTTCTTTTCTCTCTGGCTCACAAAGAGTTAAAAAGTCCAAGCCACTTTCCTGGCCAGGGAGAGGTTCCTGGGCAAAAGAGAAAGAAACTCTAACAATTAACCCTTTACTTAATTCCCTGCTGTTATCAAATGTATATCTGTCTGTCTATGTGTATGTACACTTAAGAGTTGACGGAGTTCAGAGTTTCTTGGTAGGCATTCTTGCCAGCCCCATAGAATGAAGTTTTGTTCCATCAGCAGTATTGACCCTGTAAATTGCCCATCACTGTCTCCGGGGTCTGCTATTCATAACCCCAATCACCACAGCTGCTCCCCATCCGCTGCCTTCCAGAGAGAACTGGTGCAGGGCAGGTTCCTAGCAGTGATCATTCCTTTAATCCTAGCGCTCCAGAGGCAGAGGTTTGCTAGCATGGCCTGTACAATGAGTTCTAGATCAGCTAGGGCTACATAGTGAGACTGTTTAAAGAAGAAAAATAAAGTGAGGAGGAAGAGGAGATGAGGGAGGAGGAGGAGGAGGAAAAAGATGTTTATTTACTTTTCTCATCTCATTCACATTCTCTAACAAGAGTGCATTGTCTTCTTGTCCATCCATCCATTTATCTACCTGTTTACCCATTCATTCACTCACTCATTTATTCATTAGTCAAATCTATATTAAGTTTCTACTATAGTCAAAAGAATATTCAGGTGCCTGAGTGTGTGACACAGTGTGTGTTAGGTCCCCTAACAGTGAAGTCCTGAGATGTAAGACCTGATGAGACTGAGTAGAACATTTCACTTTCTATGAGGAAGGGTGACTATTAGTCTGTAGAACTTGTAAGAGTCTATAAGGCAAGGAGGCAATGTTCTCTTTTGGGGATGTGGGGTGAGTGTGACCAGTAGGGAGGTTGAGATACTTTGTTTTTGTATTTGTTTGTTTGAGAGGAAGCATACTGAAGTCCTTACCACTTGATATAAAGCAAGTGTCATCAAAGGTTCCTGGGTCACCAGTGTATGATGTGCTTGATTCGCTGACCTATTAGTGCCTTTAGGAGTACAGGGTTAAAATCCATAAGTTACCACATGCCTATTAGCACGATAGAAAGGATGAGAAGCATCTGAACTCAAAGGCTACGTCATTTCCTTTGTTTCTTACTCCTGGAGACTTTTAAGTTACTCAGAAAGTGTTTGTTATGGTCTTTGCTCAATCTCCTTTTCAGATACAAAATCGGCAAAGGACTGGAGGATTTAAAAGCTGTTAAGCCAGTCGGAGAGACATACATCCACGAAGGACTAAAGCTTGTAAGTTATCCTATATTTTGAACTAGTGTAGACAGTAGTTTCTTATATAAGAAAAATCTTATTATATAAGGAAAAATCCCTTTCCATGTATATGTCTATTTTTTCAAGTCTGTTTCCCTCTGTGGTTAGTTTCAGATTAATCAATCATAGGTATAAAATCTGTATCACAGGAACCCAGGTATAGTGACTCTTTTATATGAATACACACATATTTCCAATAAAAAGACTAACAGAAATACCCTGTTTTGTAAATTAATTCATATAAATATATATGTATTATCTTATAGCCCTTAATATCTTTATTTTGTCAGACCTAAGCATTCAGCTCCACAGACAGTGCTGGTTAAAAGTGAAAGTGAAATAGTCAGTTGTATAATTATTCTTCATTTTCAGGCAAACGACCAAATTAAAAATGCAGGGGGCTTGAAAACCTCCAGTATCATAATTGCTTTGACAGACGGGAAGCTGGACGGCCTGGTACCATCATATGCAGAGAGCGAGGTGAGTGTTAACTGAGCTTTGTACCCACCCAGTGTGCACGTTGCTGTGATTCGTTGTGAATAAGCAATGTGCACGTGTAGCTTATCTGAATCTCCCTTCCTCTCTCCCTCTGTCTTTCTTCTATTTTTGTTTCTTCATAGGCAAAGAAGTCCAGGTCACTTGGCGCTAGTGTTTACTGTGTTGGGGTCCTGGATTTTGAACAAGCTCAGGTGAGTTAAGACACACCTGCAAACTGTAACCCACTAGCTTGCCTTAATGGGATTTAAATGAGCTCTTTTGCCATGGCTTATGGAGAGGTTTTGCATAAAATGACTTGTGTTTTGAGCTCTCCTAAAACGGAAAATTAAACTCAAAATAAATTTCTTGAATGTTTATTTGGTGAGGATCTTAAAAGAAGATAAATGCTTAGATTAATACCATGTGAATATCCCTTTACCTTAATTGGTGAGACAATGGTGATAGTTTTATCTAGAATTCTTATTTTGATTTGAAATTTTTCTCTTGTGTGGGAATCTGAAGAGTCCATTTAGAAACCTTTAAGATTTTTCATATAAATCTATTTTTTTCATGAAGTTTTCTTACAAATCATTTTACCTTTACATTTCTGTGTGAGTAAATGACGAAAGTAGCAGACTCTATGAATATATATATATATGTATATATCATTAAAACAAATATAATATATCACAGAATGAATGAGTTATAGGCAGTAAGTTTTCAATGTAACCAAAACAATTTTCTGTGTGAGTTTAAATTATAAAGAGCTGTGTATCTCAGCTTCCCCTTAAGTCTTCATCTTCTTTTTAAAGCTGGAAAAAATTGCTGATTCCAAGGACCAAGTTTTCCCCGTTAAAGGTGGATTTCAAGCTCTTAAAGGAATCATCAACTCTGTAAGTGTGCCTCGGAGTCCCAGAAGGCTGAGAACTTTACAACACGTTTTAAGTTGTACAAGCGATTTTTCCAAGTGGTGCAGGTGGGCAGTATTTAGTGAAAGGAGAGTGAGCTTTGTTTGTTGCTGCCAACAGGACTTAAGATCTGGATTTCTTTTGTTGGTGAGATTTGCCACTGTCTTCCGCATGTACTTTGTGATCCTAGGCTGGCATTTCTAGTTGAAGATTTTCAGAAATTGCCTCCGACATCTCCGCCCTTTCAGCGCGGAGTTAACCATCTTTTTTACCTTTAGAGTTTCTCCAGGCTTTATAGGAGAAATGTGAAATTAAAAAAAAAAATGATTGGAATGCGCGGTGAGGGCCTCCTCCCAGCCTGTTCACTGATGAGACAGGCAACTCGATCCGGTGGCTCAGGCTCTGACTATAGTTGTTTCTCCCGTTTAAAAGATTAATAGTTTCCCCGGGGCACATAATATCTCTATTTGGGATTCAGCAGCATCCTCCCTGGTGACTGTTAGACTCTGGGCTCTCCTGAGCAGGGTCTGGCGGGGAAGGCGAGGAATGAAATTTGGAGTCGGGCTCTGGCTCTTGCTGTAGAGGTTTATGTTTCGTTTTACTGCCTTTGCTAGAAGTACTAGGAACTGTTGCTATTAAGTATTTATGATATTTGGTAAACATCACCCTAAACTGCAAGTGAATATATATTCTCTAAGCAAAGTTTTCTCCTTTAATCTTTAGGCACTTATAAAGGGGAGAAGTATCTCACTTCCAACATTTGGCTCGGGCATTTTAAATTCCCCCTTGAAGATCATTCTCAGATAGACAGGGTGAGATTTATTGGTTTTGGTTTTAGTAGTATGAAGGCTTTACAAGAACTAATGGAGTTTTTAGAGAAGACATAATTTGGTTCAGTCACATCTAGTGGACGTCCAAAATGTAAATGCGGAATGGAAGAGAGATTAAATCATTACAGGACTTTTAGTACATTATTAGTTTTGATTTTTAGGGAAAAATTGCAGTGTGAAAAATAGTTAAGTTTTATGGCTAAGTTCAGGGTAAATAACAATATGATATAAATTTTAAAAATCCAAGGAGAGGAATGAATAATTGACTCCCAATAAACCGGTCTGTGGGGTGTATTTTTAATAGATTTTTATTGTGCTTATGGATGTGTGTGTAAAGATCTCTCTGGATTACTGTCTTTGATTTTTATTTTTGTTGTTCTATGCACATGAAGATTGATTCAGAATCTTCCAGATGACAGTCCAGCTTTCCAAAACTATTGTTGTGGGATTGAAATATAGTTATTTTTCTCTCCAGGGAAACTTTAGAATGTGATTAAAGTACAGTGCAGTTCTTGGTGGATGTTAGCTTGAATAAGTTATGTTGAAAGAGTCAGCAGGGAATTAGAAAGAGGCACAAAATTTGACAATAAACTCATTCGCATTACACCAGGAAGGTGCTGATGGGGACCTTGAAGGGTTAGCTCCAGCTGTTTTGTTACCCAAGGAAACAGGCCTCTGGGGAAGCCTCACAGGATCTGCAGGTAGAAGCTGGAGTCTTTACAAGCAGTCTGGACTCACTAATGCCGGATAGGTTTATCCATGTCAATGATACGTGGGGGTTGTGGCTCTCTTTGCAGAAATAAGATGCAGCACAAATACTTTATGTCTTCTTTTAGGACAGAAATTGCTCAGTCCTTAAGAATATATAAGAGCCTATTTTCCCTTAAACTTGAATTGTATTTTATAATTAGACATTATTGCTTTATTTGAAATATATGTTTGCTACTTACAATAAATATAGCATATTTTCCACATACTGAGGACAAATAGAAGACATTCTTCTATTCATTATGCTTTTACCAAACCAATGGCTGACCTTGTACTATAGAGTGTATTTAAAAAAAAGTTCAGCAATGGAGCAAATACGAACACTTAAGTCTTTCAGGTAAGTGAGAGGAGTTGTAGTCATCTCAGGGATGGAGAGGAAGCTAAGATTACAGTTGGTGTGTGATGCTACTGTGGATGGAGTGCACATTGACATAAAGACGGAGTTGTCTAGGTGTGTGACATTACAGAAAGCTTTCCATGGTGGGATTTGAACTGGGCTCTGGCAAAGGGAGTAACTGTAACTATAAACAAAGCATGCATGACCTGAGTTGTCTGGGCTCAGTGATTTAGAGAACACATTTCTCCAGGACGCATGGATTAAGAGTATGAATATTTACAGGTATTTAGATGGGTTTCATTTCATAAGTGAAATGGAAGGTACATTTAGAACCCAGGATCTGTCTGATGGTCATGAAGGTTCAAGTAGAACAACAAACAGGAATGGATAGGATGATTTCTAGAATGGAGTCATGTGCTCATGTTCTCTCACAGCTGTCACTGTGAGAGATGGTGAAAGATGGAGACAGTGATGCTGCAGTGAGGAGGAGGAGCAGGTATAACTTCCACCCTGCTGCTATGAAGCCATGTAGACAAGTACATACCCTGATTAATCCCGAACTTTAAACTTTGCCTGTGGAAGGGAAGTGATGAATTGTATTTCATTAAATGGTTCGAGTTTTGGAGGGCAGAGAGGTTGGAATTGAAAACATGTGTTGGGATGCTGGGGAAGTAGCCATCTATAAGCATACACAATGGAGCAATTGATCTGTCTGTGGGGCAGCCTATAAGAAAAGATGTTCAGCAATGTGTATGCCAAAGTCTTAGGGATAACAGGACATAATTGCATGGGGGTTGAATTCAGTAACATAACATTATAACAAGGGTTTCTAAATGCTGTGATAGTCAATGTGAGGTGTTTGGCCAACACTGCTTTCAGATCTTTAGGTCATGTGACTTGAGGTCAGGACTCAGTTCCATACCAGGAAATGAAAGCTGAATTTTCTGTTTCAAAGTTATATAGAATTTGAGGACCCCACATTCACAAAAGGGACTCAATTTCTTTTGAGCAAGCTTCATTGTTACTTAAAGGCAGGTATCATAAGGAAAGAATATACTTCTTTGAATATAAGGACTCTCAAAGTCCCCAAGGCTTGGTTTCTTCATAGCTTGTTCAGAATGAAACCAAATCAAGGAACTAAGGGAAGCACCTAACAGAGTGTCTTCTCTAGTCAGAATGAAGCCAAGAATGGGGTGAATCTGAGCCTTCAGATACGTAGTTCTTAATTCATGCTTCATGGACTCCCAGGGATGGGGCTCTTCCAGTGATGTCTTCACAATCTCTGTGCTAGACTGCTAGTAAAATGGTAAATTTGGATAGTGTAAAATTTAGCAAAACATGAGAGGTCACTGGGTCATAGGACTAGAGAAGCTGAAAGAGAGTCAGATGTAATATCCTATCGGCATTTGACTGCAACTTCAGAAAGCTAGCTGAAGGCAGAGTGAAAACTTCTTATACAGAGTGGGCTGGAGTTTACTTAAGAAAACAGAAGAGATCAGCAGAGAGAGGAATGCAACTGACCTGGAGAAAGAAAATCCAAGTGTGGGTGTCCCTTAGAAAATTTCAGGACAAGTTAAATGTTAAGGTGGGAATTTTTTTTTATTCCTCTTTGTAACAGTTTTTTTTCTTTTATTTACATTTCAGATGCCATCCCCTTTCCCCATTTTCCCTCCTTAGAAAACCCCTATCCCATGCCCCTTTTCCTTTTTGCTTTTATACATTTTTAAAAAAATGTTAATCAAAGGCTTTACAAGTTTGGTAATGCTCAATCAGAAGTGAAACCCAATACCCAACCTAGATATATAAACTCTCTTTGACTGGTGGAGACATGTGAACATCTGCCTCCATGTCCCCCCCCCCCCTCTGTCTCATCACCTAGCTTCACTCTTCCTGTTAAAATACAACTTTTCTCTCAAAATGCAATTAGAGCATAATTATTCCTAATTGTACCAGTGAGGTACAAGATAGTCCTAATACCCAGTCCATCATTTTGTTGACTAACCAGAACCTCTGAAAATTTTAAAATTGAGTCGTCCCATCTTCATCCTCTTTGGTTACTTCTCCCATCATGTTGACCACAAACACAAACATATGATTCTTAGGTTTTAACTTTAGGTTATTTAAATAAGTTGTAGTCATTAAAATTTTTTGGCTTTCTTGAGGAAATGATTGCAAGATTTGTATTTGAGGATGAAATTTTATTTGAACTACTGATAGTCTGGCGTGTGAGTGCACCTCATGGTTGAAGGCCAGTGATTCATTATGCAATGTGGTGGAAGAAAACATAACCATAAAACAAACCCACAGATTGAAACCCACAGCATAGAAAGAGCAAAAATAAAAACGCTTTGTGGAAACTCCCTTGATTTTATTTTTCAAAATAGGATCATGGATGTTTCACTACTTGAAATTATTTGTACAAGTTTCATTTTCAATAAGAGTAACTTAGCAAAGATTAAGCAGAAAGAGATGAATCCAGCATGAGGATAGCTTCATAGAGTAACTATGTTTCAAAACTCAAGTACATTGCATGTAGGGTGGCTGTGATTAATTAGAATTTGTTTGGAAAAAGGCGTAACATAAAGGGAATGATCCTAGGCAGGATATTCAAATAACATTGCAAAGATGTTTTCTAAGAGAAACTATACCAAGTTTAAGAGTATATAAGAGAAGCTTAGGTTTAAAAAGTCACTTCATTTATAATGTTGGGAATATAAAGATTGGCATTTGGAGCTAAACTGTTCTTAGTAATGCCTGAAAAAAAATCCGAGTGTGCACAAAATTATGTTATAACAGAAAGGGGAGGTCCTACAAACACCTTTTTCTCTTGGCAAAGAGAGAAGCTGGAGGGTAATAACGGTCCTGCCATGACATCCACCACAGGGACTGTGGTGAGCATCTTAGCTGGGAAAACTTATATTTGTAAAATCACAGTTGATGAAAAGCTCCAAACTTGAGCAACTGTAAAGATTTAGTCTTAGAAAAGAAGAAACCAAACTGACAAGATTTATTCATAACCGGAAATCGTGTTGTGGCCAGCAAGCCCATTGCAAAGTAACTGCTATTGACAGCATTAAAATCACAGGATTTAATTGGGGCATGATATTATGTCATTGTTATTTAGATCATGTATTCACCTTTGTCCTCGTGACCTGGGATTTAGGTTAATCATGATCAGTAAATTCACTAGGGCTATTTGCAAGAGGAAACAATTTCTCTAGTAGAAAGGAGGCATTATCCATAGAAAAGGAAAATGGAAAAATGTTCTGGGTGAGAAATAAGTCAGTAAACAGCACAGGCCTCATTGATATTTGGACAGATTTAAGTTGTTCAAAGATACTCTAAACAAGACAACCTGTTTATCTGAAGTTCTCTTTACCCAGTGAGAAAATGAAGAAATTGAAGTGTTCACTTTATGAAACACTCTTTTGTACTTTGATGTTTAATATGCACATTTAACATTTTTTATAAGAAAAACTTTGGTTGGAATTTCATTTTTTTAGGAATTAATTCCACACTGAACAATTAACTAATTACAGCTTTATGATAGATAGTCTGTGAGAAAACTAAACTTGTGACATTAGGTAAATCAAACAGAACTGAACAACATTCTGTTTGTTAACATTAACGTACAAGCGCTAACTAGGTTTTTGTTGTCTTTTGTGTTGTGTGTATGCACATTTGTGTGTTAAAGTATACACATGCCTATAGAAGTCAAATGACAACATGAGTGTTGGGTTTGACTCAGCATCTCTCTTTGGCCTAGAACTTCAAATAAACTAAGATAAATGGTTAGGGAGCTTCAGGGATCCACCTGTCTCTGTCTTCCATCTTACCATCTTTTTGTTAAAAACACATGCCACCATAGGACCTGGCTTTTTATATGGGCTCTGGGGATCGACTCAGGTTTTTAAGCTTACAAAGCCCTCTCCTCAGGCCCCACATCCATTAGTTTTTGAGAGCAGACTGAGTTGAGTAGAAAATCAGGAGCACATTCTTGTAATTCTACCACGTGTGCATTGGTCTATAATACTTAGGAATTCAAGATCATTCTTAGCTTCATAACCTAGCTTGGGCTACAGGAGACCTGTAGCACCCTGGTCCTGGAGGGTGTCCCACGACAGTCTCCTGGCTGGGGGCAGGGCGAGAGCAGGGAGGGGAGATTGCCTGCCCCTGCCGCTGCTTCTGGCTGACCAGTCTCCTCCAGGTATTGCCCCTGCTTCTCCGCTGAACTGGTCCATATGCATGTGAGGCTTGAGCTAGGCCGATAAGGAGCCGACTAGCTGACAAGGAGGTAGCCCGGCTTCCAGGCAGGCTCCAGGGAGAGCTGGCGGGTTGCCAAACGTTACAGCTCTTTGCGGAGCCCAGTGGACTCTGAAGCATTACAGCTCTTTGTTAAGCCAGGGAAGTGTCAGCCAGGTAGCAGGGAAGGGCGGCAGCGGGTCAATGGTCAACGACAGAAGTTCTTGGACACCTGGATGGTTCTTGTGTGCGCTTTACTTCTCAATTAAACTCAATATATACAGTTTGGGGTGGGTGAAGGTTTTAGCAGCAGGTAACCTCATTGGCTTAGTCTGAGGTTTTTGGGGATGCCTCATATGCATGTGAGGAGAGCCTGGGGCACCATTCCTATGCCTAGGGCACCTGACCCGATGGTCATAGACCTCTCAACCTCTCTGTGGGAGGGGCTGTTAAGGGCGGAACCTGAGAGAGCCAGGGGGCCAGGAACAGAGCTGAATGGCCTACTGTCCCTGAAGGGTCTCCCGGGTTCAAAGCTCATTCAACCAGACACCTGGTTGTCTCTCAGCTCAGTGCCCTACAGGGACCCTGTTTCAAAATGAAATAACAAACAAACATAGCAACAAAACAATATTCTCCAAAAAACCACCCTCACAGAAAACTATGCAAATAGGATCTAATATCCTTTTTCTCTTTTTATACATCCTACACTGAAAACTCTCTTCAAAAAATAGTATTCGACTAAATTTATAATTTTTTTTTAATGGTGCCACTTTATTCTTTTTTTTTTTTTTTTTGTCTTTGCTTTATTATTTTGCATTCGGGCCCATGACTCATGACTACTACTGAGTAGAAAACTAAATCCATACAAATAAATTTTCACTACATATAACTTAAAATGGCTTGAATTTCCAGAAACACAATGCTGTAGACTTTTTCAGGAAGCTATATGATCTTAATCAAAATATGCAAAACTCCATATACATGAGTCATACTTTGAATATGTCCTAAGATCTATTTTTTTTTTCTCAGTGACTGTTTCTTGGCAATGCTGTCACCATGTTTGGTTATTTTGGCTTATTAACTAGTGGCTATAAAGATCTGAGTGTCAAATGGAATACGAGATAATGTCCTCATTGTGGGCGGTGGAATTCCTGGAATGGTCAGGCTCTGACTTAGACTTGGTTCCCAGTCTTCAGTTCCGTGCCAGCTCTGCTCGCAGAGAACATGTCCTATATTAAAAGTCTGCAGCCTGACAGTGTATGAGACACGGGAGGTTTAATCCAAATTAATTTGGAACATGCGTGTAGTACCCAGGGAGAACACCATTCTGACAGATACTTCATTCAAATTGGGCCATTGAGAAGGGACAATGGTGGCATGTACTTTCATGTCCCACCAAACATCCACATCCTCAAGGAGGCCAGTAGGCAGCTTCCACAGCTGCCTTACCACACTGCATCTGGCCTTGCTACCAACCCAGAGCAGAGAGTAAACAGCCTTACCTGATTCTTCCCCCTGACCTCCTCAAACAGAGAAATTCCATAAAATTAATATTTGCAATTTCATAAGTTATTCATAGCATCTGACTTTTGAATTGTATGACTAATGTATTGATTTTTTATGAAGCTAGTTAGAATTAACAGAAAATTAGAAGTTACTATTTGTAAGGGACATTGTAACTAGTTCATCAGTAATTTACATCTATCTATTATCTATCCATCTATTCATTTATCTATTCATCCATCCATTCATCTATCCATCCATCTATCCATCTATCTATTCATTTATCTATTCATCCATCCATCCATCCATCCATTCATCTATCCATCCATCCATCCATCCATCCATCCATCCATCCATCCATCCATCTATCTATCTATCTATCTATCTATCTATCTATCTATCTATCTATCTATCTGGTTTCTAGAGATAGGGTTTCTCTGTTATTCTTATGCTAGCTATAAGGGACCAGGCTGATCTAGATCTCAGAGATCTGCCGGCCTCCGCCTCCCAAAGGAGGCGTGCACCACACAGACTTACAAATACCTATCTGGCATGTAGACTTAGAGTCCTTCATGTATATACCCAGGAGTGGTATGGCTGAGCCATGTAGTAGTTATATGTTTATTTTTTTCTTAAAGCACTTAAATATGTTTATGTGTGTGTATGCATATGCACTCATGTATGCATGTGTGCACACATGTGTGTATTTGCAAATGCATGTGTGTGGTATCTATGATATAGAGCCCCAAAAAGCTGGGTTCTATACAATGAGAAACTATACAGCAGCAGCAATGACAGCAGCAGCGCAGATGCACCTGACAGCAAGAGTGAAGGAACAGATAAGCAGCAGGCATAGGTTCTTTCTTTCCATCCTCAATGTTGTATGTTCCTCGTGTGCTTGATGACAGCTATTCTAACGGGAGTGTTATGGAATTTAAACTGCTTTTAGATTATGTTTCCCTGATCACTAAGGATGGTGGGTACTTTTCACATTTATTGGCCACTCCTGTTTTCCTATGGAGGACTGTTTATTCTGCCCTGGAGCCCATTCATTGATTGAATGAATTGATTTTATTGGTACCCAAGTTTGAAATTCTTTATATAGACTGGATATTAAACCCATGTGAGCTGTGTCATTTATGAAGATTTTTCTCATTCTGGTGATGCTTTTCTGGGCCATGCTGAAGCTTTTTAGTTTTTTACAATCCCATTGGCCAATTTTTGGATTTCTTTTCTGTGCTGTTTGATTTTCTTTCTTTCTTTCTTTCTTTCTTTCTTTCTTTCTTTCTTTCTTTCTTTCTTTCTTTCTTCCTTCCTTCCTTCCTTTCTTTGTGTCTTTCTTTCTTTCTTTCTTTCTTTCTTTCTTTCTTTCTTTCTTTCTTTCTTTCTTTCTTTTTCAGAGAGACCTTGTATGTTCCTACATCTTAAAGTTCTTTATTGGTGTTTCCTCTAGCAGTCTCAAGGATTCGGGTATTAAAGTTGATGATTAATTTTGAATTTATGTTTGTATAGTGTAAGAGATATTGACTGAACATCATTCCCATATAGGAATGGATAATAAGGTAGATATTCAGATTTTCCAGCACCATTTATTGAAGAGTACCATTTTCCAAAATATATTTTTAATATCTTTGTCAAAAATTAGATAACTACACCCAGCTCTGCAGAATTCCTGTGCTATTCTGGCCTTTTTGCATATTTGCCTATTTTTTATGGCACTACGATGCTGTTTTAGCTTTTGTTGTGCTGTAGTATATAGGTGAGTTGACACAGAATATTGTGATAATGCCACTATTAATTTGTCCATTAAGCATGGTTCTGGATAGTCAGGGATTTTGTACTTCCATAGAAATTTTGGAATTAATTTTTTAGTTCTGTGAAGAATTTTATTGGGATTTCAATGGGATTTATATTTAATCTGCAGATTGCTTTTGGCTGGATGGCAGTCTTCACTGTATCTTCTTCCTTTCCTTGAACACGGGAGCCCTGAGAAGTGGCTTCTTCAGTTTCTTCCATAGCTGTCTTCACATTT
The DNA here is from genome assembly GCF_011762505.2 of Arvicanthis niloticus. Lineage (NCBI taxonomy): Eukaryota > Metazoa > Chordata > Mammalia > Rodentia > Muridae > Arvicanthis > Arvicanthis niloticus. The sequence goes on from NC_133435.1 coordinate 25,442,549, forward strand.
TTAACACCAAGCTCCTCCCCTCTTTTGTTAGGTGTATTCCCAAAATTTTGCTTTTCAAAACTTTAAGCTATTGTGAATGTTATGTTTTTTTTTTTTTTTGTTTCATTCTTGGGAATGCTGTTATTGGCATATAGAAAGATTACTGAGTAGTCTGTGTTCAGAGACCATGAGACTTTTCTGACAGTGTTTATAGTATCTTAAGTGTTTTCTGTTAAAGTCACTAGTCTCCTTATAACTGCAGGATCATGTCATCTGCAAATAGAAATACCTTGATTTCTTTTTTTCCTGTTTGTATTCCATTTCATTTCTTTTTCTTACATTTTTGGCCAAGTTAAGACTTAAGAGTACTATATTAAACAAAAACAGTGAGAATGGATACTCTTGTCTCATTTCTGATAGTGAAGAAAATGTTTTCTGTTTTTCCCCATTTAGCATTACATTGTCTGTAAAATTATTGTACATAATCTTTAGTATATGGTAATCTATTTTTATAAATTCCTGTTTTTAAGGGCTTTTATCAGGCGGGAAGATGAACTTTGTCAAAGGCCTTTCTACATCTATTGAGGCATTGATGTAGCTTTTGTCTAAGTCTCTCTGTGTTGTATTACATTATTGAACCAATCTTGTATTCCTCACCTGGGGTAAGACTGACTCGGTCATAATACATTTGTGATTTTACTTTCATCACATGTATATGAATGTGGCTTGCATGAATGTATGTGTAACATGTGCATATCTGGTGCCCGCAGAGGCCAGGAGAGGGCCTCCTCTTTCTTGGAAGTGTTGTTACGGATGCTTGGAGACAACATGCAGGTGCTGGGAAACTGGGCCCTCTGTCAGAGCAGAAAGTGCCTTAATAGCCACAGAGACTCTCCAGCCTCAGATGTGTGATTCTGAATATATTCACAAGAGTATGATTGTAAGAATTTTGTAAGTATTTGTAAGAGTGAATTTGGCCCTTCCTCTTTCTATATATGGAACATTTGTAGGAGTGTTTTTGGTGTCTTGAAGTAGTTGAAGAATTATGGTGTGTTGAAGGAGTCATGATGCTTTGCCTTTTCATATTTATTGTGTCTCTATGCTGTGCTTGTGCAATTGGCTTCCAGTTATATTTGGAAATATCCCTAATGAGTATCATACTTTGGGGGGTCTTAAGTTTTCATTTGCATGGGTTCTCTTCCTTGCATAACAGTGCCAGGGCTGCTCTCACTTAGCTGTGCGGTCTGTTCTGTGTAGACTCTCTCTCTCTCACCCTTCTGGACAGTACAGTACATACTGTTTCCTAAGAGAGTTAATGTTTTCTCTTGGTGTCTCCTAAATCCACAGGGAGTGTGAAAAGCTACACACTGACATCTGTACAATAGAAGACCTCCTAAATATTTTATCCATTCCCCACCTCCCAGGATGTAGCTGTAGTGTTAGTGGACCATCAGAGAGATTTAGGATTTAGGTTCTATAGCAATGGCTAACAGGTATGACTAATTGGTCCCAGTAGTGGGTTGTTTTCATCGAGCTTCTTAGCAAAAAGTGACCCAACTTCAGATTATGTGTAGTTAATAGACCTGCTCTAGGAAACCAAGAGTGGCAGCTACATCTTCTCAGTACTCCACTTCCTAAGCCCAGCTTCCTGCTGCATACTGTTTTTAACTTTGGGGCTTCAAGTCCTCCAGCTGTCTACGATTGCATCCAAAAGCCATACTTACCCTGGGATGGTTACAGATTAAATTCAACTCCCTGTCCTGTGACTGCTCTCCATTCTCAGCTTCTAAGGATAGTTCAGTTTCAAATGGTAGCTTCTTTCTCAAGATGGTGCCCGGCCCAGCACCTTCTTTCTGAATCACACAGAGTGTAAGAGTATAATTCTGTACCACTGTGGAACCATCTGCCCAAGGAATCGCTTTTTCATTAAAACCATCTTGATTTTAGGCCTGCACATGTTTTGCAGGTCTATCCTAAATGTAAGAATCCAAGTCACCAGGGCCCCTGAGCCTTACACTTTGGAGAAGCTTTCTGCATTTCCTCCCTCTCTCCTCAGCAGGTATCCCTAGAAGTGCAGGGAATGAGGCTTGGCATCTTCATGAGCCACTGTGTTTTTACCTATACATTTAGGTATCCTATCCACCATCTCGTAGGTTCCCTGCTTTCTTCTTTTCTCTCTTTCTTTGGAATAGAGACAGTGTCTTTCCCTATTCTGGTTCTTTACTAGTTCATGCAGAAACAACTTTTACTTGATCTTCTTACCTGAAAGATCTCCATTTTAACGTCTTGAGCTTCTCATTGGTATCACTTCTTATACAGAAGATTCTTTTTAAATGAACTATTGTGCTTTAAAGATAATACTGTTTAAAGCATCACATGTAAACTACATTCAAACATTAAAGTATTCAGTGTCTAGTTATTGCCATCTTAATATAGAATATGGTAAATTCTAGATGAGGAAAACAAATTTACAAGTCATTTTTATTTCTAAATCTGTATTAACTCTCTCGTCAGTCTTGTCTACCCGCCCCTACTCTGACTAATTTCTTCATTTGGAAGTGATTTTGGTAAACTTTGTTTCAAATTATATCACCCCACATTTGTAAAATCCATAATTTGGATTCTGAAGGAAAATCCGCTGCAGATTCACGTCACTTCTGAATTTTCGGCAGATCCTTCTTCTAGTAATGTCTTTCACTGGGTTTCTCGTTCTTGCTGCCCCATGTTGGGCTCCAAAAATGTTGTGGCCCGAGCTTCCCCAAGTTTGGGGGCCAAAATGTCACAGACCGACCTGTCAATGTTGGAACTCGCAATGCCAAAGCCTTGGGGGCTAAATTGCTAGAGCCCGCATGGCCCCAGGCTGCTCTGGTCTATGGGTCGGGGTTCAGCAAGAGAGAGAGAGAGTGAGGACGGATTTGAAGAATGGAGACCAGACAGAGTGTGATTCAATCCTGTTTATTCTTCAGTCTCTCTTCTTCTCTCCAAGTCCCAAGTCTTGAGTTCCTAGTCCCTAGTTCCTAGTCCCTAGTGCCTCCAAGTTCCAAGTCCTTTCTCCAAGTGCTAAGTGCCTAATACCTAATAATTATTCTTCTGAGTTCTCTAGTCCAAGTGTCTTCTTCCTCAATGCCTAATTCCTACTCCAAGTTGTACTGTAAGTTGTACTCTCTAACCTAATTCCTAGTTCCAAGTTGTATTTCTGAGTGCCTAATAATCTGTTGCTTTCTTCTGTCTGTCTCTTGCCTTTTATATGTCTCACTTCTAAGCCACGCCTCTAAGTCACGCCTTTAAGTCATGCCCTTAGGCCTTGTCTTTAAATCTGACCTCTAAGTCACACCCTTAAGTCACACACCTTTAAGTCTCACACACCCAAGGGAAAATCCTGGGTATCTAAAAAAAGATGTTATCAGAGTGTGCTTAGCTATTGCAGGCTGATGTAATCAAGTCTCTTGTCAGGGTATATGGCTCAAGATGGCTGCAAGGATGATAGCTGACTTCTGTTGGCTCCCCGCAATAATTTATAGAAGGGTTAGGTGTTTTTTCTTAAAAAAACTGTCTTGACTTATCTGTGTCCCTATGCAATTATTGGTTTGATGACTAGAGAAACCTTTTTAATGTTATTTCTAGTTTATTTTTCAACCTAAACAGTTATTGGCTACATTTTATGTACAAAACAGTGTTTTTATTATGGGATGGTTCTGCTCTCAAATCTGATTTATCTTCTCATGGATGAAGCAAGTTCCAGTCTCAACATAAGGTTCAAGTTCTGGAGAAGGGAGACAACTTTCAGCAAATTCAACTGGATTATGTCATACACTGGTGCCAACTTTATGACTCCCTATTTTTTTTTAAATCTCTTCCCTGATCAGCCTAAACTATATCAATCAGCTCTGTTTTTGTTAGTGGGAATGTTTTTAGTTTAGTCTTAACCCACAAATGTTTTCTTTAGAGTCTGTTACTCAAATTCTGTGAAAATATTTAAAAGTGTTATTGACTAGAAATTCTACCCCTCCAGGATATGTGTATTGGATTTTACCATTGGTCCCCAGTGTTGCTATCCAAGAGTTTTGGTAGCTTTTTTCAAATATAAAATCTTATGAGATTTGTAGTCACCAAAGACTCAATCCAATTGTTATATGAAAAGTTGTATTCATTTGAGAAAAAAAACTTTCAAAAGTTCAAATGATGTCTCCTACTCAGATGCACATTCAACACAGATAGGTTTGTGATTTAACATTGGTTTTAGATACTGAGTGTCTGCATTTCCTCTGTAATTGAAAAGCACAGGAAAGGTTTGCAATTTTTTGCTGCTGGACTTCCGTCCTGTCTGGTTACAAGCAGGGGATGTGACCACCACTGCATTTCATCTGTCTTCAAGTTCCATCAGGAGCGGAACGCTGATCACAGGCCATCTGGACTCTGTCTGACTTTGATAATGCAGTGCAGAGGAGTTCTAAAAATAGAGGCAGAACTCTGGTGATCATGAGGCGCAGCTTACTTCATTGTTTCTCACTTGTAGCCATGCGCCTTGTGAGGTGGTTTCTGTGTCTCAGAGCGCGCGTTAAGTGGAGCGGTTCTGATTCAGTGCTTCGTGCATGCTTGAACGCAGACTATGTTTGAGAATAATTGTTTGGCTTTCTCAGAGAATCTGTGTTCTGTAAGTGTGTTGTTTGATACATGCGAGGAAGTTGTGTCCTCTGGGAGCTAAGCCTGGGAAATGCACTAGGAACACACTGTTAAATAAAGAAGCTGTTATGGGTTGGTAATCTTTGAACTTCAAAACAGAAGACTTAAGGAACAGCAGTATTGAGCAGGCAGTTTGATTTGCTGTCTTGTTTCGGCTGGACTGGGAAGGATAGCGTTGGTTTTGATATGAGGAAATGATATGATATTTAGTTATCTGTTCATATCCAAGGCTATAGGACTTTGAGGCAGTGATCAGCTTTCCTGTGTTTGTCTGGATTTACTCTGATAAAATAGGGGTTTTACCATGTACAATGTTAGATTATACATTAAGACAATATAAGTGCTTACACAGAGTTTTGTAGCTCTATGTGTACTGGTGGATTGACTTTTCTCTGAACTTGTTAATAACCATGGGTTTCACATGTTACAAATAGTCTTATAGCTTATTCTAATTTCTTTTTATCTTTTTCAGATATTAGCTCAATCATGTACTGAAATCCTCGAGTTGAGTCCTTCAAGTGTCTGTGTAGGGGGTAAGTGTTTAGAATTTAAAAATACCATGTAAGAAATTATTTTTCTTTTCCCCCTAGCTAAAAGATATGATTTGAAACTCATGTTGGAAGGAGAATAGCAAAATTAACTTTTTTGGCATCTTTTATTTGTGTGTGTAAGAATTTTTAAATAATTCCTTGAAATATTTCTATTTTAAATTCAAATTTTTAAGATTCAAATGTTATTTTAAATAATGAACATATTGTGTGACAGGCTTTTAGAATGTTCTGTATATTCCGTTCATGTTTGAGACCTTTTCTATGGCAAATAAAATAAAATATAGAATCTTTTATCTGATTGGGTGGTATTGGAAACTGCAGAGCTCTATGCTCTAATGACCTGGCCATGTTATGTTATCTGCCAGCTCCAGGCACATACGGAAGTGACTTAGGGGCAGAGTGCAGGAAGGAAGCAGGTGGCTTCATCAGCTGCTTCTCCAAGCAGGTTCAGGTTCCCACTCCCAGACATCCTTGCCCAGGGAATCTGCCTCTCTCCAGCCGATTTTCCTCTCCAAGTTGACCCAGAGTTCATTTTAGCATAACTTTATTTAGAAAAGGAAAAAAGGGACCATCCTGATCAAGGAGAAGGGGAATATATTGGGTAATTTATCACAGAACATCATGGTTACCGGACATGCTCTCCTGCCCTAAATCTCCCAGCTCCCTAACACAGCATCATTGAAACACTGAACAGGAAGCATGCACAGGTGAATTCCAGAGCAGCAGGGTCTTTTCTAAAGATGGAGAGCATTCGTTTTCTAGGAAAAACATAGACAAGTAGGTAGAAACTACATTAAAATAGTAGCTTTTCTTTATTACATCCCTTCTTGAGCCTTTCAGGCTGTGTTCTTTGAGTATACAGTTTTACCTAGTCACCTAACATTGCTATTCGGGAGTTGTATAATCCAAGTTTGCAGATGGAGAACGTGAGGCAGAGGCAGGTTGACAGATTCGGTATGTGTGAGTCATTGTCCTTTAGATTCTTGTCCATCTGACACCAATGCCTGTGCTCTTGCTGAATTACATGTTAGGGTTACCTGTATATTATTAGAACATACAAGTACATCTCTTTTGATGACATGATGAATGGAGAGTGGCCTGTAGGCTTTGCTTTGGTAGCTGGTGACAGTATGTCAGAAATGATGTTAAGAGAAAGAAGTCTGTAAGGATAGAGGGTGTTAGAGTGAATTAAAGTGAAGGAACTCTGAGAATAAAAGTCCATTTAGGCATCTCAAGTGACATTCGCCTGGTTTGTAAATTTCAACAAATCTGAGCTACATATTTAATACACGTTGAAAAATAAGAACAAACCCAAAACCCCCAGAACTTCAGTTTAACCACCTTATTTAGAATATTAAAATAGGAACCTTCCCACAAGAGAGATCTATGATGTGAATGTGTGTGTGTATACATATGTTTGTATACTTGTATTACTTCTGTTCTTTTTTTTAAAGATGTATTTATTTTATGTATATGAGTTCACTGTAGCTTTCCTCAGATACACCAGAAGAAGGCATCAGATCTCATTACAGATGGTTTGTGAGACACCATGTGGTTGCTGGGAATTGAACTTAGGACCTCTGGAAGAGCAGTCAGTGCACTTAACCACTGAGCCATCTCTCCAGCCCTTCTGTTTTTTTTTTTTTTTCTTTTTCTAGAAGGCTTTGCTGTTTTGTTTTTATTTGTTTGTTTTGTTTTGCCTTGGAGCTGCTCAATTCCTGAACTGTAGTTTGCTCAGATCAGCTCTTCAACATTTTCTTGCTTCAGTTTGCCTTTGGTTCAAGAGGTCATCACCATTGGGATCGCTAACTTGTTCTATTGTGGTCAAGCAGCAAGTATTCTCTGCCTATCAAGAGATTGGGTCATCAACTTTTCTTCTAGCTTATTCTTTCATATTCATCTCTTCTCTGAAATTCAGTGCCTATCGACATTGTAGACAAGGACACAGTAAAGCAGCTTCCTCTAGTCCCTCCTTGTCACAGTTGTCAGTAATCCAAATGGCAGAATGTCCACTGTACTGTAAGCTTATAGGCAACAGAAGACAAAACAGGTTGGCAAGCTGTTTCTTTCTCTCTCTTTTTTTTTATTAACTTCCTGAATTTAATGACTGAGAGTGGAAAGAAAAAGAGCACATTCTTTCTCAAAAAACCTGTAAGAATAGAATTGGGGGAGCTGAGATAAGTCAGGTAATTATTGCTATATTTTAATTCTAATACCTGGGTTACTGTTGGAAAACACTCTAATAAACACCAAAGTAGCAGTGCTGTCCGACAATGAATGATGTCTCTACTATCCTCACCTACAGAGTCTAAAGGAAGCATGTTTGGTTGGAGTCGGCGCATATTCACGGTTATTGGTGGAGAGGATCAAATGTGGAAATGTGGGCTGAACCTCACCATATTGTGCCTCTTCCTAATAAAACACTGGTTGCTGTGCTCATTCTTTTCTTTCTTTCTTTCTTTTATTTCTTTTTTTTACCTCTAGAGAAATTTCAAGTTGTTCTGAGTGGAAGAGCAGTCACATCGGTCAGTCATGACGGCAGTGTCCTCTGTACATTTACTGCGAACAGCACATACACAAAAAGTAAGACCCCAGGAATGCCAACATTACCTACATGTCTTTATTGCACAGAATCTTGAGTGTTTTTCTTCTTTCAAAAGAATTTATTTTAATTTTATATGTATGAGTGTTTTGCCTACACACGTTTGTGCCTAGTGAGTGCCTTGTGCCTGCAGAGGCCAAAAGAAGACATCAGATCCTTTCAAACTGGAGTTATAGATGGTTGTAAACTGTTATGTGCGTACTGGGACCCAAACCCACCTCCACTGGGAAGAACAGCAAGTGCTTTTAACCTCTGAGCCGTCTCTGTAACCTAAAATATTCTTTCTTTCTTCTTTCCATACTTCCATCCATCTTCCTTCCTTCCTTCCTTCCTTTCTTTCTTTCTTTCTTTCTTTCTTTCTTTCTTTCTCTCTTTCTTTTTTCTCTGTTTCTTTTTTCTTTCTTTCTCCTTCCTTCCTTCCTTCCTTCCTTCCTTCCTTCCTTCCTTCTCTTTTTCTCATTAAAGTAAAATCAGCTATGCTACAGTTTTACAGTTTTTCATTAGAGAAAACACAAATCTTACATAATAATAATAAAAATAGCAATAATTATTTAGTAGAGGCAACACTTGCTCATGACTTAATAAACACTAGACCCTGTTCTCAGGAATGCCATTATTCAGAAGATGGTCTTTGATGTATGAATCACCCTCCTGAAACAGCTAATAACAGGCAGAGCTGAAAGTTAAAGTACCTGAATCTAGGTTTTGGACTATCCACATCAGTCATGTGATCAAACTGCCTTTCGTCAAGACTTATATTTTGCCTTAAAATACAATTGTGTCAGATGACTTTACTACCTGTTGCCTTAGTGTTATTGTTGGGTTTTGTCATTTCTTCTCAATGCTTAATGCCAAGTAACGTTTCAGTTTCTTGAAGAGTTTCTTTTCTTGTCATTTGGTTTGTTTTTTAGTGCTGTTGGCCTTTTATGCCTCCAGGGTTCTCAGCCCATCTTTCCTGAGTATGTTGGTTCCATAGTAAAATGGTCTTTTCAATCAATGGGTATTTATTTTGGCCTCTAAAAATCTATGAACTCTGGTAGAGCTGTTTTAAAGAGACTCATCTATATAATTCTGCTGTTTGTCTGATGGTATTAGCATAGTTTTGGCCACATAGCAAATTGTCAGTATGTGCTTGTTGGATCAAAGTAATGAGCATCTCAGCTTAGTAAATGTGCTCAGTGCTCTCGCTTCTCAGTATGAGAAGCACCATTTGTTAAGGCAAAATGATATTTGTAAAAAATGCATAACAAATTACACAATTGAACAGGGAAGCCTAACTTTATTTCTGTCCAGCAGTTATTAGTATGTAAGTGCTGGGTTTATGTGACGCCTTTTGATTGCACATTTGACTTGATTATAATATAGACATTGATAAGATTTAGTTTATTGAATCCAATTCTCAAAATTCTCAAATAGATGGAGGTGGAAGAGTATTTTCATTATTCACATCCGAGATGATCCATTTGCTTATGTAAATTGTTTCAATAGTTCCACTCCTTGATGAGTTCTCAGACGTACTGTTAAAAGTAACAGTACTGTTAAAAGTAAGTTTATAAGTATGTATATGGAGTGTAAGCATCCAGCTTGTTAAAGGTGTGCTTATATGTTGTAGAGACAGCTCTCTTGACAACCTACAAGATAAATTCATTTATACTTAAGTCCTAGTCTTCCTTTGTTCATCCATTTTAAATTTTGTTTCTTAGGAATCATATCTAATTTACCCTTGAAGGGCTGAGGTATTTAAACATTCAGGATAAAAGTTATATTCGCAACTGTATATTACTATCTTAGCTAATAAATCTAACTTTGATTTACCATATTTTTGTATCAAGATTTTGTAACTCTTCATTTTTTTTTTTATTTTCTTTCTTTTGCCTCTTTAGCTAGGCTTCAAATATATGTTACTGTTGACCTTTCTCATATCCCCCACCTGAGTTCTTACTGTAGACTGTATGGCACTTTAAGAATGAGACTGCATTTGTGATGTGCAACTCATTATTCACTAAATAATATTCTATATTTTAGGTGAAAAACCAGTGAGTGTTCAGTCTGGTTCCATCCTTTGTCCTGCACCTGTCCTGAACAAAGCTGGAGAGTAAGTCCATCACCAAAGACAACTCAACACGGAGTTCTGGCTCCTGAGTGACTGGTTACTGCTCTGCTCTGTGAGGGTCTGTCTCCCTCTCTTTCTCTCTCTCTCCACCCTTCTGTCTTTTCCTCTTTGTGTGTGTGTATCCGTGTCCTCACATAAAAGCCTTTCTTCACTGATTAAAAACAAATAACAACCAAATAAAACATAACCAATCCAACAGATTTCCTATAAAACAACAATTGTACATTAGTAGTTTTGTTTGCTTATTTTGTCTTTTGAGTACAAGGTACTCAAGTACAAGAAACAGTATTTCTATCTGATTTATTTCTTTTACTCTTTAATATGAAGTAAATAATTCCAAAATGTTGTGATACTCTCTACTTTGACATTAATGAGTGTGATTGTTCATAGTGCTGACCCAACTGATGGAATTACTTAATGCTGATATTTACCATTGAGTGTAAACATAGTAAACACTAAAAGCATAGTCTCAGGTCAAAAACAGTGTTCACACAGTAAAGATTATCTTTTCCTTCACAGAATCAAAGAGAATAGTTTTTATATTTCACTATCAGCATGAGTACTTGTTTTTTGTGAAAGTATTTAATATAGCTACTGGATAGCATTTCCGGCTATGCAAAAAATCTAACAGTATCATTTTTGTATTTTTAAATAGATTGAAAGGGCTATATTATATAACTTCAGAACTTAGACTATTATTCATTTTGTGTGTGTTCTGCCCCATAATCTAGTACCAGAGATGGTCTGACCATCGCTGCTTTAGACAGGCATTGGGCTTTATGATAGTTTGGTTTCTCGTGACATCATTTTACCCCAAGTATACAGTACAATTCAGTGATCTTATTGTAGTAGCATGACAAACCACTGAAGTCTGGACTTGTTTAATTGAACTTGGAGTTTCATGTTGCTTGGTGGTCTTCATGCCTCTTGACTCAAACTGTCCTCAAATTATATTTTCTAGTCTTCCCATTGATTTTAACATCTTTTTTCTTTGTCATTCAGATTAAAAACCCTTCAAATTATAATTGATTCATTCTTATTTAATGCACAGCTTATCTTGAACTCACTCAGCACTAATTTTGGACCATAACATTCAATATTAGCTTGCTTCATCTGGGCAAAGTCCATGTTGCCTCGTGCCAACATCATTAATCTCTTGGTTGGTCTTTCTGTTTCTACCTTTGGCTTCAGTGATCCTACTGGAGTAGATAGGCTTGTGATGCTCCTCTAGGTAGGATTGTTGGGAATATGTTCCTCATCCCACACAAAGGTAAAGGAGAGCTGACAGTTTCCCTCAGTTTCTATAGGACCCACACCTTCACTCCCCAGGTCTCATCTCTTCATTATTCTCTGCTCAGCTATGTCTCACCACTGTCCCCCTTTTCTCTCTTAACCCATCAGTGTACACTTCTGTCACTACTGTCCTACTTGTTGGTCTCTCTGCTTGGAATGATGTTCTCTTATCTCCTTAAATCTTGTTCAAATGTCATCTTCCCAAGAGGGTAAAGCCCTTTATAGTTACCCAGTAGCCTCCTCATTCCCTTTACATGTTCTTGGTTTTGTTGTTGTTGTTTTGTTTTGTTTTTGTTTTTTAAATCCTTAATGCTTATTGTGTTTCCTCTCTGCTAGGATAAATGCTGTAAGTCTTGTTTCCTGTAGACTCCTTTGCATTACCCAGTGCCTGCCATAGTGCAAACTCACTAAATACTCGATTATTGAAAGATGGAAAGCATAACTTTTTCTTGAATAGACTTTTTTATTAATAAATATACAAAGTTAAAGGAGATCCTTCAATTTCTGATGGAAGGGGCCTTTATCAGCTAAGAGAAAATGGCTAGAATGTTTATTTAGGGTGACATACCATTGGCAAGAACAGAAAATCATGAAACTTTAAAAATAAGTGATTATTAAAGAAAAGAGTTTACACTTTCATATAGTTACAAAATGAAATTATACTCATTATATGCCATATTGTACTTAAACATTTTTTTTTTTTTTTTTTTTTGGTTTTCAAGACAAGGTTTCTCTGTGTCCTGGCTGTCCTGGAACTCACTCTGTAGACCAGGCTGGCCTTGAACTCAGAAATCCGCCTGTCTCTGCCTCCCAAGTGCTGGGATTAAAGGCATGTGCCACCACCACCCGGTGTGTACTTAAACTTTTAAAAAAATATTTACTTTGACTTTTGCCTACCTCTGTATGTGTGTGACTATGCATATGTGCCCATATGTGTCTGCTATGGTCATGTGGAGGTTGTAGGATGGCTTTTGGCTTCCCTTTCTTGACGAGTATACCAGGGATAAAATTGGGTCCTCAGGCCCCAGCAGCAGGCGCTTCTACCTGCTCTCCCCGAGGCCCCTCCCTTTGAATAATGTAACATGGCAACTATTGACATTCTTTAATGCTTTGCAGACTCAATAAATACTTCAGATACATGATTTTTAAAAACCTCACACATAATGATAAATATTGGGTATGAATAAATGTCATTTATTTAGCTTTTGGTATTGATATTTTGTTTGTAGGTAGAGAATGTTTGGGGATTAGATCCATCCAAAAGAATTGCTTTTGTACTGTTTTGTTTTATTTTTGTAGCAGATTCTAGCTAATCACTGAGGCAAAGTTTTAGAGAATTTTGTAAATATGCTGGGTGCTTGAAAATACCATTGTATTTTCTACTTCCTACACTACACCTAATTTAGACTATTTTTTTGCCTTGACTTCTCTTCAGATCCTTTCTGTAGGTGACCAGTTCTTACAAGATTGAAATAAAATAAGCAGAACCAAGACAGTTTAGCCTTGTAAGGCGGCGGCGGATGCTTAATCTGTTTGCCTAATTACCTTTTGGCTAAGGATTCAAAACCATTAAATAGCTAGTTAGTCTGTGTTTCAAATGGACACATCTGGCCCATCAGTGAAGGGAGGCTTGTCCTGTGTGAGGGTGACAGATGTGGTGATGGGTCCCCCTCTTCTCTCACCTAAATAATTAACAACTCACTGGTGAAGTAGTCCTAGACAGAGAGCCTCAAAGACAGATGCATGGTCTCAGAGCTGACCCACACGGGCCTCAGTTCGTTAGCCTTCTCTGTTACTTCTTTCCTGCTCTTTGTGATGTGTGTTTTCTTTTTAAATGTGCTTGTGAATTTTGATTTAAATGAGGGCTAAGAGGGATGTTTTCTGGGAGGTGGGACTAACAGCCTGCCTTACCAGAATAGCTAAGATGTCTTCTATTCAAATACTGCTGTTAGGAAGTAAAAACAAGTTACAAAATCTCCAACGTGGGAAAGGGCATGTAGAGTTGCCATGGGAGAGAAAAGATCATCAGAATGCATTCTAAGTAAGTATGAATTTGGAATTTGTCAGATTGCAAATTTAATTACTGAACAGGTTTCAAAACAAAGAAACTTAAAATGCCCATGCAGCTCCTGTCTAGGAATGATTCCGCTGAACAGATCTGGAGTCAGGCTTTGAGCAGCTTTCTTTGAAAGAGATCAGTGCTTACAAAATTTACTTGATAGAGATTTTGGCTAAGATGAGCAACATCTTAGGATATGGGGAAGAAAGTAAATGTGGAAGTAGCTGGGTTTTTTTTTTTTTTTTTTTTTCCAACTTTTCTCATTGGACACACTTTCTTTTCAAAACGTCATATACTTAAGAAAATTACCTTAGCAAAAATTTTATTTAGTTTGTGTCAGTTGCTTATCTGTAGCAAGATGCCTACTTTGAGTTTAAAAAGGATGGCCTCCTAAAGTTCTTTAACTGGTACCCACCCCAGATCGCAGGCTGCAGGTATGCTATGCAGTCATTACACATACTTGCAACACAGAGGTTGCCCTCTGACCTTGTCCTGGGAGACAGCAATGATAGCACAGCTGTTCTGCAATCGTTGAGATTTCAAACCTGTAATTTGACAAAAAGAACAGAGTAAACTGGGTAAACATACATAAACACATTGTGAGGAAAGAAAAACAGAATGGAACGAGGCAGAGCCTTAATCTACAGCTTGCCTGATAGGGAAGACTTAGGGAGGCATATGGTATAGTTAAATGTGCTTTCAAAAACATTGGCCAGAATCTTCTGGCAAACATGAAATAAATATCTAAGTCAGATGAAAATGATAGCATTATTTCTCTTACAAGGCAGTGTGGGAAGCTGCAGACAAGAGTCCTTGGAATTAGAGATGGCAGATGGGGGTCAGTTTAAGGATCTCTGGGATGTACCGTGAGGGTGACTTGGGATGAGTGCTAGACTTGGTAATTTGTTAAAAGTTTTTCCTGAATATTGTTACTTTTCAATATTAATCCTAATTTATTTTGTATGGCACCCAATTGACTAATTCCATTTAGTTTTTCTTAATTGGCTGAATTTTGCTTTTTACCAAGCTTCTCTTTCTTTGCAAAAACATACCCACATGTGTGTGTGTATCCATATCTGTGTGGGTCCCTGGATCCTTTGTGTTGGCAGCAGGTGATACAAACATTATTGATTCAATCTGTTCTTTCTTGTAAAGAATGAGTCTTGATGATTTAATTTGCCATCCTGGATGCCAGGACATCAGCAAGCCTTTATTTGGAATATAACCATTAGAATCTTGATGAAGGAAGTTATAGCTGAGGATTGTTTTTTTAACTCAAATCTTCTCCCATCATGGAATGCTCACCTTTTTTTTTTTCATTGCATAGTGTCTTCTGATTATACCAATCAGCATGTTATGTTATGCTTACTTGGTCAGCATTGTATCTTTTTCCCGAGTATCTGATATAGCTACAGGCATTGTCCTTTAACAGAAACAGTGTTTATTTTGAACACATGTATGTCTGTCCATCAAGATGTTGTCCAGTTGAGAATTTTAAGTCACATGCTTCCAAGTCTGAGCTAAGGTGTGGCTCCTTTGTGATAGGCACATGGCCTTGCCAAGCATTAGGGGGTCTATCACGCTATCACGGGAAGAGTTTGACTTACTTTTTTCTGCTACAAAGAAAGGAGAAGGAAAGAGTTTGCAGGTAAAGAGAAGCACTTTCTACCATATTGTAAGGAAGATAATTTCAAAAGCTAGAATGGCTTAGTGAGTGTGTGGAAAACTAGAAGATGATGATGAATAGGAAATCTTTCAAGTACACACTCAGAGCTTCTTACGTACTTGCTTATAAAACTTACGTTATCAATTTGATGATCACAGAAGCACTTGACATGTTAAAAAATGCTTAAATGGGATTATTCATATATATACATATATACATACATATGTATATATATATACACATATACACATGTATACACACACACACACACACACACACACACACACAGTGTTTTACTAAAGTTTACCAGCTTACTAAAAAGAAGTTGTTGCTTATGTAACATTAGAGACATTTGCAGAGTGCCTTACATGGGAATCTTCATACAGTACTGAATATGCACTGGCTTCTGTTGAAAGCTGTCAATCTTGCTGGCTGTCGTTTTGTTTTGGTCATAGATATATATAACTATAGAATAAAAAGAAATTATTTAATTAACTTAACTCCTTTAATAGCTCTAATAGACACAGTGAGACAGAACATTAACTTACATCTGTGCCCATCAGTTAAAGTGACTTATTTCGACTGCTCACAAATCCGACACCAGCCTTTTCAACTTAAAATCTGCATCATTCACAAAGCTAATGCAAAGAACCCTTTGCAGAGTATGAAATGGCAGTGCTTGCTTTCAAAATATCTGAAGTCACCGCAATTTTAATAACTTTTTGAGTGGCTGCCAGCTTAATTTTCAGTGTGTGCAAATTGGAGGTAAATTATCTAGTGCTTCCAGTGAATGTCTTTAACATTTTCACTTACTTTTTAAAAAACCCACTTTAATGAATCATAAAACAGAAATCTTTCACAGAATCTATGTATCTGTCTACCATCTGTCTGTCTGTCTGTTAGAACAAATGTACCTATTTCAACTAGGTTACTGTAGGTTAAAATATTAACCATATTTCATAAAGTATGACATTTCTTAGGTTAGAGCAGCTCCAACATAGCCCTGAGCCCTCTTGATTTTGGATTACTCATATATCAGTATGTGAACTAAAGCACTGTGACTATCGGGACTAATTGATTTTATTTAGTCAATAATAAGTCAGAGCACTATTTACTAATTTCTCCTGTAAAAATGTTAATGTATTTGAATTTAAATTTATCAGCTATTAGTTAAGTATCAGGGACCGTGAAAATATAATTCAAAAATCTTTGTGCTGTGACAACACTGTAAAGGTTTCTTTTGTCTTTTACTTTGAAAACTTGCTTTAAGAGTAGTATGAACAGCATATTGAGATGTCCAGGAAAAGTACAAAGCCTTCTAGTTCTGTCTGTGGTGGCCAACAGAGTCCAGCACATGTTTGAGCCTTGTCTCTCTGATTTGTCTGTACTAGGCCAGTCCTTGAATGTCTCCACATTCTCAGGACTTCTTGCTTTCATGTCTGTCTTTCTTTAGATGTTGCATCTGCATCCAGAGCCTGTTTTCCTTTGAGTCTCTTAACTGTCAATTTTCATCATGCTTGGATTCCTTTCTTGCTGTCCAGCTCCAAATCGCCAGGCAAGGTCCCATCTTTGCCTTTACACATCCCGTGTTTTCACTTTGCAAATGTCCACCTGACCTTCCTGTGGGCACTTTCAACACAGAAGTTGCAAATAACTCATGCTTGGCTCTTCTGTGCTCCCTACACAAGATCATGCACACACTTGTAAGACAGAGATAGTGAAGTCAGCCTTTTCTTGCTTGCCTCCTACCTACACTGACTGTCCATGACCCTTTAATTCCAGCATAAAATCTCTCAGTTTCATCTGTAGGCATCCTTGTGGCCTCTATTTTAGTTCACTTCCATGTTAGATTTTATCTGAAATAGACTCAGGCCTTTGTAACTGGTCTTTGTACTCTAGAAATACATTCTTTTCTAAAGAATGCCCCACACTTAGAAATATCAACAAGAATGACATTTGTAAAACACAATTTTTTTTTTATGATGCACTCTACCTTTTCAGGCTATTTCTTAATTTTTGAAGACAGAGTTCCTCAAAGCTCTCTTATTACTGTCTCTAGTAGCCTAAAGTTTTCTCTCCACTCTCTCACAGTCTTCCCTACTCTCTCATATAGTCCTCCCAACTGTCTCAAAGGGTCATCCCCACTCTCCCACAGGTCCTCCCCACTCTCTCACAGGTCTTCTGAACTCTCTCACTGGTTCTTCCACCTCTCTCACAGAGTCCTCCCTACTCTCTCACAGGCCTTCCCCACTCTCTCACACAGTCCTCCCCACTCTCTCACAAGGTGTCTCTGGCATATTCCAGCTTGACTGCCCTCTGCATCTCTTGTCTATCAGTTTTCCATCTGCGGGGATTCCTTTTCTGTCTTACTTTGGAACTCCTGATCATTCTTCAGGGTTTGTCTTATAAGTGACTGTCTTCAGGAAATGATGTTTTGTTGACAAGGCTGAATTATCTGTCCCTGGGTTGTATAGTTACCTGTGCTCATGTCTGTTTCACCTGACCTCAGTCACATGCTGTTGTAAAGTTTTGTGGATCTTCCCTACAGTTGCACTGTGATTTATTTTGTTATTACAATCATATTAAACAAATCCCAGTTTGTTTAATATGATTAAACTTTTATAACAATTATTAATGGTGTATTAGTCAATTCAAATGCCATTGTTCCTTTAACTAATAAAAGAAAGAGGGGTTGATATTAGCAAACATTCATCGACCAATTTGGAGTATAATTCTAGTATATCCATGGATATATAAATATATAAACACAACTCAATGAAGCTGTAATATTGGGTTTAATAAGATGTTTTATAATAGGAAATAGAATTATAAGCTTTCTTTACATAGTTTACATGAAAGTAGATTGGGGGAATTTTTAACAATTTAGCTGTCAATATTTTTATGCCAGTAGACTAGTAATTCTTTAGGGAAAAATCTTGTATATATGTTTGCTTTTATATTCTATTTACTTATATATTCTTTATTGTCTATGCCTTTTTTCAAGTGGCTGTAATAAGATTATAAAAACACATTGATACTTTGAAAATCCTTCTAACATATTATTGGATAGTACAAGACTTCATAGAGCTCCTGAGTTACACACACTACAGGAACATCTCTGTATGTTGTTAATTTCTGCCGTGGAGAAACTCTGACATAGATATAACTTCCTACTTTTATAGGCTAGGGGTGGAACACTAAAACTGGATTGACATAAGTTCAAGCTTGGGGCTCTAGATTTTCCAACACATTTCATTAATATGCCTGCTTTTCCCAAATCATGTTCAGATTTGGGACAAATAAAGATGAACTGTCCCTTTGCAGCCCATCTGTGTCCTGGACTAAGTAAACACAACATTTATTTATTACTTTATAGCCCATAATTAGATCTCATAACTAAGAATCTAGATTCTATTGTTAGATGCATACTAACCAGACATAGAAGTGATTGAGGAAGAGGACTGAACGGTGTATTGGAATTAAGAGAAAAGAAATAACATGTGACAAGACACCTCCTGTGTACATTGCAATTTTGAGACAAACAAAGCTCCAAGTATTGGCTTTAGGCTGGAGGGTGGCCTTTAATGACCTTTGTGCTTGGTGTCATCATTGGCTTCATGTCAATGCCATACCATACCAGGAATTTAAGGATTCTCTCTAAAGGAACAACAGAATTCAAAAGCACAAGCAACTGTGTTTTTCATGTTTGTACCAATTTTGAAATTCCTTTCTAAAAATTATAAATATTCATAAATATATATTCAAGAACAAATATCCTGTTTATATAACAAAATTATATTATAGTTAAGCATAAAAAATATGACTATAGAAAAAATGGATAAGGACTCCTAGGCTAATGTTTATGAGATACATTTAACTGTAAGTCCCTAAAATAGGCATGGAGGACTAAGATTAGCTATGCTGGAGAAGTGAAGGTTTTTGGACTGCAAAGTCAGAGACGTCCGATCTTCTTTCTGATGTGCTACCTTTTGAAGCTTCATTTTCTTGACTTGTAAAATGGAAGCAGTGCCAGTGGACTACTGTGAAAGTAAACTAATGTTTCAAGATGATTGGACGAATTCAGTTTATGACTACTGTTGTTGACTCTTTTGCCTGGATCCTGCTACTAGTATGTGTATTTTGTTATTTCAGTGAGGATTATTGGCATTTTGTCCAGGCTCTGCCCCACAGTTACCTGGCAACAGCCAAGTGTGCCTAACTCAGTATAAAAGGGGCTGTGTGCCCCCTCATCACTCTCTTGTTTTTACTTTCTTCTCTTCTTCTCTTGCTCCCTTACCCTCTTCCCTCCTCCCCATTCCCCTACCCCTTTGTCCACATGCTCATGGCCACCTCTCTCCTCCTCCTTCTCTTCCTCCTCCTCCACCTTCTCCTCCCCCTCCTCCTCTTCTTCTCTCCCCCTCCCCCTCCCCCTCCCCTTCTCCCTCCCCCTCCCCTCCCCCTCCTCCTCCTCCCCTCCCCATGATTTAAATAAACTCTATTCTATATTATACCATCCTGTGGCTGGTACCTGTGGTGTGTGGAGGGCATGGGTAGGGATACCTCAGCATGGACCCTGCAGAGGCACCTCTTACCCTACACCTTGCCTCACCTCAACCAAACACATACCTGGCTTCTCTCTTTTTATAACACAACAAATTACACACACACACACACACACACACACACACACACACACACAGCTATATATGTATATACACACACACATATATATATCTTCTAGAGATTTTCTCATCTGTGTACCTTGTTTCCACTTTACTGAGCCCTGGTCATATTATACTAGAATGTCTTTGTGGATAGTTATTTTGGCTAACTAAGGTCTCAACATGTGTTTCTTCTACAGGAAGGCATGACCATAATTTTCAAACTTCACCTTGGGCCCTATTTCACTCCACTAACTGCTAAAATAGTGACTATTTTTGCTGGACTCCAAGTGCTATGTTATAAACAACTCCAGCCAGTCTCTGCTCATCCCTTAAGGTGGAGTGCATGAGATTACCCTGACAAGAATATATTAGTACAAATAAAAATAATCCTTTCTCCAAATAGAACTATGTCTGCCCTGTCATCTGACTTCTCACATAAAAGGATGGGACTTGGGAATTAGGAAAGTTTATTTTGGATTCAGTTATGCTTAGTCATGAAAACAGAATAAAACAAACACGAAGTTCTGCAGAATAAGCAACTTGATTTAACAACAACAAAAAGCCATTTGACATTCTGTTTTGAAATAGTGCAAAAATTCAGTTAAATTCAAAATCCCTTTCTTTTCTGGTTTACACTGTTTTTCTTCTGAAGAAAGAATTTTTGAGGTGGGCATGTTAGAAGAAATATTCTTGACAGGAATATTCATGAGTTTTGAGTAAGATCTTACCTTGAACTTAAGCAGTGTTGTCTTTCTCTGTGGCTCTATTCCTGTGTGGGTCTGAGCAAGGTTATCACATCTGAGCAAGGAACACACATCATAAGAACATTCACGGTGTCATTTCTTCTTGCCTCAGTGGTGATAGAATAGGTTCGAAATTAAGTAGAATCCCAGATCCAAGACTTTTACCAAAGCAATTTGCCTTGAGTCTCTAGTGAAACTATGAAAGTCTGGCTGCTCTAAAAAGCTGCGGTAAAGATGAAGTACTTTGCACCTTCAGCATCTTCTCACTGACTTAATTATTGCTTCTTCACTCCTCTTGTAGAACTCTGGAAGTTTCAATCAGCTTTAATGATGGGAAGTCTGCTGTCTCAAGATCCTTAACAATTACAGCCACAGAATGTGTGAGTAAAAGCTAATTACCTTTAAAAAGAGTTTCATCATGAGATAAAACCTAGAGCTTTATTAAACATGGAAGCTACAAACTAAGCGAAACAGCACAGGGAAACATTTAGAGAATTTATTTAACTGTTTTCTGTTTTGATCTCTTTTAAAGGTTATGTATATATAATATACATTATATCTTAATATTTATAAAATCCCTCAAAGTCATATTTTAGATTTAAAAAAGTAAGAAAATAGAAAGGAAGAATTCTTTTTAGGAGGTTAAGTATGGAAACATTTTTCCTATTATGAAGATTAGAATTTAGTAACCAAAATGTTGATCAAATTTTGAAATTAGTAGTGAGTATTAAAAGATGACATCATCATTTTGTCCAGGTAGACTCAGTTTGTGCCTTCTAATGTAAGAAATCTCATTCTGAGAGTGTGCATGCATCTGCACACACACACACACACACACACACACACAAACACACACAGAGGCAAATAAAGGAAAAACAAGAAATCTTCTTTTCCCCCAAAAGTCCAAAGTAGCAAGCTTAAGATTTCCCCATATCATGTTTTTATGCATTCATTCAGCAGACACACAATGTTGCCCCTTCAGGGATATCTGTTTCTCATTGAAAGACAGTGTTGTAGGAAAAATGAAGTATCTACATGGGCCTTTGAACCTCTTGAGCTCTCTGGATAATTCTATTAACATTTCTTTCTGTTTTGTAAATAGCAATTCTTTTTTGCAACTTCTAGGTTTTGTAGATGTTGCAATTTTTTGGTTTTCTCGTCTCAGGATGTGGTTGGTTGAGGTTAACAAATACTTGGGCTGTGAAGTTGGTTGCTCAGGGTTTAGCTCACTGAAATGACACTCTTTCTCCAGCCTTCTCACTCTTCTTCACACCCTTCCTCCTTTTAAAAAATCTTTCTTCCTTGCAGGTAGGAAAATAAGTAGTTTTTTCTGTCTTGTAGTCAGGAGCTACTTCAGTTCCATGTATAGGGACTCTGAGGTAGAATATGACTCACCTGGTGCGGATATATACGGCCATCTTATCTGAGCCTGGTGAGCTCTCAGGAGACTTGTTTCTAAAGGTTGTTGAAGAGTAAATTGTTTAGGAAGTGCATACTGGTATGTCAGAAGTGGGGAAAGAGCTGGAGACAGAAAAATTAAACAGTCAGGGGTCAAGGTGAGTCTCCTTGAGATGCTGACTTTCGAGTCAAAGCTAAGGTGATGGAGTGGGTCCTCAAGACCATGAGTTACAGGAAGATTCTGTGCAGATAGTCCAGGCCAGAGCCTGAGGTGGGGCAGCTTCTCAAGAGTAGCAGTGGTCAGTGCTGGAGTGGAGACATGCCAGGAAAATTGGGGTCTCAATGAGGAAGAATCTGGTGGAGGGGGTGGAGTATGTAGTCCCGGCACCCATTCGACAGTCCAGCACATAGTACTGGCTCCTCAAGTCTGGTTTAGATAAATGGACAAGTACTTTTAGGTTTCTGTCCTGTATATTGAATCCATTTAATTCAAGAAAAACCGACAATCACAGGCTGAATATTTTTGAGGATTTTTCAACTGAAGATCTGTGTACGGACAACATTTCTGAGTAAAAGTGAGAAACTTGTGGTTTGTGATCGTGATACAGAGCTAGAAGTAACAAGACCTAGTTTCTTATTCTTCCTCATCTGACTTCAAGTCTACACCATGCCATCAGCTCATAGGACTCTTGTTTCCATGCTTGGCCTTTTCTTAATTTGTTTATGAAGGTATGTGAACAATGAAACTATTTCCTTTACTGCACTGACCATTCTATGCTCTGATGTTAGCTCTGACAATGAAAACAGAGGAAATGGGGAAGCTGGGATTCGTACACAGTGAGCAGAGCTAGTATTTGGGAGAAGTACAAACAGCCTCAGAGCAAGGTCAGGTAGCTTTAAATCATCCCTTCCTCCCATCCAATTTTCCATCATGCTTGGCTGAGACAAAAGAAAAATGAGATCCATAGTTCTTCAGAACATATGAATTCTAGTTTTATATTTGCAGACAGTCTTTGGAATCAGTTGAGATGACAGTGTCACCATACTAAATGTCTAGCTCCTTTGTGGAGATGATTTGCTTTTTTGTCAGTCTTACTAATAGAAGCCCTTTATTCTGAGGGAAAAAAATCAAGAATTTTAAGTGCCCATCTACTTAATATTTCAAAAGTCAGCACAGGTTTGTGAGTTTCCTGTTCCTTGAACATGCATAGGAAGAACAAACGGGCCATACAGTTTTTGGTAATTCATGGCTTTCAGTTGTGTTTCCTCATCTGTGTAAAGGATATAAATGTGAGGGGAAAAAAGGGAGATTCAGATGGTCACAGAGTTCTCTGTGAAGGTGTATAGCACGGCCACACTGAGGATATATTTGTGAGTTGGTAGGCCTAAATGGAGGATAGAGATCTCTACAAGATCCTGTTGCTGACAGTAAGACCAAGAATGCATAGGGTTCTCTCAGAGTTCACTGTAGCTTCTCATGTACTTCTAGGAAGTGCTTTTCCTGCATATTCCCATCTTCCTGGTTTGGTACTTACTGTAACTGCCTGTGGGGTTGTTGTGGTTTGTGTGTGCAACTTGTGGGGAAGGAGGAAGAGCTTCCTGTATTTTCCTGATCTATACTCAGTTGTCTTCTGTTAGCTTTAAGAAGGCAGTATTTAGATGTTTATCTAACATTCTTGATAAAGTATTTCTTTCTTTTCGTTTTTCTTCCCTGAGTTCTTTCTCTTTTAAAAACAAACAAATCTGACAGAAGACAACCAACTAAAATGGTTTTCCTGGAAATCCCAGAGACATTGGGTCTGGAAGAGACAGTTTTCATGTAAAGTCAGTGCAAAGTTCTGTTTACAAAGTGAAAGTGTTGATGTCCATTTTGGCATCCGTGTCATGTCATGTGGAGTCTTGTTGATTTGGAGTTCACTTTCTTGATACATAGTTTGTTAATGTCAAGCAAGGAGTATCACATGGTAATTTGATTAAAAATGGCACTTGATTTCCTAGGAGATGTACCATCATGACAGAAAAATGGAATTAAATTATCCAAAGCTCATAGTTAATTCCATTGTAAAAGCACTACCATTAAAATATAGAGAAATTCTGTCTAACTTTCTGGTCTGATCCAGTAGGACATTTGTAGCTGTGGACACCTAGGAAGGGTTCCTATACTAGAAACAGTTAGCCTGATCCATGAAGGGTGACTTAATGGTTGCTACGGTGCCACTTACAGGCAGGACCCAGAGCAGGTGCCCAAAGGGTAGAGGAACTTGGTGGACAGACAATGGAGAAATGTAAGTGCAGGTCTTGCCTGCGCCATATGTGAAGCATGACCAGCAGTCAGTAGAAGGAAGTACTTATCAGACTGAAGTTTCATTGAGACAGCAACAGGCATTGCTTTTCTTATCGACTTGCGTTTTACATCTACCTCATCCTCCAAGTATATAAAGTAATTGCTGCTGCATCATCACGAAGTGTGGGTAAGTTCTGCCTGGAAGAAATTGGACTTGAACCAATGTAATTGTTGCCTAAGCACAAAAGTCCCCAAGGAACCATTTGTTCAATCCTTAAAACCTGTGGCTCGCACATTCTTTTAAGACATATTTAAATCAGTCTACAGCATGTTGGAAGATGTTGCATTTCCTGATCATCATCTTCGCATGACATAACATGCAATAAAAAGGAATTAATCATGAAAAAACATTTAATAACATTTAAAAGAGTGGAACAGAATCTCAGCCTGACACTGTTTGACCATTTCCCCCCCAGTGTGTGCTATCTTCAAAGGAAAGAACATGTGGATTTTGACCTTAAACTTTACTTTTTATTTATCTTTTTATTTTCTTTCTCTACAGTCCAATGGGATTGCAGCCATCATAGCTATTTTGGTGTTGTTGCTGCTGCTCGGTGCTGCCTTGATGTGGTGGTTTTGGCCCCTTTGCTGCAAAGTGGTAAGAAGAGTTTTCAACTCTTATTTATTTTTCAAAGCACTACGATACAAAGTAAGGCCCAATGTATGAATGAATGTCACATGGCTTAGCAAATTAATGAATGAGTGAATTAATTCAGCAATTCAAACAGCAAAGTTTTAATTGGCAACTTTGAATCTCGATTATTTTATAACTTCAGTAATTTCTAGAAAATACTTATGTCAATATCTAGCGTAAAATCCACGTCAAAGACACTTTGGAACTCAGGTGGGTGGAGAGAAGTGTCAAAGGTTGGAGGTAGTTGTGGATAAAAGTCATTTCCACTCCAGCACAAAGCTAGTTCTGATAAATGGATGCTGTTTTCCATCATCATCCTGAGGGTTGTGGGTCTGTGGCTGTCTGAAATGTTCATGGAACGCATATCTTTGAAGATCTATGACACAGGATGTTCTTTTATCTTACAACTGTAATGTGTTTTAGAGGTAAGTCCAATGCAGAAGTTAGGCTATCAGTTAAACAGGTACCTTTAGAGACAGATAGACAGCTGACGCCATTTTTATGTTTGCAGAAAGCCCATGAAATAGTTTGATACTGTGGAGTTCCCTCTTGTTGTGCTAACAGGTCGCCACCCATGTAACTTGTAAAAGCACCTCACATTTTTATCTAATGGTTGTTTCACTACAGTGCTTATGTAGGGCTCACTGGGCTGGTGGGCTTCCCTGGGGACCCACACACTTCTGGGGCAGAGTCTGTTTCCTTATCACTTCCTGTTTAAAGAGGCACCCTCATTCCTTGCCCTGTGACCTCTTTCCTTACCCCAGAGCCAGTACCTCTGTGTCTTATCCCCCTGATGATTCCTCTCCACTTACATATCACTCCAACTGAATCCAAGTGGGAAGGCTGCCTGATGTTAAAGACCTGTAGATCCCAGTTGGGCCTGTTATCTCAGGGTTGTTAATCATCACAACCCCTTAACCATGTAAGGTACTTTATTCACAGTACCGGGGATTAAGTTACAGGCATCCCTACAGAGGTATTATTTAGCCTTCTTTGTGATAATGCTATATATATATAATATATATATATATATATATATATAATATATATATAGCATTATATTATATATATAGCATTATCACAAAGAAGGCTAAATATATAATATATATATATAAAATATATAAATAATATATAATAAATATATTATATATTATATATATTTATAATATATATTATATAATATATAATATATAATATAATATATTATTATAAATAAATATAATATATATAATATATATTATATAATATATATTTATATATAATATATATTATTATAAATAAATATAATATATATAATATATATTATATAATATATATTTATATATAATATATATATTTTAAATATATATTTTTAAAATATATATTATATATAAATATATATAATATATATTATATATATATATATATATATGTATGTATATATATTTTATCTAGAGTTTATAGAAAAAATTATTCCAGGAAAATCTGTCAGTGTGTTCAGTGCATTGCTTATTTTGAGAGTATTACTTATGTAAGCACACTTTCCCCATCTCATGACACAGTAGACTGCCTTTCCCCCTTCACCTTTGCTAAGTGATTTCAACTGCCCACAACATCAGGTCATGGTTTATATTCTGGCTATGCTTTTTATAATCTGTTCCACTGTCTGCTTTCATGAGGCAGCCTTAGGATCCTTACCTCAGGGTAGCTGGCCCACAGTGGAGGCACAACATTAACTCAGACATCAGGAGGGTTGAGGCTCTTTCTGTCTCTTTGCTGAACTCATCAAGTTCCTGCCACAGCAGTTTATGCTCAGAAAGTTTCCCGATATAATCTTGATTACCTTAGATACGGCTATTCTGGGGTGGATGGCATTCTTGAGTCGCAAATTATAAAGCAAAAAGGTGCCCTAATGTGATTTGTGCTCCTTGCATTTTTAATTTAAATTTCATGGTGGCAGATTCCTCCCTTCATTAGGTAGTAATTTCATTTACTATTGGTCACAGGGTGCAAAAGTGTCCAAGCGTGTGCTTGTTCCCTTAAAGATACATGAAAAAAAATACTGATATGGACCATTTTCAGAAAGTGTTATTGTTCTGAAATGTAGTTTTAGAACATAAATGTGGATATTAGAAAAAAGATACTATCATCAGCTGATGATACAGGTCCATTCTAACCTGAGGTTCCGCAGATAATAAACCATGAACCTGCGTTATGCAAGCTATTGAGAAGTCCCTTCAGTCATGTTATAGAATTTCCAGCTAGAGTCCCTTGCTTCAGAAATAGCATGATTTCCATTAGTACTGAAATGTGTTTGACAGAGCAGCCACTTTTGCTTTACACTTAGAAACAGAATGGAAAGCAGCAGGTCCTGAGTGTGAACTTAGAGTCACGCCTGTGTGGGTTGTGAACTGTAGTAAATGAGCTCTAATGAGGTTGAAAAGCCGAGGTAAGGTGCAGACGAAATTCTTCATTCAGCCTTTGATGACTATGTGTTGTTCATGTAGGAGGTGACAACTACTGCACTAGGAACTGGAGAATCATACATTCCTTCAGTATGTTATGAAATTTTATATTTTAATATGGAAGCAAAGAGATGTGGGCTAGAAGTGTAATTGAAGGGCCCTAAGTACCCAGCAGCAACAGCTGAAGAACAACATCCTCAGAGGCATCTGACTGCATCTATCATCTCAAATATGTTTTGAATGATGAAGAAAATATGTAGTTAATGAAGGACATTTGAGGTGTGTGTGCGGGTGCATGTGTGTGTCTCTGTGTGTGTGTGCATGTGTATGTGTGTGTTTTGTGGTACGCTTTAAAAAGTGCTAAGCTGAGACGTACTATAGAAGACAGTTTGGGTTTTAATTAGACCCTCTTTCAAAAGGGTGTCCTATGTCTTCTAGAAAGCTTGCACTCACTGGAGAGACTTGAAGAGCTTTGAGGACTGAGTGATTTAGGCTCTTGCAATAGAGAGATCGTCTTGAATGGCTTAGTTGGGCTCTATACGCAACCACAATCCTTATGAGGGAAACTAGAAAGAGAGACAGATTGTAATGGCCCAGACCTCAAGACAAGGAACACTGATGTGAGCAGAAGCTGGGAGAGGCAAGGGACAGTCTCCCCTACAGCCCACCGAAGGAAGCTACTAGCTAACAACTCACCTTTAACCCCATTACACTCAATTCAAACTCCTGACTTCCAGAAGTGAATGGACACAGATCTTTAGTGTTTTAAACTACCCGTTTTTGATGACTTTTTGGTGCAACAATAAGAAAAATTATATCTTTAGACTGATTCTGATATTCCCAAGTTGGAAATGACTGGTTAGAGCTATTGCTTTTGAAAAGTAGGAGATATGGCTCAGGGGTAAAGGCACTTGCCAACAAGCCTGATGATCTGAGTTCAATAGCTGGAACACAACATGTGGAAAAACATAACTGTCTTCCCAAAGTTGTTTTCTGACTTCCATATTTCCATTATGGTAATAAATAAATAAATAAATAAATAAATGTAATAATAATAGAATAACCCAGTTTTGCTTTGTTATGGTTAAAAGTCAAATAAAATGTATAATGCTTTACATACTGAATAGGACCGGCTTTCTGTCTCAGAGCGAGATGAAAACAGTATTAAATTATAATTCCTAGGCATGTGCTAGGCATATGTATTACTAGCATCATAGAAAGCGGGGATCTATGGACAGGTTCTTCAGGATGATACTACTTGCAAGAAGTGCCCAACATGGCTTCTTTCAAAGTTAGCTGCGGTGCTGTGGCTCTCCTGAAAGCTAAAGATTGGTGTTTTACCCCGCAGAAAATAGCAGGCATGGAACATCTAGATAAATATAATATCTGTGAAGCTAGCATGTGCCTGTTCACTGTATCAGCTTCATTCTAGGACACAAGGAACAAACGAAAATCGGAAGGTTTACTTCTAAACTATTTTATACTGATTCTAGTCAAAATGTACACTGTTGCGTTTGTATTTTGTACTATTTGTACTGTCTTATTGACGATATGTAAGTAAACATATAAATAAGCAAGCAGTCAGTATGATTATTTATTTAAAATTTATCCTTCAGAACAGCTCAGCAAGTTTATGAAAACAGGCACTGTGATTGTTATTTATTGTAAATATTCCCAGTGGTATAAACATAACCAAATAACAAATAAGTGCTCAGTAAATACTTCTTCTGGGGCATCTTCTTGAACTATGTCATCATAGACACTGAGAGATACAATGTCTGTATCTACCCACACCAACTTTAAAATAGAGCACTCTGTTGCTCATTATAAAATAAGTTCTGTTGGCTGTGGAGACATATTGTGCTGCAAGGAGTTTGTAGTTGTTACCCAGCATGCCTGGTTCTTTCCGTTTCACTGAAAACTTGTCTCCTATAACTGAATACACAATAGAAAACACTCGTTTAGTACTTCTGTCAAATTGGAATTCTTTATTGTAATAAATTCTGAAGTAGAATCAGTTTAGCTCTTATGGAGTTGCCACTGCATGCAACCCACAGGGGATTTTTCTAACAGAGGGATTATGAATTTGTATGGAAAAAGTCTTTGTATCTACTTGTAATGGAAACCTATCATTTTCTTTCATTTTTTTTTTTTTTTTTTGCTTATGGTCTCCGAAAGTCCTATGATTTCTAAAGACTGTTGCCAGAGGAAAACACAGTTTCTATAACACATTTGTAGTTCAGGTAATTTTAAAAAGTGTTTTACACACATCCCAACTCTACTGGCTGGTTTCATGTGTCAACTTGACACAAGCTGGAGTTACCACAGAGAAGAGAGCCTCCCTTGAGGACATGCCTCCATGAGATCCAGCTGTAAGGAATTTTCTCAATTAGTGATCAAGTGGGGAGGGCCCAGCCCATTGTGGGTGGTGCCATCTATCCCTGGGCTGGTTGTCCTTGGTTCTATAAGAAAGCAAGCTGAACAAGCCAGGAGAAACAATCCAGTAAGCAGCACCCCTCCGTGGTCTCTGCATCAGCCCCTGCCTCAAATTTCCTGCCCGGGGTGAGTTCCAGTCCTGACTTCCTTTGGTGATGAACAGCAGTGTGGAAGTGTAAGCTGAATAAACCCTTTCTTCTCCAACCTACTTCTTGGTCATGACGTTTTGTGCAGGAATAGAAACCCTGACTAAGACACCTACCACAAAGCTATGATAGGGCTATGTCTGTTACTTGGTCTCATCATTTAGTAAGTTAATAAAGAAGCATGCCTGTCTCTGTAACAGACTTTAATAGATCTGACAAATAGAATGTATTTTTAACTATAATTTCAATATTATTCAAGTACTCCAAATCCTAGGTATTCAAGTTTTTCTTTATTAGTATGAGAAAGCTTCTTTAGATTCAACAGGCTGTTAAAGTAGAGCATCAGAAACAAAAGAAAAGGCAGAGTGTCTGTTATAGACTGGCCACTCAAGATGTTTTTACTGTGACTCTTTATACTTTTCTATCTTGCCATTCATTTCAAGGAGTGCTTTTTAAGACTGAAAGGGAATGGTGATTGTAATTGAAAATGCCAGAGGTTGTATCCTCTGCATGCCTGGTTCTCATACAGAATCAGAAACAGGATCAAATTTGGCCCAGGAGGCTTTATCTATCGGTGTTTTAAGAAGACAGCTCTTACAAGAAGCTGGATTAACAGGGCTACCGTTAGTCATCTGTAGGTTGTGTAGTGTTTGTGAACTGCTCCTATAGGGAAATATGCTATCAGAAAATGTAGATATTTTCATTACTGTTTAGCTTAGAGGGTATGTTGTGTTTCTGGCAGATTTGTTTGACTAAACAGGACAGCAGAAATGACAGCCAGATAGTACCATCATTTGGGATAGCCAAACACTCCACAGAATTACAGATGTAAGGCTCACGAGGTGACAAACAGGCTTTCTGGATTACTGTCAGTGAGCATGGTACACAGCTGCAAATACAGTTGATTATGCTGGAAACAATGCAGTCACTGTTGGTCTAGTGTCCTTAGCCAAAGTTCTCCACCATCAAAGAAACACTGTTACATTCATTGTGTCTTTAGGGCACTTAGCATGTTACAGAAAGATTTTGTGAATCTTAAATTAGGAAACAACTTAAAGGTCGCCTTTTTAAAGAACAATTTACTTACAAGTTAAACTTCATGGCGAGGTTTCCAACCAGAGCTCTGTAGAATAATTTTCTTAGCCAGCAACAGCTGTGCTGTTCCCTTTACAAGTAATCATGCACCTATATTGCACTTGCTTTTTATTGTTGAGGAGGGCTCCTGGTACCTTTATTGAGTTACTTTCAGAGAGGCCTGATTTTGGGAGGAATGCGCAATAAAACAGAAGTAATTTAAATTTTAATATGCCTTCCTTGCACCATTAATTAAAATGATTTATGTTCGGTTGCCTAGTTGAAATACAGTGCGATAGATTCTGGGATGTATTGCTTCCATGGTGATATTTTCCAACAGCATCATTCTGGAAACTGTATCAAATTCTTCCTGGTCTATGACAGCAGCACCTCTGTTCTTCCTGTGTCCCATATGACCTTTGTAGGTTGTATTATTTACTGTGTAAATTTCTGACTTCCAGTTTTTTAGTTTAAGGTAAGATTCTCTGAAGACTAGTGAATTTGCTAAAAGAGAAAAGACGAACAATATAACTGGACTATTTTCAGTGTTCAACTGGGGGATTCAGAAAAGGACTTTCCAAGTACAAATCTAAGAGAACCTAGGGCTTGAGTACTCTAGAAAAAAAGCACTGTCTCTGATCCATAGTTTTGTCAAGGAGAAAAGAGAAAATTATTTATATATTTTATTATATACATACACATCATATACATATGCATATACACACATACACAGTGTGTGCGTGTGTGCGTGTGTGCCTGTGTGTGTGTGTGTGTGCGTATGTGCATGTGTAGTACAGGTTTCCCATATTGTCTGAAGGATTGTAGCATTTATATGGCTTTCTTGTAGTTACTGGCAAAAATTACTTCTGAAATACTACTTATCTACAGTCATTATACTGTATCTTTTTTTAAAAATCCAAAGCAGTTCAATGTTGACAGTTCTTTCACTATTTTTTTTTTCTGAGTATCAGAACATATGATTGCATCAAGCTGGCTACAGGCTCCCGTGCTGACATTTCCTCGCACAAAGAATGCCCACATCACTCGAACATTTGAAAAGTGTTAATGAGCCGATCAAAAGGACTGTTGCCTGAAGCAGCTAACTTTTTTTTTTTTTTTTTTTTTTTTTTTTAATTTTTAAGAAATCGGCTCTCCTCCAAACTGAAATCTTCATTCTAGCAGCTAAGTAGACGAGATGTAATCCCCCCACCACCCCGATGATGATAATAACAAACGGAAAAAAAAATTGGAGGAGACTCAAACTCTCCATATGGTTCATAAAGTGGTGGAAGTGTTTTCCAGAATTTTCAATACAGAGCTGAAGGATGCTAAGTGGAAAAAATCCTGGCAACTAGGCAATATTATGCCTTTTAAAACCTGCACATTCTCATGAAATATGGCGTATATGAATACATTCTTCTCTGGAGTGAATGTGCTCTTGCACTATTTAATATAAGAACAAGTTTCTCATGACTGTTATTTTTAATGCTTTTGGACAACACTAAGTTTTTTTTTTTTCTCCCCCACAAAACAATTTTACTGGCATGCAGGGTTACTGCTTCCATGTAGACTCCCGTCAATTTTTGGCTTTAGGGACAGTTGGCAACTCGTTATTTTCTTTTTCTTTCCCTTTTGTTGCTTGGGAGGCCACGTGGTACTGTGGAGAGGAATATTCTCAAATGTAATAAGAGAGCTAGTTTATTTTCTCTCCTGAAATCTCTTAAGTGATGCTGGGTCTAATGGCAGGTGTGCAATGCTTCCCTGAAATGGTGTAAACCTCATCTCTAGCACACACTTCATGTAATTTTTCTAATTTTCTAGTGTGTATGATTTCCCAGTAACACTGCTAGGAAAACAACTGGTCTACCACAGACTTTCCCTTGGTATTCCAACCTTTACTTTGAAAGTATCTTATGTAGTGAAACTAAAGTCAGTGTTTAGAGGTAGATTGTTTTAAGTGATGGACTTGAATTTTAATTTTGTCTTTTCTCTTTGTATATACTTGTGGGGGGGGGAGGATTGTTGGAATTAGAGCTTTCATTGTTGCTGTGCTTAAAATGGGCATCAGCAGAGTAATCATGAAGGCTAATGAGCATGAAAGAGGACAGAATGTCACACAAGTGAGGGGCAGGCACTGTTAGTAAGAAGAACATGTCCAACCTCACATCTGGGGGTTTGGGTCCTGTTCTGAAGCTTTCTACCGTTTGCTGTAATGAAGGGTGTGACTCTTTACTCAGTAGCCCGAGACTTGACTGAGGGAGAACACAGGGCTTCATTTTCATTATTAATCATATGTACTTTCAGACTCCAAAATCTCTCTAAATTTAAAATGGGCCGTAAACATCAATATTTTCACATTGGTTGAAGAAACAACCTCTGAAAGAATCTTTTCTGGAATGAGATGAACCCAAGGTGCATGTACATCCATCCATATGTAATTATAGAAAGTCACGGAAACAAGAGACCCATCAGAAATATCGTGATGCATGTAGTTTTGTTTTCTTATAAGCCCTTTCATATTGGAGAGAACCTAATACTAATCCAATTCATTCCGAGATGTTGAAAATTTGGGATGATCTTTTGTATCCTCTACTCCTATTAAATTTACTAGTTCTCTAGCTTCATTGATTAACAGAGAAAAAAACGATGACCATTTCCTTGAAATTGGCATTGGCAGTATTTTACCATGATGGAGCTCTTTCTATATAATTTTATATTATTATCATCAATATTTCACTTGGAAGTTGATCATGACCTAAAACACCAATGGTCCACGTATTCAAAGGGAATAAAGGAATTATCAGTCTGGTTGGAGTAAGGTACACGTAGAGAGAATGTTGAGGCAGAGCATTGAGGAGACTGATGACCTATCACACTGCGACCTTAGAATTCTGATACGAGAACAGCTGGATCATGGAGATTTACTCTAGAGAGACTTGGTATTTCCATAATATGGATAGCAATAAGTAAAAGCTTTCCAGTGAAACAGAAACACACAAAAGTACCTCTTGTCCTGGGTAAGTTTGATAGAAGTGACTACATAGATTTTTTTTTAAAAATATAAAATTATTTTGTGTGTGTGTGTGTGTGTGTGTGTGTGCTCGAGTGATATACATGTGTGCCACATGCATAAAAGAGTTTACAGAGATCAAAAGAGGGTGTTGGTTTCCCTGGAATGAGTTCTAGGTGGTTGTGAGCCACCACGTGAGTTCTGGCAAATGAGTCTGGGTTTCTGCAAGAGCAGTAATTGTTCTTAATTCCTGAGCCAATTTCTGCAGCCTCACAGAAAGATCTTAATTTAAAACTCAATTTTTTCCCTCTATTAGTGAGCATCTAGGAAATAAAACGGAAGAATTAGTGATGGGATTGGGCAGTGATCTTCAGGATGGTGTGATCGAGCTGGAGGTTCTGCTTATGTTACATTTGTCTGTGCTAGAGGTACATGCTATAAGAGTAAATTTGAAATCTTCACTATGAAATGAAAGTGATCTTAGATATATTCAGTCTTAGTGGAAGAGAAGGGTATATTTTGATCTTTATCTGGTAAGAGAACTCCAGAGAACATATGAAAAACCAAGAGAGATGAAGATTCCAAAGCCTTTCAGTAAAATCTAATACTTTATTTGAGCTTGTGCATTGGAACTGGGGGAATGGTTGATTCCGTTAGAAGAATATTGGCTTAGGTACCCAGGTTAGAATGAAGACTCTCTAAAGGGACCAAAAGAAGCTAGTTGTTTAATTATTACCACAAGAATTGCATGTAACCACTGGTGAAAATGTATTCTAATGACAGACTACCAAGAGCATGGCTATCAGTATTAATATGTTCCTTCTATGGCTTTTTAATTTTTGAGAATGTCATACATGCTTACAATATGTTCTGATGAAACCTACCACCCCTGACCCCTCCCCTCTAATGTCTTCTCTCTTTCTTACCACTTTCCGCTACCAATCTTGTGTGTTCTTGTTTTTTGAAACCCATCAATTAAAATGCTGAGAAAAAGCAAAGAAGCAAGAGGCCCCAACTGCTTTGTCCCAAAACACCATTGAGTATAATTGCTGAGCCATATTTAAAAATGTTATTTTAGTTTAAGGAAACTATAGTTATGATATGGACTAATGAATATAGATTAGAGAAAATGAACTGAATAACCCAGGTAACACATAACCATTTTACTAAAAATGGGTTATGTCTTTAGCTTTCAAATATAAACTCAATAGAAACGCAGTTAAGTATTCTAGCCTCTAAAACCAGGAATTTCTCTCTATTAGGAAGAAAAAGTTGTGTGTGTGTGTGTGTGTGTGTGTGTGTGTGTGTTTTGTGTGTGTGTATGTGTGCCTGTGTGCACACGTTTCCCAGACTCCAAGACCAGGACTGAAGTGTGGAAACTGTTAGAAAGAGAAGTTTTGGCTCTGTGTGAGGAAAAAACTTTCAAATGATGAGTTTCTTGCCAGTCAAATGATGCTTTATGAAGCAGTGTATTTCTCTATTGTAGCTGTCCAAACATAATTGGAACAACTACTAGGTAGGGAATTTTTAGAATATTAAAATTTTGGTTGTGTGTACTTCGCATGAGTTGAAAAATGTCTTTAACATCTTTAAATTTCAAAAAATTCTAAGTCCTTGATTTTGAGTTCTGACAGTGAGAATGGAATAAAAAGAATCCTTTCTTATTTCTTCATTTTTCCTCTTTTTGTAGTTCCTCTCTCCATCCTTCTCTCTATTTCCTCCCTTGCTCCTGCTTCCTTCCTGCCCTCCCTCCCTTTTCCCCCTCATTTTATTTCCTCATTCCACCCTATTCACCTTCCTCTCCTCCTGACTTCCCCCTTTCCCTTCTGTCTTAAATCCTTAGATGAATATTTTGTACCAATCCCACTCTGATAAATCATGGGAACGCAGAGGGAAGTCAAGGCACACATGAAACTCATATTGACACTTGCAAGGGGATTTTCTTTGAAGGTAGATAAAATCAAAAACTCTGATAAATCTTGGGGAAGAAGATAGAAGTGTGTGTGAATATCATAGAAATTATTATCTGCTTTGAGAAGACAGAAGTTCATGGCAGAGACAGAATAGAGAATTATTTCCAAGAATCTGTTGGACCTGGGAAGGATTTGGAGAAGGTAATAGAAAGAAGAAAGAGATCATAGATTCTTCTGCCACTTGTAGTTTGCTTCTGGAAAGAGTAAACACTAGAATGGAACATTGGGAAGAAATTTGGGTTGGCTTTGATCTTACTGAGTGAAATGCTGGCAGTAGTGTTTCCTTTGGATATGCAGATTGGTAAAGATCAAAGTACTTCCTTATTAATAAAAGGGATATATACTTCACAACCTCAGGCCAGCTTCATTTGACTATATTTTGTCATAAATCTTAACCCCCTCTCTAGAGTTGCCACAATAGCCATTGTTTTGTACACTTTTACTTTTTCTTATGCAATGGAACGTTTTACACTTTTATTTTGTTCTATTTTGTGACAGGTTATCAAGGATCCTCCCCCACCACCTTCTGCTCCAAAGGAGGTAAGCAAGTGCCTGGTAAAGTGATACGAAGTTGATTTATTTTTGTATATAAATAGCATTCCAAAATTAGACTACTTCTATTTCTGTGACAGCTAAATATCTCCTTTTTAATCTGTGAAAAGCAGCTGCAACTTCTTATCTTATGATTTCTTTAATGTACTAGTGGAATGGGTCCTTCATTGATAGACACAGACAGACTGGTTACAGGATCGAAAGCACATGAGGATTTAATATGTTTTCATAATCATGTATTACTGGTCCTGATGACACTTCTCTAAAATTGTTAAGATATTCAATCTGGCAGTTGAAAGGTGCCATTTCTTTCTTCAGGGTGATAAATGCTTTTGTATTACTCTGTTAGCTGGCATCATACTAGCAACATAAAGGGAGGAATGTTTTGGTATTGTGTGTTTTCAGGGTTCCTTTAAAGTTTGTCTTTCCATTATAAGTTTTATACTCCAAAGTTACATATATGTAGAAACATGAAGTAATTGAAATATGACCCCAAGTTGAATAATCCTTTTGAGTTTGAATTGATAAGCATATTTGCTTTAAGCACACAATATTTATAGTTCGAAAGGCAACTTCTGTTAGCCAAGAGATGATGTGGGGAGAATCTGATGAAGGGGAAGACCACTCATACCTTGTAGAACACCATTTGAAATTGATGTGTGAGATTATAAACACACCATATATCCCACATATAATTTTTGCATTTCCCATAACAATGGAATAATTTAAAACATCTTAATGTAACCCATCTCTGACTAAGCAACATTTTAAGAAATTACTTAGCTCCACTTTTAAAACCTGTATCTCCATAGGAGGAGGAGGAAGAGCCTTTGCCCAACAAGAAGTGGCCAACTGTCGATGCTTCCTACTATGGCGGTCGAGGAGTCGGAGGAATTAAAAGGATGGAGGTTGGACTCTTATCTTAAAGCAACAGAAAGCATTGATCTAAAGTATACATGTGTAGGATTCTCGAGCCGCAGACACCATGCTTTTTATAATAGCATCCCTCTTTAGTCAGCACTGCATCTTCTCTGTGCACATTTCTTCTCTGTGCAAACATTCCAGCTGTGTCCAGAGCTGGGGAAGAACAGCAGGCTCCATCAATCAAAGGGCTGCATTGATAAGATTTATGAATGCTAAGGATAAAAATAGTTATGAGTTTCCTCACTGCTTTGGAAAAAAATACCCCATGGAACATCAACTATAAAAATGTCAGTCATTTACAGTTGTAACAATGCTCTTCTTTGAAAAGACCTAACAGTTACTATTTGAGAGAGTTCATTTTTGAAATATTCAACACCATGGATATGACTTTATCACAAATACAGAAGAGGCACATTTAAAAATTTCAGCAACTTTGACTTACCAATTACCAACTATCCCAGTTAATACTTCTACTTCATATCATTTATTATGTTGAACTATTTTTGTTAGTTCAGAAATCCAAAGATGGAGATTCTTATATTTTTATTCCTCTCCTTACACCTTTATTTACTATTGTTTGTTTAATTTTATTTAATCATTTTTTACATTCCAAATTTTATCCCCCTCCCTGTCCACCCTCTGATTGTTCCCCATCCCATCCCTCTTCCCCATCCCTGTTTCCACAAGGATGTCCCCCTACCTCCCATCCCTCTAGACCTCTCTACTCCCTGGGGCCTCCAGTCTATTGAGGGTTAGGTGCATCTTCTCTGACTGAACCCAGACCCAGGAATCCTCTGCTTTATATGTGTTGGGGGCCTCATAACATATCATTAGGTGTATGCTACCTGGATGGTGGTCCAGTGTCTGAGAGATCTCGGGTTAATTGAGACTCCAGGTTAATTGTGACTGCTGGTTTTTCGACAGAGTCGCCTTCCTCCTCAGCTTCTTTCAGCTTTTCCCTGATTCAACCACAGGAGTCAGCAGCTTCTGTCCATTGGTTGAGTATAAATATCTGCATCTGACTTTTTCAGCTGTTTGTTGGGTCTTTTGGAGGGCACTCATGATAGGTCCCTTTTTGCGAGTACTCTGTAGCCTCAATAATAGTGTTAATAGTAGTGTTAGGCCTTGGAGCCTTCCCTTGAGCTGGATTCCACTTTGGGCCTGTCTCTGAACCTTCTTTTCCTCAGGCTCTTCTCCATTTCCATCCCTGCAGTTCTTTCAGACAAGAATGATTATGGTCAGAGTTTTGACTGTGAGATGGCCACCCCATCCCTCACTTGATGCCCTGTTTTTCTGCTGGAGGTGGACTCTACAAGTTCCCTCTCCCCACTGTAGGGCATTTCATCCATGATCCCTCCCTCTGAGTCCTGAAAGTCTCTCACCTCCCAGGTTTCTGGTACATTCTGGAGGGTCCCCCCACCTGCTACCTCCCGAGGTTGCCTGTTTCTATTCTTTCTGC
Source organism: Arvicanthis niloticus (assembly GCF_011762505.2). Taxonomy (NCBI): domain Eukaryota; kingdom Metazoa; phylum Chordata; class Mammalia; order Rodentia; family Muridae; genus Arvicanthis; species Arvicanthis niloticus. The sequence goes on from NC_133435.1 coordinate 25,481,296, forward strand.
TGACCCTCAGGGCTTCAGTCCTTTTTTCCCACCCAATACCTAATCATGTTCCCCTCTTCCCCTCCCTGTCCCCTTTCCCACCCAGATACATCCCTCCCTCCTCTCTTGTGATGGCTTTCTCCCTCCCAAGTGTGATCCACACTTGAGCCCTATGGCTTGTTGACCTTTTTGAGTTCTGTGGACTGTATCTTCAGTATACCTACTTATTAGTGTGTATATACCATGCATGTCCTTTTGGGTTTGAGTTACCTCACTCAGGATGATATTTTCTAGTTCCATCCATTTGCCTGCAAAACTCAGGATGTCCTCATTCTTAATAGCTGAGTAGTATTCTGTTGTGTACATGAGCCACATTTTCTGTATTCATTCTTCTATCTTGGGACATCTGGGTTGTTTCCAGCTTATGGTTATCACAAACAAGGCTGCTATAAACACAGTGGAGCATGTGCCTCTGAGGCCTGGTGTAGGGTATCTTTTGGGTATATAAAAAAGAGTAACACGAATGTATCCTGAGCAAAAGGATTGTGATTTTTGTATTAGTAGGTTTGTGTTACAAACACTTCAGATAAACCAACTTACAAAGAAGGAATTTTATTTTGTCTTGGAGTTTTAACCTAGGGTTCATAAGCCTAAATGACTCTAAATTTAATCTACTTACTGTTCTACTCTGAATTATTTCTCTGAGTTGTGTTCACTAAAATATCTGTCTCTTGCTTTGTCTTGTTTTATTCCGTAAGGTTGTGAAGTTATAGCTGCATGAAATGCATACTGGTTTTAGAGTTTTATTTTTTAATTTTTATTTATTTATTTATTTATTTATTTATTTTGTTTTTTTCAAGTCAGGGTTTCTCTGTGTAGCCCTGGCTGTCCTGGAACTCACTCTGTAGACCAGGCTGGCCTCGAACTCAGAAATCCGCCTGCCTCTGCCTCCCAAGTGCTGGGATTAAAGGCGTGCTCCACCACCGCCCGGCCAGTTTTAGAGTTTTAAATTCAATTAGTTATGACCAAAGATTTTATTTCCAGTGTTAGCTTATCTAGGCAAGGGCTGATTTGGAAAAAGAAAAGAAAAGAAAAGAAAAGAAAAGAAAAGAAAAGGAAAAGAAAGGAAAAGAAAGGAAAAGTTTCTTTTGTTTTTGCTTTTATTTATTTATTTATTTTTTAAGAAAGCTCTACCAGGAAACTCTACTATCTAGCTCTAAAGGTTTAGTATGTTGTAAACAAATGTAACAACCTCATAATGAAGATTGGCTATTGGTCACATTGAGAGATACAAATGTATTTTAATAACTCAACAGGATTCACTGGAAATTGAAAACTAGTCTAAAATTGTAGTAAACAAGAGGTGGTAGTGGTAAAAATATCTAAATGGCTTTATCAAAAAGCTGTGCATAGTTCTTCCTGTGAAGAGTAACCTTCCATCTTCTTACTCAGCAATTCAGGTTAGCAGCTTTGGACTTCGCTCCCAAAGATGACCTAATAGTGCATGGCAGTATGTCTTGGGTTTGTCTGTATTTCTCTTCATACACTCTACCTGTTATCTCTGTCCTCTTTGGTAATGTCTTGGGATTCTCCCATTGCTCCTGCTTGGATAAACTCCTCCAGAGACCACTTCCCAGTCAAATATTGTTGGTCTCCTATTTGCCTCTTCTTTTCTGTTGACTGAAAAGTCAAGAAAAGCAATAACCCAAATCCACATGGCTTTGGTCAATAGCAAGACTTCCCAGAGAATGAAATTACCTAAAATTTGTGCTATTCCATAATGGTCTGTGTTTCACCCCTGCAACACAGAATTTTCTAATTCATGTCTCTCAATTAGGGATTTGCTTATTAAACGACTGTATTCAGATGAGCAAAAGAACAAAGACAGAAAGCTACATTGGCAAGTAAAATGTAACTAGAAATATATACTTTGTAAATCAGTTAAATATTATGAAATTATAATTTTTAAAAAGATTATTTTTATGTAATATAAATTCATACAACTCAAAAATTATATAGAACTCATTTCTTATTTGCTTATATCCAAATCCTTATCTTGTCAGTACACACCTGTGGTGGTTTTGAGTACATGACTTAACTTATGCCACAGTTCCATCATCTGGAAGGGAAACATATAATATCTATTTTTTTTGCCTTTTCATGGATTGAATAAACACTGAATAAGTACTGAATAAATGCTTTCATTACCACCGTCCATCTCTTGTGGTGGAATTTAACCACATAGTCTGGCATTTTTTATGTAAACCACAAATTTTATCCTTATTTGAAGTGGTGGAAAGACCATTGCACCAAATTTAACTGATGTCATATTTTTGAAGAGTTATCTTGTATTAGGGTCATATTATAATAAAAAACGTTGAGGAAGCAAGCAGGAAGATCCTGTCTAGCCAGCCCAGTCTAATGGGCCAGCTCAGGGTCCAGTGAGAGACTTTGCCTCAAAATACAGGATGGAGGGCATCTGAGGAATTGACACTTCAGGTTGACCTCTGGCACATACACACATATGTAGACTCTTGAACATGCACATATATATCCATACATACAGGATAATAATAATAATGAGTGGTAAGGAATCCATTAAAACTCAGAAGGAAAGAAACTAAAGTTAGCATACCAATTTATCTTCTTACACCGGACTAGTGAATCAAAAGACTGTGGGCCACATTAAAGGTTGCTTCTCTGGGCCACTTTGATTGACAGCAGTGCCTCCTTCATTTTAAAGGTCCGCTGGGGAGATAAAGGGTCAACTGAGGAAGGTGCAAGGCTAGAGAAAGCAAAAAATGCAGTGGTGATGATCCCGGAAGAAGAGATACCCATCCCGTCACGACCACCTCGGCCCAAACCCACATACCAGGCACCTCAGACAAAGTGGTACACACCAATTAAGGTATGTGTCTGCATCTTGTGTGCTTTACTGAAACCTAATGGGGACTTAGCTCTTAGAGTCTCTCCTGTTCCCCAGGGAAGACTAAGGCCCGTAAAATAGCAGTCATCCATTTTTATGCTCTAGAAACCGTTATTTTCTTACCACAAGAACCTTTAAGTTTTTATATTTATTCACTTGAGTAATTAATTAGTAAAATGAAGCTACCCAAGTTTACAAGTCCAATATCTCTTCAGGGTCGTCTGGATGCACTCTGGGCTTTGGTCAAGAAGCAGTATGACCGGGTATCCTTGATGAGACCCCAGGAAGGCGATGAGGTATGTGACTTCTTGAGAAAGGTGGCTGGGGCAGGGCATATAATGAAAGTAATTTAAAACTTCCTGTTGGCACGCAGGATAGAATTGATGCTGACCGTTGCATGCTCTCGTTACACAGGGTGCTTGTTAAATTCTGTGTTTTTAGAATGCATTTTTTCAAGCCAATTTCATACCACTGCCTTTCCAGATAATTAATTAAAGTCATAAGCACACTCATTGCCTCGGTATTTGACTTTGAAGACATGTGTTCTGAGTTATTTTCCTTTGGAAGAAACAGACTGGGAATTAGCATCTGAAGTCTTTCTTCTAGCATTTGCAGCAACGAGATCTGGAAAAAAAAACACCTCAGAACCATTTTCTTTAGGTATAAACCTGTTACCTACCTTTAAAAGTTGTAGCGATCACAGTGTGGTTTCTGAAATATGTCAAGATGTCCTATGGCTTGAAGCACCATAGACACCTGTATTAGTGGTATTTAGATGCACATTCTTACAGGTGTGCCGTATGCATGTCTTTTCTTTACCAGAGGAGGCTACTTCAAGCTCTGATTTTAAAAATCTGTTGAGAATTATTCTGTTCTTAGTATTTTTCCTAATAATGTGCACCAATTCCTAGTGCTAGAGTTTTAGAAAAATTGTTCAAAGCCTCCTATGCATCAGTGGCGGGGTCTGGTTGACAGACACAGTGGTGTTGATGGTGCTAGCAGGCTGCTTCCATGGTGTGAGTGCACGGGGCAGAACGCCCTGCTCATCTCAGAGGAGTCTGGCTTCCACACTGAGGCCTGACATGCTGCTCTTGGAACTATGGAGGAGTAATCCACCAAATTAGGGTTTATGCTGTGAAGTCAAGAGAAGACGCACTTAGCATTAGCTAGCTTTAACTTGGTGTTTAAAAGTTTTAAAGAATTTTAAATTTATTAATTTTTGTGGGTTTTTTAATTTCTATCAACTTAGGAACATTTCAGAAATACCTGAGGTCAGCCAGTTAGTGTAAACAACTCGAGAATATATAGCTGAACTTTCTAACACGAGGCCAGTGCGCCTTGCTAAGTAAGACCATTAGGAGAGAGAAGTATGTGCTTTAGGTATCAGTCTCTTCTAGTACCAGGTCACTGGCAGATTGCCAATAGAAACTTCCTTTATATGAAAATTCAAGTCTCAGTTTAAATTCAGATGTGGGCTTGAGTTCTGTTTCTCCAGCTGAGTGTAACCCTTCTTCCTCTCAAGCACGCTGGAGTTCACCTCATTCATTTACAGTGACTTTCATGCCTCATCTCAGGGTGCTCCTCACCAGGTCACATGCTCGTTTGTATGTTTAATAATTCCATCTTGTTAAGTGCAGGGTATTGAGTAAATAGTAAGAATGGGGAGGGGGGGGGAGATTTCAATTTTCTTCCTAAAATTGTATATGCTCCTTTTAACTATTATGGAAAAGTTTGGATATTTGTAAAATTTACTCCCCTAGAACCCACCAATACCTGATGGAACGAAGTTAAACATTAAATCCTGACTAAGTTCACATATACATATTCATATAAATATGAACTGCACTTATGTGAATGAGATCTTCATTTTCATCTAATTATCAGTTTGCTCTAAAATTTTACTTTCCAGTAAACTCTCCTATTAAATGTTATAAACTCTATAAACAGTCTGTTTCAGCATAGGCAAGTATGTGAAATCCCCTTTGAAGCAGTTTGGCTATCATATCAACTAGCCCATTGGAACAAACGTTATCTGATATTAAGGTCAATTTGTCAATTTCTTTAAAGAAAAAAAACCTGAAATTTATCAACTTGCAAGTTGGTGTCATTAATAATTTCATTTTCCTGTGTCTCCTGTGGTTGTCAACCTTTGAACTCACACATATACACAAACACATCATTTACATTGGTTTGGGCTCTTTATGAAGTATTTGTATTCGTACAGTGTGTGGGTCTGTGTGTGTGACTGTGTATGTGTGTGTAAGAGGCCTGTTGTGTGTGTGTGTGTGTGTGTGTGTGTGTGTGTGTGAGAGAGAGAGAGAGAGAGAGAGAGAGAGAGGGAGAGGGAGAGGGAGAGGGAGAGGGAGAGGGAGAGGGAGAGGGAGAGGGAGAGGGAGAGGGAGAGGGAGAGGGAGAGGGAGAGGGAGAGGGAGAGGGAGAGGGAGAGGGAGAGGGAGAGAGGTGGGGGGGAAGGGAGAGAGGGAGATTGATTGTAAACAGTTTACTCATGTTAGGCATTAGAAAGTCTGGAAACTCCAGGATTTAGGTGGCTGGTCTCATTTACATCGTCAGGGCATAAATAATACCTTTTCATCTGGATACCACAGAGTGGCATCCTCTGAGGGTGGACTGGGAGACTGACATTAAGCTTCCCGACAGATAATAAAGGCACAGTTTTTCTCAGGGCCTGACTAATGGCTCCAAGGAACACAACCCCAGCCTACCCAGCAGCTCGTTCTGTGCTTTGGAAAACAGCCTTGCATATCCGTAGGAAGAGTTTATTGCAGTTTCTCCCTCCGGAGAGTTCTCTCTGATAAAAACAAACCAGAGAGCACAGCGCTGCACCAAGTCCCGCAGGTGGGGCAGCAAGCCCTTTACGGTGCCTTTGGAGCCTGGTCTGTGCTGGGGCGCAGTGGCCGCGGGGCTCCCGGGCAGAGCTCTGCTTGGCCCCGGGGTCCTTGATGCGGAGGCTGGAGCTGGCGTACACCGTATCAAAGCGGCCGCCGGGGCGGGCGGGCTCCCTGCGCGGGGCTGCGGGCAGGCAGGCGCGGGCTTTGATGCGGGCACCGGGTCCTGGGAGCCGCGGGTTTTCGCGGCCAGGTGCGAGCTAGCAGGTTGTCCCGACATCTGCTGGCGGCCGCGCTGCCGATTGTCAGTGAAGGTAGTTGAGAACGGCAGGACCGTTTTTGGTCTCCCGCGCTCTGCCTGGAGGCCCCAAACTCCAAAGGTAGGAGTCGGGTGGACACAGCTGTGCTCCCAAACTTGCCCGAGGCACAAATAGGAGATCTAATGCAGTTTGACTCCACGGCGGTGGGGAGACAGGACAGAGAGCCACTTCAGAGACAACTTACCGCTGCAACATCTGCCGCCAAGTTTCCAGGGAGTGACAGGGGACAGCAGGTACAGATCGAAGTCTCAGCACAAACAACCTCCATTATGCCCTGGACTCTTTTGAAGGGTCTCCATCAAACAGGCTGGAGTCCACAGCAGGAGTTTGTTTGGTTTTCAAAGCAGTATTTTTTTTTTCTGTGTGTTTTCCCTCCTAAATAACAAGATAATTTATAAATGATGCATTACCATGCATCCTCTTTTTTTTCCCCCTATGAAAAGAGTTAGAGAAGCAGAAAGGCAAAGAAAAAAGAAAGCACAGCACTAGTTTGGAGTTGTTCCACAAACCAATTAAATCTCTGAAGACCTTCTTGACTGTGTTTGAGGTTATGTTAACCTTCAAACGGCTCCTCATTCATCCGTGAGCAGACAGCAACTTACACATGCAACACAGGAATCCCAGAATATGCCTGACATACACGGACTTCTGCTTACATCCAATGTTTTATAGAGTTTCTTATCTCTGCAGATGTGAAGTTTAAGGCTCTCTTTTCAAAGGAAAGAAAACGGGGTTTTGCTTTGTTGGTGGTGGTTTCTTTTTTCCTCCCAGGAAAATAAAAATATCTAGGAAATTGAATTCACTTCAGTTTCTTTGTCAGGACTCCATACCTATACTACCTCCAAATAAGAAGGCGTTTTTCTCTTAGAAGGAGACTACCCCTTCTATTACCTGCATTTAGCTGAGAGAAAAATTCATCAATTAGTTTAATTTTTACCAAAAAAATGTCGCAAAAAATCATTTTAGTGCACAGGTGTATATTTATACAATGGCCATGGGATGGGCCAAAATACTAGCCTGGCAAGTAAAGACTGCAGTCGGGTGATTTACCCCATCATGCAGTGAGGTGGTTGCATGACCGTCTTGAGGTGAGAGCAGTCATATAAATGTGTGCTTTGGAGCAAAGGATCAGCCGAGGAGCAGGGCCTGGGGTTAGAAGCTGGAGTTGGCAGTGCCATAGCAGTGTATTTATATAGCGAGGTAAAGCCAGACCTCCTATGTAGGTCTTATAAATTATACAGTTGTGTCCCATGTTCCTCGAAATGACTGATGCCCATATGGATAGAACATCATTCTTCCACTTTTAAAAAGTTTATAGCAAAAACCAGACAAGATTCATCAGGATCCCAGGGAGTTCAAGTTTATTTAGAAGACATCCAGAGAGCTCTGTAACTGTAGACACCAATGACTATAGGGGGCCAATGGCTGAAGCTCACTTCCGGTTTCCACCTCCCGTTGCCGATTGATGTCCGCACCCCTGGTAAGTCCTGCTTCTGAGTCCTCATGACGAAATGAGTAGGCCTGATGCTTTTTGAATGGCACCTTCAATGACCCCAACCTTCCTAAGTGTCACTATGAGCTGCCTTGTGGTTGTGTATCACGTGGTGCCCAGCACGGTTCAACTGCTCCATCTGCAAACTGACCAACACTTCTCCTCAGGGCTTCCCACCACCTGCACTGGTTATCTACCATGCTTGCGCCATAAATCTCTTACGGGTTTTCTGTAGAAGACTGATCTTTCACTCAAATGAGTCTATATTTATGATACTTTTAGTATACTGTAAATGACTTTGGACTTTGAAATAAATTTGCCAAAATCCTTAAACTTAAAAAAAAAAAATTATATTGTATCCTGGGCTACTCAATAAAATTATTTGCTGTTGTCGTTTTTTAAATGACTGCATTCATACACTTTGTTTTTAAAAATCAGTGCATGTATTTTGTGACATATGGGTGGGCTTTATAATAAATTTTATGGGCTCCAGGAAAACCTCCTGTTTTAGCCCGAGTTGGTCCTATTGATTACAAAACATTAAAACTTTCATAAACTACTTTTAGTACTTAAAATGAAAATATAGAAATAAGTACAAAACTTAAAAAAACTAAACTGATTATCATACATGACATCTACAATTAATTATTGTCCTTTAGGCCAATTATGATCTGATAAACACTTCTCAGAGAACACTGCCAGCTCTTTGTCCCTCAGGTAAACTTAGCGTCTTGAACTTTCATTATTTCTTGCTGTATTTATTTTAAAACATAACCTGGCCAGTCCATTCAATGTTGACCTGTGTACACGTGATTATTGTAGACTTCTAGGGGTTGGATAGCCCCTCAGGGCTCTTCCCTGGAGGAGACTGATTCTCCCTTTCTCAGCTGCCATTGGTCAGTGATAGGTCTTCATCTAGATGTGGGGCCTTGTGAGATTCTCCTCATCTACAGTCATTTCAACTGATGCTGCCATGGCGCAGGTATTGAGATCTCATGAGTACAGCTTCCCTGTCCATCCTTTAGCTCAGGGCATCTTTTACAGTGCCATTTCATCCTCCTCTTTTTATTTGTGATATGTGTGCATATAGAGGTTTTGCCTGCCCATACCTATGCACTATATTTGTCCAGTGCTGGTAACGATAAGAACAGGACATCAGATCACCTGGAAGTTGAGTTAAAGACAGTTGTCAGCCATGATATAGGTGGTGGGAATAAAAACTGGATCCTCTGGAATTGCAGCCAGTGCTCTTAACTGCTGAGCCTTCTCTCCAGACCCCATTTCACCCTTTTAATAGATATAACTAACTACCTTTGGCTGACACAGGTTTGAATGATAACATTTCTACTAGAATAACCCATGTCATGAGCATGGCACTACTGTGGCAACCCCATTACTGCTTCAGTGGTGTGTGTCTGTATAGATGGGTGATTACTGCTACAGTGGTGTGTGTCTGTATAGATGGGTGTGCATTTATACTTTAGTTATACAAATGTTTACTGTAGAACACATTTGCTTTTTATAAAAGTCATCACCTAATGTTTCTTGCACTGGAAATTAACATTCACAAAGAATGTTCTTTGGGTACTATTTTAAGCTTAAATTCACCTCTTATGTAATAAATAGGTATGTGTTAATTCATTCTGGTTTCCTGAAGTGAGATGTAGGATATGTAAGATTCAGTTACATAAACTACTAAGCTAGATGAATTTTTTTTTCAAAGAACTTATATATAGTACTTGAATATTTAATGAGCACTTTAATAATTAACAAAGAAAATTATTTATTAGTGCAAACACCTCTTTTTAAATTAATATATTGCTTTTAGAAATATAAAATTTTCTTTATCTATAAGCTTTGTCACAGTTAAAGAATGCAAAAATTAAAACAAAAATGCAAGATGTATTCTTCCCCAGGGAAGAACACACCAGTTGGCTGTTCAATTCCAAATAGCTCTAAAAACATATATACAATCAATGGACTAAGCAGGTCATATTTAGGAATATATACAGAAGTATATACAGTAATATATATATATATGAATAAACATATATATATATATGTATACATGTATATGTCTATATTTACCTGTATGCAGCGCTCTAGCAGTTAATAATAAAAACGAGGTCATTAATATGAAAGAAAACTAGGGATTTATATGAAAGGGTTTTAAAGAGAAGGGAGAAATGTAATTATATTATATCGTCAGAAACAAAGCAAAAACATTTTTTTTAAAAGGCCAGAAGTTGACCTCAGTGTTCCAAGGCTGAGCACACTGCTTTTATAAGCTCAGTGTGCGCTTACACGGGATCATCTTGAGAACATCAATAAACACATCATCCCTCTGGGGACAGAAATAGCCTCACAGAGTTACATTTTAACATTTCCCTCTGCCTTTAAAATACTAAATAGAATCTTGTAAAAACAGGGTTCATTTATTTTACCTATATGTGCATGTGAGTGAGTGTGTGTGTATCTGTGCGCACTCCTGAGTGTATGTATGTGTGTCGTATGCATGCATGTGTCCGCAGAGGCCAGAAGAAGTCAGTAGATCCCCTCTCAGTGGAGTTGCAGGCAGGTATGAGCCACCATGGGATCAGGCTTCTCTGCAGGAGCAGAAAGTACTTTTAAATGCTGAGCCATCACTCTATTTCTGTTTAATTTTAGATTGCTCAGGATGCAATCTAAAGAGAAAGAAAATATTTTCAAATAGGTTATTAGTTTAAAAAGAATGTTTTATGATTATGTCTTGAGGGTCTGCCAGATGCCCAATTACAAATTTAATATAAAGAATTTCTCAACTCAGTTTGGGAAGTTTCTTTGAGTAGGAAGTGTTTATTTCTCTGTCCTTTGCTTTTTTTCTCCCCCAAGGACAGAATCTTGCCTTATAGGTATGAAATGCCTGTACTCCCTGTGTAGGTCCTGAACTTGCAGCAATCCTCCTGCTTCAGTCTCCTCAATGTAAGATCACAAGCATTGTGGCTGCACGTTTGGTGTATTTTGGTTCTCAAACAAATGTGTACTCACGTAAGTGCATTCTATGAATACACTATGTTCCCGTCTGGCTGACTTTGCTAAATACTTTAAGAATTATTTCTTTATTTTTGAGATTTTAATATGATTACAGTCTCCACTTCCATTGTCTCCCTCCAAATCCTCCCTTATACTCCTTTCTGCTCTTTCAAATTCATGGCCTCTTTTTCATTAATTGTTACATACATACATACATACATACATACATACACACACACATATATACATTCATATGCACACACACATATATGTTTATACATATACATCCCAAAATGTAAATCTGTTCAATCTGCATAGTGGTATTTGTATGCATGTTTTCAGTACTCAGCATTTGGTGTTGTGTTTTTGTATTGAGCACTTGGTATTGTGTGGTTTTCCCTGGGGAAGAGTGTTTCTGTCACTTCTTAGTTGCCTGTAGTTCTTTGCTAAAAGTCTTCTGTTTCACTTTTATTTACAAATAAAACCTAAGATTTCTAATAATGTATACATGTAATCTGTTAGTAATTCATCTTTAAAAATTTACATTTACATTTCCACCGTTTTTACTTCTAATAGATAGTTAATAGACGTAATAAAATTACATCTAATAATTATTTTGAAACTGATATGATTTTCATATGTAAAATAAGTATAATTTACTTTTCAAACTGAGCATATAGCACACACACACACACACACACACACACACACCACACGTGCGTGCATGCACACGCAGACATCCTAATACCCTTTAATTTGTTCACAATTGCATTTTTCTGGTTTTGAAATAATAACTAATTCCTTTTAATTGATCATATGAAATTATCTTTATTTCTCACTATGCTTTTAAAAACAATGAAGTTGGATAGTTTATTCAAACTCAATTCAAGTTAATTTTATTCTTTGATGTACATGATATATTTCTGTTCACAGATCAATCATAATACTTGGCAGAAACAATACAATTCCTGCACTTTAGATTCACATGGTATTTCTTAGCAAGCTGGTTAATGTTCTGAATGCTAAATATGTATCTTACAAATATATATTTCATAGACATACACATACACCTACATGAAATTTATACTTCATAATGTGGTTGATTACTAAGCATATTTTGTTTTAAATAAAAATTACAGATTTGAAACAGGCTTTTAAAATAAAGCTGTTTCCTTCTTAAAATAAATGTTTTACTAAAGCACTTCATGACAGGAATGATTTCTTAGCAGTTTATTATAAATTCACTGTATTTTATACCATAAGTTTAAAGTCTACCCAAGGGAGGATCAGGCAAACAAATAAATCCTTTCCGTATTTAATTGCCTAGCATAGTAAGTCTGCAGAGCATTGCAGTAGAATATTCATATAGCATGTTTATGTATACAGCATACTGATAAGAATTCTAGAGCAAAAGGTGCTTTGATTCCTGCAGGGCCCTCTCTCACTTCAAACCCTTCACAGCTCTTAAAACCCTGGTATCTTCCTAAATTCTAATCCTTGGCCTTTTTCTCTGCTGTCTCGCCTTTCTCCGGAGGGCACAGATAAAGTTTCTGATTTGCTGTCACCATTAGAGTTCCATTCACAGACGATTTTGCCCTCCCTCCCGACTTCTACCTGCATGTTTGAGAGCTTATGTGATTTTCCACTTGGATGCTTGGTTGTCACTACATGATCTGTGTTTAACTGGATTTAACCATGTGACTCAAGGAGGCTTTCAGATTTTGGTTATATAATTCTCTCAGTCATTAGTTCTGTCCTTTAAGGCACATTTGAGGAGAGACCCTGTAGACAGGAATCTGCCTCGGAGGTTTCAGCAACTTTAGTTAGTAAGGAGCCTGAGCTTTTGACGTTCTAAGTCTGGGTACAGAGTCTTGGCACTCTGTTGAGTGTATGAGATAGACTCAATGCACAGATTTCTTTACATAAATGTCACTTCTGGTTTTGCTATACTTTATAAAAATAAACAACTGGGGAATGTATGTGTTAGACCCTAGCGATGTGTGAGAAAGTCTCTATGATCATTACTTCATATTTTACTGTCCCCCACTTTTCCTGAAAATCAGCTCCTGGGAACGTGAAGACAAAGCAATTCTAATATTTGGCAAGTTTGAGTGATTTCTCATTAAGGTATGGTAGGGAATAGCGGGACATAAAATGCTGTTTTATGGAGGTAAGATTTGTTGATTTTGTGAGATTGATCAATTTTAAGTTATAATGAACTCTATTAAGCATTTTCCTGAATTATAAAAGTATGACACAATAATTTACCCTGTAGGGTGAATTCTGCATAGATGAAAGTTATTTTTATTAATTTCTTTTATTACAGTATGGTTTTTTTTCTTAAAGTAGCATTTCTTCCTCTCTTTTTCCTATCGGATCCAAGAAAAGGTTTTAGTGATTAAAAATTTTCTAATTATGTATTAATCCCTGCCTAACCTTGTAGACTCTGGTCAATCTCCAGGTTCCTTAATCACTCACCCAGCGGGCAGCACATAACTTATGTTAGCTCCGTGTCTTATTGTTCTAGTTTACAGAAATACTGGCTCTTCGTGGTGAGAAAGCTGACAGTCTAATTCGGATCCTACTATCTGGAAAAATGACTTAAACTGTCCTCTGAATCCAGATTTATGAACTAGTCCTGGGCCCTAACTAGATTAGTGCCTTTTCTATTAACTGCTAAGTAAGGCAGCTGTCTGAGCTGCTGGTTGTAAATTTGCTCACGTCTGTTTCTCTAACTCTGCTGCAAAAAGCAGAGAGAACTGGATCACAGTTTCTGGACCTCTGTTTTCACAGCCCAAACTGAAGGGCCCGAGGGGGATGATGGGAAAAGTTTGAAGAGGTGCAAGGAAGCGTTTGTTACCTTGGGGGAAAAGGGATGGCTCTTGTCATTAATCTTAATTAATTGCTAAGAATTTTAAATCTGAGTTATTAATACTGATGTTAAGCCTTTAATTTGCCATTCATGCCTTGGTATCAAGTAGTGTTTTATGAGATAAGAATTTTAGGAGGCAGAGAAGTGTGTGTGTGTGTGTGTGTGTTTATGTGTGCACACGCATGCATGCACTCATGTATGTACCTTATTTTTTTATTTACATGTTTCCAGTATTAACTTGGGTTAATATCCAGGCCTTCACCTTTCAACAGTTCTTGTGAGCATGCAGAAATGATGGGCAAGTAACAATAAATCCAAATAAAACTCTAGATAACAGCAGTAGCTGTAAGTCTGAGTAATGTTACTTTCATGTTTACCTGCATACTAAGTAGCTCACTGATGTCAGGATAGATGTCAGATTGTAGGGTGACAGAAGAATGAGAAACAGAGCTAAAATACGGAGCAGAAAAAAGACAGAAGAAAGAAAATTAAGACAAAAGGATATTATTTCTCTGAACAGAATTCAAGAAACCAGAACATGGCATGCTTGTTTCGATATTAGACAACATATAATGTATTTTTAACTATTGTAGTCCTGATTATATTTGACGTAAACAAACATTCTTAAAATCTCTTCTCTCCCCCATCTGAAGCTTACCATTAACTCTTAGCTCTCACACTTTAAGTCTGTGGAAGTATTCTGTGTTACTTTTCAATGGCAAGTATTACTTATTTATGAGTAATCTTGGCTGCCAAAAATGACTTGTAAATCTTCAAGGGAAAATCTTTCAAAAATTGATAGGACTATGAACTTCTGAGATAAGTTTTCAGGATTATATTCCATATTTTCCATGTGTTTGGATAAAAAAAAAAAACCAGTGGCAAGGAGATATAGATATAGATATATAATTTATGAAATTATTGTAGTTTTTCCATATAGATCTTGAGCTGATAGAAGTGACTTAAATTTCAGAAGTTGGGTTTGTTCCGGGTGGGGGCAGGCATTGTTGATTATCAACAGATTTAGAGCCACAAATTAGACTTTGAGGTAGATGCTATTCTCTTGCAGTGTTTTTTTTCTTTTTATGAGTGCTTTACATAACACATAGAAAATGATACAGAAATGAAATATTGTATTTATTCATCTGCTTGCTTAATTTATACAGAATAACTACTGAGGATGTAACAGCCTGCTGCTGCCAACAGTGTAGATTTAATTTATAGGCTCTGAAGAGCTCATCAAAGTTTGGAATGGTCACTAATAACACTGCAAAGGTTAGGACTCTCTCTCTCTCTGCTCTTGGAAGCATCTCAGACTGTGGCATGCAGAGGACATGTTTTTTTTTTTTTTTTTTTTCCTCAGTAGCTCAGCCTCTATTGATGGGCTTTGCATTCATTTATAGTCATTCATTATGAGTTGCCAGCAGAATGGCATGAAGCCTGTGGTGCTGGAGCCCTGCTGGTTTAAGACTTCAGCAGATTCTTGTATGAAGCAACAATTGATACAGATCTTTTTAGAGCATCAATTTTGTTCTATGAACCTGGAATATTGTGGGTCCATAGCTGTACACATTTCTTGGTGTTTAGAGGACACTTTCCTTGCTTCTTCGGAACACTTGAGTAGATCAATAAGGCTCAGAACTTCAGTATTCCCAACTGCTTGGGTGGAAGGGTGGCTGGATATCTAGTATAGTGAAAGCAGGTGTTGCAATTCTTGAGGGAATTTATGGCTTTCTTTTTATAGGAAGAATTTAGAACCCCAATTCAGTCAGCAGCTAAGGATCTGTGACATCTTTGGTTTGTCTAATATTTTATCTCATTTTTTCTTAATAGTCTCAGAGTTAAGCATCATATTTATGAATGGAAGTAATGAGACTCTGATATTTCGTACATTCTTCAACATTTCACTGTTGGAAAGTAGTCAGGCCTAGACTCAGATTTGGGCCCTTAGATTTCTAGTTCAACGAGTATGACATACTTCTGTACTAATTTCATTTGTTTGTTTTTGTTTTGTTTTAGTTTTGTGGCTATTGTTGTATAATCCAGGCTAGCGTGGAACTTGTGGCAATCAAGTTTCTGCCTCAGCCTCCTAGGATTACAAGTGTATGCCACCTCATCCAGTTCCAAGCTGTCATTTTATAGAACAATATTTTGTATTTTGAACAACTAGGTGAATGAGGACAATTATAAGTGTAGAGGTGCTTTTAATGTTTTAGATTTTTTGAACTTGATTCTACTGACAACTAAATCATCATTACTGAGCAGCTGTTTTTGCTGTGTATTCAGAATGCATGCATATTACTCTATGATATAATTTGTGTACATTGATTAATAAAATTTGATAAATCCCAGTGGCAATGCATTCCACAGAAAGTTTATAAGGCAGAGTAAGGAATAATTAAACCAAGATGGAGTTTAGCAGTTGTGAGATTTAATCTCTTTGGCTGTGGTTTAATCTATACTTTTTATTCTGTGCCCTGGCAGAAATGAGCGTGCAGGGTCCTAAGGGAGACTAAGAACATGTGCACTCAGGAATCACAAGCTGTTTTCTAGGTGGGCACTGGAAAACAAGGAGTTGGGAAGGAGGCGTGTTAGAAAAAGGCAGAATTAGTTCAGCTTCTAACACCATAAACAACTAGAAAGACTACTTTCTGGGAGCCCAGGGATATGTGACTTCTATACTGTCACTGATTTGCATCAATGTAACACAAGTTTTCTAATTCTTCTGGCCCTCAGGTTTTTCATTTGTATAGAGTCTGAAAAGATCACACACACACACACACACACACACACACACACACACACACACCACTTTTAGATGTAGATGTGAGCTTGTATTTTATTTTATTTTTTAAATTAGAAACTAAACAAGACAGCTGTCTGATGAAGAACCCTTTCCTCTTTTGCTCATAATCCCTGGACCCTGTGCGTCACTCTTCAGAAGGGAGGCTTTTAACAGAATTTCTGTTGGCAAGATCTAGTTTGCTATCAACAAATATTTTTTTTCACAGTAGCACAATTTACTTATAGTAATAAAGCATTCCCTAGGCTATCCATGACTAATAATAAAATATAAACATTTCTTTCATAACATATAAGCCTGCAAAATGGCATGTGTTCATCATAATATGGCGAAATCTGCTAAGCGACTCTCCCAAAGCCACACTTCTAGCTCTGGGGTGGCCTTTGTCTGCCACTGTTATGCTTTAAGATAATTTGAAAATAGCTACATATGGAAGGAAGTAAAGGGGATGAAGATTTAAGAGACCCTTATAGCTAATTGTATGCTAATGTTCTATTTTTATAATGTCTCTCCTTCTTGATGATTTTCCTTAAAAAAGAGAAAACTTAATATGTGATACTGGATTATTATCATTGTCATTTGATAGGCTGCAATTTGCTACTATGTGTCCAAAAAAACCACAAGCTTTTCCTTTATTTAATAGTTGTTCACAGAAGGGCACTAATGTGTCCCTGTCGTTAAATATATAGAGATACATTGAACTACTCTCCTGTTGGGTCACACTAAAATTGATTTTTCCAAGCAGGGCTAATAATACTGGACAAATGTTAAATGAAAATCAATCACTGTGATTTAAATCAGATAAATACACTTCTTTTACTAAGTGGTCTTTCCCCATACAGCTAGCTGGATGACAGATAACACTCATGTAGCCTCTGACCTCTAGCCCCGCCTTTCAACAAAGCTCTAAGGAGAATGGCTTGCCTGTGATTTTATTCTTGTATCATGCTTACCTTACTCTTCATAAATTAGATGAAACATGTAGTTTAGATTGTTTATAAGTAGAAAAATACTAATTAACTATACTTCCCTAGGCACTTAATACATATAATGCTTCATTAAGAATAGACTACAAGGCTAGTTTTATCAAGACAAAACTTCAGTTTTAAGTAAGTAAAACAATCTACAATCCAGGAGCTAAGGTGGGAGGAGTAAGAAGAGAAAAAGGAAGAGGAGGAGGAGGCAAGGGGGAGGGCAGAGATGTAGGACGATGAAGAGCCACGTAGGCATGGGGAGCAGTCCTGGGTAACAACTTATATTTAGTTTAGCTAATTGGGAAACACCTCTAATTGTATGGGCATATTGTTATTATTACCAAACATATAAAACTTTTGATTAATATTTAAGCATTAGAGTCTCATTTCCTACCGGGCCCACGTGGATGGCAGGATGGTCTGGGCACAGCCCAGCCTTGCTGAGACAGTGTGGAAGATTGGCAGAGCCATCTCCTTTGCTGGCGTCTCATGCGTGGCAGGGCCAGTGTCTCTGGCTGGCTGTTTCTAGCTGTGGTGCGCACATGGCCTCTGGCCCCAGAACATGGCGGCAGAGCTAAGCAGAGTCGCAACTGCTTAAACACCAATTTAAATATTACCACAATATACCATGACATTAAATGCAGTGAATGACAATCATATTTATGTAGAGGCACTGTGAAGGCAGAGTTCACAGGTCAAAACTGAAGAAAGCACTTAGGTAGTTTAGTTCAAAGACATGTTCTAAGAACATTAACAAACAGAGCCATCCTGACTATTGTCATTGTCAATGCTAAGGAGTTTGGCGTGTCACACTTCTAAGGGACCTTACATATGTTATTTTAATTTTTTAAAACAACTAATTGCAAAAAGTCTTATTCCTATTTTAAAGGTTAGCAGCCAAGGCAGGGAAAAGTCAGGTGAGT
Organism: Arvicanthis niloticus; assembly: GCF_011762505.2. Taxonomy (NCBI): domain Eukaryota; kingdom Metazoa; phylum Chordata; class Mammalia; order Rodentia; family Muridae; genus Arvicanthis; species Arvicanthis niloticus. Next base: position 25,499,443 of record NC_133435.1, read on the forward strand.
TACCAAGGTCTTGCCAATGGGTTTATGGTGAGATGAGTGAACTGGACTTCACATGGGTTGTAAAATCTAAAAAAATGGATACATTTTGATTTATATTTTAAAATTTACCAGTTGCCTATACATAAATGGACAGTGGTTTTGAACCCAGTAGTTTGCTTCTCATTATTGGCCTATGCATTCAATTAGAAAAATATAATGAAATAAAATTTTTAAAAAAATCAACAAATGAATGGTCGGCAGTAATGAAATGTTTTGATAATGTAGAATGCTCCACTACTAAGTATCAGACATTTGAAGCAGAAACTTCAAGTGTCTTAATCTATTGTTCAGTCGTGAATATTTGGGAAGGAATATTAATTGTAGACTTTGGGATTACCTATGGATATCATAAAGGGGTCAGGAATAATGATAAGGTTTATGCACTTGCTTCTTTAAATGGAATAGAATGTAATAAATCAATAGGTTACTCTTAATGTGAAACTATCAAAATAGATGACTTGTTCCTAATCTAGAACTGCAGAGAAAAAAGAAAGAACTTCACCTGAAGGCTATCTTCTGACCCCAATTACAGTTTTCAAGGATTCCTTTTTTTTTTTTTTTTTTTTTTTTTTTTTAAATAAAGATTTATTTACTTATTTTATGTATATGAGTACACTGTTGCTCTCTTCAGACACACCAGAAGAGGGCATTGGATCCCATTACAGATGGTTGTGAGCCACCATGTGGTTGCTGGGAATTGAACTGAGGACCTCTGGAAGAGCCGTCAGTGCTCTTAACTGCTGAGCCATCTCTCCAGCTCCCTAATTACAGTTTTTAAATAGCAAAGTTTTCATGCTCTCTTATAGGAAAATCATAAGTTTTGATCTGGATATTGGTTAGCCCCATCATATAATTTATTACTTGTGATTCTTTCTTAAAATCTGCTTGTCAGAATAGTTCCCCGTCATCTGAGATGTCAGTTAAATTTATACTGAGTTTACAGCTTATTTACAAGGCCATTCTTTCTGGAAATATGGGCTCTCATTTTGACCTATGGTGTAACTGATTGCACCTGTCAAATGTATCCCCTGATCTGTCTGATAATGGCATGCCCACCACCATCCTACAAAACTGTAAGTCTGCAATGCTTATTAAAATGTCCTTTCAGGCGTGTTCATGAAAATTGAGGCAAACATGTGGGGCGGTGGGCTGTGAGAAGCAGCTGGATGCTTGGTCGAGCATGAGCTTCAAACCCTGGAACCTTACTGGACCAGTTCAGCTCTGCTCCCAGGCCCTGGTTCTTTTCATTTAGCTTCAGCCCTCCAACAACCCCTCCTACAGAGAGGTTTATGACCATCAGTCATGAGGAACGGTCCCTCAGGCTCTCCCACATGCAGATGAGGTATCTCCAAGCTCTCAGACCAAGCCAATAGGCTTATTTGCTGCCAGACCCTAACCCACCTTGAAACTGTATATAAGGGCTCTATTTAGGGGAGGTAAAGTGCTCAAGAATCATCCTGGTGTCTGAGAGTTTCTGTCACAAGAGCTGTAACACTTGGGGAGAGATCTGCTCCCCGGAACCTGCCTGGGACACCAAGCTACTGCCAGCTAGCCAGCATCTTATCAGCCCAGCCCGGGCCTGGACCCTGGACCGGCTCACTGCAAAGAGACAGGTGCAGCACCCGGAAGAGACCGGTCAGCTACAGCAGCAGCAAGGGAGCAGAGGCAGCAGTGGGGGCAGGCAATCTCCTCTCCTTGGACCCCGACCTCCCACATCAGACCTACAGACAGTAGAGATGCAGGCCGGAGGCAGCATGGAGACAGTAGTGAGCCCTCCCTGCTCTCACCCTGTCCCCAGCCAGGAAATCGTAGTGGGACACCCTCCAGAACAAGGGACCTACACAAACATACCATCAGCTACTCTTTTAAAGATGTATGTGGGAGTTCATGATTGAACATAGGAATTCCAACCTCCTCACTGGATGTTCACTGGTGCACAGCAACTACAGAGCCCTGCAGTGAGCAGCCTGGCTCATGGTTCTCATACTCCATGGGTGGCCAACATACCAACTGATGGTATTCTTCCAGAACCTGTGTTTTTGAGAAGACACTTTGAAAGATTTTCAGAGCATGTCGTGGTAATGCTAATTATTATTGATGCTATGAAATGCCTTTGTATTGAGTTATAGAAAACAGAAGATTCCCCGGCTTCCTGCTTCAAGGATGCCATTCTTGGTATATCTTGCATAAACACAATTGTATTAGTTCATCAATAGCCATGATAAGACTGTTTAATCATAGACATAAGAAAAATATTTATGTCAGGCATGGTGGCTCATGCCTTTAATCCCCAGTACTAAGAATGCTGAGGTAGGAGAATCATCGGGAGTTTATGGTCTGCTTGGATTACTCTAAGATAACTCAATGGTTAAGAGTACTGGCTGCTCTTGCACAGGACCTGTGTTCTCTCAACACCCACATGGCAACTCACAACCCACAGCTGTCTGGAACTTTAGTTCCAGGGAATCTAACAACATTTTCTGGCCTTTGTGGGCACCAGGCATTTAAGTGCTGCATAAATGAACACAGAGCTATGGGAAAGAAAAGACAGAAGAAAGAAAATATAAGTAATTTACATCTTAAACTCAAGTTATTTATAGTAAACACATTTTTTTTCACTTACATTATCTGCGATTTTGTTTCTTTCTCTAGTTCTCTTCATATTACTTTTGAGAGTGATCCTGAAGCTCACTGACTTAACAAAACTAGCTGTCCAGAAAGTGCAGGAACCTTCCATCTTTTTTCCCAGCTCTCAATGATGGAGAAACCTTCCATCTGTCCCTCCAGCTCTGAGGTGATGGAGGAACCTCTTGTCTGCTTTCCCAGTTCTAGGCTGATGGATGGACCTCCCATCTGTGTTCCCAGCACTGGGGTGATGGAGGGACCTCCTGTCTTCTCCCAGCTCTGGGGATGGAGGGTGCACCACATGACTCTGCTGTTTCTTATGAAGACACGTGGAGCTAAACCTCAGGACTGTAAGCCTCTGTAGCGACCACTTTACCACCTGAGATGCCTCCTGAGCCAGGACTAGAAGTTCATTTGTTTTGTTTGTTGTTTGTTTTTAGTTTAATGGCAACAGTAAAATTGAAAGATACAATATAGAATGTTATGTTTGGAAACATTTTATAATCACCAGGTATGCATTTCACTTTAAATTATGAGGGATGATGATTAAAAATCATATTTTAAGCATTTATCATATTTCTAGCAAAATATGTAAGAATGGGACAGGTTTACTAACAAAAAGCCTTGGCTGGCTTTCCCAGGAAAGAGCTTGGTTTGGGGGAGAATAGAAATTTATTTTGCATCTTAAAATTCCTTCTCTCACTGGAGCCCAATGAATCAGAAATGACCTAACAGTCAGCAGGTGGTAAAGGCTTCAATCAGAGTGACTCAGATAGCAAAGCTTTCCTTTACATGGATTAAATAACTTATAAATTACCAAGGAGCAGTCTTAAGCCATCAAGGACTCTAATTTTCTGTGTCTGTCCAGAGTGTTTGCCATTTATATTTTTAAAATACTCTGCACTTCTCCAGGAAGTACACTCTAAGGATTATCATAGTGTGGTCACTGACCTCAGATGGTGACAGCTACTGCAGTTGAATCCAGCTCTTGTCACCATTAATGACTTGTGTTGGACACTGTATCCCAGCCATCTTTGCTTAGTGTACACATATGTTCATTAGAATAATTGCTGCCTCTCACCATCGATTTAATAGACAGCTCCTACTCATTCCAGTCATGTAACTGTCATGCAATAGTGCACCAAGCAAGCCCATGTGATCTGCTCTTCTCCTGCTGCTTGTGGGCAGTTCTGTCTGCTCTCTTTCCTTCCTTTTCATGATGTTAAAATACATTTCACAGCTTAATTGATGAATTTTCATTATGCCACTCCTTAGTTTCAAAGGAGACGATCTTCCTTAGTTTCAAAGTCATAGCCTGACATTTATTAAGGAGTAATATTTTCTGAACATAAAGCATGGCTAGAGGATTTGAGTCTCTTTTTTATCCTGCTGTAACATCCTGGAGAGCTGGAGGAGAAATCAGAGACCCAGCATTAGTGCTGACTTAGGAAATCCAGGCTGTAAATCACCTGCAGAACCTTAATGTCTATATCAAACCTTTGCTCTAAGCCAAATGTCTCCCTTTCCTCCCCTTTCTTCTTCTTACCTCCCTGCCCCTTATCTCTCTGCCTCTCCCTTCGTCACTTCTCTTCCACTCACTCAACTGCTGAAGTAGAAATGGAAGAAATCTCCTTGGTGGTTTTAGTCATTAAACCTAGAGTTGTCATGCTAATGTGTATTATTAAATACATCGTTCCTTGTTCCTTTGCTGCAGATGCTGGCATCTGATACATCTGACTTTTGAGTTTTGCCTAAGACTCTGAACCATCTTACAGGCTCCAGGAGAGCACAGAATCAAATGCTGCCTTCTTGATTTACTGTTGATTGTCCTGGGGCAACTTAGATCTTTGCTTTAGAACAGACTTTGTCAACTGAAACTTCATCTCTGAACTTCAGAATAGACGCAATGTTCCAAGAGATTCTTGTTAGTTTTCTCAGAGATGCCACATGCCAGTATAAGGCCTGCTTAAGAGGCTTGACCATACAGACTAGTCATCTCTAAGCATCCAGCTTTCATTCACTCAGGAACCTGGCTTAGACAGGCTGATGGGGTCAAATTTAATTTTCTACCATATTCTTTCTGCCACTACCTTTTCTCATTAACTGAGAAAAAGAATCAGAAATGAATGCAGATAAGAGGTAATTTCTTATTTTTAGTTCCTACATTAGTATCCAAATGGCAAGGTGTTTTCTACAAAGCTAAAATTATTTTCTCAAATATCTATTTTCTATAAGAACTTTTAAAATACTAGTCATGGATAGGACAGAGATACTTTAACTTAGACTGACTTCTCACTATATCTATGAAATTAAGCTCCTGGCTATATTATGCTTGGGGAGAGAGTCTGTTTCTGAGTTTTGGAGTATTTGCAGACAAGGGTTTTGAAAGCTGATCTTGGTTATTGTGCATGCATGGACATTCCCCTTAAACTGTGTCCTCATGTGGAAACGACCTTGTCAGGTGAGGGGGAATAGAAGAGAGACATACCATGCCTCATGAGAGCAAGTGGAGCCATGCGTGTCCGGAGAAGACACTAACGATTTATTGTCTGTGGGAAAGGAAACACAGCTCTCTGCTCGTGCAGTAAGTGTTTCTGACAAAGGGTGAGTGGAAGCTGTGGGCTAGAAAAATAATAAACACTCTCATTTGGTTTTGTACATATTAAGTGCGTCTTAATGTTTAGTCTTTGTAACACTTTAAGGGGAGATGATGACATACCAAATCTTTATTACAGAGGGAACCTTGCTACCCAGTTGACTGCCAGGGTAATCCCATTGGACTAAAGTTTATGAATAGATCAGGCCTGTTTCTAAGAGAAGGTAGCAATCTACAGAGCAGTGTAATTTTCTTCCAGTCTCATATTTTACTCACAACATTTTTCTTTCCTTCTTCATAGAAGCTAGTTTAAAGGAGAAACATGTGGATGATTTAGACACAATCTGGAGAAGGGAAGATGGTTATAATGCAGGAACTGCAATTCTGGGGTAGCTACACAGAGTGTCTTGGAACAGCCCCATCACACTAGGAAGAGTAGACTCTGTCAGATGTTATAGTGGGGTTTTATCTGCTTCTGTCTGGAAGCAGCTAATAGCTTACACACTGGAGAGATTCATAGTAATTGGTAATAATTACTCCATGGACACTTTGATAACAAAATGAAACATTGTGACTTTTGTTTTCTGTTGTTTGCAGACACTAAGAGTTCAGAATATAAAATATAAGCACTGTTGCACTATGGTATATTTCTTTTTCTGTCTTCAGTTGGTAGTAATCACCCTAAATAAATGTAGGCCTCCAATGGGGGGGGGGAAATAAACACATGTATAGAGGCCCAATTTTTATTCATAACCTAATCGATGTACTTACCTGTTTTTTTGTATGCTGGATATCTTATTAGCAATATAAGAAAACTAAATATCCTCTGATTTCAACAAGAACAAAATTAGTAGATTCAAGGTAGTGTCTTGTTACAGGCCATTGGTTCTCAACCTGTGGATCATGACCCCTTTGGGGATCAAATGACCTTTTCACAGGAGTCACATATCAAATGTCCTGCATATCAGATATTCATAGCTGTAGCAAAATTATAATTATGAAGTAGCTATGAAAATAATTTTATGACCACACATGAGGAATTATATTAAAGAGTTGCAGCATTAGGAAGGTTAAGAACTACTGTAATAGACCGATGACTAGGTTAAAAAATCTGCTTTGTTGTATTGCCATATCTGGTTTCCAATCTTGATTCTACTTCTTGTATTCCATAAGCAAATTCCCAATCTCACCCAAATTTATTTTTTTCTTTTTAATGCTTGAAATACTATTTTTTTTTTTAAATAATTGCAGTTATCTCACAAGATTGGTTGAAGGACTCAAGCTCAGAAAGCTTTAAATAAATACTGGATATTTTTAGTAATGAACTTTTATTATGTTTATTTTCATTCTCTTCAAACTTGGCATTTCTGTTTCTCAGCTTCACACCTCACGTTTTGTATTCTCCACCCTGGAAGCATTTATTCATTTAGATTTCACCCTTATAATTTCCCTTTTTTTCTGACCATCTTAAAGAGTCTTCCAGGAATGTATCTAGGGTCTGTATTTATGTACAGAGCAGCTATGTTAATGTATGTCATATGCATTTGTGTTGGCCAGTCAAGTTTGATGTAGGGTCGGGTCAGGTAGGGTAGGGTAGGGTAGGGTAGGGTAGGGTAGGGTACGGTAGGGTAGGGTAGGGTAGGGTAGGGTAGGGTTCAGCTTAGCTTATTTTGATAGCATAGGGTTTCTTCATTCATCTTCATTGCATCATAGGTGAGACACATAAATGTGCTAGAAAAAGAGGCCAGAGGAGCACAAGAACCACCCAGCAGCTGGCATACTGAGATATATAACAAAAAATGTATCTTGGTCCCATCCTACACTGAGGATTTCAAATTAGGGAATGATGTGTTTATTAGGATAGAAAACTTAAAAGGTGGTTTCCCAGCTTTATTTTTTGTTATATAAATACCCAGCTTCACTTTTTGTTGAGGACTAAATGAGTTAAGACACGTGGATCACTCACTGTGAGCATTGCCAGACTTGGAGTAAACACACGCTCAGTGATTGTAGCCACATTAGCCTTTGGGGCTGATACACTGGTAGAAAAAGCAAATGCTGAGTAACAGAAGACTATGGAAGCTGGAGTGATGAGAATTTGGAGACATGAGCTTTGTCCATAGTCAAGTTAAATATTGCTATCTAATGATGTGTTAGGAGAGTATCCTCCTAAAAGTGGAATTTACACACAGGGCATATTTTGCACAATGCTTAGTGTACTGAGTGGTCTTCTGTCAGGCAGCAGATTTCCATAGATCTCCTTTCATTGGTGCCTGCAGTGCCCAGCTCTTCTGGGGGATTGTGGCATGAAGGGGAAGGCTTGTGGTCCAAGCACTATGCTTGCTCTGAAAGAATCTATTTGCAGTAAATAGCTTGAAATGAAACTGAGATTAAACAAACATGCTTTAAATCAACACGTGTCTGTTTCTAATACATTTATACTTGATTATTGGAATGCACTAGGATAGAACGTTGTGAAATCACTGAATGGCTGGGAGTGTAATTTTTATTCAATTTCTGCATCTTGCTGTTGGCAGTTGTTCCTTAGGCTCTGGGGATAAAACATTGAACTATAACCGAGAATCAGAAGGGCAGAAGGGTCTGCCAGCAGTGGTGGACATGCTTAATGTATTTAAAGGATTAATGGGCTATTCAAATTAAAACCTTCAACAAAAGTGTGCAGTGCTAGCTAGCTCACTAATGCATGCATGACAACCACATGGGCTGCACCACTAGCCCTTGGCTTACTTCTGTATTGGAGGGGGCACAATGGAGACAGGATTTTTTTTTTTTCTCAGATCTGGAAGGCTGAAAATGTTCTTTTGATTACCCCACAAATTAGAAATGTACATGTAGTTACAAGATCCTGTGTCTATATTTTTATCTCAAGCAGTGTAATATATGTTGTGTGTGTGTGTGTGTGGTTCCAATGTCGGATACAGTAAAAAAAAAAAAAAAAGAATCTGAACATTTTTTCTTCTACTACAGCAGTTTTAAATGGTCTCATGATTTAATGGTTTTTAATGAGGGCAGCAGTAGCAATTATTTCTACATGTAATGCAATATATTAGCCTCTACAGAGATCAAAGTAGCAGTTCTTAAAGTAATATACAACTTTTTTCAGTATTATTTAATTTTTCCTGTATGGCCAGCATTAGTAATTGAGAGTGTGACATGAGAATGCACAAGCACTCTGGATACATTCATCAGGCTGGACTTGTAGAGCGCTGTCCCTTCCCCTCCTTCAGTCAATGGTCTTCAGTTCACAAATGTATTCTCTAGGGCAGTGGTTCTGAACCATCCTGCTGCTCCGACACTTTAGTACAGTTCCTTATGTCGTAAGGAACTATAAGTTTATTCCCTTGCTATGATGTAATTGTAATTTTGCTACTGTGATGAATCATAATGTAAACATCTGATGTATAGGATATTTGATATGTGACTCCAAAGGAATTGAGACCCACAGGTTGAAAACTACTGTTCTAGAGGCTTCTGTGTTGTAATTCATATGGGCAGCAGCCTCTGGCAAGGTGCACCTAGGGCAGTCACACAGAAACAAGTATCTCTAGAATCAGCAAAAGAACCTGCTGACTCAGGCCGTGTGCTATTCTTGTGACAATGTCTGTCTAAATACTAATATCTATAACCATGCCAAGGCTGAGTCATTGGGATAAATGAGTAGATGAAAAAGTACCAGCCTTTAAATTAGTATTTGTTGATTTTTTCTTTTTTAGTTTACAACCAATATATTATTGGGTACTACTAGATAACAAAACAGAATAAAACAAGACAAGACAAAAAAACAACACAGCATTGTTTAGTAATAACTGGTACTCAGTATGTACTTCTTCATTCTCATTGTTACCTAAAGATAAAAAGCATTTTGTAGTTTCTTTGTTTCTAGTTTAGATGACAGTTCGAATCTATTCTTTGAGAAAGGCATGATCATGGCAGTATTCTTAGAAGGGTAGATTCAAAAAGTCAGATTGCAAATCATCTGACTTTCTGTTGTTTAAAATCATAATACAGAATTGGTTTGCAAGGAACTTACTAAGTCAAATTGGAACTTTTGAGATTTTCCTATGACAATTAACTGCCCCATTAAGAATATGAAATGGGCCGGGCGGTGGTGGCGCACACCTTTAATCCCAGCACTTGGGAGGCAGAGGCAGGCAGATTTCTCAGTTCGAGGCCAGCCTGGTCTACAGAGTGAGTTCTAGGACAGCCAGGGCTACACAGAGAAACCCTGTCTCGAAAAAACAAACAAACAAACAAACAAACAAAGGATATGAAATGGTGTCTAGATTTTAATGTTGCTATTGTGACTTGAGTGGTTGATTAATTAATTCTTTATTGTATTTTTGAGGTTATAATAAAATTACATCATTTCCCCATTTCTTCCCTCTCCCCCAAACCCCTCTGATGAACAGTCTTTGCTCTTTTTTAAAGTTCATGGCTTCTTCATCAGTTGCTATCACACACACACACACACACACACACACACACACACACACACACACACACTCTGTCTCTCTCTAATACTCCTTGTATGTATGCTGTTAGGGCTGGTCATTTGGTTGAGATAACCAGTTGGTGTGCTCTTCCCTCCAGCCTCTCTTTCTCCTGTTCTCAGCACTCCTTAATGACCTGGGGTTCTTTGTCTAGGCTTGAGACCTCTTGAGATTTTCTCCATCCATCTTAGCATGCCTCTTGGTGTGTTATTTTTGTTCAGATTATGTTTAGGTAGTCATGGTGACACTTAAATGCGTGCCACTTCACTGGCATTTCCAGGAGAAGTAATCTTACAGCAAACTTTCTGATCCCCAAGCCTTAGGTGGGGAACTTTTGCAAGTTGTGTTGTAGATTTATCAGTTGGGGCTGGGCTCCATAACTGTGTACTTTTATTGTTTGTGGTTTTCTAATGGTCTCTGTTGCATAGAGAAATTTCCTTGATGAAGGCTAAAAACTACATTTCTATGTGGGTATAAGGACAAATATTTATTGTGTAGTTAGAGATTATACTAGTGAGGTGGTGTTTGTAGGTTCTTCACCAAGCATCATAATTTCACTAGTCCTGAGTAGGTGGCTAGATTTCTGGTACAAGGCATGATCTCCCTCTTGTTGAGCAGGTCATAAGTCCAACTAGGAAGCTCTTGGTTACCACCAGTGTATGTATACCATTACTGTACCCTTAGGGTTACATCATGCTGGCCATTGCTGTGCCTCATAGTGGATCCCTCCTGTACTTTGGAAACCTACTTGGCACCTTTTGGTACTGTGAAAGCTAGTCATTAAGAAAGAATCTTTCAGATCAGATCCAGCTGAGATCCCCCTGAGCCCTGTATATGAAGTGCATGGTATATTTAGCAATAAGGACCTACCTTCCATGTTTGGGGGTAACAAATGGCAATAATAACAGCTTGTTGTATTTTGAAAGTCTCTTGGTCAATCGTGACCGACAATTTAAAAGTAGGTTTCTCATGCCAGACATTAGTGTTTTTGTTAAATAGTCTGTGACTCTTGAGGGAGCAATATCAGCCCAGATTGGAAATATATAGATGATAGATAGATACATAAATAGATAGATAATTGTATGATATCTTTTCAGACGGCCTTACTGCTATTTTGCCCTCCTCCCTGTTTTTTTTACTTTTGTCTGTTTACTTCTCTCCCTCTTCCTAATTGCATTCTTTCTATTGTTACCACTTCCCCTTTCAGCTCACCCGCTGTCCCTCTATTGCTTACCCTTCCCCACAGTGGTTCCATTTTACTGTCCAGGTTTCTTCAGTGCCTCCTGCTTCTGTAGACACATTTGAAGATTTGGAGCTAGGAGGTTCAAATGAGGGACAGCATGTGACATTTGTGTTTCTGGGTCAATTACTTCACCACGATCCTTTCTAGTAGCATTTATTTTTGTGTGACGTTAATGGCTTCATTTTTCTTTAGAGCTGGACAGTATTCCATGGTGTGTATGTAGTACATACCTATTATCCATTTGTTGGTTGGTGAACATTGAGATTGAGAGGATCTTTGCCAGCTCCATATCTGACAGAAGAATGATAACCCTGATTGCATTTAAAACCTTAAACACAAAGAGCCAAACAAACAAACAAACAAACAAAAAAATCCAACAAATGACCGGCTCAAAAATGGGCTTGGGATTGGAACACAGTTCTCAAAAGAGGACATCAAACTGGCTAAGAATTATCCCCAAACTGATCTTTAATCCTGGCAATGAGAGAAATGTAAATCAACTTTGAGATTTCATCTTAACCCAGTCAGAACTGCAAAGACCAATAAAACTATAGAAATCCAATGCTGGAGAGATATGGGAAAAGGGAATTTGCACTCACTGTTAATGGTATTGCAAACTGGTGCACTCATCCTGAAGATCAGTGTGGAGAGTTTTCTAAATTTAAAAAATGAATCTACCATATGACCAAGCTAAAACACTCCTAGGAATATGCCTAAAGGGCTCAGCATTCTCCAGATCTCCAGCATCTACAGATACTGGCTCAGCAGTTGTCATTGTTGCTCTATTCACAATAGCTAAGAAATGGACAGATCTTTTAATTTATTAATTAACCAATTAACTACTATTTGGGAGGAAAACGTTATTGACATTTATGGGTGCTTTCTAAACATTAATAAAATTTAGAACTCATTCATTTACTAATTTTCTTAAGAGTCAAAGTCAAAAAACTGTCAATACATGTTTCATCTTTATAACAAATATTAAAATAAAAATGTCTTCAAGTGATTGGATGATCAAATTCTTCCCTCCAAGTAATTGCATCTATTAGTTTTAAAAAGTAACAAAAATATTATATCTTACCTGTGTTTTATACTAGGCAGGAAATCTATGGATTTATAAAAACTGTTACTTTCCATGGTATAATAATTGACAAAAGCTTAAAGTGAATTTGCTTAAGGTTGTACAATGATCTTAAGTCAACTGCTTTTAAATTATTTTACGTATTGCTTTTTTCTTCATCTGATGTTTAGGCTAAATTTCATTGCCCACTTCTTAAATTTTAACTACTTCACTAATGACTTCCATCAACAGTTATATGTGAAGGTTTTATGGCAAAATAAATTATCTTCAAAGGAAAAAGAAAGGTCTTACAGAATTAGAAAACATGAGGACATCATGGTGGTGTCTTTAGCTTTGGTCAGTCAGGTTCAGAAACACCTGTGAGCAACAGCTAAGCTGAGTGTTGTCGTGTCACCACTGATTTCAGTGCCAGCTGTGAATGGACAGCGATCATGTAACAGTGTCCACATCCTGATGACTGAGGTCTAAGACTCATATTATAATAAGACATATTATGTAAAAATCAATCTGCATAGAGAATAGTTAAGTCCAATTAAAGGACCTGTGCTTATGAAACTACATCATTTGTGGCACCCATTTTAAAAGAGTAAGTAGATGTTTATTACTCATAATTTTAGTTCAAGATGTAGAGAATAAAGGAAAGGTAACAATGAATATATTGCAAGTTACACATTATTTGAAAAAGGTCTGGAACTGGTGAAGTTACAAAAGCAATTCTGGAAGCTCAGGCAGGGTCACACAGAATAAAAGTATAGAAGACCCAACAGAAGGAGGAGTCAACTGGGGCAAAGGTGAAGGAGATGAACTCAGACAGAGAAATGATTACTGAAGGCTCTTGGCATGCAGTAATGGTGGCCAGAAGACCATTGATTGTTGACTTCAATTCGCCAGTAGAAAATATATCCTAACTAATTTTTGCTGAGCAGCATATGTTTCTTTTAATAATAGCAAAGAAATACAAGTTAACTGTTTATCATGAGATATTTGTAGTGAAATAATTTTAAAGTTTGTGCTTCAGACAGAAGGAAAGTAGAACATTTGAGAATTGATAAATTTCACAGAAAGATGGCAAACACAAAAGTGATACTCTCAATGAGTCCAGCATCTTTATTTTATAAATGTAGATGACAGTGTCAGAAAATCTGACTCATGTTCTCAGCATTAAATAATCATTAACTATCAGAGAGAGATTTACAATTAAGAAAACTGATCTGTATATATACCCTGTGATTAAGTCTCTGCCTCTCTAAATTAAGGACTAAGTGAATGGACTAACAAAAATATAAAATCCATTTCATAGAACTAGTAAACTAGAAGATAGATATCGCAGAAGATTATCAGAGAAACCATTAGGTAGAAAGTCAGGATCTGAGATTCATAGACCAAATTACCTTGGTGAGGGAACTTGTGTAAGTCTCTTAATATTTCTGACCCTAGCTTCACTTCTGCAACATGGGAATAATATCTGTGTCCTGTGCTGAAGTTATTGTAAAGAGAAACTGCAGAATGGCTTCAAGACCAGACAGAACAAATAACAGTAGCTCAACCATTCTATGTGCTGAATGCATGTGACCTTCCTAGTTCACAGATGGAAAATTTCATTCCCAGCTAATGGTATTAAGAGATGGGGTCTTTACAAAACTTCTACAGAACACAGATGGAGCCTTCATTAATGAGGTTAACAATTCTATGAAGGATACATAGGCTTGGCTTCTTCTGCCATACAAATATGCAACAAGAAGAAAAAAATGAGATGGCCTTGTCAGTCATCAATGTGAGGAGAAGCTGTTGGTTCTGGGAAGGCTTGATGCCCCAGTGTAGGGGAATGCCAGGGTGGAGAGGTGAGAGTGGGTGGGTGGGTGGGTGAACACCCTCATAGACGCAGGGGGAGGGAGGATGGTCTGGGGGTTTCCTGAGGGAAAAGAGGAAAACATTTGAAATGTAAATAAATAAAATATCCAATAAAATAATAACTCAGAAACCTCTTAGCATACATCAAATCAGCTGACACCATGAACCCTGATTTCCCACCTCCATGATGTTGAGGAGTAAATTTCTCTAATTTATAGATACTCAGTAACGGATCTTTTGTGATAGCTACCTTAAGGGACTTAGACACAATGATTTTCTTACTCATTACTCAACACACATGGGCACTTCAAAAACAAGAAGGGCCTGATGGGAAAGGCTCGTACCATGGACAAGAGTAGCAACCCATGGCAAAGAAACAACTCTGTTTCTCTCCTCATAGTTGTCTGCCTAATTATCTATCTATCTATCTATCTATCTATCTATCTATCTATCTATCTATCATCTAGCATTACTTATTCATTTTACATTCCACTCACTAGCCCCCTCCTGGTCACCCTTTTCACAATCCTTCCCCTATTTTCCCTTCTCCTCTGAACTTGTGGAACCCCCGGGGTATCCCTCTACCCTGGTACATCAAGTCTGTGAGGCTAGGCACACATTTAGCATTGATGATGGAAGAGTCTGAATGTCTCTGCAGAACATCATCACTGTGGTTCTGGGATGACGTTCTTTCACACCTGTCTTTAGAGCTACAAATGAGGTTGCAGAATCAGACTATGCTATCTCTAATAATCTAAACCAGGTTGTACTTACGTCGTACCCTCCTTACAAGTATGGAGTGGGATGGATCCTAACACTTGATACTTTGATTTGGAACAGGCCTTTATAGACTAAGAAAGTTTTTACTCAGACCTAAGAAAGACTTCTCCTGAGAGCACATTACCTCAATTGTTATTCTTTACAGTATCTCGTTAACACCTGGGCTGCAATAAGAATGAGCTACATGGCCGAGCACATGCCTTTAATCCTAGCACTTGGGAGGCAGAGGCAGGCAGATTTCTGAGTTCGAGGCCAATCAGGACTACACAGAGAAACCCTGTCTTGAACCCCCCCCCAAAAAAAAAAAAAAAAAAAAAAACAGAAAAAGAATGAGCTACATACTTCCCCAGTGGATGCAAAGTATCAAGTATTTGATTTTGACAGCTTTAGCAAACTGGGCTCAGCCTCTTCATCCTATTCATTTTAAATGCCCGGGTCTTTATATATGTTACAGTATGTGTAGTCAAAATAAATGAAATAACCTCACTTTATTTACGTAGTTGTAAGAAACATGGGCTTGAAGTTGCGCTTATCTGTTGCTTCCTTGTCTTAATGCTTTGGCCTCACCTCTACCCGACCTGTTTGTATTCGGCCATTTTTCCTTTGCCATCCGGGTCACCTTCCAGCTTTTCCTTCGATGTTCAGTATTTCTCTGTAGATGAACTGCATTTGCACTCACTCCTGGCTACTGTTTCATTTATTTGTAGGCCATGCACACAGGACAGGTGCGGGGCATATCACTTCAGGAACGCTGCCCATGAGTGCGCATGTTCTATCCTGCAGAAACCGGAAGTGGGGGCAGGGCACTGACTGGAGGCTATGCTGTGATTCAACCCTGTGTTCCCACCAAGGTTCCATACCCCTCCACTTCTTTCCTCGACCTGTTCTGACTCCTCTGCTCGCTCTTCTCTTATCTCTTCTCTTTGTCTCTTTCTTATTTTATCTTTTTCTTTAAAAAACCAAACATGATGCATAATGTCCAGCTTTCCACACTGTAACTTAAGAGGTGTGCTGTACACCCGTCTAAACTTTCATCAGCACTAATTTCTATCTTTGTAAAATGAAGAGGAGAATTCTTGGAAATTAGGATCTCTTTATCCTGAGGAGTGTGCGTCTTTCAGGAAGGGGCTGCTGAACAGATGTTTTTGTTTTCAGCTTCACTTCCGCAGCCATTCAGCTCTACCATCTACTTTGCAGTTTTCTTTGAAAGCAAGTTTATGTGTCAAAGTATTTCAAGTATGTTAAGTGGGAGCAGTAGTGTAACACATGAAATTTCAGTCTTCATTCCGCATGGGCACTGAGTGTGACGAGCATTTCCACACTTCCCCACGTAACCCTATGAGGTGGGTGTACACTATTCCACGGGGTCGAAATGAAAGGTAGGTGGAAAAGAGATGTGGTTTTTATGGGCAAGCTGTATCACTGACTACTCTTGTCATCATATTCAAAAATGTAGGCAGCCCGTGTTGTTCCCAGAGCTTCCTTTATTCTTTCCATTTGGAAAGTTTGATAATAATTCAGAAAAATGCCTCAAAACTACAAATTTGATTCCATAACATTATGCTTCAAAAATAAGGAGTGTGGGGGGAATCTAGTAAGGAGGATTGGTGGGTAATGGTGCTGGCTGCCAAGCCTGAGGGTCTGTGTTTGGTCTGGCACCACATGGCACAAGGAGAAAACTGACCCCTGCAAGTTGTCCTCTGACCTCCCAAAATGCACTATCACATAAATGCCCACACAGTTACTCAAGCACAAAAGGAATATGAGGGGAAAGTAACATAGCTATTGGTTATGTGTTGTGTGTGTTCCCTATGCAGTATGTGGCAAATACCTTTTCTTTTTCTTATTAGAAAAATAAGTGTTTTAAAAAAAAAAATTTGTAAGTGTCAGAAGGGGTAAAATAAGAATTATCCTCTACCAACCTACAAAGAATTTAAGAATTATCACATTTTTTTCCCTTCTCGGGCTATTTTAAAAATCCGATTTAGACTATGGTACATAAATACTAATTTCTTTCCTGTTTGTGAACTATGTGATTACAACACCACACACACACACACACACACACACACACCGTGAACTCCATCACAATATGCATAACTAAATGGAATAAAAGTAAGCTATACTTTCTTCATGTTAGTTTACAGGGCATTCACAACTGCCGTGTTGCGTTTACTATGCAGGTCTGCGATTGCTCTTTTGTCTGTATTTTAGATATTTAATATTTTTTCACAGTAGGGATGGCACCTTTATATGTAAAGCAACAATAATTTTAGGAGTTCCTCCTTATGAAAGGTTTCCTTTCCACTACTTCAGCTATTTGAAGTCAACTGTATTCTTCAAATACTAAACAGAGAGCTCCAGGAGCAACATTTAAATGTTAAATTTCATACTTTTCTGAAGGATTATATCACAGGCATTTATCATCCATCCGTGCAGTGGATCCACGCTGTATACGCAACCTTCCTGTTCCTCACCTGGCATGCTATCAGATTGGTTGTCACTTTTCTTGTGCTCAGTTGACCTTATTTTATGTGATCATGGCCCTGGGGCACAAGTAAGAACCTCTAAGTTTCTTCTTAAATCACAAATGTTCAGCGCTCCTCTTAAGGAAGAGCAGTGGTGTGCTGGGATGCTAAGATCTGCCATCAAAATGATCCTTCTGCCCACTAACTGCTGAGATAGAAAGAAATGAGTGTGATTTCTGCAGAGGCAGGGTGCGCATCATACGCCTGTATGAATATACAGTGCTGCTTAGACGAGATAACACATCCTATGTGCACGAACACACAAGAAAATGTTAGCACCTTAGTGTTTAGTGCTACTCATGGTTAGGTGTTGATGGCCATTTAGAACATTATATATTTGAGGGTGTGATTTGAGAATAAAATTCATGTGTTTACAAAGAAGACGAAAAAGAATTCTCTTTGTTCAAGCCAAGTAGATCACTTCTATCCAGTTGACGCTAATGAGGGCATTTTAATTAATTGTTCTGGAAAGCCTTCCTGCACCGCCACTCTGTTCTTACCCTCCCTGTCCTTTCTCCTCCAGCCTCTCCCCCAGCCCCACTGTAACCTGTCTTCCTAGTTTCCCAGACTGGGCATTCTTCAGAATTTATTGCCCTTCCTTTGGTAGCAGTCTTCAGGAATAGGGACAAAGCAAGACGCTTAAACAAATTTAGCCCTAATAATCTTTTACTTGTATTTAACATTTAACAAAATGTAAATTTTAAAGGTATAGCTGCATTTTCTTAGACAATGGATGGTTGGTGGAAATGCCATGCTTAGGGAAGACTATAGAGACAAGGAGAGGAAGAGAGAGTGGTTGAGAAAGTGTACAAAGTATCTTTATCCTTGGTTTGCAATAATCTCAAATGTTTATCTAAGTGTTGCTAAATGAGTATGAGTTTCTTCATGGTTTTTATTTCATTTAATATATATTCATTGTATGATTTATTATAAAGCGCTGGAGGAATTAATGAACAAGATTCACATTAAATTTTTCTTATTATGGATTTAATCTCTGGCTCATAGGCAAACAGTAGGTGAATATTCAAAATTAGTATGAGACATTGTCCCATGAATGTGGATATTCCTGAAGGTAACTGAGGAAGTTATACTTTGGCATGTTCATAGGTAAACAATGACAGTTTTAGTGAGTACTATGAAGAAAAAACAGAAGTAAAATAATAGGGAACCTTTACAGATATTCAAGTCAATATCTGGATATGTTTAGACAATAGCAAAGACCACAGTATCTTTATTTAATGTTTTTTTTTTATTAGCACATGCCTACTTGTGACACAAGTTACTATACAAACATAGGCAGGAGGAACATGTCTGTGTGTTTTGTGTGTACACCTTGTTATTTCTAAGGATATATCCTTTCTGTAAACGAGTGCACTTGTGGCACATACATGAGATGTGCTCATTTACTTGAGAATTTCTAGTGCTGCTCTGGGAACAAACAGTGAGCCCTCACTGTCGCGGCGTTAACCTTGCCAATCACAGACTTCCTGTAAGTGCACTGCAGTTACTTGGAACCTTTTCTGGCTTGGCGTTGGCATTCTTTTGCTAGATTACATTTATGCATTAGTACCATCTGTGCCTGCTGCACCTTCTGTGAGTTAGCCCTGTCCAAATGACTGGCATTTATCTGGAAACAGAGGAGAGAGAGAGAGAGAGAGAGAGAGAGAGAGAGAGAGAGAGAGAGAGAGAGAGAGACTGACTCACCATCAGCAAAAGTGAAATTTGTTAAGGAAGACATATAAAACCATCTCTATTGATTCATTGTCTCTTGGAAAATTAAATATAATAATTATTCATTTTTAGTCTCTGAAATGCAAAAGAAGTTACAACCCAGTGTCTAAATAAGGGAATACAACAAAGCACACATTTTGCTAAATTTTCAAGTCGAGGGAAATTATATGCAGTTTGAATACGAGGGTGCTTCTCACGTGACAGTGAATATACATAATATGGGCTTTGGTGTGGCTGCACAGATATGGGAGATACTCTGAGTTCTATTTTGATCAACGTGTTGAAGTGTAGACTTAATTTCACAATTTTATTTAGGAAACGATAGCTCTATATTCGACATATAAATCAGATTGCTGAATTATTCCATAGACTCTTTCCAAGACGTTATTATTTTAAGCCATATGGTATTGCCACAGTTCTCGTACCTCCAACACACCCTAAGCTGTGAGTGGAAATAGATGAATCATTTCTCTCATCAGTAAAAATAGATGTAGAAAAGTTTCAGCTCCTGTACGCTGTTTATTTTTAAATTGTGCCTGTTTTCAGATGCTTGATCATCTGGTTTCCATTCTTGGGCTAGTTCAGAGGTGGTGAACTAGGGTCAGAGGGGGACCTGAATGAGAGATAAAACACAGTGTAGAGATGGGACAGCCCAAGAAAGAGTAGGGAATGAGCAGACAAACAGAAGACTCAGAGAAGTGCTGCAGCACAGAGCTGCTCACCAGGAGAAGAAGGAGCTCCCCGAGGACACTCCTGAGCCATGGAGAACAGTAACCATCAGTTCTAGTGATTACAGCCACTTGAGCATGAGGACCATGCACACAGCTCAGTCTAGGAAGATGACAGTGTGAATATGTTCTTGAGAAGACTCAACCCCAAACGGAGAGCATATAAAACCTTAGAGTGTAACGAGCATGACTATTCCACATGCTACCCTGAGTTGTACTTTAGGTTCAAAGATAAATCCATACCAAGTCTCACTCTGTAGCACTGACTAGCCGAGAACTCAAATGTACACAAGGCTAGACTCAAATATGGATCAATCCCCCTGTAGCTGTCTCTCCCAATGCTGAAATTACAGAAATGTATCACACTGCCCACCTTCAAATTTTACTTTCGAATGATGCTTGCAACTAGTAATTCTGATTTACTCTTCTCTGGATATTCAGCATTGTTGGTTTGGAAAGTCTTGAGTACAGTTCCTGTGTTAGCTTAAGGAGAAGAGGCCACCTAGAATTGCACAAAGATCCTGGCCCACCTAGGTGTTGGTGGGAAGAGACAGGTTGCACCTACATCATTAACAGCTAAGCACAGTGGTACTCGTTCATTCAGAAGTGTTGGGCTCTTCACTGATTGTTTTTCCTGATGGCCCAGTCTGTGAACCTGGTTGTGTTCGTCTTCATTTGCCAGATGGTTGGCAATGATAAAATCCCTACCAGTGTCTACTTACTGACTGAAGGCAGGCGTAGGATGGGCAGGAAACCAGCCTTCCACAACCTCCTCTCTCAACTGTTAGAGCAATTGCTCTAGTTTCAATCACGGATTTTCTAGCTATTATGCAGAAGGAATAGTCTTCCAACTCCATTAAGCATTCTATTTAGATCAAGTCAATAATATTTCTACCACATTACTCTTAGTAAGCTTATGAAGTGATATGTATTTTCTTGAATATTTGCCTTGTAAAAATGCATATTAAACAGTACTGTGTACATAGCATCACCAGTTTTGTTACATTATAGGGAATCAACTGCATGATAAATAAAACAACCATGGTCATATTTATAAATGATCATGTAGAAATAATTTGTAATGGAAGGCCATCATATCTTTAAAAAGTTAATTGGGGGAGTTAATTTAATAATAAAAAAAGTTTTATTTTTCCAGCCAAAGTCTCAGTAACTATAGGGAAATTAATTCATTTTTGTTCAAATTTTTTATTATATTCCTAACTTAAATAATTTCATATATATATGTTTATGTATATAAGTATGTTTCATATATATGTATATATTTCTATATATGTATATATTTCATATACATATATATATGAAACATAGTTTTTATATTGGACTGTTTTACCCCCTCTCTCCCATTGAACCTCTTCTTCGTCCTTATACTTTAAATTTACTTCATCACTGAATTCTATAATCACATTTCAGCTACTTAAAGACTATATATGATAACAATATTTTATTTTGTTAAATCGTATATTACACAAATATTATGCCACCCATTTTAAAATGTACCATTCAGTAGCATCACATCCATTCATTTTACGACCATGGCTTTTAAACATACGTTCCTAGAATTTTTATCATTAACCCAAACTGAAATTTCATACCCGCTAAAGAACAGTCCTTTACCTTCTGCTAGTCCCCAGTAACCACTGTGTCATCTCTCCTTGTGTGTGTGGCAGTTTTAGGTTTACCCATGTATGGACTCATGCAGCCCCCTCTTCTGTGACTGGTTATTTCAGTGGTATAACTTGTTCTAAGTGCAACCATGTTATAGCATGTAATGTTAGAATTTTATTTCCTTTTCTTGAATTTAAATTTTTTAATCTTTAAAATTTCATACATACATACTGTATTTATTTTCCTCCTTCTCCCTATCCATCGCTATGGTGTGCCCCTCCCTCCCCCCCCACACACACTCGGTGAACTCATTTAATGTTTCACATATGTCTAAGTGTTCAAGACTAAATGCTTGGGTTTGGACGAAATATCAAGAGGCTCATCTCTGGAGAGGACTTTTTCTCAGCAGCCATTGACTGCTTGTAGCTCTTTATCTACTGGTAGGGAATTGTTAGGTTTCCTCTACTCACACTGGCATGGCAACCTGTATTGTCATTTAAGTGGATCATTTTTAGGGAGCCAAATTGTTGAGATCCCGTGGGTGCAGCAGCCCTGTCATGTCTAGAAGGCACTAGCAGCAGACATCCTGGTCTTCAGACTCGTGTAATCTTTCCAACCTTCACCTTCCACGGACTTACCTGAGCCTTAGGTATAAGAGTTGTCTGCATCAAGGGTCTATAAATTGAGGCTGGCCATTATTCTTTGAATTTTGACCAGTTATGGATGTCTGTGATAGTCCCGATCTGTTGAAAAAAGAAACTTTGTTGATGAGAAGTGAGAGCCACGTTTATCTCTCCATATAAAGATAAGCATATAGAATGCACAGAGGAATAATATTGGTTGGGGAAAATGGGAGTAGTAGACTCATGTTTTAGAGGATGAATAGAATAGCACACTGTATTCATAGATCTAATTTTAAAACTGATCAATTCCTGAATAGATACTCCCCTTCTGCTCTTTTGCCTTCTGCTTCTTGTGAATAATGTTACCATGGATGCAGAAGTTCTTGATCCCAGGTCCTTTAGAGCCACATCAGAAAGGGCATTGCTGGTGCATACTGCATTTCTGTGCTTATTTTCTGAATACTTCCAGAAAGACCACATAAAATTTCATTTCCCATTAGCCATTCATACAGATTTGAGTTTTCTACATCCACTCCAGACTGTTATTTCTTCATTTTTAACAAGGATGCTAGCCATCCCAAGGCATGACTGGTAGGATCATGATATTTATTTTAAAACTTCTATTTCTTCCTTACTTTTTATTTATAGTTTATAGTTCTAGTTTTAATTTATAGTCCTTATTTTAATATATTATATATGATATAAAATGATTTATATATAATAAAATAACTACTAAAACCGAACACATATTTACCCTCTTCCATAGCAAACTTTCTTTTTTTATTGTTTATTTATTTACATTTCAAATGTTTTCCCTCTTCCCAGTCTCCCTTTCTCAAACCCCCCATCCCATCCTCTCTCCCTCCCTTCCAACCACTCCCACCTCATCACCCCAGCATCCCCCTTTGCTGGGGCATCAAGCTTCCATAGAACCAAGGGCCTCACCTCCCATTGATGCCAGATAAAGCCATCCTCTGCTACATATGCAGATGGAGCCATGGGTCTCTCCATGTGTACTCTTTGGTTGGTGGTTTAGTTCCTGGGAAGTCTGAGGGGGTCCAGTTGGTTGATGTTGTTGTTCTTCCTATTTTTTCATGTGTGTGTGTGTGTGTGTGTGTGTGTGTGTGTGTGTGTGTGGTGCAGCACCAAACATTCTTTTACCTCATATCTCCTCATATCTTGCAGGCAATGCAGTATTACTAGTTACAACCTTCACACTGTATGTCTTGAAACAACTTTTTAAGTGCAGGTTTGAAGCCTGCAGCCTACTTTACCATTTCCCGCCTGCCTTTCTGTACTTGGCCTCCATTGCTCCATTGCTCGCCATTACCCCATTGCTCTGCTTGACTTGTAAGAAAAATATTTTGTTTACACAAACTTTCAACAGAAGATTTGTGATATAAGCATTACAATGATGTGTCCAGCTTGAAACAAGACTTAAGGGCAGAGAAATCAGCATTTAAACAGCACAAGGAAAAACTTTACACAAGGCACAAAACATGCCTACAACCATCCTCAAAGCTTACCATTTATTCTCTGCCCTGTCAGCAAATGCTGATCACCCGAAGGCTGGGCAGAAGAGAGAACAGGGCAGGATGTCTACCAGCATGGGTGGGGATGTGGGTGGGGGCAGAGATGCAGATCGCTACAAGGAGAAGGTCCAAGAAAACACCACGAGAAATAACATCTGAAGTCCAAAGAGCCAGGTCAATATTAATATGCAAGTATCATGGGTTCATAGTTGGGAGGTAGTCAGATTAGCTTAGAGGCTAAGGTAGATCATTTAACTGCTCAGCCATTGAGGTGTAGCTTTAAATAAAAAAAAAAAAAAAAAAAAAAAAGGAAAGAAAATATTTAGTTGGTAAGTGTGATCACATTGTCCTTGTCTTTTTGTGTTTGGCTTCTGTGACTTTGCCTGACATCATCCTGATTCAAGATTTAATTATGTTGTATATGATAGAATATTCTTTCTTTTTAAATGATGAATAATATCTTTTGTATATGCCATGTTTTCCTTTAAAATTATATTCATCTTAAAGAAATAAGTTGTGTGAAAACGTTTTTCTTCTTTTTAAATCCACTGGTAGACACAGGTTGCTCCTCTACTCTGGTTTCTGTGACTATTTCTGCCAGTATTTCTGTACACACAAGAATGTTGTTTTTCCCCACTCAGGCATTTGGATTGGCATGGAATACAAATACAAAGACTTTATGTTGGGTAAGATATAGTAACTTCACAACAGATTTTCTATAGAAGAAACATAATCGGACTTCTTAGTTCATTTAAAAATATCTATAGACGGGCTATGTGCAGCTGTCTCATTTGATGAAATTGATGTATTTTTGCAATGAAATAGATACTTTAGCATTCAAGTCTTTACAAAGTTTTATAAATCCTCCTTTCCCTTTTCAGCTCAAAGTTAGAACTTATCCTTTGCTTCAATGTGGCATCTTCTTCTCTTTCTGACTTGTTAGCACACATGAACTTCTGCCTGTGTAGCTGACATGTAGTTGTGAGAAGGTGGGGCCAGAACTGAGAGCTCTGGAGATTGAGTTGAGCACTTTAGAAATGCTATATAGAAAATCGTTTTGTATACATTGAGGTAGTTGGATTGTTCTATTTTGATAAAATAAAGCTTCTTGTTAGCTCATTAACTAAAACCCTTAAAAGCATAATAGAAACACGAGACTGTTTTTGTTGTCCATGCTTAAGATGCTGTGTACACGTTTTCACCTTTACGTATTTGACATTGATAGTTGTGCATTAGTCAGTGTTGATCCCAGAATCTTGACCGTTGGTACAGCCATTGTTTTAAACATAATTTTTAACCTCCCCAAATTAAAAAAAATAAGATGTTGAAGTCATTTATCTAAGGACATTTTGATTGGTAATATCACCTAAGTCCATTTGATCTTAAACATAAATTGTCTTTTTCCCCATACAAGGGAAGAGCAATAAAAGAAAACAAAAAAAAACAAAAAACAAAAAACTCCTTTCCAAATTCTCTTTGTCTGGAGAATTGGGAAATTATGCTGAATTGTATGCTAGACTTGGGTTCCATGGGGCTTTCTTGTTCATAGACATTACCTGATGCAACAGCCAGGTAAACGTTGTTACCTGATGCTGTCTGCCAGCTGCAGCAATTACTCGTGAACTGGTTTGTAAAGATGCATTTCTAAATGCTGATCAATGAAAACTGACCTTAGCCATATACAAAAAGCTCTGATGTAATCCTTTTGGCTGTGGGAATGAGTTTCACATCCCCCTGAAGACTGAGATGTTACCTGTAGATGTGTGGATCCCTAGAGGATGGTGAGATTATAGAAAACCATTGTGCTCCCATTGGTGTCTAGTTTTCTTGACATGCATGATTCGAGATCACTGTAAAAGCAATAGGTTTGCATGGTGTTATCTTTTAAACCAATATTTGTGCCTGGAATTCAGATTTGCTTTTTCTTATTTCCATATGCTCTGTTTTAAACATATGTTAAGATGTTATTTAAAACTAGAAGCACTGAAAAAAAAAACCCACATAAAATATGTTTTCTTCATTATCGGAGGCTTTGGTGCCATCGTCGGTTGGAGTGGGAAAGAGAATGTTAAGTTATGTCTGAAAAACAGATTTTAACAGTACCAAATAGAATCCACAGCTGGCTGTCATTCTACCAGGTGCACTGGTGTTCTCAGAAGAGACTATTTGAAAATGCGGATATAATAGGCCATTCGTGGGGCGTGCCAACACCATAATGTTCACTGAGTGCTTTTCAAGTTCCAAAGATTAGTGTTGATTTTGGTGGAAAAATGTGATTAAAAAAACATACATTCTACATTTCAATCTAAAATGTATGTTGTTGCTGTTGGGTTTGCATATAGGCACCATTCAAATAAAAGGACACCGTCATTTCACACACCCTTTCTGTCTATCCTGCTAGGCTCTTTGGTGGGGTATGGCCTTTTGCCAACATCTTTACAGTCACATTGAAAGGCTGCATGACACTTAATTCCTCATTTATTTTTCAGTCATCAAAGGGGTATTTTTAAGTGACAAGTTGTATGTGTATGTGTGTGTGTGTGTGTGTGTGTGTGTGTGTGTGTGTATGTTTGCATATCTGTTAAGACCATAGATAAATCTTGAAATGTCTTTCCTCAAGAACCATGAATCATAAAATGAGACCAGGTCTCTCACTAACTTGGGGCTCACAAACGAGGCTGAGATAGTTGAATAGTGAGTGGCTGCAACCCATGTGTGTCTCCCTCCCCAGGGCTGTTATTATAAATGCATACCGCCAGGGTAGGCTTTTGTTTTTATGTGGATTCTTGGATATAAATTCAGATTCTCTTCCTAGTGCAAACACTGTACAAACTGTGTCATACTCCCAAACTCTTCAAATGTTAAGGCTTTGAAATTCAATCCAAAGAGCGTGAACTTCACAAACATTAGAAGTTATGTCATCATTATTCTTTATTGAAGTTACAACCTTTTTGTCTTTCATGTTCCTAACGCCAATGCATGCCTGTGTTCTGTTCCTGCTATATATAAGACTTTAGTCTTTCACCTCAGGAAGAATAGCTCCGTTAATGAAATACAGATAACCACTTTTCTCATTCACTGTTAATAAGGAATGGTAATTGAAGTTAGTTTACTGAGTTAGGCTTCATTATTAATTTTAATTAATTAATTACTTGTGTGTGGGGTGTGTGCACATGCACCTGCCCTGAGTGTATTTGTATGCACCATACGTGTGGGAGCCTGTAGCAGTCAGAAGAGGCATGTGATCTACTGTAACAGTACTTACATGTGGTTTAAGCTACCACATGGATGCTGGGAACAAAACCTCAGTCCTGTGTAAGAGTAGTAGGAGCCTCTACCTGTTAACCCACCGCTCCAGCTCTGGGTTTCATTATTTCAAGAATATTTTTGTTATTTTTTTAAATCCAAAAATTAACGAATGTTTATATTTGTTAAAAGTTGCTGTCAACTTTGAACACTTTTTAAAAACACTTGTTTCAGAAAAATTTGTACAAAATGCTCTATATTCTCATTTTTATATTTAATGACATGAATGAGGAATCCCTGATTTGTAGTTGGTTGCTGGAATTTTCTTTTTTTTTTTTTTTTTTTTTTTTTTTTGTGGTTTTTCGAGACAGGGTTTCTCTGTGTAGCCCTGGCTGTCCTGGAACTCACTCTGTAGACCAGGCTGGCCTCGAACTCAGAAATCCGCCTGCCTCTGCCTCCCAAGTGCTGGGATTAAAGGCATGCGCAAAAGCCTACAGCACCCGGTATTCCCAGGTGGTCTCCCTGGAATTTTCACAACATACGCAGCAGGGCTATGCTGCTTGTGTGAAGGAGTGTCTTTCAAATACTGATTAAATATCATGGACATAGAGGGCAATGAATGCTCATGTTAACTGCACCCAGTTAAGCCTCTTCTGTGTCCTGCTGTGAACAGTAGTGGGGCTGTTCCTCACTTGCACAGGTGGGATGGATGTGGGTTTAAGAATTGCTATGGAGCTGGAATATCTACTTCCCTACATTGTCTCTGTCTGTTGGTGGCTTCTACTACAAAACAGGCCCAACCTCCTGCCATCTGCTGTGTGGTCAGGACTGACATCAAGGTCAGCTTTTCTAGGATTCCTGCTGTTGCCCATATTAGAATATTTTCAGCCTGTGATCCAACCACTTCTCTGCTGTGTCAGTCACTGGGCTGCATTTGAAAAATCCATATAAGAAAGGAAAGCAGGAAGACTCCTGCCCAAGGGTGGTGGTAGCTGCTGATTAATTACAAGGCAGTTAGTGAGCTGGTGGTTTAGACCCTGGGGAGCTCTGGTTGGATGGTATTGTTGCTCTCCTCATGGGGCCACAAACCCTTTCAGCTCCTTCAGTCTTCCCTGCATTCCTGGGATAAAGCCTACTAAATCATGAAGGATGATTGTATTGATATGTTCTTGGATTCAGTTTGTGACAATTTTATTGAGTATTTTTGCATCAATATTCATAAGAGAGATTGGCCTGTAGTTCTCTTTCTTTGTTGGGTCTTTGTGAGGTTTAGGTATGAGTGTAATTGTAGCTTCATAGAACAAATTGGGTAGTGTTCCTTCTGTTTCTATTCTGTGGAATAGTTTGAAGAGAATTGGTATTAGGTCTTCCTGGAAGGTCTGATAGAATTCTGCACTAAAACCATCTGGTCCTGGACTTTTTTTGGTGGGGAGACTTTTAATGACTGCTGCTATTTCTTTAGGGGTTATGAGACTGTTTAGATGGTTTATCTGCTCCTGATTTAATTTTGATACTTGGGAAATTGTCCATTTCATCCAGATTTTCCAATTTTGTTGAGTATAGGCCTTTGTAGTAGGAACTGGCGATTTTTTTAATTGTCTCAGTTTCTGTTGTTATGTCTCCCTTTTCAGTTCTGATTTTATTAATTTGAATACTGTCTCTTAGCCCTTTGGTTAGTCTGGCTAAGGGTTTGTCTATCTTGTTGATTTTCTCAAAGAACCAGCTCCTGGTTTTGTTGATACTTTGTATAGTTCTTTTTGTTTCTACTTGGTTGGTTTCAGCCCTGAGTTTGATTATTTCCTGCCTCTACTCCTCTTGGGTATTTAGTTTCTTTTTTGTTCTAATGCTTTCCAGGCTTTCAGGTGTGCTGTCAAGTTGTTAGTGTGTGCTCTTTCCATTTTCTTTTTGTAGGCACTTAGAGCTATGATTTTTCCTCTTAGTACTGCTTTCATGTAGTTCCACAAGTTTTGGTATGATGTGTCCCCATTTTCATTGAATTCTAAAATGTCTTTAATTTCTTTATTTATTTCTTCCTTGACCAAGTTATCATTGAGTAGAGCATTGTTCAGTTTCCACGTGTATGTGGGCTTTCCGTTGTTTTTGTCCATGTCAAAGACGAATCTTAGTCCCTGGTGGTCTGATAGGGCACAAGGAATTATTTCAATCATTTTGTATCTGTTGAGGCCTGTTTTGTGACCAATTATATGGTCTATTTTGGAGAAGGTACCATGAGGTGCTGAGAAGACGGTATGTTCTTTTGTTTTAGTTTGAAATGTTCTATAGATATCAGTTAAGTCCAATTTGTTCATAACTTTTGTTAGTTTCATTGTGTCTTGGTTTAGTTTTTGTTTCCATGATCTGTCCATTGCTGAGAGTGGGGTGTTGAAATCCCCCACTATTATTGTGTGAGGTGCAGTGTATGCTTTCAGCTTTAGTAAAGTTTCTTCTATGTATGTGGGTGCTCTTGCATTTGGGGCATAGATGTTCAGAATTGAGAGTTTATCTTGGTACATTTTTCCTTTGATGAATATGAAGTCTCCTTTCTTATCTTTTTGATAAAATTGATTTTATTTGATATTAGAATCACTACTCCAGGTTGTTTTTTGGGACCATTTTCTTGGAAGATTGTTTTCCACCGTTTTACTTTGAGGTAGTGTCTGTCTTTTTCACTGAGGTGCATTTCCTGTATGCAGCAAAATGCTGGGTCCTGTTTATGTATCCAGTCTGATAGTCTATGTCTTTTTATTGGAGAATGTTGAGTTCATTGATATTAAGAGATATTAAGGAAAAATGAATGTTTCTTTCTGTTATTTTTGTTATTGGAGGTGGAACTATGTTTGTGTAGTTATCTTCTTTTGGGGTTGTTGGAAGATTACTTTCTTGCTTTTTCTAGGTTGTAGTTTCCCTCCTTGTGTTGGAATTTTCCCACCAATTATCCTTTGAAGTGCTGGATTTGTGGTAAAATATTGTGTAAATTTGGTTTTGTCATGGAATATCTTGGTTTCTCCATCAATATTGATTGAGAGTTTTGCTGGGTATAGTAGTCTGGGCTGACATTTATGTTCTCTTAGGGTCTGTATGATATCAGTCCAGGATCTTCTGGCTTTTAGAGTCTCTGGTGAGAAGTCTGGTGTAATTCTTATAGATCTGGCTTATAGGTTACTGTGCCTTTTCTGCTTACTGCTTTTAGCATTTTTTCTTTGTTTTGTGCATTTGATGTTTTGATTATTATGTGGCACAAGGTATTTCTTTTCTGGTCTAGGCTATTTGGAGTTATGTAGGCTTCTTGTATGTTTATGGTCATCTCTTTCTGTAGGTTAGGAAAGCTTTCCTCTATAATTTTGTTGAAGATATTTACTGGTCCTTTAAGTTGGGAGTCTTCACCCTCATCTATACCTATTATCCTGAGGTTTGGCCTTCTCATTGTGTCCTGGATTTCCTGGATGTTTTGGGTTACTAGCTTTTTGTATTTTGCATTTTCTTTGACAGTTGTGTCAATGTTTTCCATGGTATCTTCTGCACATGAGATTCTCTCTTCTATCTTTTGTATTCTGTTTGTGATACTTGTGTCTATGACTCCTGATATTTTTCCTAGGTTCTCTATCTCCAGGGTAGTCTTTCTTTGTGATTTCTTTATTGTTTCTACTTCCATTTTTAGATCCAGGATGGCTTTGTTTAATTCCTTCACCTGTTTGGTTGTGTTTTCTTGCCATTATTTAAGGGATTTTTGTGTTTCCTCTTTAAGGGCTTCCACCTGTCTACCTGTGTTCTCCTTAAATTATTTGAGAGTGTTATTTATGTCCTTCTTAAAGTCCTCTATCATTGTCATGAGAAGTGATTTTAATTCTGAATCTTGCCTTTCTGGTGTGATTGGGTGTTCAGGGCTTGCTATGATGGGAGAACTAGGTTCTGATGATGCCATATAACTTTGGATTCTTTTGCTTATGTTCTTGTGCTTGCCTTTCGCCATCTGGTTAACTCTAGTGCTGCCTACACTCACTGTCTAGTGCTGCCTACACTCACTGTCTCTCACCAGAGCCTGCCTTTCCAGTTATCTTGCTTGTGTCTGAACTCCTCAGGTCCAGATATCTCTGTGATTTTTTAAACCTGAGCTCCAGTTGCTCTGAGTACAGTGGCTCCTCTAGGATGTCTCAGGATATGGTGTCTCCATGGTAGCAGACTAGCTAGATGTCTGCTTCTCTGAGTGCAGTTTGTCTTCTAGGATGTCTCGGGATCTGGTGTCTGTGGCTCTAGGTTCAGTGGTCCCTCTAGGATGTCTCAGGATCTGGTGTCCACATAGGAGCAGACCAGGCGGGTGTCTGCCACTGTGGGCTCAGTGGTCTCTCTAGGATGTCTCAGGAGCTGGTGTCCACACAGGAGCAAACCAGGCGGGTGTCTGCTGAAGGCAGCAGGCCCAGGCAAGGGGTTGATGAGGAGTTGTATTCTGCAGAGGTGGGGTTTGGGTGTCTGTTGGAACCTGACTGCTTCCTGCACCCAGTTATGGGCCTGGGGCAGGCGTAGGGCAGTGTGTGAGTGTTCTTACCTGCCACTCTGGGTTCAGTGGTACCCCTAGGATGTCTCCGGATCTGGTGTCCACACAGGAGCAGACCAGGCAGGTGTCTGCTCAAGGCAGTGGGCCCAGGCAAGGGGCGGAAGGGCAGTATATAAACTCTTTAAAGGTTGAATATTTATACTTTTCATTTTGCTGAGACTAATTGTATCTCCTGAAATGTTTACTATTTTCATAATCACTTTAAAATTTACTTTTTATAATTAATAGAAATTACATAGATTAGTAATAACCATATCAATTAAAGGGTAATATTGATGCATATGTTGTTTCTTTCCAAACTGTAACATGAAATTCTCTTTGAATGCCATTGTGTAGTCACTGCTCAGTGAGATCACATGTGTGCCACAGTGTCTGCCATCTCCCTTGCAAGGAAACCTACATGGCTTATCTTCAAAGCTTATTTGGAACCTATAAACTGTTCTGCATATAGAACCATCATAGTCTTCATGTGTTATTAGCTTTAAGTTGGTGTACATGAAGCATTTAATGTGCTGTTTGGAGTTTTCTTCTCCATGATCTCAGCAACAAACACAAAAGTTATTTGTGTTGCTCTCTGAATTTAGACCATTAATATGCACATATTCAAAACTAAACCCTGAGTTTGGGAATGTGGATGTTTAATTATTAAACATTAAAAACTAAACAGCAGTTATTAAAACTTTTGTTTCTCAAGTGTGCTGAAAATATTAAAAGCATACATTTTTGGTCTCATAGTTGAATTGCCTTTACATATACTACTAGACTACATATCTTGAAGGTATTTATTGAGACCTTTCTAGACTAAAAGCAAACAGAATCACAGCAGCTAATTTTCCAGTTAAAGCTTTAGGAAGATCTTTTGCAAAATCATGACTAACGAGATGTTTCAGCAGCCTAGAGTGCTCACCACCTCCCTGATGACATGAGTTCTGTTCTGTGCTCCTATTTTGGATGGCTCACAGCTTGCCTTTCAGCTCTAGGAGATCTGATGTTTTTCTAGTCTCTGGAGATATCTACAGCTATATACATACACTCACAAATAGGCATATACACATACTTAAAAAATGTTGTTAATCCTTCACAAAGTAATCACCTGTTTTTCCGATTGAAGCTGTAAGGTTCTATATACTTCTATAGCAATCTTTAGTGATTAGTATTCACGAAGCATGTTTTCAAAACTGTGTAAAATTTCAGTATTTGTTTTTCTGCTGAAGATCCTGTTAAATAACTGGTACCATTCCGAAGTTGGGTGGAGATTTGGTTGTGTGATAAATAGCCAAAAAGAGCTGATTATTCTTGCAAAATTATTCTTGTAGAAAAGCCAACAGTCATAGAGACCCTAGGATGAAATTTCCCTACTAGTCCTGTGGAGACAGTGAGCAGAGAGTGCTGAAGAAAGCAGGGTTTGAGGCCAGAGAGGATACACTGGCCTTCAGGGTGGTAGAGGCTCTTAGTCATGGGAAATCTTACAGCACCGACCACTATGTCCGTGTTAAAAGCAAAGTTGCTTCACACAGAGTTAACAATGTCAGCCTCCCTTCAAATTGAAGTAGGAGGTTGGCAACTTACATTTAAAAAACAATAACAATAAACAATGAAGAATGTTTATAGACCTTAACAGACAAAAACACCCAAACTCCAGTTATAGTCTGTTAAAGTCAGTTTCCACTCACCTTATCAGATATATTTATTTCATTTACTTTTTTATAAATATGTAAATTATAGTTGACTTTTAAAAGTTAATAGAATGTTCCACTGTCAGGTGCCCTCCATTGTTCTAAGGAAAAGTCAGCTGTGAACTGTTATCATTATGACCTTTCTTGTATTTCAGAAAATGAGAAGAAAGGAAAACAAGCAGAGGTGCTTTTATGATTTACTAATGTGTTCTGAAATTTTGCTGTACATTTCCTGCATTTCTGCGCACTTTTTCTGTTGGGACACAATGAGCTTCTTTGACATTTAATCTCAGATAATTCACTGATTCTACTGGACCTAAGCAATTATTTCCCATTTGTTTTACATTCATTCCTCATGGAGCAGGGATTTCTCAGAGGACAACAGTCACATGTCTTGGAAAGCTTACATCAGTTCTTATTTTACTTTGTTTTTCAATCTGAAAAGTTGAAATTTCAAAATCAGTAAGCCTTTCACTGTGTCCAGTTTACATGAACATCAGTCAAATATACCAATTTTCATATGGTTTATTAATTGAAACTTACATTTCATTCGAAATACTCAATATACATCCTATCAATTTTTATTAGTTGATTTTAAATATCTTTACTATAGCTTTTGTTTACCCTTGATTGTTAGGCTCTATTTTAAGCCACCTGTATTGGCTATGTTTTCTGTTGACTAAGGAACATATTTTCCTATTTTTATAACTATCATTATTTATCATTTTATACTGGGCATACAACATATATGCTCACTCCCAGTCACCCCCTCCTACAATACTTCACCCTCCCCTTCTCTTCTGAGCGAGTGGGAACCGCCCCCCACCCCCACCCCCCGGGTATGTCTCAACTCTGGAATTTCAAGTCTCTATGAGGCTATGTGCTTCCTCTCCTACTGAGGCAAGACCAGGCAGCTCAGCTAGTAGAACATATACTATATACAGGCAACAGCTTTTGGGATAGCCCTTCACTCAGTTGTTCAGGACCCATATGAAGGTCAAGCTGCACATCTGCTACATATGAGCAGGGAGGCCTAGGTCCAGCCCGTGTCTGTTCTCTGGTTGTTGATTCAGACTCTGAGAACCCCAAGAGTCCAGGTGAGTTGTCTCTGTTGGTCTTCCTGTAGAGTTCCTATCCTCTTTAGGGCCCACCATCCTTCCTCATATTCTTCCATAAGAGTCCCCCGTCTCCATCCGCTGTATGGCTGTTAACCATCTTAATTTGAGGTAGACATATGGACTTGCACATACAGAGAGAAGAAAAAGAGGCAGGCAGATGACACTAACATATTCTTTATCCCTGGACTAACATGTACCACTTTCTCTGTCAGATTATTGATAGGTATCTTCTCTAGGCTGCATTTGTCTCAGACTTTACTGCTGGTTTCAACAGTGAACTACACAGTATGGTTAATTTTCTTCCTCTCTCTCTCTCTCTCTCTCTCTCTCTCTCTCTCTCTCTCTCTCTCTCTCTGAGACTGTCTGAAACCTTTTTGGGTTGCAGGAGTTGTCTCTAAATAACAACTACGATTCTCTCATGCTTCATGGTGACCTTTTAAAAGGTTTGTCTCTATAAGGTATATGGACCCACAATTTCAGCCTTGCATTTCATTAGGGTTCATGTGAGCTTAGGAAGGATTCTTTCAGTCCTTTAGCTCATAGTTTGCACAGTTACATCCTGGTGGCTGGGGAGGTATCTGGGTACCAGAGGCTCTTATTCTCCTGCCTTTTTCCAAACTCAAACTCTCAGTGAGATGCTTTTTTTTCCCAGTGTTCCTGGTTTCAGTGGACTATGGATGTAGACTCCATAGTGAAGTTATTACATTGAGGGTGACCTCAGGTTCTCTTTCTCAATTACTGCCCACCTTAGTTTTAGAGTCAGTCTCTTACTGAAACTGTAGCTCATCATTTGACTAGACTAACTTCCTAGTGAGCTCCAGAGGTCCACTTGTTTGTGTTTCCTGACACCTACCCCCAACCTCCAGCTCTAGGGTGGTGAAATGCACTACCATACCAACATTTTATAAATGAATCCTGGGGAGCCTATCTCAGGGCCTTACACTTGTGTCACAAGCCCTTTATTAACTTAGCTATCTTTACACACACACACACATACACACGTATTCTATTTATTACACATATATGTATTCTATTGTTTTAAAGATATCTTCATTTTTTAATATTACTTAAGATATAATTTATAATCTAACTAAAATTAGGGAAAGGAAAATTATTGCTGTACTATGTATGATATAACTAATAAAGTAAATATTAAGCAAAAAGTAAAATACATAGAAATCTGTTTTGACTGTGTACGTATGTAGTGTGTCTTTTGGATATCTACTTCCCTTCATAATTTATTATGAAGCATAGCAGGGGGCTTGCCAATCATGATTGCCAGACAACTGTCAAAATCATATCTATATCTACACATAAACGCACACGCACACTCACTCATACACAGATTCTCTCTCTCTCTCTCTCTCTCTCTCTCTCTCTCTCTCTTTCTCTCTCTCTCTCTCTCTCTCTCACACACACACACACACACACACATCTTGTGTTGCAATTACTATCTTAGAAGTATCATCTCATCTCTTATTATGACAAATGGTTTAGATGTTTCACTCACTGCCAATTATATGCTTAAATTTTAAAACTGTCAATAAATGAAATATTTGCAAAGTATTACTTATATTTATAGAATCACAAAAATTTTGCAGGTACCATGACAGAATGAAGAGACAGTTCTGAAGGTAAATTATAGGCAAACTCAGCAATTCCTTTAGAAACATATAATTATGGTCTACATTAGATGGATATCTATAGGTTGAACTTCAGTTAGAAAACTGTAGAATTGTATTTCAGCTCAAAATCTTTCAGTTTTAGGCACTTGTCTCTAGTTCAGAGTCTCTATAAATGAGGAAGGAGTATGGACCTTTCTTCAATGTTGTATCACCAGTTATTATAGGTAATTGACATTCAAAAGGCCTCTTGTGTTCTCTGGCCTCCTAACAATAGTGTCTTCCTGAACTTTCTGGCTATGATCTCTATGTCCATGTGGCTGTGTATTTGTGTTTTTGCTTGTTTGTTTGATTCTTTTAAAACATTTATAATTTGAGATGGTGTTTACTCTTGCCCTGTGCATGGAGATCTAGGGAGGCCTTTTTTCAAATGGAGATAAAAATAAATCAGCTCCCCGTGTTTGAAAAGTCTCAGCTAAAGTGCAGTCGTTTGCGTTGGCTTGTCAATGGATGTTTATGAGGCAAGCATAATCCTGTTATGGTTACAGCAGTGAAATACACTCTGTGCAGATAGCTAGTAAAGGATCCATGTGTGCACTGATGCTAGTGGAATCTTAATGCTTCAGAGATAGAAACCATGATGTCTGCTCTGGTTAATGCTGCTGTTACTGACCACAGTAAAAATAGAGGTGGAATCAGGTTTTAAACACTTGGAAAGAACTGTATCTCCCACAGCAAACATGCTGGCTCCTGCTGCTCTCCTCTTTTCCGCTTCACTGTAGAACAGTAATGCTTCTGATTTTTTTTTTTTTTTTTTTTTTTTTTTTTAGATTTCTTATTTATTGTGAAGCCCAAGAGAAGGGGCATTGCTAATAATGATTTCTGGGAAAGTGACAATAAGATAGATCCCCACTCAGGAGATTTCTAGTTATTGTCTGAATTGCCATTTGAGTACAGTGAGTTCAGCCTTGTTACCATTGGTATTTTATTCATGGTACATTCTTGCTTGGTATATTCTGTTCCTTCTTATGGTAAAAATTTGTAATAGAATATAACTTCATATGGACTCTGCTTTAAAGGGCAAGTTGAGAATGTTAATACATTTCCAGATTAGCTTTTGAGGCAGAGTGTCATATACCCTAGACATCTGTAGAACTGGTTGTTCAATGTTGACCTTGAACTATTGATTTTTCTGCTCTACCTCCAAATTCTGGATTTCAAATGTGCATCACCAGCTTAGCTATATTTTTACTTTGTGATGATTCGTATGGGGTACAGTGTTTACTAGAGTTCAGTAAAATGAGTCCATGTTCAGTCTTCAGAATCAGCAGATTTATTTTCCTAGAAGAATAGCATGGCTTTAGCATTTCCTGTGTCTAAATGTCAAGTTCACATTACCTGTCTCTTTGTAATTCAGGTTCAGTTCATGTAAGTCATCATTTGGCATCTATATAGTACTATCTGTTTGGTACTTCATTAAAGGCCTTCAGAATGGACGAAGAAAAGTGGATGTGACAGAGCCTCTTGTACAAGTCAGAGATTAAAGAGATCTGTTGTTGGAGGGTTATGGAGGTTAAGGTGCATTCGAATACTTTTTTGTGATTGAGAAGTGTAAGAATAAATAAGTGTGCATTAATTTACATTTGCCTAACCCTACACTATTTCTAAAGAAGTATTGAGAGAAAACACACTAAGGCTTCAGCAGAATAAAAATAAAACAATTATGAGACAAACTCAAGTTCAATTATATCAGAAGATGCACTGTAATGACAACTTGTTATTTTAAATGACCCTACCCAGGAAGAGCTCCCTACAACCCAGGCAGAAAGAGAAAACGACTAAATTATATTATTGTCTTTGTGTAACAAAAGGGAAACATGTAAGCTTAGCCTAACCTTCATCCCAGCTCCAAGTGAACTGATTCTTTAATATCATCATTATAAATAGTAAGTCCCCAAAACCTAGTCTTCTTATATGCCCAATGGTCACACAGACTCATTATGTTATTAAAAATTATAGAGATAATATTGTAATATTGGAGATCTTTGAAGACATTTATAAGATCTATATAAAATAACATAAGGTCTAGTTAAATTTCTATATTATTGGTCATCAAAGTAAAGTTTTAGTACAGGAAAAAAATCTTACAGTATTGACTTATAATTTTCAAACCTTGGGTGGAATTGTGTTTGAAACCTTTACATGTACCACCCAGACCCTAATGGCTTCTGGGTACATGTAGACTCCACATGAACTACAGAATGAAAACACCACTGATGGAGAGAAATAGTTTCTTTTAGTGCCTCCTCCTCAAAGAGAGTTTTGTCATTTGTATATGAAGAAATGATTCTTAAGCTATTTTACTATGTACCTTTGGATATTTTATATTATTAATTGAATAGAGAAACACATGCCTTAATTAGCAATGTGGCTAGAAAGTTCGATGCATAAGAATTGCAGTCTCAAAGGAGCTAAAGGGATTTGCAACCACATAGGAAGAACAACAATATCAACCAACCAGACCATTCAGAGCTCCCAGGGACTAAAGCACCAACCAAAGAGTACACATGGAGAGACCCATGGCTCCCAGTGGATATGTAGCAGAGGATGGCATTATCTGGCATCAATGGGAGGGGAGCCCCTTGGTCCTGTGGAGGCTTGATGACACAGTGTAGGGGAATGCTAGGCCACTGAGGCTGGAGTGGGTGGGTGGGTGGGGGAGCACCTTTATAGAGGCAGGGGATGGGGGGAGGGCATAAGGGGGCATGTGGAGTAGAAACAGGGAAGGAGGATAACATTTGAAATGTAAATAGATAAGATAACCAATAATAATTTTAAAAATAATTACAGTCTTCCTCTTCCAGTTAAACACAATGAAGCACTGGATATGCGAGCAGTAAGGTATAATTAGGATTACCATGTATTTACATACACATGAACAAGCACATTTAAAAGTTGAGCCAACCATGATCTTGCTAGATGCCGGAACAGCCTTTTTTTTAATCAAAACTCATGATATTTAGTACCTTAAACACGCAGAAAAGAAGACTCTAAATTGTAGGAATTACAGTGCTAACTATAGATCATACATTTACAGAAATTGTTGAGTGTAAATTTCAAGATATACCAGTCAATCAGCTGATTCCATACACTTGCACCCTTGACCTGACCTGCAATTCTGACTGGTTCACCTGGATGTTACTCTCAGATGCAACTCAGACAAGAAAAAGAATTCACCAAATGCTGGCAATCTCTGACAGAACAGTTAATGGTGGTTCCCAAAAGAAAACATGAATAGACATCTAGGGTGATTTTTATTAACCTGTAAACAAATAGTATTGTAAAGAATTTTAATTATAAGGGAACTTATTTGGGGGTGCAGAATTAATTCTTTGAAAAATTAATATTTCTTTTAAAGTAGTTAAATATATAAGTGTACAGAAAATGTAATAATGAAAAGTAAGATGTCGTGTACAGCCCCACTCCTCCCAGATAGCTGGTAATCTGCTAGTCTTTTACTTTCCAGACACATATTTGCACAGTTATGATCATGTATATATAAAAAATTGGCATCCTGTTTTCACTACCATTTTTCTTCATCTTTTAAAGATTTTTATTTATTGGCCACATGGTATTGGGTTAGGTAAATCATAACTTGTTTTCTGAATTATTGAGGAGAAGTATAAATTGATTTTATAGTTTTCCTATTACAAAAATCCTATGGTGGATAGTTTAGCATCTTCCTAGCCATTTTATTGGTTTGGAGTCTCAACATAAGACTAGAGTAGTGGTGGTAGTCATCCCAAGATAAGAAAGTAGTGTTTTCAGACCATTTTTACACAGTCGCTTGCCATATAGATTTTGCCAATTTATACTTTCACTTAAATGGCATGTGAGTTGTTTCCTTGCAATAGACACTCAGTAATTAGATAATATGTTCAATATAAAGTAGCATAAAACAGTATGCTTTAAAGGAATGACAGTTTTATTTCTTTAAAATTAAACCTTTTATTA
This sequence comes from Arvicanthis niloticus, assembly GCF_011762505.2. Lineage (NCBI taxonomy): Eukaryota > Metazoa > Chordata > Mammalia > Rodentia > Muridae > Arvicanthis > Arvicanthis niloticus. The sequence goes on from NC_133435.1 coordinate 25,539,165, forward strand.
GTCGAGTAATACTGACAATGAAGAGTGTATAATATGATGTCAGTTATCAACATAGAAACACCTTTCTTACATGCTAGGAAACATTTATTTTAGGTTGTTTGGGAATGGTCTGGCTTGGAGTTAATTTTTCTAATTGATTTTAGTTTATTGAGAAAGATCAACAGCTTAATATCTGAATTATCACAAAGAATTTATAATGCAACATTTGAATTATCACAATGAATTTATAATGAAACATACTGTAAAATACTTGCATATAGGCCTAAAGTCACTAGTATATTTGTGATTGTTCTCTCTAGATTTAGTTTCTTTAAATATTTAGAAAATTCTGCCTCTAATACTTTCCCATTCAAAATGGGAAATTTAAAATTAAATGATACTTCCCTTGCATTCAAGGAGTTGTACATCCCCAAAGCAAAAGGAAGAAATATAATTCATGTTGAAAGTAATAAAGTGTTATGACATTAATGTAACTCAATGTTTATTGACAAGTGTTGTTATCACTCAAACATGACTCAATCATTTGTATATCATCAATTCAAGTTAGTTGTGTTAATGCATAAATATGCAATATGGGCATTGTCCAAGGACTCAGAACAGTATATATGGATTTCATGCATAGCTAGAGGATGAACCTGAATCCAGAAAATTAGAATACTATTGACTCACAAATTCAAAAACCAAGAAAATTAAATTATCTGCTCATAGTAACAATAATGATTTATGATAAATTATGTATTATTATCTAAAACTTAGGCCACTTGATTCAGAGATACTAGGCACAAACTAATAGTATTTTTAGAAATATTGTTGCCTCCAAAATTATGTAGAACACAAAAATTGTATGGACAATTGCCTTTTAGCAGAAGTTGTTAAAAAAAAAAAAACTCTATTTTTTTTTTTCGGTCTTTATGGTTTTCTGTTTTCAAAAATGTCTGGAATTCCTAAATTTGTTGAGCAGTTGTGTTCCAAAACAAAATGGACAAAAATCAACCTTTTATGTTCTAACTTCTCTTCTTCCATAATATTTTTTAAGTTTTTTTAATTTCTCCCTGTTTGACGTGTTCCAAATAAGCACTCACATTACAGGAAACTCTAACATGAGGAGCTTTTGAGAACAGATGTAATAGCAAATGGAAGTCTTAATTGCATGATGATTCTGGCCTAAACGAGGAGAGAGTGGGCTAGATTTGGCCAGTGGAGGACTCTGGACACATGTCACGTGTCACAAGTCAACAGTATTCTAGGAAAGGGGGAAGGGAAGAGTCTTTATCAACAATTGGAAATTTTGTTTTCAAATAACTATTGGGTGAGTGATTATTCTATGAAACAATATATCTATACAACCTTCACTAAATTTTTTGGAAGCTGGACTGGCAGGTACTCTTTAAAAATATGTAACTCAAGTAAATAGTCTTAATTTCGGAAAACAGTATCTATAGTGGCGTGAGAAGTAGGTCAGCAACCTAGGATGTGATCTAGAGTCTTAGGTACAGCACAAAGAAAGAGTCTCTACCCAGTCTCAGGTTTCCTTGTCCTTTGTTGAAATGACCTCTTTAATATGTTCCTCATACATACATTTTAGAATCACCGGATTGCCTAAGAAAATACATACATTTTACTTCATCATAGAAATACATAAGGTGATGGTATTGATAGTTTGATTCCTATGACAGTGGTGCCACACTCTCCACTTAAAATGTTTTAATCCCGTGTTGATTTTTTCCTACATAGATTTTAGCATACCACCAAATAAGTAAACTTTCTGTACACAATAAATAAAATAAAATCTGCACCATATTGTCTTGAGCTAGGGAAAATGATGCGACTCTGTGACTGATTTTGGACATTGTTCTAAGCTTGAGTGTCATCAGCTACATCTTGCTGTGGGAAGTAGATGATCCTTCACTTTAAAGCAACTGCTTCTTTATCTCACCATGGATTTCCTTCTTTCCTCAGGGCCGATGCATAAACTTCTCCCGGGTTCCACATCAGTAAGACAGGAGCACGAGAAATGAGAAGATAAGAAGACAGCGTAATCTTCATGACGCTGGTTTCCAACGGAATGGACAGTCCAGTGCATCTCAGAAGTTCTTGGGAAAACAGCTCATTTTCTCTCTGTCAGGAAATGTTTCCTCTGCCTTCTGCTTTCTGTGCACTAAACATTTTCAAACACTTGTTCTGCCATCGACATGAGAGGTGATGAAGTCATCGGCGATAGCCCATGATTCACAACACTGAAAATCCCGAGGAATGTTAATTTGCATACTATGGTTTATACAGAGCTCGTTTGACTGTGTAAGAGGACAAAGCAGACACATCGATGATGTAATGATACCAAAGCCAGGACTGCAAATCCACCAGCCACGCAGCTTTACAATGGAGACTGGTGCTTCTGACACGGATGCGTGGCACGTGTGCTTTTGTTTGGCAAGCTCTTTAGCTACAAGCAAAACATGAAATTTCCTAGCAGGCTAAACAGATAATGGAGTCTACTGCCTCGTAGCTATGTCAGATAGCAAAGCCTTTCCAAGTCCTCCATTACTTTGTGCCTTACAGGAAATTTCTGACTAGAAAATCTTGTCACTGTTACACGGAAAGTGCACACGCATGACAAAATGTAAGCGAGACGCCTCAAGGTACTGGATGCATGCAGGATTTTGCCCTTTAGTTTCCCAAGACACCTTTCTTTCATTATGCACTTGAGACAAGAGAATTAATAGAGCGTTAATCCAACGGGAAGCCCGCCTCCAACCAAAGACCTGGAGTGCAGCATAAGGACTTGTGATTTGAGACTTTGTCCACAGCCTGGTAGATCCCCCTTTCTCAGTGTTTGGGATTTAGCAGTGCATAAAGAATTGATATCTGTAAACACACCTAGGTGTTTGTTTGGCTTTTAATTTAAGGAAGCTGTAACCACAAAGCTTCTGCTCAGGGCTTTCTCTTCCTTCAAGTCTCCAAGGGCTCTTCAGCGTCACAAGCCAGCAACTCTCTTTGCATGAAAATCTCAAAGTTTAATTAATATAATTAAAGGCAACAGCAAGCAGCAGCCTGTGAAGATTTTGCTCATCTTTTTTATGCCTTTTGACATTGAATGACCTATCACTGTATGCATGTTACTTAGAAATTGAGGAGCACCGCACCTTGGTTGTGATTGAGCCTGGGAAAAAGACCTCTTTCCTTCAGTTTATAAATTAAAATCAGGAGGGGCACCATCAGAAAGGATTGACAATATACGTACTATAAATTTTTAGAAATATCACCATCGTGTCACGTCAACGATGCCAAATTATGTTAGCGTGAGCAGAAACACGGTGGGGGAGGAAGACAGCAGCAGCTGAAGGAAATAGCTCAGATAATCTAGTCACTTTCGATACTGTACTTCAGATGCAAAATGGATATTCGACTAGAAACCTGACAAAGCGGGCCTGCTTTGATGTGAACTGGTATAGACAATGACCAGTGGCCGGGTCAGTGGGATGTCTCTCTGGGAGCACAAAGGCTTATCAAATGACACTAAAAATAAGTTCAACAACCATCACTTTGGAAGGGAGAAGGCGAACGCTTCATGTTTGGCGGGCATGTGAGCGCACGAGATGGAAAGAGCGATTTAGAGCATCCTTGTATAATTACCGGCATTGTACTCTTCGTGGAAATTTCAAAGGACCGCAGTGAGACTTTTCATTGGTATCCAGGTTTATGGCACTGTTCCAAGAAGCCTTACGCACACATATAAATATACAGGTGCACACAGCAACACTTTCTAGCTTCAATCTTTTTGCTCAACCTTATTTATGTCACTGACTGGCTGGATCCAAAGTCACACCTTCCCATATTAGTGAATAAAAATTGTTACCTGTGTCTCTGTTATCAGTTTCTTTAAGATCACATAGAGCTTATGCTTTCTTGGGTTGGATACACAATGGCTCTGGTTAGTAACAAGATGAAATTCTATTCTGTTGTAAAATGTCCGGCATGTTCACAGTTGATTCATGGTTGATGTTACAGGTACAATCTGTGTGTGCATACAGAAGGCTGGTAAGTACACCCAACTCTTCCTGCAGTGAGTCTTTGTAGACATTTGTTCTGTGTCTTTCTCTAGAGCAGGACCTAGGGCCACTTTCCCCAAAAGGCACTTCATTTCTGGTGCAGGCACACCCATTGGTAATATTTTAAGAGCATCAAAAATACTACAGAAGCCCTGGCTATGTTTCTTTGGTAACCACTTCAAACTTTTACAGAATTATGTAGCATATTTGCACCATGAGGAATGTAAATAAACCTCTGCCTTTAAATGGCAAAATAGCTTTCTTGAGATTTGTTGCACTGGCTGGAGGGTGTGTAATACAAATACAACAGAGAGCTGTAAATGAAGAGGGTGAGTCACGAGTCTATACATAGACTGAAAACGTATCATTCATAAGGTTCAAAGACAGATGGAATTTCATTGCCCTTAAAGTTATGAACCAGATTAATGTTATGCTTTAATCACAGATCTTAGCAGAGATGAGAAGAATTTGTTTTTAAAATTAATCTTCTTGGCAAAGGACATTGAGAATCCTCCATGTGACACTTTTCATACATAGCAATAGCTCCCATGTGATTGATCTGGACATGATGTCAGTTGAGAGCTCCTTCTTTGTACAAACAAATGAGTCTTGTCCATCATCCATTTGTGTTACATAAGGTTGCAAAAGCAATTAAGTGGGAAATGACTCCTAACTTATGTGTCTCCTCTGCCTAGAAAGAAAGTTTTGAAGGCATCTATATATATTTCATAACAATGTCTGTTCTTTATGGATTTGATCCATAAATATTTATCTATCTGAAAACTTTGATACTTGGAATGTTTTCTGTAAAGCATTTGGTACTCCAAGAAGAAACATTTGGTGCTAGGAGTTGCAGCTCTGATGCCTTCCCCCAAGTTAATTCTATTTTAAAAATTTATATTTCCTTCCCAATGAGATGCAGAGTAAAACTTGAGAGTCTCCATTGACTAGGGAGCAGCATCTGTCATCTGTGGTTAATTACTATTTTGTTAAGAGTATATAAGGTTTAAAATCTTTTATTTCAAATTGTTGAGAAGTTTTTCTTATAGTTCCAATGAATTTTATCCTAATCATTTAAAAAACAAATTATTTATTATTTTTAAAAATAAATCCTTATCAAATATAAGACATGAGTGTCTCTATGAACTGAATTTCATTATCTGAGTGTCTCTGACCCTTATTTACTGTTCAGAGGGAACTAATTGTCTTTAAAATTGAAACACTATCTGTATTGTGGCGAGCAAGTTGATGGAGACATTTCCAGCTGATTGGCTTAGAAATATGTTTGAAACTTCTGAAGACAAAGTATAATAAAGTTATAATACAAATATTAGAAAGCATTGTAATTTCTTCCTTTTCATATTCTGGTTAACTTTTATTAAATTTTTTCATTCTAATTATATTAGAAAACTTATTAGAATTTAATTAGTATTCTCAAGGTGGTCTGTATATACATACAGGAAAGATGTATATCACACACACACACACACACACACACACACACACACTTTAAATGCTTAGACTAATTGGTGCATCTGTTATATAGTTAAAGAAAGCAGTAGGCACACAAAGCTAGAAAGTGCTGTCTGTAGTAAGTGTAGCTATAGTGAAGTCTCATTAGATTAGTGTTGTCTAGTCAATTTCTATGGAATATTCTGAGGACAGTTTAATTTTAGTATATTTCTATATTTACTAGAATTTTATTCAGTCAATTGGGTAAAAGAATGAATAAATTTGTTGAAAACCCATAATGTAGCAGGCCTCTTGCTGTTTTGTAAAATATATTGTTGTATTCCTGCCAGAAGAAGATTGTAATATGAAAGTAGAAGGTACAGCACATACATCTCTATATAAATGGTTTTGTATAGGTTGCTTTACTCATCAGTTTGGGAAGCAGGTAGGGATGCTCTACATGCTGACCTGGTGAGCAGCTGGCTGGCTTGGGAAGTCAACTCTTCAATCATACCAAAAGTTACTCCCAGTTCTCAAGTTTGCTTAAAAATGATGGAATCAGAGGTTTGGTATTTATCTCAAATTTGTCATGAGTGCCTTCTTTCTTGTAAAGTTTTGTAGTATTATCTCTGTAAACTGCCAATTTAGCTACGGAAAAGACACTGGACTCTAATGTATAATTCGACTATTAGTCACAATGGAGTAATTTCTTAGTTAATTTTTTACAGAAAAAATTGTTAGAGCAACTGGTACTGTAGTCAATGTATGACAAAAGCCTCTCTGAAGATGAGCAAAACATTGGCAAAGGTATAAATAGTCTTTTTTCTGGTCTTAAAGTCTCACTGGGTATCTCAAATGTTCATATAAAGAGGAAAAAGAAAAACCCTATTCTGAAGTAATCATGAGATAGTTTATACATTATTGAAATTTAAAATGTATACTTTCCCCCAGTCAACACTGGACAAAAGAAAAATAAAAGCAAAGGATAAGCCCACTTAAATGACAATAACTATTTCTGTGTTGTGTTGCATGTAGCATATGGTCAGCAGGGACGATTGTGTTGAGCAATTTAGTGTATAGAATCTGTAGTCTACTCACATAGTGAGCCTCACACAGACATAGCCTGGTCTTAATGTAGAGGACTACTGTAATAATTCCATACCCCCAAATCCTAAATTTTGTCTTCTAATCATTATAAAGTTATTTGTATCTCAGATGAGTTATCTTTGCAAGATTGCAAATGTTAGTCATAACAGAGAGTAAATTTTAAACATGACTAGAATGTATATTTAAGTATGTTCAACCTAACTAGAAATATTAGGAACTATTTCCCAGAGTGCAGACCATTAAAAATAAACACATGTCCTTCATGAAGGCAAAGACGGGGTGATGGTTAAACAAGTCAGATCTGAACGAAAGGGGTTGAGCATGTTCAAAGCCATAGTTGATAAAGGAAGCTGTTGTGTCATGTGCTCACTTAGAAACAAATCTAAGTCTCTTAGCATGCTCGTGGATTCCACCATCTGATTTGTAAATGTAACTGGAGAAAAACCTCAAAATGTGAAATGAAACTGACCAGTTCTAGCAGATGACACCTATAAATGGCAGTTTGACTTGAGATTCTGACGTGAAGTCAGACAGTTACCATGCTCACACTGAAGTTCTCCTCAAGTTCTTTTCCTTTTTAAAACATCTTTTTAATTCTAAAAGTTTCTGCTAATTAAGTAGAGCAATGACAGACCTTCGTTTTCTTTAAATACTCTGTTTGTGTGAGGCTGTCACACAGAAGGAAGGATTATATTTTAAACAATATGCTCAAGTGTAAAAATCTTCAACAAATTTTTAATTTTTTTCATGAGAGAAATGTTGAGAAGTTTTGTAATGAGCATCTTGAGCCTCCTCTAAGGAGAAAGATATTTCAGGAAATTGGAAAGAATTATAAATAATTTAAGGAAGCTCTTGTGGACTGCATCATGACCTATAGCGTACCTTTGGGGAGATTCAGTCAGATATAGCACAACACTAAAGAGAAAGTTATTGTAGCATCATGGTTGCCTAACAACTCAGTATATTACCACTGCCCAGGAACTATTGACCAGATGCATTTCTAACTCTAAACCAATACTTTCAAAAGTTCTTATCAAATGACAGAGAAAAGCTGATATATTGGGCTTCCTGGATACACACAGTGCATTTCTCAAGTTCTTCAAATAAGCCTAATGAACAGGCTGGGGGTCAATTTTCTTTAAAAATATTTCCCATAACTTTTAAAAATCAGTTTGATGTATTTCACCTCAAGGTTGTGCTCACATATGTTCATAATTTCTGGCTTTGAGAAACTTTTAATGTCAACTAAATTGAACAGAGATGGTTTATTTCCCTTTTCTATGGCTGCTGTAATGAAGTGCTACACATTTAGTGTTCCAAATACAACACAAAGTTATTTTCTCCCTGATTTCTTTGCTCTCTTCAGCTTCTATTGCTACCTACAATCTTTAGCTTCATCCACCTCCACAGTATCTCACACCAACCTCTGACAGCCCTCACTACAACAATTGCCTCTGATCTCTTACTGTCATAAAAAGACCATTGTGACTGTCCTGTGTCTACCCATATAATTCAGCATGAACATGCCTGTAGGTTCCCTGTCTCCGTACAGAGTAACAATCGTTAGCTCTAGGGAGGAACCAGGAATGTTGGGAGGGCCATTATTTAGCCCACTGCAAACTTGTAAGTTTTCTTTTAAAGTAAATACCTTTTTTTTAAACCTACTACCATAACAGACATACATTCTAGGCTCAGCTTTCCATGTTAAATCCTCCCCTGTGCAAACTCATTATCTTGATATGCCATGGTTGGAGCCAGGAGGGAACGTCCATTTGTCCCCATTTCTTAGTGCTGTATGTTTTGCATTTTACTTGAGACTTCACACCATGAGCGGAGCAAAGGGTTACACTGCTGGAAGATGTTTGCCCGATGAAAGATCTCCCAGGAGATGAAGCATGTGGTCAGAGTTTTGTTTCCTCCAAAGCTTTTGTGCAGAAGGCCATACGTTAACTAAGCTATTCCTGGAAAACTTCCTGCTGTCATTCTGAAAAAACATTTAAGAAGGTATTTAAATATCACCAGAGACTATGGACAAAAATACAATGATATTCTAATGCTAACATCAGTAATAGACATATGGACTTATACAGAACTTCCTCCCACCTGTTAACTGTTTTTAATCTGTAATTAAGAATGTTCTCATAAGACAGCCCTCACTGCGACAATTGCCTTAAAATTGAAGCAAACCTCACATCTATATCAAATATTGGTAAACAGAAATTATAAAGATATTAATAGGAGTGATAAAGTGTAAAATGGTAAAGATAAAAGGACTTAAAATCTAGACAGATTGAATTGATAGAAATAAATTATTAATTTTGATCGATGCAGTAGGAGACATGTTTGCATATTTTATATTTTATATCAGTACTTATATACTTTTTTAAAAAGTACATTTACATATTTAACAATATTGTGAACTATTCAGGATGTGAGCCTTTATATGAATTGTGATCCTATGACTCTGCCTGTATCTACATTGTATCTGAGAGTTTTTTAATGTCCTTATGCATACATCACTCATTTTTTGTTCAAAGGTATACACTAAGTGCATACTATGTGCACTATGCTAATTTTGTTACAACTTATGGAAATATTAATTTGCATTTTTAAAACATACTTAAAAGGTGGAAGGATCTTCTGATGACACTCAGTTAAAAAAAAGTTATTAGGGCATAAATCCTGAGTGGTCGGTCCATTTAAAACATAAACCAGATCACATAAAATGAGATTTCATGCTCAGTGGGACCTGTTTTATGTGGCCAAGCATAGATAAACTCTGTGCCAGGGTATCTCATTTTGCCACCACACATTTTCTGTGATATGAAGTCTTACTGATGAACCATGAGGCTTGTAAACCATTCCATTTGTTGCAAAATATTACATTTGCTTAACTTATAGGAAAGTTAAGCCACATAAATTTAATATCCTCCAGGGGGAAACAAGGCTGACTGCCTGGTGGGGCAAAGTGGCACTTCTGGTGCTCATTGTGTTTAGGACATTTGAAGACTGTTGGTCTAATATCATTCAGAAGCAGTTACTATTGAACAGAAAAAGAAAGAGAATCTCAAACACTTAAGGGATAATTAATTCAGAATCTTAACTTTAATTTCTGAGAAATGTGTGGTGAAACAGCACCTTCACAAAGGACAACCAAAGAAGATGACAATATTTGTTTTTACCTTGTGCTAATGTTATGTTCCAAATATATATTCTAGTCTGTAATCATTGCTTGTCTTTCTGACTCACACAAAGTACAGGGAGAAGAGTGATACTTCAGGGAAGCCAGGAAATGCCCTCTTAGAATGTCCTCAGCACTCAGTTCTTCATAGTGCCTACAGAATGGTAGAAACAGTGTTGGGGGTGGAGTCCTGAGGGCATAGAAAGTTGACTGGGCTTCATTCCAGAGATATAAAGGACTATTTGAAAGATGCAAGAATAAGAGGTCAATGAGTTTCCTTTCATTGTGAAGAGAAAAGAACCCAAAATTTCCTAATAAAGAATCCAGCCAATTCTGCACTGCTGCAGAACACAGGATGAGGAGCAATCTTGGGAGAAAATCTCTAGAGGAAGGAAAGTGTCTTGAGGTTAAGTTCTTGTCTGCTTCCTAATGTTAGCAGATGCATATCTTGTGCCAGTCTCAGCAGAAGACAATGGGATATTGCAGACTATCCAGTCTCTGCAATCTGATTCTCAAATGGAGACAGGCATGGAACAACAATAGAGTATCAACAGTTTTTACAAAGAGGAAAGAAAGCATGCTGCAATCATGCAAAAGGAAGGGGTAACTTAGCTTGAGCCTAGTAGTATAGTGTTTGCTAATCGTGGGAGAAGCGGCAAGTGGTCTTCTCTCCAAGGGAACCCCCTTGAGATGGAGCACATCCAGAAAGATAAAGTATATATTCTCTCTTCTTGAGCTCATAATTACTAACAGAGATCACCGACACAAAGCAGAGCATTTCAAAAAGGCTCCCTTGACATGTGCCCTGTAGCATCCCCACCTCATCCACCCCTGACAGGTGTGTTTAGTCACTGTCACCGTCATCATTTGTTTTTGAGCGGGTGAGATGGAGGGAGCCACATAGTGAGCTTTGGCTCCTTTCTGTTATGCCTGTTGCAGCATATGTCAGCAGTTCATTTATTTTTATTACCAACTCGTATTCCATTGTATAGTCGTACAAGAGACAATTCATCTGGTAACCTGTGGATAGGCATTTGGGAGATTTTCAGTTTTCAGTAATTATGATAAGCATCTATAATTATTTGTAGAGTGGTATTTGAATGTTTATGCATCCATAAACCATATGCACCTTGCTTGCTTAAATATTTAGGAGCTATTGATGACAGCTGTGTATTTAACTTTATAAGGACTGTATAGTCCTTCAAAAGAACTGTAGAATTTTCCATTTATATATTGACTATTTCTAAATTTTAGCCCTTTAGTAATTCCGGTTTTCCCAGTAAGTTAAGAAATTCAAGAACTTAGCATAACAGGTATGTCAGTCAAATTCATAGAAATGAGGAATAGGAATAGTTAATTAAATTAAGAAAAAGGGATATAAATAACTCACACATGGTTACCTACTGTGCTTGGTTTTGTGACATAGGCAACTGGTTTTGTAGGGGAGATAGAGGAAAGGCCAAGAAAGCCACAGATATAGATGGGCTCTCCACATGGAAGGTCTAAAGTGCCAAATGGGAGCTGTCACAGATGCAGGGTCCTGTGGAGTTAGCACTACAAGCAGTCTTCAAGACCAGTCCAGTGAACAGATTGCTACAAATCACTAGACTAAACCTTCCCTTTAGATTCATAGTGAGGTTGAATTCCTAAGCATGGGTGAGTTACAGATGATGTGCAAACATACATGCAACAAAGTATTTGCTACAGTATGGAATTCTCTTGTGTAATCTGTACCCAAGTTCTTTGTAGCTTCATCACCTACTACTTACAATCTACATCCAACCTACAAGTCAAACACAAAGAAGCACATGCTTAGAATTACTGCAACATTTAAGTTATTTCACTTCTATTAATAATTTTTACAAATGGACTTGTGCACATTTTCTGGTTTTTTTTTTTTTTCTGAATAGAGCAGAGAAATTAAGAATCCCTCTTCAAAAGAGTACCTAACAAGTGCTGTATGTGTGAACCTTCTTTTTAACTGTTTTAACTTAATCTCCTGATTTTGCATTAATGGAACTCAGGTCCACAGACATAATGAGACTAGATTTTGGAAGCCATATTGCTACAGTCATATGCTTCCCACTATTGTTCAATAATTTCCCTAATCAAGTAAAAGGAGATAAAAAATTTGCATTGGAAGAGCCCAGCCCTGCCATTCATACAGTTAAATATAGCCAATAACATAAGAAACAAAGATTTTCAACAAGGGTTGATTTGCATTTTTAATCTTGCCAGAAGTCAAAGCCTAATTGATGTATTCTATTCCTCTACTAATACCTAGTGAGACCATGTAATTCTAATAATGCAATAGTGAGGCCAAATAAGGCTAATAATGCAACCCTATTTAGGTATTAATGAATTTACTTATTTAATCACTAGATGTACTGATTACTGGCTCTGTATTTAGAACACAGGTTGGTCACTTATTCACGGCAGTGTAAAAGAGAACTATACAATCCTTACTTGAACATATCGCTAATACTAATTCTTTTTGTAGCTGCTAAAATGAATTACTAAAATAGGTCTAGTATCTTAAAACACAAAGTATTGTCTTATAGTTCTGCCAACCAGATTCGAAGATTCAGGGGAGAATCTGTTTCCCTCAAGTTGTTGGGCCATGTTTGGTATGTTCTTGCTGGTTGTCATCTGGGACCATCTTTAATTACTAGGGCTATCACATCTCTTGGTCATAACTCTCCGACTCCAACATCAACCATGACAAACCTGAACTTTCTTACTTTTCATCTCTTTATCCAACTCTTGCCCCACAAGCTGAAATGTGTGATGAATGTGTGTCTAAAGAAAACGGCCATGTGTGTACAATCAGGAATTAATCTTGAAGGTATTCTTGCCATTTACAACAACATAGATAAACTCATAAGACATTATGTTAAGAGAAATAAGCTAGTCACACAAGGACAAGATCCTTGGGACAGCCAAGCTTAAGGAGGACTTAATAGAAAAAAGAAGGGTGGACATTAGGGACTGGTGAGAGGGGAGGGAATGGTGTGAAATCCTTTTCTAATGTAACTTTTTTTCTATAACTTTTGTTATATAATATAAACAAACTCATAGGTCTTCTGGATGACACAGTGTGCACAGTAAGTATGCTATTGTGTGCCTTAAAATATCCAAAACAACTATCAGGCCTATCCTGTGCCCATCTCAGAAGTAAACAATGGGATATTACAGATGAGCTGGTAGCTGCAATCTGATTGGTTCATAGGGTCACCCAGGTCACAAAACCAGGCAAAGGAAGCAACAGCGTATGCCTTACTCATGCCCTCCTGAATTCAGACCTTTCATTACTGTGGACTCTTGTTTTTTTCTATAGCTCTGTATTTGGAAGCTCAGGGCCTTTTGTTGATTGCCTTTTGCTTTTCTTTGGTCATCGCATGTGTATGATTAGAGTGTTATATTTTTGGGAAGATTGATATTTTATCACAATATAACATCTCTTTTTGCCTCTAACAGTATGACTTAATGTATGACTTAATTACATACTAGTATACTACTAGTGTGTACATACTATACTTTCTTAAAAGTGTACAGTATATGGCACTTTACTGTTCATTTATTTACAGCTACATGTTGACACTCCTTTCATATCTGTGGTTATCATGTCTTTTCCTCTACTATCCATACAAAGCCAGTCACCTGGGTCATGAAACCAGGCAAAGGAGCAGTGATTTTTTTTATATCTATCTTCTAAATTCAATTAACTATTTCTAATTCTCATTTCCTCTTTATGATAACAGCAAACAGAACATTAAAAAATATCAAACTACTTCCTTTCAGTGTTTCAAAGCCCATTAAAATGAACATAGCAAACATGGTTTTTTTGTATTTTAATTATATCCTAATAAAGTCAAATAGAAAACATGCCACTTTACATAGAATAAAAGAAGGCATCAAATAGTGATTCTTTTTATATTCAAGTAGAGCCAAACTGAGGTATGAAGAGAAGAAACAGAATGATTAAAAATAAAAACTTGTTCAGGATATTGAGTTCACTGGGAAGAGGAGTGAATTCATTGTCACTCTGATGGGGTGACAATGATGTGTACAATCAGCAGCTGGTGACAAAGGCTCAGGGAGGCAGTTGTGAAGAACAGGAGGGCTGATCCCTTCAGACAGAAGGGTAGAGAGTGAAGAAAGCTGTTTCAGTTCCAAAGTGCATCTGGAGAATTCTCCTTTAGTTTCAGACTAGAAGCTAATTCTAAAGAAGACAAAGGAGAAGCATATTCTGCAGGTTATATTTCTTTTTTAAATAATCAGTCAAGAAAGTATGACAGAACATCTTTGCCTTTTCAATGGAGTGGTATGTGATGGATGTCTAAGCTTCTATTAGAAACACATATTTGTATATTTGAATTACTTCACCATTAATAAAATAAAAAAGAATGAGTCAGCTTTGCCAATTTTTTTCAGAAATCCAAAAAGTGTCTGAAATGAAAAATGTTTCTTGGATATAATAACCTTTAAAGAGAATGTGTAAGAGAATTGCAGTGAAATAGTTGTAGTTAAAAAAGAGATGCCCATGGGTCAAAAAATAGGATGGAAAATTGATCAGAAAGATCAGAAATGAAAAACTGGAAGACCCAACAAGTTTTGCTCCCTTGCTTTTGGTCCTGTGGAGGTTTAGGGAGATGCTAAAGCAGTGACATGGGAGTAGGTGAGTGGATAAGTAGGCAGGGGAACACCCTCATAGACCAAAGGGGGGTGAGAAAGAGGATGGGATGGAGGGTTGTAGAGGGGAAACTGGGAAGGGAGGATATTATTTGGAATGTAAACAATTAAACTGATTAATAATGGTTGACTAATACAAAGAAATACCATATCAGAATAATACTTCCAGCATGGCAAGACTAACCTGAGAATGCAGATAGCTATGTTGTCAAGGAAATAACTCGGGCCTTCCTTTGTTATGGTGAGTAGAGAATATATGAAGCATGAAATTATTTCTAGTAGGATATACACACCAGGGACATAAGGAGCTCTTTCTGAAAAGCTATCTTCTGGGAAAGGATACATGGCTCCATAGATAAGAAATGGCTCCCAGGACTTAAGGAGGGGGGTGACCTTATGAAAGGCCCAACAGTGGGGAAATGGAACCTGAAGTGACCACATCCAGTAGATAGACAGGGCCCCCAGTAGTGGGATAGAGTCACCAACCCATCTTCAAAGTTTTTGATAATGAATTATTTCTGTCTAAAAGAAAAGCAGGGACAAAAATGAAGCAGAGAGAGAAGGAAAGGCCATCTAGTGACTGGCCCAACTTGGGATCCATCCCATGGATGAGTACCAAACCCTGACACAATTACTGATGCTATATTGTGCTTGCAGACAGGAGCCTAAAATATCTGTCCTCTTAGAGGCTCTATCAGCAGGTGACTAGACAGATGCCGATACCTAACAGCCAACCATTGGACTGAGGTCAGGGACCCCTATGAAAGAGTTAGAGTAAATACTGAAGGAGCTGAAGGGGATGGCAACACCATAAGAAGACCAACAGTGTCAACTAACCCAGACCCCTAAGTGCTCCCAGAGACTAAGCCACCAACAAAAGAGCATACACAGGTTGATTTGTGGCCCCCAGCACATATGTAGCAGAGGACTGCCTTGTCTGGCCTCAGTGGGAGAGGATGAGCCTAATACTGTAGAGACTTGATGTGCCAGAGAAGAAGGATACAGGGATTGAGGATCTGCCCTCTCAGAAGCAAAGGAAAGAGGAGATGGGGTGAAGAACTCTAGGAGGGGGGATGAGGAAGAGGGTGACAACATTTGGAATGTAAGTAAATAAAATAATTTCTAAAAGAAAAGAAATGGATGTTTGTCAGAGGAACCAGGTTCTAATCTCAGCACCCACATGAAACCACTGGTGCTAACACCAATTCCAGGGAATGTGATGCCCACTTTCGGCCACTGTTAACACTAGGGACACCCATGGTGCACAGACAGATATGCAGAAAAACTTTCATACCTGTTTTAGGGAGCCACGGTTAGCGGTGATAACATCCACCATTACAAGATGGCGCTGGCATCCTGTGCTCTCACAAGTAAACAACTAACTGCGCAGGTGCAAGAGGCAAAAGCGCGCCAAGCCACTGCCAATACCGAGGCGTAACAAGGGGTAATGAGTGAACAGCCAATCAGAAGTGAACACACCACTCTAGGGTACATATAGCAGTGCCTTTCCCGGGCTTGGGGTCTTTCCGCTTCTGCCGATACATAAAGCCTCGTTGTAGTAACCACCCAAACGCTGCCTCAAGTGTCTCTTTCGCGGGCGAAGGGGACACGGAAGAGGCCCAGAATAACCTGTAAAATTAAAAAAATATGTTTTCAGTTAAAAGAAAGATATCTTTTGAGATGGGGAGTGTTGAGAATTGATAGAAATTCTTGTGGTGCTAACAACCTGCCACTAACAAAGCTAAACCAACATGGTGGTTGGAGAAGCTCCATGATTTATACAGGCTGGCTTCTCCAAGTGCACAGAAGTGAGACTGATCTGGGGTCGATAACCATGAAAGAGTGGGAGCTAGTTCATGATTTCTTGTGGGCTACTGGAACGCTCTAAGACCACCCATTGTTGGAACTACATGTGTCAGCCTGAATGAACCCCAGAAGGAGCATTGAGGAAAGCAAACTCTTGGGCAAACCTATATGACAATTCATGTAAAATTTTGAAAATCAAACAATGTAGTTTATATTACAGGTAGGGACTAAAATTTTAAACATTCATGGGAATAGCATACATTACCTTGATGAGCTTGATAAATGTAGGTAGGAAACCCAGGACAGACACATGTTAATATTATGTTATTAGCTAAGAAGAAAAAAGTAAAGACGCAACATATATAGATTCTTTTCTTATTGCTCTGTATCACTAATGCTTACCCTCCGAATACTGTGACCATTTAATATAGTTCCTTATAAAGTTGTGACCCTCAGTCTTAAATTTACTTTTATTGCTGCTTTATAACTATAATTTTGCAACTGCTATGAATCATAGTGTAAATATTTGTCTTTTCTAATGGTCTTAGGAGAGCCCTGTCAAAGGTTCATTTGTCCTCAAAAGGGTCAAGACCCACAGGTTGAGAACTGACGCTCTATGAGTCATTACTTCCTTTTTGTTTTTTTTTTCCCTTTTTCTTTCTAAGGTCTCATGAATACTGTATATTAGAAATAAAAGCCCTTGGGAATGTTCCCTATTTATCTAATGACAGTAATAAAAACTTACAATCTAATAAGGTTATTTTAATTTCACCTTTTTGAGGATCAAGTTCTATGAACCAGTAGCCAATTGAAAAAAATTCAGGATAGGAACTAGGTATAGGCTATTTGGGTGAACACACACACACACACACACACACACACACACACACACACACAGGCACACACAGGCACACACAGGCACACACACAGGCACACACATATGTACATACACCCATATACACATACACACACTCATGTATACATGTACATACATGTACACAGCAGTATTCTCTGACTCACAGTAACATTAGCATCAATAACCTCCTTTACATACTAAGTTCAAGTGCACTTGTCTTTTCTCTTTATCTGGAGAATTCTTCAAAGGCAAGGTTATGTCCCTTTATGCTCTGCCAGCAGTCTTTGGCACATGGTGAGCTCTCAATAAATAATAATTAATTCTGTCTCTTACTAAATATTCATCCATTTAGTCAATGAATAATAATTAAAGTTAATTAAATGATGGAAAAGAATACAAAACTTAGCAAAAACAGTTAAAAATAAGATTATCTGTTTGTACCTGAATGAATGCAATGTGGTAGAAAACACACTTGGAGTTTGAGGTCTGCCTGTTTGGTATAGTTTTATTTTCCTTTAATTTTAATTCATATTGTACTGTGTCTCAGTTGTATTCACATGTATTTGTATAAACTTACATTACACACTGTGTAATTTATATGTCTGTGTTAATACTTATTTGCATATGTTAAACTGTTATCATAATCAAATTTTCTCACTTTGATCTATATGTTTTTAACTTTAGACATATCTGCATTAAATTTTATTCACTGCATAATGTGTGTGTATGTGTGTGTTTGTGTTTGTAAGCCTGAGTGTGTGAGTGCATGTGTATATTTGTATAAGTGTGTGTGAGTGGATGTGGGCATAGTTCATGCAGAATGATACTGTGGTAGCCTATTTGTTCCCTGTATCTTCCTGCACTGTAAATGTCATTTTATCTCCTAAGAATGAAGGGATAATATGAGACCCATACCCAAGCTGTATGAATATATAACTTGGGCTGAAGCAAAAGCATTTTTTAATCTGTGCTAATTATCTCTAGGCCTAGGCCTAGAAGAGTCTAAGCTCTGTGTGATCTAATCTTTTAAGTTGACTGATTCAGTCTGGCTTTTCTCAGCTTCTGACTAAATTGTTCTGCCTGGCCTCATACTACCTTTGGTAATATGTTCAAATCTTCTGCTTCTTCTCATTCTCTGTCTTGTTTTGTCTTCACCTATGTCTAGCTTGTTCTCTTTGCAGCCTGTCTCTGTAAAAACTGTCTAGGTAGAACTGCCATACGTACATAGCACCTCTCCTTTTCTCTCTGTTCTTAAGTAGTCTCTCTTTCCTGTGCTGTTCTCATGTGAATTGGTCATATTCTATCTATGACCCATTCTGTCAAATCTTTCTTTGATTCATCACTTTGTCTGCCCCTCAGCTGACACTTTCAAATATCGCTCCTTCATTCTACCTTACCTTCATTGTTAGGAATTAAAGGTGTGTACTAAGGGTGTGTTCATATTTCAGCCAAATCATACTGTAATCCAGGGCATGTCTTCATTATGGCTGGATCGTATAGATCTTGAAGGTTTTTGGGTGTGATCCCTTGCCAGAGCATCCAAGTTGCTTTATTAAAATTTCTCTACACTGCACTAGACCACCAACAATCATAATGTTCTTGTCCTTTTTATGGAAGAATTGTAGCACAGGGGTCAAGAGCACAGGTAGCCTCTCTGGTTTGAAAATTCAGTGCTAATAATTTCCCCAAGTAGCTTTTTGCACACTATGCTGAACTCCAGCTTGGTTCCCACATGTGTAAGATGGAGGGAACCAGATGATAACACTCTTTACTTCCTCATCTAAAAAGGAGATTGGAAAATCACTTAGAATTTTAAACATATAGCTGTAGGCTCCCATGGGATACGGAGTAAATGCCACCTATGTTACCTGCCATAATTACTATTAGGTTAATATTAGCAAATTAATTTCAGAATTACTTTTAATGAAGCATTATTAACTTGATACATCTTTTCTTACTTCAACAAAGATATTTGATGTTTTATTCTGAAAAAGTATTAACAGTTAAATTTCCAGCCATATGTGTAAACTACTGTGAATCAAATTCAACTCAATTAAGTTTTCTATTTCTTCTTTTTTTACATATAAACCTAGGAACTTTATTCTTTTATTTTTGTATGCAATAATGTTATTTTGATATACAAAGTTTGTAATACAAGGGATGCAGTTTCCTCTTAGACTGCTTACAGCTATGTAGGCCAATAGAAATGCTTCTTGACTAACTTGATTTCTGGGGACATTTCATTCATGTGCTCAATCATCTTCCAATCAGAGAAATTTATATTCTTCATTTTCTTGAGTTTGACCTTTGATTCAAACTTGAACTCAACACATCTCTTCATATCTTCCTTTTCACAGTGTCCACTAAGGCACATTTATCCTCAGTACACCAATCTTCAGTGAATTAAACTTTTTGTTCAAAATTATTCAACAAGCCAGCCTTGGCCACATTGGCCTATAATAAGTCTGGTCCTTCACTAAAGTTTTCTCAGACATACTAGCCAGTCTTTAAAGGACAGTCTCTTTCAGGACTTCAGAATGTTTGTGATTGTATTGGTTTCCATATGGTCTTCCCACAAGCTACCCAACCAATGGCTTCTGGAACAAATTTAAGCCTACTTATCTTGGGATTCTTCACTCACCTTGGCAACATGCAGTAACTTTATATATCCTTCTTAATAGGTATTTATTTGACAAGTTCATATATGAGTACTGTATTTATACCCTTCATACCTCTTTCTTTTCCACACCATTTTCTTTCAAATTTATGGTACCAAGGCTGGAGAGATGGCTTAGACCTAGTGGGGTTTCTCTCATGCATGTTGGCATGCCAACAGGCAATGTTATTGTTCATGCCTTGTTTAAGCATATTGTGGAGATCTCATGTGTGCAGATTCTCATTAACAGGGATCTCTAGGATGACATTTTACAGTTCTTCCATTCTTATTTCAGATGACAAGTAAAAAAATCATTTGGTCATTTCTTTCCAAAGACCCAGCTTTTCTATCTAGCAGATAACACCATTGTTACTTCACCTTACTTTTAGGTTTTGAAAAAATAGTAGTAGTAGTAGTAGTAAGAAGAAGAACAAGAAGAAGAAAGAACAAGAACAAGTAGAAGTGTATTTGGAAAACAGAGCATTCCATCATATGAACTGGTACAAATCAGTCTGTACTGATACGGCCACAATCAGTTGCAAAATTTCTACCTTGCTTTTTAGTTGAAAGTCTTATCTTAGACTGTTACTTTCTTTACTATTCTCTGTAACTGCAGCTGAAGCTAAATTATGTTCATGTCAGTTAGGATCCAGGATGCATATCTGATGAACTCTGATGAGTGCTTGGTCTTTCAGAGATGGTGGTATAGAGTAACAAAAAGGAGTAAACGCCATATGAAATGCAGGCGATGGTTTTATTGATAACAATTGTGATAAAGTCTGAAAGTACTGAAAAAAAAACATTATATAAGAAATAGATGTAATAAAAGGAATGAGTCCTGTAGATGACAGCAGGGTGGTGATAAGCACTCAATGTTATGTTTATGAGTTATTTTGTTATTTTAACCTAATGGCTGAAGGTCCTTTGAATTGTCCAGATAAATGTTATATAAAGATAATACTGTCAAGTGTTTTCTTCCATTTGACTTTAAAATAACCTTCAAAGTCAAAAAAACTTTTTGAATCATGTTGAGTTGTTGAATAATATGCCTTTGAAGGGTGGCATTTTCATATGCCTATTATCTTTATATGTTAAGAGAATTTTCTTCCTCAAAAGGTTAAAAACTCATAAATAAATTTCTTAATTCAAAGGAAATGGATGAGACCTCTAGTGGAATGACAGCCAATTCTGTCTTTAATACCCACCTTTGTTTCTGTTGCCTGAACCATCACTAAAGATTAAAGGCAGTGTTCAAAGAGGGCAATTCCTCATACTTTACCTGTTCATTACCTGCCATGATAGTTTTTTTAAACCAATTATATATCTGCCAATAAAAAGAGTGGGCAAAGACAACATCAAAGCCGTGCTTTCATTTCAATTATTGTTCCCTAGTGAATTACAAGGTGGTGGGGCTCCTATAACAATTTATATTGACTCTGGCCTCATAAATCTAGTACAGCAAAGAGAGTTGCTCAGCTATATGTTGTGATCATGTCTTTCCACTAACAACGTCAATCATTTGCCCAAGAGGACAGAGTAGTTCACTAGTGTTCTATCAGCTGTTTACATCATAAAAATCTTCTTAAGTAAGGGCTGAGTTTCACTTGCCTCTCTCAGGAGTACTCAGTACCAGCCTTGGATGTACAAATTCTATGTTAGCTTAAGTTAGCCAATGTTAAAGTGAATGCAAAATTTTCAAAGAATGGTTTCTATCTATCTATCTATCTATCTATCTATCTATCTATCTATCTATCTATCTAGTTATTTTGTTATTATATATATGACAAAATTTCTAAAACTTGAGACAACATTAAAATGATTTTGGATACATTAGACATGAAAAATAATATTTCCAAGTTTATTCACTCAGAGTTGAAAATGTTATTTGAACTAAAATAAATTAGATTCATTTTGTCCCAAGGATGGACTGCTTCTCACTCAATTTTAAAGTGAATAATTTTCTCCTTAAGGAAATAACAAAAATTAATTGGACCCAAGCCAACACATCTGTCTCAGAAATTTTCCAAGGCAAAGATGTTAATTCGTCAGGCAGGTTATACATCTGACCACCAACAGTTTATCTGGAAAAAATGAGGCTATGACTAATATACAGGAAATTGTGTTATTTGATACCATATTGCATCAGAGAACAAATAAAACAGAACACAGGGAAGCAATAATGATAAGTAAATGTGATTACTAGGTTAGCATATTTGTAATTATATCATTTCCCCTGTTATTTCAATACACAAAGCATAGCTAACTATTACTTATTCAGGGATTACTAAAAGTAAATATATTTTAGTCTCTTCCCAATCTGATACTTAAGTTACCTACTTAGTACAGTTACAGTGATTCTTATGACCTTTACTTTGGTTTATGTACACTGTATGGAGTAGGATGATTCATTTTAACAATAAGGTGTGCTTAGTGACTCACTCTTCTTTATGGCTACTGGCTAGTTTGAGAAGCATTTCTTGCTATACTTATTTTAAAACTTTCATTTCTTTTTCTATGGAGTAGGGTGTTTTAGGGAAACACTTTAATTTGAAGTTAATAACAAACTTGGTGGCATCTTGTTGGGAAGAGAAGAAACGACTCGAGTTTTTCAGACTGTGTTTTTGTTTTTGCCAGTGTGGAGCACATGCTGCAGGTCCATAATGCATTCTGATCTTTCTTTCAATCATCTGTAAAACTTTAGAAAAACAATTTTAAAGGACTTTGAGTGCATTCATTTTATCAGAATGGTTTCTTTCATATTGATGGTAGTTATAATTGCTCTTGGTAATATCAACATATTTCCAGTAACACCTAGTCTGTAAACAGGAAGGTCAACTGTGTTGATTTGTTGAGATATAGAAATAATAATTTTTCCTGTCCTTTGAGAAAAGTTCTAAAGTTTTAATCTCACTTCTGCCACTAACAGCAGCTTGTAATACCACTCATTCTCATAGCTGTTATCTGCATGATTAAAGACATTTTTAAATAGTACAATGGATATAGAACCAGATTGTAGAAAAAAATGATTCTCTGATTATTAAGTCATCTTGAAACCATCTGCCCTTGGACTATGTTTTGCTTACACTAAAACTAAAATGTGTCTCTGTGTAATAAAGAATTTAAAGGAATGTTGGATGACATAATTCAAGTCCACACAACCACACTGAAGCTGACAATATTTTGTATTAATATAATGCACTTATCTAGTCATATACATATGAACGTGCATCACTAAGAATGTGTTCATGAACACTCATAACCACTTAAGTCCTAATAGGCAATAAACAGGAAAACTAAGTACAATAAGTGGTAACTACCTTTCTGTGTTGAGGGGAATCTGATGGGGGAAGGTAGTTATGAAACTAAAGATACATCAGCATCATGGGTAAATCATAGCATGTTCTCAATAAGAGACATACAGGAGAACGTGCTTAGCTGTTACTGTGTTCATTGTAGTCAAAGCTCGGCACAAGGAAGGTCAGAGTTCTCAGGTGACTACTGCATGGACATTTCTGAGGACATGGATGACCAGCATGTCTTCTGAGTGACTGTTCCATACATATGTGATTTTATTAAAACAGCAGGGAAACTAAAACTTTTAATGCATCTAAAATTATATGACAAAAATAAAATTACATTGAAAAAGTAGGGGTAAAGAATTAGCTTTCCCCGTCCCTCCTCAGAATCTGAACAGGAAGAAGTCAGGATGAGGTAAGTGATTTTAGTCTAACCCTGGGAAATCTGTTGGACTACATTCAGAGGGGGGTTGCCCTCATCAACAGTTTTTCTTCTTGGCCATGGACCTAGGTCAACTAATACAATTGTCTTTTTCCAGGATCTCTTGATTAGGCCCACACAGATATCCAGTTACTACCAGGATGGTCTGGCCTTATGAAAAGCACAGCTTCAATCCTGTATGAATCATTAGGGCTCCTGTCTCCTCAACCCATCTGTGGGAGTTTGAATTTGGCCATAAGGGTGGACACTCTTCAACTTTGTAGCTCATTTCTGTTGTTTTGTAGTTGCAGTTTAAGATTGACCCCAGGCCACAGACCTGGCCTCACATGCTCAGTTTGGTTGTGTGAGATGGGTGGTTCATCTGTAGTCTGTCTGGGAAGGGTGGGGTTACACTTATTTTATGACTTTCCTTGTTAATGTTAAACACATGTAGAAGGCCAGTGGTTACTTTGTGGCTTTAAGTTTAGATCAAATAAATTGATAAGAAGTCATGAGTCTTTTTAGACAGTCATAGGGACTAAGATGCATATAGACTATAGGGACCTTACTCCTGATGTACATTTACATCTTTGTTTTAAAAACACCTCCTTTCTTTCATCTACAAGTTTGTGTGGTGCTCTGCCTACTGATTTTATGCACTGAGAGCCCAATTCCAAATATTAGCAGTATTCTTCTGTGAAGCCATTGTATCTTTACAACAAACAATGGGGGTGTGTACTGCTATTATTCCTTATTTTAAAGCCAAGGTACAGAGTCACAGAGAAGATTTGTTTGAACGTGTGAAGGCTATGAGAATGTTGGTTGAGTCTAGATCTGGAAAACCACTGAAGGTCCACATGCTATGATCTTAACAGCTATAAACTACTGCAGGATGGTTGTTAGCAGAATGCCCTCGAAGGAAATAATCTTTTACCTCCTGTGTACTCTGTCTGGATGAATTGTTTTGCTGCAACACATTTTCCAACCATGATCCTCTACCTTATTATCGACCCAGCCCCAGAGCCAGCCAATCATGGACTAACTTTCAAAGCTGTGGCCTCAAATAAACCTTTTCTCTCTATAAATAAGCTATCATGGGTATTTTTAATAGTTATTTAAAAGCTAGCTGACCCACATGTCAAGATTGGAAAAAGAACATAAGAAACTAACAGTAGGTTGTTTAATGATCAAGCTAAGCTAAATGGCCGGCACCTTCCATTCTTCGTTATTTCTTTTTTTCTTAAGGGGGAAAACTTGTACCATGAGTTCTAGTAGGTCTTCTCTTGCAATATATACTCTACTTATGGGTTTGAAATCCCCACAACACGACAAATCAAAGGACCAATTTTCCCAGAATTATGCCGCTAGATATTGTAAGGGTGCATGAACTTGAGGCCTTATTTACAGATATATGTAGATACGGCCCTTATATGTAAAGAATTAATACATTATGTAGATTTTCATCCCTTGGATATTCATCCTTAGTAATATGAATTTAGGTAAATAGGTAATGCCCAGATTATGACTCTCCAGCTGTCTGAGACTATTTGGAGAAGATAACACATAAGGGTAAAGGCTCCCCAGTGACAGTACACAGTGGCCACTCTTTCTCATCTGGCTGGTGCTTTCTCCATGTAATACAGAGGCTGTAGCTACCTCAGTGTTCCTCCTTGGTTTACTGCTCAAGAACCAGTGTCTTCTTGACATATTGTTATTATTACACCAACTTGGTGCTTTTAAATTTGCTCACCTGAAAATATAAATCAATACTACCAAATCTACTTGGAGATCTTGTCCAGTTATTTTATCCATCTCAGTGCTATAGTCTAAAATAGGTGTCTCATGAATGACAATCAGGCCAGTCTTTAGAAACTGCTACAGAGAAATGATTTTTAATGCATCTTTGGAATTCATTACAGTATGTAATATATGTAATATATGTAATTAAGTTTCACTTGAGAGATTTTTCTTTTAATTTCCTTTGTGGGAAAATATACAGGAATGGGACTTAGAAGTGAAATGGGGTTGAGAGAGAGCCACATAGTACAGATATTATTAAAATACTATAGAACTCAGAGATATGTAAATGTATGTAAATATTATGACTTTGTTATTTCATTTAGAGTAACCTAATATTGTAATTTTCATAGGTATACATTATTTTTAGGATTTTTTTATCTGTTGAGGAAGACTCACTATGTAGTACCACCTGACCTGGAACTCATTATACAGACCAAGCTGGCATTGAACTCACAGAGATCCATCTGCTTCAGCCTCCTAAGTGCTGAGATTAAAGATGTACCATTATTCCTGGCTCATTTTCTTTATTTTTAAAGTCAAGATATTAGTCACTTTGGAGTTCTAATATATTTTCTTGTGAATCAATTTCTCCTTTATTTACTATTGTTCCATGCCGCTTCCGAATCCCCTCGCCTGCAAGAGAGACATGGGAGGCAGTGTTCGGGTAGTTACTACAGCAAGGCTTTATTCTTGTATCAGCTGAAGCGGAAGACACCAAGCCGGGAAAAGGCACTGTTTATATGCACCCTAGAGTGGCGTGTTCACTTCTGATTGGCTGTTCACTCATCACCCCATATTACACCCCGGGATGGGCAGTGGCTTAGTGCACTTTCACCTCTTTCACCTGCGCAGTTTAGTTGTTTACTTGTGGGAGGCACTGGATGCCCGAGACATCTTGTAATGGCAAATGCTATCACCACTCGCCGCGGCTCCTAACATACTATGATATGCAGTGTCTATGTGTTGTGAGTTTTATTAAAACTAGGCAGATTGGTTGCTTCAGCTATTTATATTTTTTTTCACCCAGAAGTATTCATCAATAGCCTTCTGTCTACCAGGCTGTAGTGGTTTAAAAGACCTCACATTCTTTTTATTAGATATTTTATTTACAATTCAGATGTTATCCCCTTACCCCATTCCCCCACCACCCAAGAACCCCCTATCCCATCCCCCCTCCTGCTTCTATGAGGATGTAACCCCACCTACCCCCTCCCACCTCCCCACCCTCAAATTCTCTCCCATACGGCATCCAGTCTTCGTGGGACCAAGGATCTCGTCTCTCACTTATGCCCGACAGAACCACCCTCCCTTACATATACAGCTGGAGCCATGGGTCCCTTCCTAAGTGCTCCCATGCTGGTGGTTTAGGCCCTGGGAGCTCTGGTTGGTTGGTATTGTTGCTCTCCTCATGGGGCCACAAACCCTTTCAGCTCCTTCAGTCTTCATTCTAACTCCTCCATTGGGAACCCCTTGATCAGTTCAATGGTTAGCTGTGAGCATCCGCCTCTGAATATGTCAAGCTCTGGCAGACCTCTTAGGAGACAGCTATGTCAGGCTCCTGTCAGCATGCACTTCCTGACATCCACATCAGTGTCTACCTTTAGTGACTGCACAAGAGATGGATACCCAGGTAGAATGGTATCCAGATGGCCCCTCCTTCAGTTTCTGTAGTGTGGTGAAGTCATTTGAGAAGAATTAGGAGGTGTAGCCTTGTTGGAGAGGGTATGTAGCTGGGGATAGCCCTTGAGGTTTTAAAAGGTGCTTACTATTCCAGTAGGCACTATGCCTCTTGGTTGTTGTTTCCCCATGTAAGCTCTCCATTACTGCTTTTGTGCCATGCCTGCTGCCATGTTCTTTGCCATGATAGTCATGGACTCCAAGCCTGCCCTTCCTTTCATCTCAAAACATGTGAAAACTCTCCTGACTTGTCAAGTCCTGGTGTTTTCCTGTCTACTTCTAGTTACAGCGTGTATGTATGTGCATGTCTGTGTGCATGTGTGTGTCTGTGTGCATGTGTGTGTGTGTGTAGGGGGAATACATGTGCATGTGTGCTTTTTGTAAACATTCTTGTGTCTGTGGAGCCTAGAGATTGGCTTTGGATCTCTCATTGACTGTCTACATTGTTTTATATGAGACAAGTTCTATAACTGAACCTGAATCTCAGCAATCTTGTCAGGGAGCCCAGGGGTCTGGCCTCCACCTCCACCCTGTGCTAGAATTACAGGTGTGCTTGTTTTCCCAATTAACTAGCAAGCACTTCACACACTGCACCATCTCTTCTGCCCCCAAAGCAGCACTCCTAACCCTCCCTGTCACTTCCTTTGAGCTGAAATGTTTTCTGATGGGTTTTAGTATGTGAATGAATAATACAGAAGAAAACCAATAGCCAGTTGACACTCCATGCTGTCCTTCCAAAGCTTTCTGGCCCAAAATAAAGGTGCTGCGGAGGTGGAGAACCCAATTTCCATTCTAAGTTTTGCACAGTGCATTTTAGTCAATTAAATTTTCTGTTTCTAAGATACAGTTGCCCATGAAGGCAAGTAGCACCAGCATTTTCGGAAACAATAAACTTGGTTTAGAGCAACTTTCTTCCCAAGATGCCTGTTCAGGCCTCAGAGATTCTGCTCAGTCTCTGAGAGTGTCTTGAAACTGGTGTCATTTTTACAGGCACCAATCTCTTTCCATTACCTGGGTTCTGATGCCCCTAAGCAGCACAATAAATATCTTGGGGGGGGGGGGGTTGGGTAGGGAACAACATGTTTCTTGTTCTTTTTTGTCCTCTCTGATACATTGGAACTAGGCCATCTGGCTGCCTTTGGGGTAAATCCATTTTATAACAGGATTTTTTTTTGGTGATTCAGTAATTAAACCCCCTTGGATAGGGTTCAATATGGACCTGCCTTATGCTGAATTTTGCTTTATAGCAAACTGTTGGTCACAGGTGCCAGTGAATTTATAAATGAGAATGAAAAATCTTTTTCGGCTTTTAGAATGAACATTATTTTCCCATGATTTGTCACAGGCTCAGTACTCCTGTAAAGTCCCCATTGTTAGGTAGACCTTCAACCATTAAGAAGCAGCTTGAAACACCATTGCATTAGAATATTTTCTGAAATTAATTTGTTGATTTTAAGCCATTAACCTCATGTTTTTAGACTCAACAAACAATAAAACAATACAAAAATGTGTTGAAAAGGCAATGACATTGGGTGTGATGTTACATCCCTAGAATTCCAGCTCTTAAAGTCTGGGGAAGGGGCATAGCAAGCTTTGATTCCAGTCTTGTCTATAGGGAGAGTCTGACAAAATTAAAATCAAATGATAAGTTATGTTTTTCTTGATCTCATATGGGTAAATTTCCATGACATGAACCATGAATTGTTAATTAGAAATTTAAGAATTTATTTTTGTCCTTGATTCATAGAATGTCTCATTTTTTGGTGTAACCCTTGTAACCTGAACTATCACTATTTAAAAACACTTGAAGCCTTTGTATTTTAGAGCATTTTACATTTACAACAAAATTAAGAAGAAGGTTTGGATGTTTCCACACATCCCACACTGTGGACATACTATTATATCGTAGCAAAGACAGTCAGTAGTTGTCTCAGTGAGCCATCTTGGTGTCAGCTGGCTTTCACTGAGTGGTCTTGAGTCTTTATTGCTTGAGAGGTCACAGGCTACCCTACTGGAATCTCTGTGTGTGCATCATCAGCCCCAAGTGTGCATGCAGTCTGCAGTTTACCTAGTTAGCTTAACCTAAAGCTTACTGGGAGTATCTCATTTAAAGGTTCCTAAAAATAAAACTTGTCAGACAACATTTAAGGCATGATTTGACACATACAGACCTAAAAACTGACTTGAAAATATGTAGTCCTTCTTTCTTAGTCCAGCACAGTGCACAGTTACAAGCAGCAGATGGTGAAGGTCAAAGTGGTGGACGGTGGACGAATGTTAGAATTCTTCATGGAGAGAGTCTGGGAAGGCTTAGTTTGTGGAAGCAAGACTTTCTGTGCTTGTTTTTCCTTCTCATGAGATCCTCTCATTTTCTAAATGGAGCATGACATGTTTCAGTAGAGTTTTCTTGGGTGGTTATCGTTGCTATAGGCAACAATCATACATCACCCCATTATTCAATGTTACCTCAAATCACCTCTTGGATTCCGAATTCTACCCGTCTTGATACTGTCCACTTCATACTTGCCCATTGGTATAAAATGGCTTAAGCTAGAATCTTCTTTTTCCTACACTAACCATAGACATTTTTTTAATGCTTTCATTTAAACAAATTTTAAGGAATTTTATCTCACAAATAAGCTAAGGAGAAAAAGGACATTATTACTCATCTTTTGAATGTGAAAAATAAAAATATTCTTAGAATTTATAAAATATTGTTTAACTTAAAATTACTTCATAGACAAGTGTTAGGAGAGTGAAACCTTCAGCAAGCAGGCAGGTGATTAATAAGAAAATAAGTCTTATCATAACTCATGTGCATTCCCAATGCCACAACCTTTCCAGGAGCACAGTAGACAGACAGTGGAGCACAATAATCAAGCAATAAAGAAGGGAGAAAAAGAAACTATGAGCTTTTATGTGGTAAATCACAAGACAGAAGTCATGAACCATCGAACAAAACAGCCAAGTAGCACATAGTATTTCCACATGATTTTAATAACAAATCTAAGAAAAAAAAATTACGTTTTAAAAAAATGAGTTTTAGTGAACCGTTTATAAATAAAATATTTATATATAAATATAAAATTTAAAAGTATTAGTATTTTTTTTGTTTTTTTTTCAGTTGTATCTTGCCTGTTATGCAAAAATGATTTCTAACTAGCTGATAGCCACTAAGTAATTTGCTTAACAAACTATAGCATACTTGTTTGTGCAGGGTGGAAGCAATGATGTCCTACAGTTTAAAGATTAACATCAGAGATGGGCAACAACTTCAAACCACCAGATGATGAGTTCTGTGAGGGGAAAAAAGCCAATGGTATAAGGAACACAGAGCAGCTAATCCTTCTGGAAGCCTCTCAGAGTGTGCAGACAGGAACTGCAAGTGCGATTGATTTGGATGAGGAAGGTGTTAAGAGAGTCTTTCCAAGGAGAGGAAGAAACATATAAAGCAGGAGAAGCTTGGCTCACACCAGGAATTGCTTATTAAGTATAAGTCATGTGTGGGTGCACAGGCTGGGCAGGCAAACTGAGGTGAACTTATGAAAGCCCATGGCTGAAGTCACTGTGGATTTATCAATTACTAGACACAGGAAGACCAAGCTGGTAGACGGTGACACATGGGTAAAATGGGATTGGAACTGAGATAGGAAGAACACTTGAAAGGCTGTTAGAGTAGGACAGTTAAAAACAAGGATGGTCCTAACACAAGGTAGCCAGATCAGTGTAGGTGAGGACAGATCAGTGTGATTTGATATGAGTAGGAGAGCAAGGGAAGAAAATGGGTCAGAGGTGACATTCAGATCTCTAAGTTCAAAGATAGGTGTGGTGGTGCTATCCTCCTACACAGAGGAGCCAAGAGAAAGAAAGTGATCTGTGGGGTAGACCATTCAGCTGAGATAGGTCTTATTTACAGCATCACTTTGAGACTTCCAGTGTAAATACCCGCAAGTAGTCTCACGTAAGGGTCTCAAGGGAGCCATCCCTACTAGAGATGCGCAATTGAGAATGACAGCAGTTGACACCACCCACAGCATAAGTACTTTATAAAGAAAGACTGGATTAAGACCAGTCCTGAAGTGATGCTAGATATTTTATGCAGTTAGAGAACTGGAGGTTACAAAAGAGACTAAGAGAAATAACTGGTGATGAGTGAGGCTGGACTCCTGGAGTCAAGGAAATTGAAAAACAGAATGAGGGTCATGGGCTACTGCGCTGGGAAGATATTAGGACTAGAAAATAAAAAGACAGATGATCGTATAAGATGGCATTTAAAAACGTATAGATTTGAGAGTTGAAACCTGTTGTTTTTAGTGAGTTTGAAAGAAAATCATATTGGATCTGAGAGAGTTTCAGGCAGGATGGAATGCCTGTCTGTGCTATCTGTACGTTCAGTGCTGTAGTAGGAGTGAATGGTGAAATACAAAGTCTTCGTCAGCAAAGCCTTTCTTGACTATTTTAAAGAAGACAATCGGAGCTAGTTAGGGATGAGTACTGAGAGAATATTTTGCTTGCAGAGACTACTGGATGAATAGTATATGTGAAACAGATATATATATATATATATATATATATATATATATATATATATATATAGAGAGAGAGAGAGAGAGACTGTAGAATTTATCCGAGAGAGTAAAAGAATGCTCAAGTTCTGGGTGTGACAAGAAAAGATGAAAATCTTTGCCATCAGCAAGGAGGACAGAATAACACACACACACACACACACACACACACACAGAGAGAGAGAAAGAGAGAGAGAGAGAGAGAGAGAGAGAGAGAGAGAGAGAGAGAGAGCGCAAATATTGTGAATATGTGGGTAAGGACATATGAAATCATTTTTGCTGGAGGGTAGCTTTTCTTCTTAGCAGAAGGTGAGCTGGGGACCTCTGGCTGAGAGCGAAGGGTAAGATTATAGAAGAAAGGATTTGGAAAAGCAGTTAAGAATGGTTAATCTGTAGAGGGAGAGATAAGTTCATTAGGAACCTACAACAGGATTTTTTGGCTTGTTGTGATATAGAGACATTTCACTTGGGTGATATATTCCCATCCTATACATTTTGAGAGGAGGGCTTGTGCTATCGCTAACTCTGGGGCTACAGTAAGCAAGTGGGATAGAAGGAGACAAATAAGGGAGGAATAATCAAAGGCCTGATTCAGGTGAAGGTTATTGTGCACATGAGGAACAGGGACAATAGGAAACTGAGGAGAAGCTAAGAACAGAAGAGTCAGTACATTTCAAGTCATGAGAGGGTGAGAAAGAGAGTTATTAACAACACAAATTAGATGGGCAGAAGAGCTGAGGAATGCCGGGAACAGACAGCCAAGCCTGTAGACCACTGCGTCTTGTCTCTATTAGAAACTTGTGTCTATTAGACACTTATTTCACCCAAATTTGCTGTTTTATTTCTTCTCTGGGTTTGCCCTAGGATTCTGTGTCTTAGTGGCTCTTTGGCCTTCTTGGCTCTATACCTCAAATGACTCATAAGGAATTCAGGAAACCACTTTCAAACCTTTTACACAGAATCCTCCCCATCCTACAGCTTTCCCATGCTGTGATCTTAAAAGCATTCTTTCACTTTAAAATTCTAGACTGTGAAATAGCTCTCTTCCACCTAAATAACTTTCCATGTAAGTCATCAACATCCACTCCAGATGTGGGAGGTGACTTAAATCCTTCCACCGTTGGGGAGGACCTTGTCATCCTCTGTTCTCTCTATCCTTCCTTCTACCCCCTTCATCAAATTCATTTTCAAAACTTCTTGAGGATTTGCTCCAACGCAAAGAACTTATGGTTTGATTTATGATTGTAGAATTTTTCCAAATGGTACAGATATTCAACTTTTTACCAGAGTAGTCTTGAATCTCATATGCCTGCTAGCTGTGTCAGTTCACACTACTAGATACTGTCGGCACCCTAAAAGCCCAGAGGTCTTGACATGATAGTGATGACCATGTTGCTATGGTGATTCTGCAGCTGGCCAAGTACTCACTGGTTGATTTTTCCCAGCTGGAATTTTTACAATGACTTTACTAAAAGTGAAATAAAATACTTTTCCTCCTCACATGAATGCTGTCGCAAAGATGGATCAATATGGAATTTTGTATTTCTCCTGAGGAGAAATCAGGAGAAACATGAGACAGCTTGTGAGTAGGGGAAGTCTCTGGAATCTTAAATACCACTAATATTTTGGTAAGGTGAAAGAATAAAACACAATAAAGCTAAAATTGGCCTGTTTTTTATAGAATAAGTATTATTACAAGTTTGGGAACACTTAATGCATATGTATGTATGCACAAAATGTACATAAAATTATTTGGTTATGAACATCTTTGTTTCTCACCAGGCTAGAGTATAAAAAATATAATAGTGTGCCAGAGTTGAGACTCTGATGCTTACATTAAGAAAATTAACTGAAAAATTGCTCCTGTTTCATTGTAACTCTGAAGACTACAGTGACATTAAGTTAAATGAGGTAACGAGTTTTATAATTTTTTTCTTCTGTTACTTATTTTGTTGCTCAGAGTCTTAGTTACTTGTCTTGTTGCTGTGCCAAAACCATCTAAGGGGAGAGTGCTTATTTTGGCTCACAGTTGGAAGGTACAGTCCATGGCAGGAAGGAAGTCTTGGTATGAGAAGCATATTGGTCACGTGGGCATGATAGCAGATGCATTGGTCATGTGGTCTCCATAGTCAAGCAGATGCATTAGTCATGTGGTTTCCATAGTCAAGCAGCAGGAAGTGGCAAATGCTGGTGTTCAGCTAACTTTTGTCTTTTTACCAAGTCCAGAGGCTGAGCCTCTGCTCCAGTTTCGAGTAAGTCTTTCCACCTCAGACCACCACGCAATGAGGAAAACTCTCCCAGCCATGACAAGTGGTGAGCCTAATCTTGACCATTTATCATGACTATGCCTGGAGTTTTTCTCCTAGATGATTCGAGATCCTGTCAAATTGGAAAACAATATTAGCTGCTGTGCTCAGGGACCTCACATCGATAAAAGTTAATCTATAAATGAGATAGTCAGATTGCCAGTAAGTATGGGCCACACGTGTAACTTCTATGGCTATTTAAACATAGATAAAAGCTGATACCCAGGATCTTCAAAAAAAAATTTCTCTCTGGCTGATGGATGAAATTACACACAGGTACACACACCTTTTCCTATGTTAATGAATAGTAGATCGATATTTAAGATGGTAACCATAAAAGGGTTGTGTATGAAAAAAAAAAATGGGAGAAATTTCAAGAGTCCTCTCACAAAAGCTTACATTCGGGGACACCTGATAAATGGAAGAAGGTGATGGACAGATATACACGTTCCTAGGTTACTGGGACATAATTTTGCCTGAAACACTAATGTGGATTTCCTTACTTTAAATTCCTACCCGTCTTAGTAGAACAAAAAGTAACACAAGGCTTTTTTCTTTCCCAAAGACTGAGTAAGCTGGATTTTCCAGAAGGTTGTATGCGGTCTCTGTATTATCATTTGTGCAATGCTTGGCATGTCAACCTGCTGCCCTGACATCATGGGCTCTGACTGACCTGCAATAGCAACACAGGGGCCTGGGTCTAACTGAAGATCAGTTAGACCTGAGACATTGGTGAAGTTTCTTAATATTGATATATTTTAAACTCTTTCCAGATGGCGTCATTGTTCATATAGGATTAAAATTTGTAGCTACATACTTGCTACACTCTGAGAATTAGTGGAAGGGCTATTTCAGAGAGTCCTCACCATTGCATTAATTGTCACATCATATCTTTCTTTGAAAGGTCTAAATTGTCTCCCTGGAATATCTCAACACAATACAGTCAATTGTAATA
This sequence comes from Arvicanthis niloticus, assembly GCF_011762505.2. Taxonomy (NCBI): domain Eukaryota; kingdom Metazoa; phylum Chordata; class Mammalia; order Rodentia; family Muridae; genus Arvicanthis; species Arvicanthis niloticus. Next base: position 25,573,984 of record NC_133435.1, read on the forward strand.
TGATTACAAGCGGTAGAAGATTGATCTTCCTCTAAACACAGGCCAGGTTTGCAGCCATGTGACCTCCTAAAGATCATTACAAGCTATACAATATACAGTTGTGATTCTAGTCTCAGAAGCAGAACCACTTCTGAATACCTTAGGCGCTAACTTTTGTTTTCTTAAAAAAATGTTTCCAGTAACTTTCTGTATATGATGAAAAATTTTAATTCAAAAACAATCAAAAGTGGTGATTTGGGGAACAATTTAATAATTATAACTTTATTACTTTGACTTTTGAAGCCTCACCAAGTTTTTTTTTTTTCATGATATTTTCAGTATTTGCTAAAGGGTGGCATCTCTCTTGCCTTAATCATGTGCCAGATTACCCGTAAACCTGGACCATATGCCACTGCAATTTGCTGATGGGCCCAAGCTGTTTTGGTAGATAAAAAATCCAAGGGGATTAGAATGGCTGAGAGTCACTGTGAAGGAAGCAGAATCGGTGAGGCCATTATGTGTTCTTTCTTCTCCCCTATGCACACAGAACTCCTTTTTCTTAATTAAGGTTACCCTCACCAGAACAAACACAATCCACATTTCACTGTAAGTAAAGTTCTTTAGACACCTTACCCAAATTTCAGACAGACAAGTTCAAAATTCAGGAGTAGAAAAATGTTTCCCACTTGGGATTCAGAATGATCTGGACTATAAGGTGGGGGGACATTTAAATTAAGAATACTACAAGAATTCTTTCTTCCTTAGCTCAGTGCAATTAATGACCTTGCTTTTGTCAACAGTGTTTGGCTGACTACAAGGTTCTACTTTTAATAAAGAATGAATCTGTTCACCTATATATACTTCCAGCTACTCAGAAGGCTGAGGCAGAAGAGGCTGCCTTTCAAGAGCAGCTTCAGCAGTGTTAAAAGACACATCTTCAAAAAAAACCAAGTAAACCATTGAATGGAAAATGACACCGTGTCTTGAAATAAAATAATTAACTAAATTATTATGAGAGTGACTCTTTGGAAAATATAATTTACTGGAGTATACTTTCCCGTGCCCATGCTTCTCCTTTTAGTAAATGTAAAACCTTTCCCACATGCGTCATTGTGATTTATCCTCTGTGTCTTGAGACCCATTTTCTTAATAGTTGCCTATTTATTTTAAATGCCTAATAAGCCTTCTTTAAAGATAAAGCAACAAAACATATTGCCTTAATATAGTCTAGTGATTAATATTACTGTGAATGTTTAATGTGAATGTGCTGTGGAGAAAGTGGTAAATATCCAGCATTCCATGCCACTCTTAGACAATTTGCCTGCTTCACAATCTTGGATAATAAAGTGTCGGAAACATCCATTTCGAAGTTCATCAGAATGTATTTAAACTGTTTGTGTACTACCTTCCTTCTGCTCACAGTTTGAATGTCCCCTGTGGAAACATGTATGTGAACAATTGTTTCCCAGTTTTTGCCACCATTTAGGAAAGTGTTACAGCCTTCAGAAGGCAGAGCCTTGCTGGAGGAAAGTCATGGAGGGAGGGTTAGAGACTAGTCACATTTTCTGTTTTTTTTCTCTCTACATGCTTTCTGGGTCAGACCAAATGTGATCTCCCTGTTTCCCAACTGCCAGGCCAACCTCACATCCTGTTACACATCCTTCCTGGTACCCATCGACTGGGTCTCCCTAGAACTGTAAATCCAAGCGAACACTTTCTTCCTTAAGTTTAGTTTTGCTTGTTTTGGTTTTTTTTGGGGGGGGGGGGAGAGAGGGGTGGATGGCCAGGGTATTTGATCACAGCAACAATAGTAATTTAGACACTGACCAGTTAAAAAATGCACTTTAATTTCCAAAATCTTATTTGAAGCTAATAGTGATGATAGATGTTAAGGAAACTTTTCTTTCAATTAAATTTAAGTCTTCCTCAACTTTCCTGTATGGTCATACAGAACCCTTTTAGTTCTGTTTTCTCTGTAACGTTGTACTTTCATGAGAGGTACATGTCTATTATGAGGAATTTGACAGTTAAGATGGTTGGCTTCCCTTTTTTCTTCTAATGTGATTATAAAGAAAACTTTTGAGATAGCTAAACACATCAGAAATAAGGTCAAGGTTGCATGATTATTGTGCAAATAATTAATATGAAGTTATAACATTAGGATTTAATTTTCTCAGTGAATTCTGGAACTCTGTAAGTTTTTGAAAATGATTTTGAAATAGTGTACTACACTTCTACATCTGTGCTCTACCCCAGGAGTGTCCTAAAATTCAAATACAGTTATTAAAATATTTTTCACTCCACTGACAATATCTTACAAGGACATCTGTCATACACAAATAGATAGAGGGAATTATTTATAATGATTAGAAAAACATGAATTTCCTACTCTTTATGTTCTGAGTCATAAGCATTGTCTTTCTCTTACCACCTTAAAGATTCCTAACACCCATTTGTCAAATGTAAATTTAGCAATGTCAGCCTGTGTAAGAAGATATTTATGCAGTTCTGATCGTTAAATGAAACTACCATTTTTTAAATATTAAAATATCTCAAGCAATTTTGTAAGCAGAGAAAAATGATGTGGGAAGTGTGAAATAAAAAATGTTTTCACTCATTAGAGATGACCTTATATAATTTCAGTACTTATGAGTTATCAGGACATCTGTAACTTGTGAAAATCATTTTCATAAACTATACCCAAATATTATGTATTTTCTCTGTATTTTTAAAAACATGTAAATATGCAAATGCCCATACTAAAAGCTATATTTTTTGTGCATTTTGATATACGGAGTGCTTAAATTAGAGTTTGCAAATTCATTTGTTAAGATATTTCAACAAACAAAAGTGTTAGGGGAGATACTACCAACGTTATTTATGTCCTTGCTCCTTCAGAGGAAAGGTCACCTTTCCAGAGGCATAGCAAACTGGCACACTGGGATTGAGCGGAACATCAGTAACGTCAAACACATTTTCACTTGTGTACTGAAAGTAGAGCGAAGGGAGCATAAATTAAAAGAAAAATGATGAATAGAAGATCAATGGCTCAGGTAAAAGGGTTTGTGAGCGAGACATGGGAATCTGTTTTGAATCTGTTTCCACACAGTCACTTCAAAGGGGCTCAGAGAGGCACTGAATGAAGTAGATTAGATATGTTGTGAAAACAAAGCTAGCTTTTGGTTACGAGTGGACCAACTGCCCTTGTTTTGGGCATGCCTTCCATCACATCTTCTTGGGCCACCTTTTTATAGTAGCTGTTGTCACAGAAGCCAGTGGTGTGCAGTGTTAGGACTGTTTTGTAGCCAAAGTATGTGACCTATGCCTTTTTGTAGTTTAGGGAAGGAAACTGCTTGCTTATATTAAGTGCTTTGGGAGTATGTAACATAAACCACAAATGAGTGGTGGTGTTGCAGTTTTTAAAATATGAATATCTCACAGGAAAGACTGATGGTTTTCTGCTTATACTGGGGCTATAACCAGATAATTCTATACTAAGTTAAAAATACCACAAGTAGGAAAAACATTTAATACACCTTAATAACTAAACTTCACAGCATGGAACGTAATAGTTTTTTGGAATGTTGGCATGTTGCCATTGCAATCATGTGTTTGACAAGAAACTGATGCTCACTCCTATTGTCCCTCAAGTATTTAACCACCTATTATTTGTCTGATAAAAGAACAAAATTCAAGAATCATAGTGCATTGAAACTTGACTTGAGAGTTTGAGGACAAATATAGAAAGAAACAAACTAGTTAGGAAGGGAGTCAATAGTAGAAGTTAATGCGTGGGGAAGAAATTGGAATCTAGAAACATTAAGAAGGCAGAACTAATGGGCTCTAGTAACATACAAGGTGTGAGATGTCACTGACGGAAGATTGAAGGATGACCTCGAAATCTTAGTCAAGGATCAGGATCAGTTGTAGGTGTTAGGATACTGTGATACCCATAAGACAACAAAACAGAAATAAATGTAGATTAGCAGTAACCTAATATAAGTGGCACTATGTAAATTATGTTTCATATCACAGACTAATGCAACAAAGAGGAGAAAAGTTTGAGGATTGAGTTCTGGGTTCTCCATTGTGTTGGAGGTAGAGGCACCAAAGAGAAAATAACAAAGGAAATAATGAAGTGTACACTGACAGCTTCGAGAATGTGACATCTTCTCAGCCAGATTAAAAAAAAAAAAACCTTAGTTTTAGCCTGGTCAAACTCCTAGGAGAGCAAGATGAGAAGAACTTTGAGAACTAGTCATTGAATTTAGAACTATAGGCATCAATGGTGACCATGAAGGGTTCTCCTGGAAAGTAGGGGAAGAAGACGTGAAAAGGAGTCCCAGGGAAAGGGACAAGGAAATTGAAAACTTTGAATGCAAACAATGTGGAGAGAGCAGGGTGGAGAAGGTGGAATTGCAATGGTGTGATTATGTCAAGGGACAAAGTCCTGGTTGCTAGGGAACAGATGGCATCATGCATGCAAGCTATGAAAAACTGGAAAAGAGCAAATGGTGGTGGTAATACAAGAAGTGAGGAAGATCTGTAAGACATTGGTCTTAAAAAGACGAGGGACTGTGTGGTCCTTTGCAAAGGACCCAGGATAGAACCTCTGGTACAAAATGCTGAGAGGACACAAAGGAAGAAAGAATATAGAACATGGGTGCAAAACTATGGTTACAGGAAGAGATGAAAGCTATAGACATTGTGTTTTTACAATGTCTTAATTTAGCCTTTAAAATAGAAATTCAGGTCAGTAGGCAAAGTGAAATTAAGTGTTCTGTGTGTGATGTTAGAGAAGGTTTAGGATGTTCTAGAAGTGTGGGAAGAGGATATATTACTTTTTGTTGCCATGACAAAATACTTGATGCAAACAACTTAAGGGAAGAAAATATTATTTCAATTTATTTTCAGAAGGTTCATGTCATCATGGTGTCATGAGAACATATAGTATAGATCTCAGTGGCAGAAACAGGATGAGGAGATCATATTAAAACTGTAGATGGGCATAATCAATAACTGTAGCCCACTGGGATTTCTATATCAAAGGTCCCACAACCTGTTAGAACAGTCCCACTGGCTCGGCCCATATAAGCTTTTGTTTCTTGTTCCTTAAAGGGACATTTTATATTCAAATATATCAAAATATGACTCACAACGCAATGGAAGATGCATGACACAAGATTCCTGAGTGCCAGTGGGGCTCATGTATTTTAAGCTTCATGCTTTTCCCAGCAAAGTTCAGCTGAGTGTGGCAAAGAAGAGGGTTTTCAGTCTAATATTATAAATGATAAGTCCAAGGTGTCTTGGTTAGGGTTTTACTGCTGTGAAAAGACACTATGACCAAGGCAAATCTTATAAGGACACTATTTAACGAGCTGGCTTACAGAGATTCACTCCATTATCATCAAGGTGGTAATATGGCAGCATTCAGGCAGACATGGGGCTGAAGGAGCTGAGAGTTTTACATCTTTATCTTAAGGCAGTCAGGCAAAGACTGGCTTCCAGGCATCTAGGATGAGGGTCTTAAAGTCCACATCCACAGTGACATACTTTCTCCAACAAGCTCACGCCTACTTCAGTGAGGCCACACCTATTCCAACAAGGCCAAACCTTCAAGTAGTGCCACTCCCTGGGCCAAGCATATCCAAACCACCACACAAGGGAACTGAGTTACCTAAGGGAGTGAATGAGAAGGTTGGATTAATAGTAGGTAGATCCCTCTTTTCTTTCAATCAGCATCCTTCCCTGACTTCATGCTTCCTGTGAAAGGTATCTACCTTAAAAGATCTATAATAATTTTATTTCTTTTGTTCTGATCACTGTCCAAATATACTCATTATCTAAGCAAGGACTCTTTTTCCATAAGCCCCATTCTTCCTGATCTCACTGCCACAGATGGCAAACACAGGAGCTGGCAATGCAGGAGAAAATATAACAAGGGAGGGTGAGAAAAGCAGGGTAGAGACAGGATATGGAAGTTTTAAAAATGTGTGTTACAGAATAGCATTCTTAATTCAATGAATGGCCATGGGTTTCTTACACCAGGACAAGTTTTCCCAACTGCAAGAACTTTTCTGATCTTACTGATACAAGCTTATTGCACTGGTTAAAGTCTAATATTACTGATAGCATATACCACTACTGGTATTCTTTGCACACAGGGACCTTTAGAATCATACATGTGCTATAGAAGGATTTATTTTTCAATGAAATGATATTGGGCAATAGTAGTTACAATTAAAACAGAAAGTTTTCTCATTTGCCTAAAATAAAAGTCTGAGTGGTGGTAGACCAGCAGAAAGGGTCAACGGTGAAAAGATTATCAGAGAGATGATGGACTCTTGACCACTAATCAAATGTATGAGGGCAAAGGAAAGAGTCTTTATACCATCATATTTTATTCTTGAACTTTGACTGAAAGTTTAGAAGTCTTGTGGACTCTCTCATGCATCTGTAGCTGGATAAGGAGTTGGGCCAGAGCCACTGGAAGATTACATTAACTATGAACAGTGATTCATTTATGATCTGGCTACTGGCTGGGCACTAAACTAGGTTGTTGACTCCTTTATGTTCACATGCAACCTTTCTTGGCTAGCTGAACTTCTTCCATGGCAACAACTTCCACACAACAGACACCCTGAGAAAAGCAGGAAGAAGCTGAAGACCTTTGCCTGACCTGGTCCAATGAGTCATGCTACCTTGCTTCCATCCCACACTGTCATGGAAACCAGTGGTAAAGTCCTCTTAGATCTCTCCCCAAATTACAATACGATAACTTATTAAACCTGTCTATTTTGGTATCGTGTCTTGAAGTTCATTTTATGTTCTCAAAGCTTTAAAACCTGGCTGTGAAAATTACTCGCGGTACAGCTTTCAAAAATGACACAATATATTTATGCCTCATATTTGTTCACTGGAAAATAGTTCTGCAGTAATGCCTACTTGATAGAATTGTTATGACTAGCAAAAAGGATAACCTTAAACGGCACTTGCTTCCCACAGCAGACACTCAGAACATGTGAACTGTTCTTTCTCTTTCTCTCTTTTTCTCTTTCTTTCTTTCTTTCTTTCTTTCTTTCTTTCTTTCTTTCTTTCTTTCTTTCTTTCTTCTTTTTAATAGTAATGTCAAGTAGACTCTAGTGTAGAAGCTTTGATGGAACAGTACTGTGATGATTTATTAAGTCCTACATATGAAGAAAAGTTGCACCAGTGCCTAAACCTGTTCTCAAGTCTTCAAGATAATTCTTTGGCCTGGTACTTGCATGGTGCTTTGCAGATTGCAAATGTGACTCTCAATAACATCACTGGATACTTTTTCATTGCACAATGGGAATTTAGAAATTATCAAGTGGTTCCTTAATGGTTTTCAAAATTTCTTTCTCTAAAGGTCAACAAACTCTACCTTTATGTTCAGTTTTACAAACAACTTTTGTTGGTATACAGTTATACTTCTTTGCCTGTAAGCATCTGTGCTGACTTTTCTTGGCAGTGTGGAATAACTGTGAAAGAAACTGGATGACTTACAATGCTTGGAACATTTGACCTCTGAGCCTTTGTGGGAACAGTTTGCTAACTCTGCCTCTAAAGCATGACACATCCTAAGCAGGAAACTTCAGAATGACCAGTAATGTAGCCCACAGTGGAAATCTACATTAGAAGCAGTGATAACTAACTATGCAACATTCACATGTTTCTATGCATTACAAGGGCAATTCTTCCCCCTCCTTTCCTGCCTCCAGAGATCTTCCCCAAGACAAGACAAAGTACATGAACTGCACCCAGATTTAAACATTAATTTTGGGATGTTTGCCAGACCAGATGGTTAGAAGAGCTAAATACCATTGATTTATTTCTTGCCCTTTGTGAAACAACATTAGAGACAATGGACCTTATCAGAACAAATGAGAGCAAACAGCAGAATGCAGATCGGGGGAGAATTAAGAACAAATGCTATTAAATTCTATTATGCTGTAATTAATTCCTGTATGTAGAAAATTATTAGCAAACTGTGAAGCACACCAACCAAGCTCTATCAGCTGGCAGCTGGATAAGGAAGGCCCTGCCTGTCTCAGAGATGTCACTTTTCATCATGTAGTATTGTGACCATAGTTTCCAACACCCTTTGCTCAACTGCAACTTCAGTTCATCACTCATCCAGGACCTGTTGGATATTTAGCGTCATTAGAGGCTCAGGACACAGCAATAGTAACACTTGATTCCAGTGATAATATTGGCACACAATGACCATTTCTGCCCTCAGGCTGTAACAGTGGTTATTATACTCACCAGGATCACAAACTCTATTGATAATACTGTCAAATCCAAATAGTTAATGTGGAAAAGCAAAGCAAATATGATCAGAAATTTTATGAGGTTTTTGATGGCCTGAAGTTCACTTGTGGATTCCATACAAGCATCCACTTCCTCTCCAGAATCTTTGTGGCATGCCAAGGGAATAAGTGGAAAGATGAGTGATGCATGAGAAGTTGCACGTATGTGAATATTTGCATGTCATCTATGTCTTGGGAAGATGGGTAAGGCTTCACAAAGAAGCTGCACCTTAACTTCCTCAGGAGATGAAGATAAAAAAATATTTTCAGGTTTAGAATAGTTTATGTGAAAGTAGTGTGACATGATTTGACGGGGGAATTTAGGAAGGCAAGACAGTTAGAGATCAATGATACAAGTCTGGGGTGGAGGAGTAAATTCTTGGATGAGGAGCTGGAAAGAGACCAGAAAGCAGGCAACAGAACCTTTTCTTCATGACATCAGAAGAGACTGTGGATGAGGGAACACACAGTAGTAAGGGGATGTCCACCCCTGGCTGTATCACTCATTAGAGAATTCTTAAGGACAAATGTAGATGTGTCTACCAGGTTATCAACTGCTTATTTCCTCTGGCTGAGTTTTACTTGTCTTTTAGAACCTTATGTGTATACCACTACACAATACATCCACATATGGACTCATATCAAAGAATTTAATTTACATCGCTTCATCTCTGTTTTATGTGTATGGGTGTCTTGTGTGATTCATATAAACCAATGCACTACATGTATGTTTACAGTGCCAGTGTTGGATTCCCTTGGAAGTAGAATTACAGACATTCATTAGATGGCATTTAGATACTAGGAACTAAATAGAGGTTCTTTGCAAAGATCAGATAGTGCCATTAACCACTGAGACATCTCTCTGGGCCTTTGATTTACTTTTGGAATGATTGTTTTATTCATAGAACTGAGACACAGAGAGTTACAAATTAATCAAGCCCACATTCTACACTAGGAGAGTTGAGGACTGGGCCTCTCATTGACTTCAGGTTCTGTGTAGTTCTTCTTGGGCGTAAGATTCTGAGATAAATACTTCTTCTTCTTCTTCTTTTTTTTTTTTTTTTGAGCCTAACTGATTATTTTTGTCTCGTATAGAAATAGTCCATATCATTAATTGAGATATAATTTTATAATCTTCAGGAGTTTGGGGGCAATAGAGTTTACTTTTCTAAATGCTCCTTCATTCCTTCTTGTCTCTTCTTCTGCTTTCATCATGATAAAGGGGACATTGGAAGAAAGATTAGAGCTAAAATTAATGGAAGCAAAATGAACAGCTAGAAAGGATTAGAAAGGCCAGACCTGCATGAGTTAGTGCTGGGAGTTACTGCTCAATGGAGGCTGATCAAATGACTGTGCACCATACAGTAAAATGACCGATGCATTAAGGACGTGGCTTTTCAAGCATCTCCAGTGGTCACAAGAGTATAAAATGCCTTGGCTATGTGTGGAGAGATGGAGAAAATTAGTACCTTTTGCAAAACAGACTTGCTCCAGTGTCAAATATAGCTTCAAATTCTCTCACCTAATTTTTGTTTTTGGCCTAACAAATTAGTTCTGAAAGTTTCCAAACTCTAAACCTAGTTAGCATATCGACTGTGAAATACATCCCAACTACAGACTAGATTCTACAATGACAGGACAAGATGTAGGAAACAATACTATGTTAATTTTGACTGAAATGAAATTCAAAACACTAAGTCATGAAGGCTAAGCCTTGCAACAAGATGTAACACTTCCATGTCATATGAGAACCATAAGGAATATTCCAAAATAAATGGTGAAAACAAAATGGTAGTGTTGGCCACTAAGGCTTGGTCCATAACTATTTCAAAGCCCTGCCCTGATCCTATTACAAAATGCATTAATTGTTGTAATAATTTACATCATTAACAAAAAAGCCTCTTCCTCTGACTGTTTTATGAATGTGTGCTCTGTCTGTGGAGGACTGTGCACAGCATGCTTTCCAAAAGCCAAGTATAGCTTTGTTTACACGAGTTTCTGTGACCTCTGTGGCCCCTTGCCCTCAGCACAGTTCCATTGCTCCACCTTGCATCATCTCGCTGGACCACAGCCAGGTGAAGAGGGAACAGCTGGGAAAGCAGGATCTGTGAAGATCACCAAGCATCCTACCAAGGCTCTAAGAAGTCCCCTTTTGTGGAGTAAGCTTGTCAACCTGGAGGCCCTTTTGTCAAACACTATGACCATGGGAGGCAAGAGAAATGAAATGCAACTTTGAATAGCATGACCAGATTGCAAAGCAGGAAACATTTGCAAGAGTGCTTCAAGTTCTGTGTACTTTTGAGCATCTGGCAAGGCAGTGACAAGCATGTCCACTAAGGCCTGCAAACATTTGTTCTTGATATAATAATAAGGCATGAACTCTAGCAGAAAATAAAGTTCTATTTTAAACATTTACATATGCATGTGAGGATCTGGTGTTACTGTTCATATTATGACTCACTCTGGTAAAATAACACCTTACAACTACTGAGAGACCCTTACAATGAACTGAAATTAGTTTAGAATATCAACTGATATTATTTCACCGTACTTCATTGGAAAGACACAATTACTGTTATACACCTCAGAGACATATGAAGCAATTACCCTTCTATCTTGGTTCTTTGAATACATTTCATCACTGTTCTGTGATTTACAAGCTGGACATTATTTTGGAAGCTTCTAATCTCTCTGTGACTGAGTAATTATACCTACAAAACAGATAATATCAGGATCTAGCTCAAACAATCATGTGAAATTAAATAGAATAATATATGTAAAGTTTCAAGCAGAATGCTTATGGCATAGAAAATGGTTGATAGTGCTAGCTATAATAATTTTCACTATTATCATTATTAATTTACGTTTAGGCTCGTCTGTTGAATACAAGTACACAAAATGTAGAGTGATAAGTGTAAGATTTAAAGTGTTAAGAGTAGAATAAAATTTCTTATTAATAATTTTACATAGTTATCAACAGTGTCTAATTTGTATGAAATGCTTTGCATGCTCCAAATTTTCTTGGTAAAGAAGTCACACATATGTGTAAGTTTTCTGAAAAATTTTCTCAAGCCTTAAGATTTCCAGGCATATTAATACTGACTTGTGACAAGTCTGAACACATCAGTGATTAAAATTTGTTGATAGTCATATTTACCTCATATATTTTATCTAATTTCTGAATCCTCTATGCCAGATCTTTGAGGTTTTATAACTTGTTTATCAGAAACAGAGCTATGTCACACACAGGAATTTGTAAACAACATCTGTGAACCCCAAACACATATTGTTTGTTGTTGTAGGGCACCCTACACAAAGAACTGGGTGTATTCTCAAATTTTGTTGAGAAATGTTCAGAGATTAGGAGAAAGGGTTTTTGAAATGAGAAAAAATACATGTGTCATTGCCTCTGAGCTACAAATACAGATGCCCCTCTGTCAAAAGGCCAGCCAGCCATTGTGTTTGAATCTTTAAGTGTGTGCCCCAATGGCATAAAAGGGAGTGTCAGGTTGATAATTTTCCAGACTTATATACATCATGGTCTAGATTCTTTAGACCTATGTGTTAGGATAGTTTCCAGGCTTAAAGTTAGAAACAATGTGCATGAATACAGCATCAGTGTTCTAAAGGCTTCACGTATTTTGTAGTTGGTTAAAGTCCATAACTAATAAATGAGGAAATTTTTTCAGTATCTCTGTGAAGAAACAAAATGTCCTAAATTCATTACAACTTTTTACAAACATTCTGCACAGTTCTACCTTGCCTGATTAAGACCTTAGATTTCCCAGGAACCATTCATCTTAGAGTCTGAAGGCAGGTTCTGAGACAGTCTTCAGTATAAGTGAATTTTACAGGAAGAGGCAGTGAGAAGGAAGAAGTGGTGGAAGTCTGAGCAGGAAATGGGGAAAGCTGATGTAAGGGTGCATTACCTAGTTGACCATAGAGTGCTTGACCAGGTGGTTTTCTCGGAGAAGCCTTATGGTTTGTGTTTCAGAACTGACCAACTACAAAGTCATGGGAAGGAGAGTTTGAGAGTTTATCTTCCAGTTTCTGTCTACAATTGGTTGAGGGAAACCCTACTGACATTTTCTCTTTTTTTCACTTCAATTGATTCATAGGTTTTTGCTGTCTTCCCATGCTGATGTATCAAAACAAAGATAAAACATGCAGGAAGAAACCAAAGGATGCTTATCCCAGGGCCAAGTTCAATGTGATCAGGTTGCAACATTGGAAATTATATCAAAATCTTCAAAGAACCATAGTAGCCTGGAAAAGGAGAAAGAAAACATTTGAGGTAGAGTCTAATGCTGCATCCCTGTTGCCCAAAAGTTCATTCTCTTGCCTCTCAGTTTCTCTTCAGCTCCTCACATAGCCCCTTCAAAGTTGTCCCTGTGTTTGGAAACTTTGAATAAATGAAAGAGTGAGCTCAAGTCCTTGCTGCTCAAAATAGTTATAAAGTCCTAATCAATAGTTCTCCCTTTACCATATACTTTAAATTACCCCTGTACTTGGTCATTAACTGGTCTAGCTGATAGCAGCAGAACTTTATCCTTAGAAGATTAGAAACCTACACGCCCTTGCTGTCTGTGGTCTGTGTTCATTATGATGTTTCTTCTGCTGTCTCAAAGTATAGCACAAGCTCAGAAAGGCATCCCAGTGTCTCCCCTTTCCCAGGTGTGTATCCATTCTAGACAGAGAACTGTGTACCAATTCCTAATAAGTAACCAAGGCCAAATATTGCCAGTGAATTCTTCAGCTACTGATCTTACAGCACAATGAGCAGTTTAAAAAGCATTAACTCAACTTGAAAAAAAATATTAGAACCATTTCTCTTTCTGATAGAAAGGGCTCAGGAAACAGAACTTGTTCACTACCCCCTTTAAACTTTCTAAAATGGTTTTATTTTTTCATATTCTTTTAAGATTAATCTTTAAACTCAGCATATAAGATAATGGGTTTCTTTATGAAATTTCATGTACACATCTCAATTCTGAGGTTATGTCTGAAGAACCCTTTATTGCTCATATTGAACCTGCTCTTCTCCCACCCCTCCTCTCCTCTCCTCTCATCAGTGACCCCTCTCTTCCAAGATGCAAATCCTCTATCAGAACTTCTAGTGAGACCACTTTTGATAGCATTCTTTCTTAAGATCAGTCACCATGAGTGGTGGTGATGAAAACTACTACTGTTCTAAGACCTCCATATTCTTATTGTGGTCACAGAACTAGGAATAGACCATTGATTTCAAAGACAGACCATATTCTAAAGAACTGTGTTCCAATTTTCCAAACCATTTAACAGATAATTCCACTGTTTCATAAAGACAGTGGCTTCTAGATAATGAGATGTGTATTAAGTTCAAATGACTTTGTGGGTATGTATCTAGTCTGATACTGCCTTTATTCTTGAACTGCATTGTTAGAGTAAGACACTGTTTAATATATTACTCTATCATAAGTTCAAAAAGTGGGTACCTAAGATTAATCCCAGAAAAGCTTCTAGGTATGAAAAGAAATTCTGGATTTAATTCTGACAAGGTTGGTAGCATGTAAAAAACAAGTCCAACAGAACAAAGCTGAAATCTGATGTAGCATCACCATTGTCACTAATCAGATCAGACGAGCATTGCCATTAATGATAGGCTACTCTATGGTGATGGTGGCCAGATTGTTCTTGGTGATATAAATTCTGTGCTATTTGGTCTATTCATAGTCCCCACCCATGAGAAAAAGACCTTCTTTATTCACCATTCATTTTGTCAGCATCATCTTGGTAGAGAAACTAAGAAGACTGGTCTCCACAAGGATGGTCCTCGTGCCCATTTGGTTGTTGAACACCTCCTGTGCCTCCTTTTCAATAGACACTGATGTTGGACACATGTCGATGTTGGCACCCTATGACTATTTTTTTATTACACACATACTATACTTCTGATTTCTAATTATTACTCTTTTAGGAACAGAAGTCTGAATGTGTAACAGAAATCTGGACCTTTGCACCCCCTACATATGTCAGCATTGGGCGAGTTGTTTGATGTCCTGTCTATCTGTGCTTGAGAAAACAGCAGCACATCCCTCCATCTGAAAGAAAAGAGATTTTGGTGGCTCTCAGCACAAACCTCCCAGTCAAGCCTCACCCTAATTCTTGATTCAATAACACAGATCAACATAAAACCTTGGTCTCTCTAGTTTTGGGTTAGTTTGTTAGGGTGCAACAAGTGAAGCGAGTTACCACCTATCAATAACTCTGCCTATGCATCGTCATAAGAAACTCGTGGCAATAACAACTCACAGTGTTATTCTCGTTTTGGAGACAAGGAAGTGGTCTGGGATGTTACCACCTTCCTAATGCCACAGGCAAGAAAAGAAAGGTTGTGATATGAAGCTCGGGCTGCTTAGCTAACTGGAGCCTGGAAGAGAAGATAACTGAAACATTACAAGTCATGCCCACTCTTCAGGAACAAAACACACTGGTGATATGGATGATAGGAACTGTTTGATATTTACTGATTTATAGAGACTCACATTTGAACAAAGGAGTTAAAGCACTTTCTAGAGTTCAGCTTGTGCCGGCTGGAAATGAAAATTTAAAAAAATAAAATAAAATAAAATAAAATTGGCTGACAGGTCCCTAGTGAGAAACAAATTTAACTATTACCATATGAAAGTTGTTGCCTGAACAGTGTTGATGCCAAATTGCTGAGCAAAAAAGGTATTGGAAATAATCTGTAACAACTTTTATAAAGATGTTTTGACACAAAATAGAGGAATAATTTCATTTTGAAATACCAAAAGACTGGGTGAGAATGTAATTAGTATCTGCAAAAGTAAGCAAGCAATTGTAGCACTTTGCTTTAAATGACCTTCGGTGGAATTCTAGTTCTTTAATATGTCATTGCCCATTTAAACTCACATTAACAAAAATTAAATCATTTTTTTTGTTCTTCATATGCATTGTAGATGTACTTTAAAACAGCAATATCTGGTTTAAATTATTGTATCACATGCCAAGGCTGATCAGGGACTTAAGACTATGTCTATTCATACATGATAAACTGTTGTTGATACTGATTATATATACAGTTTGTAACTTATTTTTGCTGACTAAAAACATTTTCTATCTTTAGCTGTTCCTTTACAAGTTTTTGCCTACGAACTCTAAATACTGGCAAAGACATCTTTATTCCTGGTCACACCTTTATTTCTGATTATCCTTGCAACTTCTTTAGGGGTTCTTTGCTTTATTCTTTTATAATATTTTATATTTATGGAACAAGTTCAATGCTTAGTACGATTAAGTTTGATCTCTCTGAAATGTGGTTTTCAAACACCAGTGTATATGTGAATCTTCCAGGGAACAAACAATAAAATCAGACTTCTGCTCCTGGATATGGAGTATAATCTAACTTTCTTGTGGGGAAGACTGTTTTCTGTATACCCTCTGACTATTATATTTGGACAAAGACTCTCATGAATATTATTTAAGCAATTAAATTAGCTGACAATAGATTGTAAAATATGAGCTAGCATGAATTGATAAATGAATATCTCACATCTACATATATTTCTTAAAAATTAAAGAATGCTATACTTTAAAAAGTATCATTTAAAATAAAACTCTGAAATTACATAGAAATACATGGCCTATAGCATATGAAATAATACTCAAGAAAATCAACTAAAATTTGCTAAGGTCACTGAGCTTCACAGCATCTGAATGAAGGCTTATCCCCCTTAGTTCTTCCCTTTCTGTAGTACAAACTCTACTCTAGACTTTTGCATTCAAGAATGCAGGCTCCCTCTTCTCACAGAGACAGTTCAGATTGTCATTTCAATAACACAGGATCCGTCTTACTGCAACAGCCCAGAGTGGCATTTCCTAGATCAGGCAAGGCCTTATCACTTCCCAAGTTGCCCTTACTTTCTGTCTAGAGACTGAGTTCTGAGTTCTGAGTATCACTGAGAAAAGAGATCACTCTGTCTACAAAGCTTTCTCCACACGACAAAGGTCGTGCTCTCTTAGGTATACCATTGTTGAAAACAGTGGGCCTATTCTTGGCTTAGAGATTCCAGAATGAGAGGGAGACTAAGAAGATAGGTCCCAATTTGTTAGATTAACTCAGAGAAGGAGAGAGAGAGAGAGAGAGAGAGAGAGAGAGAGAGAGCTATACTGTTGTCATTTCACAACTTCAGCTTCATTTTTCTGTGAGGAACAGGGTGGGATAATAGGCTCTGAAAAAGTCTACCTTACAAAGAAATTGACTTCACCGAGAGCAAACTATGGAAAGATTCATGTCTAACAAAGCATAATAAGAAATCACTGGGAACATTGTGAAACTAGTAGATTTCTGAGGATATAGCTAATTTGTCAGAGAAAGCCAGAAAAAGACAGCTGGATAGAGCCCTCTCTGACTTGTATAAATAAACACAGTTCAAATGCTGACCCCAGGATACCTTCAAAGGTGCCCAAATTTGATTAAATCAGCCTATGTAGTCATTCAGGGCTTAGCACATTGTTGAAAATAATATCATCTGACAATTACTAGAGACAACAACTGGGTGTGGCCTGGGAACAAGGCAAAAGATAACTGCCAAAAATATTGTCAGCTCAGTGTAGTTGTGGGTTATTCAAGGGTATGTCCTTGGATAAACAGAATGGAAAGTTTCCTAAATAATGGATAGGAATAAGGCAGACTATAAACTCCACTAAAATAATTCAGTAAGTCAAGTGCTAGAAGGAATGGACCAGTACCCAGATTTTTCTATAATATCTTACGTATACAAAGATTTCAAATGAAAATATATAAGCCATGAAAATAGCAAATCCACATGATCCCAGAAACACATATGAGAGCATATTTGTGTAAATCATAGGTTAGGTCTGACATGAAGATAATTTTATAGAGACTGTGAAATTTAAAGAACATAGACAAATGATTTAAAACAGCTTTTGAAGAAGTAATTCTATATAGTCTCCAAGTTGATAAGGAAATGCAAACCCATGAATCTAGGAATTTTAGGGTGAATTCCAAAGGGGGTGGGCAAAGTTACAGGGTAGCCAAAGTGCCAGGAGCCTAAAAGCATAGAAGGTATTGAAAGCAAAAAGAAAAAATGACTCAGCATTTCTGAGGAACTGAAGGCAGAGGAGAGGTAAGTTCTTCCTAGAAGGCAGAGGAGAGGTAAATTCCTCCTAGAAGAAACCAGAAGGAAGTAGTGAAAGGCTGGTGGTCAGAAGCACAAACAACGTTCTAGGTGAAGAAAAACAAACAAACTAAATAAACAAACAAATCACCTACCCTAAATCCCACCCACAGAAATCTATCTTTCAAAGTTGAAAAGAAATATATTAAACATGATAAAGTGTAAAAATCTTTGTTGTTAACGACTTGCTTTGCAAGAATACTGAAGGCACATGATTTTGTGGATCTACTCATGCAAAGAACACCCATGAAGACACTTGTGGAATTTTAAGAGGGTTAAAAGCATATTTCTTCCTTTACCTACTTTAAAAAGCAAGTGTATAAAATAAAAAGATAAATCTATAGTTAATATAGGATTGTAAAATCTTTGCCAATAACAGCAGAAGAGGCTGGGTGTGATTATAGGTCAACTATAATCTTCTCAAATCCAAAGAAATAAACAGAGATTCAGAACTGACAAGATATTTGGTGTAACAGAAGTTGTATGTGAGCTTTTTTGTTTGTTTGTTTGATGGCTTCTTAGAACAAATAAAATAAACTGAAACACACGTATTAACTCTAAATTTAAAGATACAAGTATACTAAAATAAAACAATGGAATAACAGTACACAACAATCAATCACCTGAAAAACCACAGTGAGTGGGATAAAGTTGATTTTAATTTATTTTGCATATATTTATCGGAGTTTGTGTGTGCAGTATGCATTTGTCTATGAGATTTCTCAATAATCAGTTCTGTGATGAACATTAGAGCTTATTCTGAGATGAACAAAATTAAAACTCAACCTGGGGTCACTGAGGAGACACACTCAGCAGTTCTAAGAGATAAATATATTGCAGTAACTGTTGACTTTAAAGCAGAACGAAGATCCTAAATTGATATACTAAACTTTAATCTTAAAACTCTGTGAAGTAAAAGACAAAGACAATAGCAATAAGTGGAAGAAAACAATATAGAATAGTATGATCATTAATGAAATAGGGAGAGAAAATACAACAAATTAAGATTCAAAGCTGGTTAAGAAATAACAAAAATTGACAAGTATTTATATTTATTGACTAAGGAGTCAGTGAGTAAGAGTGAGTCTGTGACTCTTCATGTATTTGAATTTTAAAAAATGTGCTGCCTATTTGTGATTTTTGTCTCTGTACTCTGTGTTGTCTTCAGTTGAAGTTTGTAGTAGAGAACTCCAGCTAACCTGGAGCCATGACTGATAATGACAAGGACACTGAGAAGGGACACTTGGCTGGTTTCCTTAGAACTACACTACTGATACCAAATATCCAGAGGTCAGTACACTTCCCACCGTGCTTTCTAGTCTGTCTGAATTTTCTAATTTGATTTTGCGGAGCATGTTTTATATGTGACATTAAACACAGGTAACACATGTTTATGTTCTTTGGTATTAGTAGTTTAGTCAAAATGATCTCTAAGTGTGAGGACTTTTATTGACCACAAATAAAGTCTATTTAATTTGGATAAGTTTTACAGAAAAAAATGTTGAAAGAGATATCTGGAGGAAATATACTACTTAAATTTTTCTTATGGGATATAAAAAAGTGTATTTTGGTGGTTGGTTCCAATATAAGTCAGAAAAGCTGGTGGACAACAGTTGCATAATAAGCAACTTTCTTATGGCTAACTGCAGAAGCCTATAGAAACATTTGTGATACTTCCCCAGACTTAAGAAGACATATCAGTGAATGTCTGGCTGGGAAACAGCATATCCTAAGTCTTTCAAGCAGAAGACATGTAACAGATGTGAAAGAACAGAAGTTCAAATGAATTAAGTTAGACCAACCCAGGCATGAGCACAGAGGATGCTTGAGAAGGAGCACTGGGAACCATGGCGGTGGGGATGCAGAAGCATGGGCAAGGCTTCAGGCAGGAGCTGAAGGCATGGGTAAGAATGTGGCTTCAAGGGAGGCCACAGAAACAGATGGCTCAGTGTCCCTCCTGGATCCTGTTAATCTTTTATGATTCTTTCCCATAGCTAAACTTAGTGAAAAGTCACTGAAGAGGAAGACCAAGTAATATACATTAGTGTGGATCTGATCAGAGCAGGGAGAGCATGGGAGGCGGGTCTGAGTAGATAAAATGACAGGCACTGTATAAGAATGCCAAGTTCTTGATCAGTTAGACAGCAAGAACAGGAGCTGTTACTCAGTGGCAGAACTCCAATTTAGAGACACATGAAATATATAACCAAGGATCCAAAAGTATAACCAAGGAACAAGGGTAGAATATAACACATGTAACAAATCTCCAGTTAGAAAGAATAGGGAGCAGAAATCAGGAAACCAAGAAGAAATTTGTAGCAACTTCAGAAAGATGACAGATTGTAGGCAGATATTAAAGAGTACAAGTATGATGTAAGAAAGGTCAAAAATGCAAAATAAACTAGATGTTAAAGTGTAATTTTCACTTGTGTAAAGGACTATTATACAGAAAATGCATAGGGTGATACCAAATTGAACACTGTAGAGTAACAAGAGTCAGAACAGTGTTTTGTCCCCTGTGCAAAAGTGTGAAGCATTTTTATGCCATATCATTTAGCACTATGAAGATCTTGAATGCAGACAGTGACATTGGAACAATTATATTTCAGTTTTTTCTCATAGGTGAATTGAACTCAATAGACCAGGCTACATTGGCAACATAGACAAAACTGAGCCTATGCCAGCAGTTATGGATACAGGGCAGAAACAGCTCCTTGAGATAACTTTAAACACAATGGTAAGCTTGCAAAGGGTAAAGAACTCAAAAGCAAATACACTTAACTTGGGAGACAGGCATAATAGTATTGTCATTCATAAAAGAATATGGGAACAGCAGATCTACAGGGAGAGAGAACCAGTTTTGAATATATACTCTTGGCAATCAGTACCACTTTAGCTTCCAGAAAGTGATGCACTTCACCCTAAGGTTTTATATCTATTTATAAATAATAACCACTACCTGGCATTGGCACTTTAGACTGTAGAATATGCATTGATTATACCAACAACAGATAGAATATAAAACTCAATCTTGTCGAATATGCTAATTAACTATTTAAATTTATGCAAATGTATTACATTGTCTACTGGAATATGAGAAGACTACATATTCTGCATTTTCTGGGATTGTTTTGAACCTAGCAGTAAATACTCAAAAGTATTTACTAATGGTTAGATAACTGGAACAGTGCAGGTCCCTGTGAAGGTGGAGATGCTTCTTGGGAATACTTGATCTTGATCCTGTTTACCTCCCCTGGGGGATATAGGACTTGAAGATGTTATGTTTGAAATACAAATAATAAAAATGCAATTTACACCAGTATTAAGTGGAAGCACACAGGTTATCAGAAGAAAATCCTTTATGTGGGAGCTGTAACAAACTGGATTCAAAATTTTCCCTCAAATCTCTTACTATATCCCTATGTACAAATTCCCAGTCAACTTTCATTTTGGGCATATTGCACCTTTATGGGAAGATGGCTCAGACTTTTATCTCCCACTCTCTTACAGGCACAAAGCAGCCAGAAGCTTGCTCTTTTGCCTTCATCCATGTGGTGTGAACAGTGTGTTCACAGAGGTCCATGGTATGAACAGTGTGTTCACAGAGGTCTAGCCAGAGGCAAGTGCATATCTAAGACCTCTTGTCATTGTCTTCAGATCATGAAGAAGCAACCCATACTGTCTTAAGAGCTTGCTTACAGGATGTCTGGATGTTTTAAGTGGTACTTTTGTGATAATACTTAATGTGATATCTACACTCTTCTTTCCCCTACTGTCACAAATATGGGACGTGTATTGGGTAGTCAACTATTTAACTTTCATTGTTAATTAGTTTCATAGTTCGTTTTCATCAATAGCTTAGTTTTTCCACATAAAAATGAGATTGCATAATTACTCTCTTGTTCTTCTTGCTGCTAACATTATATAAATAACTTTTTCAAAACTAATTTTTGTTATTTATTTGAGAATTGAGTACAATGTGTTCATCATATTCACCTCTCTCCCAACACTTCCCAGATCCACCCACCCCCTTTCTTACCCATCCAATTTTGAGTCTTCCTTAAAAATAACCCATCTATCCAATGTACTGTCCATATGTTCTTTATATTCTTGGATGTGTGGCCTTCCACTGGGTGTGGTCAACTTACCAGGGACCAAAGTTGTGATGGCTGGTATTTACTCTGCCTAGGAAGTGGCACTATTAGAAGTTGTGGCCCTGTTGGAATAGGTGTGTCCACTGTGAGTGTGGGCTTTAAGATCCTCATTCTAGCTGCTTGGAAGCCAGTATTCTGCTAGCAGCCTTCAGATGAAGATGTAGAACTCTCAGCTCTGCCTGACCATGCCTGCCTGGATGCTGCCATGTTCCTGCCTTGATGATAGTGGACTGAATGTCTGAACTTGTATTCTAGCCCCAGTTAAATGTTGTCCTTTATAAGACATGCATTGACCATGATGTCTGTTTAGAGCAGCAAAACCCTAAGACAACACTGAAGGAAAACTATCTGTCTGTCTGTCTGTCTATCTATCTATCTATCTATCTATCTATCTATCTATCTATCTATCTATCTATCTATCCACCCATCCATCTATCGAAAAACCTATCAAATTATGTCCACTTCTTTCCATAATAGAATTTATTTTGGCTTTAAATTTGCACAGATCTTAGGTGTGCTGTAGATCAGAGGTCCAACAAGGGTTAAAATTAATCACTGTGAAAATGAATATCACTTGCCTGAAATAGAAGTATTTCACCACTGTATTCTGAGGAAGAACTGCTTCTTTGCACATGTAGTTTCTATATATACATTTATGTTGTCCACGTCATGACTATTTTCTTCATCAAAGCCTGGAGCAGATTTCATTTTATAACAATTCACTCTCACCAATTCTTCAGTTCTTCCATGTTGAAGGACCCTGTGATGATTTTTAGCTCACCTGGATGATTCAGGATATTTAATGCTGAATTCAGTGGATCATTAATTCTATCTTCAATGTCAACTTTCCTTTGTCTGGAAACAACATAGCCACAGGTTCTAAAGATCAGAATATAGGTACAGGGGCTTTATAACTCTGCCGATAGCAGATGGTAAACCCTGAATATGAAAGGTGGTGCTATCAGAACCAGACTGCTTTCTTATATCAGGCTTTATTGTACATTATGCAAAGTGTTAGTTTCTGCCTTTTTTAGGGAATTCGAGGGCTGGAGAAAGTCACATTAAGAGAAGGTGCATCTGTTTCCAACTTGCTCTAATCTGTTTCGCAGTCCATCTTGCTCCTGGTAATTATTTGTATCATTGGCTAATTAAATCAGAGTTTAATATAGTCTGTGAATATCTGGGGACAGTGAGGAATTTCTTTTTGCCAGTCCACAATCAACACAAAACAATGTGGGCTTTAAGAGGCAGCAGTGTTCCAGCTTGGAAATAAAGAATAAGGAGCACAAAGCTGATGCTTTGCTGTTTACTTCTCCTTCATCTCAGCGTTTGAAAGCAGAGTGCTGACTGATCAAGGACACACTGCTATCAAAATTCAAGTATAATGAGTAGATTGCATTATAGAATACTTTGTGTAGTCTGTTTAATTATTATAAGTTTTCACTCAATAAAGCTGAAGTTGATCTGAGACTCCTTTATATTCTAGTGTAACTCAAACAATCCACCATCAGCATGGCAGAGTTGATGGGTCTGCATATGCACCAGTAGTCGCTCATATTCTGACCAATGAAGTCATAACAAAAAAAATGAGAAAAGGATGGGACCCTGTTACATTAAGGAAGGAGTTTGTTTTGGGGGAGTCTGGAAATTCTTTTCTATGTGTTGTTTCCACCAAGATGCATTGAGGCAGCGATTAAGAATTTAAAAAAAACTAGAAGATAGATGTTCAAATGTGCTTATGCTATTTTTTTTCTCAGAACCAAAAAAGGAGATGTTGAAATTGTTTGTCATGAGTGAGTTGTTGCTGAGAAACTAAGAAAGGTATTTCCAAACTAGGATGCGGACCAATGCTGGAAACCTTAGGTCCGCTTGCCAAGACTGTAAACTCCATTTGTCACAGAGACTGTGTAGTAGAGAATTTCTTCTAAATTTATCTTCTGCATTTGTTTTTGACCTGGAGTTATAAACAGTATGAGTTAAATACATAAAATTGTTACATGTGTTGCTTCCTTTAGATTTGTTTGAAGGAACCTGGTTTAAGCACGCACTCTCAAGTGTGGGTAAAGTCAGGTACCTCCGGCCCTTGCCTTGAAGGTCTTCTGCCTCTCTGTGTGCTCAAACACTGGCTTATAAATGTTTTCCATTCATAAAACGTCTTTGTCTAAGAAATTTGTGTGAATCCCTAGGCATATATATATATATAAATCAAATATTTACTGTTAATAAAAATTAAGAAATTTAGTTCAAAAAAGTTCTCTCCTTATAATTTTGCCATTTATTGAAGATGACAGTGAATTTTTGTGCTAAGTAGATGGATATAAGTAGTTGCTTTAACATAAAATTTTAAATATTAGCTGGATATTTAATACTAAAGGAGGTAGAGCTTGAATGATATTTTGACTTATAATCACCAATGACACTTTGCATAAATACATAATAAAAATTGCAGAAGTCTGTGTTCAGAAATTGTTGGAAATTCTATTATGAGTTCAACCTAAACATTTTAAAATGAAACTCAACAACCCCAACATCACTTTTAAAGATCAATAAAATATTCTTAAGACAATCAAAACATAAAACCTTAATTTGAGATTTGCAAGCTAAAAAACAACTGTAGGGAAATATTAAAAGTCTTTGTTTCTCTCAGTTTGACCATTATGTTTGATAAGAACAGAAAACTTTTTATACGTAAGAAAAACACTGTGGTCCATAGTATGAATAACCCTAATTCAGGGCTGAGGTGTTCCAAGTAGCAATCCATGGTGTTGCATGGTGTGACAGCATACATGGTACTCAGAGAGCATGTGCTGTGTTGAGAACCAAGATTGGTGGAGTCACATGAAACAACATAGTCGACCACTGCTAGAAACATTTCAGATTCCTTACGCATTCAATTTTGAATTAAATTTTAGTCATTGTACATTTAGAAAACTTGAAGTTGCTAATTGCTTTCAACCCCACATTGAATTGTAGGACACTATGTGGAGTTATGACCCATGTCAAAAATTATATGATGAAGACACTCAATATACTGAAATCAAACATGGCCATGCTTCTACAATGTCGTGTGAATAATACCACTAAACATAGTAAATATAAGCTATTGATATTTTAATGTTTATTGATATGTTAATAATTAACATAGAAATGGCAGGCTTTAATAGTTCTACTGAATAGATGAGTGGATGAGAATAGATAGGTGGTTCGCCTATCTTCCCTTCAAACTATGAAGTCATGATAAATAATGACTTATTAGCCTTTATTAAAGGTTATGTAGTCAAACAAATGCTTTCCAATCTTATTTTATTTGCTCTGTAAAGCAACCACATAGTACCCCAAGTTCTTAGTGCTCTCCAGAATCTCTCTCTTTGGGGAATATTTCTTTGTATTATGCTTGGAAAAGTGGATGTTTTGTATTTTCTTCTTATATGTAGATCATGTTATTTGGCACGATTGCATATAAGAAAAGGAAACTATTGGAGTAGAGAATAGCAAGGCAGTAATATAAACTAATAAAATGAGCATGAAAATATTTGATGTGGAATGTTCTCTGATTCTGGCTTGGAGTTGGGGAGGGATACGGGGCAAAAACCAGTGAGCAAACATGAGCAACAACCAGTGATTTGAATATAAAGAACAGGTTAAAAAATAACCAGTAGAATAAAATAGGTCTTTGGTCTGAATAAGTTGGAGAACTAAGCCATAGAACTAAGAGATTTTCAGAGGACCAGCAGCCAGATTTAAGCATTCTCAGCATCTGAGTAGTGAACATAGTCACGAGAGGCCCTTTAAACACTATCCCACTCAGTAGCTAGTACCTCTCAAGTATCATATGCCACACACCAAAGAGAATGAACAGACTGCATTCTAATTGAATGTGGATGCATTTCTGCAATATTTTTTAAACTACCTTCCTAATTCTCTTGTCATTTCCCTTCAACTACTAGTTTACTTAGGAGTTCATCTATTAGTTCTCTAGGAGTATTCCTTGTAATTTTCTCCTTGGAATTGGAGAGAGAACTAAAAGCCTTGGCATGTTATGTATACACTCTTATCACACCCAACTTTGTGTTCAACTTCCTGTCCATACAGCAAATAAAGAAATCATAAACTTCTGGCATTCCTTCATTTTATTATACAAATGAGGGAAAAAGTTTTAAGGTAAAAATAGCCAAATGTGCTTTTCAGACAGGATAGTAATAGGGCAAAATGTAGCTACTAGGGTCTCCCAGCTTATGGCAAATCCTGGCGAATTTGCCACCAGAGAATTTAGATTTAATATGGTTTACAAGATTAGCATTCTAGTTGTTATGCCCAGAGACTGAGTTATCATTGTTTCTGAAAAAAAAAAAAAAAAAGAAAAGGCCTAATGTGTCTTAGTCTTAGCAGCAAAATGAGACTTAGGAAAGTAAGTGGGAACTGGAAGATGAGACTGTCTCCCAGCCAGTTGTAAATTGTCCTTTAAGAAAGAGAATGCTAAAAAGTCACACAGAGATCCTTTGACCATGGCTCTACTATGTGCTTTAAAGGTCTTAAGGAGAAGCATTAAAAACTTCTGTGTGCTTGATTTGGATATAATCAAAGTATATTTGTCAACAAAGAATAACCACATTGTGCCTCTTTTAAGGACAGAAAATTGAACTGTGTTTCTGGAGACAAAGGTGCATGGGAGACATATACCAGACCCTAGAGCTTATATGGTCCATCCTTAGTAATTTGGTCCTATGTGAGAAAGCACAAAACTCAACCCAGCATTTGATAAACCATCTCTGTGTGTTATTGTATGCTGTTCATGACGTTCAGCTGTGTTTCCTGTAGACATCCAGGGGAAAAAAATCAGAAAGTAACAGCAAGAAACCCAGATATTACACTAAAGGTGTGTGTCCCTGCACATACTCTGGTGCATGCACAGGTACACCACCCATCCCCCACCTATGTATATTCTTCAACCCTATACAATTTGGTTAGAATTTTATCTTATTTTTTAAGTAGTTTATTATCTTCTTTTTACCTTCTTTTGGCATTTGATTGTTAATATGTCTTAGGCTTTCAGCTGTGATAATACATCATGACCAAAAGCAAGTTGAAGAGAAAAGAGTTGCTTATCAGAGAGCCTGTATATCTGATATTTACATTATGATTCAAAACGAGCAAAATTAGAGTTCACAGCTCTTACTCTAGTCACAATCCATCACTGAGAAAAGGCAGGAGAGAGACTTAAGTCAGGAACAGGAGGCAGGAGCTGAAGCAGAAGTCATTCAAGAATGCTGTTTACTGACTTTGTCCTCATGGCTTGCTCAGCTGACTTTCTAGCATCACCAAGGATCACGGCTTGGAGTGGGCCTCCAGTATTGGTTATTAATTGCAGTTGAGATTCCCTTTGCCCAGATGATTCTAGATGATCAGGCTCACATAAAAACAAGCCAGCATATCACTTTTCACATGTATTATATAAAAAAAGAAATGATGAAACTTTTAGTTACATAGAGAAATACTTCATTTGGAACACCACATTTCTGATTATCTATGATTATCTGACTACCTGTGATTGTCTGTGATTTGTTTCTTTAATTTCCTTGTTAGTTTTGGTCTAACATCATCTTAGATTCATAAAATTTTGAAATAATTTTGTATTTTACTCAATAAAATTCTGAGCTTGATTACTGGAGAATCATAAAACATTGATGATTTCATGATAGAAATATGTTAATAATGATGTGAAATTTTTATTAATTTTTTGGGGTGCAGAGTTTTACTAGCTAGCCCTTTGTGTCCCAGAACTCATTCTGTTGACCAAGCTGGTCTCAAAGCTAGAGATCCACTTGCTTCTGCCTCCTGAGTGCTAGGACTGAAGGTGTGTGCATGCACTGCCTGGCTAAATGGTTTATGACTATCAAGAATATTTTTATACTATTTTATACTTTTATACTATTTTCAACATTGGCCATTGTTTTTAGGAATATGAACCATTTAACAACTCCCTTGTTCTTGTTGGTGTACAATGCTTTATCACTGCACATTGTTCTTGTTGGCTCTAGAGTCAGATGGCTATAAGGTCTTTCTTCATTGGTCATTTTCTGCTACCTTCCTCTGAAGGGCAACACTTCAGCAGTCATAGTAGTTAATGCAGATAAATCTTCAGCTGTCTTTCCCCCAGGAAATATCCTGACATTGTTGTCTGGTTCTGCAGCTTGTTCACTGTTTTCTGCTACTCTTTCTGGGTCGTACATTAATATACAATGTTCAGGTCATTCCAAGATAGGACTAGCATGTATGAACTAATTTTAAAATTTTCTTTTGTTTTCTGAAATTCTTTGGTAGTCATGAATAATGTTCATTGGTTTCTCAAGAAATGGTATTTCCTTTGTTTAGATTATCTATGCTGGTAGACTTTGAAATTGACATCACTTAAAAATCCTAAGGAAAAAGATTAACACCTTTTATTAAGGATGCACTTTTTCCAAGCTCTCTTTAAAAACATTTTTCTAGGATTATTGTATGTCAGATGACTTAATTCAATACTGACATTCTTTCCCTAGCAA
Source organism: Arvicanthis niloticus (assembly GCF_011762505.2). Taxonomy (NCBI): domain Eukaryota; kingdom Metazoa; phylum Chordata; class Mammalia; order Rodentia; family Muridae; genus Arvicanthis; species Arvicanthis niloticus. The sequence continues at coordinate 25,602,192 of NC_133435.1, forward strand.
AGTGAGACTACTATATGATCTCCTTTTTTCCTTTTTAAATTGAATATTATATTTACAATTCAAATTTTATCCCCTTACTCCATTCCCCCACAACCCAGGAACCCCTTATCCCATCCCCCCTCCTCCTGCTTCTATGAGCCTGTGTCCCCATCTACCTCCCAACTCCCACCTCCCCACCCTTGAATCCACCCCCCCCCACACACACAGTGTTCAGCCTTCATGGGACCAAAGATCTCCTCTCCCACCTATGCCCAACAAGGCCATCCTCCCTTACATATACAGCTGAAGTCATGGGTCCGTCCTCCTAGGCTGGTGGATTAGACCCTGGGGAGCTCTGGTTGGTTGGAAGTGTTGCTCTCCTCATGGGGCCACCAACCTTTTCAGATCCTTCAGTCTTCTCTCTAACTTCTCCATTGGGAACCCTTGATCAGATCAATGGTTAGCTGTGAGCATCTGCCTCTGGGTATGTCAGACTCTGGGAGACCTCTAAGGAGACAGCCATATCAGTCTCCTGTCAGCATGCACTTTCTGACATCCATATCAGCGTCTATCTTTGGTGATTGCACATGGGATGAATACCCAGGAGGAATGTTCTCCAGACGAACCCTCCTTCAGTTTATCCCACACTTTGTCTCCATATTTGCTCCCTAGAGTATTTTGTTACTCCTTCTAAGTAAGACCTAGGCATCTACATTTGTTCTTCCTTCTTCATGAGCTTCATGTGGTCTGTTATTTGAACCTTGGCTGTTTCAAGATTTTGGGCTAATATCTGCTTATCAGTGAGTAAATACCTTGTGTGTTCTTTTGTGATTGTGTTACCTCACTCAGGATGATATTTTCTAGTTCCATCCATTTACCTAAGAATTTCTCAAATTCATTATTTTTAATAGCTGAGTAATATTCCATTCTGTAAATGTACCACATTTTTGTATCAATTCCTCTGTTTAAGGACATTTGGGATCTTTCCAGCTTCTGGCCATTATAAATAAGGCTGCTATGAACATAGTGGAGCATATGTCCTTTTTATATGTTGGAGCATCTTCTGGGTACACTTCCAGGAGTGGTATAGCTGGGTCCTCAGGTAGTGCTATGTCCAATTTTCTGAGGAAACACCAGACTGATTTCCAGAGTGGTTGTACCAGCTTGCAACCCCACCAACAATGGAGGATTGTTCCTCTTTCTCCACATCCTCGCCAGCATCTACTATCACTTGAGTTTTTGATCTTAGACATTTTGACAGGTGTGAGGTGGTGTCTCAGGGTTGTTTTAATTTGCATTTCCCTGGTGGCTAAGGATGTTAAACATTTCCTGAGGTGCTTCTCAGCCAATTTCCCCAGAATTCTTTGTTTAGCTCTGTACACCATTTTTAATGGGGTGATTTGGTTGTCTGATTGAACTAATTTCTTGAGTTCTTTGTATATATTGGATATTAGCCCTCTATCAGATGTAGGATTGGTGATGATCTTTTCCCAATCTGTTGGTTGCCATTTTGTCTTATAAACAATGTCCTTTGCCTTACAGAAGCTTTGTAATTTGATGAGGTCCCATTTGTCAATTCTTGATCTTAGAGGATAAGCCATTGGTGTTCTGTTCAGGAACTTTTCCCCTGTGCCTAGGTATTCGAGGGTCTTCCCATCTTCTATTCTATTAGTTTCAGTGTATCTGGTTTTATGTGAAGGTCCTTTATCCACTTGGACTTGAGCTTTGTACAAGGGGATAAGAATGGATTAATTTGCATTCTTCTATATGCTGACCTCCAGTTGAGCCAGCACCATTTGTTGAAAATGCTGTCCTTTTTCCACTGGATAGTTTTAGCTCCTTTGTAAAAGATCAAGTGACCATAGGTGTGTGGGTTCATTTCTGGATCTTCAATTATATTCCACTGATCTTCCTGCTTGTCTCTGTACCAATACCATGCAGTTTTTTATTACTACTGCTTTGTAGTACAGTTTGAGGTCAGGTGTGGTGATTTCCCCCCAGAAGTTCTTTTATTGTTGTGAATATTTCTCGCTATCCTGGGTTTTTTGATATTCCAAATGAATTTGCAAATTGCTCTTTCTATCTCTATGAAAAATTGATTTAGAATTTTGATGGGGATTGCATTGAATCTATAGATTGCTTTTGACAAGATGACCATTTTTACTAAGTTAATCCTGCCAATCCAGGAGCATGGGAGATCTTTCCATCTTCTGAGATCTTCTTCGATTTCTTTCTTCAGAGACTTGAAGTACTTTTTTTTCCATTTTTTATTGGATATTGTATTTACACTTCAGATGCCATCCCCTTTCCCCATTCTCCCCCACCTTAGAAAACCCTTATCCCATGCCCCCTTTTCCTTTTTGCATTTATACACTTTTTTAAAATGTTAATCAAAGGCTTTATAAGTTTGGTAATGCTCAATCAGAAGTGTAACCCACAACCCAATCTAGATATATCAACTATCTTTGACTGGTGGAGATACGTGAAGATCTGCCTCCCTGTCTCCCCCCTCGTTCTCTCTTTCATCACCTAGCTTCTCCTCTTCTTCTTCTCCTCCTCTCCTTACTCCTTCTCTTCCTCTCAGTACTCCTCCCACCTTAGCTCCTCCTACATAGCACCCTTCCTGTTAAAATAAAACTTTTCTCTCAAAATACATTTAGAGCATAATTATGCCTTTTTGTACCAGTGAGGTACAAGATAGTCCTAATACCCAGTCCATCATTTTGTTGACTAACCAGAACCTCTGTCATCTCTCATAACTAAAACACTTAGTTCTGAACCTGGATTTTTTCTTGGCTTTAGAATGAATGTCAGCTGAAAACCATCCAGTCAAATCTTTTCTCTCAAGGTAAATAGCCAGGATTGGTTTGAGACTATAAGTTTTCAACCCCGTCAGAAATCCAGAATGACTGAGTTAACTATAATTGTGGGAAGCACAAAGCATAGCTTCTAAACCTTAGCCAATTCATAAAGACCTCTGAACACCTGGACACTCCCTCTACTACAAGACGTTGGAGCATCTGTTCTTCCGCCTTCTGGCCCAGGGTCATCTGACAGACTTTAGTGCTGCAGAATTATTAAGGGCTGATTATTCTGTCTAGGCAGATATAATCAGTCGACTATTCTGCAAGTGTGTCCTTTTCTGGACAGTATTTTGTCTGTAGATGGAAAGTGGCAATTCTTGCCTAGTGGCTGTCTCACCACAACTGGAGTAACTCCAAAGATGCTCAATTTCTTCTTAGAATTCAATACAGGAAGCTGTCAGGAGCAGACATGTCTCTAATCAAAATGAACATTAATACAGAAATGTTTGTCACGTCAATTCTGTGGACTTCTGATGTTTTGAAAACCAACTATCCATGTAAGGTAATCTGGACTGTGGTCTGTTAACTCCACTCAGCTATTTCTAAATAAAATATAGAAAACACTCTAACAATATACTCCAAGCCATGAATTTGCTATAGTCCCTTAACTCACAGGCTGACCATCTCAAATCAGTTAAAAAAGTTAAAGAAGGGCTGGGTCTAAGCCTTGTATTCCTAAATGTGTTATACAGGTACAATGCCTATGAGAGTAACAATATTCATATCACTTTTATATCAATAAGAAGCTCGTACCAATGAAAACCTTAAAATTTGTAATCAAAGTAAATTGGTGCCATTTAAGAATTTATAACTTCATCTTGATAATAATTGTACAGATTTCTACTAATAGGTTATGGCTATGCAATAAATCCTAACTAATCCTTTCTATTCCCACAAAACCACTACTTTTCCCTAGAAAGACAGCCCAATATTTACCACCTTAGTCCCTAAGCCCAGGGAATAGGGGCGCTGACTCTTTATTAGCTTCTTCAAGCTGATTATGGGCATTGAGATATTAGAAAAGGAGTGAGGGGAAGAGTAAATTGATAAGCCTCTGATGCTGTGTCTTCATTGCATCCAGATGGAATTTCAGGACCTCAGAGGTTTGAGCAGGTCTGCCCAGCTTGGTTGATGAGTGGATACACCAGGGCTGATTATTCTGCAATATACAATTTTCAAAACAAATTTTAGTATCAAGGTAATTTTTTAAGAGGGCTAACATTTTATTAAGGATGTTGGTTCTAACCGCTTTTCTTTTTTTCACCTTTTTTATTGGATATAATATTTACATTTCAAATTTTATCTCCTTACCGCATCCCCCCCCCGCCCCCCACCTAGTGTTCAGCCTTCATGGAACCAAAGATCTCTTCTCTCACCTATGCCCAACAAGGTCATCTTCCCCTACATATACAGCTGGAATCATGTGTTCCTCCATATGTGCTCCTAGGCTGGTGGTTTAGACCCTGGGGAGCTCTGGCTGGTTGGTATTGTTGCTCTCCTCATGGGGCCACCAAGCATTTAGGCTCCTTCAGTTTACTCTCTAACTTCTCCATTGGGAATGTTTGATCAGATTAATGGTTAGCTGCAAGTATCTGCCTCTGGGTATGTCAGACTCTTGGGGACCTCTAAGGAGACAGCCTTATCAGGCTGCTGTCAGCTTTCCCTTCCTGTCATCCATATCTGCGTCTCTTTTTGGTGACTGCACATGGGATGAATACCCAGGTGGAATGGTCTCTGTACAATCTCTCCTTCAGATTCTGTCACACACTTTGAGACTTGAAGTTCTTGTCATACAAATCTTTTACTTGCTTGGTTAGATTCACTCCAAGATATTTTATATTATTTGTGGCTATTGTGAAGGGTGTCATTTCCCTAATTACTTTCTCAGCCTGTTTATCCTTTGACTAGAGGAAGGCTACTGATTTGTTTGAGTTGATTTTATATCCAGCCACTTTGCTAAACATGTGTATCAGGTTTAGGAGTTCTCTGGTGGAAGTTTTAGGGTCACTTAAGTATACTACATATCATCTACAAATAGTGAAATTTTGACTTCTTTTTTTCCTATTTGTATCACTTTGACTTCCTTTTGTTGTCTAATTGCTCTAGCTAGGACTTCCAGTACTATATTGAATAGGTAAGGAGAGTGGGCAGCCCTGTCTAGTCCCTGATTGTGTTGGGATTGCTTCAAGTTTTTCCTCCATTTAGTTTGATGTTGGCTACTAGCTTGCTGTATATTGCTTTTACTATGTTTAGGCATGGGCCTTGAATTTCTGATCTTTCCAATACTTTCAACATGAAGGGATGTTGAATTTTGTCAAATGCTTTCTCAGCATCTAGTGAGATGATCATGTGGTTTTTTTCTTTGAGTTTATTTATGTAGTGGATTACATTGATGGATTTCTGAATATTGAACCATCCCTGCATTCCTGGGTTAAAGCCTACTTGATCACGATGGATAATTGTTTTGATGTGTTCTTAGATTCGTTTTGTGAGAATTTTATTGAGTATTTTTCCATCAATATTCATAAGAGAGACAGGTCTGTGGTTCTCTTTCTTTGTTGGGTCTTTGTGAGGTTTAGGTATGAGCATAATTGTAGCTTCATAGAATGAATTGGGTAGTGTTCCTTCTGTTTCTATTCTGTGGAATAGTTTGAAGAGGATTGGTATTAGGTCTTCCTGGAAGGTCTGATAGAATTCTGCACTAAAACCATCTGGTCCAGGACTTTTTTTGGTGGGGAGATTTTTAATGACTGCTTCTATTTCTTTAGGGGTTATGGGACTGTTTACATGGTTCATCTGCTCCCGATTTAATTTTGGTACCTGGTATCTGTCTAGAAAATTGTCCATTTCATCCAGATTTTTCAATTTTGTTGAGTATAGGCCTTTGTAGTAGGATCTGAAGATTCTTTAATTTTCTCTGTTTCTGTTGTTATGTCTCCCTTTTCTGTTTTGATTTTATTAATTTGAACACTGTCTCTGTGACCTTTGGTTAGTCTGGCTAAGGGTTTATCTATCTTGTTGATTTTCTCAAAGAACCAGCTCCTGATTTTGTTGATATTTTATGTAGTTCTTTCTGTTTCTACTTGGTTGATTTCAGCTCTGAGTTTGATTATTTCCTGCCTCTACTCCCTTTGGGTATATTTGCTTCTTTTTGTTCTAATGCTTTCAGGTGTGCTATCAAGTTGTTAATGTATGCTCTCTCCAGTTTTTTTTTTTTGTTGTTTTGGTTTTTTTTTGGTGGGTACTGAGAGCTATGAGTTTTCCTCTTAGTACTGCTTTCATGGAGTCCCACAAGTTTTGGTATGATGTGTCCCCCTTTTCATTAAATTCTAAAAAGTCTTTCATTTCTTTCTTTATTTCTTCCTTGACAAAGTCGTCCTTGAGTAGAGCATTGTTCAGTTTCCACATGTATGTGGGCTTTCCATTGTTTTTGTCATTATTAAAGACCAGCCTTAGTCCATGGTGGTCTGATTGGTGCAAGGGATTTCAGTCTTTTTGTATCTGTTGAGGCCTGTTTTGTGACAAATTATATGGTCTATTTTGGAGACGGTACCATGAGGTGCTGAGAAAATGATATATTCCTTTGTTTTAGGGTGAAATGTTTATATATATATATATATATATATATATATATATATATTATAAATTAATAATATAGTTAATAATATATTTAATTAATATATTATATATTCATTATATATTATATAATTTATATATATTATATAAATTATATATATATATATATATATATATATATATATCAGTTAAATCCATGTGGTTCATAACTTCTGTTAGTTTCATTGTGTCTCTGTTTAGTTTCTTTTTCCATGATTTGTGCATTGCTGAGAGTGGGGTGTTGAAATCCCCCACTATTATTGTGTGAGGTGTAATGTATGCTTTGAGCTTTAGCAAAGTTTCTTTTATATATGTGGGTGCCCTTGCATTTGGGGCATAGATGTTCAGAATTTAGAGTTCATCTTGGTACATTTTTCCTTTGATGAGTATAAAGTGTCCTTCCTTATCTTTTTTGATTACTTTTGGTTGAAAATCAATTTTATTTGATATTAGAATTGCTACTCCAGCTTGTTTCTTGGGACCATTTGCTTAAAAGGTTGTTTTCCATCTTTTTACTCTGAGGTAGTGTCTGTCTTTGTCACAGATGTGTGTTTCCTGTATGCAGCAAAATTCTGGGTCTTGTTTATGTATTCAGTCTGATAGTGTATGTCTTTTTATTGGAGAATTCAGTCCATTGATATTAAGAGATATTAAGGAAAATGATTGTTGCTTCCTGTCACTTTTGTTATTGGAGGTGGAATTATGTTTGTGTAACTATCTTATTTTGGGGTTGTTGAAAGACTACTTTCTTGTTTTTTCTATGTTGTAATTTCCCTCCTTGTGTTGGACTTTTCCATCAATTATCCTTTGAAATGCTGGATTTGTGGTAAGATATTGTGTAAATTTGGTTTTGTCATGGAATGTCTTGGTTTCTCCATCAATATTGATTGAGAGTTTTGCTGGGTATAGTAGTCTGGGCTGGCATTTGTGTTCTCTTAGGGTTTGTGTGATATCAGTCCAAGATCTTCTGGCTTTTAGAGTCTCTGGTGAGAAGTCTGGTGTAATTCTTATAGTTCTACCTTTACGTGTTACTTTACCTTTTTCCCTTATTGCTTTTAGTATTTTTTTCTTTGTTTTGTACATTTGATGTTTTGATTATTATGTGGCAGGAGGTATTTTTTTTTCTGGTCTAGTCCATTTTGGGGTTCTGTAGGCTTCTTGTATATTTATGGACATCTCTTTCTGTAGGTTAGGGAAGTTTTACACTATAATTTTGTTGAAGATATTTACTGGTCCTTTAAGTTGGGAATCTTCACTCTCATCTATACCTATTATCCTTAGGTTTGGCCTTCTCATTGTGTCCTGGATTTCCTGGATGTTTTGGGTTAGGAGCTTTTTGCATTTCACATTTTCTTTGACAGTTGTGTCAATGTTTTCCATTATATCTTCTGCACATGAGATTCTCTCTTCTATCTTTTGTATTCTGTTGGTAATGCTTATGTCTATGACTCCTGATCTTTTTCTTAGGTTTTCTATCTCCAGGGTAGTCTCCCTTTGAGATTTCTTTATTGTTTCTACTTCCATTTTTAGAGCCAGGATGGCTTTGTTTAATTCCTGCACCTGTTTCGTTGTGTTTTCTTGCAATTCTTTAAAGGGATTTTTGTGTTTCCTCGTTATGGGTTTCTACCTGTTTACCTGTGTTCTCCCCAATTTCTTTGAAAGTGTTTTTTATGATCTTCTTAAAGTCTTCTAACATCATCATGAAAAGTGATTTTAATTCTGTATCCTGCTTTTCTGGTGTGATGTGGTGTTCAGGGCTTGCTATGGTGGGAGAACTGGGTTCTGGTGATGCCAAGTAACTTTGGTTTCTGTTGTTAACATTCTTGTGCCTGCCTTTTGCCATTTGGTTAACTCTAGTGCTACCTGCACTCACTGGTTCCAACTGGAGACTGTCTTTCCAGTTATCTTGCTTGTGTCAGAACTCCTCAGGGTCCAGATGTCTCTGTGATCCTGTGATCCTGAGTTCCAGCTGTTCTGAGTGCAGTGTCTCCTCTAGGATGTCTCAGGATAAGGTGTCTTCATGAGAGTAGACCAGCTAGGGGTTTGCTGCTCTGAGTGCTGTGGCTTCTCTAGAATGTCTTGGGGTATGATGTCCCCTGCTGTGAGGTTGTTGGCCTCTCTAGGATGTCTCAGGATATGGTTTCCACATGGGAGCAGACCAGCTGGGTGTCTGCCACTCTGAGGTCAGTGGCCTCTCTGGGATATCTCAGGGTATGGTTTCCACACAGGTGCAGACCGGATCCAGAGAGGGGCAGAAGGGGAGTGGTATTCTGCAGGGGCGGGGTTTAGGTGCCTTGGGGGAGCGGTGTCCTGTGAGCTTTCTGCTCCCAGTTGTGGTACTGGGGCATAGGGCAGTGTGCGAATGACCTTACCTGCTTCTCTGTGGTCAGTGGCCTCTCTGGGATGTCTCAGAATATGGTTTCCACATGGGTGCAGACCAGCTGAATGTCTGCTCCAGCCACAGGAATCAGGAGAGGGGTGGAAGGCCTATATGATTTCCTTAAATGTCACTTTGTGATATTTTTAAAAGGAGCCATTTTCTTTCTTTTAAGATTATGGATGTTTTATTATGTGATCACTGGTTTTTAAATGTAATTTTTTAAATGTATGTTTTTCCTATAACATTTCTTTAAAAGTTTTTTTGACTGGAAACATCATTCATCTCTTAATTTTGTATAATTTTCCTTTGAAAACTTTGCAGGTTTTGATGCATTTATTGAAGAAATATTCCAGATGGGTTCCATTATCCTTACTAGTTTCAAGGAGGTTTGTTGAAGATCACTTGGAGAGACATGGTGCTATTAAAATGATGTAAATTTCTTGGGTTTTGTCATCTTTCCAGTAGAGACAATGACTGTATTTGCTGTTGTCTTTAGTCTTCAATGTACTTATAGAGGACAGTTTCAATCACAGTTCTGTTGTCAATCATTATGTGTCCTTTTTGTCCCTGTGTGACCCTCTACAGCCTGCCTCTTCAGACATCATTATGGTGACCCAAGCATTTTTCAGGGGGAGTTTCTCCCTCAGCTCTTTTTCATGTTGCATCATATCATCTCAAAATTTACTTCAGAATCTTACCAATTTTCTTATGTAAGAGTTATACCTCTAGTCCACAAATCTCTCTGAGATATTTGGTTAGGCCACTGAAGGCAGCACTTCCAAACTGAAAAAAAGGAAAAAAAAAGAAAAAAAGAAAAAAAAAGAAAAGAAAAAGAAAAAAAAAGTGTGAGCTGTGACCTGGTTGTAAAGTGAATAACTAAATAAATTAATGAATAAAAATAAAAAGAGAAGTATGTGAGATCTGGAGGGATGACTCAGCAGTTATGGGCACTGGCTCTTCCAGAAAGCCAGGGTCTGATTTTCAGCACCAGTGTGATAGATACTAACTGTTTGTAACTCCAGTTCCAGTGGATCTGGGGCCTCCATCTGGCTTCCGTGGGAACCACACATGTACACAGTACCCATACATATAAGTAGACAAAACATTTTCACACATAAGAAACAATAAAAAACAAACAAATAATAAAAACTTGTGTGGAATGGTAAAATCCTATCTACAATTTGATGCAGATTTTGCAATAACTCACAACTCTGTTTTGAGGTTTTGGGTTTCAGATTTTCCTGGTTTTTATATAGTAATACAGTTTTCTATAATTTTTAAACAAAATGAATGAATGCATGTTTTCCTTATCTGTGAGTTTGGAGTACAAATCATACTTTTGAAGCTTCTCATTCCTTTTCACCTTTACACAAAGCTGATGAAAATAAGATGTCTTAGATTTATAGTTCTGGTTTTGTTCTTTAGCTTCTCTGAATTTCTTCACTTCTAAACTATACTTTTTAATCCATTTCAAATAAATCTTTCTACTTATTAAAAGAGAATGCTGTGTGTATATTAACCTTAGAGTTTTGATACGTAATAGGCCTTACCCAGCATATATATACATATATGTGTTATATATATATATTTCTCCATATTATTGATAAAAACATCTACCTTATGAACCTGTAGTAAGGATTAAATGGGATAACACTGGGAGAGCAACTTCTCACAGTTACTCCTGAATAGACATAGTATTAAAACTACTAATCTAGACAAAATATTTGGTTAAATGAGTTTGCATATCATTATACAATTTTCTTGCATAATTTCATCTTTCAGTATCCTTGAATGGAAAGATATTTATAACGTTCTTCCTCACAAATAAAATTATTTAGTCCAAAAAACAAAAAAAAATCAGAACTTTTTTTCCCTATGTGTTAAGTCCTTGATGCCTAAGGTCTAGGCTGACTGGGTGGATATTTTGTTCATGGAAGTTTATGCCAGCTGGTGGCATGTTATCTTTTGTCTTGTCTATACCCTGACCTTTCAGCTTTATAACTTCCAAATGTTTATGTAATGAGAACTGCCCTTTTAAAATTGACACAGTGATTAAAATTGAAAATGAGAGCCGAGACTGTTCTCTAATAAATAGGCTGAATCTGAGCATACATCTGTCCAGCAAAAAAATCTTCTAAGCAAGCAGGCACACATTGCATTGCTTGTATTGAGAAAGTGAAGGTGACATTTATCCCATTTGATAATTTTTTTCTCCATCTGTTTGTTCAATGGTGAGATTTAAGTTGGCAAATGTTATACTTACATTGATCCTACACTCAGGCTATGCTTCCAACATGTAGCTTTTGTATGGATGCATCCAAGGACTTGCTGACACATGGTATTTCAGATTATGAGAAAATATTCCTTCAAGAAAAAGATGTGTGATCAAAGCAGGAACTGCCTTACGCCAGAATTACATTAGATCTGCTGGCTTAATCAAAGTTGGCATGGCAGGTTGTGCTACTTTTTTGACTTCAGTCAAGTAACTTTTTTTTTCACTTATGTAGAAGTGAGGTGCAATTATTCAAAACTACTTCTCTAAATGACTAACAGGAACAGAAAGAACTCTTCAAGACATTATGTAATGCTAATAAACGCAATGCTGGTCAACAAACACAAACTCATAGGAAAGACTGAAAAGCAATAAGCTATTCTTATTAAAAATTTAATGAAATAAGAGCTAGAGAGACAGCTCAACAATTAGGAGGATGCACTGATCTTCAAAGGACCTACAATTGGTTCTCAGCCCCCATATTAGGCAACTCACCACAATATGTATCTCTAGCTCCAGGGGAAATTAAACCCTCTTATAGCTTCTATGGGCACCTGTGCACATGTCATACACATAGACACATGCACAGGTACACATACAACACACAGACACACACAGATACACACACACACACACACACACACACATCTCTCACACACATGTCTCTGTCTTTCATACACACACACCCTCCCTCCTGATAAAGTGGATATTAGGCAGAAAGCTTGGAATGCCCACAATACAATTCACAGACCATATGAAGCTCAAGAAGAAGGAAAACCAAAGTGTGGATATTTCAGTTGTACTTAGAAGGGGGAACAAAATAATAACGGAAGGTAGAGGATGGGAAAAACTTGGGAGAAACAGAAGAGGGGGAGGGGAAAAGGGCGTCAGGATCAGGTATGAAAGGAGACAGGGGAGATGTCAGGAAATTGAAAAGAAGTGTGTAGTAATGAGCTCTTGTGGGCTTCAACACTCAGGAAAGTGTGCCCTGCACCTCTCAAGGGCAGCAGGGTACAATTGGCCCTGGTTGAGGGGTTTGGTGGTGCACCCAAGGGTGTGGGAACAGGAGAGACTGTAGGCTGACTAGTTCAGATACCTCTCAGGCCCAGATCCAGGGCTTTCAATTGGCCTATCCCAACCTATACCCCATCAATAAACTGCTGGAGTGCTTGAGGGAGCTGATCTTACAAGTCCAGGATCTCCATGGCCAACAACACCATATCAAAGAGGATTCCCAGTGAGGTTTCTGTATTGATACAGATCCAGAGGCCTTATACCAGACCAATGAATCATTGCAGTGAACATTTGCATGGAAATACGTAAACAAAAGAATATACTGTAGATACACTGTGACATACTACTGCTTCCACAGTGAGATTCTTCTTCTCTGTTCTTTGGGAGATTGCAAGGGTATAAAGTAGGTACAAGGGGAGGGAGAGATGAATGTAATTGGGATGTATGATGTGAAATTCACCACAACCAATAAAAATATCTTTTAAAGAAAAAAAAAAGCATGTGTTTCTTATCCTTTCCCCTTATCGTTACCATCAAAATTGTCTTAGGAAATTTGTGAAAAATTTTTACTATTCTGGCTCTCTGTTTCATTCTATAACCAAAACATGTTTTCTCATGGAAATGTGTAGCTACTCTCCATTATTTTTATGTTTAGTTTTACAATTGCTCCACAGAAGTAGTTTTTGAAATTTCCATAGTGTCTCCCATGTGGTACATGATCAACACAGAGAACCCAGGCAATAGAGTGATATGGGCACAGGCCTGTTGTAACTTTCAATCTTTTCACAGCTCCCTGGTGACTCTTCAGCTCTTGGTTGAATATTCTTCATCTTGTACCTCATTCTTCTGCTGTGTAGTGAGCCTATAATCATTGCATCTCCTCTGAACATGGACATAGCCTTTTGTCTTGCTGAAATTTCCTATCCAGTACAATATAATAACTATTCAAGTAGAATTCCCTTGCGTTAACTATTATAATACATCTGCAGGTGACTTAAAGAATTTAGATAGGTTCACAAGTTACTTGCATATATGTGACAAACTGTAGGATCCTGGAGACAGTCTTTGATAAGTACTGGCAGACAACCTTATTCCATTGGAGAAATTACAGTTGATACAAGTTTACATGCACATATAAAAACATGTGTAAGATAAATGTTTTTTAAAATAAATTGTTTTGTCAATTGTTCTTTTATTTCTCACCAAAGATTCTGTACCTTATTTTTTTAAATATAACTTCTAAAACAACATACTAATTCCTCCCACCTTTCATATTAGATCACCTTTTTGATAGAAGAAAACCATGAATCACACAATGACTGAGGCTTGAACTGCTTTAATTTTAGGGGAACAAGCTGAACCTTGTGATACTATCCCTGCTTACTGCCTCTTAACTGTGAATGCATGTGAATGTGCTCTCTTGCTCATGCAGAATTAGAACATCTCTAACTCAATTTTGAGAAATTACTTGTGAAAACAAGTATCTGATGATTTTCTTGTATTGGATTCCAAAGAGAAACTTTTAGAAGAGCATTAACTTCTATAATTATTTTATGTCAACTTAAAAACTGTCCTGCTTTAAAGTAAATTTTTCACACAGATGCTTCATCTGGTTCCCCAAAGTTTGTTCCTTACAAAAGTCATAGTCAATGACTTGAACAGGAGATCATTACCATGATATTGCTAGTTAACCATAAACTTATTCAAACTGTAGTTCCCCCTCCACCATCCCTCTAGTTCAAACTCTTATTAGGCCTCAGAGAAAATTTTTGTGTTTATTTAACACCTGGTGTTGGTTCTCAGGTAGACCTTTCCAATCTTCAACAATCTTGACATTTTTCATAGATACTGACCACCTATTTTATACAAGATCTTAAATTCTAGCTTCTGATCACTCAGGTTTAGAATGAGGTCATATGTGTTAGCAAGATAAACAGGGAAGCTATTTGTCTAATCATAGCAAAGTGGTATCAATCTCAATATCCCTTTGGGCATAGGAAGGGGGCAACCTAGATGGTGGTATAGGGGATGTAGGACCAGAGGAGCATGGCAAACCTATTGAGTAGGAATGACAAATGAAGTTGTAGTTCTGTGAAGGGAAATTCTTGAATATTATTTTATTTATAATAACTGTATAATAGTATATATTGAATTCATGTAAATTATTTAAGAAAAGAAAAGCCCCTATATATCTTTTTGTGCAAAATATTTACATCTCAATACAGCCTGTTATAAAAAGGCATTACTTGCACAAATATTTACACTGATAAGTTCATTTCTTATTGTTGGTATTCTCTTTTGAATTCAGAGCTTATTTAATTCAAAGCTTGTTGGAGAAGCTGTGTCAACTTATGGTTTCACCAATGTGGTCTTAGAATTTATTTTCTCCACTCGCATAGATCTGATGCATGAATTTATTTTTATTCTTTGGAATCTAATGTGTAAAAATTAAAATTTTACCGCGGCATATATTGTTCTTCTTTGAGGTAGATCAGATGTCTCTTGGTTAACTGATGGCATATTTACACTTTTTGCTATGAACTTACTTTTTATTCTTTTAATTATATTTTTTCTGAGTTGCTGGGGGAATTTCAACTCTATTTTTCTTTTTAATGACAGATAAGCAAATGAACATTTCCAATAATATATTGCAAAACTTTTTAGTTACTGACTTGTATTATGGACATCCACAGTTTTTGTGTACACATGGTGGCAAGCTGACATCCAATCAACTGACAGAACACTGAGTTTCTCTCTTACTGTCATTTGGTTTGAAGCATTACAAAAACTTTAACATTGTTATTGTTACAATTGTTCAATAGGAGATGCACTTTGATTTACGTCTTTGACTAAATTTCCTTATATTTTTCTACTATGACATTTTGATAAGCATTATTTCTTCTCCTATTCTGATAACTTAATTTTACATCGTAAACATTGCTCTTCAAAACTTATTTATCTGTCAAATAGAATAAAGCCTGACTGCAGAATAAAACAAGAATCCAGCCTCATTTCCAGTTTTCCTTTCATTCCTTTTTCTCTGTGTAATGGCTATCTGGTTTCTGTAACATTACCCAGGGAACCATCCATCATCCCCCAATTGCTACATGTTTATCACCTACCAAGAACTTCATATTGCCTCCAACTCTGACGGAATGTTCCACTTGACTGATCTAATGATTCTTGAATCAATTCCAAAAATCATTAAGCCGATATTTGAATTCTCTCTCATGCAAAAGCCTTGTGTTCCCTGCTTGTTATTCAGAAACTTCTTGGAAATATTATTTGCTATCTTTTATTAGAAACTTTAAAACAGCTTGGCAAGTCTGGATTATTTTGTTATTCTCTTTGTGAGAATGAAGTCAATGATCCTCAATGATTAACTTACAATTGGCACTGTCTTAGTTAGGGTTTTACTGCTGTGAACAGACAACATGGCCAAGGCAACTCTTATAAAGGACAACATTTAATTGGGGCTGGCTTACAGGTTCAGAGGTTCAGTCCATTATCCTCAAGGTAGGAACACAGCAGCATCTGGGCAGGCCTGATACAAGCAGAGCTGAGAGTTCAACATCTTCATCTGAAGGCTGCTAGTGAAGACTGGCTTCCAGGCAGCTAGGATGAGGGTCTTGAAGCCCACACCCACAGTGACACACTTACTCCAACAAGGCCACACCTCCTAATAATGCCACACACTGGCCCAAGCATATACAAACCACCACAGGCACCTTAGAATACTTCATGTTTCTACTCAGGAATAAGCCACATATTTCAATGTATCTGAGTCTTCCCTAGCTTTCTATAGGTTTTTCTTGTTTCTTTACAATGAAAGGTTTGAAAAGTGTATGAAAATAAAGCAAATAGATTTGATTTTTTTTTATCACTCAGCTCAAAAGGAAAAATTACCGTGTGAGTCTGGGGAGAAGGCCTGCTGGTAGAGAGCTTGTCATGCATTCCTGAGAACCTGGGTTTAGATGCCAAGACTTATGCAAAATATCAGCATTTTGAGGCATGCCTGTGATCCCTTTGGTTTGGTCTTCACTGCATTACTGGAAATGGGTCTAGTTAGCTTATTTCTTTGTATCTGAGTGAACTTTAGAATTTTCCTTTCACATAATTTTATAATACTTTAGTTCATTATACCCCTTCAACATGACATTAATCAGAAATAATTGTAGTACTATGCCTCTTTATTGCTAAGATTAGTAATTTGCATCATTCTCATATTTTTGACTAATCTTACAATTTTATCACTTAAATAATCTTTACATGAATATAACTTTTCTCTGACTCAATGGTATTTCAAAGTATCTTATGTCAGTTAAAAAATTAGTTTGCTTTTTTATTTTTACTACTAAATTTTTATTTCATAATCATAAAATGTATTCTTTACTGTGCAGTAATCCAGAATTTATTAGATGTTCTTGGAGAACTAATATATGCCAACTGTTACTAGTATTTAATTAGAGGAAAACATTATTGACTTTGAGAAAATATTATTTACTTAATAAAATATAGGGATAAGATTGATTTTAATTCTAATATGCAATTTTTGTCTCTTGTAATATAAACATTATTTGTCATTTCATTTATTTGACAAACTTTCATTTTGATAATGGTTGATTTGTAGATTTGTTTTTTTCAGAAGCAGAAATGCATTTAGCAATTTTTTTGTCACAGATTACTGTTCTATACATTTACCAATTCTTTGGAAGAATGATTTGTGGTTTCCTCATTTCTGTGTATGACTTCATATCTACTTTACACTTCAGTCAATTCCAGTAACTCTCAAAGCATTTAGTGTCACATATTAATCAATTTAAAAGATGACACTTATTTGCCATTTTGATACCTGTAACTATGGATTCATTTTTGTAGTGTTTTGTCTTTTAACATATTCCTGGTAATTTACACATTCCTTCTGTCTTCCTATCTTAATCTTATTGATTATTTTGGCTTGTTAGCTTTTGAAATATTGCTATGTTCAATCTATATCAAAATCTAAAACTCAGATACATTTTTACCCATAATTCTTCTGCCTTGAATTTATCCAATGAGTATATTTATAATCTGCTAGAGTGTATGCATAAGGCTGGTCATTACAATATTTATAAAGAAAAACAAAAGAAAACAAGAGCTCTTTAAGAATAGAACATAGTGTGTTGTTATTTAAGAGAATAGATCCATACAGGAAGAAAAGGAAAACTGCTAATATGCATTAAGTGTAAAATAAAATTATGTATTAAACTATGCTCTTTATTAAATTTTCACAAGAATACATGGATAAAGAGATAGATTGGCATACACTCATACATGCATGAATGCTTTTTAAAAATAATGAAGACCTCTTAGCTCTTTGATGTCTGGAGATGGTCACCAAAAGTAACAGGAAAATATCTATTGATTTGAATTTTATGAGAATAATTTATTTTTAAAATATTCATTTATTTTATGTGTATGTGCTTAAGTGTATGTTTGTGCCCCACATGCATAGGGGAGCCTAATAATTTGAGAATAGGCATCAGATTTGAAACTGGAGTTACAGATGGTCAGTACCAACTATAGAGTTCTGGGAGATGAACCTGGGTCATCTGCAAGAGCCACAAGTGCTCTTTATGACCGAACTGTCTCTCCAGACCCAATTATTTTAATTTTAAAATGATATTAAGAGGTGTTGAAAACTAGAAGTCAGGCATTAATTTTGCTCAGAATTTTATTGGATAAAGAAAAGATCAATAATTCAAAAGTGGAAAAATATATTAGATATATACTTAGGTCTGAGATAGATTTGTTTCTAAATGTACCCATTCTAATAGTATCCCCATTGTGGGGTCATTCTCTTTAGCAATAAATGTATACACATAAAGTTTCACCATGGCTATATGGCTTCAAAAAACTACCCTCCCACACCCTGTTTATCTTGTATTCAATTTTCAGTATTTTTCAAAAATTGGGTCCTGAAATGCTATAGATTTTCCTTATTCTAATTTCAGACTTAGTGTTCTCAGTACCTTGTTTTTGCTTCTCTTAATCAAAACCACATGTTGGACATCTTACACATCAGGAATTAATTCATTATGCTTCAGACGGCTGCACACCCCTTCTCAAGGTTTCAAAACTTACTTCCTCCTGAGGTCTTTTTGACCTAATCTCATTACTATGTCCTGACATAGCCTCTATTCTCTGAGTTCATGCTGCTGGCCTCTGTCTTGTTTCAAAGACACCAGAAATATGAGACCAGAGCCACACCCTTATGATCTCATTTAACTTAGTTACCTCCTTGATTACCACATCTCCAAATGTAGTCACCCTTGGTATTAGGGGTAAATTGTGATACTTAAGAGTCTATTTGTTTTCTGTTTATTTTGCCCAGCAGTGAAGGCTGGCTACCACCCTGCCTCTTCCTCTGCTCAGGCACTCTGCTTCTTCTATGACTGCTCTACCTAATTCTTCACTTCCTTCTCCTTCATTTGCTGTTGTGTGGTTGTAGTCTTCTACATGCTGTAGATATTCTTATTTCTGAGGAAGTTATTGGCTGAGCTGTTCTGGCTGGTTTAAGCTGATACTGCATGTTGTGGATGACGAGTTCATTAGTGCTACCCTCAAAAGGCCCTTATTGATTTGATACAAATTCCACTGAATTTGGAACCTCTTCCATATTTTGGAATTTTTCTTTATCTTCTTACTGCTTTTGAAGTAGGACTTTCTCTCACTCTTTTACTATTTTCCTACTATTAAAGAGAAGAATGGGGTAAAGAACCTTTTTGTTATCATAGTCTTTAATACTAGATAAATTAATGTTTGTGGTTATATTTGATATTATTAGAATTCTATTTTATGGTTAAGGCTAAGGTTTTTATTGTATGTATGAGAGAAAGAACAGCTGGGCACATCTGGAAGTGTCCAG
This sequence comes from Arvicanthis niloticus, assembly GCF_011762505.2. Classification (NCBI taxonomy): domain Eukaryota; kingdom Metazoa; phylum Chordata; class Mammalia; order Rodentia; family Muridae; genus Arvicanthis; species Arvicanthis niloticus. The sequence goes on from NC_133435.1 coordinate 25,621,223, forward strand.
AGTAGAAAGAGAAAGAAGTAGACTGAGCATGGCTAGCAGACTGGACCTGGTCAGAGCCATCTGCAATAGAGGGGAGAGTAGCAGGGATAGAGACTAGAGAAAACACAGCAAGAGAAGCAAGAGCAGAGCCAAAATATTATTAGAATACTAAAGATAGATTTCTGAACATTAAAAGCTGTTATACATTTATATGCCTTTAATCTTTCTTCAAAAAATTTCCCATGTTAATTATAATAATAATCACAATATTTGTAAGTAATTTTTTGAGATGTAACATAATTACATTATTTTCCATTTCTTTTCCTCTTCTTTCTAAATCTTACCATGAATCCTTGTCATTTTGCATTCTTTAAAATAAATGACCTCTTCAATTGTTTCTATCTATCTATCTATCTATCTATCTATCTATCTATCTATCTACACATAAACAGAACCTGTTTAGTCTGTATAATGTTAGTTGCATATACATGTTTTCAAGACCTGAAGATCTTCTAAAAAGAAGTATATTGTGACTAATAAAGAAAATATAATTATCTATATAGGACTAGTAAATTTATGAATTTTAGAGGGGAATCTACAGCTGCTACTCTACCAGGCCAGCATGAACCCTAGCTACATTCTAAATATTTAGAATACATGCAAATAAGTTTAGTCTCACCCCTCATCAAGGTAATTTGTCCCTAAAACAGATAGAAAACATTACAATATATTTTGCTGCCAGCAATTGTTAAGGTCTTGCTCTGTGCCAGCTATTACATTGCCTAATAGGGTAGCCTAACTTACTCTCTGGAGAGAGAGAGAGAAAGAGAGAGAGAGAGAGAGAGAGAGAGAGAGAGAGAGAGAGAGAGAGAGAGAGAGAGAGAGAGAGCTATTAAATCTTACAAGTGAATATACTTTTTCAAAGATACACAAATGACAAATATTGAAGCTGGTTATTAAATATATCCCTACTTTTTTACATTGCATATTCACAAATGTTTTCTGATGGTGTCTTTGAGGGAAAAGTAACAGTGTTCATCAAAGAAATAAATAAAAAAGAAAGACAGGAGTTGCAAAACTACTCTAATAATTAGTTTATTTCAATTTAGCTGATTGTTCTATTCCTAACAACATCACTACAATATGGCTAAGTCATCTTATGTTTGTACTCATATAATAAAGCAAATATATAACAGTTGTGGTCACTTATATTTTTCCACTGAAGAAAGCAACATATTGCTTGTACCATGAGTTGCTTATTTGATTCATAGTTATTTACTCTTTTATGCACCAGATTAACTCCATACAGAAAATGCAGCCTTGGACTTGTGTGGTTGACACCAAGACAACCAATAAAGATTGATGCTGTGTGCTCTTTATAACCAAATATCTAATAACATTGAGAAAATCTGGATTATCTGGTAATGAACTCACAAAATTGACTTTAGAATTTTGCTATTGGTGATTGAAGACATCCTTGTATCAGGATATCAAGGTCTAATTGAAACACAGATCCAATGATAATTGAAATAGAACTCCAATCCAAAGCATGAATGAAATATTGTAAGCTTTAGTTAATGAGCAAATGGAGATTTTTCAGGTACTTGCATGCCATCTCTTGACTAAATCAATGAGTCAAAAACATGCCATTATAATGTTTAAAAGCAAGTTACAATAATAATAATTAGGAATAATAATACCACAGTTACTTTGTAGTCAATAATTATGACATTTTAAAATAAATATCCTAAGTTAGCCAAGGCCTGTTATCTCATATTACCATGTTACTATTATATAACAGTAGCTAAAGAAAACCCTTCAATTGCATAGAAACTTAATATTTGGCAAAGATATATAAGCAAATGAAGTATCTTTTCATTTAAAAAAGTTAGTTGGTTGCATTTGTCAGTTTTATGTCAACTTGACCCAAGTTATAATCATTTGGGAAGAGGATCTTTCAATTGAGAAAATACTTCCATCAGATTTGCCTGTAGGAAAGTCTGTGGTGCATTTTCTTGATTGATGATTAATATGGGAGTATTGAGCTCATTGCTGACATTGCCACACCCCAACTGGTGGTCTTGGATAATGTAAAAACACAAGCTGAGAAGTTCGTGAGGAGCAAGATTATAAGCAGCACTCCTCCATGGCATCAGTCCCTGCCTCTGGGTTTCTGCCATGCTTGAGTTCTGACCTTGACTTTTTTCTTCCCCATGTTGGACTGGGACATGGAACGGTGAGCTGAAATAAATCCTTTCTTTACTGTGTTGCTTAGGGCCATAGTGTTTATCAGAGCAATAGCAACCTTTATTACGACAGCTGGGAAGAAGACCTGCTTAGAAAATGAGAGCATAGAAACTACAAAGCAGTGCAGTTGCCACTGTGCACATCTCATCCTCTAGTTTGGATCAAGCGGTGTGTTCAAAATTAGTTATGTCCCTCCCATACTCACTGAATGTTGAGTGAATTTACAAAGTGTGTAGGCTGCACCTACTCCTCAGACATTTGTGGAGGTGGTAACATTTACATTTTTGTGTTCACAGATACATAAAACCCAAACGTCATTAGGTAAATCACTAAGATGACATTGTGGAGAGGGAGATGAGTCACAGATATGATCAGCTGTGACCAGAGATTACTTTTTTTTTGGTAAAATAATTCCATATCTTGATTATGGATGACAGGAATCTACACACATTAAGTGGCATGGGAGGACAACCAAACAATATGAATTCTTTGGTTTTATAGTTGATTTATATCAGAATATGTTAAAATTTCCACTCATAACTCCTTTTTGCCCAAGAAAACATTATGTAACTCCAAGTATAGAAACATATAAAATAGGTACTTAAAATAAGCATTTATTGAAAATCAAATATAAACTCATTTTAAAATAGTTCCTTGGTATACATTATCATCGATGATATTACCATCTATTCAAAACAAAAGCAAAATTGAATGCATTAGAGAGATATGCTTATTTATTTTACATGAAGTGTTAATTTGAATAGTTTGTACTACAAAATAAAGGATATGTTCAATGTTTTTTTCAGAATTGATCAATATTTTGGTTTTAAAATAAACCTGTGTGTGTGTGTATGTGTGTGTGTATCTGTCTCTCTCTCTCTATCTTGATCTATCTAGAGAATATACACACATGCATATGTGTGTGTGTGTGCTTGCATGTGGTATGTATGTATATATGCATGCATACACATTATAAAATAGAGGAGTTTTAAGACTGTTTCATAAACTGTCAAAAATTATGTACTAATACAAAGCAATTTTTAAAATGTTCTTTAATTCACACTCAAGTCAGTAACTCAAATAGGATTTTGAGTGTGTACCTGTTATTCTGTGTATGTCTATAAACATGTGTGTTTAAATGGACCTACTTCTTCAGTAGGTTTTATATGGATCCCAGGGTTTTGAGTGCATGTCACCATGTTTTAGCAGCAGACACTTTACCTAGCGAGCCATCTCCTTAGCCCTTCAAACAGTTTTGGAAAATCAACTTTCTAACACAATGTATTCCAGATGAACTGATTTGATGCATGGTGAAGAATGACAGTGGGAAGACAGTGAGTGTTTTTTCCATAATTAAACCATCATGTTTCTTATGTACAGTCAACACCACATTTGATAGCATTGCATCTGACTGAAGTGTTTCAGGTATCAACCATTAGCATCTCACAGCATGCAGACACAGCACTTCAAAGTGCACATCTGTATTCAGAATCGACTGCACAAGAAAGGCATGCAGTACACCATGCAGAGGTGCAACCAGAAACACCCGTCCTGTATTTTGTATCTGGCTTTGAGTTGATTGTTGATTGGTGAACATTCAGAAACTTTTTATTCTTGCCAATTTCATCAGAACTTCCACATTAAGTGGTGTGACACATTTATAGTTGAACCCCACAATTTAGGAAACCAAAGTCTACAGTGACATGAAATGCAATCATACAGAGAAACTGAGTAAGTGGCAGACAACATCTGTTTACTATTTTTGCAACTTCTTATGGATTCACAATTATTTCAAATTATTAGCATAAAATCAATGGAGCCATGTTCAATGGGACTTGTAGAATGGCTATCTTTATCCCACAACATTTATATTTAAATGTTGGCTACAGTGTTCATTTGAATGATGCTAGATATATGCTGTACATACTTTGACTTCAGAGAAAAAGTTGGAGATGACATATCTACTCATCAGAGGCATCGTGTAATTCTTGGTTTGAAGTGATGAGCACATGTCATTGAATCTGATATGTTTCCTTAGGGAGTAGAGTTTCTCAAGTGTTTTCATTCAAAACACTACTGTGTACATTTCTACCTTGACCAAAAATATGGTTTTAAGTAATTTACAAATAAGCCAATAAAAATTTGAAATATTGGAGTGGTCCCTACTTTTTTTGTCATGTTAATTATTCTTAGATGAAATTAGATGTTAATTATTCTTAGTTGAAAGATCTTGATATTATATCTAAGAATAATTACAGAACTTTTCTGTGTTCATATGTAATCATTGGTAAATGCTATATGTTCTTATGATGTTTGAATAATGACCCGAATGAAGTTTTAATACATATGAATAATAGTGCATGAGAAAGATACAGATGCTGCTTGGCCTCTCTGTTAACGTAAGTGATGCTTAGCAGGCAAAAATCCTCCTTAATTCAGATTATTTCCCTCAAGTACAGGGAAACTGGCAGGAGTTTATTTCTGCTTATTGGTCTTATTTTCATAAATTGTCTCTTTGTAATAATTTGCCTATTTTTCTACTTAGAATACTGTCTTTTCTTAATTGATTTAAATATATGCTTCAGTCTAATTACATAGTGTATTGTTGAGTGTGTTGGAAATCCTGTCTTAGTGGTAAGGGGGAAGCAGTAAATTCAATCACACACACACACACACACACACACACACACACACAGAGAGAGAGAGAGAGAGAGAGAGAGAGAGAGAGAGAGAGACAGACAGAGAGAGACAGACAGACAGAGAGAGAGAGACTGAAACAGAGACAGAGACAGAGATACAGACACACATACACACAGAGACAGACACAGAGGCAGAGAAAGACTGGTTTGTTGATGGACAGAGTAAAGAGTGAACTTTAGTGAAAAACGTCAAAGCTACAGAAACACATAGGGTATAGAGTATGTGAAGGGTTTAGATTCAGCCTGGCAATGAGAAGCTATGGAAATACTTTAAGTTAAAGTGTTTCCCAAGTGGGGCAGAGTATCAAGACTATGGCAGTGCCACCACGAAAACTTACAGAGTTTAAGTCTTTCCAAAAGTCATAGCATAGAAAATGGAATGCAGTGAGCTCTCAACCTGAGTCTGTTCACTGCTAATGCAAGTACATCAGTCACCATTAGCAGTCCTGCCAGGAAACTTTGAAGTCTGGAGAGACCTGATAATTATTTCAGTGCCACAGCCATGAGAATCGTCACCGACACAGCTGTTTCTAGACTGCATTCCATCTTGTTCTAACCTAGAGTGAGAGTGTATCCAGAGAGCAGTTCATGAACACGCTGTACAGCCCCAGACAGGAAGGATTCTGCTACAGGCTAGAACACTAGCAGCTTTGTAAACAAAAATATAGTCATACAATTCATTCACTCTCCTGGGAATCACACAAGTACGTGTGATTAACACAGCAGAGGCCAAAAGACATAATTCCAACAGCATTGATGCTGAAGAGGGCCCATGGAACAATAGAATTTTCAAATTCTGTAGTTAATCTGCCGGGATTGGCAAGTGTCAGTTTTTTAGAACTCAATAATTTACAGAAGTTGTGTTCACAAGTGAAAATGTACTTTGTGGAGCCTCAATAAATAGTAGCTGTCTGACAGAAAAACACCCCTATAAACTAACAAATACTTCTAGTCAATGACTGCCATATATTTTAAAAGGCAATATCACACCCACATGTGTAAACAAGAGATTAAATATATGAAAAAATAACAAAAACAAAATAGAAAAATATATTTAGGCCGTGGTTTCTTTGAATGGCAAATGCAGATACAGACTAGAATTACTAAAGTGCTTTAACAATGAGGGTTTTGTTTAGGAGATTTACCCCACAAAATGAGGACTCTTCAAACACTGAAAGTAAGCATATTTTGAGAAGTTTAACCTTTAATTGACCAAGTAACAGATAAATAATAAAAACAGTGTCTTGTGAATATATACATCTCTTAGTGTGAAGTACATAAAAGTGTATCTTAAATAAAACTAAGGATAGAGAAAAGATACTTGCATATAAATTCTCTCTTTAGTCTTAACCATGCTAAAACTGCATCATATGTCCTTAGCCAAAGAAACAAGGATGTCTATAACAACTGAGATATAGTAACATCTTGATTATTGATTGTTAAACCAGTTTCTAACAACTCGACGAATTTAGTAAAGATTTAATAATACTGTGTTTAATCTTTTATCCTCTGAATATTGAAAAATGTTCATTGTATAACTGCAGGAAATAAAATATTTTTAAGTATAGAATACCTGGTGCAGTGCTGGGCATTTAATAAGCATCTGGAATTCTGCTTCACCAGAATTCATTACTAATAATAATTCATTACTAATAATAATTCATTACTAATAATAATTCATTAATAATAATTATTACTAATAATTAATAATTATTAGTAATAATTCATTACTGATAATTGGCATCATCTCTCTAAGAGTAAGAGACAGGGAAAAGTTTATTTCTTTTATATTTAATATTTTTCATGTCTATTTTATTTTTCATTCACGTACATATAAGTGTGAGTGCGAACCTGTGTACAGATGGCCTCCCAAGCTAGGAGGAGATATAGGATCCCCTGGAGCTAGAGTTAGGAGTCGTGAGTCACTTGAAGTGGAAGCTGAGAACCAAACTAGGGTCCCATAAAAAGTCAGCAAATGCTCATAACACATTCAACATTTATCCATCACCACAGGGAGGAATTTTTTTATTTTGACCCTGAATTTAAGAAAGATTCTTCCTATTCAAGGAAAAATAGGAGGAAGGATTGAAACCCTTAAGGGGACACCACAGGAAGACTAAGAGAATAAACTAACCTGGATCCTTGAGGCTCTCAGAGGGTGAATGGCCAACCAAAGATCACATACTAGCTGGATCTAGGCCTCCCCTCTCATTTGTAGCAGATGCGCAACTTGGTCTTCATGTGGGTCCCAAACATTTGGGGCAGGGGCTATCCCAAAAGATGTCTCTTCCTCAGTGGGAGAGAAAGTGCCTAGCCTCTCAGAGACCTGAAGTGCAAGGGTTGTGGCGATACCCAGGGGCTCCCACTCACTCAGAGGTAAAGGGGAAAGGGTTAGAGGAAAGATTGTGGGAGGGGGTGACCATGACCAGAAGGGGCAGTCAGTGGAACGTAAAGTGAATAATAAATAAATACCCCCGAACCCAATAAGAGCAAGGAAAAAGAACTTTGCTCCCTCTGATGGTACAACTGAATGCCTGAAAAGTATTCACAACTCTGATGACTTAAAGAGAAAGGAAGCTAAGATTGCCAAACTCCATTAACCTATTTTCTGGAAACATTAATGGAGGGTTTAAATGGAAACCCAAACTCTGAAGGAAGACAAGATTTAACTACTTCGAGTAAATTGTTTTGATAGTCTCTTAGCTCATCTACCTTATTCCACATCATACTTTCCATAGGAAGACAACGTAGCTGGGGGCTGGGAAGTTGTCACAGTTGGTAAAGTACTTGCTGTGTCAACAGGAGAGTCTGGGGTCGATTGAGTGCCCCATCCATGGGGACAGGTGCTGAATATGATGGCATCTGTAATTCTGGAACTGGAAGACAAGAGGATCTTGGGTTTTGATGGCTATTGCTCTAGCCAATTGATGGGCTCCAAGTTTCAGTGAAATACTCTATTTCAAATAATTAAGGTAGAACATAAGAAAGGATAGCAAACATTGACCTCTGGCCTTTGCATTCATGAACAATATGCACATGCCCCTGTATGCACAGAGAAATAAGCACAAGAATATGGATATATGTGCATCACCCCAAATACAGAGATAAAATAATAACTGGGGTAATTACTTTAAATTATTTTAAATTATCAATTGTTCCTTTGCTCCAAGTCTTTAGAGGATATGAGAGCTCCGTTACAGTGGCCAAAGGAGGCCACTTGAATGTAAAGAACCGGTACTCACCTATTTCACTTGACACACAAACCCTTTCTGCTCTTTACACACACCGAACGTCTTTCTGTGTGCAGGCTTCTATCCCGACCTCTGTTGTTTCTCTGACATGCACATATTTTATGGCATTTTTACTATTATATGTGATTTATATGCTTATTTTTGTTTTCTATGTAGGATTAAATATTACAAAAAATAGGGCCAGCCATGTTTCTTTCCATGAAACAGACTCTCAGCCATTTTTAGAAAACATTGTGTCATGGAGTCTCACATCCATCAGTTATGAAATTTAAAATGGTGTAATCTATAAAGCCTACATGGGAAGCTAGGTTTATAGTGCTGATTTTATTCATCAAGACATCCTTACAACCTCTGTCAAAGACATTTAGAAAAGAAAAGAAAATAGCCTCTTCCCCATAAAGGTGGCTTTGGTTTCTTTTCTTAATTTATGAACAGCCCATTTAGTATTGAATATATTTTCACTTTCTTAACAACAACAAAAACCCAACCTCTCTAAATTTCAGATCTTTTAGTGAAATTCGGTTTTTGATCACAACTTAATATCAGCAGACGTTGAGAATTAAGATATGTGCATGCTTGAGAAGGTTTATGTCTTCATACTAGCTGCAGCCGCATGAGTGAAACCGAGATTTTGTTCATCCGATTGTAGATGTGTACATAAATATCTTCCTGACTAGTTATTGAAGATTCTGTAGAGAAGTACATTTCAAAAGCAGGGAGAGATGTTTTCTAAGGAGGTTAGTCTGTATGTTTAGAGATTTATAAACACAAAATCACCTTGTCTCTTTAATATGAGAGTTATCAGAGAAGAGTCAGAGCTGAGATTTGTGTTTTGACAGAACTGACTTTAAACCAAGACTCAGAGGGAAAGATCAGCAGCCCAGGCTCCATATATATCAGACACTAGTAAAGAAAAAGGAACAGTAGATAATAAAGAACTCCACAGTCAGAACAGAAGGTGGATCACTTAAGGGTTGGAGCTAAAAGATGACAAAAGCCAGACATCAATGCAGATAAATGTAGACTACAGAATTTGGAAATGGAAGAAGGATGGGTAATGTCATGAAAGCCAAAGACAGCTGCAGCATGGTGCTGGGGAGGAATCGGACCCACAGACAACAAGTCTCCAAAGGGGGCAACGTCTTTCATCTCTCCTTAAGGACGAAGGCAGGACGACTAGCCCCTGAAATCCAATAGGAATCAAAATGCAAAGGGGACATTTTCAGATACTATCAAACAAAGTAACAGAACCAATCTCTCTCCTCTCTTCTTCTATTCTCTCTTCTCTCTCTCTCTCTCTCTCTCTCTCTCTCTCTCTCTCTCTCTCTCTGTCTCTCTCTCTCATGTGTTGCTGGTATTGTTAACCAGGTTCACATCTAGAAAATCACAGGTAGCCAATAAGAGACAATAAACGATTTTAATAATTAAAATTGGAATTCTACTTTCTTTCACCATTTCTGATTGAAACAGTTGCATGAATTTCCAAGAGGCAGTAAAACAGATATCAAGTTAAAGAGCTAACTATTAACTCTCCGTAATTAACTCTCCTTAATTAACTATCAAAGGTTGTGCACTGTTCTGTGAAACAGCATCTCTCTAAAAATACTGAGTTGCAAGGCCTTAGAAGCACAACTGGCAGTAGAGAGCCCCTCAGAGGGCACCTGGCAGCCAGACCGTGCCCCTGCTCAGAACCACACCCCTTCCACCTCTGGCCTGGATACTGGTGGCTCGAGCAGTCTCCCAGCCGATCTGCTCCCCTCTGGAAATTGAGTCCAGAGGCACCCTAGGGATTGCACGGATCACAGAGCAGAAGAATACACAGCCTTGGTGTATCTACTCATCAAGCATACTGAGCAGACCTGCCCAAACATCTGATGTCCTGGAATTCCATCTGGATTCAGTGAAGACACAGAGTCAGAGGCTTATCAACTTACCCTTCCCCCAACCCCTCTTCTAATATCTCAACGTCCATAATCAGCTTGAAGAAGTTAAAGAAGAGTCATCACCCCTATTCCCTGGGCTTGGGGACTAATGTGGTTAATAATGGTCTGTCTTTCTAGGGACAAGTAGTGGTTTTGTTGGACCAAGGAGGATTATCTAGGACTTACTGCATAGCCATACCTATTGGTAGAAATCTGTATAATTATTATCAAAATGCAGTTATAATTTCTTAAATGATACAAAATTTACTTTGATTTCAAATTTAAGGTTTTCATTGGTACGAGCTTCTTATTAATATAAAAGTGAAATGAATATTGATACTCTCATGGGCATTGTGCCTGTATAACACATTTAGGAATACAAGGCCTAGACCCAGTCCTTCTTTAACTTTTTTTAACTGATTTGGGATGGTTAACCTATGAGTTAAGGGACTATAGCAAATTCATGGCTTTGAGTTTATTGTTAGGAGGTTTCCCATATTTTATTTAGAAATAGCTGAGGGGAGTTAACAGACAACAGTCCAGGTGACCTTACATGTATAGTTGGTTTTCAAAACATGAGAAGTCCATAGAATTGACGCTACAAATATTTATATATTAATGTCCATTCTGATTAGAGACCTGTCTGCTCCTGACAGCTTCCTGTCATGGATTCTAAGAAGAAGTTGAGCATCCTTGGAGTTACTCCAGTTGTGTGGTGACAGCCACTAGGCAAGAATTGCCTCTTTCCATCTACAGACGAATTACTGTCCAGAAAAGGACACACTTGCAGAAGAGTCGACTGATTATATCTGCCTAGACAGAGTAATCAGCCCTTAATAATCCTGCATCACTAAGGTCTGTCAGATGACTCTGGGCCAGAAGGCTGAAGATTTGATGCTCCAACGTTTGGTAGTATAGGGACTTTTCAGGTGTTCAGCAGTCTCTATAAATTGGCTAAGTTTTAGAAGCTATGTTTAGTGCTTCCCATAACTTCAGTTAACTCATTCTGGATTTCTTACGGGGTTTAAGACCTATAGTCTCCTAGCCAATCCTGGCTATTTACTTTGAGACTTTGAGAGAAAATATCTGAGTAGATGGTTTTCAGCTGACATTCATTCTAAGCGGAAAAAAAAAAGCCAGGATCAAAAGTAAGTGTTTTAGTTACATGACAGAGGTTCTGGTTGGTCAACAAAATGATGGACTGGGTATTAGGACTATCTTGTACCTTACTGGTACAATTAGGAATAAGTATGCTCTAATTGTATTTTGAGAGAAAAGTTTTACTTTAACAGGAAGAGAGATATGTAGGAGGAGCTAAGTGGGAAGGAGTACTAAGAGGAAGAGATGGAGTAAGGAGAGAAGATGGAGAGGAGAAGCTAGGTGATGAGAGAGAGAAAGAGAGAGGGGGCATGGAGGTTCACATGTCTCCACCAGTCAAAGATAGTTTTTATATCTAGGTTGGGTATTGGATTACGCTTCTGATAGAGCATTACCAGACTTATAAATCCTTTGATTAACATTTTAAAAAATTGTATAAAAGCAAAAAGGAAAGGGGGAGGGCATGGGACAGGGGTTTTCTAGGGAGGGGAAATGGGGAAAGGGGATCGCATCTTAAATGTAAATAAAATATAAAATAAAAAAAAATCTAGCATAAAAAATACTGAGTTGCAAACTAGACAACCGGGATCTAATCCCTTGTGGTGGTTTGAATGAGAATGTACTCCATAAACTGACATGCTTGAGCACTTGGTCTTTAATGGTGGTATGGTTTGGGTAGATTTAGGAGGTATTTCCTTGCTGAAAAGAAGTATACAATTAGGCATTGGCTTGTAGTCTCAAAGCCCAATGCTATTCCAAGTTTTTTCCCTGCTTCTTGCTTGTAATTCAAGAAGTAATCCCTCAGGTTCTGTTCTGACACTCTGCATGCAGCCCGCTGCCTGCAGCCTTGGCTCTGCCTTCATGGAACCACAAACATGAGCAACTTCTTTCTTCTACAAGTTGTATTTTATCGTAGCAACAGAAATATAACTAGCAGCCTTTGAATGCATCTTTCTTTTCTAAGGCGGCTGATAGAATAAATACTTAGATGTCTTTTTTAATTATTATTATATATTATATATTTTTTTATTTACATTTCAAATGTTAACCCTTTTCCTGGTTTCCCTTCCAGAAACCCCTATCCCATCCCCTCTCCCCCTACTTCTATGAGGGTGTTTCCACACCTACCCACCCACTCTTGCTTCCTCATCCTGGGTTATCCCCTACACTGGGTCATGGAGCCTTCATAGAACCAAGCACCTCTCCTCCTATTGATGTCCAACAAGGCCATCCTCTGCTGGTCTTGGGTCACATGCAGCTGAAGCCATGGATCACTCCATGTGTACTCAGTTGGTGGTAGTCCCTGTGAGCTCTGGGGGTTCTGGTTGGTTGATATTGTTGTTTCTCCTATGGGACTGAAAACTCCTTCAGCTCCTTCAGTCCTTTCTCTAACTCATCCATTGGGAACCCCGTGATCAGATATTTTCATTTTTGTAATTCATATTTGTTTTGCCAGTATAAATGATCTTCAAAACATTTGCTTTAGCTCTTATTCCAAATAGTATTAACTATTTCCTCTAATTATCAAAACAAAAATTTATATCTGAATTCAAAAATTCGGGTAACTAAAGAACTCAATTTTACAAGATCAGAACCAGCAATAGTCACTTAAAACGTTTGCACTACTCAATGTGTATATGCACTGTGTACATGTTTTACCACAACTTTGTGGATATATCCTGTAATTATCTTTTCGGCAGAAGTGGACATCCTAGCTTGGAGAGACCAAGATGACTGGGGAGATGAAGGGAGCATCTGTAAGTCTAGAAGACCACTCAGACCCCACCCTTGCTCTTCTCTAGACCCTGAAAATAGCACTGCTCTCTGTCCCATCCCCCGCAGCAGCATCACACTCATGAATAGCATCCTAAATCACCTAAAGAAAAAGAATCTAGAAACAACAGTGAATCCCAATGTTTCCTGGAGAAGAGAGAAATGCCCACATTCTGGAAGGGAAGCAGTATTCCATCTCTTTTTGTTAAGTCATAGGACATGACTGCTGGGCTTCATGAACAACTTGTCTTCATAAAGAATAGGCTCAAAGGCAAAGACTGGGATGGCCCAGGCAGGAGAATGGCAAGTTTAAGGTAAACCTAGGCTGCAGAGCCAAATCTGCTTTCAGAAAAAAAAAAGTCAATTATCAAATCAGCCAAACAAAGGAATAATACAATTTCAAAATGGAATCTGCTGGCTGCTGGTTCCATATTTTACAAAATGAAAAGTGTCTTTTATTTTCTATCTCATTATCTTAAAGAGACCTAACTGAAGATTAGCGCTCCCTCATCTTTGTCTTGTCTCCAGATAGAAACTAAATACGTGTGTGTGTGCCTACTGTCTGTATGTATGTATGTATGCATGTATGTCTCTCTCTGTCTGTCTCTCTTTCTGTCTCTCTAGCTCTCTCTTCCACCCTCCTTATCCATCTATCTATCTATCTATCTATCTATCTATCTATCTATTTTTCTATCTATCTCTATATATCAGAAAAGCCACATCAATCTTTACTCAGTTCTCATCAGCAAAACCATACAATATTCATTAGGTGGGAGATGAGAAGTGAGATTCCAATTATTAAAGACATAGTGTCTTAATTAAAGGGGTCCTGCACAGAAGGACAAACATGATGTAGGCAAATCCAAAGTGATTGTGAAACTGGGTCCTCAGACACCAGTATCCTAGGAGTTGGTCCTTTCATTAGAACCCCTCTCATTCCATCCCAACACACAACCTAAATAAAACCCACTCTTGTCACCCTACCCAGATACTAAGATCCTTAGAACAAAGTGCTGCGTCCTGGAGAAAGAAAACCAGGCTTGCACCCATCCAGACATATAAAAGAATGCAAGAAATGGAATAAAGATATGTCAGAGACCTTGAGCCAGAATAGAGGAGTATTTTTATCACCTTGCTGGCAATCCTTCTGTGTCAATCCTTTGTAGCATTCATGCCCAGCCCAGCGCTGGTACCATCATTAGTCCGTGCACACGGAAGCCATGAAGGTGTCTCTTAAAGTAAATCATCAGAGGATTTTTATAATCTCATATAAAATTCTCTAATATTTTTCTCTAAGTTTTCCAGGTTTGGGGTTTTAATCTTTTATTATTTACAGCGCAGCAGTTTGAAGGAGCATGGCAGAAACCCTGGATAAATGCACGGATGGAAAAAAGTCAGCACCAGACAATGATCTACTAAAAACTAATAAAGCCTTTTAAAATTATTATTGATCTATTCTCTATTGCATGTCTTTCTGTGAAGCTTTAATATCGATCAGTAACATATCTTTTTATCATAAACTAGTCTTCAGAGATTTTATTTGATAAAGCCTGTATATATAGCTATCAGAAAGACCTTGTTCATCTATTATAATTAAAATTTTTTCTAGTTTTTAAAATGATATTAGGATGAAGAAAATTCCCCATAAAAAATAGAAAAACCTTGAATAAATCTGCTTCAGGTTTTGAATTGGACCATTAAGACAGGTGCTGTGGGTGAAAGGAAAATATACAGCTTCATTCTCAGTGAAAATTTGATAAAAATATCACATGCTGTTGGCGATTCACTTCTGTGTTATTTATCAGAATACAGTTGGAGGGAGATAAAGTGTTTTAATTTCTGTTTGGAAAGTCTCAAATTTCTTGTTTGATCTATACTGTTAATTAGACATGATCTGCATCACGACTCAGATCTCAACTCAGAACAGCCCATGAAAGGGTCTGACTCTTATCTAATGATAGATAATTGCAGATCAGGTACATTGAGAGTCAGTACAAAGATGAAGTCCTGAAGATGTGACTCAATCTTCATCCATGAGTATCCATGGCTTCCACATCCCTGCACACACGGGAAGAGATGCAAGCAATATGCAAACAGACAAGGAGATGGAGAGGGGGAAAGGATCTCAAGCCAGAGTGGTTACTGTTGGATTAAATATTAAATGGTCTTTACCTCAATGTAAACTCTGTGTTTGTCACACTTTTTTCCTGAATTTGTGTCAGCTGCTTTTCCCAAGATAAGTACTATTTGTGCTTCCCAGGAGCTGCGATTTTGAAAACATTTTATGCCTGTTCTGGGTTCTCTTTGCCATTTGGAACTTCAGTTTATTTGCGACGCAGCCAGCACTCAGCAAAGTGGACTGATTGTCCTGTTAATATTCTCTTCCAGTGAGTGTTCTGCTTCATTATGGTCCCCTAGAACATTCCATTCTCACAGAGACAAGACACAGACTCATTCTTTGCCTTTAACTTGCCTGGGTTTTAAAATACTTCTAAAAATTTCTCAAACAGTACAATATTAAGTCAAATTATCAGAACTGGGACATGTTTTTAAAAACATATGTTGACCTTTCATGCTTTTAATTTTAAAATTAAGAGTACTATGGTATGTGACTTCTCACTTACACAATCCCATCTTTATGTGCATTGATGGTTTAAATACATGGATAAAAACAAATTGAGTTATACAGACTTCTAGTAACTTGGGGTGCTTCTTACATAACCACAGTTTTCATACTGTTTATTATGCGTAGTTCATCATGAATTCACTAAGGCTGGTTTTAAGCACTACCAGTTCTTTAAATAAAGACTAATAAGCTTAAGTGTTTAATGACACCCTCAACTCTACTCCTTGTCCTGAAAATAATGTAATTGTATTCTTCCATAAAGCTAAGTAAAACTCCCTTCTCTGTGCATAGTATTTCCCTTTGCCCAGTAGGCTGGTAAAAGGAAACCAGTATTCTCAAGCCAGCTATTGTGAACCAGCCATGAAACACAGATGTGCAAGTATTTCTAAAGTGTTCTGTCTCAGAAATGATAGAGGTGGGTCACATGGTAGTTCTAGTTCTAGTTCTAGTTCTAGTTCTAGTTCTAGTTTGTGTGTGTGTGTGTGTGTGTGTGTGTGTGTTTTGTTTGGGGGGGGGAGTTGTTTTGCTTTTTGTTTTTTGTTTTCTTGAGAAGCGTACATACTGATTTCAGTAGGGGCTATACACATTTATATTCCCAACTGTACTATACTAAATAAGAGTTCTCTTTCCCCACACCCCTGCTACCACTTGTGGATATTTGGTTTTGCTGGGTTTGTTTGTTTGTTTTGGTTTTGGTGAAAGATCTTCTTGCTTAGATGAGATGGAACCTCAAGGTAATTTTAGTTTGCATTTTCTTGGTTGCTAAAAATGTTGAAGTTTACATATATATACATATATACATATATATGCATATACACACATATATGAATTGGTCATGTATAATTGCATCTTTTGAAAGAAGTTGCTCTATTTCATTTGCCCACTTACTGAGTGGATTTCCTGCTATTTTGTATTTTTTTTTTTTGTTATTTTGTAATTTAAAGTCATGTTCTTTAGGTATTCTATATAAAACTCCCATGTTAACTATATAGCAGGGAGAGGTTTTCTTTGATTCTCTAGGCTATTTTATAAGTTGCATCCATTTGTCCACTCTTGATCTTATATATTAAAGCTGTTAAGATGATTGTCACGAGGACTTTTTTAAGTGCTCTACAGAGAGTTTCATGTTTTGCATTAAGGTCTTTCATGTCAAAGATTTTTTTTTTTTTTTTTTTTTTTTTTTTAGTGTTTACTATGATTTTGTACAGAATGTGAGATGGGGATTCAGTTTTAATCTTTTGCTTGTTGATATCAAGTTTTTCCAGCACCATTTGCTTGAGAGTATATGTTCTATAGTAGATGGCTGGCTCCTTTGTTTGGATACAGCTGAGCGAGTTTGTTCCTTGGTCTTTAGTTCTCAGTGATTTATCTGTGTTTTAGCTTTTATAGCGGTGACATGCTGTTTGCCTTCAAAATTCTAACAACATTCGTCACACAAACAGAGAAAAACATTCAACATTAATAAAATTTATATGGAAGACACAGTACCCTGAGGAGCCAAACCAATCCTAGCAAAAGATTACCACTAGAGGCATCAAAATGCCTGATGTCAAATGTTGCTACACAGCCATTGTAAGAAACTTCATGCATCCCTAAGCTATCTTATATAAGCTATCTTATACACCTGAAATACGGCTTTTTTACTCTATTGTTCTAGTTAATTCACTTTTCACTCTTCAATCACTGTTTTAAAAGCAAGAAATTTCTCAACATTTTTCTCCCAGTACACACAGAGCCCTTAACATTGAGTAGATGATATATATCTATATCTATATCTATATCTATATCTATATCTATATCTATATCTATATATCTTTAACAGAAAAATGAAAGGATTGATTGGTGCTGTACCATTTTCTGGTCATCAGTGGGTTTAAGGAGGCAGCAACCAAAGGGAAGGACATCACTCCAGGTGGAAAGTAGGCTGTCACAGTCTTAGGCTTAGTGCTCAAACTGATACCTGCTTGCTTGGCAGCTTTCTGATTATTAAAAGCCCGTGTGGCTATGGATTCCAGTAAGTGGAATTTAGTGAAAAAGAAGATAAGTATTTAATGTAATCACATTGCCAAAGCATAGGCTGCTGTTGCTGTGTACTTGGGGACTGAAGAAAAGAAGCCGAGAAAATCTTGATACAGACTTATCTTTTGAGACCAATTTTTCATCCAATCATCCTTAAGCATCTTCATCAGAGTTGTCTTTGAAGAAGGCAATTTATATTTAGCAAGAACTACTATTAATTAATATTCATGGGCATAGTCTTTCTGTTTGTTCTGATGTTCCAAAATTACAAGGAAAAAAAAGCCTGCCATTTAATTATATTAAATCAGATATGCGAACAACAAAATTCTGGCACCAAGGACTGTATTAACAAAGTGTGCCAATTAGAAACACACAGTAAGTATGCACACCCCTCCGCACCGTGGATTTTAAATCATATAGTGGCACAGTAACAAACACAGCTAGCATGATTTGACTGTCACATCTTCCACACATTCAATTTTAGCTACTTTGCCTTTTGAAGAAAACATACAGCGTGCGGTAGGCCTGTACGTAAATGCTTCCCAAAATATAGGAGATAATTATATGCTTAAGGAGCAATATGCAAATACAGTTCTTCAGATAATCATAAGCACTTATTTCTCCATATGGGAAGCTAGCCAGGAAGTGAAGACACACACTTTGGGAAGTCATCCATTTTTAATATGGCAGGCTGTGCCCAATCAAATACTGCAAGGAGGAAGGGAAGAGGTCTCCTGTGATCAAGGGTACAACAAAATGAAAGAAAAATCTGAAAATGACAACTAGTGTCCCCCACACGGGGCCTCACTAGAAAACACTTCATTGAAAACAAAAAACGGCTGGCGTAAAAATAAATGTTGGCAATCGCTAAAATAATTTCTATGTTTAAAAACTTTAAAAAATATTTTAATTTTTTTTTTTTCAGAAATATCCTTGAGATAAGTGAGGATTGAGAAGAGTAAGCCTTGGTAGTCTCGGAAAGTCGATTTTATTTGAAATTAGTAAAGATGACTCGAGTTTTTCAAGATTAATGATTGTATGGTATACTTATTGATCATCTAAATTTTAATTTTTCTATAGATTAATGTTTTAAGTTTCTTTGTTACACAGACTGCCACATTATGCTGCTCCCTCCCTTCTTTTTAGCCCTAAACAGTTCAGCACATATTAATTGAGAAGGAGGAGGATGCCTGCAAAAATTTAATAGCAATGCTACCTTTATGTACTACCTTAATGCAAATGAGGTTAATTATAATAATACTGTTTATACCAGAAAACATTTTCTTATATTCCAATTTATGATAACCAATTGCCTATTGATGCTTTTAGTTTTCTTTCATTTGGAATGCAAATTAGAATTAGTTTCTCTCCTCTTCCTTATCCCCCTCCTCTTCATTGTTTATTTTCTGTCTGCCTCTGTCTCACTTGTACATTTTTATTTCGAGGTATAATAAAATATACATTAACATTGCCATACCCATGACAGTGGAATAATCAATAGAAATATGGTAAGTGACACAGTGTCACCTCAGAGTTATTGTCTCTGTTTTTGCTGTGAGAACATGTACAACAAGCTTGGTCTTAGCGACTCAAGTAGGTAGACAACAGTGGGGCCTATGGTTTCACTTCTGTACACGGGTGTCCAGAAATTATTCACTTTATGAAATTGAAACCTTGGACCCTTGATTGGCACCTCCTATTTCCATTATCTCAGCCCTGACAACCACAATTTCAGTGTCTGTTTCTGTGAGCTTGTCTATTTTAGATTCCCTCTGTGAGATCATACAGAGTGGTAGCTAATGTTGGTTGTCAAATTTACTGTTTTGAGTGATGATGAAAATATATTGGAAAAGCATAGGTCCGGGTGTGTCTGTAAGCGTGTTTCCGGAAAGTATTGACACATGGGTCTAGCAGCTGAGTGGCGGATACCTGCTCTTTGTGTGAGAGGCACTATGCAGTGGGCTCCAAGTTGGATGGAAGGAAAAGGCAGAGGAGGCAACCCTTTCACACATATGTTTGCTGAGTGAGTGTACTTTGTTTTCTGTTGCTGTTATGAATAGAGAACAGACTCTAGGTTCTTCAGCTTCTGAACGTACACTTGTACCAGGAGTCCTCCAGGAACTTCCAGACTTGCAACTGCAAAGTGAGGTTCCTGTTGTGGTAAATCTCCAATCCCAGGGAAATCCACAACAGGTCCCCTTTCTGAAGGTCTAGTTTTCCGTCTACACATTCCCTGATGAAGTGTTGTCTGCCTTATGATAGTCTAAATCAATCTAAAAATGCCCTCTTCCAATCATATATATTCTGCTGTTTCCATACCTCAGTCTAACTCATAAAATGACTTGTCATCCTATAAATTGATGTATAGTCAATGATCTCTCATTCTGTGCTTCCTTTGTATAGGTGAATCTTTCATAGCTGGTTGTGATTAAAGGTGACTATTTTTGGTTTGAGTTGCCTCTGAGTTTTAGGGTTACATCCTAAGTGTTCCTTATACAGATTGTCATTGATGTAAGTTTTAAACATTCTACAAGATCCTAGTTTATTTCTTCTGCGTGTGAATATTTCCAATATCATCATTTATTGAAAAAGTCATTTTCTCTCCACGGTATATTCTTGGCATCTCTGTGGAAGAACAATGCATCACAAATGCACAAATTTATTTCTATGATCTGTCTCTCTGTTTCTCTCTCTCTCTCTCTTTCTCTTTGCTTCTCTCTCTCTCTCTCTCTCTCTCTCTCTCTCTCTTTATGCATATGCACATGTGATAGGAGAGAACAGGAAAAGTCATTAGGTGTCTTATTCTCTGACAGGGTTTCTCACTGAACCTAAATGAGATCTGACTCCAAGAAAACCCCCAGGAACCTCCCCTCCTGCTTCTGCTCCCCACTGTGCTGGAAGTCCAGTTGCACATACACACATTACCATGCCTGGCTTTTTCCACGGGTGCTAGGAATTGAAACTCATGACCTCTGATGTGTTCTCTTCTCTACTGTGTCATCTCACAAGCCTGCCCTATGCTGTGTCTTGTTACCACTGTACTGCTTGGAATCCTTAAACCTCGCAACGTATTTTGGAACCAGGAAGCTGCTGCTGTCATTTCTGTTATTTCCCAAATTTATTTATTTATTTATTTATTTCTCTCTTTCTTTTTTTTTTTTCTTTCATTTATTTTTTGGCTTTTCAGTTTCTCTGATGGTTCCAGTCAGAGTTTAGGAATATATTTTTATTTCTGTAAAAAATGCTGTTTAAAGATTGTTTGTTTGTTTGTTTGTTTTATTCTAGCTGAAGTTTTTTTCTTGTTGCCGTTGACTGTCTTTCCAAACAACAAACTCATGGTTTGTTTCTACTCTTCTACTCTTTCTTCCAATCTTTATTTGACTTACCTCTGCCTGCCTCTGCCTCCCAAGTGCTGGGATTAAAGGCATGCGCCACCACCGCCTGGCAAGAAGATTTTCTTTGGTGGCAGAAGCTTGAGCATCTATGAAGTTGATGAGAGTTCCAGGATTCTTTGTGTTAAGTTCTGCTGTGGATCTCTTCCTTTTTGCTTGCTTTTGGAGAACAATATAGCAAAAGGGGGTCTTTATGCTTAACTGTGCTGGGCTGTGGAATAGGCTGCTTCAAGGTAAAATCTTTTCTTTTCTTTGACTTTTGTGCTCCTGGGCTTCTTCACTGAGATTCAGAGTTCTCCTGGAATTATTTTTATTGGCAGGTTACTGTTAAATTTCTGTTTTTGAAAAAAAAAATATATATATATAATATATATATATAATATATATATATATATATATATATATATATATATATATATATTACTAGTATTGACAGTAACCTGTATATTTGCCTGGGGGGCTAGGGGGTTCAAGGAACCCCTTTGGCCTATAACTGAAAAAGATGTATCCTATTCCTAGTATTTGGGTTTTATTTATTTATCATATGAGGTCTGGTGGGGCATTATATCCTCCATTAAATGCTAACTCCATTTAAACTTCTTTTGTATATGTATATAGTTTAGGCAGTTCGTACAGTGGTAGGTTTCCATATAGCTATTCAAAAGGTCCTTAGTATTAGTTGTCTCTCCTCATAATCCCTCTTCTATTCTTCCTTCCCATCTCTTACTCCACTTAATTTTCTTATTTACATATAGGATCTTTAACACATGAATTTCAATTTCCTTAAATTCCATGTTTGCTGCTTCTAGTACCCATTTTATAAGAGTCTGGTTCTGATGATTATTTTCAAATTGTATGAAAATGGAAAAACATCTTCAAATACATTTTAAAATTTTGTTTTTATTTATTTTTATTATCTGTGTGTGTGTGGGGGGGGGGTACCATGAGCCTGCAGTGTCCACAGAGGCTACCATATGGATTCTGGGAGTTGAATCCAGGTTTTCTGGAAGAGCACTTCCAGATATTTCAAACACTTTGAAATATTCTTCCTCTTCCTCCTCCTTCATGTTAGAAGTCAGACATTTGGAATAAGAGAACCACATAAACATTTATGCTTAAAGATTTTTGCACATTTTATTTGTTTTCACATGTCCTCTTTTTATTTATTTTACATTTTTATTTACTCCTCTGTGTGACTGTGAAGGTCAGAAGCCAACTTGTAAGAGTCGGTTCTCTTCTTGCACTGCATATGTTTGAAGATTGAATTTAGATCATCAGGTCTAGGGGCAGCAACCTTCACCCACTGAGTCATCTGGGGTTGGGGTGGAGGTGCTTGTCTATTTGCATACTAGTTTTCTGTTTGTTTTGTTATGTTTTCTAGAAGGAAAAATAGTGCAAGTCACCAGCTCCAGCCCATTGTTCTAACCCCAGTTTCTCATTGGCATTATACTGAGGGGAGAGGGAGAGAAAAATGTTCTGTGATGTTATTCTTAAGGAGAGGATTCTTGGCTCTTAGAGTTACCAAGAGATTCCACACTGGACTCATAGTTTATAATCTGATTCACTTTCACTGGCCAGCAGATAAAATCAAGATGTTGAACCTTTTTTTGTTTTGTTGCTTCTTTTGCTATCCTTTCCTCAAATTATTTATTTTCAGAATATAAAACGTTAATCTCCATTGTTTACACCTTATGCAAAAAGAACTAAAACAGCATCGTCCTATGCAAAGCTACAGGGTTTTCTGTTTGTTTACTGAGACAATTCCTATACTCCTAAGTGCTAACGTACATGTAAAATTTGAATTTTAGAAAGCTCTTTAGAAGCTCTAGAGTATCCAAATGTTTTATTTCTGATTTGGACTTACAAACAGGAAGAATGAAAGACCCAGATTTATAGGAAAATGGCTCTTGTCTTGGAAAGAGGGCCTCTATTCTTGTCATCACCTGGTACCTCCATCTACAGTCAGGCAAAAACCCAATTAGTTATTAATTGATGTGCATTAAAATTCATTAACTCTGCATGTGAGGTCTGGACTATAATTAACTGTCTTTCTTACCTTTTGTTCTGAAATCTCCTGGTAAAAGATCCCATTGCTAATAAGACAGAAACAGTTTTGTGGTCTGTGGCTAGTTAGATGTAAGGTCCCCAGAAGGTTGGCCCCATCACATCAGATCATAACCAAGTGGCATTGTCAAGTCTTTAAAACTTACTTTCTTGGGTCAAATTTATTTTTAAGATATTTGAAAAAAATAGCATGGGTGGGGAGTGACAGAAGGGTTTTTTTGGTGCAATGTTTTAATCTGATTAAGATCTTTACATATTTAATGAAACTTTGTATATGTCTTCCACCAAATCAAAAGTTATATTCAAATGAAGAATTAAAGAAAAAGAACAACCATACAGTCATGCAGCTTCAAAAAAGCTTTCAAATAGCTTTGAAAGCAGGTCAATTTTAAACTGAATTTGTGGAAATCATGACATAGTTTCTTAAGAGACACCTAGCAAATGAATGATAGACAAAATAAAATTTTTACTGCCTACTCAACTGAAGGAAGAATTTTCCTGAGTAGTTTGCAGCCAGCTTTTTGAGCTGATATTTGGAAAGATTTACGGTAACACTTATTTTGGAACTTTGGTATCTGTAATTTACTGATATATATATATATATATATATATATATATATATATATATCAGCATATATCCTTAAAATCTCTCTGATCTCAAGTGTCTTCAAAGTTGAATATGATGAGAACTATGCACAAAACTTATTTAGGTGGAGACCCTAAATGGGTATTTTGTGGCGTATTTCATCTGTGTGTAGGCTCAAAAGAAAGGAAATTACATAAAATAAGGAAGAAAGGTTAAAATTCATACAAATTAGAAAAAAACCATTAAGAACTCTTGACTGCAGCTTCTTCAGTCTGAATTACACCACTGGGGCTCTGTAGTTTCAATGACTTTCCTAAAGTCAAGGTTTTGCTAAATGCTACCACAGTTCTGGCACAGATCTGCTCTCTACCTAATGTATAATAAAATCTTTCTAGTGTACAATGAACATAACACTTACCTTAAATTTATAAAGCTGTCATTGATGTTAACCTAGATGTGCTGTATGCAGGTAGAGATAATTAACTACGTGTAACATTTAATGTCTAATTTCGTGCTACCATGTTATAGCCACACAGTCCAGCATCCTATGTCTACTAAATAATTTAACCCTTAGATGAGCTTGGTAGATAAATCTCATTATAGTCTTCCCTGCTTAACCAAATAAAAGCATGAAACTCAGAAGCCAAATAATATGCCCGAGGCTAAAGCACAAGAAAGCTGCCCTTTGTTTAGAAAGGCCACCACTAACACTGCGGACCAATGTGATAGTAGCTCATTGTGTTTACATGATCCATGTGAATCCAATCTCACATTGCCACCATTTCTAGTAAATTCCAAAAATGTTTAGAAATAATTTAATTTACAATAATAATAATAAAATAATTTAATTACAAATCAGAACATGTCCCCCTACTTCTTAATGCTTTCAGTTCACAGGAGACCAAAAGAGAGAAACATGTGATGAAAGAGTTCTGTTCGCTATCTTCAAACTTAAGAATGCTGCTCTTATTTAAATTCCACCAATGGTCATCTACTACCCTGAGAATAAAACCCAGCTCTTTTAAGACATTATGGAATCTCAGTCTTGCTTATCTGTTTGTTTTCAGCTTGTTATTCTTTTCTCCACTAATTACATTCCAGCTACAATATTATGTTTATAGTTTCTAGACTAAGCCATGTATGGTTTTCATAGACATTTACTTTCAGAATATATTATAGAAGATTAGGAGTTAAAAACATTAATCAAGGATGATCAAGAAAAAAGTGCCTCGGACCTTACAAAGAACCTTTGCTGCCTTTTCAAAGGACCAGAATTTAGTTTATAAAACCCATGTCAGGCTCACTAATATCTATAATTCCAGGTCCAGGGGATCTGGTGCCTAGTTTAGGTTACCATAGGTACATGCACATGCAAAAACATGCACAAAAATACATGGCCAAACATAAATAAAACAATAAATCGTTTTTAAGAATTGAAGCTGAAAAAGTATTAGGAGTTAGCTCTGAGTACCACATGCATTGTATGTGCCATATATCCCCCAGGACATCTGGAGAGGAATTTCCTGCCCCAGGATCCCAGGGAAAAGTATTCAGAGCACTTAACCCAGGATGGGAGAGAATGGACACATGCTCCACCTGAATTATACCTGAAGATTCTGTGGGGAAATGACACAATACTGGAAGAGCAAAGTGACTTGCAGTGTGAAGAAGCTGGGCTTCCACTGCGGAAGGAGAGTACAAAGGGCTAAGAGTCCCCTCATAAAAAGGTAGTACTTAAAACCCTGCATGGAGGGACATGTTATTCTCAACAGAGTATGAGAGAAAAACTAGGGGCTGAAGGGTACGCAGCAGCAGTCGTAATCCAGAGGGGACATTTCCTATGCTGGGGCATACCCAGTGAATGATCAAAAGGAAGTCGTAATCCAGAGGGGACATTTCCTATGCTGGGGCATACCCAGTGAATGATCAAAAGGAAGTATAGCGCAAAGGAGTGAACCAACTCTATCCCCATCATATGTTGTAGGCCTAACTCCAATAGGATGAGTAATTGAAGTTTGGGGCATTTGGTTTGGAGGACATAACAGCAGTTGGGCTTCCATGGTGCTGTGCTGACACATTACTCTTTGTCCCGTATCCTCCATAAGTGTGATGGGTTAGATGTGAACACATTCTGTCTATGGTGTCCTGTTATGACAGTCCCACGCTGGTGACAACAAATGGTTTCCAATTTAGTAACAAAGAGTTCCCGTGTGACAAATAACCCATATCTTCTCGTTTGTCACACTCAAGGGACAATAACAGATTAAATCAGAAAGACAAATAAAATCTTTCTCTAGTCATCCAATTTCATCTCTCTTGACCTGGCTGGATAATCCTGCAGCGGCAGAGAGTTGAAAGAAGCCTGAGGAAGAGAGGAGGCCTTTACCCAAATCCCATCTGTCCTGCTCTCTGAGACTGAGGCAGGCCCAAGTGGAAAATAAAATAAAATTTACATTGGGTGACAACTTTTCTAAAAGTGTTAAGCAGCATTAAGCTTTTTCACACATGCAAGAGATGAGGAGGAAGGATTTCATCCAAGCTCACATCCAGAGTCAGAGAGGAGCCGTTCAACACATTGCCTTGAAGGGAAGGTGACAACATAAAGTGAAGTTTCTTTCTGCTTCTACACAACGTAGACATTAACCACATCAGATCTTCCACTAAATACTTAAAATACTTACAATCAATGAACCTGGAACTGTGCAAGAGGATGCACACGAAGAGCAGAGCTGGGCGCCCAGCAATGCATTTTTCTTATTAGCTCAGCAAGACAGCGAAGGAAAAAGACTTTCAGCTAGATGTATGGGTGATATTTAGAAAATGGCACCTGGTCTGGCTTGTTCCTGGGCAGCCGCCATGTTCCCGCTGCTCCTCGGCTCTGACCAGGGCTCCAGCTAGCTAGAGGCACAGTCCCTAGCACCCATGAGACGCTAGCGTCGGGGATGGCTATGTCAATCCCGGACACTGCATCCACAAAGCTCGGCTGAATCCCAGACAATATCTGTCATCCTGGAAGTACTGGGTAGAAATGAGACTCTTAAAGCTTAATGGTTATCTAAAGGATTTATATATTGAGAAATGCTCAATCAACAAGATGCCCACACAATTAGAGTTGTTAACCAATGTCTAACCTTTTGATAGAAGTTGCTACCTAGGACTGCCTTCAACCCATCCGTGGTTCTCCATAGCTGCTCCCCCTCTCCTCCCTTTCCTCTTTTTCTCCACTCCCTTTCCTCTCTTCTTCTCCCAGCTCCACCTCCTCTTCTACTGCCTAGTCACGGAGTTCCATTGAGAATACAATGTAGCAGAATGAATATCCTGCTACAGCTAGACTTTCAGCACTGTATAAAAATTCAAGTTTGAGGACACATACATATAATTCCAGATGGAAAAATTGTAGTTCAAGACCAGCCTGGCAATAGAATTCCAAGCCATCCATGGTTCCTCAAAAGAACTTCCCTGGGGGAGGGGAGAAATCAAAGCAATACAAAACAAAACAGGACAGAAAGGAAGGAAGGAAGGAAAAGAAAAAGAGGGGAGAAAAAGAGAGAAGAAAGAAAGAAATCCCAAGAACTAGGGTAGGGTAAGTAAATCACAGGAGTCCAGAAAGAGAGCTCAAGCTCAGAGAATGGCAAGCGTGTACTAAGGCAGTAGGCAATTGACAAATTCTGGAAAAATACCAAGGAGAATGAGGAATAGCAGGGATCATGGATTTCAAACATTGTGTTTTATTTCTATAGTTAGAGAAAAAAAGGGAGAACTTTTGCAGCTGAGATATTCAATGACCAGCAGTAAATAAAACCCAGATAAAAAAGAATCCATGCATATATGTATATAAAAACATATATATATATATATGTATATATATACATATATATATATATATCAAATAAATACACACATTTTAAAGATGTTACTAATGTACTGTGAAACACAGGAAAATTGTGACATCACTTTATATCGGAATAGTCAATGGCAAAGAAAAAGAAGAAAACCCAACCAACAAAACAAAAATAAACCTTCATGGAAAACTGACCATTTCCATGTCTTGCTGAGGCAGCCATGTTGATCTCACTAACACTTGCAGGAGACTCACAAACTTCCCACTGCAAACTTCTTAATCCATTGGTCCTTACAATCATCCCCCGCCCCTTCTGTGATGATCCTAGAGCATTTGGCACTATAATAGTTCAGTAGATAACTCAGTTGCTACTGGCCACCAATGTATCTCTTGTTCTCTGCGTTTTCAGTGGTCCAACACCAGTGGACATACTAACATGGAAAAGAGAGACCTCTTAGAGCCTCAACTCTAGACAAAGAACTACCAACAACTGGGGAATACTGAGAGTGGGAGACATGTTTTTGCCCTGGAAAAGATCATGGGTTACCAATATCAAGTGGTCATCCCTTGAGAAATACATGCCTAGACATTATATAGATTGAGAAAGTTCTATTTTGGAATATATACATACACCATCACCACCACCACCACTACCACTAACAAAAACTATTAAAGATAGAAGGGCCATAAATTTGAGAGAGAATAAGAGTGCATAGGCAAAGTTGAAGGGAGTAAAGGAAAAGGGGAAAATGACATAATTATAATTTTAAAAAACAAATATTCACTTAAAAAATCTGTTCAGTGTCAGTATAAGTTACAGTGAAACAATAGGAATGAAGTATTCTATGTGGATCTCAGTGACACTGGATGCATAGTTCTCTGTATTTCTTTTTGTAGATGTATAAACAGACTGTGAGGGACTCAAGGGACAACTCTTCACCTTACTAGGATAGTAACTGGTAGAGAATGAAACAAAGATGAATCTGTGCAGGCAGCTATTTAAATGTGGTTTTGCTCAGCACATTGCTGCTTCCTAATAGTGACTGAAAGGTAGACAATAACCCAGATCGGTGTGCTGAAGCCCTGTGAGGCAGAGCTATGGCCGAGTAGAGACACAATGGACACATATCACTGAGCTTTCCAAGAAGCAAGCAAGCTTTATAACACTTAACAGCACATTTCAGTGATTTGATGTAACTCTCAGTGGCCCTTGCTTGAGACTCCACTCATTAATAGGTTGAGTTACCCTGGGTCTTCCTAGGGATCATTAGACAATAACTAGCCTCTAGACCTTAAGAGTAGAGCTCAAATTGTTCTGTAAGTGACAGACAAGCATAGGCTGTTAATTTTAACAAACAGTAGATCAGAATTAATATCAGGGGAAGCTGTTTAAATTCTCCTTTGAAGATAAGGAATGTCTGAAAAGGCATGTATAAACAAAGATATTTCATAAACTGAATAAAGCCGGGCAGTGGTGGCGCACACCTTTAATCCCAGCACTTGGGAGGCAGAGGCAGGCAGATTTCTGAGTTCAAGGCCAGCCTGGTCTACAGAGTGAGTTCCAGGACAGCCAGGGCTACACAGAGAAATCCTGTCTCGAAAAACAAAAACAAACAAACAAACAAACAAACAAAACCCTGGATGAAAAAAAGAAAGAAAGAAACAAGAAAACAAGAAAGGACATGAGGCAGACACATCTGGGGAGTCCAGAGTGAACATGGCCAGACTGAGCTGGACCACATGAGGGGATGCAAGCAAAGACAAAAAGGAGCCACCAACCAAGAGGGTCCTAGTCCAAGAAACTGGCCAAGAACAAAAAGGGACAAAAAGGCCTCTACAGCAAAATGACTGAATTATACAGGGAAGGGCTGCTGGGGGAAGGACAGTCCGGTTCCTGGGCTGAAGAAGTTTAGGGTAGGGGGCAGGGTACATCAGCCATACCCTGAAACTAAGGACTAAGGGATGCTGGAGAACCTGGTGGCCAGGTCTGCTTTGATATGTTAAATAGACACCTCAGCTGTTTGTCCCAGGTTTGAGACCTAACATAAATCACATTTAATTGTACAAACCTAATAGTCAAAGCTGTATCTTAAATGCCTGAGTTATATCTTCTCATAGGTTTGCCTCTTAACTCTGGGCAGCACAACTGAAGTTATTTTCTACATACTGAGAGACGTATATCTCACTAAGGGAAAGCACACAAATAAAACAGGAGAGTTCTTTGTCCTTTTGTACCAGCAATGACAAGACCACAGCAAATTCTAGCCGAGGTTAAAACATGCAGGTCTTTTGTTTACACATCCCAGCTTCTGATTTTGTCTTCTTAGGGGATTTCTGTATGTGTCTCTGCGTCTGTATGTGTTCGTGTCTTTTTTTCCTTACTCTTTGTTTTCTGTTTGTTTGTGTTTGTTCATCCTAAGGATATATGTAAGAAGCTGGAGGAGGAGAGAAAATAAAGAAATCACCCATACACATAAAATAAAAAAATTTTATTTAAAGAAAATGTATGAATGTAACTCAAACAGCCTTCCTAGTGGTTGCTTCAAATTCAACATTTAACCCACAAGGCTTTAAATTTGTGACTTTATGATTTGTGTAAAATTAAATTAAAATAGAAAGCTAGAGACCCAGTGAAGGAAGAATGGCGGCTGTAAGCCTCCCTGCTTGTGAGTCTGACTTGAAGTTTATTTCAACAGGAGAGGCTTTGCTGGGCTTACCTCACAGCATAGTGCTACTTTTTTTTTTTTTTTTTTTTTTTTGGTTTTTCAAGACAGGGTTTCTCTGTATAGCCTTGGCTGTCCTGGAACTCACTCAGTAGACCAGGCTGGCCTCGAACTCAGAAATCCGTCTGCCTCTGCCTCTGCCTCTGCCTCCCAAGTGCTGGGATTAAAGGCGTGCGCCACCACCGCCCAGCATAGTGCTACTTTTTATGTTAAGTACTTATTTGATTGTGTTTTCTAATTGCAAGTGCTGTTAGCGTCTTGGAAAATACCGGGAAACGTTGCTAATTCGAGGGAGGTTCCGGTTGGAAAAGGACTTAAGGGACTTTGGACTCCTAGATCTTCGATGTGCTGCTGAAACCAAGGAGCACGCATGGACGGAGGCGATGGGATCTTGTGGAGGTTGTGGTGATCTACAGGACTAGGAAGGATTCACAACTGAAGCGATTTACTTACACGGTTCTCCCGAGGAACAGCTCCACGAATCAAGACTTGGCTGCCTATATTAGATTCTAATTTTCATTCTGTTAGGGAAAATTTTCACATTGTCTGGAATCAATATTTTTCTCTGCGGAAAGCAATGACTAAAAACATTGGTGCATACAACATCCTGAGGCGCATTAAAAATGCGAAATGTCTCCACGCAAAATTTTCTTTAGAAACCAGTACAAGGTTATTGTTTTTGAGGTCTGAATCACATACTATCAGTGGAAAAACTTGCAAGTATAAAGCTCAATGAAAATATGGATGCGTTGTTTCTATGGGGTGTTTGTTGTTGTTAGCAATGTGTGTGTTGTATATGTGATTTTTTTCCTAATCATGAACTTCTTATCATAATTGGTCATTTCTTCTTTTACATTATTAAAGATAAAAGGTTAGCCATAGTAGTCATTGTAGAAGTAACAAAGCTCATAGGTACTTGTAAACCCCAGGCCACACTCCCATCTGCCCTTTTACTTTGGTTGTAGAAGAAAAAATCACATAGATATGGTGACTGGAGGAAGGGACAGATCATCAGTGGCTACAAGTTTGCCACAGATGGTCATAGAACTCTACACCTTTTGCTTTTCATAGGGATGGTGGCATCCTCTATTCCTCAGTTATCATTATTACTAAAATTGATGAAAGATAACTTGTTCATGAGGATTGCTCTTCATTTACTTGCTAACATATAAAAGTATAATTTTCACAGTGACAACTCCCAAGAATCGCTGCATTTGGAAGATACCATGAGTACAAGGGAGGGAGGGAGGAGAAAGCATCCCATGCATTCATTCCATGATTCACTGAGAAACGAAATCACTGCCAACGCATGTCACTTTGACAAAATCTTAAGCAGATTTTAAAACTTCTTCGATGTGTTTAAGAGGCTGTAAACCATGTGAAGAGTCAGGAGCTGTGATGCTCACCGGCACAAGATGGATTAACATGGAGGTGGGAAAAACAATGCCTGTCAGCCTGTCATTTTTATGGCTTTGGGGTACCCTATGAAGACATAGGCATGCAGGAGGCAATGCTCCTGTTGCTGCTACTTGCAGCTGATAAGCAGCTGAAGAACACCATTTCCTTCTGATGAACATCAAAGTAAACCCATAAGGTGCTTTCTGAGCCTGATGAAACACTGTCACTCCCCTGCATCTGAAGCAGCCCTACTTACTGTAAGGAGGAAATTCTGGTCGTTCTGTGGTGAGAGAAATACAAAGGCTGCACATTATTGCCTTTAAAACTTGAAAGTTTCCTTCTTTTCCAAAATCAGTGACCACCAAACTCTGTAATTAGTAGCAATAATTAAAAGGTGCTCAGAGAGGGAATGGATGGATGATTGCCACTGAGAAGCACATTCTTATTAATTTATTACCAATTTTAACTTGGCTTCATTAGGGCATGTCTGTTGAAGGCCATTTAAGACTCAGGGGACATACTTGCACTTCACATTGCCTCCATATTGGATCCAAAGGGAGGATCATTCTGGATTGTTGTTCTCCATGGACTCATGTATGCAGAGAGGTGGAGGGACTCTGCTGGATTGTAAATCCTCCAGTTGGAAATTTAGGATGTTCTTGGGGTAGATAGTCAGCTCTTGAAAGTGGTCACCAGATGGGCAAATTGTGAGGCAAATTTATATTATTCTTTTGCCTCTGTCAGAAATGGGAACGGCCCTAGTCCTGTCTCAGAAAATTGAAGATTCTTGTCTAATGAATTCTAGAATTCTTAGTATTTTTGCACTCTCAGTATCTACAGTTGCTGGATGCTTCTTGAAGATTTTCTCATAGGAGAAGGTGAGATTTTCATGAGCAGGTGCCACCAGGCCCATTTCAGAGATGTTCTCTGAGTGAGCCCACTTAGCATAGGGCATTTTTTCACTTTAAAAATGCTCACAGTGAAATAAATTATTCCTATTATCTCTCTGCCTGAAGGCTAAAAATAAAGTGCTACATCCGTTGGTTTTCTTGTGGGTGTCTCTTGTGATGGGGATGTAAAGGCATACACTACTCTATCCCAGAGTTGGGCTACCACCAAGGAGAAAGAGGTGAGGCACTGGTGACTGTCCAGAGCATAATTTACTAGTGTTTGTCTATGTCTCCTATAAAAAAGCAAATGCCACACCAAATGGCCTTGAAAGTTTTTTGAAAGGATCAGCTATTTATAAGTCTCAAGAGTGAGATTTTACCCATTGTTACCAGTGCTTTCATCTCCACAAAGCCTAACTTGAAAACTGGTATAAAGTAGATTGTGAGTAAATGAATAATTGAATAAAGCATTGGTTCATGTCACAAATGCAATGGATGTTTCCATTTTTCCCTCATGGTGATAGATACAGAGGTTGTGACTCAAGATCATCAGAATTGGAAGTAAATTGTTAAGCAAAACCAAAGAATTATATTTGCTTTAGCTGTGTAATTAAATTAAAGTATTATTTTTCTTTAATTTGGCAGAACACTTGGAAATCTGGATTATGTTTCTTGGAATTTTTAAATAAACCTATTAAAGACAAGAGGACCCTCAAATCGCCACATTAAAAAATAAATGCAGAAAACAAATCCAATATCCTATACTCACAAAGCACTGCTTACCAATAATTAACAAATCCAACTGATATTAAGAACTTAGCCCCCTCTAATAGAGTAGACCACAGGGAAATACCAAAGAAGTGCTAACAGCTGGCTTGTTAATATACTCAGTCCTTTTTTTTCCTTTATAAGAAAAAACAAATGGAGAAGCACAAAAACAGTTCTACAATTCTGTATGAGATAAGTTGTAAGCAGAAGCCTTATGGGATGGATCACACCATATCCCAGACTCTACATTCTAATATCGGATGGTACAGATATAGGACATGCTGGTACCTAAGCTACTAATTTTATTCTTCAGTAAATATTAAAAATAAGGACCCAGCCACAGAGCTGTACTTCAGAAGGAACATGTATCTCATTAAGCCTCTGCAATGCACCATCTGCTTTGATTCTGATCATACAAATGAGTCATTTAAATCGAGTAAAGTTCATAGAAAATGACAAATTTTGCAGTGTCTTCAAGGTTTCCTTTTATAACTTAGTTTATTTTGAGTCACTGTGAATGCATCTGAAAAGGTGAAAAAGACAGCCAGTATTAGAGCTAATCTGTTCAGGAGGAGAGGCTCAGTCCTTTAGATTCCCTCGACCCTTGCAGAATGTTTCATGACAACTCCTATCAGATCTGCTCTGGAGAGTCATCTGATTAAAGAAACCTTTTGTGACTCTCATGGAGAACTCTCTTGCCATGTATGTTGTATATAGCCTGCATCAGAACAATCAGAGTATGATTTTCAGGGTGCTAAGGTAACATTTATCTGTGACTTAGTTCTATTCTTTTCAGTGCTCAGTAGAGTATCTGGCATCTGATAGGTATTCATCAATATCTGTTAGGAAAATGAACTCATAAATCAATGAAAGTTTAAATGGCAGTGACAGATTATGCTAGCATTATTTAAAATGATAACTAGATGAGATATTATGGGTGTCAATCAAGAAAATACCCTGAGAATATTTCTCCATCAGCAGTATTCATGCTTATTAAACCTACTATGGACATCCTGAAACCTACTATGGGTAAACTTACTATGGGTATCTTACATTGTACAATCAATCTCCAAGGTACATTTGCCACTATCATCCAGCTCATTTACTTTGTTCATACATAAGGGAGGAGTGGTTTGAAGACCTGAATATGCATGTAGTTGGTAGAGGGGCTGTTAAATACACCAACAATTTCTTGTTTGAAGTCTTGAGCTGATGCTAAAGGGTTACTTAAGGATGATGCCTTTCTGAGTTGTAGTAACTACTAGTTCCTTTGGCCCTACTAATGTTTACTGAAGTCTAGACTTAGTTTTGTTTTAAACCTAAAGAAAACTTAAGTAATTATTATTCATTTTGAGTCCACCTTTCAGAACACCTCTTCCCACTGTTCACAGTAACTGTGAGTAAATCCTAACTCATAACAGGTTTTGTCAGTTGATATGAAATAAAATAATGCCTCTACTTACTAATACCTTGATATTCCTTCCCTTGTCCAAACAACCACAGTGGAATCCAAGCTGAAATAACTAATGGTCCCTTTGTTCACATTGGAGTATTGTAGACCAGGAATAAAACTCAAGGCAAAAGACTGAGAAAGCCCAGTTCTACTAAATGGAGGAGCATTGCAATTTATTACTTTATACTTTGTGTAATAATCAAACTACTTCACTTTAAGTATGTCTGAAACAAGTATATTAAAACCAAAATTAATGTTCACCTACTTCCATGAATGTTAAATGGCTAGACAGTAAAATAATACAAGGAATGGGAGAAAGGTTTAAACTATCATTAACCTTTACTTCAGTTCCTCTGTTTAGTGTCAGGGGAGTCTTGATGCAGAATCCAGCTTTCTTCTGCTCATGAATGGCAGTGGGATAATAAATTTAAAAAGGCTATTAGAAACATCTTAACGGCCCTGTTTTGGAAGAGGCATGAGCTTATATTTAACTTCACAGCAATATTTCTTTGTTTTCAATTTCAGGAAAAATGGAAAGTCCTGCTTTCTTGATATATGTGCATGTCATAATTTTTCTTATTGTGTTTTTCACAATGACACATGTCATTTAATCACTGAGTACAATAATTTATACATTATTTTATAATACTTCTGTTTTCTTTCTCTTTTTTTGTAACTACTAAAGAGGTAAAAAAAAAGTCTTTGAAAATGAGCATCAAGTTTGGGGTTGGATCTAAGAAAAGCAACTGTATATGATTTCTGTGTGTGCATGCAGTGTGTGTACATGTGTGTACATGCATGTGAGAATGTGTGTATATGTGTATATGTGAGTATGCATGTGTGTGTATGAGTATACGTGTGTGTGTGTGTGTGTGTGTGTGTGTGTGTGTGTGTGTGTGTGTGTGTGTGTGTAGATAGGTATGACACGACAAGCTCTGATGTTTTGGCCCCTCCTTTCTTCTTTGAGACAGGGCCTCTTTCATTGTCTATCAACGGCATATACAGACTACCTGATGCATAAGCTTGATGATATTCTGCTGCCTTCAGCTCCCATTTCCATGAAAACTGCAGAAATTACAAATGCTCATTCATGTGACTTTTATATGAGTTCTAAGGATTTGAACTCACATTCCCTACACTTTTCTATCAGGGCTTTAATTCACTGAGCCACCTCCCTATCTCCCTATTGTCTAGTTTTAATGCATAATATTCTACACAGATTTGGCATTTCTTACAATGGATCTCTGATTGATAATGTCACATGAGACAGTGCTAGCATAGGAGAACATTGAGCAATGGAGGAATATGATAAGTGGTTCCAACTTCCATGTAGTTAAACATTCATGTGCATCCTTTTAAATCTCTCAAATTTCACCAAAAATTTTCTGATGACTAGAAATCTTACCAGGAACACAAATAATTGTTTAACATATATTTCTGTAACCAATGTAACATACACAGTAAAAACTTCATGGTAACCATGAGAACTCTACTAGAGAGATGTCTGTTCACAGAAATGATTAACATACAAAACATTTAAAATGGTTAAATTGCAACCTTGGTGGAACAGTAGGTAAAAAGATATACTACAGCTGGATAGTGTGTCCATTGTTGATTTTATACAGAACTATGTTTATTTTTGGTTTCTGAGACAAATTACTTCTACTGAATTTATGACCTTTCTGCTTCAGCTCTTGGATAATGAAGTTATGAATGAATACTGGATCTTTGTTTTGAATTTACTTATTTGGTGTGTGTGTGTGTGTGTGTGTCTGTGTGTCTGTGTGTGTGTTTGTTTCCACATGCTGTAGCACATGGGTGAAAACCAGAGGACAATTTATGTGAGTTGGTTCTTTCCTTACATCATGTGGGTTAAGTCATCAAAGGTCAGTGATGAGGGCCTTTTCCCTGTTTGACCATCTTGCCCACACAACAAAACTGCATTTTAAATATTTGTAATGCAAATTTACATATGTCACACATTTATGTATTTTACCTATTAAGTGTCTCTATGTATATATAATCTACCTACATATATAATATATAATACTATATTACTATATAATAATATATCATATATAATACATATAACTATATAATATATAACATTATATTATAGGATAAACTTACAGTTAAAATTTATTCTCTGTAGTTCCTCTGTGATACTAGGTGGTTTAATTGAGAATGGCCCCTATAAACTTATGTTTAAATATTTGGCCCACAATGGGTGGAAGAGTCTGAGAAGGATTAGAAGGTTTGGCTTTGTTGAAGGAGGTGAGTCAATGGGGGCAAACTTCAAGGTTTTAAGACTCCACACTATTCCCAGTTAAATGTTTCTGCCTCATGATTGTGTCTCAAGATGTGAGTTCTCAGCTACTTCTTTAATGCCCTGGCTGCCTGTCCTTCACCTTGCTATCCATAATGATAACCATAGAAGAAGCACACTTTTGATTTTTGCAGACTTGCTTTCATTCTCTTGATAAGTTCATCTATCTTGTTCCTTAGACATTTATTCTCTGGTTTTAGGACCTACTTCTTTGGGATTCCAATGCAGACTGGCAGCTAAGGTCTCCCTGGGAGTCCACCATCAGATTAGGACTGATGAGGTATCCAGCCTCATGTACTGAACAACCACTGTATCCTTGATCTTTCTGTCAGAAGACAACCATTGTTGGACTACTCAGACAACAAACAGTAATCCACTCTAATAAATTATGTATGTTTGAATAGTTGGTCGTCAATTGGTGGAACTGTCTGAGAAGGTGTGGCTTTGTTGGGGTTGGTCAGTGTGTGTGTGTGTGTGTGTGTGTGTGTGTGTGTGTGTGTGTGTTTGTGTGTGTGTGTGTGTGTGTGTGTATGTGTTTGTGTGTGTTCTGTTTAAAATAGGACCCTTATCTTCTCTTTCTCAACCCTGTCTTGCCTGTTTTTCTATTGGCTTCTCTTTTTAATTCTTATTTAGTGAATCACTGGTACAGAGTTATCTCAGGGTTTGTTTCTTCTGAACCTTAATTATGCTACAAATTTTACTTATAGCCTTATTAAGAGCATCCTTGAATGGATTTGAAGGGAGCTTAGTAAGATGTTTACAGGTTCAGCAGGATGCAATAGGAAGTGAAAAAATCATTCCAGCTTAAAAATGAGGAAAATCATCCCTTGGAAAGAGTGAACTCTCTGGGCTAGTGCAATTAGAAAGTGACTCTGCAGCAATTCAGACATAAACAGCAAGGTGTCAGAGTTTTACTTGTCTTCTCACAATGCTTTTTCTATTCGGCAAAGTAACAACACATAAGTAATGGACTGAATAAGGGAAAATTCCAATCTAGAACTTAGCGTCACCTACACAATTGGAAAGAATGCCATGGGAAGACCATGGGGCTGTATTATGTGGAACACCGAGAGAATAAAGCAATGGGTGAGATCAACTGGCTTCAGAATCTCGGGTCTGTAAGAATTAGGCTGATAAGCTCTTGGAGTCCAGAGAGCTGGGACGCTTCCAGCTGTCTTGAAACACAGTTGTGCCAACAGTGGCATCTGCCCAGGGCACTGGTAAGAATAAGAAATGAATCCATTACAAATGCACTCGGTGTTGAATACATACACATTTTCACAAGAGTTCCCAGGATGAATCTATTATATATTTACTTAGAGACTTTCTCCTTTATTATTTCAACTATCAACTTCAAACATACCCAAGAGGAAAACTTGCAAAACTTCTCAGATGTAACCATGTTTACAACACTTTATAAGAAAATACAGTGGTTTTAATAACAACTGTGTTTATTATAGTGGTTCGTACAACACTTTGTGATTTCTTTAGCATGAACCCACTTTTAATCTTTTACTTACATAAGCATATGCTTATTACATGGTAAATATTAATAATATTTCTTCCATGAGTGCGTTATAATTGAGAGATATGAAAAAATTGGTGAATCTGTGACTGGGAGATTTGAAATATATCTTTGGCTTTTGGACAGCTGTGGGTCCAAAATTTGGAGTTAGGAGCAAGTAAAGAGTGTTTTATTGCCAGTATCTAAAACAAATTTTATTGGGAACTTTTATGTTGTAGGTTTGAGTAGTTTTATAGTGAAGAGTTCTCAAAACTGTCATAAAATTTTGCCTTGGGGTTATGATTACATTTGTATCTTTCCCAAACTTGTATAAATAAAAAAGACAGTTTTTACTGTGAAAGCTTAAAAGGTTAGAGAGGTATTTGGTCTGTGATGAACCTTTTATAGGTTTGATGTTGTATGAATTGATTTTTAAAATATCAATAAAAAAACAAGTTTAGAGGACTTGACAAAGAAATCACAAGAAACTTGAGGATAAAGTTTCATTCATATAGATTCACTAAAGCAAGATTAATTGTTCAGTATATTGTCTAAAATGTCTTCAGTATTAGCAGTGCTGTAATTTCGCATGGTTGTGATATAAAATTTATAATATTTTATGATGGCTAGGTATAGCTAAGAGGTAAATCTTGTGTTGTCAGGCTGGACAGGTATTTGACTGGGATATTATAGAAGAGACAAAACCCTTGTACAGAAGACCAGGTAGCCCTAAGATTCCAGTCCTGCCTACAGTGCTATTTAAAAAAAAAACCCAAAAACCCAAAGGTGGAGTCTTTCAAACAATAAATTGTGAAAATGTCTTACTATCTTTCTCTTTCTCCATCATATAGGCTCATCTGGTAAAAACTGGTTCTATATTAAAGAGGAAGGGTGGGGAAAAGTAAGAAAGATGAAAGAGGAATAACGTGTTTCATACTCCAAGGCCTGTATCACAAAAGGACTAAAGAAGAAAGCCTCTCTTCATTTCTCAAACATAGTACTAGAATCAACTTCAAAGCTAGACTCCACGGCCTAGTCTTCTTGATAACATTACCCACAGAGTTATGTTCCAGTTATACCAGTTTTAAAACTTATTACTTAGAGTAAAACATAGGAATGAAGGAATGATGTATGATGACACAGATGACTTGCATCTCAAAGGCTGCTCCTA
The DNA here is from genome assembly GCF_011762505.2 of Arvicanthis niloticus. NCBI lineage: Eukaryota > Metazoa > Chordata > Mammalia > Rodentia > Muridae > Arvicanthis > Arvicanthis niloticus. The sequence continues at coordinate 25,660,953 of NC_133435.1, forward strand.
TGTAAGCAGAAGATCAACAAATGTTTTGTGTATCTGTTATGTCAGATTCCTTGGAGCCTTGGAGCTGTAGACAAGGTGACTTTTATAAAGCCTGCTTTTCAAAGGAAGTGGATACAATGGGAGTTAATAAGTGTATGGAAGACAATTCCGAGACTTTGGTGTTGGTAGTTGCTCTGTAAGAACAGCAGAAAGAAGCAATGGGATGAAGAGTGAGCCTTTTAATTTGAAGACTAAACAATGAGTGAACTCCATGAATGCAGCTCTACAAGTGGTCAGTGGATGGATGATTCTCTAAAATGTGTCCTGTGAATTGAGATCCAAAGGCCCAGGCTTAGCATGACATCTTGAATAAAATTATTGACATTAGAGGAGAAGCAACAGTTAAACATCTATGATGTAAATGCCATTGTCAGAGCCACAGGACAGGAAGTGTAGCTAGCTGCACATAAGACAGTAGAATGACGCTACAACTCAGAGGGGCAATCAGGACTCATTCATATACATAACATCCTCTAGTCTACAGGAAAGATGGCAGCTGCTATACTAATCACAATGAGGTGGGAGGAATTATACCTGAGTTTCTTTGTTCTGTACACTACAGAGAACCAAGTACTAATTCTTGGGCAGTTGATCCAAGTACTAATTCTTGGGCAGTTGATCAGAATCTGTAGTGATCAATTATCCAAGCCAAAGACAGACATTGGAGGTTATAGTTGCAATGTGTGAAGCAGTCATATTGTGGAATGTATTTTGGAACAAAGGTGGTAGGACATAGTGATATACTTTCATACTCTGAGGAACAAAAAGTAATCATGAATTATTATAAGTGTTACAAATAATGACACTTACTAAAACGTTTTCTGGTCACTTGTCATGTTGCTATTGCGATATGGCCTACAAAAGCAACTTAAATAGGGTTTATTTTGACTAAAAGGTAGAGAGTAAAGTCCCTCATGGCAAAGGACAAAACGGCTGCTGCTTGAGACAGGAGGTTATGTGAACTGACATCAGAAAACAGAAGGAGGGGAATGCTGGGGCTCAGCTTACCTTTTTCTTAATATTAAGATTTTAGGGTGTGTGTGTCTATATCTATATCTATATCTATATCTATATCTATATCTATATCTATATCTATATCTATATCTATATCTATCTATCTATCTATCTATCTGTGTATATATATATATATATATATATGTGTGTGTGTATACATGTACACACACACACACACACACACACACACACACACATATATATATATGACTGCTGTGTCCACAGAGGCCAGATGAGTGTCAGATCTCCAGGTATTATAAGTGATTGTGAGTTACCCTACACAAATTTAGAAGCAAACACAGGTCCTCTTCAAGATCTGTACATATTAACAGCTAACCCATTTGTTCAATCCAGACGTCTTGCCTTGTCTTGTCTTTTTCTTTTGTAATAGAGCCTCAGCTCACCACATGGTGCTACCAATTCTTAAGGTAGGCAGTCCTACCACAATCAAAACAATATAGATTATCTCTCACAGGTATGCCCACAGATGTATCTTCTAGATGATTCTAGAGCCTGTCAAAATTGACAAAGATTAAGACTCATAACAAGAAAGAACAAAGAATATTAGAAGGTGTGATAGGCATCAACGATTTTGTTTTGGCATAGTTAAAGCTCAAACAAAATATTTTGACTTTTAACTTAAAAAAGAAAGTAAATTTGACTTAAGATTCAGATTCACTAAAGTTAGTAATAAAATGTGAATATAGGCATATTTTGTTGAGATTCTTTAAAAGCCAATTGAAAGAGTTTAGGGTTGATCTTGTAGGCTGTGAGAGTTCTATAAAATTTGAGAAAATTACATGATTAAATTTGTCTGTCTGACAGTTGCTTCTACTGACATTGTAGATGCTAGAATGGAGGGAAGAAATAAAAGAAAGGAAAAGAAATGAAAAGAAAGGTAGTTTGGATTGGACAGATGGGTTAGCATTTAATATGTACAGATCTCGAAGAGGACCTGTGTTTGCTTCCCAATGCATGTGTAGGGTAACTCATAACCACTTATAGTACCTGGAGATCTGACACTTATCTGGCCTCTGTGGGCACAGCAGTCATACATACATACATACATACATACATACATACATACACACACACACACACACACATCCTAAAATCATAACAAACCCCAGAAATATATTAGAATGACTCAGTAAATAAAGATATTATTATGTCAGTGAAGAGAAGAAGAACACTGAAGGAATTCGTGGACTATGAGTGCAGGTGTCCGTGACTGGAGGAGGGAAGTGAGGTTTATCCACTGAATTTACTGATTATGGATAATAATAATAGATGCCCCAGTCTTAAAAAGAAAAGTCATAAAATCGAAAAAGAAACAAGAGATTTTCTCCAGAGATTAAAAATTTGTTGATAATACAATGGATTGAAAGGGATGGGGCTTAACTTGTTTTGTTTGTGTGGTTTTTGTCTTTATATTAATACCTTCCATACCTTACTCTTCATCTAATCTACACATAGTCTAATATAAATTAGAGAGTTAGTAGATTTAATGTGAAAATGAATGCTCATTGAAGGTCATGCTGTAAGATTTTGGGAAAAATGAATGTTAGATATGTAAGTAGAAACATTTCTGACTAACAGGTTGTGCCCAGGTCTTACCTTTACAAGCTCAATAATAGGCACTAAAGTTATTTGCAAAATTCAGGCATCAAAGGAAAGTTACCTATAGAGTATTGTGCCTTCTGTCTGTTTCCGCCTTTCTCCTCCTCACTTGTTCTCAAGCTCCAACCTCTTACCATGGGACTTCTCTAATTCATCCTCTCCCCACTTCTGTTTAACCTTATTCTCTACTTCTTCCATATGTGCATCAATTCTCAATTGGAATTAAATATTTTATAAGACACCATTCCCCTGTCCTGTGGTGATAAGTATTTTTAGTCAAGAAAATTAAGGCCATGGGAAGAAAAAATATCTTAATGTTAGCTTTGTACAGATGAATATGAAGGTTACAGCAACATGGACTGCTGCAGAGATCAGGGAATGCACCTAGATTTAAATTCTAGCATGTTTACTTAATGCTTTTAACAGGCAATAGTTACTTTTATTGAGTTCTTTGCTAGTTTTCTTGTGTGTAAGACATTTATGCTAATCCATTTGGATCTCTTTACTTCTCACAGGACCATAACACTATTAACTGGCATGATATATGTGGAATGTTATGTAGAGAGCTATACAGATATGAACATTTCATCTCGTGTCTAGCTTACTCAATAAACGCTTGTTGAATGAATGATAGTCGCTACACAGGACTCCTAGGTCTGCCCCTATAGATCTGTCAGTCTCTATAAAATTGTTTCTTGCAGCATTTGTAGCTGCCAGTATTTCTGTCACTTTAATGCTTGTTTTCATTTTGATTGTACTGTCTTAAACAAGTGTATAACACTATTATATAAAATAACAATATTAAATTATGCTAATATTCACATTCTCTCCTTAACCTTGATTATTTTCTTTTCTGAACATCATTTTTCTCAGTTCTTAACTCAGTACAAAAGTGATGGAATATTAAATACTCCATAAAACTAACCATAAAATGTATAGCAACTGGAGAAGTCTATTATTTAGTTGAACCCTCATTCATTTCCAATTGTCACCCAGTATACCGAACTTTGTTTACCTTCTGTTTTGTTTTGGTTTTTTGAGACAGGGTTTCTCTGTGTAGCCCTGGCTGTCCTGGAACTCACTCTGTAGACCAGGCTGACCTCAAACTCAGAAATCCACCTGCCTCTGCCTCCCAAGTGCTGGGATTAGAACACATCCTTATAATATTTTGTGCATTTTTTTAAGATTTACTTATTTATTATGTATACAACATTCTACTTGCATGTATCTGCAGGCCAGAAGAGGGCACCAGATCTCATTACAGATGGTTGGGACCACTATGTGGTTGCCTGGGAATATAACTCAGGACCTCTGGGAGAGTGGGCAGTGCTCTTAACCATTGAGCCAACTCTCCAGCACCCTTTGTTTACCTTCTAATGCTTTTTCTTGCTGCAAAATATTCATAACTGACTTTAAGACTTCTTGTAAGAACATGAAACATGAAAAAAAAATAATTTAGAACTTCTTATAGTTGTCTCTTTAATACTGTGATCAAAAACAGAGCTTTGTGCCCTGGTCTATAGCAGCCTTTCTTGGCCATATAAACAAGAAAGTTCTATTCCAGACTACACTGTTACATTTCCCTAAATTTCAGTCCCAATATATTACAAATAAGTGTCAGAGATCAATGATAACGGAAGCACAGTGGTAGACAATGCACCAAACGAAGTAAAAGAGATAGTATGTATTTTCACTATTCTTAGACTTACCATAGACATAGCCCAGAAAGGCTGATTTATTATGAGGAATGTTATGTGGAACAAGCTACAAAAATTTGGTTAGACATTTTATAAAGTAATTTTCTTTTTACAAATTCAAAAAGCATACTTGTTAGCCACCAGCTTCTCCCTCACCAGTTTACTGTACTTCAGGACTTCTATGTCTTCTATGACTCTTCCTTTGAACTCAATGCTCTCTTTGTACTGAACACTGCACAGTTTGTTCCTTCACAATGTTCCAGTATCACCTCAAATGTCTTTCAAAAGGTCCCTTTTTACTACCACATTTCAGCAGTCTCTCACTACCTTCTCCTTTATTGTCAGTGTTCCTTTCAATTGTTGCTAGAAATTAAACATGCTTGTACACATACATCATTGTCCCCATTAGAATGGAAGGTCAGTGTAGACTATGATGACATTTGCTTGGGACATTGTCATAGTCCAAGTTTCACCAAAGTATCTGGAAATATTGGGCATTCATAAGTATTTTCAAATTGATCAATAAATTCCTGATAATTGTCTGATTTGTCTCCTAGTGATTCTGAAAGATCAATTAATTATCATGTCTCACTAGTCTCAGACTATTGTATGTTCGAAGTCACTAAGCATATATGTAAATTTACCATTTATTACATATTGGTCCTAATCCAGGCTTTTGGATGTTTCTCATTTAATTCTTGAAATAATGCTCTAAGTTTGCTATTACCCCTGCTCTGATGACAAGGAATTAGATTCATGAAAGTCAACAGCTGAGATCATTCAATTAATAATTGGCCAAGCTGGCATTCTTAACTTGTTTGCAATAGCTTAAAGTCCTCTGGACTCTATCCCTAAACTGCATTCTAGTTGATAAAGACATGGTTAGGATAATTCTGACTGTAAACACTGTGTCTAGTTTCTATTTTACAATAGAACAGTGAAATCGCTCAGCCTCTCAGCACAGATCATCAGTGTTTGTTAAGCATTTCTGTTCATAAATATAGATAATAATTATTCCCTTTGCTAATATTTATAAGTTGTTCTGAGTTTTTAATTTGCATTTGCCTCACGTTATGGCAATCAGTGTAGTTTGTCAGATGAAATCATAGTCATGAGGCTTTGCAGAAGTCCTGTTTATTCATTCAGGAGTTCATTATCCAGTTAGAGCTCTAAAATAGCCAGTTTCCAAACCGTCCCAAGAAACCCAAAGGATCAACTGTAGAGCAATGGCTACATAATGGAGAGGCAACTTCACCAATTAAGTGCACACTTATAAGAATTTAACATTTGTTATCACATTCAGTGATGCATTTCTGCGTAAGTTTTGAACAAGCAAATGTTGGCACTGGGATAGTATTTTAAGTCTCTTAATATAATTTTATTCATTCAACAAATGTGTGTTGAGTATACTAATTGCTAGATGCCAGACTTCTATTTCTGGGCATTGAGGATTTATCAATGAGCACAAAGATATGCCTTAGTAGAACTTACATCCCAGATGGGTGGAGGGGAAAAAGAGCTGGTAATCTATAAATGTAACAGTAAATTAAATAGACTGTTAAAAAATGTTTTACTGCGGGACAAGTTAAAGGGGATTAGAAAGGCCAAAGGAAGTGTATGTACAATCATAGTGTAGTAAATGGGTGCTCATGGGAGGTGACATTGGAAAGGTGACATTGGATAGGTGATGCTGGACAGAACATGCAGATGTCTCTGCAGATACCTGAAGGAATGGTTTTGAGCAAAACCAACAGCATCTCCATGCCCTGACAGTGGAATCAGGCCTTCTGTTCCTGAAAAGACAGTGTATCTAACTCCAAAGTGGTTAGTGATAAAGTTACATTGACTGACAGTGATTCTTATGCTCCAAAAAGACCCAATTTGCATAGAACATACTAGCCAGGAATAACTTTGGTCAAGAAAGGTTTATTTAGCTTAGATTTCCACATCATGGTGGTCTATCATTGGTTGAGGGAAGTCAGAACAAGAACTCATGCAGGAACCTCGAGGCAGGAACTGAAGCAGAAACCACGGAAGAACTCAGTCTACTGACTGACTTGCTGTCCTTGCTTTGCTCAGTTGTCTTTCTCACACAGCTTTGGCCTACTCCCCGAGGTAAGGCATTGGCCATTGAGGGTTGAACTCTGGTACAACAATTAGCAATTAAGAAAATGCCTCTCTGGCATGCTCACAAGACAATATAATAGAGGTAATTTATCAACTGAGAATTCCTCTTCTTAAGCATGTTTAGGGATTTGTTAAATCAACAAAACTTGACTACTACAGACCGTGAGAAGCAACTGTGAAGTGAGGAGAACTGCTCGTTGGTATTAAAGTATTATACTTACTCATGCAATTGTGTATCACGTAGGCAAAGACTGTTTTGTGCATGAATCACTTCTCAATTTACACTTAAAAATCTGGTTTGGTTACTTATGTCAGTATAAGAATTTAAATGGAATTTAAACAGTTGGATATCTTTAAAAAATAGAAGGAAGAGGTTGGAGCCTGACTTTTTATTATACTCCAAAATTAATTCAAAGTGGGCCAATGACTTAAACATAAGATCTGAAACTATAAAGATTCTAGAAGAAAATTCTCTGATATTGACCTTGGATATATAGATACCACAGCACAGGTGAATGTAAGAATGAAGACTACATTAACATGTGTATTCAGTGAAGAAGATAGCAAAAACAAAAAGGCAGTACATGTGTTAGGAAGAAAAATACAAGTAATATTTATACCTGATAAAAGATTAATAGAATATATGTTTTACATAATTCAGTGATAAGAACTCATTCTTTAAATGGACAAAAGACCCAAGGAGATCTATTTCTAACAAGTGCTTAGTTTATAAAGGGGTCAATACTAGCATCACTAATAACATGAATTCAAACCAACACAGCAATAAAAAATTCCCTGCTGTCTTTGTGGATGCCTATTGCACATGTTCTCTCTCTCTCTCTCTCTCTCTCTCTCTCTCTCTCTCTCTCTCACACACACCACACACAAACTCACACACAACACACAGGTGCACACACATGCAGGTGTGCATACACACACACACACACACACACACACACGCTGATACATATAGGCACACAAACTAACAAGAACAGCAAGTGCTGTGGAAGGTGTAGAGGGAACAGGATCCTTTCATTACTATCCATTGGAAATGTTTTGTTTTCTGTTTTAATAATGCATATAATATGGAAATTCTCTGAAAACATAAAAAAATCAAAATACCATATGACACAATTCTTCTGCTGGATAGTTCCAAAGAAAGTGACATTCTCATCTCATAGAGGTGCCCCAGATTCTTCATGGAACTATTTGCAATGACTAAATAAAACTAAATACAATTAAAAGATAAGTGACTCAAGAAACTTTCATTATATGATCATACATTTTTGATTCTTTTAGATGACAATAAAAACAAAAATTAAGAAGTCAAATGCTAAGTGTATACTTGTTAGAGACTAGCAAACCATTAATCTAAGATGTTAATATATTTAACGTTTCTATCAGCAGAATCTAAGCTTGAGCTCCTTAACGTCACAGACATTGGTGATTCGTATTCTTAATTAGATATTTTGGTGCTGATGGAGTGGTATTATATTGTTTCCTTAATTTGCATTTCACTAGCTAATGATACTGAGATTCTTGTCATTAGTTTATTGGTAATTTGTATAATTTCTTTTTTGAAGTGTTTCCTCAAGTATTCTGTTCATGTTTTAATCAAGTAGTCAGCTTTCTTATTATTTTAAATCATTTATGAACCCCAATACAAATTTTCTTTGCAAATATGTGTTCATCAATATTTTTTATATTCCATGTTTATTTTCATATTCTTGATGGTGTGTTTCTAAAAAGAGAACTTATTCACTTTGATAAAGTCCAACTTATTGTATTTTCTTTTTTGCTTTCTCTTTCTTTCTTTCTTTCTTTCTTTCTTTTATTCTTTCTTTTGTCTTTCTTTATTTTTGGTAAAATCCAAGAAAAATTTGCTTAAAACAAAAAGCATTTATTTCACATTTATTTCTAGTTGTTTAGTCCTTTGTTAAAATTTACATGCAAGATCTATTATGAGTTGTTCCTTTAGTTTGATGTAGGGCTAGGATAAACACTCCTTTTGTTCTATACATGTATGTATTTCCCAGTACTACTTATTTGAAAGGCTGCCTTTTCAGTGTTGAATTGTGTTGGTGCCTGTGTAAGGAGTGTACGTTGTGCACATGTTGCAACTGGTCTCTACTTTGTTCTGTCAATTTCTTGTTTTACTGGCAACTTGACACAATTCTGTTTGTTTGGATTCACTGTTTTGCTTTTTGAGACAATGTTTTATTCTGTAGCCCAGGAAGGCTTGGACCTTTATATGCAGTCCACTCTGGCCTCAAATATACAGCAACCTTCTGTCCTCAGAATGCCATGAGCTGGGATTATAGGCACAAGTCACTGTTCCTGTTTAATGTCATGTTTGAAACTCTAACTTTTGAATTTTATTCTTGTCTAAGATTATTTTGTTAGACAAGGCTCTTTGCATTGGCATATATATTTTAGATCAATTGAAGCATGACAGAATTTTGATCTGGATTACATAGAATTTATGGATCAATGTGGAGAAAATAGGCATCACAAATTTCACGAAACTCTGCATAAATTTTAAATGTATAGCTGTCATTTTTGTCTTTAATTCCTCCAAGTAACTTCCTATAGTTTTTTTGTATAATCATTGTATAAATGACGAATCCATCCTTAAGTATATGTAACTAATGGATATGTTGTTTTGTTTCTCTTTCCATCTGCTTTGGACAAACCTTTAGAAACACACTGATTTTTTAAATTGACTGTTATATTTACTTTCAAATTCTGGTATAATTCATTTTAAAGACTCCTTAGAAAATTTAATGTTGGAGATAACTTTGTGTGTGCTTAAGACTTCTCATTTCCCAGTGTTTATGTTTTACATCTTCATTTCTTTTTCACGTTGTCTCGAATAAGAACTTTGTCGAGAGTGGATGTCCTGAGTTTCCTTTATAGGAATAATTTTTCAGGTCTCTTCTACTTGCATATATTAACTTTAAAATTTTAAAATTGTGTTAGTAACATGACAGGTTTGTAATATTTCTAACATTCTAAAAAAATATTATGAATAAATACTGATTTTATCATATTTTCCTAATTTGTTAAAAGAATATTGTAGTGTATATGTTTTTATTATGTCAATACAAATTAAATTGCTGGGTATTTCAATTTTCACATTTTATTGCACACCCCATTTTTATTAGGATTAGAATAATTTCTACAATGGTATGGTTAAGACAAATTCTGTTTGCCCAAGGTATATGTGGTGATTGCTTTGATGCTGATATTTTATTATGTGTTTAAAGACCATGCTTATGAAAATAAGCCCCCTTTCCCTTTACAGCACTCCCCACTAATCTATGAGTGCAGATAAAATATTTTTCTTGAAAGCACAATAGAACTTACAATAAAATCTAACCATTAAGTGAGAAGCCATCTAACCTTTAATTTTCTTTGTGAGATTTCTTTGGTAGAAACAGGTCTACATGTATTTTCTGGGAATTTCCTTATCTATGATAGCAATATAAGTCAATCCCATATTGATACCACTGTTGTTATTTGTTTTGCTAATTTGAGTTTCCTCTTTTGCCTTCTTTGGTTTTGTTAAAATGCTCTGTTGGGCTCGGGCCATCTCTTCATTGTTAATGGATTTCAACTCCCCTACCTTTTCTATTACTTACCATGCCTTTCTAATTTCCCCTAGCATTTATTTGGCTTTATTTCCATGCTCCCTAACTTTGGAAGGTAGAAAGTTTTCTAGTTGATTTCATGGTGTACATTTCCCACATAGCTGTGGTTTTCAGGACTCGTATTTAGATTCTGATGCATATATGCACTACCTCCTGACATAAGCAAGATAATTGGTATGTCCATTGCCTCAGACATCACTTCTTAGTATTGGGAAGACTCAAAATCCTCAATACTCGCTAATTTCAAATCGTTAATTATGGGTGCCACTTAGAATTACTGTTCTGTGCTATAGGAATTAGTGGTTATTCCTCTCACATCACCCTCGTGTTGTGCCTGTCAATCATATGTTCTAGCCTCCCCCTCTCCTGCACCCGTCCTAGGTTTTGGTAAATATACTGTTGCTGCCTATTTTGAGCTCAAATTTTAAAAAAAGATTATTCATATAAGAGGAAGTACATGGTGCTGATCATTTTAAACTCGACTTATTTTACTTACCATATGACATCTGTTTTTTTCCATGGTGTTGCAAACCACGGAACTTCATGTGTTTTTTCCTTCTTAAAATTGTCCTACTGTGTATATATGCACTACTTTTTTAACTCATTAATCTGTCAATAAAAGTAATGTCTGACTCTATGCTCCTGACTCATTGCTCCTGTGAGCAATGCTGTCATGAAGTTTGCAAGTGTTTCCTTGACACACTGGTTTCATTTGTTTGGGATATAAGCCCAGTATGAGTGCTGTATTACTTTGTTGTTGTTTCTGCTAAACAGACACATTTCCTACAACGGTTTTACAAGTTTATATTCTCACCAACAGTGATTGCATAACCGTTCTTTTTTCTCTGTAGTCTCATTAGCATAGTTTGTCTTTCTGATAGTCATTAAATCTTATGAGAATAAATGAGATTGTATCTTAGGGAATTTTTTGTTTCCTTTATTATTGATGTTGAACATTTTCTCATATTTTGGCAGCTTGTTTTCAGTTTTTAAAAATATTAGATTATGTTGCAGCCCTCTCCACTCCACGCTTGGCGGCCACAGTTTCCCGGGCCAAGCTGCCACTCTGGTCTGCGGGTCAGGGTCGAGAGAGAGAGAGAGAGAGAGAGAGAGAGAGAGAGAGAGAGAGAGGATAAAGGGGAAGAGACATGAAGAATGGAGATAAGACAGAGGGCCTGATCAAGTCTCAAGTCTCATTTATTGTGTCTCTCTCTCCTTTATTGTCTCTCTCATTGTCTCCCATATTTTCTCTATTGAAGGGAAATCTGGGGTATTTATAGGCTTTTGCCATGTGCCTTGTAGGCACATGAATATCACGTGCCTGGCAGGTGTTGATATGACTATTACGTAAGCATTTCAGGCGTCTATAGCATGGATAGCGTGTGCACCGTGCGCCTTACAGGCTTGGATACCATGTGCGCATTACAGGCATGTATGGCATGGATAGCACGTGGACAGCACGTGAACTGCATGCCTTGCAGGCTTGGATACCATGTGCACCTTGCAGCTGGGGGCAGTAAACAGCAAAACAAAATATGTGGGATATCAGAGTGTGCTTCAGCTGTTGTAGGCTGTTGAAAAACAAGTCTCATGTCAGGGTATATGGCTTGAGATGGCTGCAAAGCTGATAGCCACTTTCTGCTACAAGTCGGCTTCCAACAAGATTATTTGGATTTTATTGATGTCAAGTCATTTTAGTTATTTGTCTAGAATATTATTTCCATATCAGATGAGTATTTGACAATGCTTCACTCTTGTTTCCTTTGATGTATAGAAAGTTGTTTGATATCATGAGTTTTGTCTGGTTCTACTTATGTGACCTCCATGGAATTATGTCCTATAATATTTCCTTTGCATTTTCTTCATGAAAATTCATAGTTAGGAGATTTACATTTAAGTCTGGTTTATTTCGGCATATGAGTATCCAACTTTCCTCACACCATTTATTGAAGGCTGTTCCCCAGTACATGTACTTTGCCAATCTATTAATTGATGTGCACATCAAGTCATTCTTAAATCCCTGTGAAAAAGTCCATTTGCTTATTATGTATAATATTTTATGACACTGAACTGTTATTGATAGAATTCGTTGAGAATTCTTGCCTTGGTATTTATCAGAGATTTTTAGATTACACTGTACCATTTTGATGGTGTCTTGTCTTCTCCTAGTGTCACAGTAATAATGGTCTGTATGAGAAAGCTTGGAATGTTTTACTCCTTTTCAAACCCTGTAGAAAGGTTTGAGCATAATTGATATTAATTTTGCTTTAAATTTTATGTAAAATTCAACATGGCAAACACTGGCCTTGAGCTTCTCTCTGTTGGGAGAATGTTTATTGGTCACAGGCTTATTACTTCCTATGGTCTGTTGAGTTTTTCTAAGTCCTCTAAGATTTTTCAGTTTTTCTTTTCTCTTTTTTTTTTTTTTTCGTACATAGAGTTGTTCTCAATAGTAATAAACTCTCAGCCCTTCCACCATAGTATTAATTAGAATGGCCCTTTTTAATTTGAGATTTTGTTTGCTTGAATCTTGATTAATTTATTTCTTTTTTTTTTTGGTGAGTGTAGCTAAACATTTTATTTATTTATTTATTTATTTATTTATTTTTCATTTTCTTATTGACACAGAATTTCATGTATTCTAACCTGGCCTCAAATATGCCATGTACCTAAGGATGACTTGGAATTTTTGAGGCATTTCTTACCACATGTTGTATTGATATATATATATATATATATATATATATATATATATATATATATATCACATACACAAACATACACATATATGTATGTGTGCATGTAGTCATTTTTGTTTTTGAACTGTGAAGCTTGAACCTATCTTTGGCTTTAGGTATCTTAGGCAAACCTTTTATTAAGTGAGATTCATCCCTAGCCTCAGATGTCTAAAATTTAATCACAACAAACGTTCAAATATGGATTTAATTTTATTTTTATTATGAACATATTTCAATAACAAAATAACATGTAGATCAATAATAATTAACAAATGGTATGTTTTTATGCTACAACAGAAGTCAAACTAGGTGAAATAGAATCTAAAAGAAAAATGGAGATGGCCATATTTGCTACTATAAATGGAAAAGTTTTGACACTTCTTTTAGTACAATAAACAAAATAATCAACAAGATATAAAATATCTGGCTGATACCAACTAAAGCTATCTCACTAATTTTATAAAAGCAAAGTACAAAAAAATTGAAAAGAAGATATTTTCAACTATATCAGAAATTCTTACAAAGTAGGTCATGCTTGAGGCCATAAAGTAAGTCTATGTGCATTTGAAAAGGTAAACATCTTATCTTTAGCATCAACAAAATAGACTAGAAATGAATAACAGAAGTGAATAACATAGGAAAAATCAATTAACTGTTGGAAATCAGTTAGCATGCATGTAAAGTAGCATGTGAGTTGAAGCACATACCATAAGAAATGTTTCAATGTTTTGACATGAGAGATGATAAATAAATCACGTCCTTCCACCTTTGCGAAGATTGGTGGGTTGAACCTGAGCTTGTAAGGACTCTTCTCCCTTTCAAGCCCACATTAGCAGGTATGTGGCCTGGAATCAAAGCTAACATGCATCTACACCCAAGCACTGTGATCTCTTGCTACTAAAATCCTTTTGCTGTGTGTTTTCATACAAACTGTGAGTTGAGAGATTGCAGAAACACTGAAGCTAGTGTAGAAACTTGAGAAGCACCCACAGTGCATCCGCCTCTAGACAAAAGCCATAACTCTAACAGACCCCAAGGAAATGAAACTGGATGAATTGCCTGAAAAGGAATTCAAAACAATTATTGTAAGGGAACTTAATGAGATACAAAGTAATACAGATAGTTAAATGAGATTAGAAACATACTTTATGATAAGAATGAGACATTCATCAAACAGATGGTGGGCGTGAAAGAATGAATGAGAATTCTTGGAGCTAAAAACCATAGTAAATAAGACAAAACTAAGCTGAGAATGTTTTTCATTACTTTATTTTTATCACAGCCCCCTCCCTCCTCTCATCCCAGTCACACCCTCTCATTTCCCTCTCCTCTTCTCCTCAGAGATGGGTGAGCTCACTCATCACCCCATATTATGCCCCGGGGATGGGCAGTGACTTTGGCGCGCTTTTGCCTTTTGCACCTGCACAGTTAGTTGTTTACTTGTGGGAGCACAGGATGCCTGCGCCATCTTGTAATGGCGAATGTTGTCACACTCACTGCGGCTCCTAACATCTCCCCCTATCAATATTATTAAGATGGAACAGCGTATTGCCTATCAAGCGCAGCACCAACTCAGTGAGGGAAAGCAGAGGCCTGATCCCCTGTGCAAAATGAGATATTGTAATGGGTTTCTTCTCTTGTCGTCGTGCAATAAGTAATACTTCCCATACCAATCTCAATGCCTTTTGATGGGGAAAGGGAGCCTCTGCCCAGGGGCGCCACCAAGAGAGGAGGTTTTTGGCATCAAACCTTTGTGCAATCAGGCATACTTTCGGGAAATCTATCCACACTCGTGGAACATTCCCTGTCGAGTACCCACTCACAAACACCTCTAAATATTCAGGTACCACAGTTATTCAGGCAAGGGCTGGCTGGACTTAGACTTCTCATCGACCCAGTGCAATGGGCTGAACCCTTGGGGTGCATCGACTGAGGGTCTCAGTCATCAGTTACTTTCTTAGCATAAATAGCCAAATTTCAGGGGGAGATCCTTGCTCCAAGGCTGAGAGTGCTTGGGCGATAGTGGCCTTGTCACGTTTTTGTTGGGCTCTGAGTTTGCAGACCAACCATAACATGAACACTAATCCACAACATAGGGCTGCACCAAACAGGCCTATTCCCACCCTTTAAGAAAGAAAGAAAAGGCAGAGGTAAGCCAAGAAGTAAAATCGCCATGGGTAACAGGGTCCACTCATGTTCCATCAAGGCTCAAAATCCGGATCTGCAATTGCTGCTGCATCTGGTCCAACTCCCCAGTCCAATTCCCTTATAAATAAGCAGAAAGATTATGGCTTTGAATAAAGGTATCATTCATAAATCACAGAGGTGTAATACATAGATGTGGGGTTGCTGACACGCAGCTCATTTGAACCACATCCATGAGCTGTTCCACATGGGCTTGGAGCAAATCAACTCTCTGATTGACCAACAGGATGCCTGATGCCAAGTATGCATCCACTTTCTGTAGAGTGGTCAAAGCCTCAGAGGTCTTTTCTGAAATTTGATTAACAACAGTAGCTGTTGCAACCTGATCAGCCAAGGCTATGCTGGCTGTCACAGCTGCAGCCGCAGAGATGGCAATAGCAGTGACAATGGCTGCAGTTATATCAAAATCTCTCTTCTGTCGAAATAAAGTCAAGGTCCCAGACGTCTGAACGGGGATAGGGATCCATAGTGGTATACTGGCTATTAGGGCCTGCTTATAGACAAGAGCAGACCAGCACTGGGACATAAAGCAAGTTACATAGGTAGAAGTATTAAAGGAGTTGTTGGATAGGATGAAAAGAAATGGAGGATACACACAAACTGGAGTGAAGCATCACAGTTATGGGTATAGGAGAAATTCTGTTTAGCAGAAGCGGCGCCTTTTAAGAAGGCAAGGGCATAGGTTTTGGAAAAGCAGATAGGATAGCCATCTAAATTCACTATATATACTAGGAACCCAATTTAGGAGAGTCCAAATGAGAACTGAGAGCGTCTGCAGATGAATCCTTCGGGGGGTCATTTTCAGGAACCGCGAGTCGCTGCGTCAGTCGCTCTGGCAGCCAAAATGGGTTGTCTTCTTCCTGTGGAAAAACACAAACTGCTCCCCTGGATCTTATTAAAATAGGATCCGGGCCTTTCCATTGACCAGTCAAAACATCTTTCCATTTTATCATTTCTTTTTGCCTAGTTGGTTCCAGCCGCTGTATTGCCCTGACTGTCCACATTCAAAAAGTTGAGAGTAAAAAGTGCCAGAGAAACAGTAGCTCATGGCACCGTGGGCAGAGCTTCCTCAACTTCTCCTTTTTGTTTTATCAAATAAGTTTTAAGGGTACAATGAGCATGCTCAATGATGCCCTGTCCCTGAGGGTTGTAAGGAAGACCCGTCAGGTGTGTCACCTCCATTTGGCGACAAAATTGTTGAAATTCTTGAGAAGTGTAGGCTGGTCCATTGTCAGTTTTAAGAATTTTAGGCTTTCCCCAGGCACTCCAAGCCTCGAGGCAATGTTGAGTAACATGGGCCACCTTTTCTCCAGTCAACGGAGAGGCGGATATTACTCCAGAACAGGTATCAATGGAGACATGCAAATATTGTAATTTACCAAAGGATGGGATGTGAGTAACATCCATTTGCCAGATCTGTAATGGCCTAATTCCCCAAGAGTTAATTCCGGTATGGGGAACAGGTAGAAATTGACAGCAGTTTTGGCATTGAGTCACGATATCTCTGGCCTCCTTTCTAGAGATGTTAAATCGACATCGTAGCATCTCAGCTGTCACATGAAACCTTTTATGAAAGGCTTTAGCCAAATCCAATTTTGGCGAAAGGGCAATTGCAATCAACTTTGTGGCTCAATCTGCCAGGTCATTTCCACGGGACATAGGTCCCGGTAAGCCTGAGTGAGCCCTAATATGAGTTATAAAGACAGGGAATCTTCGCTTAGCCAGGGTAAGCTGAATCTTTTGAAAAACTTCTACAAGTCTGCTAGATGTCTTAATTAACCCAGCAACTTCTAATGCTTTCACTGCATTAACCACATAGAAGGAATCTGAAACAATATTTAAGGGACCTGGAAAGATTTCCAGAACCTCTGACACCACTAGGCATTCCACAATTTGAGGTGAGGTTTCATGGTATTGTTTGGATGTAACCTTATCATTAACCACATAGGCACCCACTCCTGTTTTAGACCCGTCCATATAAATTACCATTCCATCTGGGAGTGGCTCCTGAGACACAATATGTGGAAATATGATAGCTTGAGTTAAGGCAAATTGTAAGATGGAATGCTTAGGATAATGATTATCTATTTGACCATTGAAGGAAGCAACCAGCACTGCCCAAACATCAGAGGTCGCCGTTAGTATTTGGACTTGATGGGCAGTATAAGGCACTATCAAAACCTTAGGCTCCCTTCCAAAATGGGTAATGGCTGCTTTTAGTCCATGAAGGGCAAGTTGAGCAACTGCATCTGGATACCTTTCAATAATCTTTGCGGGAGAAGCATTGGGATGAATCCATAACAAGGGCCCCTCCTGCCATAATACAGCAGTTGGTAAGTGTCCAGTTTTAAAAACACATAAGTCAAAGGTTTTGGTTTCATCTATGAGTTTTAACCGGACATCTTGTAAAGCACTTTCTACTACTTGCAGAGCACGGCTCGCAGCAGATGTTAAGGCCCTCGGTGAGGAAATATGAGAATACGAGCATCCCCTTCCAAAATATCAAATAAAGGTTTCAGCTCGGCCGAGGGAATTTTTAAAAATGGTCTTAACCAATTTATATCACCTAATAATTTCTGAAAATCATTCAAAGTATGTAAATGGTCTCCACGAGTCTCCAATTTCTGAGGAATTATCTTTTCTGGATAGATAACTGTCCCTAAAAAGGAGCCAATTTCTGAAAATTGAACTTTCTCAGTAGCAACATGTAGACCCCACTGTTCCAAGGTGTTTAATAATAAGGGGTATGAGGTCTGTAAAGTAATTAAATCCTTATGATGCATAATAATGTCATCTGAAAGCATCGGGCCATTTGTTTTGAAGGGAATTTTCCACGATTCTGACCTTTAAGGAGGACTGCAGCCATTTCTTAGTTTGCTGCTGCAAGTCCGGCATTAGTAAGGGGACCTCCCAAGCCGCGACAGGCTCTCAACCAGTCTTGTAACCCTCTGTTCCTACGAGGGGCAATGACTGTGCGGCATTCCATTGTAGCATTTTCAAAGACCATTTGTTCTATCAATGGCATCACCAGTTCTGGGTCACCAAAAATCCTACCTGCTGCCTCGGTCATTCGGGCCACAAAATCAGAAAAATACTCATTAGATGTCTGAATTATCTTGGACAAATAAAGGTTACTGCCTTCCTTCCTAGGGAGAGACTTCCATGCCTTTATTGCAGCTGATGCTATCTGTGCATAGACCTGCCAGGGATGAGTGGTCTGGTCTTTTGCGTGTACGCCAACTCCAGCCAGCATGTCAAAAGTCCATAATTGCTGTCCCTCAGTGTTTGCATTAATCCTGGTTTGTGCTTGCAGTGCCTCATGCACAAGGCCTTCCACTCTAGGTATTGGCCCATATTGTTAAGTACTGCCTTCACTGTGTCTTGCCAGTCTCCTGGCGTCATAGCAGCTGTACTTAATCTCTCCACTTGGGATACAGTAAAATTAGCCCCAATTCCATATGCACGTACTGCCTCAGCTAATTCTTTGACCTGCCTATACTCTACTGGGGCATGAACACGAGCACCTTCTGCGGCTTCAAAGACCGGAAATGCAAGCTGTAGCTGTCTCCTATCTCCTGGGCTGAGAAATGAATTAGAGGCACTGCCCGGGGCATAGGCCGGAGGCAAGGGCGGGGCCAAGGGATTCAAGGTCTTTCTTAGTCTTATCCCAGAATGGCTATCCTTTGCACAGGCGGCTGCTTCCTCCTCTAGGCTCTCCTCCTCGGAGCTGCCAAGGTCTATGGAGGCAAGCTCCTTAATGGGATATGGGGGGGGGGTCCTTTTGACCTCCACTCTCTCTCCATCAGCCAGTGAAGGGTCCTTAACCTTAACAGGCCCTGCAGTGGCCCCTGTTCCTTTTGAGTACTCTTTTCTATGACAAGGCTCCTTGGCCTGCCTCTGTTGCCCAGGCTTTTTGCCTGCTTCTCCTTTCTAGGCTCCTTGGCCTGATCTATTTCCCCAGGCTCCTTGGCCTGATGCCAGCTAACATGCTCTGTTTCTGATAGCCTGGAGTGGACCTCTCTTGAAACCTCTTGACTTGCCCTAATAGCTGTGCTGTGAGCTGGATCCTCACAACACAAATAAGCTAAAAGCGAAAGCAACGCAAGCAAGAGGCCAACTAGTGCAGTGGTGGCAATGAGTGAAAATCCGCTCGCAACCAAGGCTTCCAGCCCAAACATACCTCTCAGAGACGTACCTCGATCCTGTAGTCTTTTAACCTGCCCTGAATCTTGGGGGTTCTCCCGCAGCGCCTTGAAATTCCCGGGTTTTGGCACCAAATTGTTCAGCGCCCCTTTTCAAGTCCCCTTCGCCCGCGAAAGAGACACGTGAGGCAGTGTTCAGGTGGTTACTACAGCGAGGCTTTATTCTTGTATCAGCAGAAGCAGAAAGACCCAAAGCCCGGGAAAGGCACTGCTATATGTACCCTAGAGTGGCGTGTTCACTTCTGATTGGCTGTTCACTCATTACCCATATTACGCCCCGGGATGGGCAGTGACTTTGGTGCGCTTTTGCCTTTTGCACCTGCGCAGTTAGTTGTTTACTTGTGGGAGGACAGGATGCCCGAGCCATCTTGTAATGGCGAATGCTGTCATGCTCACTGCGGCTCCTAACCCTATAAAGTATATATATATATATATATATATATATATATATATATACTATAAACTATAACCCTATAAAACTTATGTTAAGTTCATAAACCTTATTCAATGTTACTATGTTAATTTGTTTCTAGGAATCAGAAAAAGACACAATTCTGTTTTCTTTTTAATGGTTATTTTTAAAACTTTAAATAACTTTAAATAATATTTAATAATTTAAATTTAAATTAAAAAATAATATTTAAAAAACTTTAAATAAAAATGTTAAACATTTTCTTTCTTACCCTATCACTCTTAGGAATCCGGCAGTGTCTGTTGAATACCTACCATAAGCTCAACTACAGTTGCATCCATTTGGTTCTTGCCCTTCTTTTTTCTGACTCTCAAATTTGTTGATTTACTGCACCTGTTTTCCCAAACCTTGTAGCAGATGTATCTTTGTAATTTAAAACCCAGTTGATTTAGCGGTAACCTGAGACTCCTGTTCAAGAACCTTGAATGATTCTTGGTAGTTTTCTCATGGAGTCTCACAAATGTCTAGTTTACACACCCAAGATGAATTAAGAACTTGTGTTCTGCTTTGGAAAATGTGTCAGGAATGGAGTCCTCTGCAAAGTTACTGAACCTTCTAAGTGAGAAAATGTTCTTTCATTTTCATATAGTTTCACTAGCAATTCACTTGATTCTTTTGATTTTGTTGTGATTTTTCATTTGGAAGTTAGTACTCCCTATTGTCAGCCCAGTGTGATTATTTCATTTGTGTTTGCAGGCATGCATGCTTGACGCATTACATTCCTGCCCTGTTTGATTCTCATGCTGCACAAGTGGTCTGCATCCAAGTGAAGAGACTCCCCTGCCCTGCCTCCCTCACTCACCCTCCCGTTTCTATTTTGGACATTTGGATTTCTGCTCCTTCAATGGTCTGAGTCCGCAGGGCCAGGGGAAATAACAAGACATTGCAACTCACTCAAAATTGAAAACGTACTATGTCCCATTGCACTTTCTGTTGCCACAATCTATTTTGTTGAATCACAGTTTTCAAGAAGTCTTATTTCTTAAACTGTGTCCTGGAAATGAATTCCTGAAGGCTTATCTGGATTTCTCTTTACAGTTCTTTTTTCATTACCAACACCTTTCCAATATTTCGTGTGTAAGAGTTTCCTCCCCCTGCCCCACACCCCAAAATACCCTTGAGATACAATTTTTAAAATGAGGATAACAGTGAGGTTGTAAATGAAGAAGCCCAGACCTGAGAGACCAAATCTTTTAAGTTCAGACTCCATTTTAGAGAACTTGAATTCAGGTAAACTAACAGGCCGGTAGCCAGCATTAGTTTCCAAGTTATCCCTCATCAAAACAGGAGACTAGCCCCAGTTTCTACCCTAACCCCAACAAGACCTGGTCTTCATGTTAATCTCTCCCAACAAGCCCTCCCCTTGCCTAACACCCACTAATGCAGAGGGAAGCAGAAGTTAAATTTATGGTTTGACTCCCAGCATCAGCCAATTATGCTAAAAACCATAGTAGCTCTCTAATTAGATGCTCACCAGGCTAGAAACAGCCTCCACCTGACTCCTGCTTGCTGCTTTCTCTAAAGCCTTACCCCATAGATGTTGATAGATGTTGAGGGCTCTTCTCCACCAAAACCCTCTTTCTTGGTGGCAGTAGGTTGAGCCTGAGCTAGCTCAAATAAAGGCCCTGGTGTGATTTGCATCCTATCAGGTCCTGTGTGGTCCTTTAGGGTTCACTAATATTTCCTTGGCACTATGGACTCACTTCTAAATTAGGACTACACCTTTTCAGCAGTGGACTATGAAATTATCTTACTAATTTGCTCCTTTGTGAGAGGAAGGAAGAAGATGAAACAGTTACAGGCATGGCCTTTGAAGTATCTCCTCAAATTTTGAGAATGTCATGGGGCAGAATAACTGCAAAGGCATTGGGAAGAAGATGTCACTTTCCACACACATCCCTTATGAAATCTAAACTTATAAATACAGTATACATATCCTGATATAAAATAAAATACAAACAGAGTAAAAGCAAAATATTTTCATTATGTAATCACATTAGCAAACAACTTAGTCTTTATTTCTGAATTTTGGAATATGTAATAGTACTTAATATTCTGTTTTTTTTTCTTGCAAAATTTAATCAACATAACTTTATTTTATTTATCTTTTCCAAAATTTTAACAAACTTCGTTTCTTTATAAAACATTAGTAGCATTTTGTTGTTTTTCTAGGAAATGTGGTTAGGGAATACTTGCCCACAGCCTGGAGATTTATGTTTAATAGAGATAAAGGAGAAAGCAGAAGACATTTTTATTTTATGCTCTACCAATTGGCACACATGCAGAATTATACTCATGTAGAAAGCATGCCAGTTACTGAGTATAAAGCAATACATATAAGCTAGGATATTTAAAGAATTACATGCTTGAATAATATGGTTATTTTCTTTCAACTGACTGTACAAATGAATAAAAGAATGCAGCTTAAATTAAATATACCTTAGAATTATTTAGATACTGCCTCCTATATCTCTACTGAGATGTCTGACTTAGTTCTTTGTCCAAGTCCACTAATATTTGTATGTGTGCATGTGCTATGTGTGTGTACATGTTATATGTGTGCATGTGTTGTGTGTATATGTGCTGTGTGTGTACATGTGTTACATGTTTGTTTTATGTGCATGAGTTGTATATGTTCATGTATTATGTGTCTTCATCTGTTGGATGTGTACATGTGTATGTGTTGTGTATGTATGGTTTGCATGTGTTGCTTGTGTATGTGTTTTGTATGTGTACATGTGTTGTGTTTGCATGTGTTGTTTGTGTATGTGTTTTGTATGTGTTGGGTGTGCATGTGTTTTGTGTACATGTGTATAAATATATATATATGTGTGTGTTGTATATGTGTTGTATGTGTGTGTTGTAAATGTGTTGTATGTATGTGTGCATATGTTGTGTGTATAAATCGTGTGTGCATGTATTGTGTATGTGTACATGTGGTATATAGGTATGTGGTATATGTATACATGTGTTCTGTGTGTACATGTGTTGCATGTGTGTGTGTTATAAGACACTATGCTCTGAGCATATAACCATCATCTTCATGAGAATAGCTTGACTTTTGCAATCAGACTCTAAGAGCTTGTTGGCTGCTGAAATTCCTTTGTAGAAAGAGTAGAGAGGGTCATTGGACCTTTTTCCGATGTTTGGCTAATCATTCCTTCCCCTCTTCACCATTTGCATGTATTTCTTTCCCAATTGCAAGGTGCTTCATGGTCTGGAGGTCTTGAGATGTTAGGATATAAGAAGAGTGAAAAGTTAACTGGGGGTGAGAGGCAGGGACTCCATGTGTGCCCCTATGTGGAAGCTGTCATCCACACAGGAGTGAGGCTTCCTGTTGGTGAGGCTGCTTGGAGTCACCCATTGTGCTGTAAACAACCCGTCACCCATAATCTGCAACAAACTCTTCAGTTTGTCCAGGTTTTTCTTTGTTGTAATGGCACTTTGTTATTAGATCTAATGATAGACATTTGCTACTGTCTGCCTAGGGATGGAGTCCCTGCCATCTTTTCTTGGAGTGAAACCCAGGGCATGTGTTAGGTAAGCACTCTGTCACTGAGTTATTCAAAATCCCCACATCCTGGAATGTAACTTTTGAGACAGGGTCTCACAGAGTTAGCAAGGCCAACCTCAACTTAGAATTTCCTACCTTATTTTGGTACACTGATGAGATTACAAGCATGTCATCAAACCTAGCATGCATGTATCTTTGGTTTAAAAAGTCTCAGCAAATGCTACTTGTCTGCTTGCCCTTGTTTAGACTGATAGCTGAATGAAAAGTTGATTGATAGACTAGAAATTGCACGAGAATAATTTCAGAAAGAACAAATTGATGCTGTTGAATTAAAAGTTCCTAAAACTGAATATTCTTTGTCTTTCCAACTGAAACCTGTTAGTGAACTTGATGTTCTTGCAAAATCTTTTTTTTTTTTAAATAAACTACAGAATTTATAACAGTAATGCTAAAAACTCTGCCACACTGTGTACCAATATCAAAACATGAACTGGATGTCCTTAGAAGAGAATCTTCTTAGCTTCCATAGATAAAATCCTACATTGTCAGATGAGAGGAGAAACTTAAGAAATTCTGTGGAAGAACAATTTTATTTCCCCCAAAGAACTCATCATCTTCTCTCTGGGTTTTTCATATAGGCTATTTAGGTGAACATTAAAAGTGTGAATAGAAATATTTTGTACCCATGATGCTACAGATTGGTATTTTCAGAAGATGAGAGATACTGCCAAGTGTATGTAATCAAGTTTCATAATTTACAACCTGTGCAAACTGTGGGCAGGGAACAATTGCAGTTGTGCCGAACATTTCTGGGAAGTTACCACCATCTCAGAACCAATTACTAAAACCTCTTGCACACATTAAAGCTATAAAGATTAAAAATATAGCACACTTGTTATTAAAAATGGATGACTTCATGTAATATGCATTATATACAAAAAAAAAAAAAAAACAAAACAATGTCCTGCTACTTGAGTTTATCACCACCCTATGGAAAATCCACAAACCCAGAGTCCCACATCAAAGCTTGTTTTGGCAAAGCCCAGGAATGACTTCCTCATGCAAAATAAACACAGATGTTCTGCACTCAGGCAACTGGCGAGGATAAGATGGTACATGGGGGATGCTCAGCTCTGTAAACGAAGATCCTTCATATCTCACATTCTCTTTTGTGGAGGCTGCAGATATTGCTTTAGAAAGGCTGAATTGGGGGCTGAGAGTTGTCTCAGCCAATACAGGTGCTGCCTTCTTCGAAGCCCTGTGTTGGATCACATGGTAGAAGGGATGAATCGACTCCTGAAAGTTGCCCTCTGGCTTCTGATTGTGTGGATGTATGCATACACATGTCCACAGACATGCTACATAAATGCAAAACAAATTATGAGTCTGCTGTCTTAGAATATATGAGTTTTGATTATGGGGCTGAAGACACATTGAACAAGTTCTGCTGCATGTCTGCAGAAATGACATCTTCTTAGGACATCAACATGCCTGTGTTTGAGCTGTCAAAAAGAACCACATTCCATATGTATCTAAAACTGCACCTTTCCTGTCTGTGATTTATTGATTTCCATCTGTGAGGTATAATATTAATGAGTATATTAATTATAAGTAGGTCTGAGAAAGGAAAGTTTCTAATCTCTTCCATTAGCTGACAGTTAAGGATGGGCCTTCCAAATGACCAGATAACTATTTCCTTGTTCCCTTCAATCTCAGCTAATTGCAATAGAATATCTTGACTAAGTAAAGATTCCTGAGACTTGCATATACCCACCATGCTAGAAAAAATTCTCAAATGATAACACATACTTGAGATTTTGACATGTATTTTTTTTAACAACACCTCTATTAGGCTAGGTCTGTTTAAAATGTCTACTCCAAATGAACATCCTGCCCCATAGTACCATGATGAATATGTAGAAGTGAGAACAGAACAGAGTTTAAGTATTGCTTTGGAACTATCAAAGTTTTGGAAGCTCCCGTCTTAAAATAATTTAAGTCTGAAATACATCTAGAGGGTACAGGTTGGGGAGCGGAGACAGAGTGGAAGGGATACAGAGAGAAACAGACAAGATGGAACCTATAGGAGAGAAAACAGAGCCAGAACTGCATAATCCTGGAAGCCCTAAGTATTGGGTATTTCTTAGATAATTAAATATTAAGTAGGATGTGTTTGCCCCATCTAGGGGTATAACGTATGTTTATATCTATTGAGTTTTGAGTTCATTGTGCAGGAGTTTTTTGGGTTGAGAATTTATTAATATAAATCTGACTGATAAATTGCGAACTTCTAGAGTTTTGATTTTATTGGGGCTGGAAATGTGAGCAGAATCCAAATCAGTAGAACCGCAAGATGAGGGGGGAGGGTGTCACTAAGCAATAGGACCGCAAGATAGAGGGGGTGTCACTAAGCAATAGGACCACAAGATGGGGGGGGGGTGTCACTGCATGGGGCTAGCCATGGAGGCCGCAAGACCACAGGGGAAAGACAGTAACTGATGATAGCATGGGATGGTGCTTTTTAAATATTTCCTGCTACACACACACACACACACACACACACACACACACACACGTACATATGTGTGTGTGTATGTGTATATATATATGTATATATATGTGTGTGTGTATTTATGAGCTACTCAACCTATACATTATATACTTCAAAACTAATGAAAACTAAAATTAAAAACAAATGAAACAAGATAGCACTTAAAACAATACATTTACTTAAATATATTTTATACTTTTTACTTATGAGTGTGTCTATGTTTCTATGCAGATGTGTGTCAGTGCCCATCGGATCCCCTGGTGCTAGAGTACACTTGGTTCTGAACTGCTTGATGTGAGTGTTGGGACATGAACATAGGTACTCTGGAAGGATAACAAGCACTCTCACCTGTGGAGGCATCTCTTCATCTCTTCTTACTATCATTTAAAAAAGACTTCTTGTCTCATAAATATATTCTTGGAATAATTCCAAAATAAAACATTGAGAAGAACATTATCAATGTGAAAAACGTATGTTTTCCATAATTGAAAAATCTTATGACACAGAAAGTTAAATGCTAGAGTATTTAAGAATCGTTCATTTACATGCTTGGTTATAATAATTTCTCGAGTTGAAACTTTGTATAAGTAAATTGTGACAAATGAAAGCAGAGATTTGATTGAGGTTACTCAATCCTGTATTCATTTAAAATTCCAGCTCCCATTTAAGCAAAACTAATTTTCATAAAATTTAACTAAAACGTTCTTGTCTCCCCTGCCCCATGTCAATCAGTTTTCCTTGCAAACAAATCAAACTCTGTCAAGTAATGTTTAAAATTCCTTTAAAATCCACTAAGATTGTTGCTCATGTTTAGCACACACAGAATTGGAAATCTAACATTTAGTCTTCCCTTTCATTTCTCCATCTACTTAACCAACCACAGACAAAATATACATGAAAAATATTTTATCTATACTAATATTTAAATAATATTATTATTTAAATAATGCAACACTTTACATACTATTCTATCTGTACTAGATATTATAAATCACCTAGCAATGATCAGAATTATATGACAGTGTGTACATAAGTTGTATATTTTTACAATAGATAGGCACTCATATTGCTTATTTTTTAAGGTAAAGAGGTGAATATTTCTAACCATTAAATTTTCAAAATTCAAAAAAAATTTTCAAAATACATCTTCCATACTTCAAGCTACTTTCTCACTTGCTAATGTCTTGGGTGTTCCTTGGAAAGTAATTCAAAGATTTTCTTCATTAAATAATCTGTTAAGTAAATCTTCCTGTCAACCCCTTGTCATCATTAACAAATCTTGAAAATTTCAAAAAATTTCACTTTTTTTATAAATGAAAAAATATGAATAGTTCATATCTCAATTCTCACAACTGCTCATGATTTACTATAAATGCTATAAAATAACCCATCAGTTTAAGAGCTAAAAATGAAAGGCTTATTATTTTTCCCCCATTTTATAAAGGCTATTATGAAAATTTTAAAACTTGTTAGTTTTTTATTTCTTATTTAAAAATGTTACTTATAGGTATACTTCCTCTGGTATAGTTTTTAACAGATTCCTAAAATATTTGTCTGTTTCATTCTTAAAATAGAACCTGAGCCAATACCAGTGAGGAAGGAATTATTTAAAAAAAATAGTATATTCATCAACTTTCACCAGTGGAACAACTACTTGAAACACTTACAGGATGTGAGAATTGATCTTTGCTCCTTGTTGCAGAGATGCCAGCCCATGGTTAGGCTGCCCCGTTCTATGAACCTTTGGTGACACAAGAAATGATCTTGTCAAAAGAGCCTGGTGGAGGAGACTGCTCACATCATGGCAGCCAGACAGAGAGAGCAGAAAGCTCCAGGAATCAAATACATCTTTTAGAAGCACATTTCAAGTGGTCTATGTCTTCCAGAAGTCCCACCTCTTAGTTTTTATTACTCTCAATACTGCAATAAAATTATGACTCAATCAACAGATTAATCCACTCAGGAAGCCAAAGTACTTATGATAAGTGCTCAAACCCTCTTGGTGATTGGAACGTTCAAACGATAACTAAGACTTCAACTCGAGAGCATGTATGAGCACACTCTACTTCAGACATAAAAAGCAATGTAACTGACATTTGCTTTCTCCTATGTCTGGCTTTCATTCCTTGGTCTTTCTATTTTGGGGTGCTGTGGTTTACAGATTGGTGGGGTTAAATCTGGGAACTAACTTATTTTTCTCATGTCTATCCTGGAAGAAAAAAGACATAGGATGAATTCCTGTAACTTTACTCTCTGTGCTATGGTAGGTGCCCATTTCAGGGGTCTCACAGAACTGGGAGCCCACCAGCTTCTACAACATAGGATGATGGAAACAGCAACCTCCAATGATGGTTGAACATTTTAACATGTCCCTAGAAAGAAGAAGTAAACTCCCTTGAGCTAGAAAAAAAATAGCAAGTCTAGTATAAGCCTCAGAGAGTCAGAGAGAGGAAGAAAGAGCCTGTATATCCAATGTCAAATTCAGTGACTCAAAATCATTTGGAGACACAGAATAGGAACTGAAACAGAGAGAAATATATACATGCATGTGTATGCAGATATCCTTGAATTAGAAACCCAGTAGGTAAAGTGTGAGAGAAGACTTCTGCTGCTATCTGTGTTAGTCATAATTAAAATTTCACTGCATTTTTTATAATTTTAAATAGAAATTATGCATACTTCAGTAAAATTAGAAATTAAAAATTAATCAATGAAATTCGGTGACCAAAGACACTGGTGAAAATTTTGCCCAAATACCCTTGCCAGCTGAGACACCCACACAGCCCACCTGACACAGGACCTATCCCCTCCTGCCTCCACCTCTGAGCTCTACCTTTTTCTGGCCTACTTCCCCACCCAGGCCAGAACAGTGGCCTGATACATGCCTAAATGCTACAACCTGTGAGACTCCCAGGAGGTCTGAAGTAACCAGAGGCATATGAGGTCCACAGTAACCAGGGACACAGGAAGCCTCTAGCCAGAGACACAGGGGGCCTACACTAACCAGAGACAACACTGCCTGCCTGCAAGGAGACCAGCTCTAACTCAGGTAACAGAGTGCTACCTGCCTCTAAGGAGGCTGGGTCCAGTCAGAGACATCCAGAGAGGGCTGTGTGGGTGTCTCAGCTGGCAAGGGTATTTGGGCAAAATTTTCACCAGTGTCTTTGGTCACCGAATTTCATTGATTAATTTTTAATTTCTAATTTTACTGAAGTATGCATAATTTCTATTTAAAATTATAAAAAATGCAAGGGCACCCACATCAGTAAATGAGACTTTACTAAAGCTCAAAACACACATTAAACCTCTCACAATACTAGTGGGAAACTTCAATACCCCACTCTCAACAGTGGACAGGTCACTGAAACATAAAGAGAGATACAGTGAAACTAACAAGAATTATGAACCAAATGGATTTAACATATCTTCTTCTCATCACCTCATGGAATCTTCTCCAAAATTGACCGTATAATCAGACATAAAACAAGCCTCAACACATACAAGAAGTTTGTAATAATTCCATTCATTCTATCAGATCACCTCAGACTAAGGCTACACTTCAATAATAAAAAACAACAGAAAGCTCACATATTCATGGAAACTGAACAACTCTTTGCTCAATACAACTTGGTCATAGAAGAAATAAAGAAAAAAACCAAACACTTTATAGAATTCAATGAAAATGAAGACACATCATACCCAAACTTATGGGACATGATGAAAGCAGTGTTAAGAGGAAAATTCATAGCACTATGTGCCTTCATAAAGAAACTGAAGAGATCCCATACAAGCAATGTAACAACATACCTGAAAGCTCTAGAACAGAAAGAAGGAAACATACCCAAGAGTAGACTGCAGGAAATACTCAAACTCAAGGCTGTAGTTAACCAATTAGAAACAAAGATAATGATAAAAAGAATCAACCAATCTAAGAGCTGGTTTCTTTTCTTCCTTTCTCTCTTTCTTTCTCTCTTTCTTTCTTTCTCTTTCTTTCTTTCTTTCTTTCTTCTTTTTTTTTAAAGAAAATAATCAAGATAGATAAAACCTTAACCAAACTAACTAAAGGGCACAGAGACAGTATCCAAATTACCAAAACCGTAAATGAAAAGGGTAACATAACAACAGAACCTGAGTAAATTCAAAAAATCATCACAACCCACTACAAAAGCTTATATTCTACAAAACCAGAAAAATCTAGATAAAATGGCTGATTTTCTAGACATATACCACATACCAAAGTTACATGAAATTAGGTAAACTATCTAAACAGTTCCATAACCCCTACAGAAACAGAAATATTCATCAAAAACCTCCCAACCAAAAAAAAAAAAAAAAAAAAAAAAAAAAAAAAAAAAAAAAAAGCCCAGGGCCAGATGGTTTTAGTGCAGAATTCTACCAGATTTTCAAAGACCTAACACCAATACCCCTCAAAATATTCTACAAAATAGAAACAGAAGGAACACTATCTAATTTGTTTTATGAAGTCACAGTAACTCTAATACCTAAACCACACAAAGGCCTAACAAAGAAAGAGAACTTCAGATTAATCTCACTTATGTGGATGCAAAAATACTCAATAACATTCTCGAAAACCAAATTTAAGAACACGTCAAAACCATTATTCACTGTGAACAAGTAGACTCCATCCCAGGGATGCAGGGATTTTTCAATATACAAAAATTTATCAACATAATACACTATATAAAAAACTCAAGGAAAAAAACCCCACATGATTAAATGTTGAAAAAGCCTTCAACAAAGTACAATACCCCTTCATGTTAAAAGTCCTGGAGAGATCAGGAACTCATGGCACCTACCTAAATGCAATAAAAGCAATATATAGCAAATCAACAGCCAACATCAAATTAAATGGAGAGAAACTGGAAGCAATCCCACTAAGATTCAGGACAAAACAAGGCTGCCCATTTCTCCCTATCTATTTAACATAGTATTTGAAGTTCTATCTAGAGCAATTATACAACAAAAGGACATCAAGGGATACAAATTAGAAAGAAAGAAAGTCAAAATATCATTATTTGCAGATAATATGATACTATACATAAGCAACCCCTAAAATTCTACTAGAGAACTACTACAGCTGATAAGCAGAGTGGCAGGATATAAAATTAACTCAAACAAACCAGCAGCATTCCTTTATATAAGTGATAAACAGTCTGGGAAAGAAATTAGGGAAACAACATCCTTCACAATAGCCACAAATAGCTAAAATATCTTGATGTAACTCTTAGAAAGCAAGTGAAAGATATGTGCTGTAAGAATTTCAAATCTCTGGGAAAAAAACAAAATCAAAGACTTCAGAAGATGGAGAGATCTCCCATGTTCATGGATTGGTAGGATTAACATAGTGAAAATGGCCATCTTGCCAAAAGTAATCAACATATTCAATGCAATCCCTATCAAAATTCCAACACAATCCTTCACAGACATAGAAAAAGAAATTGTCAATTTTATATGGAAAAACAAAAAAATCTAGGATAGCCAAAAACAATTCTAACAATAAAAGAACTTCTTCAGGAATCACCATCCCTGACCCTCATGGGGGTCACAAAGGCCTGACACTACTATGCTATGATGTGTTTACAAATGGGATCGTGACATGGTCGTCCTCAGAGAGGCCCTACGAGCAGCTGACTGAGACAGACGCAGATACTTAACATTCAACCATCAGGCTGAAGTCGGGATCCTTATGGTTGAATTAGGGGAAAGATTGAAGAAGCTGAATGGAAAAGCAACCCCATAGAACGACCAGCAGTCTCAATTAATTCAGATCCTAGGGAGCTCCCAGAAACTGAGCCACCAACCAGAAGCATAAATGGTCTGGTATGAGGCCCCTGGAACAAATGTAGCAGACTTCCGCCTGGTCTGGCCTTAGTGGAAGAAGATGAGCTTAATCCTTGAGAGACTTGAGGCTCCAAGGAAGGGGGAGGTCTGTGTGTGGAGGGGAGCATTCTCTTGAAGGCAAGGGGGAGGAGGAATTGATGAGGAACTGTGGGAAGGGAGACTGAGGGAGGGCAATGACTGGAATATAAACAAACAAAATAATTTAAATAAATAAAAAATTAAAAAGGAACATTCTAATATTGATAAAAAGAGCTACTAATATAGAAACATCTGGCAATAAAAAATCTATATAATCGACAATTTATAGTCTCATTATTAAATATAAATGACCAAGGTAAAGAAAATGTTTGCATTGTAAATTAGAAAAGGAAATGAAAGGTCTAACACTATTAAAGACAAATACTAAAATTATATAAATTCAAAATAGAAAAAGAATAGAAGAACTAAATATTCAAATATAGTTATTAAAAAGACTACAAAGTTACAACATGAGGAAAGGTAAAAGAAAATGTTTAAAAGGCTGTGATCAGAAAGACATAATAACAGATGTAGAAAAGATCATTTGGTTTTGAAACCAGCTTTCTCTACAGCCCTGGCTAGCCTAAAATTCACTATGTAGAACAGGCTATCCTCAAACTCACAGAAATCCCTCTGCCTCTGCCTCCAAGGTGCTAGAATTAAAGACATGCACTAGATTTAAAATGTAGAAAATATTTTAAATATTTGATTATCTATGACTTCAATTAAAACTCTTTTGGAGAATCCACCTAATCAAAGCAATCACTTGAGTCAAACTTTGCTATCCCAGTCTAGAATTATCTCTTGCCCCTTCTCAATCTAGGTTAGTAGGTCTCTCCTAACATCCCTGAAAACACACATCATCACTATTGTACTTTACAGTCCTAATTATATCTTCGAACTCTCAGTCTGCTTCACCTTATATCTTGAGGAAAGTCTTGGTTCAATGGCTTACATCACTCTCTTTGAAACATTTTATTTGTTGAATCCAGACATCATGCTTTTCAGACCCTCCTTGCTGGCTGTCTCCTCAGCTTTCCTTGTTAAGTTCCTTCTTAGCTTTCTCGCCTATTCCTCGTGAGGTATCCTTCTGTGATGTTTTGCTTTTATCTTTTCTGGCTTCCTGACTTTGAATACCTACCCCCAATCTTTCACCAATAACTCTACCCATATGTGGCTGCATGACCTGCATGATACATCACACACACACACACACACACACACACACACACACACACACACACACACACACACACACACACACAAGCAAACACACACAGACAGACAGACAGGCAGGCAGGCAGACAGACAGACAGGCCTGTGGGCCACCTGATTCTAATCTACTTTCTTTAGCATTGCCCTTGACTTTCAACAGCACTGTGTCCAATTATTCTGAAAATCATTTTGTCTGACTTTGAGATTATACCCAGTAACACTGTCTCAGATACTATCATCACGGATCAAGCTAGGAGCATCACTACCCATGTCATTTTGATTTCCTTCTTTTCTCTTCTTTTACCTTCATAGTCTGTTCCCGATATCTTATGCAGGGAAATCTTTATAATTAAAAAAAAAGCATTAAAGCATTAACTTAAATCATACAACTCTTTAACTCAAAACTTCTAATGGCTTAGCCTGCTGGGAAAAATTATTTCACCTTCAATCTGACTCTGTTAAGAACTGTACCAAGTCTGTTAGACAAATATGAATTCTACAGGAACAATAAGTTTATAAATATACAATTAATATCAGAAAAATTATATGTTTAATAATTAAATCTTACCATGAAAGGAAATTTATGGACTACAAGCGTTTATAGTATATACAGTATATATACAGATAGTCTTATATATTGGATGGGACATAAATAACATAAAGTAGAAGGCTACTAAAATTAAAAATGCTAAAAACTATAATTCCAGGTTGTGGGGCTGTTAGCTCGCATGTGGGCGTGGGTTCTGTTGGGCGGAGTTGTGGATCCCACATACCTACCAAGCTCAGAGATGCAGAAGTGTGGGATTTTGACTGGGTTCACTCTATGCGGCAGCAGGGGGCAGACGCTGTGGGCATGGGTAGATCTCTCAGTCTGAAGTCCTGCAGGGGCTGAGCCTTTGAGTGGTGGTCTTTGGGCCTGACCCTGGAGGCCGGTGGTCTATGTCCTTGGGCTCCCAGATGCTGTTGGGAGCCACAGAAGAACAGAGCCACAAGGGCCTAAGGGTTGGACTAGCCTGCGGCCGAGAGAATCGAGGGGGAGAGAAGCCCGGGCAGCGCCCCTTGTGTTGAGACTCTTGGTTACTGAGACTTGCTTGGCTAGGTCGGCTAGCTTGTTTGAGTTGGTGGCCTCCATGGTGGGAACGTAAAGAAGTCCTCAGCGGGAGATTAAGCAGCAGATCGATAGTCAAAGACATTTTCCACGGTTTCCCATGGTGGGGCCCCCAAAACACAAGAAAGTCCATGGTTTTAAAGGGTTTATTGGCATGGCAGAAAGTGGATGAATCTGGCTGTACCCCGTACCTCCAAGGCCTGCCTTTGGTTAAATACTGTTTGTAAGGAGGAGGGTCTGGGGAGGAATGCTCCATTGACTACACTCTCTTTCCTTCAGGTATCTATCTCATTAATAGTGAAATCTCTTGAGGCTGAGGCCTGTAGTCAAGGTCTTCTCCCTGTGCTGGGTGACACAAACCTCTCTTTGGGAGGGATGTGGAGGGCTGAAGCTAAGTGAAAGGGTCCAGGGGCCCAGGAACAAAGCCAAACACCTACCATCTCATTAGGGTCTGGGTTTTGAGACCTGTGTTCAACCAACCACCCAGCTGCCTTGATCAGCCCACTGCCCCACACCAGGATGTTTTCAATGCATGTGAAAACAAATACGTAGCCTAATGCTTGCCTCAAGCATTTAATATGCTCCCTCTATTGCTACATGTTTTCTCAGATAATTATTATAGAAGACCTTTGCTGAGGTCCATTGTTTCCCCCATTTTCCACTGAGAAAATTGACTTGGGGAGGTTAAATCATTTGGCTAATGTCACAGCTTAGCCAGCATAAAATCCAGGACCCAAATTCACATTTTCTGATTCTAAAATTATGCTTCTAACTCTCATGAATTTCAAACTGAAGCTAATTTAATAAAAAAAGATCATTATGACTTTAAGTCACTGAAAGCTACCCCAAGGAATAAAAGTTTTTCAAGACTAGGACAAATGATATATTAATAATTAAGACTGCTAAGTTTGTTACACAAACTTTATTTATGGTTCTACTTTTGCTTAGAAATACAACATAAAACACAAGTAGAGGGATTTTTCACATGTAAGGTACACATAACGTTCTGTATTCTTGCAGATAACACTAAAAATTGCCAAGTAACATATACAAAACAGACAGTTACAGAAGCTGACAGGTAAAGAGAAGAACAGTGTAGAAAAAAATGGATCTAAATAGAGAACATGGGAATGAGTTCTTTTTTGTTACAAACATCTTAGGCTTTAAGCTTAAGAAGGCAGCTATATTCAAATGTCAATGGGCTCAACCATTTTAATTTAATTCTCACTTTTGCCAAAAGATGCAGAAATGAAAAGCTGAACTTATTAGGTATAAACTATCAGAAAATAATTACTTTGTGCAAGTCAAAATGCTCAAATGAAAGAAAAGAACAGTATCCCCTTTGCAAGACGTATCTTTAAAGGCCTAGTTAAAGAACACATTTTCACGCTCTTAAGGATCTGATGAGCCCACACACTCTCCGTCTCAAGAGTTAGATAGCCTGAGATGACTTGGAAGCCCAGACTTAACAACGTTGGAGTTCTCTTCCACTTTCCTATTTGGATGGTGGCAGAGGAGTGTGGCAAAATAGTTGATCACATTGTGAATCCTGAAACTGTGAAAAGACCTGTTTCTAGTTATGTGGTTCATCCCTTAGCACACTTCTTTAATCCCTCTGGCTAGAATACAGACATGCCTTTAGTATAACACTTTTAATTCCAAGAAATCAGGTAAAGTTAATTTGTAGAAGAAAGCACCCATGTTTGAGTGGCAGACAAAGTGATGAATCAGAGAAAGATCTGGCTGATAGGACATAGATTAGATTGTGCATAGGCTAAAAGCTTCTAGGACTAGGCCTACTTTAGCAGACGAGACAGTAAGCCTCCAGACTATAATTACAACAGGTGAATAAAAGTTACATTTATAGAGGATAAGAAGTATGTCTATTGGAATCACCCAAAATAAGGGGCTCCTGTTCTGCAAGGACACAGGTGATACATTTGGGGCCAGGAAATCTCACCTATTACCAAGTGTCAGTAGAAATTGAGTCAGGAGGTATCTTTATGAAAGAGAAGTCAGAAAGATTGTAAGAACCAGAGGTGGTGAATAACATCAAGCAAATCGAGTTTGCCATACAAAGTAGGGTAATTGCACATGTGAATTCCCAGCTGCAGGACAATGGACCATACCAGGAAACTTGGTAAGGTTGTGAGGTTGAGTGGGTTGGAAGTCCCAGAACCCAGAGAGGACAGTAGGCCTGCTTTCATCCAGGCCCTTGTTACGTGATCACACTTCCTACATAAGAATGTGATCACGTAGTTCAGAACAGAGTTCTCTATGCTAATGAGTTATCTAGATGGGTGCTGAGAGTTTAGCCAATAAGCGTCCCTCCCCAAACATTCCTTCCTGCAAAAGGTAATCTCTGGTCTACACTGAGGAGATGGTATGTACCCATTTTCCATGATGAACAGTCAATAAACAGTATGGATAAGCATGGACTGTCTCTTTCTTCAAGAACTGCTGTGCAGAGCACAGATAAAGCATTTGTCTACAGAGCCCTTCTGCCTAAGTCTCCCAAAGAAGGCCCCTCCATAATCCTGGACAATAGCAGCTAAGTGAAAGACAATTCCAGATGAGCTAAGCCAGAGTTACCTCTCACTCAGGGACCCAGGCTACTCGGCCCATGGGTCTCTTCTGTTCCCAACTCCCCTAGCCACAACACCTGGATGTCCAGTAGTTTGGGAGCCCCAGGCCAAGGCTCCTTATTGCAGGCTCATGGGCTCCCCCCTCCATTCCTGACTCTTCTGCATGGTTTCCAGTGGCGACTGGATTCCCAGGAGTCAGGGAACCCGAGCTTTGACCTTCCACATTTTATGCTGTGTTTTTCTTCACCCTGAGCAGTGTGACATCTCTTCCCTTAATCACCCAACAGTGGCACAGAGCAAATGTAGTCTAGTGTCTCTCCACATTTCACCTGTTCCCACACCCTAGTGGTGGGGCAGAACACAAAACCACACCCAGTGATTGTGACAGCATGATAAAATGGACCTAACACCATAAACTGCCAGAGTGAAAGAACATAAAGCCAGGTTAAAAAAAAGTGAGGTGAATCTTGGAGATATGGTGGCACCTTCCTTTAATACCAGCATTTGGGAGCCAGAGACAGGTGAATCTCTGAGTTCAAGGCCAGCCTGGTCTACAGAGCGAGTTCCATGAGATCCAGCACCACACAGAGATGCTCTGTCTCAGGGGGCACACGTAAGGTGAAGTAAGTAAGAAAGTCCAGATATCATTAGTTAATAACTGATGCTACAAACTGGACAGCCTTGAAATTGAGTAACAACAGAGTAGATGACAGCAATAATTATGTTAGAACCATCAGACAAAGATTTAAAAGCAACCGCCTTATGTACTTTCTATTGCTGTGATAAGACATCATGACTAGGGCAACTTAGAAAAGTCTTTACTGGAGGCTTATTGCTTCAGAGGGTTAAAATCCATGACCACCACTAGGCATATGACAGCAGACAGGCAGGCATGGTGTTGTAGCAATAGCTGAGAGCTCGCATCTTTAGAATATAAGACAGGAAAAGATATTGGGAATAGCACAAGTCTTTTGAAACCTCAAACCTGGCCCTCAGTGACACAGTTACTTTAGCAAGCCCACACTTCCTAATCCTGTCCAGACAATTCCACCCACTCAGTACCAAGGACTCACATATATGAGCCCATGTGGGCTATTCTTATTCAAACCATCACAATAACCATGCCCTTAGAATGTTCCATTATTAAATGAGAAATAATAAGCGATTTAAAAACAAGCTTAGAAAGTATACATCTCAGTGAATTAATAGATGATATAAAGAAACCTCAATGCCTGAGAACAAAACAAAGAAGCAAAGAGAACAAAATAAAGAATCAACAAGAGCCCTGAATCCTAGCACTTCTCCCAGAACCACCCTCTCCACCATCTAATCCTTTCCGCCCTATCTTGGAGAGTTCTTCTACTTTCTTTCACTATCAATTCCAATTTGCCTTTCGAAGCTGGTGTTGGGAGTAAGGACTGTTCTGCCATGTGATCAACCTATTAGGGATCATATCATTAAAGAAAACTGACTCCTTCTCCAAACAGCTATCTTATGTCAATAGTTCCTTGGCAGTGGTGGGATTTTGTGTCTACCTCAACCCTTTCTACTTGGATGTTTGCCTGGCTGCAGCTTGTGCAGGTCTTGCTTGCATTGCCACAGTTGCTAGGAGCTCACATGTGCAATCGGCCTGCCCTGTATGGAAAACCTTGTTTGCTTGATTTTACCTACCACCTACAGTCTTTCTGTCCTCTCTTTCAAGAAGATCCCTGAGCCTTCTAGAGTGTGAAATGAATGTCCTGTTTAGAGCTGAGCAGTTTATAGTCTCTTATTCTCTGCAATTGACCACTTGAATGTTTCTGTGTTAATCCCCATCTTCTGTAAGGAGATTTTGGAGGTGTTCTGGCATAACTTCTGTAAGGTTTCCGAGGTGTTCTGATGTATGGGCATAGCAATAAGTCATCAGGAGTGTGGCCTGCACACTCACCCTTTATCAGCAGTATGCATGTACACACAGGCACACGCACAAATAAGTATGTTTAAAAATAAACACACAAGTAATAACACATAATGATCATAGTATCTTTTAACAGTAAAATGATGGAAATAATTTAGACTTCATTAAATGATTGAAAACAAACCAATGTGTTCTCTCTAAAACTTATGATCTTTTAAAGTACATAATAACATTTGGTGAATATTGTTAAAAAGCACTCATAGCAGACAAGCATAAGATGTTGCTATGCACTTGTTAATGCTAGTTCATTAACTGTTAGCCACAATTTATCCCCCAAACTTCAAATCAATTGATTCTTCCCCAGAAACGGAAAGAAATGGCTAAGATCAGTAGCAGAGTTTAAACTGTGGCTAATACATTATTCTCAAATCTGTTCAAAGAACGAAATGTAAGTAATTCTCAGTCTTCAGGCCTAATTGAGTGTCATTTAAGGATCAGTTCTTTTTATTTGAGGTACATTTCAAAAGTAATTTGTTTCCACTGTAAGAAGCACTGACAAAGGAGGTCTTTTTTTGCCACAGCTTTAACTATTCATTATTAAAGATTTCTAAAGCCTGCAAGGGTTGGCTTGGAACCTTCCTGTGTCAGAGCTAGGTTGTCTCAGAGGGTAATCACTTCGTCAAGTCCTAGGACTGAGAACTGCTGTGGATCAGAGTAAGACCACATACTTTCCAATGACATTACCAAAAGTAAAACTGGTGCCCACTGCTGTTCATTCCTTTTATTATAATGCGGAACTAATCCTAATTTCTTAATGTAAGAGTTGAGTATTCTTTGAGTGCACGTTAGCGTTCATTGTCAGCCTCTTCCTATATCTGCCTCTCTGCAGCCCAGGGAAAAAAGAAACAATGCTGTTATTAGTCTCTTGCTTTAAAAAAACTCATTTATTTTGAAATTTTAATATAATTATATTATTTCCCTATTCCCTTTTCTCCTTCAAACCCACTTAGCTCTCTTTCAAATTTATGACCTATTTTCAATAATTCTCTCTCTCTCTCTCTCTCTCTCTCTCTCTCTCTCTCTCTCTCTCTCTCTCTCTCTCTGTGTGTGTGTGTGTGTGTGTCTGTGTGTCTGTGTGTCTCTGTCTCTCTGTCTCTCAGGATACTCAAAATATCAACAAGTTAAATCTGTCAGGAATAGTCACATGTTGTCACTTAACTGTCTAGCTAATGGGAGGATGGTCTTCTGGATGTACAAACCTTTTATAATTGTGCTACTAGCTGCTATTAAGAATGGCCCGAATTCCCTTCCATAAGCTCATAGGATGGCAAAGGTTTTAAACTCTTGTTACTTTCTTGGTATTGAGGTCACAGACTGCCCTGAGTCCCAGCACAGGTGGCCCTTCTCTGTGTGAAGTATTCAACCCTGTGAAAACAAGAAGTTGTGTCATGGAGCTGTGCTGACTGCTGGCAAACCACAAAGCTACTTGCTGTGTCTACTGGAGAACTGGCATAAGTCAAAGACTTCATGAAGCAGAAAGTGCAAAACTGCTGAATTAACAAAGCATTTCTCTTTAGACTTGCACAAATAGTGAAGGGAGAAATGTGCTGCCCTGCCTGGCCTCTGCCATGTGGTCTCCAGTGCTTTGCACAGCTTGTTTATTTCCAATGGGTTTTGCCACCTGTCAACACTTCACCAGTTTGTAGAAATGCCCCCCGCCGATCTCTCCCAGTGGATTTTATTTTAGTAAGTTTAAGGACTATGAAATTCCTATGTAATCAAAAGTGGGAACCCCTACAATTAAGCCATTCCAGGAATATCTAATAAGAAAGCTTAGTCTTTTGACTTTAAGCAGTGGTTCACATTAGTGTAGTTCTTAGAGATTTTGCAATTTTTTGTCTAATTTTCTGTATAAAACAGAAATAAAATGACTTCTGATGACATTCTGTGATACTCATAGAACACTCAGACATCCTCAGAGAACATTCATCCTGCAACAGATGGGAACAAACACAGACCTACAACCAGTCGATATGCAGACAGTGAGTGATTCTGGAATACAAATTGCTAAATGGGATGTCACCATAAAATCCCTCACGTCAGCCATCAGGGAACACTGCAAAAAGGAGGCAAAAAGAGTGTAAGAGCCAGTGTGGATAGAGGACATCAAGGAAACAAAGCCTTCTAAACACAACAGGGCTGGTATACATATGAATTCACTGAGACTGAGGTAGCATGCCCAGAGCCTTCATTTGTCTACCCCAGAAGGAGAAATGGACACATGTCCCATCTCTGACCCAGATGCTATCTCCAACTGATATATACTTGCAAATGAAATTTTAGTTTACTCCAAGGGACTTTCACTGGGGAAATAAACTGCTCTTATGGGTAGGCTTCATGTCCTCTGGTAGATGGCCAACAGAAAATGAACTCAATGGCACCTGTGTAGTTTATGTATTTTGTGTATATGTTATGGTTTCCAGTTATGTGTTTTTATGGAATCCTTGAGTGTATGGACAAATGAGTCTTTGTGTCTGTATCTGTTTTTGGTGTCTTCTTGGACTCATTTACTTCTGTTTATTTGTTTTGTCCTATTATGATGTGTTTGTTCTTGTTTTACATAATTATATTGTATCTTATTATTATCTCTTGGATGCCTGATTTTTTTCCAATGAAAGACAGAAATAAGGCAGACAGAAATAAGGCAGACCTGAATAGGAGGGGAAGTCTGATGGAACTGGGAAGAGTTAAGGGAGGGAAACGATATCAGGATATATTTTATGAAACAATTCTATTTTTAATAAAAATTAAAATTCACAAAGTAATTTTATGCATAGAAAGGTGTTACTTCTTCAAAAGTGGCTATGGCAATATATCTATTACAAAAGATACATATGGAAATATACTAAATACTAATTTAAAAATAAGACCGAAAGAAAGTAAGGAAGTAAGAAACTTACACCTTAAACTGTGTATGCACATGAGTCAAAGTGTTCTGTTCATAATTCAGCTACTATGGTTACCTACTGGCTTTCTCATAATATAGAATCTCTTTCCTCTAAAATATTCTTCCTGCAGGTTTATATAAGTTCTGGGAGGTATTACCCTATACATCCCATTTGCATACTGGAGAACTGAAATATAATTGAGTTATTTATTTTATCCTTGGGAATATTATTAATGGAACAATTAGAATCCACAAGACTGCCACATTAATGGGCTACTTCATTAGAACTTAAGATGAGACAATGCCACAGCAAGTAGGTACCAAAGAAAATGGAATGACATTTTTAAAAGAGAGAAATGAGAGCAATAGCCCTTGGATATTGTCACCAGACTATGGAGATCCCGGAATTCAAAGTGTTAACGCCTATAAGCTGTTCCAACAAGGGAATATATACTGTTAAAGATTGGGAGTTATTTAAAATGCCAGTGAGTGTAATAGCAGAGCTCTGAGATAACCATTTCATCAGCCTACATTACTCTAAAATTAATGAATAATGAGGCGATGCCCTTCACATTCTCTTCCCTTTCCATTCCAAGATATATTGATCAGATGACATTTATTTAAGTTTGGGATAATGTATTAATTTCGAGATAATTATTCAATATACTTTTGTCACTGTTGATATGCTTCAATGTCATCCAGGGGCCAAGGGATGAATAAACTGTTATCTGACATTGGTGGACAGAGTGCTAGAAATAAATGCAGTTTTTCTCCTTGAGATTCACTGACTTGGGTTCTTATGGGAGGGGGCCATGAAAGAGGAGAAAGCCAAAGATAAAGAGGGAAGGTTAGAGCAACCCCCAGGTTAAGAGGGTTTGAATGTATTAAAAGACCGTATTTCGGGACAAAGTGCCTTTTCTATTGTTGCAGGGGTCAAACTGATCCTCAGCAAAGCTGACAGAGCCCATCCTTAGTGGATGCCACTGCAATATTAACACTCATTTGGAGCAGATGTGACTAAAAGCATGAAACATTGAACAAACAGCTGCCACAGATCCAGTGCCATTGCGTAAGCTCTTATGTTCTATTAATGTCGAGGATTGGCGAGGCCAGGAGGGCAGATTCTATTCCCCACAGTTCCTTAGCAGATGGGCTGGGTGATGGCTCCTCAGAGAAGTGCTGCCCCATAGACATGACCCTACATCTCACGTAAAGATTCTAATACAAAATACCTACCCAAGGAAAAAAAAAAAAGACACATCTAAGGTAACGTTATGCCATGTCAAGAAATCCGCACATATGCAGAGTACCTCATGGATACTGGTTTCTCTTTTACTCTATTTTATTCAACTTAGATTTTAACACTGTGCTAGGCTCTGTGATGTTTCCTCTGTTCTCACTTTGGTGGTCTGTACACACTTGGGTATGTAGGACGGGTCGAAAGCTCAGCACTTCACACTCAGCTACTTCTGTTTACCTGATCCACAGAGCTCAGAGTGCCTCCAAGTTGAGCATGGCCCTGTCCACAATCTGGTGGAATTCTGTGGTTTTCATCTGTTCATCAGGACAAACTGAAATTCCAAAATACAAAGCAAAAGGGTCAAATCTTGTAGATCATAGCTAAAATCCATTCATACTGAAACTCCTTCACTCTCTGGTTTTGGTGCAATAGAAAGAACACATGGGTGGTGGTAAAGTTTGGTCTGGTGCTGGCTGCAGCCCTATTCTCCCAGAAAGAAGACTCAGACTCAAAATATTTTTACAAATACCTTGATCTTATAACTAGGCTCTTCTGATATTCTACAATTTGTCTGGTTACTTGTGCTCAGATACCATGCATCTGACTTATCACATCTTTCTGGCAAATTTACTCCACCTGCCCTATTCCAGAATTCTTTCTCTTCCTGGATGTTCCACCTCCTATTTCCTGCCTAAGCCATAGGCTATAGGCTTTTTAATTGACAGGTGATGCATCCATATAACCCACAAGATATTTTCTCTACAGGGTGGTGTCTGGTTACTTGTGCTCAGATACCATGCATCTGACTTATCACATCTTTCTGGCAAATTTACTCCACCTGCCCTATTCCAGAATTCTTTCTCTTCCTGGATGTTCCACCTCCTATTTCCTGCCTAAGCCATAGGCTATAGGCTTTTTAATTGACAGGTGATGCATCCATACAACCCACAAGATATTTTCTCTACAGGGTGGTGTTTGCAAGTTCAAATAGCACAAGAGCACGTATGGCTCTCGCTTGTTCTCTTTCAGAACGGTTTCCACTCCATGGCACTATCATTTCCCCATGAATACCAGGGTCACCAGGGTAATCCATCTGTAACAAGCTGGACTGACCTCCAGCGAGCACAGAATTTCATCAAGGTGAGTAAATGTGGAAGAGGTTTGTGGAATATATTTTATTTATTTTCAGAAAGCAATGCCTCCTGGTTATGATTATGCTCTACCCATCATTACTATCTATGTTCTCCACTCCAACCCAAAGAGTGAAGGTCAAGGAAGGAAATGGGTGTCTGCAGGATGAACAAGAGAAGCCATATCTTGAAAATGATACAGGAAAGCAGCAAGTATGGCATTTATCCATTTTCCTTGGTACATAGTCTATGCCAAGTATAAAACTAGGACCGTGATCATATAACATTTGTATTTCAGTGCAGAACAACTGACAAAAAGAGAGTAAGCCAAATGAGTTAACCAGTCTTTTACACTTTGATAACTGCTTTAGAGATAATAAAGTAGTAGTGGAATGTCATAACAGACCATGGCAGAAGGGGAGGGTATGTGCTGAGTGAGTCAAAAGCTGAGGGGAAGGTGTCTGAGGCTCGACAGAAAAACAGAGCAAAGAAGCCACCACTGGTCACATTCTGAAAATCTCAGGTGGAGGGAAGAGTTAAAAATAGCTCTACATTTGACAGAGTCAAAGAACAGTATGGGCAGAAGGGAAATGTTTTAACCACCCAAATTATGTTACAAACTCACCTTATGACCATCTGAAGAGTTGTAGGTAGAGGGGACACAGAGGGAGACAGAATTTGAGCCCTGATTAGCAAACGGGTCTCCCAGGATGCCTCAAACAATCACTGTTCACAGAGCTGTTATTCATAGCCAAGTTCACTTCTAACCCCTCAGCTGTTCTCTAAAATATAATATCATGCCCAGCAAAAAGGGAGGCAGGCTAAGCATGACCATCTCTCTTCATATACACATCGTTTACTGCCCACTCATCTCTGTGGACATGTTTTCAAAGATGGAGAGCAATGCAGAAATTTACCACCATACAGGAAGTGCTGGGCCAGAGCTGTGAGTGGTACATGAGTGTTTGCCTCTGAAGGGAATGAAACTAAATGTGCTGAGAATGGTACCAGAGGGGAAGTCAGCTCAGAATGTTCTATTTTTTTCCTCCCTGGAACCTAACATGACATAAATCCAAAGCCAGGAAGTCACAGTTCCAAACAAGTTGTGCTAGATGCTGCTTAGAAACAGCACTGCA
This sequence comes from Arvicanthis niloticus, assembly GCF_011762505.2. Classification (NCBI taxonomy): domain Eukaryota; kingdom Metazoa; phylum Chordata; class Mammalia; order Rodentia; family Muridae; genus Arvicanthis; species Arvicanthis niloticus. The sequence goes on from NC_133435.1 coordinate 25,705,920, forward strand.
ATGTGTGAAATGCCTGTCACACTGAAAGGCTCTCGACTCCTCATGAGAGGGAATGTCTGGAAGCCACCTTCCTGCAGTATGTGCTATAAAAATGATGCAAGTTGAAGTTGATAATAGCATAAAAAATAAAAGCTGGTCTTGTATGTGTTGGCATAATTATAAAACATATGTGCAGACATGGAAAGAATAAACTGATGTGACTCTACATGGTGTTCGTGGTGGTGGAGATAGTGTGTGTATGCACATGTGTGTATACATGTTTGTATTCATCTGTGCATGCATGTGTATGCATATTTGTACATGTTTGTGCGCATGCATGTCTGTATACATGTGTGTGCATCTGTGCATGCATGTGTGTGCATGTTTGTGTGCATGTGCGTGAGTTCATATGTGTGTGAATGTGTGTGTGTGCATGTGTGTACATGTGTGTTCAAGTATGTGTGTGTATGCATGTGCATGTGTATGTGCATATGTGCATGTATGCATGCACATGTTCATGTCTGTATGCATGCTCATGTAAACTCAGGATGATGAGGTGAAGAAAACTGTTCCTATATATGGATCATAATTTTGTTATCAGTTAATTAGTTCAAGGTGTACAAACAACATAGTTTGGGTTTTGTTGGAACTGAAAACCACCAGTTGTATGCATACTTTCTTAACCACAGAGTAAAAAAGATCCTAATATCCAACAATGTTCGAAACTATATACTGTGACCTGAGATGAAAAAAAAAAAAAAAAAAGAAAAAGAAAAAAGAAAAAATTCCTTAAGATACTCACCTCCTGGGGGTTGAAAGGATTGAGAATGCTTTATAGTACATTTTTAGGTTGTTATACTTTGCAAATTCCATAAAAATAAACATTCTCTTCATAAAGACAGAATGTTTAAGGATGTTTTACTTGAAACACTATAGTCTGCATTGGGGAAATTGGCCTTTGAGGCACAGGATGGTTTCAAAGCCCAGACAGCAAGCTCAGAGAACAAAGTTGACACCAAGCAGCAAGTATATGCTGTTGACAAGGTCCCCTTCTCTAATATTGAAACCTGTCATACTGGCACAATACCAGTGCTCTAATATAGCCCCTGGCTTGTGACTGGGTCTCCACACCTGAAGCTTGTTGCAGTGGCTGTAATTAGGCTTTAATAAAAGACACTCTCAACCTTATGCTAAGCTTCTGTGGGACAAGGCCCCTCCAGGATTCACCTATGCTAAAATTTGCTCACCCATCTCTCCTCCATCAATGGGTTAGCTATTTTTTGTTAAGTGACACGAGCTAGAATTATCCAAGAAAAGAAAACAGAGTTGAGAAATTGTCTCATAAGCCTGGCTTGTGAACAAGCCTGTGGGATGCTTTCTTAGTTGTGATTGATATAGAAGGGCAAGCCCATTGTGAATCAGACCATCCCTGGGCATGTGGTCCTGTATTCTGTATGTAAGCAGTCTGGAGAAGCCATGAGGAGCAAGCCAGTAAGCAGCACCCCTTCATGGTCTCTTGTACCAGTTCCTGCCCTGACGTCTCTCAATGCTGGACTGTAATCTGTGAGGTGTAAAAACCATTTCCTCCAAAGTTACTTGTGCTCACTGTGTTTATAACAGCAATTGCAAACCTAATTAAGACAATGTTCATTGACTACTCAAGTTTCACTAATCTTTTCTCTTATTGCGGGGAGTCTACATTCAATACAGAGTCCATTTGATGTTGGCTTGCAATCTTTTAGTTTAGTTTTGCTTTCTCATCAAAATTATTACATCCTTAAGAGCAGACCCTATATACAAGCACTAGAAAATATTCTCTTGCTGTAGACAAATTAAAGTATTCATAGACTTAATGATTTGGCTCAATTTAGACTTGGAGAATCTGTCATCTATCTATTTATCTATCTGTCTATCTGTCTATCTATCTATCTATGTCTATCTATCTATCTATATATATATATTGTCTATCATCTATTAATTTAGGGAGTGTTGGTGAATTTAGAACTGTGTATACACTTGGCCAGTGTTCTACTATTAAACCTGCATCACCCCAGAGCATTTCAGAAATATATTTTAACTTATAGAACCTTACTCTAACTTGGAAGACCCCCCCAATTACACCAGCTTTCCTATTAGCTCTGCTTTAGAAAGGATCAAGAATGGGTTAAATAATAAATAATTTTCATCTCTCTGAAACACAGCTAACCCTTTCCTAAATAGAAGTTAAAGGAATAGTATATCCCACGGTCTATAATGGTATATATATATATATATATATATATATATATATATATATAGAGAGAGAGAGAGAGAGAGAGAGGAATATATAGTCTATTTGAGGTATAAACAAAATAGACAGAATACTAGCTTCCCTCAGACTTCTGTGTACTCCACCAACTAGCATGTGGGATTGTATGTGAAAATCTCTTTTATCTTCATCTTTATTCTATGTGTATTCTATCACCAAATTTTCATGGTCTTAATCCTGAAATATAACATCCAGATATTATGTTTCTTACTCTTTAAGCTGTGAGGCAGCACTTCTTTATTTAGTGAGCAGTGATCTTAGTATGATTTAGTTACTGGTAAACGCACTAACCAACTAACAAGATAGTACTGAATCAATACCAGAACCGTTAGATTTCGTGTGTTTAAGACATGATTCAAGGAAATATAATTTATTGACTTCAGATCTAAGTTGAATTATGGAGCATACGCTTTGCTCAGAGCAGTAATGATGCTTCAAAAATTGCCACCTGGCTAACAAGCCCAGTGAGCAGTGCACAAGGCTCTGATGTCATTTATAACAATACCTATACATTGGATAACAAGAACCACACTGGCTCCCACCTCCACTGGCTGTCCTAAGTGCTGGAAAGACTAATTTGCCTCTCTGAGTTGCTACTGGCCATTGCCACCTGCTGACTTTGGCACTCTGATCCCCTGGCTCCCCTCCTGGAATCCTGGCAGCCTTCCCATGGTGCCAGTCTTGAGCCAGAGAATGCAGGGATGTTTGGAACTGCTCGAATTGCTGAGGCCACATTGTGCAAAGAGGCTGACAATGGGAAATCTTGTGCTCTCCAGGGTCAGTGTGTTGACGACTCTGATGATCAGCTGGCTAACAGCAGCAATGATTGGAAACTGCCCCAGAGAAGGCCAGATATTGGCAAGGAAAGAATATTGAGGGAGCAAGCATCTGTAGCAAAAATAAACAAGGCTTTATGAGATAGTTGTGAATTTTCTTCATTCAGTCTGAATTCATTTTAGACATTTAAAACTTTTCAGAGTGTTGCAGTTGAACATTTATATTTTAGTGTTTAACTCTCTATCCAACTGTTTTCACTTGTAAGTTGTGTCTTAAAAGTTAGATATTCTCATTCAGCTAGGAGTTGTCAATTCCTATTCAGTTATGGTGGAATCTCGGGTTTCCAAAACATTGAAATTCTTACTCTATGCAGTGTTTTAAGAAACAAAATTTTGATATTTTTGATTTCTTGTATTTTTAACAAAAAAAAAATGTATAAAGCTGAGGATATACCTCAGTGGTAAAGCCTTCACCTAGAAAACAAGACTCTATGATTTCAATCTCAAAAATTGAAGGATATATACATTGTCTAAATAACAAACTAAATAGTCTTCTTTTAATAAGGATGGAACATTTGTAAACTTTTGTCTAACAAGTTGCAGGACCATTATGGCCCGTTTCTGAAATGTCCCCCATGAAAAATGTTCATGTTTTCAGAACTTGATCTCTGGTGTGTTTTGTTTTGTGGGACAGATCCTGGCAGGAGTATTAAGAAAATTATGGAGTAAAAAAATAGAAAATTAAAATTATCTATAGTCTTTCCATATTAATTTATTATCTTTATAGCATAATTTTAGTTACTAATTTGTATGTATTAATATGTATATTTGTCAGGGTATGATGTGTGTGTGTCATGGCATGTGTGTGGAGGTCTGAAGACAACTTTCTGGGTTCTGGGGATCCAACTCAGATTTAAAAGTTAAGTGTTCCCACCTGCTGGGACATCTTACTGGCAGTTTTCCATGTATTATTTTCCATTTTATTTCTATGTCATTGTCTTAAACACATAAATTTAATACAAAAAATGTATATAATTTCTGTTTCATTTTACACAGTGTTATAATCATTTGCAAAGCTGTCACATACTTAATCATTTGACATAATTAAGTAACATCAACTTAATGTCTATCAGATTTATATAAGAATAATTGAGCACTTGAGAAGATGTTGCTCTGAAGCAAAGATCCCCTGCACAGGCTAGAGATGAAGTTACGCTAAGGAGGAACAACCTAAAAACCTCTAAATACAATCAAAGAACTTTCTTCAACACACAGATTCTCTTGCCTTAGAAACTTAGACACAGTAACATTAAATTTATCTCTCTTGCAAGAATTTACCAATCCTCAGAAACCAGACCAGAGCCCACTTTGTATTGTGCTATTTCGATTTATTGTAATCTCCTATTCCTTGTTGCCTTCTCCTAATTTAATTTTATTGCCTTAAGAGACTTATGGAAGACTTGCACTGGGTACAAGGTTGAGTTAATTGACACTAGAGCCACATTTAATTAGAAAGAAGGAACTAGAGAAAAGTTGATGGAGACAGGAAAGAAGAGAAACTAGCTGTTTCATTGGTGATACCAGAGATTAAGGAAATAAAAGGATACTTTAAGATATACATCTGGTTAGGTGGGAAAGAAGATTGCCACTTCCAGATTAGGAAAAATGTCAAATTGAATTTTTTATCTTGAAAATATTTTTCCAAAATCTTCTTTTACCTAGAGGTAATTAAAAGAACAAAGTATTGCTGTATCTAGGGGCACAGTATTGTTCCTCTAATGAGGATGGCACCTAAACATTCTATTGATATCATCAACATATGAAGACGCTTGGCCCTTTACAAGTGCAGTCATCAATTCATCCATGGTAACTGACCTACTTTACTCCTTAATGACTTGCTGGTGTGTAGAGTATTGAAGTGGGTGATTTTATCCATAAGTAAAAATACATGAGACCCTGTCACAGGACGTACTGTTAAAAGGCTTAGAATGTTAGCCTAATGAATGGGATTTAAACATTGAAGGAGAATTTGTGTACCAATCGTTTTCCCTCAGATAATCCCCAATAGTAGAAATTTAACAATTAAAGTAAATGCTTATATTTGAAAAGTTGAGGATAAACATAATCAAGACCCCTATAAAAGTTAGAGTCTTCAAAAGTTAAAAGAAAAAAGTATCTTTGAAAAATGCCAGACTCTCTTTCACTGGAGTTACGTATGTAGTGAACATGCTGGAAAATGACTTAGGGATCCCAATAGACTAAATACCCTCTAAAACCATCCCCACTTTTACAGTTGCAGAATTCTACACACTAGAATATTATGCAAATGACTCCACAGACTCTTAGAACTAAGCTCCAGAACTATCAAACTCAGAAACTACTTGTTTCCAGCAGTGCCAAGAATGTTGAGTGGAATCCTCCACTTCCTCCTCAGCTCTCCCCTGGGTACCAAACTGCAGGGGAGTGGAAGACTGTGCTCTCTTGACAGATGAGCTGGAGAATCCCTCACAGCTGTGTTGTGGAAATATTCTCCACTTTTCTCACGATAACATTGAGTCATAAAAGGAAGAAATGAACATTTATTTGCCAACTCCACCTGTCTGCTGGATCCACCATATCTATATTAGTATCAAGGGAACTTGCCTATAGTGCTGAAAATTTCATCAGGAGGAGAGACGCAACTGCTATTTCCCTTAGGTTGTGGTTAGTGGGTTTCTCTTCCCATCAGAAGCTAGAAGACAGGAACTGAGACTTGGATGACTCAGTTTTCAACACTAACATTAAGTGAAATGGTTGGAACTGAAAATCTCAGTACATTTAGAGCTTTTTAATCTTAAAAATTCACAGCTAGATTGAAAATTCCTTTTGTTCTAAATCCAGTCTGAATTTATAACAGTCTTTCATTGGAAAAAAAGAAAGAAAATACATTTTCTCTTGTCTTCTGGATCAAGAGAATGTCAAATAAAAGGGGGAAATGGGTAAGACTCAAGAGAAACAGAAATTTTAAAAGTGAAACATTCTAGAATTTATTCTTTTTTTCTCTTAAAGTTTTTCAGTTCTCTATTTCTGAAACCACTGTGATAACAATCTTCCCATAATCATGGAGATTCAATTGAGAGTTAAGTAAAAATGAACTTTTCATTCTATGCTAATAACTAACACAATTGATGTGTCTGATTTCTTTGTATTTACATTTGCATGTAATTGATCTGCCGCCTTAAAATTTTAAGTCCAGATATTTGTGAGTCCTCCTAAATCTGAAACAATTATCATGCCTCCTCTGATCTGTATTCTCAGGTTCAAGCTAGAGATGCCTGGTAAAATAATGTGTATGTTGCTCTCTATTTAAGAGTAATGCACATATCACATCAGTATAGTCATTAACAAACTCACAATAGGTTCTCTGGATCACAGTAGCAAAGCAGGCTTGGCATCCACACCTACACATTCACCACTGATTAATAACTGTGAGTTGCTGACTCCTTCAATTACTCTGGATTCTTCACAGTGTAACAAAAGTGCCAAGCACTCTTTTTGTTCTAATTATCTTTCTAGTCTTGTGCTTATATAAAATACCCCCAAATTAACATGTCAGGAAGAATATAGATAAATTAACTACAATCAAAAGAATAGAAAAATTCATTTCGCCTTCCAGCGTGGACAGACTGATAGTTGGTCTGCTCCTGGGAAAACACCATATTCAGACCCATCCCAGAAGATCTGCTGCACTCAGAGCAGTTGATAAGAAACCTCCCCCACTGGGGAGACCAGCAGTGGCACACTAGAAACCCATCACCCACCAAAATTCCATCCTCCAGAACACCACTCCTGTCCAAGCCCCTCCCCCTGGCCCTTACTGCTTGGGCAGATTCATAGCTGGTCTGCTCCAAGGAAGACACCATATTCAGACCCATCCCAAAGGGTCTGCTGCACTCAGAGCAGTTGACCCATAGCAGAGGATCTGCTTCACTCAGAGCAGTTGAGGATCCACTGTACCCAGAAGAGTTGACTCCTAGCTGGTTTGCTCCTGTGAAGACACCATACCCGGACCAATTGGCACAGATTACTTTTGATCTGAGCCAGTGCACTGAGCAGACCTTAGGTGCTACCTCTGCACCCAATCTCACAACACCCAGAGGATACTGGACTCCCAAGAGCTCTAACATGCCCAAGATCATAGATGAAGCTAGACCTCCAGGAACTTTTACACACCTAGGATCATAGGATTACAGGAACCCAGAGGCAGCCTGACCCCCCAAGAGTTCTGACACACAGGATCACAGGGTCCCAAAGAGAGTTGGACTCTGAGGAGCTCTGACACAACCAAGAAAGCAGGAGAGACAATCACAGACAGTGGGTGCTGGGAGTACTAGAGATAATCAGATGGCAAAAGGCAAGTGCAAGGATGTAAGCAACAGAAACCAAGGTTACCTGGCATTATCAGAACCCAGTTCTCCCACCATACCAAGTCCAGATACCCCATCACACAGAGAAGCAAGATTCATATTTAAAACCACTTCTCATGATGATGATGATGATGATAGAGGACTTTAAGAAGGACATAAACAACATTTTCAAAGAATTTGAGAAATCATCAGATTCTACTACAAAGGCCTATACTCAACAATTCTGGAAAATCTGGATGAAATGGACAATTTTCTAGACAGATGCGAAGCACCAAAGTTAAATCAAGATTAGATAAACCACTTAAACAGTTCCATAACCCTTAAAGAAATAGCAGCAGTCATTAAAAGACACCCCACTAAAAAAGCCCTGGACCAGATGGTTTTAGTGCAGAATTCTATCAGACCTTCCAAAAAACCTAATACCACCTCTTTTTAAACTATTCCATCAAATAGAAACAGAAGAAAAACTACTCAATTCATTCTATGAAGCCACAATTATGCTCATACCTAAACCACACAAAGACCCAACAAAGAGAACTTCAGACCAATCTCCCTTATGAATATCGAAGCAAAAATACCTAATAAAGTTCTCACAAACTGGATCCAATAACACATCAAAACAATCATCCATCATGCTCAGGTAGGCTTTATTCCAGTAAGGTAGGGATGGTTCAATATACAGAAATTCATTCCATCAATGTAATGCACTATAAAAACAAACTAAAAAAAAAAAAAAAAACCCACATGATCATCTTACTAGATGCTAAGAAAACATTTGACAAAATTCAACATCTCTTCATGGTAAAAGTCCTGGAAATATCAGGAATTCAAGGCCCATACCTAAACATAGTAAAAACAATATACATCAAACCAGTAGCCAGCATCAAACTAAATGGAGAGAAATTTGAAGAAATCTCACTAAAATTAGGGACTAGACAAGGTTGCCCACTCTCTTCCTACCTATTCACTATAGTACTCAAAGTCTTAGCCAGAGCAATTAGACAACAAAAAGAGGTCAAAGGGATTAAAATTGGAAACAAAGAAGTCAAGATATCACTATTTGCAGATGATATGATAGTATACTTAAGCGACCCTAAAACTTCCAGCAGAGAATTCCTAAACCTGATAAACAACTTCAGCAAAGTGGCTGGATATAAAATTAACTCTAGCAAATCAGTAGCCTTCCTTTACTCAAAGGATAAACAGGCTGAGAAAGAAATTAAGGACATGACACCCTTTAGAATAGTCACAAAAACATAAAATACCTTGGTGTGAATCTAACCAAGCAAGTGAAAGATTTGTATGACAAGAACTTCAAATCTCTGAAGAAAGAAATTGAAGAAGATCTTAGAAGATGGAAAGATCTCCCATGCTCATGGATTGGCAGGATTAATATAGTAAAAATGGCCATCTTGCTGAAAGCAATCTACAGATTCAATGAAATCCCCATCAAAATTCAAACTCAATTCTTCATAGATATAGAAAGAGTATTTTGCAAATTCATTTGAAATAACAAAAAAATCCAGGATAGCAAAAACTGTTCTCAACAATAAAAGATCTTCTGGGGGAATCACCATCCCTGACCTCAAGCTGTACTACAGAGCAATAGTGATAAAAACTGCATGGAATTGGTACAGAGACAGGCAGGAAGAGCAATGGAATGGAATAGAAGACCCAGAAATGAATCCCCATACCTATAATCACTTGATCTTTGACAAAGGATCTAAAATCATCCAGTGGAAAAAGGACAGCATTTTCAACAAATGGTGCTGGCTCAACTGGAGGTCAGCATGTAGAAGAATGCAAATTGATCCATTCTTATGTCCTTGTACAAAGCTCAAGTCCAAGTGGATCAAGGACCTTCACATAAAACCAGATACACTGAAACAAATAGAAAAGAATATGAGGGAAAGTCTCAAACACATGGGCACAGGGGAAAAGTTTTTGAACAGGACACCAATGGCTTATGCACTAAAATCAAGAATTGACAAATGAGACCTCATAAAATTGCAAAGCTTCTGTAAAATAAAGGACACTGTCAATAGGACAAAACAGCACCCAACAGATTGGGAAAAAGATCTTTACCAATCCTATATCTGATAAAAGGCTAATATCCAATATATATAAAGAACTTAAGAAGTTAGACTCCAGAAACCAAATAACTCTATTAAAAATGGGGTACAGAGCTAAACAAAGAATTCTCAACTGAGGAAACTCGAATGGCCGAGAAGCACCTTAAGAAATGCTCAACATCCTTAGTCATCAGGGAAATGGAAATCAAAACAACCTTGAGATACCACCTCATACCAGTCAGAATGGCTAAGATCAAAAACTCAGGTGATAGTAGATGCTGGTGAGGATGTGGAGAAAGAAGAACACTCCTCCATTGTTGGTGGGATTGCAAGCTGGTACAACCACTCTGATAATCATTCTGGCAGTTCCTCAGAAAATTGGACATAGTATTACCTGAGGATCCAGCTATACCACTCCTGGGCATATATCCAGAAGATGCTCCAACATATAACAAGGACATATGCTCCACTATGTTCATAGTAGCCTTATTTATAATAGCCAGAAGCTGGAAAGAACCCAGATATTCTTCAACAGAGGAATGGTTACAGAAAATGTGGTACATGTACACAATGGAGTACTACTCAGCTATTAAAAACAATGAATTCATAAAATTCTTTGGGAAATGGATGGGACTAGAAAGTATCATCCTGATTGAGGTAACCCAATCACAAAAAAACACACATGCACTCACTGATAAGTTGATATTAACCCAAAAGCTGACAATACCCAAAATACAACTCACAGACCACATGAAGCTCAAGAAGAAGGAAGAACAAAATATGGGTGCTTCAGTCCTTCTTAGGAGTAAAAAGGTACTCAAGAGAGCAAATACAGAGACAAAGTGTGAAGCAGAGACTGGAGAATGGGCTGTCTGGAGACTGCCCTTCCTGGGCACCCATCCCATGTGCAGTCAACAAACACAGACACTGTCATGGATGCCAGGAAGTGCATGCTGACAAGAACCTGATATAGCTGTCTCCTGAGAGGCTCTGCCAGAATTTGACATATACAGAGGCAGATACTCACAGCTAACCATTGAACTGATCATGGGGTCCCCAATGGACGAAGTAGAGAGAAGACTGAAGGAGCTGAAGGGGTTTGTGGCCCCATGGTTAGAGTGACAATACCAACCAACCAGAGGTCCCAGGGTCTAAACCACCAACCTGGGAACTGGCATGGAGGGACCCATGGCTCCAGATGTATATCCAGTGGAGGATGGCCTTGTCAGGCATTGGTGGGAAAAAAAGGTCTTTGGTCCTGTGAAGGTGGATGCCCCAGTGTGGGTGAATTAGAGGATGGAGAGGGGGGCGTGGGTTGATGGGTGGGGGCACACCCTCATAGAAGCAGTGGGAGAGGAGACAGAATACAGTGTTCCTGGGGCGTGGGGAATGGGGAAAGACAACCACACTAGTTCTCTAAATCTGATCATCTGAAATATAAATAAGTAGAATATCCAATTTAAAAATACATTTAAAACAAATGACAAAAAATAGAGAAAAATTGAGAAAAAAATTCATTTCTTCTATATGCCCCATTGTTGGGGGCCAACTTTTAGCAGAAAGCGGCTATCAGTTTTGCAGCCATCTTGAGCCATATACCCTGACATGAGACTTGGATTACAATAGCCTACAACAGCTGAGCACACTCTGATAACATCTTGCTTTAGATACCCAGGACTTTCCTTGGGTGTGTGAGATTAAAGGTGTGTGAGATTAAAGGTGTGTGACTTAAGAGTGTGACTTAGAGATCAAATTTAAAGACAAGACCTAAGGGCATGATTAAAGGCGTGACCAAAAGGCATGGCTTAGAAGTGAGACATATAAAGGTGAGAAGCAGACAGAAGAAAAAAGAGAGAATCAGACACTTTAGAGAGAACAACTTAGAGAACAATTTGGAGTAACAGAGATTCAGACACTACGAGTAGGAGTAGACATTAGACACTCAGAAGAGAACAAAGGGAGTACAACTAGGAACTCAAGACTTGGGACTTGGACTAGGAAGAGAGACTGAAGAATAAACAGGATTGAATCACACTCTGTCTGGTCTCCATTCTTCGAGTCTGTCCTCACTCTCTCTCTCTTGCTGAACCCTGACCCACAGACCTGAGCGGCAGCTTGGGCTGGGAAACAGTGGCCGCCGCTAAGCAAGGAGTGGAGAGGGCCGCAACATTTTTGGTGCCCGAACAGGGACTAGTGCGGTTCTCAACATTTTTGGCCGCCCAAAGTGGGCCAGCTCGGGCCCCAACCCCATGACCTTAGCATCCTATCATATCAATGCTCCAAACCTATTACCATTTGGGACATTGAGAACTAGAGGACTTCTGCTCTAGGTTGCTGTTGTCCAAAGCCCATGACATATCATCTTTTCTTTACTTCTTCTGGTAAGATTTCCCCCTTGTCTCCCAGTCTTGTCTCAAATGAACCATATGATTTCCAGCCCATTATGGTAATCTCCTTTTGTCCTTACCTGGTGACTGCCCTGCCTGTGATATCATTTAAAAATGACACTGAACAAGAAAGAAACAATAGCCAGATGACTCCAGCAGCAACTGAGTATTTTGGAAGTCTAGCCTATTTGACTTGTGTAATGTTTGAACTCAGGGTAAAAATGACAAATCTGGTTTTCCACCACAAAGATGTTGGTGATAAATACTAGAAACTACACATTGGTTTTCTAAAGTAACCTTGAGCACCCAACAGTAGAACTCGAAATGTGGGGGAAACCCATTTCTTGCAAATTCAAATAAAAAATTCTAATGGGGGATAATTAAATGTTAAGGATAAGATTAGGGTCTGATTTGCACTGTGGTGATATATGCTATAAAAGGGACTTTATTAAATTGGCCTACGAGGCAGTGGCAGAGTAACCCAACAACAGCTATCTGTATGGTGGAGAGACAGAAAGCATGGTTGCTCCTCAGTATAAGAAGCTGGACAGCTAAGTAGTTCCACTCTGGTCCTGAAGCTGTGAAAGATCTTTGAAGAGCTATTGTTGTTGCATCTACACTGAAATACTACAATATCTTCAGTGTTAGATGGTGCTCCCAACATTCAGAATGGATCTCCCTTACCCAGTCACTGTCCCACATGTCCTCTCTGGAAAGACACACAAAGATCCAAATCCCTAGTCTTAGACATTTCCTGAACCAGTTGTTTAACAACCATGACCAACTATTATAAAGGTTATGAAAATACTGAATGAATTTTTCTTTGCAGCTCTATTTATATATTATTGATTCCAGTGAAAAATTTATTTAGGTTTGGACAGAACCAGGAAGAGGGTGATGTGTATGAGCATTGGGGTTTTTTTGGGGGGTGAGGGTAAAAATAAGGTGGCGGATTAACCTAGATATTAGATAGAGAGTTGCAGTCAACTCAAGAATATAGGAAAACTATCTCAATCTCATAAATCTGGAACTTCTCATAACAACATGCACTGGAATCAGCTGGATGCCCAGTATAATGGCTTAAATGGGTTTACTACCAAGCCCGACTGCCTGAGTGGACCACATGGTGGAAGTAGAGAACCTGACTCCTACACTGTTCCCTCTAGCCTTTGGCACAAATCCAACCACCATTTCTGCTTACACACATGCACACACACACACACACACACACACACACACACACACACACACACACACACACGTTGTAAAAACCAGAAGCTCACACCACAAACCACAGAGCTGATAAGGTTTGTATGTAAAATGTCCCTCACTGATCTGAGCAGTTAATCATCAGTTCATGGTGCTGTCCTGCTGTGGAACTTCATGGAAACTCTGGTGGCAGAAGTGAAATATAAGGCAAAGTCTTAAAGGTTTTGTCTACTACTTATGATCTGAGCTCAAGATCTCTATTTCTTGATCTCTCAAGATGTTATCATTCATACAGGCCAACACCGTGGAGCTACTTCAAAATGCCCTTCTAATCAAGATGGATGAAGTCTTCTGAAAACATGGGTCAAAATAAATACTTCCTAAAGTTTCTTCATTAATATTTTTCCAACAGCTAATACAGTTACAAAAATTCTGAAGACCATAGATGTCACCATGGAATCCAAAGCTTAAGAGTATTGTGATAAGCAAGAGAAGTACGTCTAGCTGCCACCATCTCTTCAGCAGGAATTTGAACAGAAGCCTGCCATCTTTACTTTTCCAGCTATTTCTGACAAAAGTAGAATCTTTAAAAGTAAAGTAAAAGGACATGATCTCTTTGCTTTCACTTTACAAATTTTAACCAGCTTCCATTGCCAGAAAACACCAAAGTGTTACTTGATGGGTTAGGCTAGGCTACATGATTTCCAGGCTTCCAGCCTTCATGGTACAACTGTGAGCTCTGGATTATGGGAGAGGAGAGAAAGAAAATACAAAGAAATGGAATGAAAACACCCAACATGCCCTCATGGTAAGTGGTAAATAATTTGTTCTTAAACACGAGAAAGATTAACAGTTATGTAATTAGTAATCATTAATTATCTGATTCTCATTTTGTGAAGACTGGACAGCATTCATGGCCACAGGCAAATCTGTTTGGAAAGTAGAATATGCTACCTCAGAGAAACAAGATGGCTTCTCAAGGCTCTGTAAACATAGGTCCTAACAATGTTGGCTCCATTGGCCCTTTCTCCAGGGAAGGCACAGCAGCTACAAGCTCTGCACTGACCAGTCAGAATGTCTTCTGATGTAGCTTGCCTGGAGTTAAGCCAGGCTTCACATGGGTACCCTCACTTCACACCCCAGCCACAATTACAGAGACTCCCAGATAGGCTCTCACTATCAGCATGGTGATTTTCAGTACCATTTCAGTTTTGATAAATATCTAAAGCAATTCAAAAATAATTCAAAAGAACACTATGTGTCCAATTGTGCATGTGCTCACCTATGTGTAGGTGTGTACCTATTCATTCAGGCATGTATAGAAACCAGAGGTTGATGTCTGAATAACTTTCTCTGTCACAGCTTTACCTTATCTTTTGAGAAGTGATTGCTCACTGAACTCTGGAACTCTTTCTGTCTTCACTTATTGATCATCAAGTCCCTGGAATCCTCCTGTCCCGAAGCCAAGTTCTAGGGTTGTATACACATGCTGCCATGCCCAGCTTTTTACATAGGTACCGGAGATGTGAACCCAGGTCCTCATGCTTTTATACCAAGCACTTTCCTCATTGAGCCATCTCTCCAACCCAATATCTACAAATTAGAAGTAGCTAAAGAACTAGACATACAAAATATGAGGAACTCGAGAGACTTCTGAATGTGAGTTTTTCTTCCCCCTATTATCTTGCCACGAGTCACCATATCACCTTCATTACAAGCACAAAAGTATTACCCAGGTGAAGTTTATTGAAGTGCCAGTGTGAAACTTTGTGGAGCTTCATTACAGGGCAAGTGTGATTAACTCGTATGATTGACCCCACCTTTCAGCTACCTTTTACTTCCAGAAAGTCAGTTTGATACAACATGGTTGCAAGCTTTAACCCTCTTATCACATGCTTGACACTATCCTGAGTCATTTTTATTAATAAAGACTGTGTGTGTATGTACGTTACCTTATTAATATAAAATATTATGGCCCATCATATTTAACAAGGGCACTACTGTAACTACAAGAATTATGGATAGTTAGAGGTTATCTCATAGACCCAAGGACAAACTGTAGTAAGATTCTTTGTTGCTCAGGATCAGCCCTTACAGAACATTTTTTTTTTTTTTTTTTTTTCTACAATGAGATCTTAAGTTTCTCCATTGATCACTGTCTCATACAGAGAGTGGTAATAGTTGGTTATTCTGAGATTACTTGGTTGAAGATGCTCCTGTTCATTCCTGACCACATTCCAAGATGGCATGTTTATCAGTTCGTAAGTGGATAATTATCATATCTGACTCTACATAGTCAAGATATGCTAAAAGATTCCTATCACCTCTCCCCTTGATTACCCTATCTGCTCTGATCTCACTGCAGCCTAGATTTTGCTCAAATATCTTATGGGTCTTACTAACAGTAGGCTTTTGGTTACAGCCTATTCCTACTGCCAGTTCAACACTGAGGATCCAAAAAATATTTGCAGGATATAATAGGATAAAGAATTAAATTTCAGGCTTCAGATCTGACATTGCTAGGAGTCCTAGCTAGGGTCACCCTCATAGATTTTTGGGTATTTCCATTGTCCTAAGATTCTAACTTATCCCAAAGATGCCTGCCTCCCAATCTAGTTGTCTCACCCAATACTCTCCTCCTCACACCTCATCCTCCCTGTTCCTATCCCCACTCCCTCTTTTTCCCAGTCCCCTCCAGTGATCCACCCCTAATGTCTAATCTCTTTCCCCTTCTCAGTGAGATTCAGGTGTCCCCCCGTTGGGCCCAATTTTTCTGATAAACTGCCAAATTGATTCCCAACGTGTCTCTACAAGTTTTCACTTGCACTAACAGTGTTCCCATTGTTCCAAGCCCTCACCAGAATGAGCTGTCACTTGAGTTTTTATCCTAGCCATTCTTATAAGTGTAAGGTTGTTTTGATTTGCATTTCCTTGATAACTAAGGATGTTGAACTTTAAGTGCTTCTTGGCCATTACAGATTTTTGTCAAGAATTCTTAGTTTATATCTTTAGCCCATTTATTAATTGGATTATTTGATTTGTTGATGTCTAGTTTCTCAAGTTATTTATATGTTTTGGATATCATTCCTCTGTCAGATATTTGGTTGGTGACAATGTTTTCCCATTCTGTAGGCTGCTGTTTTGTTCCTTTGAGGGTGTCTTTGCCTTACAGAAGCTATTCAGTGTCATGAGGTCCAACTTAATAATTGTTGATATTAGTGCTTGAACTATTGGTGTTCTGTCTAGGAAGTTGTCTCCTGTCTTCTATCAGGTTCAGTGTATCTGGTTTTATGTTGAGGTCTTTGATCCACTTGGACTTGTGTTTCCTGTAGGGTGAGAGATATGGATCTCTATGCATTCTTCTAATTAGCTATCTCCTGTAACCAGGAAAGATGTTCAATCAAGATATAGGGACACTGACCCAACCACAAAACCTTAGACCCACAATTTGTCCTAACTACATGATGTGCATGGATAAAAGATGGATCAGAATATGAGGGAAGTGCCAACCAATGCCTGGCTCAGCTTGAGACCCATTCTATGAGAGAGAGCCCACCCCTGACACTATTAATGATACTCTTCTATACTTGCAGATAGAAACCTGCATAAATATCATAAGTGAGACTTCACCCAGCAAACTGATAGAAACTAATACAGAGACACACAGAGAAACATTAAGTGAAGCTTGGGGAATTATGTGGAAGAAGGAGAGGAAGTATCAAAGGAGCCAGATGAGTAAAGGACACCATAAGAAAACCTACAGAATCAACTAACCTGGGTTCATATGGGCTCGCATGACAGCACCAGCACTGCCATGGTATTGAGCTCTGGCGTAGGCCTGGGAGATTAAAGGAAGACACAGAGTAGGGTCATTTGTTATGAGAGAATGCCAAAGCTTTTACTGAGCAGGTTATATATATATATATATATATATATATATATATATATATATATATATATATATATATATCAAACTGGGGAGGGAAAAACACCTACAAGACCTCAACTTGGGGGCAATGGTTTGTATAGTGGAAAGTCCTGGCCTCGGGGGCATCACACCTTCAACAGGATGCTTTGTTCTTAGAAAAAAAAACTGTTCTTAGTAACTGAATGTTACTTGATAGACAGCAGCACATGGAAAGTCTCAGCCAGGGCATGGCAGCCCTTTGGGGTCCTACACTCATGGAGACTGGACTGCCAACCAGAGAGCATTCATGAGTCAGACATAGGTTCTCTGCACATATGTAACATTTCTATTGCTGGGTCTTTATGCAGGACTCGCAGGAGCAGGGAGCAGGAGCAAAGAGTCTCTAACTACATTGCCTGCCTTTAGATCCCTTCCCCTGAGCTGCCTTGTCTAGCCTCAGTAGAAAAAATGCACCTAGTGTTACTATAACTTGATATAAGGCTGGCTGTTGTCCATGATGAGCTTTCCCTTTTTTGAGGAGAAGGGATGGATGCGAGAGAGAGGGGAGACTAGAGGGTGAGACTAGGTGGAGTGGAGGGAGGGAAAGCTACAATCAGGATGTAACATAAATAAACAACAATTAAATTTAAGGAGAGGGAAAAGTTACTCAGGGAATTACAAAAAGAAAGATTAACATGAATAAAGTAGGCTGGTAAATGTTTTATATAGTTTTATTATACTATACATATATTTATAATTCTATGTACTATTACATTTTAATATTATTCAACTAAAATAAAAGTTAGGTTTGCACTCAATATCCTCATAGTATCTAAGAAAAATAGACACCATTTGTCTATGACTAGCCATTTTCTCAGTGATTCTTTATATAATAGAAATATAATTCTGTCATCTTTTTTGGATTGAGAGTGTTCACAATAATGTAAATCTTGAGAAATTCAAATTATGTTTTTCTTTTTTGTTACTTCCCTAAGTAAAATGCGGTTGGGTAACATCATAAAAAAAGAATTAAACTTCAGACAAAAAGACTGACATTATGAAAACATGTCTGCTATTTTTTTTTAGCAAAGCAATGAAGTGTTTCTAACAATATTGAAAAGACTTTCAAATTATAGTACAAAGTTAGATCTGCTGATTTTCTTAGATGCTTAATTCACAAGGAAATTATTAAACTTTATGTCATATAACTTGAACACTAATAGGATGTAAATATAAGATTGCTTCATTTGCTTAGTAACATCTTCAACTGTATATTCAGTTACAAAAGCAGCTTAACATTTCTTGATGCTGGCATGTCATATTTAAAAAATAACAATTATAAAAATAGAATTGATAAGAATTACTTTTAACAGCCTTTAGTACAGTCGTTGTTGTTTGTCTACTAGCAATAGGCTGCCAGTGTTTCTTGCAATGAACTTTAGCAGATGGGCTATGAGTAAATTGAACTATTGATTAAAATAGTTTAGTCCCATTGAGTAATCTCATACATTGTACTTTTTTCCTGGTCTTCCACAGAAATTTTTGGATCTTCCTGATGTTCAACCATGTGATTTGCTTTGGCTAAAAGGCTGCTACAGATGAGCTACAAATGGAGGTCTGAGATAGAGTTATGTAGCTGGGCATATTTCACACAACGCTGCCATGACCAGGAGAAGAGCTTCCCCTGGGTAGCAATCACCAGGTCGGCTCAGATTCCAGAATTATACGGCACATGAAACAGACCGGTCCTAATCTACAACAGAGGCTAGAGAGTGTGGCTCCAGCACACATGGAGGCAGGACCAGCTGATCCTCCACCTCAGCCAAGACCAGCTGACCTACAGACACACAAGACCAAATAAATGATTATCGTTTTAGCCCATTGGCTCTTGGAGTGATTTGCTGAGTGGTATTATTGTGGCTATATTAAGTAATGAGGAGTTGCCATAAAAATACTTAAAATATGTGGTATTGGCTTAGAATTGGATGACAGAGACCCAAGAAAGAGAAAAATATGGGGTAAGTGACAGCAGCAAAATGTTAGTGACATCACCCCTCAAACTAACTGCACAAACAAAAACTACTCAGATGCAAACACTAAAGGAGACCGGAGCAGGAGGAGAGAAGTGAAGCTATTAACTACATTCAATAAGACCCTGCAACTGAACCCCGAATGGATTCACAAAAGAATACTGCTATTAAACAGGAAGGAAAAGATGATGTAATTTTGGCCTAGGTTCTCACATTTGCTGTGGCAGCAACAATCAGCCATTACAGGATACGCATTTTAATCTAACATCTCCGTTGTACTTTTTGACTTATATAAATATTGGCAAAACTCTATGCTACATGTTATGAAGAATGCCAAGGAGAGGGATGAAGTTTATAGAATTATTGACATTTGTAGTTAAACAAACTTTTGATTAAAAAGATGCTTGATAAGTTTTACATATCAGCAAACATGAGCTGCTCCATATCACAAATATATTTTTAAATAGACTGGCATCCTAACTACAAGACATATTTTAAATATTGATGGGCTGATGAAACTTCTGAATAATTCAACAATTAAATTATGTTACACTTTACCAATTTTGCCTGTCAGTGAGGGAATAATAAATATTCTTGCATATACTTTAATTTCTGGTAAATGCATCACTGACCAAATTAAGATACCCCAGAGTTGAAGTCAACCAATATGGCCAGTGTGATTAATTTTGTTTAAATTACTACTGTGGTCCTCATTCTAGGAAGACACCTCATATATTCTAGCATGGCGCAAGCCAACGAGGTTGCAGTGCCAGTGTTGATGTGTGTGTTTGTGTCCTGGCTCAGACCTTATCCTCAGATGAAGACTGGCCAAAAGCACTCTAAAAAGAGATAGATGCCAGACTAACTTTGCAGCATCATAGAAAAGTATATTTATTTTTTCACTCCAGTTATGTTTGAGAGAGATTATCTATATCTGAAAGGGCCTGTGCCTCACAGAATGATACCATAGACAAAATGTGGACATGAACATAATTTTATATGCCAGGAAATTCATCATTTGATAGACGCAATAACAAAGGCTGCACTGTGTTTCTGCAGAGACAGGAAATTCAGTGCATTTATTAATTACTTTTCTGTTGCTGTGATAAAATACCATGACAAAAAAATGACTTACAAAAGAATTTCTTTGGCTTATAGTTTCAGAGGGGTTGTCTATAGCAGCAAGAGATGACAGAATCAGGCACTGGAACAGGAAGCTAGAAGGTGACGTCTTCAATAACAAGCATAAAACAGAGAATATTGGAAGTGGGCAAGGCCATAAACTCCTAAAGCCACACCCAGTTATATACTTCTTTTAGCAAGGACACACGTCCTAAACATTCTATGACCTCGCCTCCTTTCGAACCACCAACTGCATATTGGTCCAGTTTACCTCTTTTAATATTTCACAAAGAAAAATAAAAGTAACATAGATATAAAAGAGGTTAGGGAGATTCAAACCCTTTCTCTGATTAGAGGCTCATGTCATGAGTTCAAATTTCAGTTGTGCCAAGCGTCCTAAGTTTTGCATAAAATATTTTGAAATAGTTGCTTGGTTTATATACTCAAACATATGCTAGAAGATTATCTAGGAAAAATAATCTTGTGTCTCATTGGTTTGATCGACAGATATCATATCACATGTCCTAGATGGGTGGCATACAGCATGACAGAGGTTCAATTTGTTTCTTTTACAAATGGAAAAATACCATGTTGCTTCATTATCTAACTTTCCCCTTTAGTTCTTATGCTAAACCAGACATTCAGTTGTCCTTTCTTTAAAAACACAAGCTGTCTAAGGCCATGCCACCCTGAAAGTACCCAACCACTTACGAGAAGCTAGTTGGGGTCAGAACTGGTTACTACTTAAAGTGAAGAATTACAACCTTACATAGTATCATGAACTTATTCTATTTCTCTTAACCAGAGAGGTCCATGTGCCTTTCCTAGGGTCCCCGCTCTTTACCTAACCTCTCTGGGTCTGACAATTGTACCTTGATTATCATTTACTTAACAGGTAATATCTACTTCTAAATGAACACATACCATATTTGTCTTTCTGGGTCTAAGTTACTTCACTCTTGATCATTTCTTTTTCTAGTTTCATCCATTTTCCTGCAGTATTTTTGCATCAAGTAATATTCTATTGTGTAAATGTACTACATTTTTTATTCATTCATCAGTTGAGGGGCACTAGGTTGTTTTCAGTTTCTGGCTATTATGAATAAAGCTACTATGAATATAGTTGAGCAAGTGTCCCTGTGGTAGCAGAGACTATTCTTTGTGTATATACCCAAGAGTGGTATAGTTGGTCTTGAAGTAGATTGATTCCCAATTTTCTAAAAAATAGCCATATTGATTTCCATAGTGGTTGTAGAAGTTTTTACTGCCACCAGCAATGGAGAGTCTTCCCCTTGCTCCAGATCCACTCCAGCATGAGTCGTCACTTCTTTTATTGACTTTTTTTTATTGACTTTTATTGTCGCTTCTTTTATTAGCCATTCTGCCAGTTTTACAATAGAATCTCAGAGTAGTTTTGATTTGTATTTTCCTCATGGCTAAGGATCTTGAACATTTCTTTCAGTGCTTCTATTTAGCTATGTATACCAGTTTTTGAAAAATTATATTCAACTTCTTGAGTTATTTACATATTTTGGATATTAAACCTCTATCAGATATGGAGTGGTTAAAGTCTTTTGCCGTTTATAGGCTGCCTCTTTGGTGGACTGACAGTGCCCTTTGCCTCACAGAAGCTCTTCAGTTTCAAAGACCCTGTTTATTAATTGTTGATCATTGTAACTGTGCTATAGGTGTTCGTTCAGAAAGTTTTCCTCTGTGCCAATGCAGTCAAAGCTGTGCCCCACTTTCTCATATAGCAGGTTTAATGTGTCTGGTTTATTGTTAAGATCTTTGATCCACTTGGACTTGAGTTTTGTGTGGGAGTGATACATGTGGATCTATTTGCATTCTTCTATATGCAGACATCCATTCTGAGCAACACCATTTGTTGAAGATGCTTTCTTTTTTCCAGTGTGTATTTCTGGTTTCTTTATCAATATTAAGGTGCCCATAGGTGTCTAAATTTGTACCTGGATCTTTGATTCAATTCCATTGGCCACTTGTCTGTTTTTATGCTAGTACTGTGTGGGTTTTTTTGTTTTTTATTACTATTGCTCTGTGGTACAGTTTGAAATCAGGGATGGTGATACCTCCAGAAGTTCTTTTATTGTTTGGGATTGTTTTAGCTGTCCTGTTTTTGTTTGTTTGATTGCTTGCTTGGTTTTCCATATGAAGTTGAGGATGGTCCTTTCAAGGTCTGTAAAAAATTGTGTTGGTATTTAGGTGGGGATTGCATTGACTCTGTAGACTGCTTTTGGTAGGATGTCCATTGTTATGTTAACCTTACCAATCCATGGGCATGAGAGATCTTTTCATCTTCTGATACCTTCTTCAATTTCTTTCTTCAAAGACTAGAAGTTTTTATTATATAGGACTTGCACTTGCTTGGTTAGGGTTACCCACCAAGATTTTTATATTATTTATGGATAACATGAAGAGTGTTTTCCAGATTTCTTTCTCAGTCCAATGTCATTTGTATATAGAAGAACTACTGATTTTTTTAATTTGACTTCATCTTGTTTGCTGAACATATTTATCAGTTGTAAGAGTTCCCTGGTAGACTTTACAGGGTCATTGATGTATACAATCAGGTCATTTGCAAATAGTGATACTTTGACTTCTTCCTTTCCAATTTGTATCCCATTGATCTCCTTTAGTTGACTTATTCCTCTAGCCAGAGTTTCAAGTACTATATTAAATAGATAGTGAGTGGGCATTCTTGTCTTGTTTCTTATTTTAATGGAATTGCTTAAAGTTTCTCTTCATTTAATTTGATGCATGCTATAGGCTTGCTGTAAATTGTCTTTATTGTGTTTAACTTTATTCCCTTTATCACTAATATCCTCTAGGACATTTATCATGAAGGCATGTTAGATTTTTCTCAAAAGCTCTCTTTTGTTTGTTTTGTTTTTGCCATATAATGAGATATGGGGAGTTCTTTTAGTTTATTTATATGGTTGATTTCATTTACTGATTTTTTTATATGTTGAGCCATCCATGCATCTCTGAGATGAACCATAGTTGATCATGGTGGATTTATTTTTTTATGTTTTCTTAGATTCAGTTTGCAAGTATTTTTTTGAGTATTTTTTTACTTTACGTCCATAAGGGAAATTAGTCTGTAGTTCTCTTTCTTTTTTGAGTCTTTTTGAGGTTTTGGTATCAGGGTAACTCTGGCCTCATAAAAAGAACTGGGTAATTTTCCTTCTGTTTCTCTTGTGGAATAATTTGAGGAGTATTGGTCTTAACTGTTCTTTGAAATGGCAGAATTCTGCACTGAACAATCTGTACTTGGGCTTTTTTTTTTTTTTTTTTTTTTTTTTTTTTTTTTTTTTTTTTTTTTTTTTTTTGGTAGTGGGAGACTTTTTATGACTGATTCTATTTCCTTGGGGGTTATAGGGTTGTTTAAATTGTTAATCTGATTTTAAATTTGGTAAATGGTATCTATTGAGAAAACTATCCATTTCTTTTAGATTTTCCAGTTTGGTGGAGTGCAGGTTTTTAAAGAATGTTGTATGATTCTCTGGATTTCCTTATTCTGTTGTTATCCCTCATTGACTGTAGAGTGGTTGGCAGAGCTGATGTGGGCTAAGAGTCTGTACCCCTGTGTTCTAGTGTCTTTGGCATGAGAAGCTATTCTACAGACTACTGAAAAAAAAAAAAAAAAAGCCTGACCACCAGCCCAGCCATAGAGCCCTTGGCCTACATTTAGTTCTGCCTGAAAGTTGTGCTGGGAGATCGGTGGTTCAGATTTGTGGGAGTGGTTATCCAATGTTTGGTTAAACTTGAGGGTCATGCCACAAGGGAGTCATGCTCTACACTGCTGGATGGCCAGGAACCAAAGACTAGATAGTCCAGAGACCTAAGGGAAAACCAAACATGACTGGTCTAAACATTAGTGAAATGATTTCTTATGATATTTTGCTACACTCATAGACTGGTTCCTTGCCCAGTCATCATCAAAGAGGCTTCCTCCAATAGCATGTGGATTCAGGTGCAAAGAACTCTCCTCAGCCAGACATTTTTGAAGAGCTCTCCATGGAGATCATGAAACCTCACAGAAGAGCAAGAGGAAACATGTAGGAGACAGAGGAGATGTAGGATATCAGGAGAATATGGACCACCAAATCAACTAGGGGGCAAACATAGGACCTGCATGGGTCTGCACAAAATCCTCTGTATATATATTATGGCTGTTAACTTGGTGTTCTTGTGGAACTCCTAACAGTGGTAGTGGATGTATCTTTGACTCCTTTGCCTGTTCTTGAGATATTTTTCCTCCTATTGGGCTGCCCTGTTTAGTCTTTATATGAGAAGCTTTTTTCCTTGTCTTATTGCATCTTGTTTTGTCCTGTTTGGCTGTCTTTCTTGGGGGCCTGCCCTCTTTTGAAGAGGAAATGGAGAGGATGTGGATTTGGAGGAAAGGGGAGGTAGGAGGGAACTGGGAGATGCGGGATGTATTGAATGGCTGAAGAATCTATTTTCAGTAAAAATTAAAAAAAAAAAAAGACAGTCAGGCAGTGGTTGTACACACCTTTAAAGGTTAATTAATTCCAGCACTTGGAAGGCAGAGGCAGGCTGATCTCTAAGTTCGAGGTCAGCCTGGTCTACAGAATGAGTTCCAAGACCGCCTAGTCTACCCAGTGAAATCTTGTAAAAAAAATAATTTTTTTAAGAAAAAACTTTACATTTCTTTGCAAGGTCTATTATTTTTACTTCACTTTTGTTTTAGTGTTGAAATGGTAATGTATAGACATTATTTTCAAGAGTCATTTTAATTTGCTTGGTGATTTAGACAAGGTAATAGAAAAAATAAACTGAATTGATTCCTGGAATATAATTTAGTTCCATGGTGAGAGAAAAATATCTCTTAGAACAATCAAAATATTCAAGTCAATGTTTTATTTGCGTCCATCAAATGTGTACACACACCCACCAGCTTCCTGGTATGCAGCTATGTACTTCACTAGCCTGAGAGTCAAAGGCTGTAGCAGAAATGCATTTGCATATTTCCCACAGACAGAGCAGTAGAATGGTTGAATATGTAACCAGGGTCCAACACCACAAGGTACCTCCTTGATTTGAGAACCCAGCCTGTCGGGTCCTAAATTGATAGGTATTCCTATCAGTTTACTGTTTACCACTTGAAACCCATCATGTTCTCCCCCATGCCTATTGCAAATTGCTTCATAAATGTTAAGTTGAAGGATAATGTCACACTTCCGATCAAAAATTGGCAGGCAGGAAGAATGGTTCCATGTATATTTTATCACTGACCCAAGAGGGGATTGCAGAAGGAAGAGTGCAAACTATTGCAACCAACAGATTCTACTGGTGTGCAATACTGACCTAAAAACTATGTGAATTTTAAAAACTGAACTTGCACTTTTATTTATTTGGAGACTCTGATGTCACCTGATCAAAAGAAACTGCACCAGTGTCTAGGGGATGCTTCGCATCTGTAAGTCGCATACTTTCCACCAGTTACTGATACTACTATTAAAATTAGGACCAGGAACTAACCTCTAACTTAAACAACTTAATCAGATTTGGAAATAACATTTACTCATGCTGTTCTTATAAGATTGTCTTACCACATAGAATGTTAATGGGCCTTAGAGTGGAATTCATTTCTTCTTAGTAAGCTGGAGCCGAATGAAGGTCTATGCTTCCTATTTGAGCTTCCTCAGTTTGGCTTCATTGGGTTGAAAGCCCTGCTCCAGTTTGGCTGAGAATCGATATTTCCTCTAGACTGGAGTTGTAAAGAAAGCAATTTAAAATGCATAAACACAGTGTCTGAGCCATGCCATCTATCTACCACCCAGCAGGGCAGTCATACTAATGCTTTGTGTTACTTCCTAACTGCTCGACAAACGCCCTCTCTCCCTTCCCAGCTATTAATATTCATGTAAATTTGTACCAACTGCCACATCATGGTGTCATGTCAGGCAGAATGAAAATCAACACTAAAACATCACAGAATTACACACATTCTAAGAGCCAGTTTTCCCTAGAACAAACTTTACAAAATGAGGAATTTTATCTTCCTTTAATTTTGGTGTAAGACTAAAATAATCTGGAACTAAGGGTCAGAAAACCCATGTTTCTGTATTGGCTTCACTACTCAGTAACTGGAGAACTGAACTAATATTTACTCATATTTAGTAGATGTTTGCCACAGTGCTGTATGACAGAATAGAAAGAAAATTAGTCTCTTCTTTTATAAAAGTACTAGTGGTGCGGACTAACTGGATATCTCATTTTAACAGCTAAGAAACAGTCTACATACATTTCAATACATTGGAAAGCTTGTATCACCTGATAGGTTGGCTAGAGTTTTTTGAGTTTATGTTTAAAGGTCTGTCTCACAAGTCACATTTTCAGAATGTTTCACAATCTAAGTAAGTTCTGTGCATTTTGGTTTATATGCACAGTCTCCCATAGGCCCCACCCCCACCCCCAAGAACAGAATGATATGGCATGCTAAGGGAGAGATGCTATGGAATGGGCTCCAGGTGACGTGAGCAAGAACAAGTTAACACAATGGCATCCAGTGTGCTTTTCAAAGCCTTGCCAGTGTAAATCACCCCAAATAATACCTACCATGATTACAGCGGGGATGTGCTCTGAAATAACCATGGCACATTTTCAAGCCAGAGCTAATGTATTCAGAAGAAAGAGAAAGAAATAACTTATAGATCATAACTCCATAGAAATTAAGTATATAAACATGCTATTGCATTTTATTTTTTTACATTTATTTATGTATATGAGTACACTGTAGCTGTCTTCAGACACACCAAAAGAGGGCATCAGATCCCATTGCAGATGGTTGTGAGCCACCTTGTGGTTGCTGGGAATTGAACTCAGGACCTCTAGAAGGGCAGTCAGTGCTCTTAACTGCTGGGCCATCACTCCAATCCCCATATTCCATTTTTTAAAAATTTTGTTTAAAAATAAAAGTCAAAGGAAGAATGTGAGCTGGTGGTTTTTACGAACTGTGAAAATGTTGCTTCTTTGTGTATATTTGCTACTGGTTAGAGTAAAAATGTCTTCATGGTCTGGAGAGACCACATTACGCTGTCACTCAAAGCCCCTGGGCTTCCTGGAAACAGATTACCAACTACCCTTCATGGCTCTGAGTACTGGTATCCTTGAACTGGTCCCTGCCTACCACAAAAGCAATATGGATCATATCTGGTTTTAGATCTTGTGATTGGGTCCAGAATTACAATTCATGATGTACAAAGTCTGACTATAGAGGACAAAATCCTGCATCCACCACAAAAAAATGTATTAATTCACCTTTATTTACTGTGAGAAATGATTTCCTTGTAGTAACACACACACACACACACACACACACACACACACACACACACACTTTTAGGGAAGCATATTTCTACCCTCAAAATTTAAAAAAAAAATGAGATGAATACATACAATAATAGAATCATATGCGGTACTTAAAAGTACTAAATACCCATTAGCAAGCATTATCAGGACACTCATTGTTACAGTTCAATTCATTGACACTATGGTATACTAGTCTCTTTAGACAGTCGTATTATCTATTAGTACTCAGCTCTGAGATGGCAAGAACCATGACTTTAATCAATTTAACACCATATTCAACAAGAATAATTGTGTTTTTAATGAGTTCCTGTTGAACAACACAGTGAAATTTGCATGCTCGTGTAAGAAAACAAGTCAAGCCTTTAAGTATGTAAAGTCTAGTGAAATAGACTCCTGTATTCAACCTAAAATATTTTGAAGGGATTGGCAATGTGATAAAGCTATAGAGTAGTTTTATGTAGATCTAGATGGAGAAGCAAGAGTCTGAATGATAAAAGTGTGCTCCATGGGAGTGGAGGATTAGAGATTCACCATAGTAAAAGTATGGAAGAAAGCTGTCTCATTTGTCCAACAATACATGGCTGCTGTATTACTGAAATGTTTTCTATGCTTTTGATTCTGCAAGGGTATTTTATGGTAAGAAAGATGTTATGAGGAAAGGAAATATGAGAAAGGAAAGATAAGCTTAGAATTTATATGTCTTCAATGCTATCAGTAGCATTTATTATGAAGGCCTTCACTAAATCTTTCCCTTATCTAAGTTGACAGTCCTGAAAACGCATCATCTCTCAACCCCACTATTCTACTACTGTCTACTCAGGGAGAACAATTCACTGTTTTCAAAAATCCGACAAAAACAAAGTCCCAGGCTCAAGAGACGGCTGGGTGTTTACAAGCACTCACAACTTTTAAAAAAGGCCTGAATTTGGTTCCGAGCATGAGCATGAGGTGATTGAGAACTGTGGTGGTTCCAGTTCTAGAAGATCCAGTGTCCTTTGGCCCTTTGGGTACTTGCATGCATGTGGTGCACATAAAATCATGAGGATTCACATAGATTCACATAAATTATAAATTGATAAATATTTTTTAAAACACACTGACCTGAAAGCTTATTACTTAGAACTCTCTTTCACAGAACTAGAAGGTGATATGCAAGCTGCAAAAGACTGAAACAATCACTAGTTACACCCATCTGTGTTGCCCACGAAAATCATCACAATTACCAGTATGGCAGAGTTTCTCTATATCTATAATAGTAGAACTTAAATCTTTGTGCTAACCAAGTTCTGTCTAATTGGACTCAAGGCCCAATAAAATTGGAGGGAAAGTAAGCCTACTACTGTAAATCCAATTACATGTGGCTAGTGAGTCATAATTCTTAAAGGATAACCCACTAAAGTCACTTTCCTAAGACAGCATTCTTGAAGTAATAATTTAAAATGGCGGCATCCAATCTGTCTGGTGATACGGGACCGCCATGTTCCCAACTAGGCTAGGCATGAGGTCATGAGCAGCTGTGTGTTCTCACTTCTGACGCAGCTCAAGCTGCTGGCTCAGACCACTGGCTCAGGCAGCCAGAGCCACCGGCCATGCCACCCACAAGACACCAGCATGGAAGATGGCTCTGCCAATCTTCCACACTGTCTCCACAAGGCTAGGCTGAGCCCAGACCATCCTGCCATCCACGTGAGCCCAGTAGGAATGAGACTCTAATGCTTAAAGATTAATCAAAGGCTTTATATGTTTGATAATGCTCAATAAACAAGATGCCCACACAATTGGAGGTGTTTCCCAATTAACTAACCCAGATATAGGTTGTTACCCAGGACTGTTCTCAGTACATGCATGATCATCCATGGTGCCTACCTCTCTGTCCCTTCTGCTCCTCATCTTCCTCTCCTTACTCTTCTTCTTCCTCTCCTTACTCCTCCAACCTTAGCTCTTCCCATCTTGCAGGGAAAATATGCTGCTACACAGCATAGTTCCTAGCTACATTCTAAATACTTATTCTCATACCTACAAATAAGAGTAGATCTTACCCCTCATCGAAGAAACTCATGTTTGCATCAAAAGGTGATTATTACATAAAGCTGTGGCTTCATGTCAAAAGTCACAGAACAACTGACTGATCATGGTGTGGCCAACCCTAACTGATAATTCTACAATACAACTCCTACATACAAGACTCATGAACATCACAGAAAAGAGGGAGGGAAGATTCTAAGAACCAGAAAAAGAGAAAAGCTGCTATGAGATTATGCCTTCTCTCTCTATGACAGGGACAGCCATGAAATCTCAACAACATGGCTGCATAGGAAGTTAACACCCCAACATGGATGAGGAAATCTTATGGGGCACCAGCCCTAGATGAACTGCTGTAGGTAATTAACTGAGAGAGAAAAAATTAGCCTTATGCATGGATGAACTCCAATATTGGATAAATTATATCAAGTGGTCAGCCCAAAAAACATGTATATACAAGCAACATAAATAGACTTAGTAGACTGTATTTATGTTTTCTATTAATACAAATATATAACAAAACTCATTAAAGAAGAGGAGGCTATACATTTGGGAATGGGAATTTATAAGAGGTAGAAAGGAGGTGAGTGGATAAAAATGGTATTATATTTATATTTGAATTAAAAGTTTTAAAATTCTTAGTTTAAAAAAAACACAAGATACAGTCTACATTCTTAATTTTTAACTCACTTTCCCCCTTTCTAATTGAAAATAGATTTTTCATATAAGACATTTATGAAATATTCTGGTTATGATTTTCCCTTTTGTAACTCCTCATCTAAGATTCACTCCACCTCCCCATCCACACAAATACACATCCTTTCTTGGTCTTTCTCTTTCCAAAACAGACAGGCATCTAAGAAAGAAAAGATGACAAAGTAAAAACAACAACTAAACAAAACAAACAAAACCTAAATTAGGCAACACAAATAAATGAACAGAAACACAAAGCTAAAGAAAAAGCATAGAATCAAAAAGAAACACACACACACACACACACACAAAACAAAAATGCAATATAGATGCAGAGATACATACAAAACACAAAATTGAAAACCATGATATATAAGCAAAATGCCTATAGGGACAGAGAAAGAGAGAGAGAGAGAGAGAGAGAGAGAGAGAGAGAGAGAGAGAGAGAGAGAGAGAGAGAGAGAGAGAGAGAGAGAGATCAAGCAAGGGAGCGAAGGAGGGAGAAAAAGGAAGAAGGGAGAGAGAGAGGGAGTGAAGGAGAGAGAAAGATCTAGACAAAGTATTATGAGAAAAATCCTTCAAAAAATACTATTGGATCTGTTTTGTGTTGGCCATCAACTGCTGGGTGTGGTGGTTTGCTTTTTTTTCTAGTGAGACTCCATGGGAGAGAACTAATCTTTCATTTGTAAGTAGATTCAATTGGCTATAGCTTGTGGGTTAGAGATGGGGGCAGGCCTATAGCACAGTATCTGTGACTTCATATGGGCATTAGTCCTATTGTGCTTAGAAGGAGTTGTTTCCTTGGTGCCTTCTGTCCCCTCTGGCTCTTAACAATCTTTTTACCTCCTTTTCTATAGGGTTCACTGCACAATGGCGGAGGGAGAACTCTTTATGTTTCCTCTTTCCCAACCCTCCTCTATCCAATTCATTTCATGATGAAACATGGTGAATCCACTTCTGCAACACTTCTCAAATTCACACCATCACATCTACTCTTTCTACATTAGCTCTATGGGTCATCAAAGCATCACCTCTTGATAGTACCTTACAAAGTACCCCTCATAAAGCTGCCTGCATTGTCCCATAAATGCTGTGTAGTAGCCTGATTTCTAATTTGCATAAAATGCTCTCCCAGCAACTATCACACCTTCATGTTTGGCACATTTAGTAAGTTTAAGTTACAGAAGTCTCTGCTGGAAACAACCTATTATCGAGTGTACCAAAACATTAAGGCAAAACTACACAGTTTCATTATAAGATAATGATAAAGGTGGGCTAGCTATTCATTTTAAAATTTCTCTTTGTCAAATGCTGCCATTACTTATTTGGCATGTCACTAATGAGCAGAAGGCTTTAATGACCCAGATAATGTGGAGCTAAACCATAGGTCATCAACATTCACATCTAAATTCATTGCAGAGTATCTCCAACTATCTAATTTGCTAAAATGGTTCCCAAATGTCAAAGAGAAATCTAGGGGTAGGGAGGAGGCGCAGTGGGTAAAGCATTCACCACGTAAGTGCATGGTCTTAAGTTCAAATCTCCAGTGTGTCACTGTTATCCCAGTCTTCCTATGGCAAGGTAGAAGGTAATACAGTAGAAGCCCCCAAAGTCCATAGCACATCTGGTCTGGAATGCACAGTGACTAATCCAAAGTCCCTGTTTCAAAGCGAATTAGAAAGTGATGACTGACCTCTGAGGTTGCACTCTGACCTCTATATGGAGTCTGCAGCTTGAGTGTGCCCATGTGAAAACACGCGAACACACAAGGATTGAAAGAAGAAACCTGGATCAAGTATTAAGTTGCTTTTTAGAATCTGACTGTAATTTTCCATTCCTTCACAGAAGAATCATCATTCTGGGTTTCTGTCTGCACTCTATGTTCCTTACATGAGAGGGGGCGGGGAGAGGGAGAGGAATATGGATAGAGAGAGGGAGGGGGGAGAGGGTGAGGGAGAGGGAGGAGAGGGAGAGGTGAGAGAGGGGGAAAAACCTTTTATTATCATAATCCAGTCTTCATAATTTGAATGTTTATAGAACACTTTCTTTTCTCATTTTCCTGATTACAATCATCTATTAACATCTCAGACACCAGAGATACACAGACTCAAATCAGATGACAGTTCAGATTCTGGACCAAGATGGGCAAAGAATCTACTGTGTACCAAGCTGTGTAATTTGGAGCAATCAGTTAATGTCTCTGTGTTTTGGATATCTTTGAATATACAGAGACCATTTTAATAATGTGTTGATAAGTCAACTAGAATTTATGTACATTTAGGGTTTGGCTTGTGGAAATTCTGGTTTAATGTTGACATTACACCATTTTTATAATTTGTGTAAATTATTCCATGGTATTAAAAGTTGCCAAAGAGCAGGTGGTACCTTATCACTGATGTTTTCTTTAAAGGATATATGTTTTATGATAATGAAATATAAAAAGTGTAAATAATATCAAATATCTGGAATGCTTTGTGAATAAAAACAGTGAATGGGAAATAAAACAAAACTTGGTCTAAATGTAGCTGTATTTAAAGGGAGGAGATTATACACTGGAGGCCATTTGCAAAGCTGTAATTCCATAATACAGGAGGAATTGTTCCCAGTTTTTAGACTAATGCATGCACATTTTCTATTAAGATATACATAGAAAAAGAGAGTTAGGTAGACATATATTGTGATTCAAATTTGCCTACTTACAGATGGTAGCATTCTGTGCAGTAATAATGCTCTCAAAACCATTTGCAAATTTGTCCAGCAACAACTCTGCTTTAATGATGAAGTTTCCACAGTGGCAGATGGTAGAGTGAGCAGTGAAGGATGCCGCCGACCCACCAGGGTTATGTCTGTCACTAAAGCGATCTGGCTCCAAAAGCCAAAGTCTGTTGAGGTCACACTGGCTATTGCTCCATTGGAAAGACTTGACTGATCACACTTGTGCTTATTCTATGAATGATGACCTTATAGATGGGGTCCTGGAAGTTGCATCCTTCTGTGGGAATGTGATGTAGAGAAACATACAGTGTCTCCATCCTATCAGCACATTACATTATAATATAGAAACAAAGGGGCACTTAATGAAACTTCAAAAATAGAAATGTGGTAAGTTTTGCTACTCTGTTCTTGCTTCTAAATAACCAGAAATCCCGCTGATACTCTTTAAATGATACTCTTTAAAAAAATTCTTATTACATCTAAGATAAATTAAAGCTAGAACAAGAAAAGAAAGAGGACTGCTTAATGAACTAAAAATCCATTATATGATTCTTCTAATAAGGGCACATAAACTTACATTAAGAACCAGTTATTCTCCAAGCACCCAACATTGGCAGATGGTGAAGATGAAAAGAAATTAAAAAATAAACTTCACCATTTAAGTGAACTCCTGACATTCTTGGAAGAAAATAGCACATAAATCCATGGGACATGTAACATGATTTAGTAGCGTGATGAAGCACATTGTGTCGAAATAAACCACTTTCTTGAATATCGTAAAATTCTTGGAGCTGTTTGTGCAAGGGTGAGGGAGTGAGAATAGCTTTCAAAATGAATATTACTTCAGCACATGGCACTAGGAAGTGTAGAGAGAACCTCTCTATCCACGGATTGGAGACTAAGGAAAAATTAATGCAAAGTGTTAATCTCTCGTTACATATAAAATAAGAAGCATGACCTATGTGGGTAGAGCTGCTGTTTATTGCGTATGTACATGTGTGTGTATATATATGTGTGTGTGTCTGTGTGTTTACACATGTGCATATATATACACACACATATATATATGTATGTATACATATATATGTATATATACGTACATATATGTATATATGTGTATATATGTACATATACATATATGTATATATATATACATATATACACATATATACACATATATATACATATATATATATATATATATATATATATACACTTGCTGAGTCATTTACCTCCACATTAACCCTCTTCAATTTTAATAATCACAAGAAAGTAATTCCATACATTTTTTATTATTAAAAATTAAATTATATGTCTTTATAATTTTTTGTTGTTTTTTCGAGACAGGGTTTCTCTGTATAGCCCTGGCTGTCCTGGAACTCACTCTGTAGACCAGGCTGGCCTCGAACTCAGTAATCCGCCTGCCTCTGCCTCCCAAGTGCTGGGATTAAAGGTGTGTGCCACCACTGCCCAGCTATGTCGCTATAATTAAATAAATGATATTTAGACAAAGGTAGTAAATACACAAAACTCATTACACCATAATCATTTTATCACACTTTCCCGTTATCTACATTCATGAGGGATTTTTATATGTGTTCTATGTGTGCATGGCTTGCTGAGCTATTATGCATATCTTCCCAGCTCTTTCTTCAGTGACACTATGTTTCTAGCTTGAAGTCAACCCTCTGTGGTGGTATTTGTGCTATGGAAATTGGCCAATGCTGTAAGTCTTGGCCATTCTAAACAGCTACCAGCACATCACTGTGTGTACTGTATCCTTTGGGTTTTTCTGCCAGTCATCCATGCTATCTGCTCTGGAATGGAAGGCAGCTTGAATTTTTAGAGTGGTCTCTACTGACTGCACAAACAGAAAGGAATATGGGTAAAGCTGATCCTGGAGAGGTGGTCTTACTTCTGTTAGGCACTCAGAGACAATCAGAGATTCCATGATTACAAAAATGGAAAGACATTATAAAAGGACAAACAGAATGTCCTGTAATCATTCTTTTTTCTGTGCAATGAAGACATTAAGCAGCACTTATTAGATATGTTCCTGGATTTTGTCCCTCCTTACATGGCCAGAAAATGTTCCTTGTATGCATATTTCATTTAGTCAATTTCCCCTCTCTGTGTTCTCTTTGTATGTGTCCTTCTTAATCAAGGATCTGCAATCTATAGAATAAGAATCACAGCCATATTTGAATTTCATATATATGATAGTTGATGCATATTTATACTAAAATATCAATCATTCTTTACTCAACTGGAGTTCAAATTTCACCTGGCATTCTATATTTTTTATCTGAAAATGTGACTCCTAAAACCCTCCTATCTTCATTCATCCCTGTTTCTTTTCTTCTCATTGAGAGCTCTCCTGCATGGATATACTGTTGCCTGGATTTTAATACTACTTCTATGAACAAGATTGTTTATGTAAGTCAGTCTTACCCCCATCACTTCCTAACTTTACTAATTTTGCCCATTAAGTGTTCTAAACCTTGGTTCCCTTATTAATTTAAAAAGGATTGCTAATAAAAAATAATCAAGACTATAAAAATAAACATTTAATGAAGTACCTGACATGTAGCTATTGTGCAATGATTGTTATTGCCTGTATATATGTTTATAGACTTCATATAGAGAGACTATATATAAACATATATAAACAGATTATGTATATTCAGATTATATATATACATATATATTATATACAGATTATATACAGACATATATAAATATATATATTTACAGATTATACAGAGATTATCTGTATACATAACCTGTATATACATAATCTGTTTTTATATAGATTACATAATATGTTTATATATGCCTATAATTTATATTTATGTTTACTCTGGTGGTAATCACAAGGACATTATCATGATGCCCACATTGTCTCTGATTTTTAGCCCTCTAACTTATCCATGAACTCAATTTTCCATGTCTTTCTCTGCACACCCTTTCTGACTCCATCCATCTCTTCTGAAGCAGATCATCAGAATGAATGGAATCAGTCTCATAAATCACCATCGTAGTAATCCTAAGCCTTCATGAGGTTTTATTTCTTGATTTTTATGTTAATGTGGCTAAAACATAGTCATTCATGCTAAGAGATCCAAGCAAACTATCAGTATGCCTTTGTGATCACTGACTAGAGATTTGGTTACAGAGAGGAATGATAATGACACTTTATTATTGAGTCCAAATGTTGCTATACCCTTTAGGAAGGATTTTTGCATATGTTCTTCCATTGAATCCTCATAATAGCTGTGTGAACATCCCCACTGCTAGCTAACAGGTAGAAACAGAAGCACCTGAAAGATAAGAGAAGCAGGAAATGTTAGTGTAGGCATCCATCGTCTTCCTTGTAGCATATTCCCATGACATACCATTTACAAACAATGAAGGAAAAGCAAGGTGTTGTTATGGCTGCCTGCAGCCATAACATGAAACTGGGAAGTAGGTAGGATATATATCATGGCTGCAGTGGCGCACTTGGTAGCATTTCCCAGGGACAAGATGCTCTGACTTAATACAGTCTGTGGGGCAGAATTCTCGCGGGCGGGGGGAAGGGAGAGAGTCAGGGGACAGAGTCTCAGGGCGGTCCGGCACCAGAGCTTCCCATCGGCAAGGTTCCAGGGTTCCAAAAGCTGGGAATCGGGCGGAGAGACCATGGACACGTGGAGTCCGGTTTTCCAAAGCTTTTATTGTTCATGGCATGGTGAATGGGCGCAACTGATATGCGCTTCCCCCCCCTCAAAAGCCAGGGGAGACCAGTCTTATAGGGAAGGGAGAAAGGGGAGAGAATAACTTAATTAGCTACGCCCCTGGCCTTTTGATAATTCATTAATATTTAAATCTCTGGAGGTAGAGACTTGTTAGTCACACCCTCTACCTGTCCTACTGACTGAAGGTAACAGGTTAAATGGAGTTACCTCGTCCAAGGCCCAACAACAGTCCTTCTTACTATTTCCCCAGGAAGGGCAAATACCTTTCATCAGAAGTGAAA
This sequence comes from Arvicanthis niloticus, assembly GCF_011762505.2. Lineage (NCBI taxonomy): Eukaryota > Metazoa > Chordata > Mammalia > Rodentia > Muridae > Arvicanthis > Arvicanthis niloticus. Next base: position 25,742,914 of record NC_133435.1, read on the forward strand.
ATGCTGATCGGGTGGTATGGGGTAATAGGAATGCTATGTCATAAGAATTCTGAAACTCTTTCTAGTATAGCAATAGATAAATAAATGAATAAATGAATAGAAACTAAAATGAGCCATGATGAGTTGTAAATGTCTGCAGATGGCACACGGTGGGAGCAACGATGATTACTTAAGTGGAAGGTTCTAAGGAACACTAGCTGAGGGAAATGTGGGATGCCTGAAGCTAACTTCCAAGTCACCAGTTTTCATCAGTTCTAAAGGTTCACTATTGAGAGTCCCAAAGTGCAGACTGTGCAGATTCAGTTGCCGGGAATAACAGGAGGATAGAGACATCTGTTTGCAGCGACAGACAGTGTGTTTCCTCATCCATTATTTGTTTTTCGTAGAAAAAAACAAAATCCAAGTTAGGTTTAAAAGTTGCCTGCCTTGTTCTAGAAGTGGATTTTGTTACATTGTATTGGTTTCATTTATTTTGTTGTACTGTGAGCCCAAAGTCTTATTCAATGTTCAACCATCGAACTGCTTCCCCGCCCAGGAGGAAGTGTGCTCAGATGTGGATTGGAGCTGTTTCCACCCATAGATGCCCCCGTCCTTAACTACATAACTGTGTGTGATATTTTTATTTTTAAAACTTATTGAATAGTAGGATTTCATATGAATTTTAGAAACATCTTTACCATTAGTTATTCTTTGTCATAGCCCCTGCTCTACCCTAACTCACCTCCTTCCCACATAGTCATTCCACCACTCCCCCTTCTCCCTTTATAACAGCTATGTTCTGATGTCCCTCATTAAACCTCTTCCTCTCCATTCCTGGTGAACTCTGTGTTGGTCCCTGGCTTCTACCTTCCCTCTATTGATCATACAGCTAAGACTTACAAACCTGAAAGAGAGCAGTGATATTTGTCTTTCTTGGGATAGAACATCATGCCCAGTATAAACACTTCCCATCTATTTAACTGTAATTTTCGTATTTGCTTTATAGCTGAAATACATTCCATTGTGCAAATGTATCAGGTTTTCATTATGCATTCATTAGTTGATGCATGTGTAATCATTTTCCACACTCCAGCTTCTGTAAATAGAGTAGAAGTAAATATGGGTGAGCAAACATTTCTGTAGTGGGATATAAAATCCTTTGGTTAAATGTCCAGGAGTGGTATAGCTCCACAAGAGGAAACTCAAGTCTGGCACTGTAAACCTGACCAAGAACCCATAGCTTGGGAGGTCATAGGCCCTAGGGAAGAGCCTAATAACAGAAACTGCTGTATGCAGTAGGTGGTGTTTAATGCAGGTACTAACAACTGATAAAGTGACTGTGGGTACTTAGCTATAACCAGGAAACTGGTTGTGAGAATATCATGGCATATTTTAAATTTCAGCATGGTGTGCAAATTACATAAGGCAGTCTTTAAACACGAGCTAGCTTTGTTCATGTTTTATGCTTCATTCTGTTCTGCTTTTGTTTTTTTACACCTCTGTCACTGGCAATGAACTTAAATCATCAGTATTCTGTTTAGTTTTGATTATTTCATATGTGGTACATTTTGAGCATATTCACCCCTCAGTGGTCTCTCTTGCCCCACTCTGGTCCCATTTACCCAAGTCACTCTCCTACTTTCATGTGTTCATCTTTATAAGGCACTGAATTATCCTAGCGCTGCTTGCGTTGCTATGGGTTCCGGGTTATTTACTGGAGCACAAGCAGCTTTCCAGTAGCTCCCCCACTGTGCTGGTCCAGCAACACTATTCTCCATTCTTTGCCTTAAAAAGCTTTGGTGGCTAATGGTGAGAACAGCACTGATTTGTAGAATAGGCATAATATTTTAATATTTTTTTAGAGAATTATTTGAGTAATTTTTCAAAATTTACTTATTTTATAATAATTATGATAATGCTAATAATATTGTATTAATGTTTGTTCATTACTGAAAATATTAGCTAATACCTATTGAGTATTTATTTTGTACAATGCTGCATAGAATGTCAACTTTATCTTTCATCTTTTATAAACCACACACTGACATCATGATATCAGTGTTTTTTTCTTGTTCTTCATGTTGAAACTGATAAAACCTGAAATTTGTAGGATTAAATGATTTGTGCAAAGTCAACTAGGTCATTAATAGCGAATGAATCTGCATTTTGGAATATTAAGTAATTTTTAATTAGTGTGCAATACTATGTTCTTAATAGTATTTTTGACGATATAATGTTTACAAAGGCTACAAGAATTATATATGTAACATGTTTATTAAGTATAAACATATATGTTCATAGAAAAGCAGTGACATTCAATTTCACAAAATCATTATCAAACATTATATACTAGTCCTTGTTAGATGCAGAATTATATACAATTAATATATTTTTTTAAATTAAAAAAATAAAGAAAATGAGTCAAAAGGGGGGTATAAAACCATTCTTTTTCTAGTTTTAACATTTTTATGGCTTTTTTTTTCTGATGGACTAGGACAAAAAGCTATATTCAATAATGAAAGTGTAGTTCCCAATGTAAAGGTCCGCAGTTTGAGAACAGCCACTCTAAGCTGCCCCTTGGCACTTGGGAGGCAGAGACAGGAAGATCTCTGTGAGCTTGAGGCCAGCCTGATCTGCAGAAGGAGTTCAAATATAGCTAAGGCTGCACAACAAACCTGTCTTAAAAAACAAACAGACAAACAAACAAACAAACTAATTGAACAGACTTTGAGTCTGGGTAACTGTGTGTTTTTCCCTTCTCCTTCTCCTCTTCCTCCTCTTCCTCTTCTTCTTTTCCTTCTCCCACTCCCCTTCTTCCCCCTATCCTTCTTTTTATTTTCTTTTTTTTTGTAAATTCTTTACAATGAATTTTGTTTAAATATTCTTTTAAAAGTCAAGTAAGAGCCAGGTGTGGTGATTTGCACTGAAACCCCCACCCTTGGTCAGCTCTGATGGATGGATTGTGAGTTTGCAGCAAGCCAGAGAGCTATGCAAATACATACAAAGAAAGATTAAAAATTACATAGAGACATAGGAGATATTAAAGTGGCTCAAAGTGGAAATCCTGACAGAAAAGTGATGTGTAAGATATAAGTATACAAGTGGAGCTGTAAATAAGTTAGACATGACAGATGGGAAAAGACTAAAGATAAAAAGATAGAAACTTTTCAAAATAAAATGGTTATATCAAAATACTTTATAAGTAAAACAGCAAGAAATAAGCATAAACTAGTATACTTGTTAACACCTATACTTTCCACACGGGAAATAGACAAGAGCTCAGGGTGATCCTCTGTTACCTATCTAACTTGAGACCAGCATAGGCTACATGAGACGCTGAGCAAATACATACATATTTTTTCTTCAAAAGATTTGGCATTTTGAAAAGGAAAACTTAGTAATTTAACTATATGTGGTACAAAAACCTATATTACCTTTGAGGAAAAAAAATGGTTTAGTGAGGAAATTTTCAGAGTTCATGTAGGTTGACATTTGGGTATCTTATGATATATTCCAAGTCTATCTTAGACACATGTAGATATCTAAGACTACATCTATATTTCAACTTGATACCTTTTATCTTAGTAGATGGCCAGCCTATGGGCGGAGGCACAGCTCCACACCCTTGCCCACAGGTACCTGAGTACTTACTGTTTCAAGAATCTTAACTTAGGTGAAAACATATTCTTGACTTTGCCACAGGATGGAACTTCACCATGAGTCAGTATGAAGCAGATACAGGGCTTTTAAAAGGCATTTTAACATAGATTTAAGCAGGCAATTAGAAAAAAAAAAAAAAAAAAAAAAAAAAAAAAAAAAAGGCTCTGAGAAGAAGACTAAGACACACTTCAGAACATAGTTTTGGCCTTCTGTAAGAAAAACCATACTCCTTTGTCTTTACAATAGCCACCTATAGAATTTAGGTGATTTTTAAAGTTTCTTTCAATGGTTGATTAAGAAATTTAAATGAGGATGTAAGATAGTCCCCAAGGGACATCTGGCAGGATTAAAATTAATATAAAATGGGGGTGATGGGAGTTAGAATAGCTCCTGTAGCACAGGGGAATGATGGGAGTTAGGATAGCTCACAATAAACCAACATAGCGAGTCTTGAACATGAGCTTCTGAGAAAACATCTGAGATTGGAGTGAGACTCAGCCCATGCTCATGAACATTTGGGAGTGACGTGTGTTCTACTTCTATTTTAACATTTTTGATTTGAAAATATTTCTATGTAAATCAATTATTGTTTTCAGTCTTCTTAGGTTTAACTATGCTGGAATTCTTGGTTCTCAGCTGGCAAGAAGCTTCAAGCAGACTCTGGAGTGACAGGTCCCTCTTTCTTCTCAGGTCTCTGTAAAGTTTCCTCCTGTCATCCCTTCTCAGTGTGACTTGGAAAACTATGTAAAATAGTATTCTAGTCGGCCATTCATGACTGATGTTATCCTGATTCTCAAGAGAGAGGGGCTTGTGTTAATGAAGCCCCACAAGTGAGAAGCCAACGGGTGTGACTATACTTGGTCCTTCAGCTGCCTTGTGCTTGAAAAGACAATGCTGAATATCAAGCTTTTTCTTACCGAGGAAATGAAGATTCCAGAAGGAATGAGACTTTGCAATATTCTGATGACTACTTGTTCTTCCAAAAGAATTTCCTTATTAGATTCTCATCTATCTACTAATAATTTAATACAGTTAAATATAAACTAATAATCTAATAATTCCCCCCCAAACAGTAAAAATGCAGACTATTCACAGGGTCAGCTTAAACATAACATTAACATCTTTCTGAGAAGAGGTGGCAACCTGCCTACTGTCCTTGGACCACCTGCCTTATGAGAGGATGAAAGGCACCAGCAGAAAACAGGTCAGATGACAGAATTGGGGGGAAAGCCAGTTTGCAGAATGTGAGATCCTACAGAATACATTATCAAAAAGTCCCAAGTTAAACTTCTTGAGCCCATGGAAAAAGTGGATCTAGTAAACTGCTTTGACCCTCTTCATGTTTAATCACTGGTTATTGATTCCATGAGTCTGCATAAACACCTGAGTTCAATGACCACTCTGAGTTTAATGTGCTCAAAAACTCCTAAAAAATTTAGCCATCAAAAATTGAGAATTTGATAATAGTCTACCATGTGTGTCAAGTAAAAACAAAAACAATCACAAAATGTTTTAAATCCAATTTTCTACTTGATCCAGTCCTGCTCCTCAGTTTCTCCAAGGGCTGAATTTTTTTTCTAGGGGGCTCATAAAATAAGAAGGTCACTTATGGTCCTGTTCTTATAGGGTCAATTCTCAGGGCTGGATGGACATAAGACAGTTTTATACAAAGTGTTAGTAAGAATAAAGTATTAGATTGTTTCTGGTGAAGGTAAGGAACTTTGCTTTCAGGTTGTTTAAATGAAGCTGAAGGAAAGAGGAAAAAAATTTTGATATTCATTAGGAATTTAAATGTACCAAGGAGGGTTGTAAAATACTTTTTATTGAAGCTCATTTCAATTGGGAGCAGAGGAACATCTGTAACTGCTCTGACGGGAACTGTGGTAAAACTTTCTATAAGTAAACGGGGATCTTTGCTTTTAATTATTTGAGTGGGTAGATTACTCAGTAATGTGTATAGACTTATTTAGGTACCATCTCCAGGCCGCATCACTGAAATGCAAGCAGGCTTTACTCATAGCACTTTGTTTGTATTCTGTAATTTGAAACAGGATCTTGAAAGCAAAAGAAGCAAGTAGAGGGGTTGATTTCTCTGCATCTTTGAATGGCTGACGTTTCCCCTTGAAGATTTACTCTTCTGGGTGTGTACGCTTTCTGGAGTACACCCAATCACAGCTCACTGGCTTTGCTCCACACTGCATTCTGGAGGCTTGGTGACATTGTTTTGTCCTAAGAACCATACACATTAGCTTGTATTGGATTCTCCTGGAGGAATTTCCACAATCAAAGTGAATATGGCAAGCCATCCTCTGTTTACAAAATGATTTCATATGCCATCCAAACTAAAGCTTCACTAGGTATTTTGTTTTTTGAGGAAGTTGACATAATGATTCCAACATTATAAAATAAAATGCCTTTAGCCTCTAAGCTGGAACATCAGAGTAGTTAAAAACCTCCACATAGTCATTAACAATCTCTCTGCACTGTTACATTGTTACAATGTTATAATGTTACAATGTTACATTGCAGAATTGCTTATTGGATGGAAAAATATTTGAGGAAGGAAAGGTCATCTAGCCTTATCTTTTTGCATCATCAAGCACGCAAAGGCAAGATGGATAATGACACATAATTCTTTTAGATGTAATTCAATTCTCTCTCTCTCTCTCTCTCTCTCTCTCTCTCTCTCTCTCTCTCTCTCCCTCTCTCTCCCAGATTCATCTAAATAATTTTTAAAAAATCATTTTAAAGGTGCTGCTACATAGAAAATTGTCACATTTGTAGAATAAAGCATGGATAAAAGTGTTTTCAGTTCAAAATATAAGACTGTTTTTATAATTTAAATATATTCATTTAAACAGCAACCAAAGTCTGTACTGGCCAGCCTACACGAGACAAATGGTAATAGCAATCTGAGAAGTCATCAGTGATCTTTCCATAGTTTTATTTAAAAACCCCCATTGAATCTGGAAATAACTTGACAATTTACTAAATTATGTCTTCCAGTCCCCTCTGCTTAGTGTGACAATTAAGAAAGAAACATGTCGAAAGCACAAGCTTAAATTGGTCACTCTGGCATGGCAGATTTTATTATGGATGGCTACATGCTCCTCAGAAAGACACTTCTCGACTCCCTGGGAAGAAAGCATATGACTGAATTTCAGCAGTTCAGTTTTTACATTAAAATATGGCCAGTGAGGGGTTCCAATCTGTCAGGGAAAAGTGGCCATGCGGCCAGAGTTATCATTTTACTTTGGGGGTCTTGCGTTGGCCAAGTGGTCAGCCACAGCCAGCTGTCAGCCCTTTTAAAATGCTGAACTGAAAAGTCTGGACAGTAAATTGCTTTGGAACATTGATTACTCATTGAACCTGAAGAATTTTAAAGAAAAAAATCTATAATAAAAAAATAAAATTTTAAGCTGTATCCCAAGGGTCTGGAAATCTAATCCCCACAGCTATGGACAGCTAAAGGCTGTGTCGAGGCTGAGGAATAACGTGTTTGTTGATGAACCCGATGTCACTGGTTACAAAACGTCTCTCTGAGCTTAGATCTATTGTATCTAAACTGAGAATCATGATAATAGCAGAGAATTTGTGTTGTGCTTACAGGAATATATTCAAAGCTCTGACAGAAAATAGCAAATGACAACTCACTATTTAAATATACCTTCCAGGCTTGTCAGCCAAAGCAAACCATTTGGAAATAGATGGATTTTACTAGTTAGCATATACTAAGAAAGGTTCCAATTCCAGAACTTTGGAAAGGAAAAGCTACTAGTGGTGCGTCTTCCTATCTGCCCGTGGGTGTAAGAAGTTAAGTCTTTGAGGTGAGGGCTCCAAACCAAGGAGTCTTCTGTTTTGTTATATATATATATCTTTCATATCTCTCTTTCCGGCTTTCCTCGGGGAGTCATGGGGAAAGATGAGGGGGAAAGTGGCAGGCAGTCACGTTTGCATGAGATAAATAATCAGTTGTGAGCTCAGTGTGTGACTCTCGTTAAAAATCCAGACATTGGAACAGCTCCCGAAACACACTGCCGCTGCCACCACCGCCACCACAGCCGCAACCAATCTCTTTTGCATCTCATTGGCATTTGAGAACGTTAATTGACTCATTATTGCAATTCACATTCAGGAAAGCAAGTTGATTAAGAAAGGCAGATGCAGAATCTCCAGACACAGCCATGGCTGTCTTGTTTGTCCCGGCAGTGTACTCGAGTTATTAGGACACTTAGGAATCTGTAGCTAAAGGGACAGAGAACATGTCCCACTCACAACTGCCCTCAAAACACAGGCTTTCATAAAAGCATTAGAATACTGTACAACCTTGCAAATGAGTAAAGCTGTTCTCTACCCCTTTTATACTAATTCCAGTCACTTAATTTTATTTGAATTGCTTTGAAAAAAAGTGGGGGGATCTCTTAACAACCCTTTCCCAGGGGATATGTATTTTTAAGTCAGTAACACATAGTACTAGATTCAGAGTCTGACTCCAGCAATCGTTATCATTCCTGAATTTTATAAGTGATTTCTAGTGTTTTCCAACATGGAAGCTCTTAATTTGGATAAAGCCACCTCCAATAAATAGAGAGCAAATGTGTTTCATAATTCATTTGGCTACCTGTTTTTTTTTAAATGATGCTAGACTCTATTTTCATATCTAATATTCTCATGAATACAATATATGAGTTAAAAGTGCACTTTCTATATTTAAATTTAGACTGAACAACATTTAAGCATACTAACATATGTTTTGTTCTAAATAATTGGCTCTCGTTACTTTGTAAAATGCTTGGAATTTTGAGGTCAGCTGAAGACAGAAAATATACCTGATATGTTCTTTATATTAAATCCTCTTAGAAATTATATTGACAATTTCAAATTTTTCTTTCCACACAATGTGTTAGATTGCTCAAATCTTTCTCTGAAAGTAAAAAAAATAAATAAATAAAACTCATAAAAACTTAAAAAGGGTAATTTAAAAATCTCTTAATATATGAGAAATTTATCTAAGAGAATTACTTATACAAATACTTTGCTAGGTGTTAAGACTAATCAAGTGGGCTGGAGAGACAGACAGAAGGCTCCAACTATAACATAGTACTTCAACTGAAGAATGAGCAATTAATTAAAAACTTCAAGAAACAAGTGATTCGCCGACAGCTATTTATAAAATTGTAACAGCAATCTAGAGACTATTTGTACCTGTGCTTTGAAGTATGTGCACAATTTTGATACAAGAGATAAGAAAGTCATTCCAGGAGTTATATGTGGAGATCTGACACCTCTGACCTATGCAGAAATCTGCACTAATGTAATCTCCCATCCTCACATATACACATAGTCAAGATAAATAATAATAATAATTAATAATAATAATTTTAAACAGTAATCAATGAGGTTCGGCGATGACTAATCAGTTAGAACTGGTTGTTGCTGCAAAGGATCTGGATTCAGTTCAGAGCTTCTGAATAGTGGCTAACAACCTCTTCTTCCAGGGAATGCTTTGTTCTGACCTCCATGGGCTGATGTATGGCATAACACAGTACATACATGCAGCCTAAACATGTATGCATATACAGTTTAAAAAATAAATTGTCACCTGACCTCAACATGCTTCAATGTGTACTCCATCCACATACAATAATAAATTAATAAATAAAATGTAACAAAAAGAATAGACATGGCTATTTAACGTTATTATTGCTTACCCCACTAACCATGGCTCAGCGCTAAGTAAGTTTACCTTTTACTTAATTAATATTTAGATTTAGTCTGAAAATGTATAGATATATAGAGTTAATATGCTTTCTCATACATATATGCTAACTTAGAATAGAAATGAACAACAAAATTTTATCTTTTAAGCCTTCCACTAGCTTACTTCCTTCACTAATTAATTTCTTTTGATATAATACAAAGAAGTAATATTTACTCTCCTCATGTATTGGTTATTTTATGCATTAACATTTCAAAGTGTTTTTCTACATAATATTGACTCAACAGAAATTTGATGGTTAACTATTACATATGTGACAGGAATTAGAGAAGGAACAGATGCCATGGATTAACTACACATGACACCCACTTTCTTAGACATAATGTCTCTTGAAGAGTCAAGTGTCATAAAACAATTATGTATGATACATACACAACACATAGCTTCAACTGAAGAATGAGCAATTAATTGAAAACTTCGAGAAACAAGTGAGTCCCTGACAGCTATTTATAAAAATATAAAGGAAATCTAGAGACTATTTGTACCTGTGCTTTGAAGTATCTGTACAATTTTCACACAAGAGAAAAGAAAGTCATTCCAGGTTAATGGAATACTACGAGCAGCTACACAAAGTTGAATGCACATCTTGGAAAAAGTAAGTACTTCTGCATTATCCAAGCGTTGAGTGCCTTCAAGGAAACCAGGTGTGTGGCCAGAAGGCAGCCATGCACTAGGTGGAGCCAAACTTTGAGAGATCCTTTCCAGGGATTGACATTTCACACCATATATGGCTTAGCACTGTAGCAAATTTCAGCTAAGCTAGGGTGAGCATGAGACATCATAGTAACTTAAGTAGATGGTATCTCAGTGAAGGGACACTGGCCCAGGCAGTTTGATCTATTGAAATAGTAAAGATACGTTATTAGGAGAAGCAATCAGGTAGCTCTGACAAAAATCCAAAGAGGAGTTGTCAACCTCAGGAAAGAGGCATCCTACAGAGAAAGCATATGTATATATAGGATAGAGGTGTAGATCTCTGTGGTAAGAGAAGAGTCGTTGGAGATGGAAATGAAGTGAGAATAATGTAAATATTCTTAGCATGGATTACTGGTCCTCCTATTGATAGAAATAAAAGAATAGAGTGAGAGAGAACAAGAAGACTGTGACACACCTCTATGAGGCAATGTCTGGCCTGTTATTGTCAGTGTGGTTGTGAAGACTAGAGGTAGAGTTAGCAACCTCCAGGAATTTCTGTCAAACAGAGATGACAATGGAAGTATGGGAATTGTAACATTTATAATCTGGCCTTTTCAGAAACCAAAGCTGGAGGAGGCTACTTGAAGACTTGATGAATAGGAGCCAGTAAACCAGTGTATTCTTGTTTTTTATGAGACCACTGATTACAACGGCCTAGAAAACATGATCAATTAAAGAAAAGATAGGGTGAAAATCAAACCATAGAGGCAGTGTACAGGCAAGGAAAGGGACAAAACCATCTCACTATCTTCTCAGAAATAAGCTCATTTCTTCAGTTATCACCATTTATGAGTTTCTCTGTGTACATAAAAATAGGAAGGAAAAAGGAAGGAAGGAAGGAAGGAAGGAAGGAAGGAAGGAAGGAAGGAAGGAAGGAAGGAAGACATGAGGCTATCCTAAAATCAAAGATTGCTCTCGGTAGTTTCATGGGATCCTTTGTCGATTTTTAATTTTCCTCATATTTTCATACTAGAGAAGAAAATCATAGAAAATTTCCCTTTTTATTTGTAAAAAGTTATTGATATGTGGCTGCAATAAAAGTAGTACTGGAATCTTAAATATTTTCTGAATATTTTTCTCATTTAATCTTCTAAGGAACCTTGCAAGAAATATTAGCTAAGCATTGCCATTCCCACCCCACACACAAGAAGCAAAAGCACCTCACAAAATGTTGTGTGCAGGAAGTACTCAGTTGTAACTTACTGGCTGAACTTTACAAATTATCCACTTGCTTCTAAAGCCTTCTCAAGGAACCATGAAGATATTTTGAAGTACAGCTTCTCTTTTCCCCAAGATGTCAATGTGCTAAGACATAGAACATGGATGTGTGATGGTACCTGTTTTATTGTGTCTCACCAAGGCAAGTCTCTGCTGTCCTAGCCACAACTAACTGTTGCCACACTGTTGTTTGATGCAGCTCTAGTGTAAGCAATACACCCAAAGAGTAAGACTCTCAGCCCAGGAACTCATCACTATTAAGTGAAGACAAACTTACCAATTGTTCTTCTGTTAGCTCCATCTTTGAATTTTCCCACTTAGTAGTCAAACCTGATAATCTCCCAGGGTTCTCTCCTAGATAGAGCAAAACAGAGCCTACAATAATAATTTCTGAAAAGATCACTCACTAGAATTTCCTGACAGCCTCATATTAAAGCTCATAGTACATTCCCAGATCTGAAGAACAACTCAGATTGCTCCAAGTGAATGGGTAAGCTTTCTGAAAAGCATTTATAAACATGACAAGGATCAGTGGGAGAGACTGTCATGGAGACAGTGTGTCAGGGACACAAAGTAGAGCAGGGTATTTCATGTACTCAGCTTTATGCTATCTTATCCCGATTGGAGTGGGGTATGAGTATCCTGGGTTAGGGTTGTAGTATTTACAAAGAAAATCTTGCTATGCTCAGCTTTCTTAAGAACAAAGTTGGGCTTATTGATGGGAGCACCCTTGCCAACTAATGGAAAGCCTTCCTAGGAGACTTCTTGAGATGGTGGAAATGGCAGTTGATGCTTCAACCAAACACAGAAGTGGACAGCTGTTTTAACCCAGCATGTTTGTAAATACTTTAAATAACTTTCAGAGCTCTGTGTGTTAACAAACTAACATTCATTTCAAATTTCCATTCAATGAAAATTAAGTGATTGTTTTAAATTTAAATAATAAACTTAAAATGATTTTCCTTTTAAAAAAATTTTTAACATTAGTATCGTTTGAATACTTACTAAGCTCACTGTCTAGCTTCCTTCCATTTTGGTTCAACCTCTTTCTTCCCCACTAATCTTTACAAAATTTATATCTTTTCATTTTGTTTTGTGTTCCACCAAGGTTCACCTGCGCCATCTGTATGTCCATGGGTATACACTGGATCCTGGTGGTCTCAGCAGAAGGCTTACAACAACAACAACAACAACAACAACAACAACAAACTAGTTATTCCCTTTCTACACAAAACAATCAGCCAACAGTTCATAGCTAAAGAATACGCTGCCCTCCCCCTTCAGTGAACGCTTGTTAGAGGTGCAGTCTTGTGTGGGCCCACTGCTTGAAACCAGTGCTGGGAGTTAATGGTTACAATAGTTTTATAGTTTCTAGGAAATAACCCTTCTAAGCCATCTACACTACTGTCTCACTCTTCTAGGATTCCTTCCCTCTCTACCACAATGTCCCCCGAGTGTCAGAGACACTGTGTAAGTGACTTGTTTAGGGGTAGGATCACATCCTCACTTACTGTTTTCACCCTGAGACACCATGTTACCTTGCTTTCACCACTGTCTGTGGTAAGGAGAGGCTTCTTTGAGTGGGACCAGGAGCCATGCTTTGTCTGCCCATGTAAGCATAGGTACTTAGGAGGCTTGCTACTTTGTTAGCTTACTTTGCCATCCGAAATACATTTGTCCTCAGACCCACTTCCCTAGGCCCTGACTGTTTGCCAAGTTTGCAGTTCACACTACCATGGAGAGGGTGTAGAATATGACTAAAGGGAAGTTGGTTGGGTACTCTCCTACAGTCAAGCCACCATTGCACAGGTGAATATATCTTGTTTTTCCAGTTTCCTTATATTCTTTCTTTTCCAGTTAATTATCATCTATGCCCCATCCACATCCCACTGCCTCGAGGCTCTGCCCCCACATCCCTGCCTAAAATGGATATGTTCCACAACAACTTTTTTCTTTAATTTATTTTTACTGATATTCTTCTACCCCTGAAAGGAACACCTCTTCCCATCCCCTTCCCCATTCTCTGGTTTGCCCAGATACTCCAGTTTACACACATTGTTCTAAAGAACAGAAACTTGGCTATTTCCAGAAATAGCTGAGTGGAGTTAACAGATAACAGTCCAGATTACCTTACATGGATAGTTGGTTTTCAAAACGTCAGAAGTTTACAGAATTGATGTTACAAACATTTCTGTAGTAATTTTCATTTTTATTAGAGACCTGTCTGCTCCTGACAGCTTCCTGTATTGAATTCTAAGAAGAAATTGAGCATCTTTGAAGTTACTCCAGTTGTGGTGAGACAGCCACTAGGCAAGAATTGCCTCTTTCCATCTACAGACAAAATACTGTCCAGAAAAGGACACACTTGCAGAATAGTCGACTGATTATATCTGCCTAGACAGAGTAATCAGCCCTTAATAATTCTGCAGCACTAAGGTCTGTCAGATGATCCTGGGCCAGAAGGCTGAAGATCAGATGCTCCAATGTTCTTTAGTATAGGGAGTGTCTAGGTGTTTAGCGGTCTCTCTAAGTTTTAGAAGCTATGCTTTGTGCTTTCCATAATTTTAGTTAACTCAGTCATTCTGGATTTCTGATGGGATTGAAAACTTATAGTCTCATAGCCAATCCTGGCTATTTACTTTGAGAGAAAAGATTTGAGTGGATGGTTTTCTGCTGACATTCATTCTAAAGCCAAGAAAAAAGCCAGGTTCAGAACTTAGTGTTTTAGTTAGGAGAGATGACAGAGGTTCTGGTTAGTCAACAAAATGATGGACTGGGTATTAGGACTATCTTGTACCTCAGTGGTACAAATTGGCATAATTATGCTCTAATTGTATTTTGAGAGAAAAGTTTTATTTTAACAGGAAGGGTGATATGTAGGAGGAGCTAAGGTGGGAAGAGTACCAAGAGGAAGAAAAGGAGTAAGGAGAGGAGGAGAAGAAGGAGAAGAGAAGCTAGGTGATGAAAGAGAGAAAGAGAGAGAAGGGGGGTGCATGGAGGCAGATGTTCACGTGTCTATACCAGTCAAAGATAGTTGATATATCTAGGTTGGGCATTGGGTTACACTTCTGATTGAGCAATACCAAACTTACAAAGCCTTTGATTAACATTTTTAAAAAAGTGTATAAAAGCAAAAAGGAAAAGGGGGCATGGGATAGGGGTTTTCTGGGGGGTGGGGGGGATGGGGAAAGGGGATGGCATCTGAAATGTAAATGAAATATCCAATAAAAAAAGAGCAGAAACTTGGATCTTTATATAACAAAGCCATGTTTCATTTGTCTTTAGAACTCTGCTTACCTCACTTAAACTAATTCTGTGTTTCCCTACAAATTTCTTAATTTCACTTTCTCATCATAGCTCGGTGAAATTCCAGTGTGGATAAGTACCACATCTATTTTGTTCATTCATCAGTTTCCAGGCATCTAGGCTACCTCCATTTCCTAGCTATTGTGAATAGGGTAGCAATAAACGTGGATGCTCAAATATCCCCATTGAAGGGTATAGAGTCTTTTGGGTACCTGCCCATGGTACACGGGTGTGCCATAGAGCACATTTATTCTTAGTTCTTTTAAGAAACCTCCAGACAGATTCCAAAGCAGTTGCACCGGGGTACATTCTTACCAACATTGTACAATGTTTCTCCTTTTTCAATATCCACACCAGCATTCATGATTATTGGTATTTTTGATGATAACTGTGGTGAGATAGACTCTTCGGGAGTTTTAATCTGCATTTCACTAGTGGCTAAGGAGAAAGAATATGTCTAACATGTTTTGTTGTCATTTGTAGTTAGGTTAAGCATGTTCTCTTTAGTTCTGTCATCTGGATTTTAATTGTGTTGCTCACTCTCTTGGTGTTTAGTTACTTGGGTTCTTCGTATATTCTAGACACTAATTCTGCTGTACATGGATGGCTAATATTTTTCCCATTGTGTAGGTTTTGTCTTCAGTCAACTGACAGTTTCTCTGCTGTGAAAAAAAAATGTCTCATTTCATTAGATTCCATTTTTGGATGTTAGTCTTATTTCTCGTGTTACTAGGGTCGTATTCATAAAACCATTACCTAGACGTTGAAGCATTGTTTTAGGGGTTCTTGTGTGCTTAGTGACAATAGATGGCAGAAATATAAATGGCCATGCATCAATGCAAACAAAGATACATGGATACAGCTGACAGTACAGAAAATACTCAGAAGTTTTTATATACTGGACACATCAAGTACAATCTTCTTTTGTTGAACTTTTCATAGCTCTGGTATTTCTCCTTTCTGATTCAGTACAGACTTGATTTCTGTCTCATACAGAGGATTATTCTTCAAGACTGTCACCTCTGCTTCAGGTGACACACTCAAGGTCACTGAGCCTGAGGGGCAGATGGAGGACACTTCAAAGGCTTTTTGGTTCCAAGCTCTTGCTTATCCACTGGAGCTCACAGAAGAAATGTTAGGAAACTACAAATCTAGTCATCAGTAGATCTTCTTTAGTTGCGGTGGTCCATTTATAAAGTGATGCGTGCACTCATGCCTTGATTCGTTTAGTTCAAAAAGCTGAAACTAGTTGTATTGATTCCCAGAATTCATCTGGTTAGACTAGAATTCTTCACTGCAGTGTGGAACAACCTGAGGATTTCACAATGTGAAAGGTAGCAAGAAACTACTTCAGAAACGGGAGTAACAGAGAATACAGTTGTACATGTTTCCTTAGATGTGTGTGTGTCAGGGAGTCTCTAGTTTATTGTAAAACTTTAGCTTTTCATCTTATGTTACAAATCCTATGTCACCATTTGTCTCCCCTACAATTCCAGATCTACTTGCTCTCCAGAATCCTCATTCTGTTTCCGTGTTCTGCCTGCAGTGAAAGCAGCATGGTGGAAAGCTTATGTGTATCCAAGTCCAAGCAGGGAAGCATATACCACTGTGGACATTGGAAATGAAGGCATTGAATTCAAAGTTGTAAAGACACAGGAGAGTGAAGGCTGAATGCAAGATAAGAACAAGAAGTCAGCAGAAGAACAAGGTACCATCCCCAGAGGTAGGGGAACTGGAGCAGGAGGAAGTATTTCTAAGACCCAGAAGCCAGGACCATCAAGTCTCCTCCCTCCAAACACATCTATATATCCCTCCTTACTCTCTTTGAAGCTCAGAGCCTCCTTTTCCATTAATTGATCACACACACACACACACACACACACACACACACACATATCCTAAATATATAAGAACAGTCTGCTCCATTTTGTATAATGCTTATTATATCTTATTGTATGCATGTTTTCAGGGTTGGTTATTTTATGTTGGATGACCAATTGGTCTGTTAAAGAAAAATTTTAAACGCTTAAGGAAACTCTTTAGAAGTCTGTCTTATGTACTCCCTGTGGGATATTAAGTGTGTGTGTGTCCTAGACAAGGCCACTTTAGAGTAAAAATACAAATATCACAAAGGGTAGTGGGGAAACTTTTGTTAGAATACCTTCATTTACCTCTCTTTTTCTGTTATTTTTTAAGGGTATAATATTACCTTGCTTCTTCAGGAACATAAGTAATATTCTCTTAGTTTCTATGTTGACTTATATAAAGGTATTCAAATATTATCCATGAAGTGTCTAGGTAGGCATGGTTTCCTATCCTATGAAGAAATACATAATGAACATACAATGGCATGCTTATACTTTTAAGGGTTATGATTTTATATATCAAAATTTATGAATAAACACAGGAGGTTATGGTCTATGCTACTGAAAACGGATCATAAGGTTATGTATTATCAGTGTACAAAAGGTTCTCAGAGCTGCCTACTTCCAGAGCCTGCTTCCAGAGGGGTAACTACATGAGGGAGTTCATGGCTCCCAGCAACTCCATTTTTCATATCCCTGTTGCAGCTCTTGGACATCAGTCTGCTGATCTACTAGAGTAAATTTATACTTGATAAAGATTTTCTAGTTTGTGTGTTTTGATTAATACAGCAGTTGACTATTTCTAAGCATGGAGAATAGATGTCTAGCTCTGCATTAAGACATGTTTGTATACCAAATGCTCTTGGCTGCTGGCTTTTGGGAAAGACTGTGTTCAAACTCTGGTTTATAAGGGTCACGAATGACCTTAATATGGTGCATAGACAGAGTTGTCAAACTTCATTAAGCTTCATTTAATCTGTAACAAGGAAAGCAGGGGCAACTTTTTTATTGTGAAGACTGAATAGCCAGAAGTGTATGAGGAGATCACAGTGGCTCCTAATATAGTTAACAAATTCAGGCTTTTACAGCCTAAGATCACCAAGTATTTCTATGTCCATAACAGAAACTAGATAACTTTACTTTAATCATAAGCAATTAGAAACACTAAACTTGACACTTGTCCAACATTTTATCAAATAATTTCTATGTCCAAAAAAAAAGAACAGGTAAAACAATTATTTTACAAGAGCTGTGTGATATAAGGAAACATATTCGTTATCAACAAGATAGTTAACAATAAGTTAAAAACAGATTGCTAGAAACAGAGCCTTAAAGAAAGGCTATGAAAAATAACAAACAAATAAATTCTTTACAATGTGTAGCCAAAAGTTCAGTGCCTGTTTCCTGTAAGGCATACCTTCATAGAAGAGAAAGTATCTAAGGATGCTGCAGGTGCCATGAGGAAAAGTCCCTATTCCTCATGGTCTCTATGGAAACAGAGTCTGCCCACACTTTTTTTTTTAATGGTTGGGTTTTCTTATTGTCCTCAGCTTGGCAGGATGTGGTCATCAGCCTGTGACTTCCTTCAGTCTGCCTCTCTCTTTGGGGTTCTTAAAGCTCTAAATTATGAAGAAGGAAACTTGATATTATTTCTCTCAATCTTAGTATTTAAAAAAAAGTAAAACCTTCTTTTTGCTTTGGAAAAATGCATTTATTCAAGTCCTGTTCGTCAGCATTCTAGAAAAGCGATACCATTTTGTGATGAATTTTTAAATGAAAAAAAAAAAAGTTGGCCAATTAACAAATATAACTTCTTGGGATTCTGTTCCAATAATCTTGGCGAATTGTTATACTATAAACCCAGAAAATTATCATTGCTAGGTAAACAGTCTGATCCTATCTGGCACCATCGAGGTTTGGAAGTGAGAAAGCACAGTTTCCTAAGGCCTGGGACAGAAAGCTGCTCTCAGACCTTTTCAGAGGCTATCAGAAGTAATTCCTGGAGATTAAGTGTGATGTGAACAAAAAGGTCTGATGTCTTGTTCAGAGCTAGCCTGTGGCCAGGAGTTAGCAAGTTCTCTCTTAAATGATCAGTAGCTGAGATTTGGGTGCTAATGAGCGAAGGTTAGCCAGAGGGAATGTGTGGGAAGGGAGCAAGGAACTAGACCTTTCTTTCTGAGGAGCAGCACAAGAGTAATCAAACCTCAGGACTGCTCTGTAGTCAAACTGCGTTTTAATCAGTTCCTCCAGAAGCTGAAGAAGTCCTACTGACGCTCGCAGCTGTAAGAGTAGAAGTCTGGTTTCACATTTGCATGATTTTGAAGGTCAAATGCCTGCTATCCAAGTCTTACTGATCCATATGGACTAGAAATGCCACAATATGCAATCGTCATGAAGGCAGATTGTCTCCTGTAAATCTGTCCTTTCTGTAACACATTCAAAATGTACCGTATTGGCTGGATTATAAATCCTTTCAGGAAATGTGCGCACATTTGCAGAAGCAGCTTCACATTGATAGATGAAGCCATTGGTGTTCAGAGAACCCTTAAAATAATTTATCATATGTGTAAATCTGGTTTTGCATGTGTCGGGATTTCCTGTGGCCAGGTATACCTGTAATTCAAAACCCCTTTTCAAGAGACGAATAAAATGATCTTCAAGTTGCTTTCTATATTTTCTGAATATAGGGAATATTTTGTATTATTCCAGATCTAAACTTTGTTTCTTAAGTAGAAAATCATGGAAATAAATCATCATGGAAAATATATTTTTCCAGAGCTTTTTCACTTGGTATTGTTTACGTTCACCAAGTCAACACTCTTCCTCGCCTATTCAGAATGTTTTATCATTACTTAAACATTCGCACCTCCTGACACACAACCACTTTATAAAGAGAGGACAAACGTGCTAGGCAATGATTTTAAAGCATTCCATTTTGCTGCAGAAAGTTAGTATCTGTGTATTTATTCTTAAGCACTCCCCCGGAATGTATGTCCTAAAGTGACAGAAGCCAACACCTATCAACATTATTCTCTAAGTATCTTCTCTGTTGTTACTTTTCTCTTAGAGATCATGTACCTTTACTTAGAAGCAGTTTCATTAAATTTTATAGTTTGACAGAACAAAGAAAGTCATAAATTAAGACAAGTTTAAACACACTGGTGGGTATATCCGAGAAATGATTACAGCGAGGTGGGAAAGTTTTTTAATAGGCCTCAAATGTTATTTGATGACATTCTTATCTTTGAGGTTGGTGGAAGCCAGGGATGTGCTAAATCAATAGGTTCCATACGGATTTTAAATACTAGCCACAGGGTTAGAGATGGGCAGGGTATGGCTATTCCTGTTGCTAATGCTAGGCCAAAATAAACTGCAGTTAGCCTCTGGACCTGCAACATTCCAACCTCCCTACATCCCTGACACTCTAGCAGTCAATCAGTCTTGGCAGACCAATTGTTTCTTCTTTCAAGGAATTTTCATTCACAGCAACATTATGTACTTTTAAGAACACTGACAGAAGCATTTTCCATGCTCATAGAGAATTTTTTTAAAAAAAGAAACAAACGGGAAATATTCCAGTAATTACTTTTTAAAAGCACCTACTAGCTGCGTCACACACTTTTTATTTTGCCCAACTGATGTCTTGTTTTAGACACTAGTTAGATTACATCTGATACTTCCAAGAAAATAAAATTTCATTCATTCACTCATTCATTCATTCATTCCACAATCACTTCTGTAGGACTGGCTATATGACAGGCATTCTCATGGGTGAGATTGGAGATAATTTACAGGCTGGTAATACAACCCCATGTTCAGCAAGTTAAGCACAGAAGAACAAAGGGCCTCCTAATATCACCTTGTTTCCTGTCTCCAAGCAACCATCATATGGCATGCAGTCCCAGAGCCACACACTGACTTGTTTTAAACACCACAGTTCTACTTGCCGTCACAAAATAAAATTAAAAACAAAACAAAACAAAACAAAACGCACTGTGTCTCTCTGTCCGAGGGTTAAGATGCAAAATGGCAGGCAGCACTTGCTTTGCAAATGGCTGTGACGAGCAATTAGGTATTTTTTTAATAACTTGGAAATTTATGAATCAGCCAAACATAAATAATATTCGCTAAACATTAGAGTCACTGTTTATTATTTTTTGCTTCCTTCAAAAGTGAGAGGCCTCCGCCAACAGCTACAATCATCACCCGATCTCGCGTTATTTTAAGCCCCTTTCGGCTTCCCTCCGTGTCCTTTCATTCCCATGGAGCTTCTCATTGTCAGGCACATTTTAGTGGCTATTTCTGCAAACAGAACAGCTAGCAGTTTGGTGATGAAATCAGGGCAGTTTGAGTCGTCGCACGCTAACTAGTTACACTGTACAAAGCCTAACAGTTTGCTTTCTGTTTTTAAAGAAGCATTCGTTCAGCCATCCTTACGGCAGCACATGTAATTGAAAAGAGGCATATGGAGACCAGCATGCAAAGCCTAACAAACACTTCAGAGTGGCTTAAAACTATGCTAATCAGTTTAGAAAACCATGATCTTTTTTAATCTAAAAAAATAAAATAAAATACAAAACTTTCTTAAACCTAAGGTGATTTTTGAAGAACTATGATCATGTTGGCATTTTCTAACATTGGCTTTATTTTCTCTCTGCCTGGAAGGTCCTAGAATTTGTAAAAGTGGAAAGAATGAGAACATCCGTGACTTGAAGTTTTCTGGAGGACAGATGAATTCTTCAGAGAGGTAAGCCAGGATGCCAGCGCGTAATCAGGGTCAGAGTGCACACTGCCCCTAGAAGACTTAGAGACGCTGTATGGGCTCATGATGCTCCTCCCTCTGCAAGAAGATGCTAAGTATTACCTGAAAGCAAGGAAGGCATCAGATGAACAGACCTTTATAACAGAATGTGCATCTGCCAAGACAAAAATACACGACAAGCTTCTGGTGCTGGCACGCTGACAGTATGAGCAAGCTGTCTTAGTAGTGATTTTGCAAATCATTTGAGTTTAAATTCTATATAGGCCGTAGGGCCCCTGGAGCATCACTTTCTATATTTGGCCTCCCCATTTAGCTATGCTTGGAATAAATAGGCTATGGATAAAAAGCATGGCCTTTAAGAGTTTTGCATACACTGACTAGTTCTGTATATGTACCATAGGTGGATTGGGTGACTGATGCCAGTGTATGCATGCATACACATGCACTCACAGGCTTTTAAAACGTATTTTTAAATCCCCTCCCCTCAAGTTCATCTCTCTGGCACTTAGTAACCCACAAGCTGCTGTTTCTTTTTCCAGAGAAGTTCAGCTTGATGGAGGGGCCAAGAAAAATGAGCCCAACTGATGACTGCAATCTCAGGAAAAAATATGCTTTTTATCAGAGACCACATGTTGCCAATGCCAATTAAAGTAAAGCTGGGAGATTTCATGAGATTCCAACCTGGAGAGCAGGGACAGCATGCCAAGTACACGAAAGGAAAAGTATGCTTCAGGTTGTTCATTCAAGGTGCAATCCAAACATTGAAGGTGGGGAGCAGATTGAGCAATTTGTTAAGCACGAGATTAAAAACTTGCACAGCAGAGGTAACGTCAAGGATTTTGACTTCAGCTGACCTAGATGGAATCCTGGCTCTGTAAGTGACCTCATGAATAATCTTCCCATCAACATCCCTTAGTTTCTCCATTTGTCAATCAGGGATCACTGAATACTATTTCAAAACAAAAGCAGTTCAAAAAAATAACAATGTGAATCAAAGTACCATTCTTATAATACATCCTTAGAAGATACTGAGAGATGAAAGTTTTTGATTGTTGGTAGATACACTTACAAGGAGCCTGGCTTTGTTTCTAAAGGATTGTGGCTCTTTTCATCCCAAAACCCTAGTAAACATTCTTGCCATTGTTTAAGTGTATTTTAATGCTTGGTAAGCAGGGTAATAATGATGTGACATAATCCTATACTTTTGCTCTGGACACCAGTTGCTGTCATATTTATGTATCCATCTCAGTGCATCCTGTCAGGAAGCAGTGTGCCGAGTATTAAAACTCTCACTTCTGTGCTAGTTACTTCTACATTGCTATGATAAAATGCCTGACAGAATTGTAAAGAAACAAAGATTCAGTTTGGCTGGCTTGGGGTTTCATAGGATTTCAGTGCATGGTGACAGAGAGGTTCCATTGATGGCCGCAGAAGCATGTAGCAGACATTGTACTTATCCTAGCAGGCCAAGAAGCACATAGCAGGAAGCAGGGACCAGTAAACCTTCAAAGACTTGCCCATCCTGACTTATGAGTACAAGCTGGCCTCCTACATTTGATCCCTAAAACTCACACAGTGGAAGAGGAAATTGTCTCTGGCCTCCACACTTCCACCAAGGTGTATACACACACACACACACACACACACACACACACACACAGAGAGAGAGAGAGAGAGAGAGAGAGAGAGAGAGAGAGAGTAAATAAATGTTAAAAAACAAAAGTTGTTGGAGTTTCTTATTCTTATACCCAAGTAGGTTTATACCTAAGAAATGGGTATACGGACTGCAATTTACAAAGAAATGGTTGGAAATGCCCTTTTTCTCTGCCTTCCAGTGTGCTGTACTTATGAGAAAATTGTCCCCATAACACCTTCTATTAGTCTAGAAGTCTCAGAAATTATTCAGTTTTCTTCTAGAAAGGTTCACCATGCATTTTTTACAAGACATGAGAAGCCTCTTACTGAAAGTTTTTCTTTAAGCCATTTAAGGAGTTGGACGTTTTGAGGATCATGTCAGCTTCCTGGGCTAAACAGGTCTGATGGGGACTGACTTTGCAAAGCCTGACCAAGGCTTTGCAAAGGGTGCCAAGGCCAGTGATGGGAGAGGGTCTGTTCTCTCCTATCCTGCAGCAGCCCCTGATTGGATCCCAACATACCAACCATGTACAATGTACATTGTGTCTACTTCCCTGGAAGTTTGGCTCTCATCGCCACATTGTGTCTATTTCTCTGGATGTTCTGCTCTCATTGCCACATTGTATCTACTTCTCTGGAAGTTTGACTTTCATTGCCACCTTGTATCTATTTCCCTGGATGTTTTGCTCCCATTACCACATTGTGTCTACTTCACTGGATGTCTGCGCTTATCGCACTGAGGGTGAAGGTTGAGAGTCTCAAACTCAGAAAATTACAAACTCACACTGCAACACTGTTGAAAGAACATCATTTTGATTGGTTGAGAAGCTCAGCATTTTCCTATTCCATGGATCCTTCTGGTTTTCTTAAACCTTTCCCCATGAAGCTTCAGCTTTCTGACATTGTATTTCTCTGACAAACAATAGAAATTCATTCATACGATTCATCAAAATTGGTCATGAAAAGAAATAGCTATTTTAGTGCTTTTAATAAACAGATTCATGTTACGTACATGCAGAGAGAGAATTATAATAACCAAGTTTCAAACAATCCAAGCATTATGGGCAGGTGTTGTAGGCATGTTTATCTGGGCAAAAGAGGGTTATTTTCCTGGGATGTCTCTACTAATCTTTATTGCTACCCTTACTCTGTGTTACTGAGCTTCCCTATAAAATAATGAAAACATGTTATATGTATTTTTATTTTATGCATATGGGCATTTTGTCTGCGTGTATATCTTTGTACCATATTCATGCCTAATACATGCAGAGGCCAGGAAAGAGTGTCAGATCCCCTGGAGCTGGAGTTACAGAGAGATGTGAACTGTCATCTGGGTGCTGGGAATTCAACCCAGGTACTCAGGAAATGTTCTTAATTGGTGAGCCATCTCTCTAGTCCTTGAAGATGCATTATTAATGTTATTAACAATCTAAGACATTCAATTATCCTAAATGATCAAATTATAAAATAATGCACAACAATGTTAATATCTGTGCAACTGATGTTTGTATTGTTTTCCAGATTTTATTTGTGAAGACTAGTAATAAACAATTTTTGACTTTATATCACATCTGTAAAATGAAAGCTTTTGGAAGACTAGCTAGCTAGATCACCTTTGAATGTTCAGAAAATAGATCAAATGGCTTTCAAGAATTTTGCACTTGAATGCAAGTCTAAAGTGAAAGCAAGAACTGCTTTTGTTTGATTGTTGCATTAATGTTCAGAACATCTGAAACAGTCAGGAAATGTATTCTAAATTTATATATTAGGTTTATTATTTTCTATGTTTCTTCAGTGAATGAAGTATTTATTAATGTAAAAAGGCACTCCATATAAAATTTAATAAAAACTGAGAGTCAAAAATGTCTTTCTTTCAAAGGTTTTGAATGGTATAAGAGTACATTTGTAAATAGAGGAAATGCCCATTTAATAAATTGCCAATGTAAGACAGAGATGATAAACACAAACTCTCAACAAAATTAAAATCTTTATTTTCAAACAAGGGCCTATATTGAGGTTAAAAACTGCAAATCATCCAACACAGGACCTGTGTTGTAACCATGACCAAAGAATTCTAAGCTTTACCATAAAGAAACTAACACATATTGAAAATGGGAAAATATTTAGCCGTATTTCATCATAGAAGATATTGTGGCAATGAGTAATACATAAGGCCAATCAGAGTCAAGGAAACAAAAATCAAAACTATGATATTTTAGTAGGCAGATATTAGTCTAAAATACTGACAATACCTGGGGAAATGGGATAATAATGCTGTATAAAAGAAGCACTCGTTTTACAGGGCTGGTCAGGGGCCTAATTTTGGATCCCTAGACCTTATGTAAATGTTGGAACAGTGGTTTGACTGTCTGCTAATTGGGTATTCCTAAAGAAAATGGGAAGCAGACACAGGAGGACTTCTAGAAGCTGGCACGCCAGTTAGCCTGGCTCACCTAAAAGATGCAGTTTCAAACAAGGTGGACAAGTATGGCCTGACACACAAAGCTTGTCTCCTGACATTATAAGTGCCATGCTTATATGCTTATTGGCTCATATCACACTGCACACACAAAAGTAAAAATTGTTGAAACTTTTGACCTTTCAAGTGCTGGTGTGAAGTAGCTAGAACTCTGTGCATCTCTGGTGGGAATCTGCGCTGTAAATCCTTTCAGAAATGTGTATAAAGTATAAATTAAGTATAAACTAATCTTGTAACCCAATATTCTACTTTTTAAAATAAAAGCATCACATATACATACACACACACACATCTTCACATGTGTGTTTATGTCAACTTTATTTATAAACTTGAAACAACGCATATGCTAGTAAATGAAAACCCATAATGTAGCCATCCAATGAAGACATGCACCCCTTCCCCATACTGTTACATGGACAAATCTTAAAACTATTGTGACAAGCAAAGAATATATGTGCAAATTTGATGCAGTCTCTCTATGATCACATTTATTTAGCAACCTTTGGTCATTCTATCACTGTTTTTAAGAAAATATAATGAATGATTATTGGGGTTGAGGGTGAGAGAATTTGATTATGAAAGTGAATTTATATGGGGTATTATAAGTATTTTATGTCTTGACTGTGTATTCCTCCAAATTTTATGCTATACATATAATAGTTAATTTTAAGATATATAGGATGAAATAATTAAGGAACTAGAAGCACTTGGAGAGATAACTCTTTGAGGGAAGTGGCCATTTTACAGACATGAGGACTTGAATTTGGGGATCTCTATATCTCCAGTGTTGTGAAGGATGAAGACAGACAGACAGAAGACAGACAGATCACACAGAGCTTTCTGGCCAGTCAACTTAGCAAGGTATGTGAGCTCTGGGTTCTGGACAGATCTTGCTTCAGAAAATAAGGTAGAGAGTAGCTGAGGAAGATGCTTAGTGTTTGCTTCTAGCCTCCACATACACAAGTTTATAAAAGACACACCATCAAAGGCAGGTCCCCAACCACCCACTTTCTACAGTCAAGTTTCCCTACCTCCAAATAGTCCATTCAGTTAAGAATCCATTAATATATCAGTTTTTTTATTAGGTCATGCTCTTTGATTCAAAAGCTTTCTAATGTCCCACCTCCATTACACTGTGTACCATGCCTTCAAACCATAGGTCTTCTGGGTAAGCTTTCTATATTCAAACCATTGTAGGTAACATAGGAAATCTTGTGGCCTCAGAGAGAATCACATCCAAATAGATGTGAGAAAGCTACCTGTGATGATTATTCCTGGTTGTCAATCTGATTACATCTGGAATGAACTCCAGAAATGGAGGGCACATCTGTGATCCATATCTTAAGTTTGGAAGACTGGTTTCTGACTTGGATCTTGGCATGGAGATCTTGAGGTATAGTGGCCATGAAAACCTTAGGCTCAGGCAAAGAAGTGCATGCCTTTAAGTCCAGAAGACTGAGGCAAGCAGATCTCTGACTTCAAGATCATCCTGAAAGGAATCAAGTTTCAGATCTAGGCATGGTGATCACACATTTAATCTGAGCCACACTTTCTGCTGAAGGCCTACATAAGGACATTGGAAGAAGGAAGATTTACTCTTCTTCGACTCCTTGTTCTTACTTGCCAGCACATTTGTTGGAGCCTACATTTATGGAAGCCCAGCTGAAACATCTAGCTTCCTGGGACTGAGCAACTACTTGGTCTTCCCATTCACAGCTGCCCATTGCTGGGTTAGTTGGACTATAGACTGTAAGTCATTACAATGAATTCCCTTAATATATAGAGACATTCCATAATTTCTGTGAGTCTAGAGACTTCTGAGTAGGACACTAATATTTAACCACATGAATTCATTTATATAGATATAGATATATAGATATATATAGATATATACATATATATATTACAAATATTTTGGTTTTATAGATAAGCTCTTGCAATGTGGCTCAGGATTGCCTAAAATTCACAATGGTCTAGCTTAAAATATATCTAAATATGTTTAATTATATCTAGCTTAAAATCTTCTTGCTTCAACCCCCTGAATTCTGGGATTCAGGCATAGGCCATCGAATTAACTCTCAAAATATAAAACTTAGACATATCTTATCCAACTTAGTAAGAGAATTATAGCAAAATATTATGGTCACATTCATAATTCAGTAATTTTGAATGTTTAAAATAGAACAAGGAGGAAAAATATACATGCATTAATTCACAAAACAAAATATCCATACTTTTCTTAAACAGAGACTATAGCCTTCACTTTGTACAGTCATGTTGTATAGTTCTATTGCTTGAGATATCCATCAGAAATAGAATGGCAATGCTTTGTTTTTACTTATTAACAATATTCCCAGTGCATCGAAGGCAAAATGTTTAAGGAAGATTGTCCCCGGCATGTCAATTCCACAACAGAACATAAACCGTTGCAATACTATGCAGAAAGGAGAGGCGATGTCTAGTATTTACCCAAGGCGTACTCCATGGTAAACAAAGAGGGAGTTCAAGTTGCTAAGAATAATCAGTGTCTAAAATACTCACATACAGAGAATTACCAGCTTCTCTGAGTCTTAGTAATCCATTACACCAGTTGTCAGCAGGGATGACTTAGAAGCTGGCTCGTGTGCATACTTTCAAAGACAGGTGGCTAAGCCACTGCAGCTTGAGCCAGCTCTGCTCCTGCTCATCTCCCAGGAACATCCACTCAGTGTGACGCTTGTGTTTGACCCACAAGCGGAGACTTTCACCTGATACAGGGTGACCCCATTAAAAATAAGTACCTGTCTCTTTCATCCCATGCTCCTTTGCTTTCAGACCACAGCTTCCATTAAAGGTATTACATGGAGACTCAATCACTTGTCCAAAGTGGGTAATGAAATCAAAAGTGCTGTGAGGGTTGCTGTGGCATCTCATGGCTAACAAGAGACCCATCAGATTCAGTCAAAAGAGTCAAAGTGACAAAGCCAGTCCCTACTGACTTCCAATTACCTCTAACAAAAATAGCAATGATGCTTGAGAGAGAGAGAGAGAGAGAGAGAGAGAGAGAGAGAGAGAGAGAGAGGCTGTCAGCCAGGTCTCTAGCTTCAGTCTAAGCAAAAGTCTTCTAAATGTGAATGCCCTTGGGTAAGAACTTCTGCAGAGATAATAAATGCCTAACCCTAAGCCTCTTCTGTCCCCCTGATTAAAAATGTAAGCAGAATTTTCTGTCACTGTCTCTTTGTGTAAGAGATATTCTTTTTTTTTTCATTTTTTCCAATATAGAAATTGGATTAAACACTGTGCTTTGTGAACAATAGATGCGAATACTAATGAGACAGACTTCACAGCCACATTGAAAGCAGTTCTGGACAAATGTATTTCATCTGAAATGTGGTATCAGCAATTTGGTCAGGCAGAGCTTGTGTGAACTCTGTTCCTAGACACCAGTAGTCTTAGCAAAGAAAGGCAAATATTTAAGCAGTCATCCTTCCTCCATGCTTCTATTGTGATTGGCAGGATTTGATTGGAATGGATGAAAGCTAAGGTTTTGATTACAGATGCTAGCAAACTAAGTGTTAGAAAATCCTGAACACCTTCTGAGAAAGGCAAAAGTATAATGTTTAAATGTGATCTGACGGCTCGAGTTAACTTGCATGTTTTATTATTGCTTGCTGGGACAATTGTCATGAGGAGTGATTTTTAAATAGGAAAGCACAAAGGCAACGAAGGCATAAATACATTCTAATCTTGGCTTTTACTAAATTTTGTCTAATTCAAGCTTCATTTATTCATTCAACAAGCTGATAGGAAATGATATTTGTAATGAGAATTCAGAGAGGATTAAATCATGTCTCTAGCTCTAAACAGTCAAGGCAGCATTTATACTGGGTAGGGCTGGAGAACAGCGCACAAATGGATACAAAGTAAGCTAATGAAGGCAACAATGTTCAAATGGACCCAGTACTCCAAAACCTTTCCTTAGCTTAAGCGAAGTGTCCCTCGGCATACCAAGGAGGGAGGGTGAGCAAGACAAACAGAAAGTAACACAAAAGTTTTCGTATCAATAGGACATGAAACTTGGACATTATGTTATTTCATTATTTGTGGTTTCATCAGTACAGACTTAAAGGACATTGGAGACACTTCTGCTCAGATTATAGGCACTAGTCAAATTAGGAAACCCCACTGCACAATGGTAAGAAAAAAGTCTGGGTTGCCTACACTAGGAATCTGGTAGCTGTGAGCACTCCAGTCTAGCTCTGGTATCGGCATGGTGAAGAAGATGCCCAGAGGGGTTTGTCCTGTTCTTCTCACTCAGAACCACAAAATCCACCCCGTTAATAAAGAGTTATCATATTTTCTGTCAAGCAGTGTTTGGGTATAAGGGACGAAATATTGAATAAAGTAGCAGTGCTCTTCCTCTTTGAAGAGCAACCAAGAAAGAACTCAATAATTTAGTCTTTTTTTTTTAAAGCGGTTACACACAGGATAAATTTGATGAAACCAAGATTAGTCGCAAGGAGATAAATTAGGCAACTTTAGAAACAATGAACCTAGCAGGTTCTGATTATGGGTTATAACACTAATGTTCAGGAGAGGTGAATTCTAGAACCATTTGGACAGTAAAAGAAATACAACATGGTTGTTGGAGGTAAGAGTATGGAATTAGAGAAAGAGGAGAAGGAAACAGGTCAGAGTGAATCTGAAGTTCAAGTTCAGGTAATGGCCTATGCCCAACCAACCAAGGTAAACAATGCATAAGACACAGCCAGTCCTTATTCATGGGCAAATATTTGAAAAACAGGGAAAAAATCTAGCATTCTACGTGTGTTACATGTATTACTTACATTACAAGCCAGATTAAAACAAGAATGGACATAACAGCTGTTGATCTACACTGTGCCAGAAAAAGAATATTTAATGATATACCAATGGAATTTTAGGAACAGAACATTTCTATTTTCTGACATGAGTAAAAATTGATTATCTCATTAGAAGAAGGTCTAAGGAAGGATTTCAAAAAGTATAAAATGTTCAATTTACTTTATAAGTCCTTTTTCATTTCGGTATGGGTCATTGTTTATAGTCACGCTGGAAAGATGGAGCAGAGGCTCAGGTAAGAGAACCATGTGATGGACGGATGATATATTTTTCTTTGCCAGAAGCTCAGGAGGGGACGAAGCCACAAATTAGGTTGACACATGGTGTCTAGAAAGAATTAATTCCCACTCGGTTCTGGGCAGACATACAAGCTGGGCTCTATCCATAAAGGCCAAAGGGAATTCTGGGTTTCATCTGTGGGGTGATAATTTTTGATGCCATTAACAATCACACAAAATACTGAGGACAAGAAAACACCTTGTTTTGCTGTTGCATTATCTGGAGACACTTGGGAATTGTTTCAGATTTGGAAATCTTTCTTAACCTATGTTGGATAATTTTTTGCGGCACTTGTCATGCTGATATCTTCTGGCAAGAGCATTTAGACATTTATTGAAAGACTCTTATCAGGGGACAAAAATATTTTTGGCTATGCCAAATCAAATTACAGTGTACTTGAATAGTAGTCACCATCTCATATCCATGATTAGCTTTCATTATACAATATCAAAAAGATCTACACCCAGATTAATAGACATCATGAAAAAAACATAATTTAAAGGCTTCCTGCTCAAACCAGTTGTACTTAATGAGCAGTTAGTCAGTAGAACTGGATTAATTATACACATGGTAGTCTCCCAAATATTTCTTGTGTATATTGGCTAGAATTCAAATCAGCTTTAGGCAACATGGTAAAGCAGGCCAAATTTTATCTTGGAGTTTCCTTGTTTCTAAGTTGATCCCATTCATTCAAAATTTATTTATCGAGCACCCATTACATGTAAGATAGGATACCAAGGGGAAGCGTTACTCTAAACTTCTTTCAACTTCTCTAATTTCCAAGCTTGAGTCTGTCCCCTGGCTGCAGTTTTTCTGGAAATGAACGATCCTGACTATTCTTCTCTCTCTCTCTCTCTCTCTCTCTCTCTCTCTCTCTCTCTCTCTCTCTCTCTGAAAGTATATTTCATCTTTTAATGATTACAGTTTCAGAGGCTCCCTGACGTCGCGGTGGGGAGAACTTACTCTCAAAGACATTGCTCCACAGAGAGGAGGACTTAGACTGGTGTGGGAGGGCAGGGGATGTGCAGTCCCCACACAGCAGAACTGCTCTACCAAATCACAGCATCTGCATAGCAGAGCTCCTAGTTGAAGTCCAGTGGCTAAACAGAGCAGGGAGGAGGCAGTCCTGGAACCACAGACGGAGCTTAAGTCTTAGTGGCAGCTTTTGCTAACATACATGGTTCAACTTTCCTGAGACACATTTTAATTTCCTGAGACACATAATAAATGCTATATAATTATCATAATTTTGTTTTCTTAAGGTTCAATGAAGAGATATATCTACCACCTGTATCCATTTGTTCAGTGACTATCAGATTTAAGTTTGGTTTTGGGCTCATGAAACTGAAGTGGTACTCTTTAAAAATGTATGCAGTTTTGAGGGGAAAGGATTAGATTTTGAAATAAATGTGTTAAGCTAGATATTCAGCACAAAGAAGGTTTTATTTTGCTAAGTAACTTGTAAATTGCTCACCTGGCAGGCTCTCAGCTCTACCTATTTTACCAAGTAGTTCTGGCATCCTACAAGGGTATTTTTAGCATAACCATCAAGCCATTTAGAGCCTTGGGATGACAGGAATACATTACAAACTTCAACTCTACTCAGGGACCACGGATCTTTCTGTAATTTCCTTGGTAATAAATTATCCTATACAAAATAGCAAGGAATATTTTCCAGCCATAGTACTTTGGTTTTTCTTCAACCCTAAAAGGGGTGTGTGTGTGTGTGTGTGTGTGTGTGTTTTCTCCTGAGCTTGACTATTATGAAGCCAATATGCAAGTTATTTGATTGCATCTCCATCTTATTAATGATACTTGAATATTTCCTCATGCTTCTTCATGTTGTGGATCTTTGACAACATCACAGACATGATGATATGTTCTCACTTCAGACTTTTGGGTGGAATTGTGTTATATTCCATTCTAAGAATACTCATTTAGTCCAGGGACCAGTGTTGTCTCCACTAGTTGTCACCAAGAAGAAGATATTAGCTCTCTTTGATTCTATAGAACAGTTATATGAAACTGTTTTCTTCCTTATTCATAAAAATCATTTATTCTAATGTTTAATTATCTACTAGTACCACTGTTTACTATATTATCGTAATTCCCCCATATTTGGCTGGAAGGTTCTAGGTCCTTTGGCCATCATTTCTCAGAACCTCAAGACACAGCAATCTCTTCTTTGTCATCGCCTTCTCCAGCCATAAAGTCTAATGCTTTGTTCAAGAGTGGTGCTTTGGTGAGACTGTTCACAGTGATGTGCTGCAGTTGAGAGTGTGAGTAGTGGAGTTCAGATCTCCAGCACAGGAGACAGACACAAAGGATGCTCAGATTAGGCTGTCTAGCCAAACCTGCCAAAACTATGAGCTCTGGAGTCATGCAGAGACCCTGCTTAAGTACATAAGGTAAAGAGAGATGAAGAAAACACCAGCATTCAGCCTCAGACCACCACATGCACATGTGTTTACATGTATGTGCATGTCCTGCACATGCATACACTTAAACACACATTCATGCACCATAAACCATACACACAGATATACATATGCAAAAAATACTGAGTTTTTGTTTTTATTTTGTAGTCAAGTATGATGGTGCCTACTTACTTGCAATACCACTGCTTGAAATGTTGAGACAGGAAGAGTATTATCAATTCAAAGACAGCCTAAGGTTCATAATGGGTCTGAGGCCAGCCTGAAATACAAGACTCAGATACATACATACATACATACATACATACATACATTTTTAAAGGAATGTTTTTGTTTTTATAAAAAATACTATCAAGAAGGCAATACTCAGTGCTGTTCTGATGTCTTCAAGAACTTATCAGTGGGCAATTACAAATAATATATAAATATGCATATCTAAATTACATACATCAGTAGGTATAGATAACATTTATATCTTGCCTATATTTATAAATATTACCAAAACAAAGCCCAACAAATACCACATCTTGCCAGTATAGTGCAAGGAATGTTTCAAACTGTCTCTTAGGAGACTGTGGAGGATGCTGATTGCCAATGTGATGGAATACAGAATCATCTAGGAGACAGGCCTCTGGGCATACCTGGATAATTATCTTGCTTGAGGTAGTTTCTGGGCACACTAGAGAAGGATTATATTGACTAGGTGAATTGAGGTGAGAAGATACACTCTACAGTGAGTGGTATCAGTTTCTGCACTTGGGTCTTGGACTGCATAAGAAGGAGAAAATGGAAGAGGAGAGGTCCAGATGCTAGCATATCCAGTTGCTTCAGCTCTGTTGTCTTGACATTCCCATCAGAATGGGCTGCGCTTCCAACTGTGATCCTAAAGAAGCCCTCCCTCAGTGAAGCTGCTTTTTCCAGGGTATTCTATCACAGACAGCAGAAAGGGAGTTAAAAACAACAATGGATGGCAATAGATACAGCCTGCCTCGGCTCTTATGGGTGAAAGAACACAGTATCCCGTCATCCTGTCCATTCTCCCTCCTCTGAGCTGCTGGCTGCAAGATGCCCAGCTAATCTCTCACTCTTGTCCCTGTTCGTTCATGAGAATGTATGCAGGGCTTCTAAGGCTACCCTGAGCTAGTCACTGCCATTGATCCCAGATATCTGAGAGGTCACCACCTTTCCTTCCATGGGGAGAAATCATTCAGTAGGTTAGAGAACAAAATGCCAAATTTTGGCCAGCTTTGAGAACAATACTTATTTATGAAGAGAAATTAAGATCCAGAAATCGTTTTTTAATTACATTTGTTTCCTTTAATAAAGGTAAGGTGTAGAAAAATATTCCTATAAATGGAAGCATATAAATGAAGACGCATAAGAATAAAAGAAACGTGGCAAATTGATGGGCTGGTCACTTTAAAGACTTAACGTTTATGTTTAATTATGATACTTGTTGGGGGTAGAGTATGCGCACCTGGGTGAAAGTACCTGTGGAGGCCAAAGGAGATCTCAGTGAGGTCCCCTAGAGAATCCTCTGGGCCTGGAATCGCATGCTGTAGCAAGCCACCTGACACAAATGCCGGAAACCCAAACTTGAGGCTGCTACAAGAGTGATATTAGTAGTATGTACTCAGCTGCTGAGCCAGCTCTCCATTTTTCAATATAACCATCACCAGTAAAAGAAAGAGTTAAACACTAGCATTTTATTTTCCTAAACTTATTTTCCTAAAATAGCCTGCCTAGAACTTCTGTGGTAATATTTACAGTGAATGCTAAAGAAGTCTATCTAAGACTTCTTATGTATGTAAACAGATCAATATCATCTTAGAAATATATGTATATATTTCTAAGAAACACATATATTTATATATATAAAAGAGAAACATTGAAATTAATTTGTTAGCATCTTTGAAAAGTAGAAATAAAAGCTTAACTTTTCCACTCACTTAATATCTGAATTTTAATAATTATTCCTAGAGACCAGATGATGGTGATACATTACTATGAAAGTATTTCTGGATTGTAGCAGTGATGTTTTGTGCTTGGATGATAATAACTGTCAAAATGCAAGGGGTTAGTGAACAGGACCCACTGGGAATGGCAGGATGACACTTTATGCAAGACATTTTGCTAATAGGCCTGAGAGCAATTACTGTATGGTTTATGATCACAACACTTAACCCTCTCATTCTCAGGCTGGTGGAAGCCCAGTCAGGAAAATGCTCAGGGAAAATGTCAACACTCCATAATGTTTATCAGCATAATTCATTAAGGTGTGTGATATAAAGGCTTCCAAATATGTTTATATATTGTGAACATCAACGTGTTCTGTAACGTAACTGTGGTGCAACAAGTGAGCAAAACAGAGGAGGCACAGGTCTGAAATCACCCTTCCTGAGCCAGCCTATGCTGCTTGCTTGCATTCCGACCTCTAAGTTCAACGGACTCCTTACTCTGGCTTTCATGAGCTGCTCCTTCACATCAGCATTAAGGTCTCATGGGTAATTTTTGAGTCCCGTTGAGGCTTTCAGCCAGTTCACACCTCTTAGACAAAAGATAATCGTGAGTTATGGCTATAGAGTGTACCAGAAACCCTTGGGAATCATCTCACCTACTTGACATTCAGCAATCCCTTCAGTGTTCCAAATATGCTCTGTCTCTTTGTGGTAAACAATAAAATTCCCTGTCTCCTCAATGCCACAATTGTTCCCTGTACCAATACTGACTCTGTAATGTATTACATCATCGTTTGCCAAGAAGAAAGAGAAACGAGTTGTCTTCAGACCAAATCATAGCAATGAGTGTGGAGCACATAAGCAAGGAAAAAGTGCGCAGCATATAAGTGATCACGCTGGGAGGAAGCATGATAAACTAGCGTTGTGGAGGGAAAAAATGGCAAATGGTCCAGCTTAATGTTCCACTTGATGCTAAGTCGTTTGGAGCCCAGGCATTCAGATATATGTGCAATTCCAAATAACACGTCCTCCATTTGTCGATGATGTAAGTAAAAATTAAAATGTGATGATTACTTGTAGAGAATATTTTTATACAGTGCCAACAAAAAGTCCTTCCAATAAGTGCATGTTTGGATCACAATAAGGTCACATATGTTTTTCTCTATAATATAAAACAGCAAGCTTGGCTTTTTTATAATATTCAAAAATGTATTAATTTGCAAGACCAAAGTGGTATTGTCAACACTGATAATTTTCATTTTTTAACACCACAAGAAGCTATTTGAGGTGTCCTAAACCAGTTGGCTTGCTAGGCTTTTGATATGTTTCTGTGGTTTGTAATTCCAAGGTTTGTTCTTGGTACTCATTACAAACTT
Organism: Arvicanthis niloticus; assembly: GCF_011762505.2. Lineage (NCBI taxonomy): Eukaryota > Metazoa > Chordata > Mammalia > Rodentia > Muridae > Arvicanthis > Arvicanthis niloticus. Next base: position 25,779,201 of record NC_133435.1, read on the forward strand.
AAAATTTTTTTATTGATACATTTTGTGGTATCTTCTTGGTATTTAAAAGAAGACTTTTGTGAGATTTGCAGTTTTTTTTACAAGCACCTAAAATTATGAACTCAGAGAACAGCAGTCTCTCTGCTTGTTTCTCTGTGAAGCTGAAACAAAGAAACATAAGAAAGGGGGGCTTTTTTCACACCTTGTGATAAATGAGTCACAGAACCTAATAATCATAAAAATACTAATAACACAAGCATCAAGAGGAGAGCCTGGAGAAGACTGGGGAAGAGGCATTGTGTCTGTGTTGTGAATGGCTTGGTGGTCCCTTACTTTCTGTGTGGGATGCAGCATGCTTGGTTGTCCCTTACTTTCCATCTCCTAATGCCAGTCATTTTTGGAGTCAGTCTGTTGTTTGTCACCATGGATTTTAGGAGATCACATGCTACTTATAAAATAAATCTCCCCATTTGCTTACTATAATTACATTTGATTGAGTGAAGGATAAGAGTCCTCATCAAAAGAAATTTTGTGATCTAAAGCATTTGGACAGAATGTGTCAAAAACTCACAAGAGGGACCACAGGAGTTACCTGCAGGAAATAGTCTCTATAGAAACATAGGGGATGTGTTTGCAGATAAGTGATTGAGAAAGGCATTTAGGAAGAAGAAACGGAACTATAAAGACCATTTCTCATGCCAGAGATGAAAAAGACAAAGGAGTTGGAAAGAGGAGAAATAATTCAGGATTGGTCAAAGAAGATACTGGACAATTAAATTAAGTTTAGGTTAAGACAATTTTATAAACTATTGTGGAAAATTTTTATTTGACTTTGTCAATAAAGAGGAACACAATAGACAGGGGAAGCCAGGCAGGTCCCCAAGGGCCATCTTGTCTTACATATTTGTGTTTTATCCGAATAGAATTAAGATGTACTTCCAAGTTACTATTTTTTCTTGAGAAGCATTTCTCCCTTTCTTCCTTGGCATATTGTGATAAAGTAGAAAACATAGCTGTTTATAATAGGGCTTAAGAGATCTATATACCTGTGAAACATACCCCATTTGAGAATACTTTTCCAAATCAAATAAAATACTTATGGAGGATTTGTTCTGGATGAATATGAGAAAGTGTTGCTTCTCAAAACTTCATTATATACTGGCAAAACATGCCAGTATAGGTTAATTGTTTTAAAAAATATTTATTGAGTATGAACTCCTTGTATGGTTGGTCTTGGGGATGTATTGAAAAACACAATATACAAAATTCCTGTCCTCATGGAGCTTGTAAAATACAAAAGTAGATAGCTATTAATCAAAAATTTTAAAAAGCATTAGTAGTTAGCAAGTTTTAACTAATCTATGTACATTTGAAAATTCTTTTTTTGTTGTTTTGTTTTGTTTTGTTTTGTTTGTTTTTTTGAGACAGAGTTTCTCTGTGTAGCCCGGGCTGTCCTGGAACTCACTCTGTAGACCAGGCTGGCCTCGAACTCAGAAATCCTCCTGCCTCTGCCTCCCAATTGCTGGGATTAAAGGCGTGTGCTACCACTGCCCGGCACATTTGAAAACTCTTGTTTGAAGAATCAGAATGTGAAAAGAAGCTACAGACTAAGTCAAATGTCCTTGAAGTCATCTGTTGAAGCCTTGGTTCCCCCCCCCCATCTCTAGAGTCAATAGTAAAGTATTTGTAAAATAGAGATAAGAATGGAAGCAGTACATGTCTCCAAAGGAAGAAGGTGTGCTAAGATAAGGAGCCTCGAGTGGGCTGGAACACTGAGAATGTTGTCTTGTTTTGTGATCAATGACACGCAGAATAATGAGTGGACAGAAATCAGGGAAGCCTTTGGTTTGGGAGCATGGACGGCTGAGTACACAGTGTTCTAATTTACTTAGATTTGAACCACAGAAAAGATTGCTAATATCCAGCTTTTTGTACCTATTGGAAGTAAAAATTAGATGGGTTTTGGTACTGAGTTTAAAGGCTTAGAGTTTTATATATCAGAAAACATCGGCTATAAAATGTTGAGGAAGCTGGAGTAAATAGTTTTCTATGTCTAACAGTCTCCATAGCAGAAAGTCCTCAACCATGGCCACTTGCCACTGAGGGGGTGGGCACTGTGAAGGGAGAATGTGTTCTGTGATCACTTGCATAGACACCTAGCTTCTGGCAGCAATAGATAACTTTAGCTTCAGTCATCCTAAGCACTCACAACCTCTTGACAGATGCAGGATGGAATCAGATAATAAGTAAGACAGCATTGCCAAGGTATGTTATAGGATAAGTAACTCAAGGATCTCGACACTGTTCCCTACTCTCCAGCGGCTCAATGCGTTCCCAGAGTTGGGCCCCAGGTATGTTCCATTATCAATTCCTATGTTCTCAAAGACTTTTGGTTGAAAAAATATGCCATATGTCCTTTTAGAGGAATCCCAAGAATAATCCATGGTACATACAGTAAGAGCCAGATGGGCTGAACTAGAGGCTGTGTCTGTTTAGGCAGGGAACACAGACAGCCCTGGCAGGAGAGAAGAACAAGCTGTCTTCTTGTGGCCTGATGGGAGAACTGAATTTCCACTGCCTGCTGTCCACACCACCCCAGTGGGAGAGAGGCATCATGCAAACCTGATGTATTGACAAGGGAGGAGTTAGGAACATCCTTTCACAACTCAACCAGTTTTGTACCTTAGTTATAAGATCATTTGCTCTTGCCCTCTCCCTCCCCAACACCTCTGCACTTACTTTAGTAACTATCATCATACCCTATATTTGAACCCCTAACTGGGAATTTTATTAAGGGCTCATCCCAATATTAATCTAACCTAGGAACTAGAAACACCTTAATATCATGTGTGTTTGCGTCCAATTCCATTAAAATTATGAACTATTTCTCAACTTTAATTTAGATTAGGTGATGCAACATGCTTTAAACACTGAAATTGTAGCAGGTGTATTTGACTTAAGGCTTCCAAAGCACATTCACATTTCTACCTGTCCTGCTGCATATCTGACACAGCTGTGGGTTACATATATCACAGTACATAGGTTTCAAGGGGAAGAAGAGTAACTCAGAAAACACAGCTAACTTGCCATAGTTGAACCAAGACAATGAACAGTCAATGAAACAACAGCCATATTAACTCAACAGAAGCCTACCATAATATTTAGAACTTGTGGAATTTGCAATGCAGCATGTCTTTGATGTTCTGGCTAACCATTGCACCATTTTAATGGACATTTTATGTGATTCATACATTCAACTTTTTGTGAACTGTTAGGAATCTCTACCTGTCTTCACATATTTTTTGACCTGTCTTCTGCAATGCATCAATGTTTTACATATGATTGGCATGACCTCTTCAGGAGTGTAATTATCACAGTGAGTACTGAGGTTGTGTGGGACCAGTTACAGGAAGTCATCAACTATAAAGCACAGCATAAGAAGTATACACATTTTGGTCTTGCACAAGTTTTTACTCACATATTTTAATTGAATCAGTTCAGCAGAGTGAACTACTGTAGACTTGGTTATCTTAACGATACCCTAACTTAAATTTTTCTTGATCAAATAAGTTGAGTTAAAGCCAAAAGAGTTGATCCCAATTCCTATGGATAGGAATTGCAGTTTCCAAACAAAACATGTAAACAAACAAACAAAATTCAGAATCATAAAGCAAAGAAGATATACACCTTAATGCAAAAAGCTCAAACTACCTGTAGGCATTGTCCTACAGATCTACTGTTCAGAACTCCGATATCTCTGCACTCGGTTAAGCAAAATGCAGAATTCTCGCTCTGGCAGTCAAGCCCTATGTTATTATTTTGCCCAAATCATTTTGTCTTAGATCACCTGTACATTGACCAAGATGATCCGCAGTATGTAACCCCATGTATAACTTAATTTTTAATAATTCACAATGCCTTTGAAACTGTTCAATATAAATACATGAAGTAACTAATTCTATGTTATTTATTTAAAGAGTATTTTTCTTTCCTTTATGCCCTTTGATGCGTAAACATGATCTGAGTTTGGTGAGTGTGTTTGCTAGTGCGCTGTCTTGCTCAAGTCAGTGTAAAGCTCAAGGCTTTTCCTTTCCCTACGCCACTCCTCTTGAGAAACTGCAGCTTGCAGTAGAAAACATCCTTTGCCGTCATTTTCTTTCTTCTCTACTCACAACTGTTGTTCCTACCCAAGCTGAGGTACAGAGGAAAGAGAATAAGTGAAAGGCCTTTCCATCCTTACTGCTGTTTGAAGATGCTTCTTCCATTTCCTGAGCCTTTGCAAATGCGAATCCCCTCACATGAGGGTACATGCTTAGGCAGCCACATTACCATCACCTGGGACAATTGTCTTTTTATAAACTTATAAAGCACCTTTATTTTAAAACATAGATTTTTAGGTTCTGTTCTATAATTGGATGACCCAATGCTTTGGGGCAAATGGCAAGGATGCACACGAGGACATGGAGATCATGATGGTCCAAAGCTGTGACCTCATAGTGGCCAGGAGACAGAAGAACAGGACACCAAGGGGCTATCCTCTTACTTCCTCCTGCAAGGGAATCCCCTCAGTGACTTAACCTCCCCCCCGGACACAGTCATAAAGGTTTTACAGTTCTTCCAATAGCCCCTTAACATGTAGACCTTGTTGCACCTTCATCCAAAACATAGGTTGCAGCTCTGAATGTCTTTCATTTTCCAATGACACCTCACAGACTCTCATAGCAGAAAGTCCAATCATCTTAGGCCATCATTTGAGGCAAAATTCATTTTAAATCAACTAACCTACCTTCACAGTATGGCTGGTATTGAAACTAATAAACATCCTACCAACTAGAAGAGAAGGAACAATTTTTCTGCTAGATTCTTTGTTGCATATATCACTAGGCCAGAGTCCAGTAGCAGTCATCCATGTCTGGGACAAGTAAGGGCTCTGAGTCACCCAAAAAGGAGCTCTAATGTGTTCTAAGAAAGTAACAGGACCAGGGAGAGATCTCTTAGTATATTTTTCTCCAAAGAAATCCTCCTCTCTAATACTCCTTTTTATTCCAGTTTCTTCAAACTTTTTATAATTTGAACCAAGAATTTCATGAGTCGGATAGCTGCTTTTAGCCAAGCCTTTACATTTTTTTCTATGATCTTACATCTCCATTGTATATGGTTAGCTCATCAAAAAAAAAAAAAAACTTTAACTTTTCAGTATTTTATGTTTAATATATGATTTGTGTCTTTGTTATCATAGTCTGCTGTGAAGGGACACTGTAACCAGGACAATTCCTATAAAATAAAGCATTTACTTGGGACTTACATACAGTTTCAGAGTGTTAGTCCAGTATGATAATGGTAGGAAGTATACAGGCATGTTGGGGCAGTAGCTGAGAACTTTAGACAGAGAGAGAAAGGAGAGACAGAGACAGACAGACACATACAGAGAGAGAGAGAGAGAGAGAGAGAGAGAGAGAGAGAGAGAGAGAAGGGGGAGACTTGAGATTCAGCCTGGATTAAAAACTTCAAAGCCCGCCCCCACAGCCCCCCAAGGTAGACAACCTTCTTCTAATAGGCCACACTTCCTAACACTTCTAATCCTTCTCAAATAGTTCTGTCTCTGGTGACTAAGCATTCAAATATATGAGCCTATAGGGGCCACTAAAATGCTGAGACCTGTTTATGTTGATTACATGACCTCTGTCATCCACCCAAGTTTTACCCTTATTTACTGTTTTGAGAATGCTTCTTTCTTAATCGTATCTTTTACACAAGGCTAAGCTGCATTCTTTTTTTGGGGGAGGGGGTGGGCAGGGAAGTCATTGTTTTTTTCTGCTTCATGGGTGTGCATAAAAAAAAAAAGCATAAAACCCTCTGTGAACTGGCTGAAATCAATTCTTCCCTCAAGGAACCATACAGCTACATTTCAGCTCTTAATATGGTATAACTTGGGTTAGAGGTCCTGCTTATCATATTTCAAAGATTCTAGGATAAATGGTGTACACACTAAAACATCTTTGAAACCAGCATGCATTTTGTAGTCACCGAAGTGGCATCCTATGATTGCTTGGCAGGAGTTTGTTTTGTTTTTCTTCTTTCTGTTACATGAAATGATGGGGCATCTTGCCATTGATGGCATGTTGGTAGTTGGTGAATTCCCTGAGTTTAAAAACTTTGTCTCACTCTCTGTGCTCTCTTCTCTGGTAATGAATGCAGTGCCTTGCATAAAGTAGGGCTCACAATTTGAATGTTAAATTGAAGACATGTTCTATATAGTCTTCAGCTCTATATAGAAATGCTGCAATTTTCTTCAGTGTCCACATTCCTAGTTACACTCTCACTGAAATTAAATGGGCTTTGTTGGGACACGTATTAGTTTAAAAGTGTCATTTATTAGTTTGCATGTTGTGATCATAGCTTTAATGTCATCATGAAGAAGTTTAATCTGACTTCATTTTCGCTCCATAAAAACCTCACAATGTTCATAAATTATGTCCAGTGTCACAAAATTACCCATCGCAGCTCCAGTGCACAGCTTTTAGCCCCATTTCAATACTTAGCATCGTTTTACATTTAAAAATCTCTACCATTGATATTTATTAATGTTTTCATGATTTTAATAAGAGGATCCAAAGATAAGACTGCTTAACTGCATCTGTCCTATTATCGATGACACCAATAATCCAGGGACACATTGCAGCAGTCAGTGTCCCTTTCTTTGCTTAAAATGAAGACTCTCTGTGAGTTTATCACAAATTTATTATGCTTATAGTAAATTATACTTAGAAATCATGAAGTGATCAACTGGACCTTATTAAGAGACAAATGTGAACTAAGGGAACAGCAACAACAACCAAGAGCTAACACTTAGTGCAGTGGCACACCCATGATTCTCAGTACCCATCTAAACGAACAATTTCATCACCAAGATTCTAGGTTCAGTCCTTCAAGAATATACTGGTTACTAACTTGTAGGTTATTTCACTGGTTTGTAGGAATAAAGGCCACAGACAGAATGAGTGAAAGCAATGTGTTGGATGCCAGTATGAAAATATTTGGAATGGAAGAACTTACTTCACGCATATAACTGAGTGAAAATTTTTGCATATGCATAGAAGTTTTCTATCTACCCATTTATCATCTCGTGAAGTATACTCTTAAGCCCTTCTGGGGCCTTACAGAAACAAAATGAAACTGGTGTAGTTCCAGCAGAATATGGAGCAGTTAGTACAACCAAATATCATTTCTAACAGGAAAATGTAGGTTCTGGTATATGAGGTCATTGTGAGTAGTGGTCCCCAGTTGTAAATGAAAATAGTTACATTTTATAATGTGCAATTAAATTCACTACATATACATTGCTCATAATAACCCTGAAAAATAGACGTGAAACTCATTTTGGAAAAGAAAACAGAGACTGGGTAATGAGAACATCACCATTGTTCTTATTACACTGATGCCAAGACTTGAATGTGGGTCTCTCTGCCCCTAAAAAACATTCTGTCCCCAGCCTGTCCTCACTGAAGATATGAAAATTCATTGCAACTTTGTATCTTTTGGAGTACACTCATTCTTCAGTCTGTCTTGATGTTATTGAAAAATTAAAATACAAAAAGCATCAAATCTGTAAGATATTAAGTCTCCCTTACCCTACTGATATACATTCTGAGTCAAATTTAGTTTCAGATATAAGAGGATATTACAGTGGTTTAGAGCTTTTCAACAAATGAAGAAACACAACTCACATGCAGGGACAAGACCCCAGAGGAGAGTTGCCAAGCTCCCCTGCCTCAGACATTTGCATGTCTTGTCTAATTTCTGTTGGTCCCTCCTGCTGTGAAGTATTTTCTAGTTTTGACTGCTTTGTGGGAATGCCTTAAAATTTCACTGTGGTGAAGGAGGAAAGGAAGGGTTTTGTATTCTAAGGCATGGAGTCAGAAATTGTGGGTTCAAGTAGAGATTTTTACTGAAAAACTATCTGAAAGTTAATTTAGTCCAGTTAATCCAACTATAAAGAACACGAGAACAGAATTGTCTACTTTTCAAAGTCACGATGAAAATTAAAAGATGTTGAAAGTAAAGACCTTTGTAAATTACACTAGACTGACTACATATCCTGTTCCATACAAAGGACAGTGGGTTTAGCAATGCAACAAGAATTTTTCTTTTTACAGGGTGCTGTGGACTGGTTCTCGGGTCCCTCGATGCTAAGCAGTGTTCCACTGCTGCATTCCTAACAAGCATCATCCTTCTTTCAGTCTAATCTTGGTTGAGAACTTCACACCACTATGAGGGAATAGATTTGTTTTCACTGCAGAATTCTAGAACTCGCATGGTCTTTCAATCATTCTTTTCTTTTCCACTTGCTATTTGAGATATAAAAGGCTGTTGTGTTGATTTCTTTTTGCTTGTTTTCCAGTGCTGTGTTTGGTGATATTTAGGGATTTGGTGTGGATTCCTTTTGCCAGAATAATTCCGACTTCACTTAAGCAATTGCAATGCCTATTCCTTCAGAGAATTCTGGGTCTGTCAGCCATCCTAATCCACAACTGTGAGAAGATAGATTCTATCTATTGACCTTCCTATGTGATGTTCAGCCTAACACTTCTCTGAAGTGGAATCTTAAAGGTTCTTTGGAAAGTCAGTTGGATGGTGTTTTTCTGGGGCAAATACATAAAGTAATGTTTCATTAAAGTAGACACAGGTGTGAAAGGTTAAGGCAAACTCATGAAGAAACGTTCCACTGAAGCAGGCACAAGAGAGAGAATGTTCTGCTAAAGCAAACACACGAAAGGACAAGTGATTAAGTTTTCTTTGCTAACAATACACATGTATTGGTCTCCCTTACATTTCATGGTTGAGCTGCATTTGTCTGGACTCCCTAGATAAGAATGTACCAAAAGATTCTGGTGGTGTACTGCAGTTTCTTGCTTTCTCCGCAGACTCATCTATCTGATGGGATGCACATACTGAGGCAAGACAAGTGCTGAGGCAAGACCCATGCTGAGGCAAGGCACATGGAGGACACGTGATGTTTGGAGGGTTAGAAAAAGGACTCCACAGAGCAACAGAGATGGAGCTTGGCTTGCTGGTACAGCTAGCTGTGCAGCACTTGAGGGCCTCGAGTCTTTGTTGATCTGACCCGGAGAAAGGCACAGCTGAGAACTAATGTTTCTGTTGGTTCCTCCTGCTGACTCAAGCTGAGGCTGAGGCCTAACTGTCTCTGTTAGGTTGTGTCATCACTGTTGCTAACCTGACTCTACCGAACTGGAGGTGTATCCATGAAGTTTTTATAAGTGGATAGAGTTGCTGCTGTCTGCTAACCAGTGAACTGAACTGCTCATTTCCAGACGACACAGATGGGAGTTGCTCCAAAGAACCTTTCTAAGCAGGTCCACTTCCCTGACATCCTTTCTTTTCCACTACCACTGGTGGGTGAAAGGTTACAAGGGAGGTTAGAGTGTTTAAGAAACATCATTAAAAATAAGAATTGACAAAATTAACATTACACTTCTCTCTCACACACTTTCCTTTGGGAATGACTGCTTGTTCATGTTGAGTGCAATGAACCACATGATGATGGTCTATTGTTATAAAGAAGAAAGGGATCCATGACAACACTCCATCCTTCAAAACGTATGCTCTACCTCCAACAGTACTATGCACCTTTTTAATAGGTAGTCTCCTCCAAATGTTATTTAGGCTCATGCAAGAATATCTTATGGCTTCTAAACCTATTCCGTTTCTAATAACCTAAGAACTGTATAGAACAAAAAGAGAAATTTCACATAGACCTATAAATTTACCTAACTCTTGCAATCATGTTATAAATTATAGAGTTTTTTTTCTCTGAAAGAGAAATGCAAACATCCTAAATCACTGGATCCCTTACTTGAAGTGTTGAGCGCACATAGCAAGGTGGGGTCAGTGCAAGAAAAGAAAATGCCAAAGCTGGAGGAGCAGGCTTGAATTCAGGCTCAGCCTTATACCAGGGCATAAAAGGGCAAAACTTGGCTCAAGAGCTAGAAGAACAGAGGTGGTAGTCAGGGTCGAATTCTCAGGTAAGTGGACAGGGCAATAGGCAGAGGCAGTAGAGCGTAACACAAGCATGGTCATAAGCAAGGTTGTAAGCTGGGAGAACACAGGTAAGATTACAACAAAAGTTAAGAGTGACTGTAATACTCTAGCTCCCAGTGTGTCTTCTTGACTGTCAGAATTCCCAGGGGTGAGCTCTGCAAGAGCATAAAGCACACAGCAAGTACAAGACTTAAGCTTGAGTGTAGAAAGTTCATTCTTCCCGACACAGTCATCATCAGCTGTGTTTACAAACGGGCAGGTTGTATTGCCCAGTAACACAATTCGACAGTGACAGGGATAGCAAAAGTCTTTGGATTGAAAATGAGACCCTGAGACTATACATTCAATTCCGGTAAAGAATAAAGCACAATGTGAGTTCTGTATTAGTCTGATCGCTAAAATTAATGTGGTCATCTTGGCGGTGGGAGTGCAGGGGGTAACAGCATCCACAATCTAGCCTCTTCTCTCTATGCCAGTGCACCGAATGATAACTTCCCACACTAAAGGCAATGCAAATCAAATGAGCAGCATGCTTCTCTTTCCGACTCCTAGAGAACAAGATCACATATATCTTCCACCCGTCTTATTAATATCTAAAGGAACAGCACACATTCATAGCATTCGCAGGGTGGTGTCAAGTCATCCCGACTTGCTTCTTTCTCGTGTCTCTTCTGTGTCATTGGTAGTTTCACAGTGCCTGCTGGAATTGCCATAGTGAGCAGGCTGTCCGGGTCTTAAAAATAAACACTTGTTGGCAAGGACTTCTATCTTCCAAATTGGGTTGGAATTCTGGCACATAAAATATCAGCTCCTTAAATGATTTTTATGTGTTTTGTGTATGATGAATTTGTTGTACAGAGTTCTTGTATAAAGGAGGAATAATAAAGGGAAACCACAAAAAGATCATTGATCTATCTCAATGTTTTGAGATAGTTCTTTTCAAAATATTTCTTAATTTTGGTTATGTGTGTATGTGTTCACATGCGTATTTTGTTTCTGGGCTTACGTGTGTGTGTGTGTGTAGGCTATGTGTGTGTGTGTGTTGGCATGTATGTGTACAGTATGGACCTGTGTACACATTCAAAAGCTGGAGGAAGATGTTGTGTGTTCTTTGCCTTAGGTAATTAGAGAAGGTCTCTCACCTGATCCAAAATCACCTGGATCCAGAGGATACTCACCTGCCTCTTAGCAAGCCCCTGCATCCTGCTGCTCATAGAGAGGTCTCCAGCACAGACATCCGTCCCTGGTCTTTTCATGGTAATCCTGGTTTTCTGAGCTCATGACATCATCTTTCTAAGCAAATGCTCTTACCCACTAAGCCATCTTCCCAACCCCAGTATAATTCTTTATTTCAGCAAGACGTCATAAGTGAACATGTTACCACTTTCGTTCTTTTATTGACAACTTCACTACAGTTATTTGAGACTCATTTTCTCTTGTATTTAAAATCCATAACATTTGCAAAGCAGACTTTGCTTTTCAAGACTATTTAATGATGAACTACAAATGTAACATATATAAAACAATATCCTCAACTTGTATGGAAGAAGAGTCTAAAAGTGAAAACCATTATTATCATTATCATTGTCATTATTGTTTTACTTTTTGTTGGTTCTTGTGAATTTCACACCATGCACCCCAGTACCACCAATCTCCCCCTCCACTTCTACCTGCCCTTGACCTTTGCAACCTCCCACAAAACAGAGAAAAAAACTCTTGAAGATACAGTGTGTCACAGCATGTCCACACTTCTTTGCTTGCAAACATTCATTGCAGTGACTGGTTGATCTGGTTCAAGGCTTCTGGCTCCTGATACTCTATCAATACTGGAACCTCACTAGGACTGTTGTTGCCCTGGGTCATGGAGATCCTGTAGTTTGGGATCTGTAGAACCAGCTCCTTCATGCACTCCAGCAGTTCATCAATGGCATGGATATTGGGGTGGGCCAATTCACAGCCCTGGATCTGGGCTTGAGAGGTGTCTGAGTTGATCAGCCCCCTGACTCTCCCATCCTCATGGCTTCAGGGCTGGATCACTAGCAAGACCCCACAACCAGGCTAGCTCTACCCTCCTGCCCAGTCGAGATACAGAGCCCACTCTCCTGAGTGCCACATTATGTAAGGGACATGGCCAGTTCTCCAACTCTCATGACCCCGAGGCCAGCTCTCCTGCCTGCTATAGATGGTGAGGGACAAGGGAGGGGAGGAGGATGCCTCTCTCTGGTCCTTGCCATGGCGCAGCTGACAAGAGTCAGGGCTTGCTTTTCTGTGTTTGTGCTCACCTGAGACTGGCTCACCTGCAACCCCCACATTCAGGGTCAGCTCTATTGTGCTGCCCAGGTGAGGTGCAGGGCCTGCTCTCCTCCTCTGATGACCTCAGAGACAGCTCTTCTGCCTGCCATAGATTGCAAGGGGCAGAGGGTGCATCTCTCCCTCTCTCATATCACAGCATAGCAGACAAAGGGTGGGAACAGCTCTTCAAAGATACTCTTGTATCCTTGGGGAGGCTCATCCACAAACCCTGCAATGTGCAGGGCCTGATCTCCTAAGTACTGCAGCTAGCTGGAGTATGGTAAGCTCTCAGTCCTCATGTTCCCTGGCCAGCTCAGCCCAGGTTGGGCGAGGGTAGGGTTAGGTAGGGGGCTTAGCTCCACACAGCCCTCAGATATCAACAAATCCCCATGCAGTAGCTCAGACCAGGGTCATCTGCCTGGCCTTTGGTGGTAACAGACACCTGCTGCTGCAGGGTTATGGTCCAAACGTGACCCCTGGTGACAGCACAGGCCACGACCCCACTATGGTCCTAGAAGGCATCACTGGCTACTGACATCAAATTATTCCTCACTACCCCCGAGTCTCCAGCTCTGCCTCTCTTCATTGTGCCCATACCCTTCCGTTTTTTCTTTCTCTTCCATTTCTCCACCACTTACTTGCTCCTCCGAGTGCTGCCACTAATTTGGCAAATGCTACAGCAAGCCTTCTCTGTTATCCACCTCTTTTGACCCTATGAGTGTGTGTCTAAAGTATCAATAAGGCCACTTCTCACCAAACGCATCTCAGGCTTCAAATTGTATTTATCTGAAGTTTCTCTTAAGTTTATTATGTTTAATCAAATAATAAAATAGGAACCCATAATTAGCAAAACATTAAATGTTTTAATAAACTTTTTCTACTCACCTTAGCAACTTCACCAATTATGTATTTATAGTCAATATTTTCATATAACTTGTGTATTATTTACAACATTGACAGATTAACCATTCTTTCTTGGGACATTGTATCTCTTTGATGGGTTATTTTAATTAATTTCCACTTAGGAGAAATTTCATTTTGCTGACAAAGTAGCACCTGGAATTTTAAATGGCATTTTAGAGCAGTCCTTGTATTTGTAAATTAATCATGAATTTTACAAATCATGTTTAATCATTGTAATGAGGTCATATTTGATCATCATTACAGAATTTATTACAAAATACTTTAAATGTATCATATAAGTCACTGTCATCTATACTGCATTTTTGCCTCCTCTTAAGGTAATAACTATGTCCCCAGAGTATTTAAGACCTGTTTTATAAGACTTCAGTAACAGAATAGTATAAAAAAAAATAATGCAGTCCACAGCTATTTTTTTCTGAATTTCTCTTTACTAAGTTTGGTCTACAGACCAGATCAAATCTTTGTGAAAATGCATAGGTACTATTTGTTTGTAAACTTTAACTTTAGTCATACAGATATTTTCAAGTTTTTATTTTATGTATTTTAAGAAGTGTCATTTATGATACACATTTTAAATGTAATTTACTATAACTAATAATGAAAAAGCAAATTGATTAGATTTTTGTGCAGTGCCAAATAAGCCAGAAGAGGGCATCAGAGGTCCTGGAATTGGAGCTAACAACAATTAGGTGCTGTCCTGTGGGTGCTGGCAACCAAATCCAGGAGTAGCCAGTGTTTTTAACTGCTGAGCCATCTCTCCAAACTCTACAAATATTTTTAAATAATACTTTAGTAAATTATTAAAACTGAGATCCTCTTGACCTGTTTTGCCATCAGTAACTATGACCAGAATGAATTTTAAATAAATTTTGTTTTTCATAAAATACTATGATTTACTATTTGACAGATTTGTCTATCAGCTTAATTCTTAATGTACGTGTCTTACATTTTAAAAAAAAATAGAGTCTGATTGCTTAAACATTGTTTCTTATCAGTCTCAGAGCCTTTAGAATGAAACTCAGGAAGGAACTTGCCATTGATATACACCTGTGCCCTCTTCAGAAAGATCGATCACCCTGCTGTTCTGACAAGTTTTCTGTCAACTTGAAACAAGCAATAGACATTTGGGAAAGAGAACCTCAGTTGGGGAAGTGCCCCCATCAGACGGGCGTGTGAGAAATCCCGGGGTTCATTTTTTCCATCAATGGTTGATAGTTGGTAACTGAGGACCCAGCTGACTGTGGATGGTGCCGTTCCTGGGTGTTAAAGAAAACAGACTGACAAGGCCATCAGGCCATTAGGGACAAGCTAGTAAGGGCATCCATGGCCTCTACATCACCCCCTGACCCAGAATCTGGCTTTGAGTTCTTGCCCTGACTTGTCTTAGATATGGAGAATAACCTTAGGGTTTTAAGACTAAATAAACATTCTAATCTCTGATTTGCTTTTAGTTGTGGTTTCATTACAACAATAGAAACTGTAACCAAGACACCTTAGTGACTGAAGTTCCCTTCCTTAGAAGTTTCCAGGAGTTCTGCATTTGCTTACCGCAGCCAATGAACAAAGGCTAACTTTATAAACATTCAAAGGCACTGCTCCCTTATCTCAGGTTAGAAAAGACTCCATCTCTATGTATACTCCTACACATCCCATGGGATGCTAAGCTAGTTCACTGATAACCACACTCCACACTCCTTCAGAGTACCTTCCTGTTATCTGTCTGCCTCCCTCAGCCTCTACTGTGTGTGTGTGTGTTTGTGATTTATTTATTTTTTTAACATTACTTTCTCCATATAGCCTGTCTACTTAAATTCCGGACTCTTGATAAAACTAACTTAAGAAAAAATGCAATCTTTTTCAATTCAAAGAGACCAGTCTTTGAATTAGGTAGCAGAGTCAAGCAGATAGAGAGATTTGAAGGGGCAAATGGAAGATTCTGGAATACTAATATATTGTGCAGTTGTAGATCTCATTTAAAAATATCATTTCAATGCAGGTTCATCCTCCTCCTCCTTTACTAATGACTCTGACATTATAAAACTTCACATTTCTTAGACATAGGCATGCCTGATACCAGATAGGCCAAAGAGATGTGGATGGAAGTCTCCGTGGAGATGGTGTCTTTCCAGGTAAAATGGAGAAGTTTCTTTAGAAGGACATTTTATCTCCTCGTCTTCAAGCTTAGAACATGTAAGCTAGTAACCTAGAAGAGCAAAAATTATCTGGTGACCTTGACAAAAGAGGCAAAGATAAGAGGTGCTATGTGAAGATTGCATAGTGAAAAGGCTCTGGCCTCTCTGTTGTCTGTCTATGTTATTAACTCCTAGGTATTTGGTCTCACAAGAAAATTAAGCCCTTCTTTTAAATCACTTTTGGTCAAATTTTGTATTCTATTTTGTGTTTGTTTTGTGGGTGAACTCAGTCTTGTTACAACACCATTAGAAGATAAAACAAAGCCATACCAAGTGCCCCAGAGTTATTCTTTATTAGAGAAACTCCAACTGACTACAAACTAGTCTCTGCCTGTGAACATTTCCTATAATATATGGCTGCTATGTCAAGTTGTCTGAAAAAAATAAAGCCAAGAATCCTGGTCAGACATATCGTTATTTTAATCATGCATAGACTCTTGATTCTGTGACCTAAAACCAAAAATCTGTAACACAAAGAGGCCACTCAGGTCACAGGGCAATGTTAAGAGTTCAAAAACATTAACCGAATGGAAAACAGATAAACCTGAAGGATTATTTTTTTTTCTGTGCCTTAGCCAAAAATCTGTCTGAGAATTATCCCCAATAGAAATGCCGTGGCTCTGGTTTCAAATCATGCCCAAGAGAAGAAATAAGTCTTGTCACAACAAAGTAGTCAAGAGCTATTTTGGCAGATTTTGCCCATGCTTCTTAGGAAGAATGGTTTTCTGGGTCGAGTAACATTTATATTACATAGACGCGGACATAAGTGTCTTACTTAAATAGCATATAAAATGTGATGAGTGCTAATACTTCTGACAAGTGCTAAATTGAGGGTGTAGTTTTTGAGCCTTACAAGGAACATTCTTTGTCCTTGAAATATATGCATAATTCTTTAGTCAAGTATCAGGCACAAGGGTTCTGAGCCTGAATAAAATAATTTGGGAACAGGAAAACTATGAGAAACGAGGGAACAATGGCCAAAAATAATTTATCACATTTTATATTAATGTGCAAAAGTTATAAGTTTCCATAATCTTTATGCATGGCTGATGAAATGATATTCTGTACAAAGAAATGCCTCTACACAGTGGAAAGCCAGAACATACATCACATTACACACAAAGCCAGGCACACAACAACCACCGAACATACGTCACATTACACACAAAGCCAGGCACACAACAACCATCACCAGTTCTTGCCAGTCTTTCATGGACTTTATAGCACATGCCAGTATTCTCTGCCACTTTCAATATTCTCTGTAAATCTTATACTTGAAAACAGAATGCAAAAAAAAAAAAAAAAAAAAAAAAACAAAAAACAAAAAAACAAAAAAAAAAAAGAAAAAAAGAAAAGAAAACAGAATAAAGCCAATATTTATATAAGAAAGCATCCCTCCTAAATAAAGTAAGAACATTTACCTCAGAGATCATAACTTCTGGGTACGAAATACAATCTAAGAAGGAATGTAAACTTTCTTCTTACAGACTGTCAAAGCAACACTTCTGACCGCATTTGACTGATGTACAATTTAAAACATCGTTAACTTATGCTTGAAACAATCAGTGACCGCATGGAAAAGCAATTTGTTGAGAAACTTTCATTTGAAAAAGGGATTTTAAACTGTAATTAACACGGACTCAGTTCCCTAAGGATTTTTATGTAAAATATACGTACAGTCAACCATGGAAAGTTACAGTCATCTAGTCTGAGTGACTCACCTATGTCATCTCCTAGTCATTTAGGACAGATCTTGAGCAATTAGGAGAGACGATATAAGTATGGACTTCAGGAATATAAATGTCAAAGTTCCTCAAAGAACCTATAGAAAATTTTACAGCAGATCTAAATCTTCAGAAGAACAATGAGGATTATGATTACATACATGCAAAAACACATGCAAAATGACACTGATAGTGTAGGCTCCAGGGCAAAGGTTCTCAACCTGTGGGTCATGACCTCTTTTAGGTGGAATGACACTGTCACAGGAGTTGCATAGCAAATATCCTGCATATTGGATGTTTACATTATGATACACAACAATAGCAAAATTAGTTATGAAGTAGCAATGAAAGTAATTTTATGGTTGGGTGACCAGCACGTGAGGAACTAAAGGGCTGTAGCAATAACAAGGTTGAGAACCACTTCATTAGAGGGGAAAAAATGGAGAAAAGGAATGTCAAGAAAAGGTTGACAAAATATTTAGAATTTTAGAGAACCAATAGGAATTAATTAACTTAAACTAAAGATAAGAAATAAAACCAACAAAATGACTTTTGAGTATGTAAGTGGACAAGGGAACATGGCAAACTCAGTTCTACAAACAGGAGCATGGTTGGGCTTATTTGACATATTCATAGTGGGAATCATATTTAATGGGCAATACAAGATCATGGGTAATTTTAAAGATAAATCATGAGTATATATTTTGAGAATTCAACTTTTGATCAAAGTAGTCACTTTAGAGTAAAGAGTATGAGCAGAGACAGAGATAGCAAGGCAATAAATAGCTTGGGGTAGAGATAAGAAGAATCGAAACTAAGCTGGCAGTCCCAGCTGCAGGGCAAACAATATTGAGAAACTCTTGAGTTTGGAAACCGAGGCCAGAATGTTGATACAGTGTCTTACATTCCTCCCATAGAAGGTTAGGTAGATAATCAGCTCAGATAAATAAACTGATTATAAAAAGGGCAAAGATATAGAGCATAGACAGAGTTTGATTATGTGCAGGGTCCTATACTGCAGTACACACTAGTAAAGTCTTCTGCTGTACATTACAACTATAGACAAGAACTTGAGAGCTGGAGAGATGGCTCAGCGGTTAAGGGCACTGACTGCACTTCCAGAGGTCCTGAGTTCAGTTCCCAGCAACCACATGGTGGCTCACAACCATCTGTAATGGAATCTGATGCCCTCTTTTGATGTGTTTGAAGACAGCTATAGTGTACTCATATAAATAAAATAAGTAAATAAATCAAAAAAAAAAGAAAAGAACTTGACAAAAAAGTAAAGACTAGAAAGTCACAAGGAATAAAATTAGAAATTAAAGAATAAAGACTAAATATAGCCTATGATAGAGAGTATTATTGCAAAGAGAACATGCCTAAGGACAAATCCTGAGGGGAAAAACTTCTTTAGGGCTTCAAACAAGAGACAATGCTAATTTTGACTCTAAAGATTATATCCATATTCTTTTTTATTTTTTGTTATCTTATTTTATTATTTTGTTTTGTTTTGTTTTTGCTTTTTAAATGTTTTTATTTTTGAAATAAAAATCTAACCAGGTAATTTCCTCTTTTCTCCCTTTAACTCCTCCCAAGTAATCCTTCCTTTCAAATGCATATTTCTTTTTCAAATTGTTGTCACACATACAGAGAGAGAGAGAGAGAGAGAGAGAGAGAGAGAGAGAGAGACCACATACCACACATACACTCTCCTAAATATTTAAATGCAATCAGTTTAGTTTGCATAATATTACATGTCTGCATATATAAATTCGAGTCTGACAGCTTGGTCTGGATAACCAACTCACCATGGGCACCTATATAAGATCTGAATGATTCCTTAGATGTGCTAACATAAGACAGAGAAATCTCCCCAGGCTCTAACCTTAGACAAAGAACTACAGGCTAGTAAGGACCTCTGAGAACGGGAGAAACAATCTTCCACAAGGAAGGCTCTTCTCTTCTTTTAAATACATCTGTGCTTCTTTGAACATTCCAGTCTGTGTGGAATTCTAATAATTAATAAACTGGGATGGGGGCAAGTCCTAAAATAAAATGTCATTTCAATAATTGTTGTAGATATCTTAAGTCTTAAAAATCAGTTCACAGACATATTAAACTATTATGTGTATTTTTTTATATCACTCTCAAGAGTCCTAACACTTGCATAGCAACTTAATGGAAGTTTAGTCAAAGAACAACCCAAGCCCATTAAAGAGAACTCTAGATGCTGTCTAGCAGTTCTTCAGGCTGACGCACAGCAAATCACAAACTCAGCGACGAGTACAAGTATTTCTGGGAAATATGAAGAGCATATCCATCTGGCCATGGAAAAAAAATTTCATCTTATATTCTAGGAATGTTTACTATTGGGTTAATCACCACTCACATCTCGAATTCTTCAGTGAATCTTAAGAGAGGAGAGATATGTAGAAATTGAAGCTTTCGCATCTAAAGAATAATACACAGTGTCCCATTTGCTCACAGAAAATGGAAACTCTGCTGCAGCTCCTTCATGCATACAACACTGAACACGTTCGTCTCTACTGATCTACTGATGCCAGACAATGCAGCTTTACCACTGGCGTGTTGATAGCTGAGCAACCAAACTATCTCCCCATTTTTACTTCATCACTATTTAAACAGTAGGTATCAGAAGACCCCGAGACTAGGTGTAAGCAAGCAAGGTGTTTTCCAGACCTTAGCATCTGGCCGTTCTTTGTGCATGCTTGTATTGAAGAAAAATATTTAACAAACATGTTTTTATATGTGCAGTTTTATAAACCATGTCAGCGGGTAGCATACTTCAAACAACCTGTGGCACATGGAGATGAAACAACGTGTTTAACTTTGAAAATAGGAGAGTCAGCCAACATAGTGTTAAATACAATTATAAATAATCACTATTCAAATTTTAGCAATGCTTTAACACTCTGCTCCTGACTCCTCTTCTCAGCCAACTATTAGATTAATACATGATTTGTGTTATTCCTCCAGATGAAGAACTTGAGCTGAAGAGGTTTGGGACCGCGCCCAAGGTGACATAACAAGTGTGTGTTAAAAATAGGATCAAACTGGCTCTGTCTTGTCTGGTCTGCTTTCTGTTTGTGAGAACATAGCATTTCTGTTTAGTCTTGTCAAGGGAGAGGCTTCAGAAATCCAGACAATCCAGATTGCTTAAACTAAGCCACACAATGTCACACCCCAATTTTCGCAGGGTTCCCTAAATACTGACACGCTTGAATTACACAGATGACCAAGCTCAGATGATGACCACGTTGCTCATTACCATAGACGGAAAGGAATTTTCAGCTTCGGGTTTTACATTTTCAGACCTTTAGATGATTATCTATGCTGACGCATACAGTGGTCAATTTATTTCGAAGTGACATGGATTCCATGAGTGATTTAGAAATTGTGGACAAAAAAGCTCACTTAAGAACTAAGCCTGGAATCCTGACAATCATGAGGCCATAAGGCACTTCTTATACTCTGTGGCCCTACCCGCATGACTCTTAAACAGTGTCTGTTTGTTCTTAAAAATACCCACTTTTCATTTGTTATCAAACCATTGGTTATTTTTATATATTTAAATTTCAAGAAGTGTTAGGTTTTTTTCAGTGAAATAATGCTCAGGAGATGAAACTAACACACTAAGATCTAAAATAATGCCAAAGAACATTCCGGAAGCAGTATTTAAGGGTTTGCAATATAACCTATTGTGACCAAATTGGTTGCCTGTTGAAAATGCATTCCTGTCATTCCTAGACAGTCAAGGTGACTAAACGGTTAATTACATGCTTGGCTGGGTAGTGCAGCCATGAGCTTTCCTGGGCAGGTTGTCCTTTTCCTGTGCTGTGTGTGCTCTTGAACCAGAACTACATTTTCAGTCTAATGATCTCCTGAGACACTATGACTTGTGCCCCATTAGCTTTTAGGTTGGGAGAGTCTTTCATTTTTTTTTTTTTAATTACAAAACCAACAGCATTATGCAGAGCAAAAGTAAGCATGAGGATTCAGTCCTGTGGTAGGACAAAATGTGTCAGGAATGCAAAAGGAGGCAGCTTGATTTTATTCAGCAGACAACTGCATGCTAAGAAGGGAATGGTTTGCTGACCTACTGGTTAGATATGAAGAGGAGCAACAACTTCTAAATTAAAATAATAATGTTTCTTTGGTTAGTGTGTATGAACATAATATTGCATGGAACTCTTCCCCTCAGACAGTTAAATTAACTCACTGGAAATGTAGCAGACTAACTGATTCTTTCCAAAAAGTAACATAGTCATTCCTTTTACAGGCTTGATTAAATTCCCTCTGCCTGTGCAAATTTTATTTCTGTTCCCAAATTTTATGTATCCATTCCTGATCGTTGAACAAAGCAGAGACCCTGAGTGGTCCATCTCCAACATTCAGTAAACTCAAGCCGCGGTAGCTCCAGGCATCGAGCATTCCATGCAGGGGGCTGAGCTGAGAATCTCTGCTACATAAGACACTATTTGCATAGGCATATGAATGTGCACCCTATGGACATGTCATCAACAGGACTTGTTTTTGTATTGTGATAAGCAAACAACCCCAACTGAAGTAGAGCTTTCCTGTTAATAAAGTGCTTGGCCATCTTAACCCAAAGCAGGTATCAGACAGCCTGATAAATCAAGTCACCCAGGAAATATTTGCATTCTGAGAGTCAGCAAGGCTCAAATTGTAGACAGAACAGGAATCTGCTGCTGACACCCTGCTGAGGTGGCCATTTTTCTAACCATAGCAAGGACTAGCCCTTCAGCCATATCAGAAGGACTGAGTGTCAGGGTTTTGCTGAGGGATCACAGGCAAGTGACAGGAATAAAACAGCCTACTGCCGGACATGTGATGGCGGATGACTGTGAACTTTAGTCAGGAAGCAACAGAAGCTGTTGTAGCAGGTTTGTGCAAGTCACTTCTGCTCTGTGAATCGATATGCAATGTAGTTTTACTCAAATACACAAGAGAAATGTGAAGTCAGGCCAACAAGAAATAGACGTTAGGACTTAAAGAAACTAATGGCCAGCAGAAATGAACATCCCAAATTCATTGTAGGTGAGTATTCAGAGGCAGGCTGGCTGCTTCAGCGGTGCTGTCCTTACTAGGAACCCAGGAAATGAAGCCACCGAGTTTCTGAGGACACAGGACCTGAGACGCACCAATTGACCTTTATATTAAATGTCTTTTCAATAGTCTCTTTCAAATGCTTACCTTTGGAGAGGAGCTACCATACAGAATGAGAATATCAGTTCACAAACAGGAGAACAACCATATGCATGTTTCTAATAAACTATAAATAACTAAAAAGTGACTATTTGAGTAAGGGTGGCACAAAGTAGGCCTCTCATATGGTGATTGTTATGAAGAGTGAACTGATCGCTTTGCATTTACCTGCTACATATTTTCATATTTTGTACTCCAAGAAAAGCTAAGGGTCCTCTTCAATACAGGAACTTCAAAAGAAAAAGTGGACCACTGAGGAAGTGGGCATTGCCATGTGAAGAGCATCGGTGCTGGGGCCAAAGGGTGGCCCAAGTTAAAGCTTCAGTGGCCCTGCATCCCAGCCAGCTATCTCTTCATGCTTTCTTCACATCAGGCTTTTTGGAAACAAAAAGTTTCTTGAGTTAGAGCTCAAGGCAGCACAGTAGACTCGGACCCAGACAGAGGGTGGATGTCTAAGGAAAGCACGATTTCAGTAAGTCCTCTATAAATCCATATACAAATTGAATGAAATTCCATACAAATTTCTAAGAAATATATTAATTTCCTATTAAAAGCAGGAATGATTACTACTCATATTACATAATTAGCCATCATGTTTGGGGTAAGGGAGGACAGTCGCCCCAGACTACAGTGAACTCTGCCACGCTGGAAATGATTAAAAACATGTCTGATTGTATTTTCCCCTATTAATTTAAGCATTTTAAGCACTGTCCTGTAATTATTTTGTAAAGGGATGAAGCTGAACAGGAAAGAAACTAAGCATCTCTTTTTGCCCCTTCCTAGGTCCTAATGTATAACAAACAGAATAACAAAAAAAAAAAATACAAATATAAAAATAGAACCCATTCTATATCTCTTCAAATCAGCTCAAATTATTAACTTTTTCAGTTAACTTTTTTTCTCGTTCAGAAAAAAATGTATACAATAATACATCCACCAAGAAAAATTTTGACATACCAAGATGACTGTCAAATGTTGTTATTTCTGTCTCACATTTTTATCACAATCCTGTAAACCTTTGATTGTAAATCCCGTGCTTTCTTTGAATTAAAGCAAAATCAACTTTATAGTGAAGGATGAGAGGAATTTACTTTCAATGGAAGTGCATGCCCCTGTGCAGGTATACTACCAACATCATCAGTTCCTTGAAAAACAAAACTCTTAGGATTTGAAAAATAAGTGAGTAAAATGCCCTGCGTTGGGAAGAAATGCAAGCTGTGGGCTAAAAGTAACCGTGTAGAGTTTGCAACTAGTACAATTTCTAATCAGTAGAGGGCTCCCTCGCCTGTGCAAGACCTGAGGTGAAAAAGCACCGTCTAATGTGCAACAGTCACACATCGTGCATGCCCCTGTGTCACAGACACACTCGTATGCACACATCTCCATGAATAAAGCTGCCATTTTTATTGTTTTCAAATCACCTTTAATAACTGTTTATTTGAAATCTTAGGGAAATGAAGGTACATGCAGCACCCACTGGCAATATGCTAGAACATTCTCTACCTTAAAATGCCAATAGGTGTTTGCAAGTTTCCTCCTCTCGCAGTGACATTCTTCAGTTCTCATGTATACTTGTCTGCTTTCCTGAATTCAAGTGCTTCTAGTTTCTCCCGTGCTTGTGTAATTTACAGGAGGGCCATTACCCAAGTCTTGCAAAATAACTAAATAATAAGGAATGCTGCTGAGGCTTCCTCTTCATCGTGCCCTACAAAACCGGATATTACAAAAGCCCCCATACGCATACAATGCAACTGTTGACGTCACTGAGACCAGCTATATTTCCCTCTACTGAAAAATAGATGAAGACATCCTGATTAGGTTGACTTTTATTGGGGATTTTTTTTTTTTCTTTTCTTGGCTTGGTGGCTGATTCACTCACTAATCTGCAATGAAAATGCCAAAACTATACAAACCTCACCAGGGTGGAAATTTGTAGCAGAAAGAGAATTTCTGGCTGTGCCAAAGCAGAGCTGGAATCATGTCCAGCTGCACCCCCCTAGGACAGTTTTCGTGATACAGTTAAAAGCTGGCTGGGCTATCAGCAGAATCAGCTGTTTAAATATCTTGCTGATCGTTCTTGTTGCCCACTCGCTGCTTAAAAACACTGGCTTTAATGAACCTCTTGAGGGATCCTCTTATGTCCAGCTGATCTGAAGTTATCACTCATGAGTTTACTCAGCGGCCAGATTTCTGAATGTGTTTTGGATGCTTTTTATAAGAAGAGGGGGGAGGAAAGCCCGTGTTTCTCTTCTAAGTCTAGTATCACTACATCTTCGAAGGCTTGTCGCCCCACTTCCCAATCCACATGGAATCCACTGTATGACACTTCTTAATGCCTTGAGAAGTTCCGCTGAGATACCTTTGTTTCTTTAATACACATTACACCTTCTTGTCGGCCACTCTAGCCTGGAGCATTACACTGGAATATTTTACAAGTGATGTGTTGAGCCCTTTGTGTCACCCAAAGTTTTTCTGAAATTAAACCCCTGAAAACCTTATCACTTAAGTGGTTTTGGCCATTTCCAGAAGGCATGTTACATATGCTCTAAACAGGTTAGTCAGATCTCATGATTGCTGACATATACTCAATAGAACCAGCACTTTGGCTCAGTACTGGGAGCCCAATTGTGTGGACCTTGCTCAGCAACCTGAAGCTACTACTATTCACACAGATCTTTCCATCTCTTCCTAAGTCCTGCACTGTTCTCTCAAATGGTCTCAAAGCAGAGATGGAAAGAAGCATAAGTAGTTATGCCTCAAACTCCTTCCCACCCTCAACAGCTACATACCTTCTTGGCATGGAGAAATGAAGCTTCCGAGAGGTTAAGCAACCCATGAAGTCACCCATCCATTGTGAGCCTTACATTCGAACCCACAGTCTCTAAATTTAAACTCTGGCATTTGTTTTCACAGAAGCCGACCCTCGCATAGTAAAGCTTCTCATAACAACTACCATACTGGGCCCTAAAGCCCAAAATAACAAATGTAAAGGTTTGGCAGACTGAACCGGCAGACACTTCTAGACAAAGCTTTTGTCTAGTGCGCTGGCACAGTCCTCATAACCACAGCTTCCCACTGCAGATGTACACAATCTGACATCTCTGTCCACTAAATAAGATGCGCCTTTCTGACACCGTGCTTCTCCTTTCTTCTGTTTCTACTGTTCCTGTCTTATGCTCATTCCTAATCGTGAATCTTGCCTGTACACCTTCTCTAATTGCCTCAGGTCTTCCCCTCCTTCCTCAGTTATTGCTGTAAGCTTTCCCTGCTCTATGGGGCCCCTGCACTATTTGAGTTTGTTGCAAGCACACGGGCTATTTTCACGTGGTCAGACAGTTTTATATGTGTACCTAGTGAATTTGTTCATGTCAAAATTGGCCACACAATCTCAACACTCACTTTTCTCTACATTAACAGACCAATAATCCCTTCCAAATAGACCCCAAACTACTCAATTTTATAATCAATGTATCTCCAACATTCCTTCTTCAACTGCAAAACAAACCTGCACCTTCTCTAGAGCCTGGAGATACAGCCCAGTGATAAAGTGCTTAGCAGGCCAAGGGTCCATGTTCAACCTTAAGCACCGAAACCAAACAAAACATAAGTTAAAGGAATCGTCCTGAAACATCAGAGTCATAATAGTGTAAAAGGCAAAAAGGGCATAACATTTTATTTTCTAGACTGTTCTATCTCTAGAGGACATACTAACTGTAAAATTTTAACATTTTTTTGTCAAGATTAAACTTCTTCCACTTGATTATCAGTTAAAGAATATTGACATTTGATTGATTTCAAAGAATATATTAATTTCATTAACTAACTGACCAAGCGTACATACATATAAATAGTATAGTGATTGTGTTAAATCAGACAGAACAGCAACAAGAACTTAAGCTCACATATTAAAATTTTTTATGAAACCTAAATTTTCCCTATATGGTCCTCATTTTGAAGCCTATGACTCTATAAAGACTCATAAATTATAAAGGGTGACAATATTATAATGGGGAATAAGAATTTCTGATTCTAGATACAGTAAATAATTTGAGCTCCTATACCAAGACTAGCAGGGGCTGTCCAGATCAGAGACTATTTTGTTGATGAGGACTCTGGGGCTCAGGCCAAGTTCCATCATGTCAGGACAGATTAGTGATATCTGCCATAAATGCAGAATTGAAAGAGATAGCTCATGAGCCATATGCTACATGGCTGCCCAGATGCTGAAATTCTACCATTGTGGGTTATTCTGTTGGGTCCAGGAAAGGTTCAGACCCATGAATATTGGCATTGTAATGGAACAGGGATTCCATAATATAGAAAATTGTATATGAAAATCTCTGTTCAGGGGAACTACTCATTCATGGACAGGAGGATAGTGAATCATAGAGAGCACTGTAGATGAAAAAACAAGATGGGGTATGAGTGATGGGCATTTGTGTTTTTCATGTCCTAAACAATTCTGCTTTGGTGATTTCAAGATACCAACATGAGGTCGTTAGCCTCAGCTCTGAGAAGGCTTGTGTAGTCAAAGCCAGGAGACAGAGAGAGTTGCATATGATTGTGGGACTTGGAGGTTTGTGGGTGTTGAGAAAATCTTAGTCTGCATGATGGAGGGCAAGGATGGGATACCCAGAAAAAAAGCAGGCTATACATAAATAAATCAGTATGGAGTATTATAGCTATAAATTAGATCTTATGCCAACTTACAGGAGCTCAAAATGACCTAAGAATCAGTTCACTTGAATAAATTTTACCTTGCTACAGACAAAGAGTGTACATATTCCAGAAACATATGCCGGCCCAGTATGGTACTTGGGTAAAACTCACAACTTTTAGAGGAGACAAACTCTACGGTGGTAGTTCTCAACCTGTGAGTCACAACGCCTTTGTGGTCAGGTGACCCTTTCACAGGGGTCACCTAAGACCACAGGAAAACACAGATATTTACAGTAGGATTCATAACAGGAGAGAAATTACAGTTATGAAGTAGCAATGAAAATAACTGTACAATCGGGGCTCACCACAGGATGAGGAACTGCATGAAAGGGTCGCAGTGTTAGGAAGGTCGAGAACTCTAGGGACAAGAGTTCTCACTGTCTTCTTTGTCTACATCACCACTCAGAAAATGCTTCTTAACTCCTTGTACCTTGGTTCCCTCAACTGATAAACTAAGGATATTATTTGGACCTATAGTACAAGTAAATAGGAAATGAACTAGTCACTGCAAGGTGCATAGAGCAATGCAAGTATGTGATGCACAGCCAGTGTTGTTTATACAATTACAATAAGTCTGTGAGTACTTATATAGACGAAAATTTCATCAAAACAGCCCAAGGACAGTATTTTAGTAGTTGTGATGAGTGCATCATTGAGGTCATAGTTATATGCATAACAATATCGTTTTCCTTTTGTACATCCCAGTATTTTGAGATGATAACTAATAATACTAATTATATAAGACTAGCATAATTATCATAATATTTATTATATTATCATTTGCTATCATATTTGAAAATATAACATTTTCAAAGTCCCAACTTACAGGAATTTGGATATTTGTGACAACTTCAGGGATGGAAAGCCAAAATTAACTTATCCTTGTCTTGTCAGCAAACTGTGTGTGACTCTGTGAGTTGGGGCTCCCTTCTTTCATGTATGAGAGCTACTGAAGGGAACTCGTGATAAAAGGATCTAATGAATGTTTAATGTAGACAGTATTATGAACATAATAAAGCATACTTTTTCTATTCAAAGTCTAAAGCAGCCACCTATTTTAAACATTATCTCATAGACATTAAATAAACCACAGGTATGGGTCGGCTCCTTTCACCATAGTGGGTTCATTCCCTTCGGCACTGAGGCTCTAACCTTCTAAGTCAGTATAAACTCGACACTTAGCCACGTTTTAAAACTAAAAGAAGTTAAGAGAGCATGGAAAAACCTTTGCTGCCAACTCCACTCAGTAGCATGTTAATCAGATTGCGGTAATAAGTAGGAAACAATGCATGCAATTAGCACTGGTTAATTTGAAACTACTTCATGTCAGTTTCTTTCAGAGCAATACGTTAGTAGAGTAATTATTTATTACCCCGAGGACATGATCAATGATATCCCTCCATAATAATGTCTACAAAAGAAGTGGACATGCTCATTTGCATAAAAAGCAAGCCATAGAACCCGATTTTTCCTCAGCTAAATAAAAGCAGAAAATGGATTCTAAGCTGCTTCCAACGATTTCATTAGTAATGACAGATAAGCAAATCATTTGTTACACTTCAATATTTTTATGGTGACATAACGCTGGGTGGGAGGTAGAGCCAGCATTGATGATTTAAATCCCACAAAGACTATCTTTATTGAGAAAGGGGGAAAATGACCCATTTCTAAATGTCATCACAGTCATTAATGTGTGTGTGCCAGTCCTATCCACACACACAGTAATTCAGTGGTCCTTTAGCTGGAAATTGGGAATAAAATTTATGGGAAGCCCTGAGTGATAACACATGGTCTACACAGCTGAGTCCTGGTTGTCCAAATGCAAAGAGAGTTGCCAGGTTAACCAGGTGGCCACCATTACATGGTGCATTGAAATTACTGGCAAGTTAGGAAAGACTCACTTGGCTTTCTGAAGTCATCGAACACTGAAGAAGCAATACTGTAGCTTCATATTCAACTAATGTAGTTCTTTTTATTATATGCCCATCATTCTGAAGTTTAAAAAGAAAACAACCTCACTTTGGGCACCATTACTAAGGACCATGAAAAAAAAAAAAAACCATGACTCTAGAATTAGTGGTCTGGAACGGCTTTTCAGAAACTGAACCCATGATGAGCAATTAGAATTTATTTAGTTAAAAATACACACACACATACACACACATACACACACATACACACACACATATGTATTAGAATATAAATCACAGTATTTCACACAGATACAGATGGGAAACAGTAATGATGTAGGTAAGGCCATGCTTTGTACAGATGTATTATGAGGTATGAAGAAGAAGCAGGCTAAGTTCAGCACCCAGAGTGGCAGAACTAATGACTGACAGAAGCAGTTTGAAAACTCAAGTTAATCTGAGGTCCACAAGTGCTGTTTAGTTGGCTCTAATAGTTATCTACATAGGCAAGGACTCCTGAGCTCTAATATGCTTAATATAAAGTTAAATTACCAGCTATGCTGCCCCTGTGTTACATGCAAACTCAGCATGGTGTCATAGCTAGAAAAAAGGTTACAATCTCCAAGCATATGAAACCGAAATTAATGTGTTCAGCAAAACAAAAGTGTCTACTCTTATAGGTGGCTAAAGTATATACTCATGTAGGGGATACATATTTACACTACTGCTGCCCAGCACCATTCTCCAGAAACAGGTGGCCTGCCTTCATCCTGATGTAACCTTTTACATCGAATAAAGAAAGTCAGTGGGACCTACTGTGGTAGCTGTAAAGGGTGAAACCAAGAGCAGCCAGAAGCCAAGGCTCCTGCCAAAGAGAGACAAGGAGTCTGAGGCAGAACTTTGATGGAGCATATAGAGAAGGAAGGAAGGAATGAGTGAGGGTTACAGAGGAAGGGCATGAGAGCAGAGGGTGGGAGAAAGGGATGGATGGATGGAAGAAAGGAGAGCCATCCAGTTATGTTATGAACAGTCTCAGGGTTCAAAATGTATCTTTGGTCTTGCTGCAATTCAGACAACTTGTCACTGCACACCCAGGTTTTCTTCTAAAGCTTTAAAGTGCTTGGAACTAGGTTCTGAGAAAAATCACAAAATCACATCTTTGTTAAACTCCAAATGCATTCAGTAGTGGATGAAAAAAAAGAGAAGAAGGAAGGAGGAAAGAAAGGAGAGAGAATCAGGGAGGAAAGGACAGTACATTAAGCACCAAATCCTTGTGAGTCTCTGCGAGGTCTTTGTAGCTGAGTATAATTGTTTCCTCTGTGTCTTCTTAGATAGTATTTGGCTCCTTGGGATAACATTTATTATAAACTCAGATATCTCAAACAAAATGTAAGCTAAAAATAGAAGCTGAAAAGTATCTACTGCCTAACTGCTTGACCTGGTTTGCTTTTTATTGTTTTAGTAAGTTCCATGACCAAAAGCAATCTGTGAAGGAGAATGTTTATTTCATTTTACAACTTATAATCCATCATGAATGAAGATAGGACAGAGACTCAAGGCAAGAACCTAGAGGCAGGAGCTGAAGCGGAGACCATGGAGAAGTGCTGCTTACTGGCTTGCTCGCTTCTTCTTACAACACCTGCCTAGCAGTAGCACCCTTCCTACTGAGCTGGGCACTCTCACACTGGTCATTAATCAAGAAGATGTCTCCAAAGACGTGCTTATAGACAATCTTATGGAAATATTTTCTTAGTTGAGCATCCTCTTCCCAAATGACTCTAGCTTGTGTCAAGTTGACAAATCTAACCAGGACACTGTTCAAATAACTTACTTTAAAAATCCTTCCTGTTTTGTTTTTTTTCCAATGATCTGATCCACTCAAAGTAATGATCATTCAGTATGTGCTCCTGAGAGAGTGTACTCATGGCATCTCTGGGGAGCTGTTAGATTTTCCTGTTAGATTAAGCACATTATTGATAACAGTTGGTGTGCTACTAATTAGGTAGTTTCACATGAGGAAAAATATGAAACTTAAAGTAGAATTGTAGGCTTTTTATTTTGTTTTTCCCCCAACAAATCAATAGTAAAATTTAGAATAACCATATCTCAGAAATCTAAACAGAAAAGTCCAATCAGATATTTGGAGTTTCAGACTTCTCTATCTAGTAAATTCTATAAGCAGAGTTAGCAGCAATAGAAAAATGTTTCCTATTTTATTTTATTAACTGATTGATATGAATTAATGCATTAAGATATTTGATTGTGTCATAAAATGTGTATATGAGCATCATGATTCAATTTAATGTACCTATTACTGGTTGATGTGCCATTATATTAGGCTAAATTAAAAGAATTTTATGGAAACAAAATTACAATTAAAGACTCAAAATTGATTGCGTTCATAACTACAAAGAAGATATTCTGTTCCATTAATATTTTGAATAATTATAACAATATATCAGAAAACAATGTGGAAAACCCAAGGGCTAGGCAAAGGAAAGCAATGACAAATAAATAGATCAGGAATCAAAAACAAAGTTCACTTTCTGTGCTATATTTAACAATCCTGCAAGTTTATAAAACTTGAAAGACTAAGAGGTCATGTGGTTAAAACCTCTCAGATGTAAGGAAGTTTTAGGGGCCCATTGTCATAAAGGAGATGAATATTCTCTTTGTTCTGCAAATTGCAAAAAAATGATTTCCAACTAAATCATTTTAATTTTGTAAAATGCTGTTTTCATAGAGAGATGGCTCTTGGAGCAGACCAGAATGATTCTCTCTGTGCACCACATACCTTGTGAATGCTGGTCAGTCAACCATCCATCCCAGAATGAATGGGACTGAGAAGAGGGGAACATTCTGGGTCATAGGACTACCTGTGTTAAAATCAGGATGATCTTCTGGAATTCTAAAGTGGTTGGTCACTCTGTGTGCAAATTATTTGGATGCAATTGGAGACATAATTACCAGTCAGGTTTCAAAGATCTTGTAAGCTTCTCTATCACCAGGAAAACCAACTTCAAGAGAAATCTGGTGATGGTACATTGAAGTTATTCTAAGTCTTAGTCCTCTTACTTCTGAAGAACAGAGAAAATCTTTGGCTTAGTAATTATTTCATACTTACTGCTGAAAGTGAAGGTCATAGAGGGAGAGTGTCAGGACTACCCAAGATCACTTTAGAAGCTCCCAATCCCAAACCTGGCCTCTGACCTAGTGACAACCCCAGAGCTGTGTTAAATAGGCAGGCTGTACATCCTCGGGTGGAATTTGAAAGCACTAAGCTAAAATCTTCAGTAAGAATTTTACAAGTTGACTCCTGGTTTTCTTTCCTATCAGTTTTCTGTTGGATTTCTTTCTAGCCCACTGTGAAGTTACTGTATGTACTCTTGTCAGCCCAGTAGCAATTAATTTGGGGTGTGTTATGATCTGTCCAGGATGGAGTTTGCCCTACAGCCTTTGCCCTACTTTGGAAGAAATATCTCTAAACAAAAAGGCACAGCTACACAACCTCTAAAAGCTCATCCATTTAGTCTATAATAGATTAATCCTTCATAAAGCTATGGATGATATCTGTAAACCATGTCTTACATGTCTAACAGGCCCTTTATTCAGAAAACTATGGGAAGTTCTAATTAACAAAAGAAGAAATGCTATATGACATTAACAAAATGTACGCAACTTTTTTTTTCAGTTGCACAGATTTTGAGATGTTCCATTGATTGTTTAATAAACTCTCCTTCTAGAATTAAAATTGATTCCCCCCACACACGTTAAACTACAGAAGTGAGTCTTCTCTTAGGAACAAGTCATGTCCCCCTGACCCCTAGATATATTTTCTTTCTGCTGTAAATTTTCTGTCTTCCCAAGAACTACCACACTCAATCCCATGTTGCTTGTCTGGTAGAAAATCCCTGTCCATTCCTCAAATGTCACGTTAAATATTATATCTCATACAAGCAATCTTCCAGACTTGTCTTCTCCAAAGCGTGTTCTCCTCTGTCTTTCAGTGGCTTTAGAAGATTACTACATTAAATTCTGACAGTCTTTATACAAGTGGACTACTGAGTCCTGAAGGAAAATGACCTTTGTAGGTAATTCTACTTTGGACTATATACTGTCTTTGAAGTTAGTTTGAGAATTCATGAATAAATAAATGAAAGAATGAATTTTTTAAATAATGGAGCTTCACAGAGAATGGACATTTTTGATGTTTTTATATGCTTTATCAACGGATTCTGCTAGTCCCAGAAGAACAAGAAGATAAAATGGATAGCAACATGTGTGTCTAGAATCTTGATACAAGCTTATCATTTGGTTCCCATGAACATCTTATTTTTGAGCCTAAACCTCAAGTAAATCAATATTCTGCACTGTTACTTCAAGTTTCCTTTCATTTAAAGAGTCAATCCATTGTAGTGACCCATTTAAGATATACTGCTTTAATCTAAGAACCTTTGTTTCTACTAATATTATATAATATACAATTAAAATATACAATATAATATATAGCATAAACATATATAATATAATATAATATAATATAATATAATATAATATAATATAACCATGACATGGCACACACTAGCCTGGATTTAAGTAGATGTAAATTTGTTTCATTTTATTTCCTTGTTAACACAAGACTAGAACTTAAGTTTTGTCGGTTTAGAGATGATAATATTTTAAATTAGAAAAAAAATAGCATTTTCAAGGACTAAATTTATATATAATTTAAAATAAGACACACTTTTGAGAAAATAAATTTAATATAAATTGTTATTTGTGAATTTAGGTGAAGTATTTGCCTATAGTATTTGCAAAACACCTGTATTATAACTAAATCATTGAAATAACGGCAGCATACTATTTTACATTTAGAAATATATAGTTTTTCTTATTTGTTTATTTTTTATGCAACATATCATGATCATTATTTTCTTCTTCCTCAACTCTTCCCAGGTCCTCTCTACATCTATAACTCCATAACCTTTCTTTTTCACTCTTTCTTTAAAATCAAAACAGGCAAACAAACAAATCAAAACAAAAACAAGAAACACACATGCACAGGAAATCTAAAAAACACAAAACTGGAAAACATAATATACAAGCAAAAAGACCAAAAAGACACAAAGATAATGTCCAAGCAATATAAGACCAAAAGTCTGTAAAAATAGCATTGAGTTCACTTTGTGTTGGTCATCTACCGCTGGGCAGGGTGCCTACCCTGAATGTGGTTAATATACCCAGTGAGACTCTAGTGGAAAGAACTAATGTTTCCATTGCAAGTGGGCGTCAAGCCCAGAAAGCTTCTTGGTAGGGGTGTGAGCCTCTGTTAATTCCCCGTCTCAATTCTAGAAACCACATCTGGCTTGCTTTCCTCTCCATAAAAATTAAGTGCATTTGAATTTGGGAGCAGTGTCCAGGCTAACGAGACAAATAAGTGAAGGGGACCCAACGTGAACTGACATAATTCAGTGTTGTGTTGAAGGGGTGACTTGTATCTTTCTTCAATAGGTTAGGGCAAGGCAGAAATATGACTTTGATTTTGCTTCATACATTTTTTTTTTGTTTTGTTTTTTGTTGGTGTTGTTGTTTTGAAATATATCTCCTGGATATTTTCGTAAAATATTCTATTGTTTAATTATCTGCAAGCAATACAAAAATTTATTTTAAAAACTCTTGGGACGAAGAGAATATTCTACAGAATCAATATGGAAGCATAAAGGGGGATAAACTGTTTTCAATGAGTTTTTCTCTTAAAGTTATATCCCCATAAAGTATTATGTGTTACATGCTGAGTACTATGTGGTCTACGAGTGAACCTTAGAAGGAACTTTGTGAAACTCACATTCTAGGAAAGAATGAGACAAAGGCGATCAGAAATGAGTTGATGATGTGTTACTCTCAGTGCTTAGCCAGTCTCCAACTTTTAACATACATTACTGAACTCTAGAGACTATTCTTTAAGACACATCAATACCTATGTGTATGTATTGCCTCTTGGGAAAAAATTCTGAGAACTAAGATGTATTTCCATGGATGCCCGTTTCTCTAGCATGTAGAAAGGACCACGATCAATCCCCAGTCTAAAACCTAAATTTATAATTAAGTAAAATTTTAACTGTGACTTTTTAATAGATGATCAAGTTTTTCTGTTGTATTTCACATCACTAACTTTTAACCTCATTAAATATTTTAGCCTAGTCTCTTTTGGGATGTGAGTTAAAGATGCTTGCACCATGTTTCAGGAAAAGTAGCAAATGGGCCTGGCATGACTTCTCCCTAATATCACATTGGGAATTCCTCAATAGTTATTAGTTGTTGCATTGCTGTGGCATGCAGCACAAGTCTGGGAATACTGACTGTATCATAGGCAGCAGCCTAGCAACGTGGAAATAAGACAAGAAAACACAATGGGAGAATGATCTGTCTAGGAATTCCCCAGAGCCCCCAAATATTTGGGATAACACTGAAAATCTAGTTGCTGGCAATTAGGCTTGAAAGAGCATGATGCTAATCATGTCCAGCCTCCATAGGGATCCATGAGGGGATGTTTCAAAGACCCCCATAGATACCCAAAGCTGACAGTGCTCAATCTCTTACGTATCAATTGGCACGGTATTCATTTATAATGTACACCATCCCCCATGCACTTTAGTTTGTCTGCATATTACATATAACATGTACAACACAATGTAAATATTTATGTTTAGGGAATAGTAACAATAAACACTCTGTGCATGCTCAGCAAAGATACAAGAAGCAGCCATCATAGGATCAACTGTACCAGAAAGAGCAATAGCTCAGCACTTTCAGTGCTTGGTTGGGTATATCTATTGAGGGGAAACCCATGGTTACAGAGTACTGTTTTGTATGAAGGAATATTGTCTCATATTGCATTTACAAGCTGATGAGGCTAAGATTGGATAGCTTACTCTATCACATGAACACATGAATTATATAATGCTTTGACTTTAGTGAGGATTCAAGCAATGATTTTGCAGGGATGCAAGCTGACATCCGTATTTTCTAGTATCCTTAGCATTGCTCCTGAGGAAATGAGAGTGAAGTACACAGTAATTGCCCTTGCCCCCTCCTTCTTCTATAAACTAGGGTTTCCCTAACAGCTCAGCATTCTAATATACCAAAATAATACTTTTGTTCTCCATTGTTTCTCAGAATCCACTTGATAGCACCTTATACTCAAATCTCTAACACAACATAACATTTTAAAGATGAAAACTGAGTTTTATGAGACGTACATATGTGTTGACATATTTTTTAGTTATTTTGCTGGGTTCTCGCATCTCCCACCCTGACAACCTTTTTTTCCACCTAAATTTATTCCAACCCCACAACACTAGGTAGGAAAAGAAGGAAGGTCAAAAAGGAAAGGGGGACATAGCTCTCTTTAGACTACTTCCTGCTGATTAGGAGTGGTGATTCCTTGGGGCACGCCCAATCTTTTCATTGTTCCATGCATATATCGAATTCATTTTGATAAAACCTAGCCGCTTTTATCTGCCACTTTCAGCTTTTCCCCTATCTTCCCACAGCATTCCCTTCCAAACACATGTGCTCTTTAAAACAATAGTGAGTCTACTTACTAGGTATAGAACAGTCAACTGGGGAATGGGTAGTCTTTCTGGATCCATCCCTGATGAAAATTGATTCGCTCCCCTTCAGGGGCCATTGGCTATCAATAGATTCTCAGTTGGAAGTGACATTTCATGAGCCTCCCACCACAGCATCCATGCTGGGTGTTTGGTTGGCTTGTGTAGGCCTTGTGCATGCAGTCATAGCTGCTGAGAGTTCATGTGTGCAATAACACTGTCATATCCAGTAAAGACTGCTTCCCTGCAGATATACACTACCTCTGGATCATTTGATCTTTCTTCCCCCTCCTGTGATGATGATCCCTGAGATTGGTGGGTAGCTGCCCATTTAGTACCATGTGATCTACAGTCTGTATTCTCTGCATGTTGACTGGTTGTGCATCTTGTATAAATTGACCTCTAGTTTAGAAAGAAGCTTCTCTGATGAGAGTTGAAAGTTGTACCAACCTGTGATCTTTTGCTTCTTAACAATCACAATATCATGCTAGAAGAATAGACATTACCACCAAGTGGGCAATGTGAAATTCATGTACTTATAACATCCAGCAGAAATAGCTATGAAGGTCTAAAATAATGTCTGACTGAGACTCTTGGGCTGAACATCTCCATGAATGAGCCCCATCTTCCCATTCCCTCTGCCTTTCTCTTTTCCAAGCACAAGGGTACCATCATGCTCAGGCACAGGCAAACTTGGAGATGTGCTGGACTTTATGATGAAGAAAGGATTACTTACACCCAGAGCCAGCTTCAATAAGCTTAAAAAGCACATGATAATTTAGTGACATAAAGTATATCATAGTAAATAATTACAGTGATACAGTAGACAATTTGAGAGTTGGATAAGGATCATTTCGAATGCTTTCCCATGACCATATTTCCAAATATAGTTTTTCCAAAAAACTTTTCCATGTGCGTAAGAATTTCTGTACTAGCAATCTGTTCGGAAGACGATGTAGGCATTAGGTTCTTATTAACTTCTTTTCTGTCTTTACATTGCTTTCCCATTTATTCTATTAGATTAATAAAGGGCTATTGAATAATCAATAGATTGTGAATTATCTATTTTTTTTACATCCTCAAAGAGCTTCCCTTGAAATATTCTTTTTAAATATATTTTTACTGGATATTTTATTGACAATTCAGATGTTATCCCCTTACCACATTCCCACCTCCTGCCCAAGAACCCCTATCCCATCCTCCCTCCTCCTGCTTCTATGAGTATGTGCCCCCAGCTACCCTCCCAATCCAACCTCCCCACCCTCGAATTCCCCCATACATGGTGGCCAGCCTTCATGGGACCAAGGATCTCCTCTCCCACCTATGCCCAACTGGGCCATCCTCCCTTACATATACAGCTGGAACCATGAGTCCCTCCCTAAGTGCTCCCAGGCTGGTGGATTAGACCCTGAGAGCTCTGGTTTGTTGGTATTGTTGCTCTCCTCATGGGGCCACAAACCCTTTCAGCTCCTTCAGTCTTCACTCTAACTCCTCCATTGGGAACCCCTTGATCAGTTCAATGGTTAGCTGTGACCATCTGCTTCTGAATATGTCAAGCTCTGGCAGACCTCTAAGGACACAGCTATATCAGGCTCCTGTCAGCATCAGTGAGTGAATACCAGGTGTGTTTTTTTGTGATTGGGTTAACTCACTCAGGATGCTATTTTCTAGTTCCATCCATTTACATAAAAATTTCTCGAATTCATTGTTTATAATGGCTGAGTAATACTTCATTGTATAAATGTACCACATTTTTTGTATCCATTCCTCTGTTGAAGGACATCTGGGTTCTTTCCAGCTTCTGGATATTATAAACAAAGCTGCTATGAACATAGTGGAGTATATGTCCTTGTTATATGTTAGAGCATCTTCTGGGTATATGCCCAGAAGTGGTATAGCTAAGTTCTCAGGTAATGCTATGTCCAACTTTCTGAGGAACCGCCAAACTGATTTCCAAAGTGGTTGCACCATCTTGCAATCCCACCAACAATGGGGGAGTGTTCCTCCTTCTCCACTCCCTTGACAGCATCTACGATCACCTGAGTTTTTTATCTTAGCCATTCTGACTGGTGTGAGGTGGTATCTCAGGGTTATTTTGATTTTCATTTCCCTGATGACTAAGGATGTTGAGCATTTCTTAAGATGATCCTTGGCCATTCGAGTTTCCTCAGTTGAGAATTCTTTGTTTAGCTCTGTACCCGGTTTTTAAATAGGGTTATTTGGTTGTCTGGAGTCTAATTTCTTGATTTCTTTGTATATATTGGATATTAGCCCTCTATCAGATGTAGGATTGGTAAAGATCTTTTCCCAATCTGTTGGATGCTGTTTTGTCCTATTGACAGTGTCCTTTGTCTTACAAAGACTTTGCAATTTTATGAAGTCCCATTTGTCAATTCTTGATCTTAGAGCATAAGCCATTGGTGTTCTGTTCAGAAACTTTCGCCCTGTGCTCAAGTATTCAAGGTTCTTCCTCACCTTCTCTTCCATTAGTTTCAGTGTATCTGGTTTTATGTGAAGGTCCTTTATCCACTTGGACTTGAGCTTTGTACAAGGGGATAAGAATGGATTAATTTGCATTCTTCTGCATGTTGTCCTGCAGTTGAACCAGCACCATTTGTTGAAAATGCTGTCTTTTTTCCACTGGACAGTTTTTGCTCCTTTGTCAAAGATCAAGTGATCATAGGTGTGTGGGTTCATTTCTGGGTCTTCAATTCTATTCCATTGATCTTCCTGCCTGTCTCTGTAAGAATGCCATGCAATTTTTATCACTATTGCTCTGTAGTACAGCTTGAGGTCAGGGATGGTGATTCCTCCAGAAGTTCTTTTATTGTTGAGAAAGTTTTTGCTATCCTGGGTTTTTTGTCATTCCAAATGAATTTGAGAATTTCTCTTTCTAACTCTGTGAGGAATTGAGTTGTGATTTTAATGGGGATTGCATTGAATCTGTAGATTGTTTATGGCAAGACAGCCATTTTTACTAAATTAATCCTGCTAAATCATGAGCATGGGAGATCTTTCCATCTTCTGATATGGGGAGCAGACAGAAGGTATATATCATCCTTGCAGCCATCTTGAGCCATATACCCTGATAAGAGATTTGATTACAATAGCCTACAACAGCTGAGCACACTCTGATAACATCTTGCTTTAGATAACCAGGATCTTCCCTTGAGTGTGTGAGACTTAAAGCTGTGATTTAGAGCCAAGACTTAAGGGCATGACATAGAGATCAGATTTAGAGACAAGGCCTAAGGGCATGACTTAAAGGCTCGTCTTAGAGGCGTGGCTTAGAAGTGAGACATATAAAAGGCAAAAGGCAGACAGAAGAGTTCAGTACAACTTACAGTACAACTTGGAACTAGGAATTAGGTTAGACAGTACAACTTGCACTACAATTTGGAGTAGGAATTAGGCATTGAGGAAGAAGACACTGAAACTAGAGAACTCAGAAGAAGATTATTAGGTATTAGGCACTTAGCACTTGGAGGTACTAGGGACTAGGAACTAGGGACTAGAAACTCAAGACTTGGGACTTGAAGAGAAGAAGAGACACTGAAGAATAAATGGGATTGAATCACACTCTGTCTGGTCTCCATTCTTCCAGTCTTTCCTCACTCTCTCTCTTGCTGAACCCTGACCCACGGAC
Organism: Arvicanthis niloticus; assembly: GCF_011762505.2. Taxonomy (NCBI): domain Eukaryota; kingdom Metazoa; phylum Chordata; class Mammalia; order Rodentia; family Muridae; genus Arvicanthis; species Arvicanthis niloticus. The sequence continues at coordinate 25,819,503 of NC_133435.1, forward strand.
CTGAGCAGCTTGGGGCAGCGCAGGCCCCCAACTTAGCCTAACAACTTAGCCCCCAAGGCTTTTGGCAGTGCAGGTTCCAACATTGATAGAGTGGCTCTCTTGACATTTTTGGCCCCAAGAGTGGGGCAGCTTGGGCCACACCATTCTGATATCTTCTTCTATTTTTTTCTTCAGAGACTTGAAGTTCTCGTCATACAGATCTTTCACTTGCTTGGTTAGATCCACCCCAAGGTATTTTATATTATTTGTGACTATTGTGAAGGGTGTCATTTCCCTAATTTCTTTTTCAGCCTGTTTATCTTTCACATAGAGGAAGGTCTACTGATCTGTTTGAGTTGATTTTATATTCAGCCACTTTGCTTAAGTTTTTTTTTTTTTTTTTTTTTTTTTAATCAGGTTTAGAAGTTCTCTGGTGGACGTTTTGGGGTCACTTAAGTATACTATCATAATATCTGCAAAGAGTGATATTTTGACTTCTTCCGTTCCATTTGTATCCTTTTGACTTCTTTTTGTTGTCTAATTCCTCTGGCTAGGACTTCCAGTACTATGTTGAATAGGTAGAATGAGAGTGGGCAGCCTTGACTAGTCCCTTATCTTAGTGGGATTGCTTCAAGTTTGTCTCCATTTAGTATGATGTTGGCTACTGGTTTGCTGTATATTGCTTTTACTATGCTTAGGTATGGGTCTTGAATTCCTGATCTTTCCAAGAATTTTACCATGAAGGGATGTTGAATTTTGTCAAATGCTTTCTCAGCATCTAGTGAGATGATCATGTGGGTTGTTTCCTTTGAGTTTGTTTATATAGTGGATTACATTGATGGATTTCTGAATATTGAATCATCCCAGCATTACTAGAATAAAGCCCACTTGATTATGATGAATGATTGTTTTGATGTGTTCTTGTATTCAGTTTGCTAGAATTTTATTGAGTGTTTTTGCATCGATAATCATAAGAGAGATTGGTCTGAAGTTCTCTTTCTTTGTTGGGTCTTTGTGAGGTTTAGGTATGAGTGTAATTGTAGCTTCATAGAACGAATTGGGTAGTGTTTCTTCTGTTTCTATTTTGTGGAATAGTTTGAAGAGAAGTGGTATTAGGTCTTCCTTGAAGGTCTGATAGAATTCTGCACTAAAACCATCTGGTCTTTGGCTTTTTTGATGAGGAGACTTTTAATGACTGCTGTTATTTCTTTAGGGGTTATAGGACTGTTTAGATGGCTTATTTGCTCCTGATTTAACTTTGGTACCTGGTATCTGTCTAGAAAATTGCCCATTTCATCCAGATTTTCCAGTTTTGTTGAGTATAGGGCTTTGTAATAGGATCTGATGATTTTTTGAATTTTCTCAGTTTCTGTTGTTATGTCTCCCTTTTCCATTCTGATTTTATTAATTTGGATAATGTCTCTGTGCCCTCTGGTTAATCTGGCTAAGGGTTTATCTATCTTGTTGATTTTCTCAAAGAACCAGCTCCTGGTTTTGTTCATATTTTGTATAGTTCTTTCTGTTCCAACTTGGTTGATTTCAGTCCTGAGTTCGATTATCTTCTGCTGTCTACTCCTCTTGGGTGTATTTGCTTCTTTTTGTTCTAGGGCTTTCAGTTGTGCTGTCAAGTTAATGTATACTCTCTCCAGTTTCTTTTTGTAGGCACTTAGAGCTATGAGTTTTCTTCTTAGCACTGCTTTCATGGAGTCCCACAAGTTTCGGTATGATGTGTCCTCATTTTCATCAAATTCTAAAAAGTCTTTAATTCCTTTCTTTTTCTTTTCTTTTTTTTTCTTTTTTTCTTTTTTCTTTCTTTCTTTCTTTTTTTTCTTTTTTTGGAGACAGGGTTTCTCTGTGTAGTCCTTGCTCTGTAGACCAGGCTGGCCTCGAACTCAGAAATCTGTCTGCCTCTGCCTCCCAAGTGCTGGGATTAAAGGCGTGCGCCACCACCACCCGGATTTTTAATTCTTTTCTTTACTTCTTCCTTGACCAAGTCATCATTGAGTAGAGCATTGTTCAGTTTTCACATGCATGTGGGTTTTCCATTGGTTTTGTCATTATTAAAGACCAGCCTTAGTCCGTGGTGATCTGATAGGATGCAAGGGATTATTTCAATCTTTTTGTATCTGTTGAGAACTGTTTTGTGACCAATTAAATGGTCTATTTTGGAGAAGGTGCCATGAGGTGCTGAAAAAAAGGTATATTCTTTTGTTTTAGGATGAAATGTTCTATAGATATCTGTTAAATTTATTTGGTTCATAACTTTTGTTAATTTCAATGTGTCTCTGTTTAGTTTCTGTTTCCATGATCTGTCCATTGTTGAGAGTGGGGTGTTGAAATCCCCCACTATTATTGTGTGAACTGCAATGTGTGTTTTGAGCTTTAGTAAAGTATCTGTTATGTATGTGGATGCCCTTGCATTTGGAGCATAGATGTTCATAGTTGAGAGTTCATCTTGGTAGATTTTTTCTTTGATGAGTATGAAGTGTCCTTCCTTATCTTTTTTGATTATTTTTGGTTGAAAGTCGATTTTATTTAATATTAGAATGGCTACTCTCCTTGTTTCTTGGGACCATTTGCTTGGAAGATTGTTTTCCATCCTTTTACTCTGAGGTAGTATCTGTCTTTGTCACTGAGGTGCGTTTCTTGTATGCAGCAAAATTCTGGGTCCTGTTTGTGTATCCGGTCTGATAGTTTGCATTTTTTTATTGGAGAATTGAGTTCATTGATATTAAGAGATATTAAGAAAAATGATTGTGGCTTCCTGTTATTTTTATTATTAGAGGTGGAATTACGTTTGTGTATCTATCTTCTATTGGGGTTGTTGGAAGACTACTTTCTTGCTTTTTCTAGGTTGTAGTTTCCTTCCTTGTGTTGGAGTTTTCCATCAATTATCCTTTGAAGTGTTGGGTTTGTGGGAAGATATTGTGCAGATTTGGTTTTGTCATGGAATATCTTAGTTTCTCCATCAATAGTGACTGAGAGTTTTGCTGGGTATAGTAGTCTGGGCTGGCATTTGTGTTCTCTTAGGGTCTGTATGATATCAGTCCAGGATCTTCTGGCTTTTGTAGTCTCTGGTGAGAAGTCTGGTGTAATTCTTATACGTCTGCCTTTATATGTTACTTGACCTTTTTTCCCCTTACTGCTTTTAGTATCTTTTCTTTGTTTTGTTCATTTGATGTTTTGATTATTATGTGATAGGAGGTATTTCTTTTCTGGTCTAGTCTATTTGGTGTTCTGTAGGCTTTTTGTATGTTTATGGGCATCTCATTCCTTAAGGTAGGGAAGTTTTTCTCTATAATTTTGTTGAAGATGTTTACTGGCCCTTTAAGTTGTGAATCTTCACTCTCTTCTATACCTATTATCCTTAGGTTTGATCTTCTCATTGTGTCCTGGATTTCTTGGATGTTTTAGGTTAGGAGCTTTTTGCATTTTGCATTTTCTTTGACAGTTGTGTCAATGTTTTCCATGGTATCTTCTGCACATGAGATTCTCTCTTCTCTTGTTATCTGTTGGTGATACTTGTGTCTATGACTCCTGATCTCTTTCCTAGGTTTTCTATCTCCAGGGTAGTCTTCCTTTGAGATTTCTTTATTGTTTCTACTTCCATTTTTAGATCCTGGATGGTTTTGTTTAATTCTTTCACCTGTTTGGTTGTGTTTTCTTGTAATTCTTTCAGGGGTTTTTGTGTTTCCTCTTCAAGTGCTTCTACCTATTTACCTGTGTTCTCCTGTACTTCTTTAAGGGAGTTACTTGTATCCTTCTTAAAATCCTCTATCATCATCATGAGAAGTGATTTTAATTCTGAATCTTGCTTTTCCATTGTGATGGGGTGTCCAGGGCTTGCTATGGTGGGAGAACTGGGTTCTGATTATGCCAAGTAACTTTGGTTTCTGTTGGTTATGTTCTTGTGCTTGCCTTTCACCATCTGGTTAACTCTAGTGTTACCTGCATTCAATGTGTCTGACTGGAGTCTGTCTTTCCAGTTATCTTGCTTGTGTCAGAACTCCTCAGGGTCCAGATGTCTCTGTGATCCTGTGATCCTGTGATCCTGTGATCCTGAGCCCCTTGGTTGAAGAACTCCTGGGACTCAGGCCGCCTCTAGGATCCTGAAATAATGATGCTCTGAGTGCAGTGGTTCCTCTAGGATGGTTCAGGATATGGTGTCTTCACAGGAGCAGAACAGCTAGGTGTTCACTGGTCTAAGTGGCGTGACTCCTCTAGAATGGCTCAGGGTATGGTGTCCATAGCTCTGCATGCAGTGGCTCCTTTAGGATGGCTCAGTATGTGGTGTTTCTACAGGAGCAGACCAGCTAGGTGTCTGCCCCAGCTAAAAGAACCAGGAGTGGGGTAGAAGGGAAGTGGTATACCAGAAGGGAGAGGTTTGTGTGGCTGATGGGTCCTGAGTGCCCCTGGCTCCCAATTGTAACTTTGGGGTGTAGGCTAGTGGGAGAGGGTTCTTACCCATTGCTCTGAGTGCAGTGGCTCCTCTAGGATGGCTCAGGATAAGGTGTCTCCACAGGAGCAGACCAGCTAGGTGTCTGTCCCAGCCAAAGGGGGAAATATTCTTTTATTTAGAAATAATATATACTGTGAAATAAGGACTCCATGGGGAAAGGCAGAAATGCTAAGGGTTTTACCTCTATAAAAAATTATTCCAACAGGAAAAGACATTTATTTCCACTTTTATTCTTGACACACAAACTCTGTTCCCCTGCTTTTAGGAAACAGACAATTAAACTGGAGCTCTAAGCATCAAGGGAAAACTACCAAAAGATGACTGTTACTCTGAGAATTTGGATACTAGCTAATCTGTCCTCACCAGTGTCCACAGGGCTGAAGTTCCCACAGGGCTCTAAATGCCAAGTTTCTTCTTTTGGATGGCTACTTGCTATTTGAATCTGTGTTCATTGACATTCAATGCAAGGTTTAATATGAATTCCGGTTTCATTTTGACTGAAGGAGGGCAGCAGGTAGAGTTTCTTTCTATTCTAGCAACCAGAAAAGACCAAGGTGACATTGATGAGGAGGTTGCCTTGTTATACTATCATTATCAGTAATTAGCCACAGTTAGTAAGCTTCTATTAATCAAATCCACATCTGGATCGACTTTAATTCTGTGAGATGAGCAGCACTGTTTGCCAGTTTAAAGCATGGAAGGGAATCTTGCACAACTTTGCAAGTGGATATCCAGGAGACAGAAAACCTTATCACTATAGGGCAGATAATCTTATTCCACTAAAACTATAATTGATACATGGGTATGGCATCTATCTCTGCATGGTAGGAATATTGGGACTCTTCAAAAAATCTAAATATCAAAAACCTGATTTTAAATTTTGGAACTGTTCTGAACACATGACTCTCATTCACTACTTAATGAAATGCTGTAATAAATGTCTAAGCATGTCATGAGAAATCAAAGGAATGAAAAAGTATCTAAAGGTCTGAGGAATATGCACAGTTCTAAGAATGTAAAAGTGAATGGAGGTGATTAGTTTGTTTCAGGTTTTTGAAAAGGGGAGATAAGATATCTTGTGAAAGGTTCCCCAAACTTCATTTTCCTGCTTCTAATTGTGCATTCTGAGGTGCTGGTATCATTGTAGAGACTCACCATATCCTGTAAGATGGAGAACTCCCTAAAGAAAAATAAAGTGAAAAGTTTAAAAATGACAATAGACTTCATCCAGTTCATTCTTTTTCTTATTTTTAAGACTATTGTTGTGACTATTTTCTCTTGGGGAAACACATATACCAGATGAAATATTTTCTCTTTTTTAGAATTTATAAGAAATATTTCTATCAAATAATGCTCATTCTAAAAGATTGATAAAAAACCAATGCTTATTTTTTTATTACTTGCTAAATATGTCAATAAACCAAAATATTACCCTTGATTGAATCAGTAGAGGTTTAAGGAGTCCACCAGAATTCCCCACCAATTGATGTGATGATAAGTGATCCTAGTCTTGGCAATAAAATACTAAAGAAGGTTTCATATTACTTAATGAAGTAAAATCAGACAGTGAGATAAACTTCTACATTATGAACACATTCACAGACTTGAGAACAATACCTTTGCATCATTCCTGGCATGTAAAGACCCTCTTCCCACATCCCCATAGTTCTCAGGTAAGTTCTCTACATCTGCTCTCCCTCATTGCTCCTAAGCTATGCTTAGTTACCATTTAGAGTTTCATCTCATCCATTTAGATCAGCAGCCCCACATCTCGATACATCTTTCCCATCTTGGTTATTTAAAAAAACACCTTCAAATGATATTATTCAATATTCTCAGCCTTCAACTTCAGATGCAGAGTGTTTGCTTATGAGAAACGTCGAGGCATTGCTTCAAGGACTGAGGTTGCAAACAAAGACCTCCTTATTCATAGAGCTTGTCTTCTGCATGAGACGTGGGGAGTCCATAAAATAAGCAATGTATTAAATAGGTAAGTTTTTTAGTGTATTAGATGATTTTCAAAGCTATGCAAACTGCAAACATATAGGGAAATTAGGAGTGTCAAGTTGGGTGGTGTAGGAGGACACCATATGGTCACTTCTTGAGACCGTACCTATGTTGTGGGGACATGCAAGCATAGAACTCGAAGAGTAGAGAAGGGATCCTCATGAATATTTGTACACTGTAGCTGCAGTGAAGGGAGTTACTGTAATACCTTTTCAATGCATACTTCTAAGGAAGAATGTAAACAGAGGAAGAATAAGAAAAGATACAGAGTAAGTAAAGCAGTAGATGGTCTATCCTAGTGTAGATAAAAACTTAAAGCTTGGAGCTCCTACACGAGTGGCAATTGGAGGATCATGCACTTAAAACCCTTGGCTTCAAGGCTCATACATTCAGACCACCTTTCTCATAGACCCTCAACCCCCACCCCGCTGCATTTGTGAAATCTTGGCCTGCTTTCTCCCATTTTAACAAGATTTTAGTCCATGGGTTGCCACCACCAATTTTTCATATTTCAGATGAAAGATTCTTGGTAATTTTTAAACGAATGAAGATATTTTCAACAATCCATTCTTACATTCAGTAACAAAATAATGGCTAACGTGTCAGTTAAATACATTAAAGATAAACTCAAAGGTATCAAATTCACTGGTGTCACATTAAGGAAAGAAAATTCTGCACTTTTTGGATTAATTTGACCAAGAGAAAGCACAAGGGTGAGACCTTCATTTCTCTCTCTGTGTCTCCCATACACCCATCATTTGTGAGAGCTGGCTTGTCCATAATCTGTCTGCTGTGTGTATCTAATCTATCCCTGTTGTCTGTGTCTCTATTGTAACTCTGTCCCTAGCAAAGATCTTTGCCCGGTATTTATTAAATAGCACAGGAAGCATGACCTGAGAAAAGAATGAGGGACACTTTCACAAGTCTTCAGTAGAGTTTTACAAAGGATTAAGTTATTTATTCCATCTGACCACAGCTAAAGCACTCAATACTGCAAATATACCATTTATCAAGCAATATTTTAAACATTTATGACTTATTTATTGTATAAAACACTTTTGACCTATTTGCTGGTTTTTAGCAATGATTGCCATAACACACACACACACACACACACACACACACACGCGCGCGCACACACACACATGAATTGCTGTCTGGTTCAGAGGCATGGAGGAATATAGAACTTAAGAGTATAGTGATCATTCTGGGGGATCCATAGAACCCATAGCCAGCGCTAGCACGCCCCGTCCGCCGCTCGCCCCTCCTGCAGTCTGAGGCCTGCGGGTAAGTGCACCCAGGAGCCCCCCAGACACATTCTGGGGGATCCATAGAACCCATAGCCAGCGCTAGCACGCCTCTTCCCCTGCTCACCCCTCCTGCAGTCTGAGGCCTGCGGATAAGTGCACACAGGAGTCCCCCAGACACATTCTGGGGGATCCATAGAACCCATAGCCAGCACTAGCACGCTCCTTCTGCTGCTCGCCCCCCCTCCGGTCTGAGGCCTGCAGGGTCTGAGTCCCAGACCAGACCTCTACCAGGTCTGCAGTTGTGTGGACCCCGGATTCCACCTGAGACATACTGGAAGGTCCGCTCAACCCAGAGCCACAGAGGAACAACTGAACTCAGAGTGTCAGACAACATACCCTGAGATATCCAAGAGGAGACACTGCACCCAGAACAGCAGACATCTAGCTGGACTGCTACTTTGGAGGCACCATATCCTGAGGCATCCTAGAGATACCACTGTAATCAGGGCAGCTGGAAAAAAACCACAAAGACATCTGGACTCCTAGAAGACCAAACAAAAGCGAGACAACTGGAAAGACAGGCTTCAATCAGAGACAGAAGTACAGGTAGCACTAGAATTAACCAGATGGCAAAAGGCAGGCGCAAGAACGTAAGCAACAGAAACCAAAGTTACATGGCATCATCAGAACCCAGTTCCCCCATCATAGCAAGCCCTGAACACCCCATCACACCAGAAAAGCAGGATTCAGAATTAAAATCACTTCTCATGATGATGATAGAGGACTTTAAGAAAGACATAAATAACACTCTCAAAGAACAGATAGAAACCCTTAGAGAGGAAACACAAAAATCCCTTAAGGAATTACAGGAAAATGCAACCAAACAGGAGAAGGAATTAAACAAAACCATGCAGGATCTAAAAACGGAAGTAGAAACAATAAAGAAATCACAAAGGGAGAACACCCTGGAGATAGAAAACTTAAAAAAACGATCAGGAGTCATAGATATAAGTATTACCAACAGAATACAAGAGATGGAAGAGAGAATCTCATGTGCAGAAGATACCATGGAAAACATAGACACAACTGTCAAAGAAAATGCAAAATACAAAAAGCTACTAACCCAAAATATACAAGAAATCCAAGACACAATGAGAAGGCCAAACCTAAGGATAATAGGAATAGATGAGGGGGAAGACTCCCAACTTAAAGGACCAGTAAATATTCTCAACAAAATTATAGAGGAAAACTTCCCTAACCTAAAGAAAGAGATGTCCATAAATATACAAGAAGCCTACAGAACTCCAAATAGTTTAGACCAGAAAAGAAATACTTCCCGCCACATAATAGTCAAAACATCAAATGTACAAAACAAAGAAAAAATACTAAAAGCAGTAAGGGAAAAAGGCAAAGTAACATATAAAGGCAGACCTATAAGAATTACACCAGACTTCTCACCAGAGACCATAAAAGCCAGAAGATCCTGGACTGATATCATACAGACCCTAAAAGAACATAAATGTCAGCCCAGACTACTATACCCAGCAAAACTGTCAATCATTATTGATGGAGAAACCAAAATATTCCATGACAAATCCAAATTTACACAGTATCTCAACACAAACCCAGCACTTCAAAGGATAATTGGTGGAAAACTCCATCACAAGGAGGGAAACTACAACCTGGAAAAAGCAGGAAAGTAATCTTCCAAAAACCGTAAAAGAAGGTAGCTACACAAACATATCTCCACTGCCAATAACAAAAATAACAGGAAACAACACTCATTTTTCCTTAATATCTCTTAATATCAATGGACTCAATTCTCCAGTAAAAAGACATAGACTATCAGACTGGATACGTAAACAGGACCCAACATTTTGCTGCATTCAGGAAACGCACCTCTGTGGAAAGGACAGACACTACCTCAGAGTAAAAGGTTGGAAAACAATCTACCAAGCAAATGGTCCCAAGAAACAAGCTGGAGTAGCGATTCTAATATCAAATAAAATCAGTTTTCAACCAGAAGTAATCAAAAAAGATAAAGAAGGACACTTCATATTCATGAAAGGAAAAATGTACCAAGAGGAACTTGCAATTCTCAACATCTATGCCCCAAATGTAAGGGCACCCACATACATAAAAGACACTTTACTAAAACTTAAAGCATACATTGAACCCTACACAATAATAGTGGGAGATTTCAACACCCCACTCTCAGCTATGGACAGGTCATGGAAACAGAAACTAAATCGAGACACAATGAAACTAACAGAAGTTATGAACCAATTGGACTTAACTGACATCTATAGAACATTTCACCCTAAAACAAAAGAATACACCTTCTTCTCAGCACCTCATGGTACCTTCTCGAAAATAGACCATATAATTGGTCACAAAACAGGCCTCAACAGATACAAAAAGATTGAAATAATCCCCAGCACCTTATCAGACCACCATGGATTAAGACTTGTCTTTGACATGGACAAAAACATCAGAAAACCGACATACACTTGGCAACTGAACAATGCTCTACTCAATGACAACTTGGTCAAGGAAGAAATTAAGAAAGAAATTAAAGACTTTTTAGATTTAAATGAAAATGAGGACACATCATATCAAAACATGTGGGACTCATTGAAAGCAGTACTAAGAGGAAAAATCATAGCTCTAAGTGCTCACAAAAAGAAAGTGGAAAGAGCATACATCAACAACTTGACAGCAAACCTGAAAGCATTAGAACAAAAAGAAGCTAGTATACCCAAGAGGAGTAGACGGCAGGAAATAGTCAAACTCAGGGCTGAAATCAACCAAGTCGAAACAAAAAGAACTATACAAAATATCAACAAAACCAGGAGCTGGTTCTTTGAGAAAATCAACAAGATAGACAAACCCTTAGCCAGACTAACCAAAGGGCGCAGAGACAGCATTCAAATTAATAAAATCAGAACTGAAAAGGGAGACATAACAACAGAAACAGAGGAAATTAAAAAAATTATCAGATCCTACTACAAAGGCCTATACTCAACAAAATTGGAAAATCTGGAGGAAATGGACAATTTTCTAGATAGATACCAGGTACCAAAGTTAAACGAGGAGCAGATAAACCACCTAAACAGTCCCATAACGCCTAAAGAAATAGACACAGTCATTAAAAATCTTCCCACCAAAAAATGTCCGGGGCCAGATGGTTTCAGTGCAGAATTCTTTCAGACCTTCAAGGAAGACCTAATACCAATCCTCTTCAAGTTATTCCATCGAATAGAAACAGAAGGAACACTACCCAATTCATTCTATGAAGCTACCATTACACTCATACCTAAACCACAGAAAGACCCAACAAAGAAAGAGAACTACAGACCAATCTCTCTTATGAATATTGATGCAAAAATACTCAATAAAATTCTCGCAAACCGAATCCAACAACACATCAAAACAATTATCCATCAAGATCAAGTAGGCTTTATCCCAGGAATGCAGGGATGGTTCAATATTCGGAAATCCATCAATGTAATCCACTACATAAATAAACTCAAAGAGAAAAACCACATGGTCATATCACTAGATGCTGAGAAAGCATTTGACAAACTTCAACATCCCTTCATGTTAAAAGTCTTGGAAAGATCAGGAATACAAGGCCCATATCTAAACATAGTAAAAGCAATATACAGCAAGCCAGTAGCCAACATCAAACTAAATGGAGAGAAACTTGAAGCAATCCCACTAAGATCAGGGACTAGGCAAGGCTGCCCACTCTCACCTTACCTATTCAATATAGTACTGGAAGTCTTAGCTAGAGCAATTAGACAACAAAAGGAAGTCAAAGGGATACAAATAGGAAAGGAAGAAGTCAAAATTTCACTATTTGCGGATGACATGATAGTATACTTAAGTGAACCTAAAACTTCCACCAGAGGACTCCTAAACCTGATAAACAACTTTAGCAATGTGGCTGGATATAAAATCAACTCAAACAAATCAGTAGCCTTCCTCTACTCAAAGGATAAACAGGCAGAGAAAGAAATCAGGGAAATGACACCCTTCACAATAGCCACGAATAAAATAAATTATCTTGGAGTGAATCTAACAAAGCAAGTGAAAGATCTGTATGACAAGAACTTCAAGTCTCTCAAGAAAGAAATTGAAGAACATCTCAGAAGATGGAAAGATCTCCCATGCTCCTGGATTGGCAAGATTAATTTAGTAAAAATGGCTATCCTGCCAAAAGCAATCTACAGATTCAATGCAATACCCATCAAAATTCCAAATCAATTCTTCATAGAGATAGAAAGAGCAATTTACAAATTCATTTGGAATAACAAAAAACCTAAGATAGCGAGAACTATTCTCAACAATAAAAGAACCTCTGGGGGAATCACCATTCCGGACCTCAAACTGTACTACAGAGCAGTAGTGATAAAAACTGCTTGGTATTGGTACAGAGACAGAAAGGACGATCAATGGAACAGAATTGAAGACCCAGAAATGAACCCGCATACCTATGGTCACTTGATATTTGACAAGGGAGCTAAATTCATCCAGTGGAAAAAGGACAGCATTTTCAACAAGTGGTGCTGGCTCAACTGGAGGTCAACATGTAGAAGAATGCAAATTAATCCATTCTTATCTCCTTGCACAAAGCTCAACTCCAAGTGGATAAAGGACCTTCACATAAAGCCAGGTACACTGAAAATATTAGAAGAGAAGTTGGGGAAGACCCTCGAATACCTAGGCACAGGGGAAAAGTTCCTGAACAGAACACCAATGGCTTATGCTCTAAGATCAAGAATCGACAAATGGGACCTCATCAAATTGCAAAGCTTCTGTAAGGCAAAGGACACTGTCAACAAGACAAAACGGCAACCAACAGATTGGGAAAAGATCATTACCAATCCTACATCTGATAGGGGCCTAATATCTAATATTTACAAAGAAATCAAGAAATTAGACGCCAAACAACAAAATAACCCCATTAAAAAATGGGGTACAGAGCTAAACAAAGAATTCTCAACTGAGGAAACTCGAATGGCCGAGAAGCACCTTAAGAAATGCTCAACATCCTTAGTCATCAGGGAAATGCAAATCAAAACAACACTGAGATACCACCTCACACCAGTCAGAATGGCTAAGATCAAAAACTCAGGTGATAGTAGATGCTGGCGAGGATATGAAGAAAGAGGAACACTCCTGCATTGTTGGTGGGGTTGCAAGCTGGTACAACCACTTTGGAAGTCAGTCTGGCGGTTCCTCAGAAAATTGGACATAGCACTACCTGAGGACCCAGCTATACCACTTCTGGGTATATACCCAGAAAATGCCTCAACAAATAACAAAGACATATGCTCCACTATGTTCATAGCAGCCCTATTTATAATAGCCAGAAGCTGGAAAGAACCCAGATGCCCTTCAACAGAGGAATGGATACAAAAAATGTGGTACATTTACACAATGGAATATTACTCAGCTATTAAAAATAATGAATTCGAGAAATTCTTAGGTAAATGGATGGATCTAGAAAATATCATCCTGAGTGAAGTAACCCAATCACAAAAGAACACACATGGTATTTACTCACTGATAAGCGGAGATTAGCCCAAAAGTTTGAAACAACAAAGATTCAACTACCAGAAGACACGAAGCTCATGAAGAAGAAAGAACAAGTGAGGATGCCTAGGTCTTTCTTAGAAGGAGTAACTAAATAACCAAGGGAGCAAATATGGAGACAAAGTGTGGGTCAGAATCATAAGGGGGGGTTGTAGGGAGACCATTGTGTCTGGGTATTCATTCCATAGGCAGTCACCAAAAATAGACGCTGATAGGGATGTCAGGATGGGAAAGCTGACAGCAGCCTGATAAGGCTGTCTCCTTAGAGGTCTCTCAGAGTCGGACATACCCAGAGACAGATACCCACAGCTATCCATTAATCTGATCAAAGTTCCCAATGGAGGAGTTAGAGAGTAAATTGAGGGAACCGTGAACCATACGGGCTGGTGGCCCTGTGAGGAGAGCAAGAATACCAACCAGCCAGAGCTCCCCAGGGTCTAAACCACCAGCCCAGGTGCACATAGGGAGAGACACATGACTCCAGCTGTATATGTAGGGGAGGATGGCCCTGTTGGGCATAGGTGGGAGACAAGATCATTGGTACCCTGAAGGCTGAGCACTGAGGGGGGGGAATCTGAGGGTGGGGAGGGAGGCTGGGGGTAGGTGGGTAACACCTTCATAGAGGCAGGAGGAGGGGGGATGGGATAAGGGGTTCCTGGGTGGTGGGGGAAATATGGTAAGGGGATAAAATTTGAAATGTAAATATTATATCCAATAAAAGAGGGGAAAAATAGAAAAGCGGTTAGAACCAACATTCTTAATAAAATGTCAGCCCTCTTTAAAAAAAAAAACTATCTTGATACTAAAATTTGTTTTGAGAATTGTATATTGCAGAATGATCAGCCTTGGTGTATCTACTCAACAAGCAAGCTGGGCAGACCTGCTCAAACCTCTGAGGTCCGTGAATTCCATCTGGAGGCATCGAAGACACAGCATCAGAGGATTGTCAACTTGCTCTCCCCCCCCCCACTCCTCTTCTAATATCTCAACGCCCATAATCAGCTTGAAGAAGCTAATGATGAGTCAGCGCCCCTATTCCCTGGGCATGGGGACTAAGGTGGTAAATGTTGGGCTGTCTCCCTAGGGAAAAGTTGTGGTTTTGTCGGAATAGAGAGGATTAGCTAGGGTTTATTGCATAGCCATAACCTATTAGTAGAAATCTGTATAATTAATATCAAGATGAAGATATAAATTCTTAAATGGCACCAATTTACTTTGTTTACAAATTTTAAGGTTTTCATTGGCATGAGCTTCTTAGTGATATAAGAGTGAGATGAATATTGTTACTCTCATAGGCATTGTACCAGTATAACACACTTAGGAATACAAAGCTTAGACCCAGTCCTTCTTTAACTTTTTTAACTGATTTGAGATGGTCAGCCTGTGAGTTAAGGGACTATAGCAAATTCATGACTTGGAGTTTATTATAAGGGTGTTCTCTATGTTTTATTTAGAAATAGCTGAGTGGAGTTAACAGGCAACAGTCCAGATTACCTTACATGGATAGCTGGTTTTCAAAACATCAGAAATCCTTAGAATTGACATGACAAACATTTCAGTATTAATGTTCATTTTCATTAGAGACCTGTCTGCTCCGGACAGCTTCCTATGTTAAATTCTAAGAAGAAATTGAGCATCCTTGGAGTTACTCCAGTTGTGGTGAGACAGCCACTAGGCAAGAATTGCCACTTTCCTTCTACAGACAAATTACTGTCCAGAAAAGGACACACTTGCAGAATAGTCGACTGATTATATCTGCCTAGACAGAGTAATCAGCCCTTAATAATTCTGCAGCACTAAGGTCTGTCAGATGATCCTGGGCCAGAAGGCAGAAGAACAGATGCTCCAACGTTTTGAAGTAGAGCGAGTGTCCAGGTGTTCAGAGGTCTCTATAAATTGGCTAAGTTTTAGAAGCTATGCTTTGTGCTTCCCACAATTATAGTCAACTCAGTCATTCTGGATTTCTGATGGGGTTGCAAACTTATAGCTATTTACTTTGAGAGAAAAGATCTGAGTGTATGGTCATCAGCTGACATTCATCCTAAAGCCAAGGAAAAAGCCAGGTTCAGAACTAAGTGTTTTAGTTAGGATAGATGACAGAGGTGCTGGTTAGTCAACAAAAGGATGGACTGGGTATTAGGACTATCTTGTACCTCACTGGTACAAATAGGCATAATTATGCTCTAATTGTATTTTGAGAGAAAAGTTTCCTTTTAACAGGAAGGGTGATGTGTAGGAGGAGCTAAGGTGGGAGGAGTACTGAGAGGAAGAAAAGGAGTAAGAAGAGGAGAAGAAGAAGGAGAGGAGAAGCTAGGTGATGAAAGAGAGATAGAGGGGGGAGACAGGGAAGCAGATGTTCATGTATCTCCACCAGTCAAAGATAGTTGATATATCTAGGTTGGGTAGTGGGTTACACCTCTGATTGAACAATTCCAAACTTATAAAGCCTATGATTAACATTTCTTAAAAAAATGTATAAATGCAAAATGAAAAGGGGGCATGGGATAGGGGTTTTCTAAGGGGGGGGGGGAATGGGGAAACGGGATGGTATCTGAAGTGTAAATGAAAGATCTAATAAAAAAAAACTTAAAAATATAAATAAATAAAATAAAAATATAAAAAATATAAAAAAAAAAGAAAAGTATCTGATGCTCAAAGAGACGTACCATAAAGAGATTTTGATAGTCTTGACACACTCTAATTATAAATGGCATATACAATTTTTAAAATATTCATATTCCTGTGTGTTTTGATTTTTTTTTTTTTTGAGATAGGATTCCTGGGTTTCTCTGTGAAGCTTTGGCTGTCCTGGAACACACTCTGTGGACCGGGTTGGCCTTGAACTCAGAGATCCACCTGTCGTTGCCTCCCAGGTGTTGGCATCAAATGCATGCACCATAACTGCCAGGCCCTCCATATTCTTTATGTGTTGGGAGGTTGATTAATGAACTAAAGTGTTCAAACACATTGTGTTACTTATCTAATAGTGAAAGCCCCATAATAGTTTAATTAGGATACTTGTTTTTCCTTACCTTGAACATAATTTTACAGACCATGTATTAGGGAAAAACATATCCATGGTCTCTCAGAAGTAAAGTGATGAACCTATAATTCATAATAAAAATGGTTAACAAAAAGACTATATTGCTCCTTTAATGCCTGACTGAATACAAATAGATAAATCATAAATACAACCACATTTTTGCTTCACATTCTTTTCTCTGTAACTCCTCTTGCTCAAAGTCTGCAGGTTTGTATGGCCATGTCATAAAAACTATGTATTAACAGCCATCAGCAGATTCTGCTCTGTATGAATTACTGTGAGAATGATTAGACTTGGAAGAAATAAATCTTTAAATAAATAATATTTAATTTATTGTTGAAAAAAAAAAAGAGTATAGTGATCATTACACGGGGGGATCCAAGGCAAGCAGGATTGTTTGTTACTTTGTTTTCTTAAAGGCAGCTTAAACAAAAAAAACCAAGTACACAGCAGTTACAAACTAAGTCTTAAGTGGCCCCAAGAAATACTATTAACTTGGCTGTGTGGTCTCCTAAAAGTCCTAGTCTCTTAGAATAAAATTGTATCACCACAGCCCAATACCTAAGTTGCATCGAACAGCAGATGCTATAGGATCAAAGCAAAACCAGCAGCATTTCTGTCTTTAAAGAGATGACATTTAAATATAAAAAGAAATTAATCCACAGAACTAAAGTGTACTATTTAAGATAATAGGTGCTATGAATAAGAAAAGAATAAACCTATCCCGTGAATGTCAATATGCACCATGTAGGTTTTGGGTATGTTAGGGGAGGAGAGATAGATGTTTGAAATATAAGAACAGTGGTCAGAGGAAGACTCGTTGAAAAGATGACTTGTGAATAGGATGTGAGGGAACACAGGTATCACTCAGCTCTCACATCTCCCTATCTCTCTGCCACGACTCCTTTTCCTACATCAGCCATGCCTTCTACCCTCTCAATTCCAAGAAAAATTCCCTAGTGTTTTGCCTTGTGTCAGCTTTGACACCACACTTGAACTCAAGCCTGAGCACACCTTCGTTCCCCCTGGGATCCAAGGCTAGTTAATTCTCTTCTCTTCTCTTCTCTTCTCTTCTCTTCTCTTCTCTTCTCTTCTCTTCTCTTCTCTTCTCTTCTCTTCTCTTCTTTCTCTCTCTCTCTCTCTCTCTCTCTCTCTCTCTCTCTCTCTCTCTCTCTCTCTGTGTGTGTGTGCCTGCACTCATTCCCTTTGGTTATTCACTTCTCTCCTTAATTAGTTGTTATTTATTGATCATCATGACAATCACCCCCTTGTACACAGTTACCATTTAACTACCTTGCCTACTGCCTTCATTGTGCCCACTTGGCAGAAACCCAATCTTAATTAAACTACTCAATCTTGCATCTCAACGGCTAAATATGGTAATGACTCCTTGCGGTTGTTTCCATTGCTTTAAGCCCCTGATAGTTCCTCTGCTCACCCAAGTCTCATTTCAAGGCCTAAATCCTAGATTATTGAGAACCTCAAGTACTGGGTAGTCCCAACATAATATCCCCACCTCCCCTCCAAAAAAATCTGAGTCTAGCTGATAAAATGCACTGTATCTCTTTGGATCTTGAAAGACACAATTTTCTTTAGAAAGAACTTGTTCATTAACACATACCACTAGAATAAATATCCCTAATTTTCCCTTTTATTAAGATTGAGTTCCCATATCATCACACAAACATGCTATAATATCTCCCTTCAAAGAAGAGACAGAGCTGAACAGGTGGCACACACCTTAATCTAGCACTTATAAGGCTAAGACCAGAGGATTGTGAGTCCGTGGTCAATCTGCACAACAGAAGGAGGATCTATCTGAGAGAAAGAAGGAGGGAAAGAAAGAAAGATATTTAATCATATACATATACCACTCTCCAATTCCCTTTCTCTGATTATCTCTCTTTAAAAAAAAAAAAAAAGCAGTCTGCATTACTGGATTACTGGCACCATTTTGTCTCCTGGTTTCACAGTCTGGAAGCCATTAAGGCTAGTCTTTTGTTTAATAAAAATGGTCTGGACAACCTGCATACCTTTCCCATCACAAGTTAAGGCTCACCTTTGTTCTTCTCATCTTACTCTGGCTCCCTGCACATTCCTGTGATTTTTCCTCCCTGTATGAAGTACGCACTCACTTGGACCCCATAACACATCTGCTTTCTCCTGTTCCATTTCATGTACTATATGACTTTTTACTACTCTTTTGGCTCCCGGTTATCATGTAATATTGAATTTCCCCAGAGCTAAATCACCAGATCACTCCTCTTTTTTTACAAAACTCATGTTCATTTGGTCATGTGATAGTAAGAGCTGTATTCATACTCACAACTTGACAAGTGGCATTTCCATGTGGTTCAAAATGGATTATTTTGAAATCAATTTATTATCCCTGGTGCCTAATTAGTGTTATGAAAATAGTTCTTGATCCAAAGAAGATAAGAAATAGTCTGTTTTGAGCCAAATATGAGGGACTATGGCCCAGGAACCCTGTCTGAGTGCCCTAGATGACATTTCCCATCCTAGAAAAGATCACATGGGTTCTAATAGTTACAGAACAAAAAAAAAGTCACACAGCAATGCATTTGGCAAAAACAAACATAGGCAAGTTTAATGGCTAATCTTGGTTGTCAACTTGACTACATATGGAACTAACTAAAACCTAAGAAGCTGGGCATGCCTTCAAAGCATTTTCATAATTGGATCTTTTCAGGTGGAATACCCACCTTAAATCTGGGCCACATTTTTTTAATGGTAGCCTACAAAGAAGGCTGCACAAATCTATAATCCCAATTTTTGTAAAGCAGGAGTTCTAAGGTTACTTGGATACCTGGGAAGTTGAGAATTTCTTGGACTATATAAGAACCTGTTTCAAATGAATAAACAGAATTCTTTATTTAAAAATTTAAAGAACATATTGGATGATCCCTCACTAATAAGATTAAGAGTTTATAAGAAAAATGAGGTTACAATAAACTTAAAGAAAAGATAAAAATGAATGATATGTGGACTGAAGGAAAGATACTGACATAGACACACCACACCTCAAAGGGATAATACAGAAGCACCATAAGGAAATCTGTAGTCATAAATTTGATAATTTACATGAAGTGGGTCAATTCCTCAAAAATTTGAAAACTACTAAACTACATCCTAGATGACATGGGGGAATCTCAATAATTCTACTTGCTTTAAGCAAAACAAAGTTGCAACTGAATACATCCTCCCCAATTATCCTCAGGGCCAGATGGGCTTGTAAGTATATCCTACAAAATATGTAGAAAAGAAAGTAGTTTAGAGGGGAAAATGTTACAGCCAAGCAAAGCCAGACAATGACTTCTAAGAACAGAAGGAGGAGAGTACCCTAACTTGTTTTACTATGGCAGAATTATCTTAATAGAGAAAATAAAACCTTTGTAAGCACACAAAACTACAGATGAACACAAATAAAACAGTACTTGAAAAAACAGTAAATTAAATACAAGAACACATGACTATGTGTTTATACTATAACAAATAGCCTTTCTCCATCATATGCACTATTAGTTCAACATTTATTAGCTAATAAATACAAGTCACAATATCAGCAGTATGTAGAAAATGTCATATTAACATGCCAATTGATGTAAGAAAACACTTTTATATGGCTTAATTTTCATTAATCATAAATACTTTAGGCAAATTGAAGGTATAAAGGAACTTAAATCTAGAGACATTTGCTTGTTAAATATACCTATGATAAACATATTCAGTGTCAAATGTCTAAGGCTTTTCTCCCTAAGATCAGGATGCAGACAGATATCTATTCTGATTGTTCATCTTCAATGGTTAATTAAACTTCATTAAGAACAATGAAGCAAGAAAAGAAATAAATGGTATATAGGTTGAAAGGAAACAAATCCCTCAATCTCTAAAAACAAATACAAAATCTTCATGAGTAAGTAAAACATGAGGACACAAGGTCAATGTGCAAAACTCTATAAAAATGTACAAAGAACATTTACCACTGAACAGTAACAAACTAAGCACCCAATTTAAAGGCAGATGGAGATGTTAACAAACACCAGTGAAGGTACACAGACGACAAAGTGTGAGATTCGTGCTCAGCAACACCAGTCCTTTGAAAATGCCAAGATGAAATGAGACGTTGTGCATATGCTAGACTGGCCAAGCTCTGAGCAGTGATGAAGTCACACTTTAAAGAGTGTATGGAGCAATGGGAACTGCCATTCATTGCCAGTGAGAACACAAGATAAAGCAGCCAACTTTGAAGGTAATTTGAAAGCATATTGCAAAATTACAATACACTCATGTTCTAAGTTAGCAGTCACACCCTATAGTATGTATTCAAATGACCTGAAAACATGTCCATATAAAATCATGTAGACAGTTGTTTTGTAGCAGCTTTATCATAACTGTCAAATTTTGGAAGCAACTCAGGTGTTTTCCTCTCTGGGTGAACAGAAATACTTGGTACATACAGACACTGAAACATTATTTAGTAATAAAGTAAATGACCTCTCAACACATGAATTTCACAGAAGAAACATGAATACATATGACTAAATATAGGCATACTATATATATATATATATATATATATATATATATATATATGTGTGTGTGTGTGTGTGTGTGTGTGTGTGTGTGTGTGTGTGTGTGTGATTATTATTTCACATCAATAGAATTATGAAGAGGAAAAACCAATGGACACAGAAAAATATCATTTTATGGCCTCAGAAAAAGGAGTGATTGATAGCCAGCACACAGGAGGGCTATAGAGAAGTGACACTATTCTCAATGGTAGAATAATGCATAAGTTTAACCAAACCATGAAACACACAGGACCTATGGTGTCAACTATGCAATGACACTGACACAGCAATTGAGATCCCTCAGCTGAATTGCTCCATCTGGGCTCGAGTCGTTACTAGTAAGTAAAGATCTATGTAGGAAAGGACAGAAAGTATTTGGAAATAATCTCAGTTGTATTTTTTTTTTTAATTTTTCAAAAATAAGACTTCTATAAAAGTAAAGGCTAATTTTAAAAACCTTGAGAGCTGTTGCTGGTGAAAAGGCAATGAAAATGGCCAAGATGCTTGACCATAAAAACTACAAAAGATGAAGTGTACAATGAGGACTTAGAAAGCAGCTTAGCATCTTTAGCCATTAGAAAACGGGAATATTTGAGTTTTTATTTATCTATTGTGCATGTAGGGGTGGGGGTGGGGGTGGTGTGCATGCATGTATGTGTTTGTGTGTCAGTGCAAGTTCATGTGTGAGTGTGCATTCTAATATCTTCTCCTATCTTGGTGATGAGAAAAACATCTTTCTTCCTAGGTTAGCTTTGAAAATCCAAGTAAACATTTTATTATTTCAAATTTGATTATGTGGCTAACTATAGAACAATCATAATAGATACTTTATTATGGTTCAGCGATTGCCTCTGACTGATGGCCGATTCTTTAACAAGCACTGTGGTAAGAAAGGCCAACTTATAACTGGAAGGAATGGATGTTTGTATAATAGAAATTAAAGTCAGAATCAGGGGAGAAACATAAAATTAGAAGCAAACGACAACAAAAAGTTTGCAGAATAGGACTAAAAATTCACCCTTGCTCATTTCTCCAGTATTGAACACACACACACACACCCAGACACACACACACACAGACACACAGACACACACACACACACAGACACACACACACAGACACACATACACACAGACACACACACACACAGAGAGACACACACACACACACACACACACACACAAGATATTTTGAACTCTCAAAGCCTGTGTGCCCAATAGAGACAACCAATTCATGAGTTCACTTATATCCCTAAACTTCTATAATAGGAATATAAATATTTTGCTTTGCCAAAAAGATGATTATGCCTTCCACACAGGCTAGGAGTGAAGAGATTAAACCAATCCTATAATGGCTTCATTTAAGTAAAGTAATGAATCACTGTGGGTGTCATCAGTGTCAGCTCCCCTTTTATTTAAACATTGTGACATTGCCACACCATAGGATTCCTTTCCTCACCTTGGGCTCCATCCATTGCAGATGGCCCACTAGACTTTAGAGCATGTGTCATAGGCCTGGCCCAAAGCACCCAATGCTTATCATTTGGGCATTTTCTAATGATGCTTAGACTTGGAGTTGGTAAGGAGGTTGTTAAAGAGATTGATAATGGTGGTTATATTGGAACTGATCAATATAAATGGTAGTTTTCTTCACTCTTCTCAAAATACAGTGTGTGTCATAAGACTATAAAATATGTTGAGTCCCTCCTTCTACATAGAAGGTACCTAAAACACACTCACACAGAGATAGACATCACCAGACAAAGCAGAGCATGGCCACTTCAGTGACTCACTGTTGGGTGATGGGAATTGACTGAGTACAATCCAATATACTTGAAAGATATCTGTAGTTACAATCCTTCTGTGATTCAGTTGGGCAACTATTACATCTTACCTACCCAGAACTCTGCCAGATTTTGTTAATTAGGTAAACTAGACTGCAGTAATAAATAAAGCCTAAAATCTCAGGGCTAGACCCATTATACTTTTAATGCACTCCAGTGATATCAGTGGAAGAGGAGAAAAGGAAGAAACTCTGCACCAATCAGTCATCTGGAGACACAAGTTTTACTTAAACTGTCTCTATGTGGAGTCCCAGAAAAGGCATTCACTGTGTTTATCTAAATAGTCTGGTGACCCACAGCCCATCTTTTAGAAGTAAAATTACACCCACACACACACAAACACGTGTGTGTGTGTGTGCGTGCATGCGTGTGTGTGTGTGTGTGTGTGTGTGTGTGTGTGTGTGTGTGTGTGTGTGTAATTTATTATGGGCAATTATAAGAAGCTCCTTCTTAGATAATATGAAAGATAAAGAAATGAGCTGACTACATGTGAGATGGTTATATGCATTTAGGTATGGAAGTAATAGTTACCACATCTCCTGTTTATTGTCCTAAAACTGGATTGTACTAAAACTGAGTTGGACATCCATAACCTAACTGTAGAAAGGTCAGAAAGGATTGCTTAGAAGCTTGCGAGGGAGAAGGACAGGGAGTGAGATGTTCTGCATCCTCAGCCACCTTTGCTATAGAGTCACTGATGCATTAAGTGAGAAACTGTGCAGACTGAAAATCCAGTTTGGGGCTGGGAGGAAGCCAGTGATTTTCCACCTGCAGAAGTTTTGTTATTTATTTATTTATTTATTTATTTATTATTTTTATTCTCGATGGATGGATTTATCTTTTTAGAAGCAGTAAAAAAAAGGGGATTTTTTCAAGCTACAAATAAAAATTGTAAGGAAATTTTCATGTATTGTATATCTTAACGTTTGTGAATTTGTATATACCCATTATATATATACTGAGTACCATAAAGACATTTTCATATAAGTGTGTAATTTACTTTGCATATATTCCTTTTCCTCAATTTTAATAATAGCAGCTCAGCTATCATAACATATGAAAGTGTGCCTCACTTAAGTACTTGTACACTTTGGAGGCAAATAAAATCCAATGAGAAGATATATCAAGTGTGTATGAACCAGCTTAGAGGTACAGTCTACTCAGGCCTAATGACCTGTGCTTGATCCCTGGAAGTCGTGAAAAGGTGGGAAGACAGGAGAGAACTGGTTCCACAAAACTGTCCTCTAATTTCCATGCCATACACAGTTGCATGTAGTGCAGGCATGTACGCGCACACGCGCGCGCGCGCACACGCACACACACACACACATTTAAAAAGAAAATGTGCATCATAAAATTTTCAGTTACTATAAGAGTAATATATATTGTAAATAATTGATAATGAATAAAAAACATTGTTAGGATTTCCTTCTGACCTCTCCATTGTTGTTTACTTAGATCTTCTAAACTCAGGAATACAAATATTGTGAGATATGTGCAGTTTACTTCCAGAATGTCAGAGGAAGCAGCCATCATGATTGTGTTGTTGATCACAGGGAATCGATGCTCATACTGACCCTGACTTTGACTTTTTCCCTGGACTCAGGATATTCATTATAATAGTCATCATCTTCATATTCATCCCTACGTCAAAGGTCTTTTCTAGGCTATTTTCACAGGACTATACATCTTCTCAGTTTCACTTCATTCATTCAGGAGACGCTGTAGGTTTTTAAAATGAATGTTGGTAGGAGGAAGAACATTCAACATGTATACTGATGCTACTATTGACAGGTATCATACGCAAATTCAACCCCCAGCTAGTAAAATGTAGTAAAGTGTCATGTCCAGTATACTAAGCATGTATTATTCATCGCACATTGCCGTGAGTGCTGGTGTACAGTGTTAGTCTTTTGTAAGTGCTTGGATTGTTACGTGTGTGTCTAGTGACTGTAATGTTGCTATCACTTTCTTCTTGAGCCCCTGTCTTATGAATTTAGAAAATTGGATTTCCAGAATTGTCTTACCCACAATGATTCCTGGTAGAGTTTTCAGATGATAGAAAACTGTAGGCAGTTGAGATAGTGGGTATGGAGTTCTTACTTTCCACGCACAATTTCACACTTATAGGATTCCTGGAGAATCCTTAACAGCCACCAGCTTTCCTGCCTCAGACAGGAAACTTGATGAATATATTTAAAGATTATGGATAACTGAAGCAACTGTTACAACAACTAAATTATTGTTGCTTTAGTCTAAACTCTCTCAGGCTAGCTTTCCAAACCTTTATGGTAGCTTCTTCTGACAAACATTGAGGACTTACAGGTCAATAGAGCATGAAAGTTCTGCTTTCATATTAAAGACTTTTTCTTCACATTCATATATTTTCATTCATACATTGGGTAAATTTTTCCTACTAAATTATGAAATGATTTAAACAACCAAACTATATTTTAAAATAAACATATAACAGATCACTAGATTCTTTCAGATGTACCTGAAGTTTAGACAATGGAGGTACATTCAGCGTTGCACACACTGAATAAACTCAGTGTGCTGACTCTTGGGACCAGAACAGAACCTCCATTAAACTGCTATATAAGTCAGCACCAACGAAAGCCACAAAGTCTTCCTTGATCAACAGTAACTTAATGTTTATCACATACATTGTTAATCAGCTGTACATCTCCTTTAAAATCAAAGTAGCTCAAACAGGAAGAGGGCAGGACAACAGGCCTGCAGCTTATTTTCTCACATTACCAATGCTATTGACTTGGGTAACTTTCTCTTATACCCACAACCCATTAACTGCATTGATAAGCACAGGACTTCGTAGGTGTTTGTTTACACTTGCTCACCACTACCTTGAGCCACTGAATGCTAAAAGCTCTTAATGTTTGCTCACTTGATAGTCAAGACTCCGGCTACAGACAGAAGAAGGGGGACTTGTCCATTTTCTGTTTTGTTATTTAATACTTTTTGCTCTTACAGAAATCTGTAGAGCAACTAGCGATTTAGAATGATGGCATTGAAACCTAACCTGGAAAAATTCACTATAAAAAATGTCTCATGAAGTAAAAAGATAGTCTGTGACACAAAACCATCAGCACAAAACTCAGAGTCCGTAACACAGTAGAGGCACTACTGTTGAGAGGATCACTTTACTACTACTCTTCAAGAAAGTGGATCACCAGCTGTGTATTGCCTTGAAGGATAAAGAATAAAACATGAAATCTTGAACTACAGTCAAGATACTCTATTTATTTCGGGTCGTTGATCATATGAATGTTTGGTATGAAATGTAATGAACCAAGTTTGATTGTCTACTCAAAACTCTTCTAGAAGAAAGGCACACATATTTGAAGAACCCTTTCCTCTGAATCTCATACATCAGCCCACCTGTGATAACCCAAGGTGCTTTTACAAGACTGAACCCATTAACACTTCCATATGGAAGGTGGAATGTTACCCAGCTCATAAAGTGATCAGAGACTTAACTCAGTAGACCACTCTAGAGGAGATCATGAATCAAGAGACTTTTCTCCTCCCTGAATCTGGAGTGGTGATGAATAGTTTATGCAGAGAGGGGGAGACTTTACTTCAGTGGTGTAGCTGCCTGTAAGTTACCCATGCTCCTATAAGGAACCGGGTTAGTTTTATTGGCTCGAAGTATAGGCTCAGATAGACTCATTTCTCTGACTTGCCTTTGGTGTGCCATCTGGGGTGAGTGGAAGTCACTCAGTACTCTTTCAGAGCAAGGTTACTAATCAATGTTATACACTTGAGAGAACAAAAATTAAAATAAAATAAAATAAAATACTTCATCTGTTAGGGGAACAGCCCTGTGATTTAACAGCTGGAAAACTTCATTACAGAATTATGAATTGTGAATTTAAGAATGTCAAAACTTCATTACAGAATTATGTTTTCACTAGCACACATTTTTCCACTATCTATTTTATATTAGAACCTACTAGGTCTCTACACTTGGAATTTATCTACTCTGTCATCCAATTTCAAGACTCAATCATAAAGAATACTACAAAAACCCTCTTCATAGAGCTTATATTTAAATAAACACGAAGTCACTGTTCTAAGAGATCTGACTGTGACAGCTGAGTGAGAAGTGAAAAGCAGACTAAGTTCAGGATGGTGGATAAGGCAGAGGGTGGCCCTTATGTACTACAGGCTTGGTAGGATTTGATGTTTTTTTTTTTTTCCACTGACTGTTCCCTAATTTGTTGAGCACCACACTATCCACACGGGAACCCATTTCAGAAATTCCCAGGGCACAGAAGACATCTTCAGGCTCTCTCCATTTCTTTACAGCAGTGGTTCTCAACTTTCCCAATGCTGCAACAACCCTTCAGTACAGTTCCCCATGCTGTGGTGACCCCAAACCATAAGAATGATCTCCTCTGATACTTCATAACTGTAGTTTTTCTATTGTTGTGAATTGCAGTGTAAATATCTAATATGCAGGATACCTAATATGCAAACCCTGTGAAAAGGTCTTATGACCCCAACCTACAGGTTGAGAACCACTTTGCATTCTTTCTGTTGCTGTCCTTAATCAGAGCTAGCTCTTTCCTTCAGACAATATGCCAGTCAGCTCCCAGCATGGTCTGTTTATCTTCATGTTTTCTCCACAACAAATTTGTTTTAAGTTTTAATCAGATTACTCATTAGAAATGACAGTTACACCTCTTCATTGTTTAAAACCTTTCCATCTCTGGGTCCACATCCTAAATCTTCCCCCTTCTGATCTGAGGCTGTGGGCTGTTTATTAATGAGCTTCTCAAGTAACTCATCAGACTGATGAAGGCTTGAACAACGCCTGAGCCCTTCCTACTAATGTCTTTGATGCCTTCTCCCCACCCCCTCTCCCTCTTCCACACACATATATGTTGAAATCGTGAAGTCGCTCCTTCCCCCAGGCAGCTCCAATTGTTCTTCATTAGTGGAGAATTTCCTGCCTCTTTACAGTCATTCCGAATAAGTGTCATGGTTTGTGTTCTCTCGTGAAGTCCTGTTTATTCTTTATGGGATTCAGGTTTTGCATTTTGTTTTAAATTAGATATCTGCAATCGTTGTATTAAAAAAAAACCATTATGATTGAGGCTGTAATCTCCTAAGGACATGGACCCTCCCTTGCATGGTACCAGACCTACCTACTCTACCCCTTGGAGCAGGTATTCAATGTTCAATAATCAACCAATATTGAATTTAAATTCATTTTCTTAAGCGCTCTTTAGTCAAAAGAATTTTTCTGAAGGTCAAAGCTGCAGAAATCTAATTCATAGAATGAACACAACGGGTAAGAACATTTTTAACAAACATCTTTTAATAATTATAAATGCCAGATTTCATCAGAAGCCTAGAGCAAGTATTATCACTGTGAGACAAACTAAATGCTACATGTGTCAATATTTACACAAGCAGATTACAACAGTGTGGTCTCATCAGTTCAGATATTGTGTCTTGTGAGCTTAACTAAATTTCAAACTCCATAAGGTACTCCATTTTCCCCTGAAGTTATTAGAGGATGGATTTCTTTTAATTAAACTCATTTGCATGACTAAATTAGATTTAATTACTCTCATTCATTTCACTAATACCTTCTTTGATTGAGGAAAGAGAACTTTTATAACTGATTAAAATAGGATGCTCTCGCTTTCTAGACTAGTCTTAGAGAATAGTTCTTATTATGGTATTTAATGACAAGGAGAGAGGTAGATTATTTTAGTTAGTTCTACACCAGCATGGTGCATGAGTATGGTTTGTATGACATGTATTATGTTCCTCTGTGTCTCTTGTTAAACTCAAGAGCACTAGAGGTCATAGATGATGTATTGTCCTTCCTCATAATAAGCGATGTTTTCAATTTAAAAGTGCTGCAGATATTTACATAAATTCTAAACTGTGGTTGTTATCAAAATTATTAATATCAGAAATTTGTGTTTACTTTAAAGTTCCTGAAAATGAAGCTCCTCTTCACATTAGGAATAGAAGTCAGTCATTGCTTTCCTATTTTCTGATGAACAAAACTTGTTGCTGCGTTCATCTTTCACTTGTGTCTACATGTATTTATTCAATGCAAATTTGTTTTCACACAATGTTCCAGACATTGTGACTGTCCCTGGATAGCATTCAATAAACACTTAATAAGTCTAACAAAGCATGTTCCTCCCTGAGGAGCTCAATCTTGAAAGGGAGACTGGTATGTAAACAAATCTATTTTAATAATTGAGGGGAAAAAAATCACATACAAGGATCACAGCTGAAAGGAGGGATCTTTCTACTGAATTTGAAGATGCTCAAATTAGACATTTCAGTGAGATATAAAAATAAATTAATAATAAGAGTTAAAGAGATGGCTAGATACTGTCATTCTATGACAAAGAGATTCTTCATCTCGAGGTACTTTCTCAAACAAGAGTGTGGCATTAGGAAGATAGCTGTTTGTTTTGGCTTTGAATTTATACTGAGATGGAACAAGTTTGAAGAAAAATCATCCTGGGAATGCTATGGCTTACATCAGGTAACTACCATGATTGTTTTATGTGTTATAAAGACAGTGAGGTGCCAACATGGATAGCAGATTAGACAGTGGTAAATATGGTTATGGAATTCTTTAATTCATGGATAATATAATATATACTTGAAATATGTACTGGTAATAGATTTGGGGAAGCAAGAACAAATAGAAAACATATTTCATATTTAGAAGATAGAACTGACAGGCAGGCATAATCTAATAAATCTGTATTCCAGCTCAGATTATTACTTTTATGTAGTGGTAACATTATCAAAGCATATAACAGGGTTGCAATTTTGAAGTGAAAGTACATGCATCTTTATAACCCACAGAATGCACAAAGGAACAGGTATCAGAGTATACTCTCCCCCCACCACCTCTTATAGAAAATAGACTTTTATCTCATGCAATATATCCTTATTACAGTTTCCCCTCCACTCTGGATCTACTCCTTTTCTCCCTTTAATTATAACAAACAGGCTTCTAAGAAATAAGAACAAAGTATAACAAAATAAAATATAATAAGATAAAACATAAAGCATCTCAATGAAGTGGGTCAAGGCAAACCAAGAGAAGGAAAAGAATCCAAGGGAAGGCACAAGAATGAGAGGACCACTCTTTCACACACTTAGGAGTGCCATAAAAATATTAGACTGAAAGCCAATATATATGATTTTTGGTATAGACCCATGTAGGCCCTGTGCTTGCTGCTTCAGCCACTGTGAGTTCATATATGCTTTGCTTAGTTAATTTAGGGGGCTGTGTTCTCCTAGTGTCCCCCATCCCCTGTGAGACTTAACACTCTTTCCTCCTTCTCTTCAGATGACTTCTCTAACCTGAGGGGAGAGATTTGATCTCAGAGGTTAGTGTTTCAAGGTTGGTCAGTCTCTCTGTCTCTGTCTGTCTCTGATTCTGTCTGTCTGTCTGTCTCTGTCGGTCTGTCTCTATCTGTCTCTGTCTCCCTCTCCCTCTTCCTCTCCCTCTCCTACTTGCTCTGCCTCTCCCTTTCCCTCTCTCTCCCCCTCTCTGCATAATGCCTGGCTGTGAGTCTCTGTTTTTGTTCCCATCTGCTGCAGGAGGAAGTTAGCAGAGGTTTTCACGTGTTATTTTATTCTGTTTCATTCCCCACCAGAAATGTTTTAAGAAGCACTGCATTCCTCCTTGATGATTGTGATTTGGTCATCAGAAAGGCCTTGACTACTTTGCTAAGAGGCACTTGATTTAAACCAATCAGAAAACAAAGATAAGTATTGCTGACAAGCTATAAGAGGCACAGATCCTACCCTGTGGAGTCATCAGATGAAAGAACACTTGGAAGCCCAAAATGAATGAAGAACCCTTTTCTCCGTAGAGAAAATTTACAAGTGAAGCCAACATAGAGGATTGGCTTAACAAGACAAGATAACCTGGGGACTACTCGTATTGTGGAATCGCTGGATTCAGTTGAACCCCTAGTTAACACTTCTCTTGACTGTTTAAGCATCACTAAATGTTAGGTTTTATTTCTTACGTATGTATGTATTCTGTAAGACATGTATCCAAAAACATCTGAATGGATCCCAGAGTTTTCACCAAGTGAGTTGTGATTAGTGTTAAGGGAATAAATTGTATAGCACAAGGCAAGGCCTGGTGGGGAAGGACATAATCAGGGCCACATGAACACTAAAGGGAAGGTGGAGGGAGTAAAATCATAAAGGAACCTGCAAAGATGAAGTCTGAACTTTCTTAAGGGAAGTTGATAGATAAAAACGGAAAGAGAACACCAGGAATCACAGAGAATCAGGGGATAAGGTATGACTTCATTAAGAGCTATTGGGGAATGGTACCCACAAGACACAACGCCTGTTCAAGAAAGCAGCCAATGAACTGAGAGTCTCTAGATCGTAAGTATAAAGAGAAAGCTTGGAGCCTCTCTACTGCATGTGAATAAAGGCTGGAAAAGGGGTTTCTTTTTGTCTTAGGAGAATTAGCATCTAAATATATGCAGAAGAAACTTGCAGTATCCCCTTGCCTTATTTTTTAAATGTGGGAAATTCACTGCAGCAGATGTAGGAAAACTGAGTCCGGATTAACAACCAACGAGGAACATCACTGGCAAGCAGGAGTCATAGGCCCGATGGCATCTTTCATTCATTTATATAAGACTTAATAGTTTCTCATACTGTAGTAATTCCGTTTTCTTTCATACTGAAAAGTAGAAAATAGTGTTTTCCACCAAAATACCCATGTGAAGACATTACAAGTCACAGTGTGTCCTTATCTGTAATGTAGCACCTTTAGGAGATAAGTTTAAAAAAAAATAAAGATTATCTGAGACAAAAAAAAAAAACCCTGCTTTTCGGTACTAGACAGAAACCTATCATTGCCCATCTTAGGCTATCTGTGTTAGCAAGGGATGGGACGTGCACTTCAGTAAGTGAGCTCAAAGCTTGACTTCTATTCTCACCACACAGTATCATTTTAACCCTTTGTTACCCTGTGATGAGTAACATATACCGTGGCGTTCAAGTTATAAACCTACTCACTAATTTCGTGTTTTCTAAGACACAAACTAATATGATTGTTTATTAAGTATCAATTCCTCAGTAAATAGCTGATTACTCATTAAAAAGACAAAACCCTAAATCCCACACTAGATAGCATTATGCTGGTATTATATCTTAAGATGTCTAGCCGATATGTACAATCTAGAGTAGACAGAACTAATGGAGCTCTCAGGGACAGGAGACTAGGAATCTACCTGACATCCTGATGCAGACACCGGGTCAGAGAGGAGCAGGAGTGAGCGAGTTCACTTACAGGTTAGGGGGTGCCAGGAGTGAGCGCCTCCACTTGAGCCTGCATTTGGGTATTTAGCTTGGGCATCCACAGTCACAAAAGAGAATGTGTCACACACATACAAAAAAGAAATGGAAACAAACAAATCACAATACCAAAAGAAAGAAAAAAATCCACAAAGTACATTCTCACAGGCCTCTATTTATACTAGCACATTCTGGGGAAAATCACTCAAAAACCTGTTACTAATCGTTGAAACCTTGGGCTGTCGACATTTTTTCTGCTTTGCGAGCCAAATAGTCATGTGCAGCAGCCAGAGGGTTAAAGAGCCAGATTTCCTGTCCCATACTGCAGCTTTGTGTGAGCAATATGGAGGACCTCATCATCACTGCAGAGGCTCCTGTTGAACATGAAGGGTCTATCCAGGCTGAAATATGTGCAGCCTTCTGGGCCAGATTTGCTCCGGAAGGGCTTCTCAGTTGGCTGTGCAGTGAACTGAGCTGTCCAGCCCTGCTGTTCCACAAAGGCCAAGCATGTCTCTCTGATAGTCTGGCTCTCCAGTCAGCAGACCATGAGAAGTCTGAGTTTCACCTGGCCCAGACACTAGGCAGAGATACAAAATGGGTCTGAGCCATTTCAAGGTATTCAAGAGTGTGACCTATTACAGATCAGACTATTTATATTTTGATAAACTAAAGAAAGATATTTCAGTTATCACAGTGAAGTAAAACAAAAGATACCAAGTTTATAATTTCTGAGATTTACACAGTGAAAGAAATGAATTTTTCTATTTCCTAATTTAAAAAAATGTACACTCTGTTAGTTGCAACACAAATTTCACCTCGTTTTCTAAAACAGTGCCATATTTGTAATATTTAAATGGAATATTTACAATATATTTTACTGACTCTATTTAATAATGAGTATATTAGGAAGGTTGGACATCAAGAGAATAGGGTAACAGCCCGCTCATAAACCACTAATGCATCAACATCACATCTTGCTACATAGAGAACAGAATAGTTTAATTATTTTATTCTCTCTATATATCTCTGTGCATGTGTATGTGTGTATGTGTGTCTGTCTGTCTCTCTCTGTCTCTCTCTCTCTGCCTTTGTATGTGTGTGTCTGTCTCTCTCTTTCTCTGTCTCTGTATGTGTGTGTGTATGTGTGTGTGACTGTCTGTCTCTGTCTCTCTCTGTCTGTGTCTCTGAGTATGTGTGTGTTTATGTGTGTGTGTGTGTGTTGACACACATGTGAGTGTGTGATTGGTAGAGGATAGATAATTTCAGGTGTAATCTTCAGGATCAATGTTCACCTCCTCTCAGGCAGGGTTTCCTATTTGTCTAGCATCCATTATTTCAGCAAGACTAGCTGACTAGTGCATCCCAAGAATCCCCCTGTCTCTACCTATCCAATGCTGTGGTCACAAGCACAGCACCTGTCACAGTGCCTGGAAGGTTTGAATAGGCTCTGGAGTCAAAGGTAGGCCTTGGATTTGCAAGGCAGGTAATTTATTGACTAAGCCATTCTCCCAGATTCTTTCTAATCCTTTTTTTATTTGACTCATTTGCTAAATTAACAAAACATCTTCAAATTTCTGAAAGTAAACAATATGTTATGCACAATCATTAATATTTTTACTTCATAAATAATCAAACTTTAAGTTCAATTTGACTGAAATGTTCGTAATCACCTTCTGATCCTATAGAGCTCTAGCCTTCAGCAACAAACACCTCCACAAATTACAAAGTCAAGGAGAAAGGTGGGTTTGGCTCATACACACACGGTGGCTGAAGGCCACGCTCATCAACACCCACTGTGACTCAGCCACTGAAAGAAGAGCACTGAAGATAAGTTTAGTAGGTTAGAAAAAAGCCAATGAAACAGTTACACCGCCTATGTCCACGTGAGCATCACGTGCTACTCGCCTAGAATCTAGTGAATCATATCCCACATATTCTGCATGGCCTCAGCTCAGTGACTGCAGAGAGGTGAGGCTGAGTCCAGATTAAATATAAGACACTGTAGATCTTTGGAGTCAGACTCAAAAACTTAGATTCCACCATGCCCTTAATTATCAAATGTGTTTCCTGTGAAGAAAGGAGTACTGTGTAAATGTTGGATAATCTGACACGGCCATAAGGCTTAATGGAATTGATGATTACACACAGATGGGCGATTAACTCTCGAGGTTTAACGTTAAGGAAAAAAAAAGTAACTGTGCTGGATTGCTACTTAATGGAATTACACTGCCCATATGGAAAAGAACTCTACCCTAAATACACCCAGAATGACGGAACAGGTGGCAGAATCTGGGCAAGGCTGCTTGGAACACACAGAAGCATTCTGAACTTGTAAGTGCCAGAAAGATTCCTGGAGGAAAAGAAGAGGAGAATCGCTCAAACTGTGTTAACTTTTCTACATTCTGGAAATACGAATTGTAAAATAATTAGAAAACTAAACCCCAAAGTACTTTTTTTTTTTTATACTTTCTCCTAGAAACCTATATACCACGTCTGTTTGGGACAGAGGGAAGATTATACTGTATGGCTGAGTATTTACCTCCAAGCTAAAATCAGTGAGCAATGACCATATCTGTCTTAATTGGTCAATAGTTATATTGACCTAAAGATGCAGTTACAGGAGGTGTGTACAGACTACTGCCTAAAGTAAGGATTGGACATTACATCTTGTTTCAGTGTTTTTAAATAACATTTTATATTCCCAGGTCTGTGGATAAAGAAGATTGTATATGTGAAGATAAGGACATGACATTCACACAGGAAAGAACATGTGATAGTGTGATGATTCCAGTTTTGAAATCAGTGTGAGCTGGGGGGCAGAGGGTGTCAGGTGGTACAGGACTTGCCTATCACATACAAGTCCTGGATTCAGTCCCCAGAACCAAGTAAAACCTAGTGTTCACCATGCTCCTAATTCCAGCATTCAAAAGGTAGGGGTTCGTGGATGTGAAAGAAGTGCAAGGTCCCCCACAGCTAAATAGTTAAGGAGACAAGATGCCTGGAATAAGAGAGATGATGTCTGAGAACACAAACCAAAACAGATGAAGCCTGTGTACTGATGAAAGATGGGTTATTTGGGATGTTTCACTAACACAGGGGGGCGTTTACTTAGTTGTCATTTCCCTTTTTAATCATCCAGACACTATTTCCTGCAAGTACAGAGAGGTATAGAAACAGGAACAGGAAGTCTGGGACTGCAATAGCTCTGTAGTGAAGTGGGTATGTGCATTAGGTTCAAATGACTGATTTTCTCCATAAATCATTTTATTGAATTCTAAACTTGAAATGTATAGCCATTTATACGCTTGTCTATTGTACTGATGAGGAATCTGATATCGTGTGATCCTCCTAAGGTCACAGAGCCAAAGCTGCTTTCAGTTTCTCTTTTGTGTGTTCTGTCCGTGAGTTAAGCGCTTTGGTGGGTTTGGGTACTCTTCCCTATTTCCTGTGCTGATGCCCTCTGAAGTCTTCACTGATTTCCAGAATAGCTGCAAAGATGGAAGGAAAAACAGAGTACCATCTGCCATGAGATAGTAAATCTGACTACTAAGTGATTAAAAGTGAGAGTGAAGAATCCCTATATGTGTTTCTCCTCAACTAAGTTCTAAGTTTATCTTTCCCATTTTTCTTTGAAGTACTCAATGTTAACATCCCTGAAAACATTTTTGTTGCCTTGTTTCACTGATACCTGAAGTACATACTCATTAACCCCACATATTACTCAGGAAATCTCTATCCATCGTCCACTGTGTAATTCATGCCACTCATGGTAATAGTGTTTAGACATGGAGCCTTTAAAAATAGTCAAATCATGATAGTACACATCAGTGGAATGGGATCTTTGCCCTTATGAGAGATATGAGATAGCTATGCTTTATCTCCTTATGGGAGGTCCTTCATGGATGAAGCCATCTGCAAATCAGAGGGCAGCCATCACCAGGTACTACATTTGCTGATGCCTGAGTCATCACAAGGTACCAAATTTGCTCATACCTCGATTGTGTGCTTCCCAGACTCCGGAATTGTGAGAAATAGTAAAAGTTTGTTTGTTTAAGCACTGTACCTATGGTATACTTGTTACAGATATATGATCTAAGAAACATAAACAAATGGAGAAAAATATCTTAGTTCAACTAATCTGTACCCTTCATTACATAATTTTAATTTCATCACACAAACCAAGTGGTTACTTAATATAAATCCCCAACTTCTTGTAGTTGTCTGCTCCTTAGCTTTCAATATGTTCTGATATTTATGCATTTTGCTAAACATATATAATCGTTTTTTATTTTCAGACTCTGTTCTTTTTCAGAGAAATTTTATCACTATCAAGAGACAAGATAAATATTTGAAACCCTTCCGGTCTGGCAAAAAGACATTTCAGTTTTAATGTTGTATATTTGGATAATTAGTTTTGAACCTTGCTCTCTGATATGTTTGGGGATTCTTTCCTAAGATATTTATACAGATTATATCATAGGAATTATGAACAGCAAAAAATGTGAAACTGCTTGAACAAACAAACATGCTCTGGTGACAATGGGGAAGCTTGTGCTCTCTCCTCACAAAATCCTGTGTGCCATAAAGCTGAAATTAGCTCTCAATTCTGTCATATTTACTACAGTGCCACTATTTTTAAAAAACAATCTTCAGGTAGCTTGGGAAATGGAAGTCAATGGAGGACTTGTGTTGCAGAAAAATTAGTTAGCAAGGGTGTTACAATGTCCAGACTGCTAAGAATGGAAGAATGTGTGTCCCTTGGGAGTGACAGGTTTCAACTTAAAGGTAAAGTCTTCAATTTAACCATTGGAACACATTTCACAGCAGTGGGGGCAGAGAAAATGGGACCAGAGCAAGTGGGGAGAGAGAGAGAGAGAGAGAGAGAGAGAGAGAGAGAGAGAGAGAGAGAGAGAGAGAGAGTATAATCACTGTAGAACTGACCGTGGTCCTAAAAAGAGAACTCACTTCCTGGCCAGTCCCACTATGTGATGCTATGCTTTTCAAAAGAGAGTAGGGGGAAAGTGATCATGCCTATTACTGGATTGTACTGAAAAAAAACTGTGCAATTAGAAGTGTTGTCAAAAAGAATGTAAAAGATAAGTATTCCTCCTATACAGGAGTGTGTTCTCACACTCAGAAAGAGGACAGAGGGGACATATGAATAGCAAGTCCAAGTGTCTTAGCATAAGGGAAGGCACTCCTTCAATTTACAGTGCTCCTTCTCATAGTCAGGGAAGGCCTTTCCATTAACATGATGTCTTGGAGCTTAGCTCAGAAAATATGCTATGGGAAGGGGAGGAGTGTGGCACGGGGTGACTGGTTAGGCCAATGATGGTGTTGGAATTGTTCTCAGGGCAGTTTATAGCATGGACTATGAAACACAATGATGAGGTAGGCATGAATGGAACCTATGAGCTATAGCCTATGCAGAATTAGATTTCTTGACATAATAATAGCTTCAAAAAATCATAATTACAACTTTGTCTTGATCATCCTTCTACTGAAAGACAGAAAAGTAAACCAAAGCAGAGCACTGATAATTACATTAGACAGAAATATAACTACAAATGCTTTCTTTTATCCCATACTCTGCAAAAATATTCTTATCTTCAGTAGTTTTATACCTCTTTCTCTTTCTTCCTTTACTGCCCTCTCTACAGTCCAGCTGTACCATTCCAGTCATGCATCAATACTTCTCTAAGATTAGGTTTATCTCCCTGATAATCATACTTAAGCTAAATGTTTATATATGTCTGCAAATATCTGTCAATGTTCATACATATATGTATATTCTGTTGTTCACCAAGCAACTGTATACATAGGAACACAAATACACAAGTCAATACAGCATGAGAGATAGAGAGAGAGAGAGAGAGAGAGAGAGAGAGAGAGAGAGAGAGAGAGAGAGAGAGAGTTGGGAGAGAGTTGGAGGATGGAGAGAGGGATACAGAGGAATGGAGGAAGGGAGAGAGAATGGAATGTCTCAGTAAATTATCACTGTGAATTCACAAAGGTAAGAATGTCAAAATAAAAAGGTCTGCATCCCAAATTTCCTTTACATTGGTTGCCTTTGAAGTTAAGCAGTCTGTAGCTAAAGACTAATATCCTTCTCTGTTTAAAAACCTAAAAATTGCTTTTGATCAACATACACTTAAAGATTTTTATAAAGAGAAGTCTGGTATCATTTATGATTTTTTGAAATTCATAGTCCACAAAAAATGGTTTTGAATTAATATTATAGTTTCCAAGGTAGGACTGCTCTTCACCCCCCAGATTAGAACCTATACATTTCAACTGGTTTCAATTTACAGTCTGGATTGTCGTCATTTTGTAGATCTAGCAGAACTGTTATTTCATGGTAATGTCTGAGGTGTTTGTTGAGACCTGCCATTCTTGTCTGAGTCTTTTGTTAGATCTCCATCAAGGATATCAACAGTGCCCCAAGAAGCAGAAAAAGGCAAAGCTCTCTGGGTCCCACCATAGTTCCTAAGGCCCAATTTGTCCACATGAAATATTTATACATTTAAATTCTTTGTTATTTTTAGTAATGTATCTCAGAACTTCGTATTGCTCCAAAAACTTCATGGAACTAACAGAAAACAGAACAAAATTATTGTACAAACCTCTTCTGGTTTATCTACTCCCCACACAGATCCTGTTGGCATGCTAAACTGCACAAAACATGTAAAAGTACACTATTATAGAATAGATATTCTAAAAATGCTGTACCAACAAAATGCAACCTGAATCTGTTTAAAAGAAAATGGAAGATCTTTGTACATACTTTCCAAAACATATCAGGTTCACACATACTACTTCAGATTTATTTTTAAGTTTCTTAGCATAATTATTCTTAGGTTTATTTGGTATTTCTTTTTGCTTTTTGGTTATTATTTTATTTGTAGAGTTGTTTACTCTAAGTTATTTACTTGGAGATATTTCTAAAATTATTTTTTAACTTTTATAACTATTGGCTATTAATAACTAGTACTCAGCTTATGGCTGAAGTGACCGATGTCATGTGCATGGGGTCAGATCACAAGACATATCCTGTGCTAGAGCCAGGGCACATGCCTCTTAGGCAGCTGATAATGTCTGCACAAGAAACAAGCTCCAGAAGAGGCGGGGTTAGCATGCAGAATCATTTCTGTGTCTAATAATTCAATGGTTAGTCCAGCAATCAATAAACATAAAGGAAAGTTGCCTGTCTCCCATACTTATCATAATTTTCCCATGAGATGCATTTTGCTTAGGTAGCATCAGGTAGGAAGGCATTGTTCAGTAACACATCTCAACATGGTTTACTACAAAACTAGGAAAAACTAAAATCCTAACTTTAGCTATCAGGCTCAACATGTCAATTGGCCCATCTCCTTATATGAAAGTACATTGTTTTTTTCTGTCTCCATAATTTTCAATATTTACTTGATAAATTTAGCATTTACTGAGCACATTTTTATACCATGTTATCAGTGAAGCAAGGCATCTGCATTTAATTTATAGATGCTAGAGACATATGTAAATATCAATATTGAAACCAAATGAAGAGAAATACACAAACAAAGACACAGACATACACACACACAAACACAGACACACACACACACACACGATCAGGTGAAATGCAGATGAATGGCTACAAAATATCAAGATTTTTTTTTTAATTAATACATTTACCTTAGTAACTAACATATATACATTTGTACAACTGGAAATAAAGTTTCAATTATTCATATAATAGAGCAGAAATTATTCTTACACAATAGTGAGAATACTTATCATCTTGAATGATAATATGTTATTTTCAGGAACTCCAAATAGATGATTTCTACTCACAAAATCAAAAAGTAGATCTGGCTATTTATCTGTTTTGAAATTAGGTTCCCTGGTTTAAGAATTTTTATATTACAATTGTATTCTTTACTTCCAGGTAGCTCTTACTCAGTTTTTTTTTTTTTTTTTTGCCAAATAGATAAATTTTCTGTTTGATGAACAGAAATCTAATACGGTTAAATAAAATGGTCAACATTCCCAACCATAAAGTTCTCTCACTATAGATGTATTGTTTCAGTAGCCTTCCTTGACAAAAACAAAAAGAAATGATCAATGCCATAACTGAGCACAAGGACAAGAAGAATAGCTGACCATTGGCCACTTGCCACAGAAACTCTGAGATTAAACTCCTTGGAGGTTGTTATCCCCAAACCACTGACTGTCACAGCACCTGTTACTGTCTTGTCTATGAGCTCCTGACCTCAGTTCTTAATAAGGCTCCTCCAACCATGTTAGAATGAATTATCAGGAAAGCTATTAGTACGTTCATTATAAACCCACCAAACAATTTAAAGTCCTGTCACGATTCCATCAACTCTGGACTCATTGAAAATGCAAATTATAAACTGTTTGCAAAAAAAAAATATGTAATCCAATTTTAGTATATGCCAAAATGTTCAGTAAGATGCTGAGAAATTAGAAATAAGACATTAATTTTAAAATTTCATCAGACATATTCTTGAGTCACTATTTGATACAATAAATTGAAAAATGTCAAAACAGTGGTATGGAAATGGTCTTGAGATATCCAATAAAAGTACAACCGTGGAACATTTCATAAAACTCAGCAACCACAACCAAAGTTTCAGGACATATATGGCACCTGGATTTGGTCTTTGGCGAAGGCAGTAGAGGAACAGCAGAAATCAAATAAACATTAAAAATAGGAAAGTACAAGTAACAAATATTTACTAACTTAAACATATTACGGTGACAGTAAAATTTCCCTCCTCCTCCTTCCTTCTTAGCAATAGGTTAAATTTCTCTATTTTAAGCTGCAAACTGTCTTTGAAGGTTAAGTATTCTCGATTACCTTTCAGTAACTGATTTCTGCAGATGAAGTGGATCTCTTCATATTCGTCTACTTGTTACTCTGGGATCATTTTGAAACTGAGTGTGCAGAAAAAAGAAGAGACCACAAAGCTGTTATATCTTGAAATTTGTTAAATATATATATATGTATACATATACATACATATATATGTATGTATATACATGTATGTATATATGTATGTATGTATATATGTATATATATGTATGTATATATGCGTACATATACACATATATATGTATGTATATGTATATATATGTATATATATACACACATACACATATATATGTACATATATACATATACATATATACGTATATATACATATATGTATGTATATGTGTGTATATATATATATATATATATATATATATATATATATAACACCATAAAGATAACTTATTTGTTTCTAATTAATTAGGACCTAGAGTCTTCCTCTTGGCATTGAGCATTTCCTCCTGTTCTGTCTGTCTGGATAGGCACGCAGCACCAGTTTGTGAGATTCTGGATCAGAACTCTATGGCTTTGCAACAGTGATAAAGTTAACTTCTGGTAACTGTGACTTTGTGTTCCAACGTGACATAGACCACACTATAAGATGCCACAGAAAGGAGCAATAACTAGGTCAAGTTTTTGGCCATCTTTAGAGATGTTTGTTTGCCAATCATTAAAAAGAATTGGGGGGGGGAGGTTGTTTATTTTTTTGTTTTGTTTTTCTTTCTTTTCCCTTAGAGAAACAAAAAACTCAGATTAGTGATACAGAGTAGAGAAAAGACAAAGCATGTTCTGGAAAAACAGGAATTGAATTGAGAGCTATCTGAAATCCAGTTCTCTTTGTCCCACAAGTACAGTGCTTGGGTAAGGATGTACACCATGGGTATTGGTCAGAATGCACATTGGTAAAAGAAAGCTGGTTTTTAGGATGGAGGTGAATCTTCTCTGCCTCCCCCACAATCATGGCATACCACCTTTGATGGAGGAACCCTTCAATAGGTTGCCACTTCTCTATAATTTCTCATTAGTGCATCATAAGGTAATTAATAATGCAAGCCCTACATGGGGAATGCAAAGGAATGTGCTAGGGTTGGGACTAAAACATTAACCTGCAGCCGAGGTCCAGCCTTTTGGGGGCAGAGGGGTCTCTCCCTCAATAGTGTGCCTGGAAGCTCAGTTAAATGCATAAAGATTGATGTGTCACTGTTGCTCAGACTTGACCTATGCCAAATGCAATTTCCAACAAGCCAAGTCATTAAATAACAGTTGAGAAGAAAAGCAAGGAGCTGAGGCAAAACTAGAGAACTAGAGAACGAAGATTACCTTTGTGAGTCTTTAGAAAAGTATTATCTATGAATGTATTAACTGTGTCTCTCTCTCCCCTAGTAAATCCAGTCAACAGAACTTGAAGTTGGGAAGAAGCCCAGAAGGTTTGAAATTCTGTAAGAAAAAAAAAATAAAGAGTATATTTTTAGAACTATGGTAACAGCTGCTAAGGAATGTATTTCTATTTGTAGTTAGTCTGAGCTGCCTAACATGAGTGTGTGGTAGAGAAGGGTGATGCAGACGAGCAGGAGGAAAGAACACGGCAAAGTGAGCACTGTCTTTGCTTGTTGTTAAGGGGGAAAACTGAATACTAAAGATGGCGTTCTATCAAAATAAAACTCCAACTTACATATCCAAGAGCTTGAATTAGATATCTAGCTTTTCCAGTTCCCGAATCCTTGTTTCTTAACTATTTTTAAGTCTTTCCTAATGAAAGCTTAGGGAATATTTACATGGTAATATAGGTATGGCTTAAAAACATTCCTACCTATTCAACTGCTGGTAAGTAAGTAATCTATCAAAAAATTTCACCTTAAAAATAGTGTGCCATGCTTAGGAAAAGGTTTCATTGACTTACCAGATAAACTCTTTTGCAAATGGCTAAATTAATTGATCGTTGGTTATTTTTTTATGATGTAACATTTATTCCTTGGGTTAATTAATGAACATGGAATGAATAAAAACATTGTGAACTGTAGACTTTTTATGTGATGAAATGGATAACAGAGTCAAGACTGTGATTTTCCTATGATTGGCTGTTTTGAAAAATAATGACATCATCGCATGTCTGGGAAATGATTTTTTTA
Source organism: Arvicanthis niloticus (assembly GCF_011762505.2). Lineage (NCBI taxonomy): Eukaryota > Metazoa > Chordata > Mammalia > Rodentia > Muridae > Arvicanthis > Arvicanthis niloticus. Next base: position 25,862,629 of record NC_133435.1, read on the forward strand.
ATCATGCAACATGGTATATATTTATGGTATATTTCTGGTTTTTAGGCTTCTTTCTACTTTGGAATTAGAGACAAAGTCCCTTCTTCAAATGAAAGAAAACATCTTTTTGCTATCAATGTCTTCCATTCCTGGAGCCACCCTGGTACTAATATCAAAATTTGATACCATGAATATGGTTTGTAATCTAGGTACTTTTATAGGAAAGTAATTTATTGTTTCAAAGGTTAATAATATGTTGTTATGATTAATACAAACCACTAAATGGGTATCTGTGAGAGGCAGTGTATGACAATGTTTTATGCTCTTTTTGTTTTGTTTTTAAGATTTATTTTTATGAGTTTGTTTTGCCTATGTGTATATATGGACAATACATGAGTGCAGTGCCCAGAGAGGCCAGAAGAGGGCGTTGGAACTCCTGGAACTGGAGTTACAGACAGTTGTTGACCACCATGTGGGTGCTGGGATCAGAACCCAGCTGGTTTGAAGAGTATTCAGTACTCTTAACTGCTGACCCATCTCTCTAAACCCAATAAATCATAATAATTATTCATTGATCTAGAATAACACATTTTCATCCTTAGTTTTACTTTTCCTAAAATGTATTGGAAATGTTCTGTAGCTTTATCGATTAGGCCATTAATCTGGAGTGAAGCTAACACATTATATTTTTCTAATTCTTACTGTCATGGTTTTCTTTTAGTCACTGTGATAAAAAATGGCCCAACCAGCTTGGGAAGAAAATCATAATTTCACCTTCTGGGTTACAACCCATAATCAAGGGAAGCCAAGGCAGGAACTGAAGCAGAGACGAGGCAGTGATACCACTTACTAGCTTGCTCCTTATCCCTTGCTCATGATCAGCTTGCTTTCTCATACAGTCCAGGACCACATACCCAGGAGTGGCATCTTGTAAATGAAGTATATATTTCAGCTTTTCCACATAAAAGATACAGAAGTCTGGTATTTTATTTACAATCTGTAAGCCGACATTGGCAGATTCTATGCTATTTTCACCTGTATCCAAACCATGTATCCCTCCTCACTGGCTGTTTGTGGCTCTCCTGTGCTGCTTTTGCTCCACCAGTCTGTCCTCGGAGTATACTTCTATTGGCCATGTGCTCCTGGTCCATCTTGGCTAGTGGAGACCTCCTGCTTCCTCAGTCTTCTTTCTCCTTCTCCCCCATGGCCTCTTTTAAATCCCTCACTTGATTCTCAGGTCCCGCCTTTCTCTCTACTGCCCAATCACAGGCTCCAGCCTTTTATTAACCAATAGTTTTAAATGGAGGAGTAAGGGGTTGCACAGCAAAGGCTCCCACATTGGAGGCCAATATGTTATTGACTATTAAATAACCTTATTAGTTCTTATTATGACCTGGGAGTCCCCAATAATTGAGACAAAGTCCTATTGATTTATTTAATCAGCCTTAGCACAGTTATTGGAAAATTATCTAATTTAATTTTTCAGTGCTAGACTGGCTATTTCCAAGCTGTCTCCCCAAGTTAGTTGTCAATAGTCATCCTGTCTGCAGGATTCACTCCATCAGGCCATGACCTGTTTTTCCATCTTCTTTCCTCTCCCTCTCTGTCTCTGTCTCTGTCTCTGTCTCTGTCTCTCTCTGCCTCTCTGTCTCTCTCTGTCTCTGCCTCTCTCTCTGTCTCTCTCTGTCTCTCTCTCTCTGCCTCTCTCTGTGTATCTCTGTCTCTGCCTCTCTCTGTCTCTGTCTCTCTGTCTCTGTCTCTCTGTCTCTGTCTCTTCCTCTATCTCTCTCTCTCTCTCTCTCTCTCTCTCTCTCTCTCTTCTCAGCCGTGTGGTCTTTACTGCAACCCTCAGTCTGGTAACTGAAGTCCTGCCTACCTCTATTCTCCTCAGTAATTGACTGTCAGCCACTGTCATTTAACTGCTCAGAGAACAGTGATGAGCAAAGTTCACTCAATAGCATCTTCCTTAGTATGCTGGACTCTCCACATCCGTTACTCAGGAAACGACTCAGACAGACATGTGCCTCTGGCCACTCTGATGCCGGCAAATCTAGTACTGGTGCTCTCCTAGGTCATTCTGCTTTGTATCAAGTTGACAAAGACGAATCCCCACACTTAGAAGAGGGATCTAATCTCAACCACCAGTTGCTTTCTTTCATAGTCCCAGTTTAATTCATACAGATATTCTTGTTTTTGTTCTCTCCCACTCTATTTTTCTGATTAACTACCTGCTTCTCTTTATCCCATTACCTTCTTTATCTGCACTGTGGTACACATCAGAGACCCAGAATGGTGTGCCACAGAGAGCACAAGATGTTTCTAAGCTGTTTAATATTCCGCATTTGTCATCAGCCTGACCTACTACATACTTTTGTCTTAGTTAGGGTTTTATTGCTGTGAACTGACACCATGGCCAAGGCAACTCTTATAAAGAAAATATTTAATTGAGGCTGGCTTACAGTTTCAGAGGTTCAGTCCATTATCATTATGGTGGGAAGCATGGCAATGTGCACAGATATGGTTCTGGAGGGACCAAGAATTCTATATCCTGATCCATGTGCAGCAAGGAGACTGTGTGTCACACTGAACATAGTATGAGCACAGATCTCAAAGCCCACCCCTACAATGGCACACTTCCTACCATAAGGCCACACTTACTCTGACAAGGCCATATGTCCTAATTGTTCTATTTCCTGTGGGCCAAGCATGCAAACACATGAATCTGTGGGAGCCATTCCTATTTAAACCACCATAACCATAATATTTTCTTTCTTCTCTACTGGTGACCCAGAAAAATTTAGAAAATGTTTATATTTTACCAAATATTCTCTGAGACTTCCTTAGAATTAAAGTGATTGCAATGGTTAGTTTTAATTGAGAACTTCTTCCTCAAGGAGAGAGTCGGAGAGATTTAACTGAGATAGGAAAGCATATCCAAGTGTAGGCAGAAGCATTTAGGATGAGACTCCAGAATAAATAAAAGAAGGAAAGCAGATGGAACACCATAATTCATATCTTTATGACTGCAGAAAATGTTGCTATGTTCCTCAAGCTCCTGAGGTCACAGCTAGAGCTACTGCCTTCCCTTCCTTCTACGATCAACAATATCTTCAAACTGAGAGCCAAAATGGACCCTTCCTTTGTAAAGTAGATTTTATTGTGTATTTAGTCACAGTAGTGGCAAATGTAACCAACAGAATATGGGTAGTAAGGAGGGAGATTACTGCCATGATAAACTCACCACACGGTTCTCAGACTTTTGGGACTGGTTTGGAGAAAGATTTTAGAACAGTTTGGAATCCCAAGACTTCTATAAGAGCAACTTAAAGTGCCATTGTGGTGAGCATTTGAAAGACTAGAAGGCCAACACTTCTGGCTCATAAAGTTTCAGAGTGAAAGAAGACTAGTGCAAACTGGTCTAAAGGGTATTTATGGTATATTATAGTAAAAGACCTGGCTTCAATCTATTTGGGTTCTGAAGACTTGAGAAGAGCTTAATTTAAAAGTATTTGAACTCCACTATTGAAGGAAATTTCATAGTAAGGTAGTGTCAGGCTGAGGCATGGTTACTTCTCACTGCTGTTATCCAGATCTATGAATAGGGAAATGGGGGTGGGGGCATACAGAATGATGTGGAAAATATGCAGTACATTGAGGAAAGGCAAATGAGCACATTTAAATCACCAGACCAGGAGGGCACAGTCAAACCATCAGCAAGAGTTAAGGAGATGAGCGCCTTAGGACAGAAGCCTCTTGTTCTTCAGTGACACTAGAAAATGTGCTCAGAGGAGAAGACTACACCTACCAAAGGCTTCAGCCTGACGAATCATTTGAAAAGAGAGACTCTAAAGTGATAACGCCACCAGCAGGGTTCTCTAGTTGAAAATAACCATATGGAGAAGTTTCTGTGCAGACTCTGCATTAAAGATGCACAGAGACTGCGGGCATCAAAGCAAAACAGAAGACCTCCAGCATCATCTATATGGTGCCCATTTAACAGAAATTAAATATTTGACAGCAAAAGAATTGTGGAGGCATGTACTAAAGGAAGCCCCTGAGGGAAGGCTATGTGTAGCGAGGTTGGATTGCTTGCAAGAAAAACCTAAGAGGCCACTGTATAAAGTCGTGAAGGTAAAATCTACACTGTAATGAAGACCCTAGGGTTTGAGAGAAAGTAGGCAGAGAAAGGAGCAGAGTAAGCCCAAGATCATTGTTATTTATGTTACAGAAAACAAAGCTTAAGGTATGGGAATTCCAAGGCCATTAGAGTCCAGATGATTTCATCATGAGCCCAGGTTGCTGACCATGGAGGTCCTGAGTTGAGTGCTTGCCCTGCTGGGTATAAAGTTTGTTTTAACCTGGTTTCCATTCCGTCCCTTTGAAATGGAAATGTTTACTCCATACCATTGCATATTGATAGTGCAAAAGCTGAGTTTTCATTTTATAGGGGCTCAAAATTAGGAGTATGAGCTGAGTCTTAGAAGACACTTCAGACTTCTTAACAATGTTGGAACTGATAAAGACTGTGGATGCTTTCAGAAATGAATAGTTCACGTCACATTACTAGATGAACATGAGACTAGGGGTGGAATGCAATGATTTAAAACTGGTATGACTGGGTGTCAAGTTAGCGAGGGGTGGACTGTAATGGTTGGTCAAAGGAAGCAAAATCAATATAGGAGAAAAACCTCTGGTCATATCTCTGTGAGAGAACATTTTCACAGAGTTTTAGATGAGAATAGACTTATTCTAAATGTGGGTGGCACCATTCCAAAGGCTCAGGTCCAAGACTGAATAAAAATAATACAGTGAGTGGACCCCTGTCATTTATCTCCTTTATCATGTCTGTGGATGTCACGTGACAGACCACCTGCCTCAGCTCCAGCTGCCACAGCTAGCTTTGCTGCATCATCCCGCCTTCTCAGAATGGCCTGTACCCTCAAACTGTGAGATAAAATACTCTTCCTTCTTCATGTACTTTTATAGAATATACACTAATGCATAGGTCATCTAAAATTCATGGGAAACACTGAGGGAGGATATGCTTCACCTTCTGTTATTGCAAGTTCCAAGTTCTATTATCCTTATTCTCATGTCATCTATCCTAAGGACTATCATATGGGATGGGCAGATGCCTATCACACTGTTATTTAACTTTTACCTCCATTTTAAAATATGATTTACTAAACCCTAGAATATTTGTTCACCTAATCAATCACATTCCGATAAAATTCTCCAAGATGGGATAAGAGACCATTGGCCAACAGTTACCAAGAGACTATTAGTTAACAATCAAAATACTATTTACTATTTATTGAGTACTTTCATATATCAAGGACAACTCAAGAGTATTGTATATTTAACCCTATTTTATTCAACCTCATGTTATTCTCAAAGCTAAACTGTAGATTAGATAGATACTAATATCATCTGGAGTACAAGAAGTTTCAAGGAAAAAAAATTCTTGCCCTAAACCATTGGTATCTGAATGATGAAAGACAAATTGAGAGTGAAAAGACTCAAACTTGAATTATAGGTTTAAGTGACACAAGTGAAATCGATATCAGACAGTAATCATCATTTATATTGCCCCAAAGGTCACAACATCTGTTATTTGAATTTTGTTTCCTGTTTTGATTGACATAATTTTCAAAGAGAACAGAGTAGATTAATAATGTCAATTTCTAGAATACTGACAAATAATAACACACACACACATATATGTAAAGTATTTTTAGAGATTTACTTTTAAAATGAAGTACAAAGGGACATAGAATATTTGAAGTTAAAGCTGAAAACTGTAAGTTTAGACAGGGTTTCAGACTGACTTCATTTTTTCATTTTTTTTTATTATTTTTAATTATGTTACATGTATATAGTCTGCTTATAGATATGCACACACCAGTAAAGGTGTCTTTAGAAGCCACCTTTAGAAGGTGTTAGATCTCCTGGAACTGGAATTAAAGCAGTCATGAGTGAGCGACCTGGCATGAGTACTGGGAACTGATTTTGTATTCTTATGCAAAAGCTGTATATGCTCTTCACCACTGAGCCCTTTCTCCAACTGCAGGCCTATTATTTAAAGTAGAATAAAAGAAATGACCACAGTTTCCCCCTCCCCAGAATCTTAATCTTCTGAAGAAACAATTGCCATATAAACTTAAGAAGGTGTTCACATCCTGTTTCTCAACTTTGTGAATTAAACCATGCAAGGTGGTTTGCTCACTGTATGAATGAAAAGGTTGTACATGTTTTCTTCTCGCAAAGCCCAACAAGTACCATCTAAATGAGCAAGCCATTAGCTAGCATGTCAAATGTTAGAAGAGACATCACCCAGTGTTCCCATCACCCCATCCAATAATCAGTTGGCTTCCAAATTCTGGACTTTCAGCTGTAAGAGGATGAGCTATTCCAAACAAAACCAATAAGCTCGGCACACAAATACACACACACACATACACACACACACACACAGAGAGAGAGAGAGAGAGAGAGAGAGAGAGAGAGAGAGAGAGAGAGAGAGGTGAAAATTAATAAATGGCTAAGTATACATTTATTCAGTATATGTATCTGCACATGAATGAAGGTCAGAGGACAGCTTGGGAGAGTTGGTTCTTTCCACACTGTGGATGTAGGAAGTGAACCCAGATAATCAGGCTTTGGGCAAGCACATTGACTCCCTTAGCCATCTTAGTGCCCCCAAATGACTCATTTTAAAAATGTAAGTTTCAGAGACATTTATAACATATTAATAGACAATGATACAACACATATTAAAGTTGTTTGGAAATTACTGTATCTGCTTTATTGTAGAACTGTGTTCGCACGCTTGCTGTATTTCTGCAATTCTGTGACTGTCTCACTCCATTTTAAAATCATTGAGGTTTGCTTCTGTGACAAATCTTGCCTTTGCTGTCTGTGGCAGTGGCACTGCCTGTAATGATTTGTCATGCACTTTTATCTTTAAAGCTTAAAATTAATTACAAACAGGAAACAAATCATAATGCTAAGACACACCTTAAAAACAAATTACAATCTCAAAATGGATAATTTACTACTTAGAAAATTAATTGATTGAACCTAAATTGCATACAAATAATTGGGGAAACCGAAGAGTGAACAAGCCAATGACAGTGTTATCCAACTAAATAGAAAATAATGTTCAGTGCACACAAGCCACAGGTAAGACATCAATAGTCATAATTAAACCCCAATGATGAGGGGTGGGGGTAAGAGTAAGTTGATAAGCCTCTGATGCTGTATCTTCACTGCATCCAGATGGAATTCCAGGACATCAGAGGTTTGAACAGGTCTGCTCAGCTTGCTTGATGAGTAGATACAACAAGGCTGTGTACTCTGCAATATACAATTCTCAAAACAAATTTTAGTCTCAAGATAATTTTTTAGAGGACTAACATTTTCTTAAAGATGTTGGTTCTAACAACTTTTCTTTTTTCCTTTTTTATTGGATATAATATTTACATTTCAAATTTTATCCCCTTACCCCATTTCCCCCAACCACCCAGGAACCCCTTATGCCATCACCCCTCCTCCTGCTTCTATGAAGGTGTGCCCCCACCTACCCTCCACTCCCACCTCCCCACCCTCAGATTGCCCCCCCTCCCGCCACTCAGGGTTCAGCCTTCATGGGACCAAAGATCTCCTCTTCCACCTATGCCTAACAAGGCCATCCTCCCCTAATTATACAGCTGGAGTCATGGGTCCCTCCCTATGTGCTCCTAGGCTGGTGGTTTAGACCCTGGGGAGCTCTGGTTGGTTGGTATTGTTGCTCTCCTTTCAGCTCCTTCAGTCTTCTCTCCCTGTGCCTGGGTATTCGAGGGTCTTCCCCAACTTCTCTTCTATTAGTTCCAGTGTATCTGGTTTTATGTGAAGGTCCTTTATCCACTTGGACTTGAGCTTTGTACAAGGGGATAAGAATGGATTAATTTGCATTCTTCTACATACTGACCTCCAGTTGAGCCAGCATCATTTGTTGAAAATGCTGACCTTTTTCCACTGGAAGGTTTTAGCTCCTTTGTCAAAGATCAAGTGACCATAGGTGTGTGGGTTCATTTCTGGATCTTCAATTCTATTCTACTGTTCTTCCTGCCTGTCTCTGTACCAATACCAGGCAGTTTTTATCACAATATTTCAATGCCTGTAATCAGCTTGAAGAAGTTAATGAAGAGTCAGCACCCCTATTCCCTGGGCTTGGGGACTAAGGTGGTTAATATTGGGCTGTCTTTCTAGGGAAAAGTAATGGTTTTATTGAAACAGGGAGGATTAGCTAGGATTTATTTCATAGCCATAACCTATTAGTAGAAATCTGTATAATTATTATCAAGATGAAGTTATAATTTCTTAAATGGTATAAAATTTACTTTGATTTCAAATTTAAGATTTTCATTGGTACGAGCTTCTTATTGATATAAAAGTGAGATGAATATTGATACTCTCATAGGCATTGTGTCTGTATAACACATTTAGGAATACAAGGCTTAGACCCAGTCCTTCTTTAACTTTTTTAACTGATTTGAGATGGTCAGCCTGTGAGTTAAGGGACTATAGCAAATTCATGGCTTTGAGTTTATTGTTAGGGTGTATTCTATATTTTATTTAGAAATAGCTGAGAGGAATTAACAGACAACAGTCCAGATTACCTTACATGGATAGTTGGTTTTCAACACATCAGAAGTCCACAGAATTGATGTTACAAACATTTCTGTATTAATGTCCATTTTGATTAGAGACCTGTCTGCTCCTGACAACTTCCTGTCGTGGATTCTAAGAAGAAATTGAGCATCTTTGGAGTTACTCCAGTTGTGGTGAGACAGCCACTAGGCAAGAATTGCTTCTTTCCATCTACAGACAAATTACTATTCAGAAAAGGACACACTTGTAGAATAGTCAACTGATTATATCTGCCTAGACAGAGTAATCAGCCCTTAATAATTCTGCAGCACTAAGGTCTGTCAGATGATCCTGGGCCAGAAGGCTGAAGATCAGATGCTCCAATGTTTTGTAGTATAGGGACTGTCCAGGTGTTCAGCGGTCTCTATAAATTCTGGTTAGTCAAAAAATGATGGACTGGGTATTAGGACTATCTTGTACCTCACTGGTACAAATTGGTATAATTATGCTCTAATTGTATTTTGAGAGAAAAGTTTTATTTTAATAGGAAGGGTGATATGTAGGAAGAGCTAAGGTGGGAGAAGTACTGAGAGGAAGAGAAAGAGTAAGGAGAGGAGGAAAAGGAGAGGAGAAGCTAGGTGATGAGAGAGAAAGAGAGTAGGGGGGGACATGGAGGCAGATGTCCACGTGTCTCCACCAGTCAAAGATAGTTGATATATCTAGATTGGGTATTGGGCTACACTTCTGATTGAGCATTACCAAACTTATAAAACCTTTCATTAACATTTTAAAAAGTCTATAAAAGCAAAAAGGAAAAGGGGCATGGGATAAGGGTTTTCTAGGGAGGAGAAATGGGGAAAGGGGATGGCATCTGAAATGTAAATAAAATATCCAATAAAAAAAAAAAACCCAATGACACAAATAGAGATGGGTTGAAATGCAAATCCTGCATCACCTGTCTCTACATTACAAGTGATGGACAGATGATAAAGGGATAAGGTTCTTTTCTATTGGCAAAATAAAAATAGACACTATAGCATTGGCAGCAAAAGAACAGAAAAATAATAATAGTATAGAAGATAATGCAATACATATTCCACATTGAAACAACTACAAATTCTAAGTGACATAGCTGTCCCATCCTAGTCCATGATATTTTTATAGGGTGACTTTTATGCAATCTATACACATAAAAATTATTCAAGATATTATCTATAATCTAGAAATAATGAGACAAATAAAGTAAATAATAATAGTCCATTTACACAAAACCAAGTTTTGCTCTAAGCTTTGTGTATTTGCTATAAGCATAAAGAATAATGATTTGGATCAGATGTTTGGAACCAATATAAGGCATTTAAGCACATATAATGGGCAAAGACTATTTTCAGACTGTTGTCTATATATTAAGGTTTCAGGTAGCCAAATAACCATTTGACTGTGTCCTATTAACTTCGTTACAAACAACTCATGCAGAATATCGCATTGCAATTTGTAACAAAACAAAAACAACCTATAATTCTGTCATTAAAAAAATAATTTAGACTAGATTTTCATTCATTTTGTCAATAAAACTTTTTTATGGGTTCAGGTATTACCAAATAATTCAACACTTTATTTCTGGATACTCCCATAGTCATAGCTTAGTAGTTTTTCAGAATCATGTCAGTAATGTATTTGTACTTTCTTAGACCAGAACTCATTCATCAAAAATTGGTATTCATCCAGGAACAAAAGTGAATTAGTGTATAAAACAATCATGAAAAGGTTCAAACAAGCAGTGCACACATACATGCACATATCTACACACACACATATACACATGTGTATACATATATACATACAAACATTTATGTATGCATGTATGTATACATACAAACAGATATCACACACACACACCATACCCCAAGTCACATTTTACTACTGTTGGCAATATTACCACTGTAATATTGAAAGTAAATCCTACAGAAACTGTTAGAAACTTTATAAAATATGGGGTCTAAAAATACAAAAAAAAAAAAAAAGCCCTAAAATCTCATAGATTCCCTGGGTCTTTGGTTGCTGTGGCAAACACAGTGACCCTAAGTAAAGGGTTCGTTATGTCAACAGTTACAAGATAAAGGAAAGGAATGACCATCTTAGAAGGATAAAAAGAGCAACCTACAGATGCTAATAATATATTTACATATCCATAGGTTCATTCACTTATGCCCAAAGATATTTGTGAACAGATTTGTCCATCAATAAATTTATTTTTGCTTCGACGACTTATAAACCATATTTCTGCACTTGACTGAAAAACTTATCCTAGTGACAAGATCACATTTAACAGATACCTGCTTGCTGTGAACAGTCATTATGAACACTGCTATGGAAACAATTAACCAAAGAAGAATAGTCTCTCCAAGGACTGGGCACAACAACTGTCCACATGCAAAAGGAAAAGGTTTAAATTGTCTTATGTCATACTACAGCACTAAGGATGGTAAAACCTTGAGACAAAAAGTAAAGAAAATGGTCTCTATGAGCCTGAGTCACTCAAAAATTTTCAGGATATGCAGAAGCAGCGATCCATAGAAGGTAAAATCACAGTGGCTGGAAGGTGGCTCATTTGTGGAACATAGTTACTATGCAAGTATAAGGAACAATTCACAGACCACATGAAGCTCATGAAGAAGGAAGACCACAGTGTAGGTGCTTCATTCCTTCTTAGAAGAGGGAACAAAATACTCATAGGAGCAAATACGGAGACAAAGTGTGCAGCAGAGACTGAAGGAGAGGCTTTCTGGAGACTGCTCCACCTGGGGATCCATTCCATGTGCAGTCACCAAACACAGACACTGTTGTGGATGCCAGGAAGTGCATGCTGAAGGAACCTGATATAGCTGTCTCCTGAGAGGCTCTGCCAGAATCTGACATATACAGAGGCAAATGCTCCCAGCTAGCCATTGAACTGATCACAGGGTCCCCAATGGAGGAGTTAGAGAGAAGACTGAAGGAGCCGAAAGGGTTTGTGGCCCCATGAGGAGAGCAACAATACCAACCAACCACAGCTCCCAGGGTCTAAACCACCAGCCTGTGAACACACATGGAGGAACCCATGGCTTCAGCTGTATATGTAGTGGAGGATGGTCTTGTGGACACTGGTGGGAGAGGAGGTCCTTGTTACCCATGAAGGCCCCAGTGTGGGAGAATTCGAGGATGGGGAGGCAGGAATGGGTGGATAGGTAGAGGCACACCCTCATAGAAGCAGGAGGAAGGGGGGATGGAATAGAGGGTTTCTGGGATGGGGGAAATGGGGAAAGGGGATAACATCTGAAATGTAAATAAATAAAATATCCAATATATAAATAAATAAATAATCCCAGAACCCACAAAAAGTCAGACCCAGAGGCATAGCCTGTCATACTGGTGCTTACAGATTGAAAAGGAGGATCCCTGGGGACAGCCAACCGGTCAGCCTGTTCACAAACATCTTAGCTCCATACTAAAGGAGCAATTTTGTCTTAAAAAATAAGGTAGAAATCAGTTGAAGAAGACACTCAATATCACTCTTCGACTTCTGCATGTTTGTGCACACACACACACACACACACACACACACACACACACTCAAATTTAAATATATGTATAACTACCATATGATCCAACCGTGACTCTCTGAAGAGTCTCCTCAAGGAAAAAAGAAAAAAAAGAAAAAGCCTGTATTAATGGAAAGCTGGCTATAAGTATGGACCGTAGTTATGTGTCTAAGGGCTCCAACCTGAAATTACTCTTCACCCAGTGATAGATGAAGGGTGAACAAGCTGGCATTTCCACACAATAGGATGCTACTCGGCAACCAAACCAAACCAAACAACAGCAACAACAACAACAAAACTGAGTATTTCACTCAACATGGATATATTTCAATTATACAGACTGAAGGAATTCAGGTACCAGTACCCACCATAAGTTTCCATAAACATAAAACCCAGAATGGGCAAATGTTCTGCACTGATAAACTGTGTATCAGTAGCTTCGAAAAATAGTGAACTGAGCAAGGGGATGTGAAAGAGACAAGACAAACTTGAAGCGATGAAGTGTGTTTAGTGACTTTATCCTCCCTGAATTACTATTCCATATGTAAAAACAAAGTTAAAACATAACATGCTGTGAATTTTTGATTTGAAAATGCAGTGTAGGTTAGTGCTTCCTCAGTGAAATTGTTTAAAAAGGAGAGAGCCCTGTTGTCATAAAGATGGCATTACACTGATATAACATAGCAGCCTTACTAGTCAAAGTAATATTTATTCCCTAAATGGAGGAAAGTTGGACATGACTAAATTTTCCCACAGCATTGGAAGATGCCTTCTCTGAGCAAGAAAACCACATGGGTAAGATGCATATCAGAGGAAATGGTAACTGTGTGGAGAGAAGGAAGCAAGGCCCAGGGGAAGCAGAACATGTAGCAGGGGAACAGAGGACTGGCCTCCCTCCTGGCACTGAGTTCTCTGGGACACCTTTGGCTGCTGCCTCCTGCTCCTTGCACCAACAGAATAGCAGATATTGCTACTTTGGATGAGTTATCTTTTCTTCCCAATATGCAAAGGAATGTAATGTCAGTATAGAAATTTCTAAAGTGCAGATAATTACTTCCTTGCTTTTAAACCTGTAGTAGGATTTGGTGAATAAAGGTGTAGTCAGTGTGCCATGTTGGAATGATTGCATGATGGCTCAGCTGTCATGCTGGATGCCAGCCAATGTGTGTGTGTGTGTGTGTGTGTGTGTGTGTGTGTGTGTGTGTGTGTGTGTGTACACGTATATGTATGTATATGTGTGTATATATACACATATATATGGTATATGTGTGTGTATGTATATTTTATGTGCATGCAGATTTATGGTGAACACTTGTATCTGAATTCTTTTGGCCTGTATAGTTAAGATATACCCATGTTGCATGAAATACTCACTTTTTAAAACACTTTTTATTGGTGTGTGTGTGTGTGTGTGTGTGTGTGTGTGTGTGTGTGTGTGTGAATTTAACATCATGCACCCCAATCCCAATTCTTTCAGAATCAGTAAGTTCACTTTGCTCAGATGAGCCACCAGACTGCTGTGGTTGGCAGCCACCTATGAGTGCTTCTTTAGCACAGGGCTGTAAAATTCTAAAGCCACTCTCCATTCCCTGATGTCCGACTCAGATGCCCCATTCTCTTCCTGGTCTGGCTCTTTCTTCTACTTAATCTGCCTTTTGCCTTTCAGACACAGTGCTATCCCATATTCTGCTGTTAAGTATAAAAAACAATAGGATCTCTACCCTTTTCCAGGAGTCGCTGTGGAATTATACCGGCCAATAGGTGACATTCCAATTGAATTGGTGATTTCAACTATTTGTATGCATTTCAGGTTTGCCAATTATGCTCCAGGCTGTAAATTGCCTATTTTGAAAGCATAATTTGATTTTTAATGTTTATCTTAGCAGGCTGATTTGTTTTGTCTTTTGATTTGTTTCACATTTTAGTAATTAATTTTAAGCTGACAACTTCTCTCCTAAGAGGAAGGTGGGGACTGTAAACCCTGGCACACTGATACCAAAAGAAATGTTGGTCCAGCCATAGACATTAGATGAAACATGTCAGGTTCCTTTCTTTTTCTTCAGAAGCAACTTGGCACTTCTTTTAAGTGAAATGTGCTACCTCAAATCTCAGTGTACATTGAAGAATCTCTCAAGTTTAAGCACACAGGAATAAACAAAGTTAGACCTTTTAAATACACTTAAAATGCAGGTGTTTTCTAAGTATTAGTCTGAAAGTAAAGGCTGAAGCTTGTCTCCAGGTCAGTGGTTTTTAGTCTGTGGGTCATTACCTCTTTGAGGGTCAGCTATCAGATAGCCTACATGTCCACATATTTATATTATGATTTGTAACAGTAGCAAAATAAATAGCAACAAAGTAATTTTATGGTTAGGGGTCACCACAACATGAGAAACTGCATTGGAGTGTCTAAGCATTAGGAAAGTTGAGACCCACTGCCCTAGGTGATTCAAAATCCAGTCAAGTTTACAATAAAAATTAAGTTTGTTGAGTCTTATTCTTGTTAACTTGACACATAAACGTGTTGCCTTGAGCATGGCAGGCTGACAATGCAAAAATGCATTCACCTTATGAATCACTTTCTTAAGGATTTTTAATCTTTTCTTCAGCAATTCCATGATGCATATAATATACATTATTTATATTCATATGCCCCCATAGCACTCTGATCTTTCCCCAGTGCCACCAACCGTATTAACAATTCCAACAGGGCATATAAATCTAAAGTCTGTAGATAGATAAGAAACTTTCTGCTCCTAAAAATGACAATAAATCAAGACTTCTCAAATGTTATTTAAGGATGCCAGGCTCCACCCCAAGCAGTCAAGCAACTTGGCTAACCTTTAGAGGCATAAAGGATGTATGACTAAAGGCATTGTGGACTCTTCCTCCTGTTAAGGAAAGCCTCTGAGGCAAGAACTTTAGCAGGGAAGTCCCTGTCAGGAGACCCTGAGAGGCCATTGAGTGAAATATGAAACAATGAAAGTAAAGAATGGATTCTGTGGGAGACTCCAAGATGATGGAGATTCCAGAGGCATGGGACATCTACAGAAAAGAACTGCACATAGGAGCAGGACCAGGCCAGGAGAGAGAAGAGTGCTGCAGTCAACAAAGCTGCAAGAAAGAAGCTATCTCAGCCCCTTTACCATGGACAACAAAGCACATGGGACTACAGGATTTGTAGTCTGCCCTGCTGGGTTTCAGTCTTGCTTTAGTCTTAAATTTTCTATAGGGGGTGGTTCTGATGCTAAGGTCCCTTCCTATTGGTTCTTGATCTGTCAGTAAAGAAAGCCATGGGCCAATTACTGGGTGGAGGGGACAGGTGGGACTTCTGGGTCCCTGGAGGAAGGGAGTGACGTCAGGAAAAAGAGGCTCACCATGATTTGGAGGAGAACAAGGCAACCAGGTGAGATCTCAAAAAGGAGTGGTCACACAGGCTGCGACTGTAGGCAAGTGTTTAAGGGAGTTTAGCAACTCAAGTTTAGGGCGGGTGTGGGAGATAGAGCATCCAGCAATTGTGTCCCTAAAGCAAGGTGAAAAGGAACAAATTATGTGTGTGCATCTTTTGTCAGAGGATTCAAAGGGAAGCTTGGGTGATGGTAGCGTGGTCACTTCCCAGAGCTAAAGGCTGATAGAACATACAACTAACGAAACATTTTTTCTTTGGTTAGTCCCATTCTTCCTTTGTAGAATGGTGACATGTATTCTGTGCCATTGTATGTTGAAAGAATATATTTTTTTCTTTTAACAGGGGCTTACCCAGCTTTGAGTCTCAAAGAGAATTTGGACTTTGGATTTTTAAACAGTATTAAAACTGTGAAAGACTGAAGATTTTTGAAGATGGTCTAAATGCATTTTGCATTATGATATGGCCACAAGCCTGTGGGGCCAGGGAGTAGTAGTGATGGTTTGAATGAGAATGGTCCCCATAGGCTCATGTATTTGAAAGCTTGGTCTGTAGTTGGTAGAACCATTTGAGAAAGATTAGAAAGTGTGACCTTGTTGGAGAAGTGTGTGTTTCTGCAGGTATGTTTTGAGATTTCAAAACATTTCTCTCTCTCTCTCTCTCTCTCTCTCTCTCTCTCTCTCTCTCTCTCTCTCTCTTTCTCTCTCTCTGTCTTGTGGTTGTTTCTCAAAATGTGAGCCCTCTGTTACCGCTCTAGCACACAATGCCTGCCTGGCTGTTTCCAGGCTTCCTACCTTGATGGTCATTGGCAAAAAGCAGATTAATGTTGGAAGAACATCAAAGGGTCACTGGCCTACTCTCTCAGTTATTTTTCTATTGCTGTAATAAAATTAAAGTAACTTATACAAAGGAAGCATTTAATTTGGAGATTATGGCATCAGAGTGTTAGAATCTGTGACAATGGACAAAGCCAGTTTTATTCCACTTGTCAACCTTTCACCATTGTCAATCATCTTCCAAAAGCTACAGGGATATTAACAGCATGCATCTCAGAACTGAAGGTTGTGCAGGGAAAATACAGCGAAGGAGGAAAAAAGAAATGGTGACCCTGCTGTTTGAAGACTATCTTCAGCTGCTTCCTAGAAGATATGGATATCATGAGGGTATCAAAATGACTAAGTTAGGAATAAAATGAATGGTAAACCTTCCTTAAATCCTAAATTTACTTTTCTTTTAAAATCTTTTCTCCCAATCATAATATTTAGAGAAAATGAAACAAATCAGAGATTATAAATAACTATATTAAAACAAAAGCAAATAATTGACAGATTTTAAAAATGTGGTATACTCTGTGTTTCTGTGATCTCTATATGTATATACTTAATGCTATTAAATCAAAACTTAAAGGGGGGGCGCCATGCTCAGATAATCTAAATAGTGGATTAATCCAAGTGTCTAAGACACCCCATGCTTGGCTGTAATAGACACGTGATAATAGCTCAGTTAAGCCTTTGTTTTAGCCTGCACATCCTGTGAATGAGATGAAAACTTCATTTCTTAGCTGTAAGTGGTTTCATTTTCATTTGTTGATTTCTTTTGTTAGGAAGCAATTTGAACTTTTTTCCAACAATAGTAGAAATGTATGTGTCACTGATACTCTGCTTTAGTGAATAATTTTCCAGGGCAAACTGAATTGTTTTTCAGTTTTATCATAAACCACTGTGTTTATTTCCATCTGTGGGTGCCTCACTGTGAGATGAAAAAGCCCACTGTACCATCTTCCTTCTACACAGAAGCATGAGGAAGCTGATTTCTGGTCACTCTTCCACACTGACCATTTGTGACATCAGACGATGACTCCTGAGTCTTTCCCACCGCATTCACCTGACAGCCTTCTCTGCGACAGACGTCTTATCGGACGTGACTGATTGCTGTAATCTGTACTCTGGGCAGCCATTAAGCAAATTACCTGAATCATTGCAAGGATTAGTCTCATTAACACATGATTAGCATCAAATTAAAATAATGAGTGTTTAACTTCTGATGTCTTCCAGTTGTTAGAACAGCTTGATCAGTCACACCAGGCTGGCAGAAAGGTGGGGGTGTCAAAGAGTTACAGGAAAAAAAAGGTTGGGGGGAGGCTGTACTGTGCAATCTATTGTGCAGTTCGCCAGCAGAAGGAAGTGAGATCAGACCCAAACTATCTAGATGAAAGCTTTCTTCCTAACAGCAAAGATGCAGGGTCTAAGCAGAGGTCTCTCTGCTTGCCAGCCATTCATCTGGAATGAGGCTTTGAATAGTAATGGGATATCACTTCATCCCTCCGCATCCTAGATGCTCATTTTCCTTCAGCTTCCTGGTCTCAGACAGCACAGAGAGCACCCTTTTACCTTCCTGCCCTGAACTTAACAGCCTTAAGAAGAAGACCTCTGAAGTGTTGAGGATTATTGTGGACTAAACATCTATGATTGGACCCTCCTTAGTTCCTACATTTTTCCTTGAATTGATGACTAATCAATTATCAAAATTAGGAAAAACTTTTATTATCTCTGGTGTTTAGACAGACCACTTTCTATGTATAGAAGACACTACCCTCATGGAAGATTTATTTGATGGAGGATGAGAGGACCAACTTAACTTTGTCTTATTTATCAAATGAGATTTGAAGAAAGAGAGACAGACAGCAGAGAACTGTTCTTTGATTCCCAAAGTGTTGGGTGTGCTGAAAACAAATCCAAGGTGATCAAACTTCCCATGTAAAGAAGTGAATGAAATTACAAAGCAAGGAGCAATTGCATTAGTAGGGGTCCTCTAGAGTCACAGAGCTTATGGAGGCTTCATTCCATCTAATCCAACAACGGCTAACTATGAACATAAAGTCTAAGAATCCAGTAGTTACTCAGTCCCACAATGGTCTTCAGTATACTAGAATCCCAAAGAAATAGGTTCTAATGCCAGTGAAGGAATGGATGTGCTAGTAAGGCAAAGACAAGCAGGTGAAGAGCGAAAGCTTCCTTCTTCTCAGTCCTTATACAGAAGGTATGGCCCATATTAAAGGTAAGTCATCCTGCCTCAAGAGCTGAAATAAGGGCCCATGTCTTCCCACCTCAAGATGCAGATCAAAAATGTATTGTTTTCCTATCTCATAGGTCTGGATTAGAAGTGAATTCACCCTCTTCAACCCAAGCAGAAAATATTTCACTGGTGTGTCCTCCATTTCTGGATTGTATTCATTCCAAATACAGTCAAGTTGACAAGGAAAAAAATATAGCCATCACAGCTACTATGTCATATATATATACATATACATATGCATATACATATATATATATAAAAGCACTTAATTGGGGCTGGATTGCAGTACCAGAAACTGAGTCCATTACCAGGACAGGAAGCATGGCTGCCTGTAGGCAGCCATGGTGCTGGAGAAATAGCTGAGAGTTCTATATCTAGATCTGCAGGCAGCCGGGAGAGACACTGGGCCTGAGTTTGGCTTTTGAAACCTCAAAGCCCACTCCAGTGATAGATTTTATTTTTTCACCAACAAAGCCACATCTACTCCAGCAAGACCACACCTTTCAAATAGTGTCACTCCCTGATGACAACACATTCAAATCTATAAATGGGGGCCATACTCATTCAAACCATACTGTGGTGAGTTTCTATACCAAGCCCAAGAAGAAAATTGATATGAGTCCAATATTATGGAAGAAGCAATGTAGAATCAAGAAAAATATAGAGACAAAAATCACAACAGCTAAATATTAACACTTGCTGCTAGGTATTAAAAGAGAAACAAGGTACTTTCCTCTACTTACCTTAGATTCTCCACTGTGTGTCTCCTAATTGAATGGTCACAATCAGAATAATTAGAGGAAAACAAGCAGAAGCATCCCAGTGGCTTTAGGATAGATATAAACACAAAAATCATGCTAACTACGCCATCTGAAGTGAAAGAACACAGAGACAGTTGTTACTGTTTAGTCTCCTTGATGAGGATGGACAGTTAATTCAAATAAGTTTTTAAAAGCATAACAGTTGTCAGAAGTGATATCACAAGGAGATGAACAAATACCATCATCGCTAAAGTTGAGTCCTTAAGAATAAATAGTCTCTAGGGGAAAAGGGATAAATGGTGGTCTAACATTGGACCAAGTCCCTTAAAGGGCTGTTATATTTATACCTTTTCTGTCAGTTACTACAGAGTTAGATCTGAGACCACAAGTACTTGAGCATTCATGTTGTATTTCCCCAAAGCAAATAACAAAACATAGCTCGAAGAGAAAAGACTAAAATAATCCAAGCTGGAGAAATATATAATCCCATAATTGTGATAGTTAATATTGCTCCTCTTCATAGAATGAGATATAAGTGTAAAATAATGAAGACTCATTGGTTTTATTATCTACATAGGTCATATATCCATCAATTAAATCTGGGTTTTTTAAACAATATATAAATTGTTCCTAAAACTACCTGTTAATTAAAATGGGTTGGATGTGAAAACACACAAAAAATATAAATAATCAGTGGTCAAGGGAGAAATAAAAAAGAAATCTGAAAATACCTTTGCATTTTAAAACATAACGTAAAATTTTATATTATGTTTAAAATATAAATTTAGAAAGGGAAAGACAAAGTTGAATAGCAAAGACCTCAAGCCAATAATCTAAATTTTTCTTTAACAAACTGTAAAGAAGCAAGTAGTTCATAAGCAACCAGAAAAAAAAAATAAAGTACAAGTAACAAGAGAATAGAAAAAATAAAATATAAATTGAACACACACACACAAAAAAAACCATGAACAAAAACAATGGTTGTTGTTTCAAAATACAAAAAGCACAAATCATTAACTAAACTATCCAAACATTTGCAACAGTCATTAAAATTGATCCGAGAGTATATCATCAATGTCCTGACTGAAATAGAATAGATGTGCAGAGAAATACTATCAACAATGGACAGCAAGAGTGTCTATATACATGTTGGATGAAGCAGACATATCTCTAAAAGATCCAGTGTGGATGGAAGACAGAAAGTATTCTAGCTAAGGGTGCCAATTCTAACCTTGGGTTCTCTACAGGAGCAGCCAGTTTGAACATTCTCTTCAACTGCCACTTGTGTTTTGAGAGACATTTTCACCCTGGGATCTGGAGTTCACTGACTAGGCTCCCTCCCTAGTCCCTCATTTAGTATTATTTGTTCTTACAACCATCAACTTCTCTGTAAAGGCTGGAGAAATTCCTGTGCTGAATTAATCTTCACAAAGGGTGATTGTCTTATTATCATGGTAAAATCAAGCTAATTGTCTAATGACAGCATGATTATGAACAACCAGAAACAACTGAAAGTAAGAAAGGTACAGGTCACTGACTTTGAAGTACTCATGAAAACTGTAATATTTTATTAATGGATATTTATAAATAATATTAATATACATGAATCAACATGGGTCAGTTATATATTCATCTTGTAGTATGGCTTAAAATTATTAATTTACCACAATAGATCTGCATACCAGTCAAGGTTATATTGTCTGCATTTATAAAGATTATCAGCTATCCTACAACTTTTGTTAGATTAAATCAACTCTGAATTCTTTAATTGGATATAGATGTAAATTAGAAATCAGAAATGAAAATAATAACTGCATCTAACCGGTGGTGTGTATGTGAATGTAGACACCTAAGATTAAGCAAGTGGGACACTTTAAAAAGAAATTTCTATCTGTCATGATAATTAAACTGAATTAGTCAAAATGAGCAATCACTTTTAAAATGTCATTTTTTAAAAAAATAAAAGTGCAAGGTTCCCCACCCCCTGCTTCAAAAGAACTTAGTTACCACTAATTATGGCATAGAGTTCCTTTATATCATAAGACAGTAAAACTCACAAATAACAAAAGCATGGACAAACTTTTAACTGTGGTCACATATATAGCAGATGACGGCTGTGAGCATGGAACATTTTCAATGTCTGCTGTTGTGATAAATATTCATGGATGGAAGACACTAAAACTAGAGCAGGAAGCTCTCTTGTCACTGTGAGAGCCTTGATATGTCTTCATTGCTTGGAAATGCAGGCTGTGTCTGAACACTGAACGTGCCTCTGTCATGTGCCCATCTTCTGTCTTACCCACTATAGCATATATGACTGTATCTTTGTCCTATCAGGTAGTCATCTTCTCTTCCTTATCCTGCCTGATACAGATGTCATATATGATAATAATATATTAAATTTTAACCTGAAAAAAAACTTAGTGTTTATCAGATTCAGAAGGAAATGAAGCTGCTTAGCTGTAACTAAAGCAGAGACATGAGGTCGTTACAGAAACTGCAATCCAAAGTCACACGTGGACACACGTGGGCTTTCTATTTCTATACTTGTTCCAGATTTCTTGACTTTAAATACACACTAGTATATTCACTACCCAGAGAAACATGCCCTCACTGATTAGAGCGCAGCAGGAATGTTGAGAGCAAACATATTCTTCAAAACACTCCAAAGTAAAGTGAACAAAGATTGATCTCTGAAAGGTTTCAGAGCATTTGGATGACACCAATGTGGCCATCATAAAACTTACGTAGACTCCTCAAGAACCAGAGTGGAAATTTTCAAAATCAAGCTTAAAAAAAAAAGACTTTATATAATGAAGTAGAATGTGTGCTGGGAAAACTGTTATATAAGAAATTAACATTAGAAGCTTTTCCCACTGAAACAGTTTCAACTAGTGAGTTGTAGTAAAGATTGAGGAAACAGCACTCTGAAAATAATATTAAGAACATACCCACTTCAAAGCTGCTGAAGCCTACCTTCTATAAATAACCACATCTAGAGTCCAATTCCAAAATGAAAAATCACACGTTCTGTTTCACTGATTCCGCACACTGATTCAGTCTTCAGTATTAGAGTGAATTCAGTTCTAATAACGGATATAAGTTTTCAGTAAATAACTGTACTGTGTCTTTTTTTCCACATGTTGATAGAGTTCAGAGCAAGGGGGAATTAGGCATGATTTTGTTCAAATTTCTCAGCCCTAGTGGAGATACTGAACACCAAGGAAGCCAAGGACTTAGTTTTTAGTCATATGTTAAGTAAATCAAAAGTGATCAAAAATCTCTAGAATTAAAGAAAGCCATTAGTAAGCTAGCACAATATTAATTACCAGTGATCACCTTACTCATTCTAAAGACCGTTGTTTTATGTATATATAATAATTTTTGCTAGCTTAGCACCATTTTTCGTAACTACTAAAAGCATTAAACCAATTATAAGATGGTGAAATATAAATGGGAGGTGGGGAGAATATCTAGGACTCTAATTCCAGAAACAAGGCACAGTCCGGCTCAGTAGGACACATATGGATCTGCTGAAAACATTTGACAATTTGAACACATTTTCAGTGTTTCTTTTTATTTAAGCCTAGAATTCTCCTAGATCTGGCTCTGATTAAAAAAGGCATGTAGAGGGGCATCTGGAGAGTCCAAGAGGGGCATCTGGAGAGTCCAATTCAGAAATGGGAAGCGCAATTCTCTCTGCACTAATTCAGTTTTCTGTGTTAGATCAAATGAAGCTCCAATTATGAGTATAAGGAGATTTGAGCAAATAACGACACTACAGATATTTTTTCTTTTTTATATTCTATCCCACAAACTCCACTATCATCATAGAGGCAAGCTTGATCCTTCCCCTTTGTCTTATCTGTCAGACTTGCCAAGTCTCAGTAATGATTGCAGAAACTAGAAATGGCAACAAATATTACACAAAGGCGTGGGACAATTTATATGCCTTTGCTTGCTTGCTTGTTTGTTTGTCCATTTCTTCATTACAAGACATAAAACCCACTTCAGATTTCCATACCCTGTTTGCATGCTGCTGCCCCTCCTGATCAGTCCCTGCTTCCATCTGTTCCTTATGACTGGAAATACATCAGCATTTGATTAAAGTTATTTCAATCTCCATTGATACGTCTATACATTGAAAAAGTGAATAACTTTAGTGATGAACCAAACATGCATCGGTGAACATAGGCCTTAAATAGTGCATTATACAGATAAGTGTGGTGTCCCCATATCCCTAACTTTGTAAGTAGGCCTTGGAAAAAAAAGCAAGAAGTTTGTACGGAGGGCCAGGAAGAAATCCTTAAAACTAACTGCTATAGAAAAAAAAAAGTCTATTTCTAACTTTTGAAAGTTCGATAATCTGATGTTGTAATAGTCTGTAAGAGTTTTGCATGGCCATGATCTGAGCTAGCTGCATATTCAGTTTGCCTTCTATGAAAACCTTCTCAATATAAATCTGTGGTTTATTGGAAATTAACTAAGATCTACTGGGATTGTCTACACTTATTCCTGGCAAACCTGTACAATCCAGTGTACTTTATTAATAATGGTTTTCATTCTTTATAAAACAGAGTGCTAAGTGTATCAGTCTTCACAGTAGCATTAGTCACATATCCAAGAGGAAGAAGCAGTGTTCTGAAGACATTAGTGAACAGTCTAGAGGTAAGAGATACCGACAAGAGTTATTATTCAGCCTTAAAAGGAGGTGGGATTCTAACCTATGCTACCACATGGATAAGCCTTGAAGCCATTCTGTCATCAAAATAGAACACACACAAGGTCACATACTATACAATCCCACTTTGTGAGGTATCTAGAGAGGAAATGCAGTGGTGGTTCCCAGTCGGGGAAGAAGTACGGAGCAGTTTCATGAGGACAGAGGTTCAGAGTAGGGAGATGGTGATGCTCTGGAGATGCGAAGTAAGTAAATGATAGATGGCACCTTTAATGAAATAAATACCCCAGTGTCACTGAAATACACACATACGGTTAACAGGACACTTAATACCAAATATTCTATAAGTATTTTATTGCATTAAGAGTATCTGTGATAGCCAATAAGGTTTTATATTTTAAAACTCCCTGATTCCAATAATGATCTCCTTACTATCACCCATAACAAAGAACATGTTATAAATGATCTGTCTCAGGGTTAAGAGCACTGAAGTACACCGTGATTGCCTCCAGAAAACCTCAGAGAACATCTCAAGAAATGTTAGGACATGAGAAACTAGAGCAAAGGGACACATGACCATAACTCAAAATGTAAGTCTTGACTTCACAGAGTTAGAGTTGGTTGTGTGCCTTTTATGGGGGGACTTGAACATTTAGACTAGAGTTTCTAATAACAGATCCTTGTATTTTCTGGACATCCTTTTTGTACTCTGTCCACTTGCTGGAAAACCCTGCCAGCTGTCCTCCCAGACCTTGGAACAAACTCAGTGTTTTCCGAGTCACACACCAAATCTTCCCCATACTTTTTAAGTGAAATTGTTCCAGACTCCATCTGAATAAGCCAGATTAATAATAGATTAATAATCTGAATTAGACTGGCTTCACCAATTAGTGAACAGTGATTTAATAATATGGTGATGCCTTACATAAAATATCTTTTTTTCTTTTAAGACTCTCAATATTTTGTACCCAATTATCAGTTTAGTTCAGGATTCTCTCTGTTGAGGTAATTTTCTCAAGAAGAAATGTTTTGAGCATAAAGGGCACTGCCAGCCTTTCAGATAGGTGAGACCTTAGATCCAAGATCAAGTTTACACACTGAGTTCTTCCTTAATGTTCACTGATCTGATTTACATAGTACATTTGATACCATGTTGAGAACGCATCAGGATAAAAGGAAACCCATGCTGAATCCTACAAGCATAAACAACAGCATATACACATCAAAAATAAAGTGAGAGCTAGCCATAAGAAGGCTGTAGGGAGCGAGCATGTTAGTGATTCTCAGAGAGGATATAGATGATCTTCATTATGTAAAATCAGAAAGAACCGGCCAGGGAGATGCATCATTCAGTAAGCTGCTTGCTAAGCAATTATGAGGACCTGGGTTTGGATTACTTATCACCAGCATAAAGCCAGGCACAGGGGATTATATAATTATAGCATGTGGAGGTAGAGGCAGGAGGACACCTAGAGCTCATTGGCAAGTCAGACTAGACCTCTCTAAGCCTTATGGAGAAAGCAATTGTGAAATACAGCTAGCAATGATCTATTACCCTCAGATACATATGCACATGCACATACCTTAACTCATATATAAACATATACCATACACACATAAATAAAGTTAGAAAGAGGTTATCATTCTTAGTTATCTTATTTTATAATCTCAAAATACTTTGGGATTTTTTTTTTTGGTGCAGTGAACATTTATTGATGGTATTTAAGAAAATAGAAAGGGCTCCCTAGGCCCCTCCTTTTATTATGGGGGTTCGGGATGGAAACTGTGAGGGAGATGCTCAGTGTTGGGGTCTGAGTTGGGACAGAGACTCTTCAGTGACCGAAGGCCTCTCTCTTGCTCTCAGTGTCCTTGCTGGGGTGGGTGGTCCAGGGCTTCTTACTCCTTAGAGGCAAGGTAGGCCATGAGATCCACAACCCTGTTGCTATAGTCATATTCATTGTCATACCAGGAAATAAGATTTACAAAGTTGTCATTGAGAGCAATGCCAGCCCCAGCATCAAAGGTGGAAGAGTGAGAGTTGCTGTTGAAGTCGCAGGAGACAACCCGGTCCTCACTGTAGCCCAGGATGCCCTTCAGTGGGCTCTCAGATGCCTGCTTCACCACCTTCTTGATAGCATCATAATTGACAGGCATGTCAGATCCACAATGGATACATTGCGGGTAGGAACACAGAAGGCCTTGCCAATGAACTTCCATTTCATCTCTGGGATGACCTTGCCCACAGCCTTGGCTGTACCAGTGGATGCAGGGATTATATTCTGGGCAACCCCACAGCCATCACACCATGACTTCCCAGAGGGGCCATCCACAGTCTTCTGAGTAGCAGTGGTGGCATGGACTGTGGTCATGAGCCCTTCCATGATGCCAAAGTTGTCATGATGACCTTGTCCAGGGAGGCTAAGCAGTGCAGTTGGTGGTACAGGATGCATTGCTGACAATCTTAAGTGAGTTGTCATATTTCTCATGATTCACATCCATCACAAACATGGGGGCATCAGCAGAAAGGGCAGAGATGATGACCCTTTTTACCCCATCCTTCAAGTGGGACCCAGCCTTCTCCATGGTGGTGAAGACGCTGGTAGACTCCACAACATACTCAGCACCAGCATCACCCCATTTGATGTTAGCAGGATCTTGCCTACAGGTAGGGAACAAGACAAAGTTCATGCTATCTCTTACTATCTCCTTGAAGTATCCTGTGCACTTTCTATACATACTCCTGGAAGATGGTGATGGGCTTCCTGTTGATAAGCTTCCCATTCTCAGCCTTGACTGTGTGGTTGAACTTGCCATGGGTAGAGTCATACTGGAATATGAAGACCATGTAGTTGAGGTCAATAAAGGGGTCATGGATGGCAACAATCTCCACTTTGCCAGATGCAGAGAAGAAGGCAGCCCTGGTACCCAGGTGCCCAATACAGCCAAATCCGTTCACATCGACCTTCACAATTTTGTCTATGGAATGAGGCTGGCACAGCACAAGAAGATGCAGCTGTCTCTGGAGCAGGGAGGAACAGAGAGCCTACTTTTGGATTTTAACTATGCTTAAATCTAAACTTAAAGGTCATTTTATTGAAAATATTTGAGCCTATACAAAATGAAGTTTTTCTTTATTCTTTTTTTTGCTCAAAGATATTTTGAAAATTAATGAATTATATTTTATTTTATATTATGTTGAGTTGTGTTATTGAAATATTTTTTACAGAAAACTGACAAGTACCCATATTAAATTTTAATGATAACTAAGCAGCCAGCTTCTAGTAATGCCTAGTAGTACTTTACAACTTTTAAATTACTAGAGACTATATGTACATGCACCTGTGCAGATTGGTCCAAGACTGTAGAGAATACAGGCATATACAAACATAAGTCTTGTTAAGCTTATGTGTAAATATATTTATGTACACTGCTAAGTATGGAAACAAAATCTACGTATACAACACTTTAAAGGGCTTACAGCTTAACATTCTTTTAAATTTTGAATAATCATGGAGCATATTCTTCACAGTTCCACCATGAATATACATATAATAATATACTTTGTGTCTTCTCCCATTATCTTTTCTATTTCTTTCCCTCTCCCACCTAGATACACTTCTCCCCATGCTCACTTGTGAAAATCTAATTAACCATGGTAGGACTACAGACAAAAACAGAGAGCACACAACATTTCATATGCTCATAAGGCATTTATAATTTTTAAATCTATGAACCACCTAATCAACTCTTCCTGTTTTCTACAAGAAAAGGAGAGATTTTAGAAAAGACAGGAAACTCACTACAATCTTCATTAAAATTTTGCTATCTAAAAAACATAATCTAGTATCAATGAGCAGTGGGTATATAAACACCTGATGATCTAAACTCTATCCCTGGAACTCACATAGTGGAAGGAGAGAACCAACTTCTGCAAGTATGATGTTCACACTTGCTTGTACCTGCAATACAGGCACACACGTCCACATGCACTATAAAAATAATTAGAATTTAAACCATCAGGATTTTAGTGGTCATCCAAGGAATTGTCTTTAAAAAAAAAAAAAGCACCACAATGAAGTTTGTGAAATTTCACATCTATTCACACCCATGTGGACTTGGAGTTTTTAAAATGAAGTGACCTTAGGAAGAAGCATCCTGTATACAGAGAAGAGATGGGAGAGGGCAATGGCAATGGGAGGATACTTCAAGGGATGGAAGATGAAGAAAGCAGAAGAGAGGAGGAAGAGAACAAAAAGTGAAGGAAGAAGAGGAGTGAGGAAAAGAGGAGAGACAAAGGTAGAGAGAATCCGTTTAAGTATCAGTTGACTTATGTCCTGCAGAAGAATATTAATAGTGTTGTACCCAATGATTTCATGTGTCTGCATTCAAATTTATTCTTCAGCCTCAGGTTGAAATATTGGAAATTTTAGTGTATAACCATCACTTACTTTGTATTTAATAAACATGGTGCTCACTAGAATGATATGGAAGTACAGTTGGGACATCTTTTGTGAAGATAATATTTTCCAACAGATTTTTTTTTTTTATGTACTTGTCTTAAAGTCATTAGAGCTCGGGCCAAAGACCAACTCATTGTATATTGTATTCTAGCCAAGAGCAAAACATGCTAGGAAAAGTCCAGTTCATTACTATAATTAGGGCGTTGCTATAGTTAATTTAAAATTAAAGCAGGAATTTAATCACTCTTATATAACTTCCAGTGCTTACTGGGTTGTGTAAAACTCTGATCACTTGAAGAGTTCATCCATTATCTGAGGCTCTTCCTAATTGCTCCATCTTGTATTTCTGTTTTATTAAGCATACAACAGAAGCAGCAGCAGCATGAGGTCCATACCAGATCCACCTGTGATTTGCAGAAGCCCCGGGATGATTCCAAGAACAATGCATCTCAGAAAGAACAACATTAATTGATTACAGGGCTGTAACTGTGAAAGGAAAAATAATTAGTAGCCTAGAGAAAGAAAGTTAAGATAGTAATAAACTTAAAAAAAATATTTAATTGGCAAAATATTTTTAAAGTTTCACAAAAATTCATTTTAAAGAAAGGATCCAAGAAAGTTAAGATATAACCCCATATCATTCAAGTGCATAAGAATGTGGCAATTGTTTGTTTAATTAATTAAAGATAGGAGGATTTAGGAAAGTATCAATTTATTTGGAAATGTCACTGAAATAACCAAGAAATAATTATTATAGTGAATATTAAAAGGGTAGTTTGCACAGTAAAATACTACAGTTTTGAATTTCTTTATAATATTTTATAAGTACAGTATTTCATAAATAAAAACATGCTAGTAAGTACACATATGAAGGGGAGATGTGGGTGGTTGGCTCTTCTGGAATCATAAGGTTTGGGGTGTTAAAATGAAAAGCTAAATGAATTTACTTATTTTTATGTTTTTTCATTAATAAATTTATTAATTAATTAAATTATTAATAAATTAAATAATTAATAAATTTATTCATTTATTCCCTTTGCATCCCAATTGAAGCCCCCCTCCTCCCAGTTTCCCCCCACACTTCCTTCCTTCAAATACTTCTCTCCTTTTCTAAGAAGGGGGAGGCTCCTCTGGGTATTACCTTACCCTGGCACATTAAACCTCTGCAGAGCTAGGTGCATCCTCTCTCACTGAGGACGGACAAGTTAGGGGAACAGGCAACAGATTAAGGGACAACCCCTGCTCCAGTTGTTGGGGGACTCACATGAAGACAGAGTTGCACGTCTGCCACATAGGTGCAGGGGACCTATGCCCAGCCTATGCTGGTCTACCTGCCCCTGGCATGTTGCAAAGTATACAAAAGTCATATAGCATTGCAGAAGCCTATGTTTTCACATGTGTCCTAGGATGCTCTGTAAAATGTGACAACCAAATTGGGACTGCTATTTGAAGGAACACTTATATTTAGCACCACGACAGAGCAGTATCATCACAAACTTAATTGTCAGAGAAAAGTCCACTCAAGGAGAAAAATATTTGAAAGATATTTTATGATTTATCTCAGAATTTCGTTCCTCCAAAGTACTGTGTGCATGCTAAGATGCAACTGGGTGTGGAGCAAAGACCAGCCTGCTAAAGACTTGATCCCCAAAAAGGACTCTGAAGAGATGGGGCCAGGAAAGAGGTCTTTGGGTGTTTTGGGGCATGTCCCCAGGGGGGATTTCAGACAGGGTGTTCATGCACTTACTGGCTGTGGGGTGGGCTGTTTACCTCCTTGACAGGTCTCACCACTGTTTGCTCTCCAATCAAGCATAAGTTATAAACTCCAAAGCCATGCTGTGAATTAATTCTATCACATATTGGTTATAGTGATGGAGAGCTATCAATGTCTCCTACGTTGTTCTTTGATCATCTCAGATTTGATGAGCTTAGCTCATTATGACAAGAGCTTGTGGAAAAGAGTATGTGTATGCTCATCAAAGGGAACCCATGATGACAACTGATGTCGATGTCGGGCTGCTAGAGACACTTATTTAGAAGAACTAGTTTAGAAAGTTAGTGAATGTTTGTCAAAAGACATTAGACAAATAAATATTCAGATCACTAGCACATACTTATCAAAGGAAACTAGCTGTAGGAATGTTTGTGGGGAGATTCAGTCTTTGTAGAGAAAACAGGAATAACATTCAAGCTTCGGTTTTGTTTGTTTTATGGTTTTTCCCCCTTTTATAGTAAATTGCTTCCTTTCTCATGCACTGCAATCTGATTACATCCCCCTCCTTCTAGTCCTCCCAGTTCCCCTGCACCTACCCTCCCACCCAGATCCACTCTTTCTGTCTCTCATTAGAAAAGAAGAGGCTTCTAAGAGATAACAACAAAATAGGATGAACTAAAATATGAGATAAAACAACAGCCATTACATGGAAGGTAGCAAACCAACAGAAGTAAAAGAACCCAAAGAAGGCACAGAAATCAGAGACCTATCCCTTCACAACTCAAGAGTCCCACAAAAAATATTAATCTGAAAGCTGTATTATCCATGCGGAGAACCTGGGGTAGAGCCATGTAGCCCTGTAGGCCACTTTAGTATCTGAGCTCACACAGGCTCTGCTCCATTGATTTGGAGGGCTGTGTTCTCCTGTGAGCTCTCCATCCCCTGTGAGCTCTGATACACTCTCTGCCTCCTCCTCTGCAGGGCTGTGTTCTCCTGGTATCCTCCATCCCCTGTGGGCTCTGATACACTCTCTGCCTCCTCCTCTGCAGGGCTGTGTTCTCCTGGTGTCCTCCATCCCCTGTGGGCTGATACACTCTCTGCCTCCTCCTCTGCAGGGCTGTGTTCTCCTGGTGTCCTCCATCCCCTGTGGGCTCTGATACACTCTCTGCCTCCTCCTCTGCAGGGTTGGTTCCCTGCGCTCGCTCGGAGGTGAGCAATCGGATGAAGTTCTCCCATTCAGAGCTGTGTGTTCCAAGGTTTCTCTGTGTTATGCCTGGCTTTAGTTTTCAGTATTAAGCTTTGTTTTTAATACTTGTGTCTTTAACTAACTGGATACACGGTCTGAAGCAGTCTCTGGCTTCAGCTAGTAGCTGAAATTTGTAAATTACAGAAAATCAATAGCTGAAGTCACTGCCATGTAAACCTTTATGGAAAATGTTGTCAAAAGAAGCAATCCTTGGACATATGTAACATGTGAAACATGGAAACGATTTAGAAAAACCCACCAGTAAAGACAGAAGTCCTCAATGCCTAGCTCCCTAGTCTCACACGGGCTTGATCTGTAGTCCTCATGAAAAGAAAATGTATGTCTCCTGAAGATATTGATTGAAAAAAAATGGATGGACAAGGAATTACCTGGTCTTTTAGCACTAAACTTTTACAACTTAGAAGTTACACAAGTACAATAGACTATTAAATTGTGAAATACAACATGATAATTTTAAAACAACCTTAGGACCAGTCATAATAATTATGCAGGTAAAAATCAAAAGGATTTATGCCAAAATTAATTTCAACCATAAACTTGTCAGTTTGACATAATGTGCTCACAAATGAATTACATAGATATCCCCCAAATCAAGGCACAGACACAACTACTTACAAGTATCAATTTTTAAAATAATCAAACACACTCAAGAACTCTGTTTTGCAAAGCTACAAGGTGAAGAAAGCCTTCACAGCGAATGAAGTGGTAAGGTGTGCATTAATGTAAGTACTTTATTTTGTTTTTTAAGAAAAGTTTACAAATACTGGAATTTCAAACTCTTTCTTGCATGCTTTGGTAGAGTTCTCTGTCTGTTAGTATGTCTGTTGCTGTTAAAGGAATCAAACACTCTCTATCAGACAGTTGTAGTGCAGGTTCATCATTACAGAACACAGACTCAGCTAAGAAAAGAACTCTGGGTGCTAAAAGCTAATCAGATAGTCTTAGAAAGGCTCTTCTGGCTGTCATTTAATACTCAGTCATGCATTAACCAAAAATTAAAGCATTCAACTTCTGCCATCCTTGGAGTAGTTTGGAGGCATGGGCTGACTATAATTTTGACCTACTCCAAAACAGCACAGCCTTCTTGCAGAAAATAAAAGTTAAAATAATTGACACTTAAATCTAGTATAAACTTAAGTGTTTCCATACATTGGTATTTAGTCTCCAATCAGTGATATCCCCAAATTTCTTCCAAAGCCATAAAAACCATCAAATTTACCCTATCTACACATTTTTGTGTCCTTAATAAAGCTAGAACACTCAACTTGTTTTAGTGATATTGGGTAATGTGCCTCATAAACAACCCCAAAGAGTCAAATTCTAAGTCCACAGGTGCCTTGGCAACTGATTTGCTCTCTGTATGGACTTCTTCAGAAACAGCTACTTTCCCAAGACATCCTTTCGTGAGTCATATTCGTACTTTAAAACCAAAAGGACCAGTGAGATGGCTTAGTTGCTAAAGGCTCTTGCTGCCAAGGATGATGACCTAAATTTAATCCCAGAATACCATATGTATAGCGTTATATATTTAAATAGAGCACGGTTCTGGGTTCCCGAAGGAAACACACACACAGCCTTTATACTTTGATATGTCTTAATTAGCTCCATGGCTGGGCCACTTCCTATCTTCCACGAGGCTAATCCATCTCCCTCCATTAAGTTATTACTTACTAAATCCTATCTTCCATCTTGGCTGCCTCTTGGACCATTCTCCCCTGTCTTCTACATGACAGCTATGCTCTCTGTCCAGTACCTTCTCAGGTGTGGCGTCTCTCCTCTCCTTCTTCAGACATGGCAGATCTTCTTCCTCTCTCTCCTAGCTGGGGAATCCTAAAAGCTCTACCTCTGTCTGCCCTGCCAAGTTTTCTGCATCTTTATTTACCAATAAGAACCAACTGGGTGCAGGGTCCCTGAGTGTCTTACAGGTGGCCACTCCTGTGAGCTACATATGTGGTTGAAAGAAAAATGACCCTCAAATTGTGTCTGACTCTACTCTCTTGTGTTGCATGTATGTGTCCCTGACTACATGGGAAGCAGAAAACACACACACACACATGCACGCACGCACGCACGCACGCACACGCACGCACACACACAAAACCTAATTTGTATGAGAACTATATATTACAGTCTTCCCCACTTACTGAATGAACAAACCGTATAGGAAATTTTAGCATATTTCCTGTATTGCTGTTAGTTGATTGAATAAAGAGAATAGAAAATGCAGAAGCAATAACAGAATCACTAAAAGCAATTAAGTCTGGCCTGTGAGGTGGAGCACTGGGTAAAGACTCTTGCCATCAAGCCTGATGATCTGAGTTCCAACCCAGGTATCACACGATAGAAGAAAAACATATTCCCCAAAGCTCTGACCTCTACACTCCTGTACACACATACACACACATGTAAATACATGTAATAACAGATTAAATCAGATAAATGGCTTATTTGAAATGGGCTAAAGTCTCATACACTGCTAAGTTTTACTCAGTCTTTTAACATATGAAGTATACATTCACAGCCTGAACTGCATTCACGCTCATCCATCTCTCTTCATTGCGAGGAATACATCTTGGGCTATGAACTTATTTCTTTCTGTCTAGATTACAACAAAAATCCATCAGTTTTCTTTCTGAGCCCAACTTCTCCCACCTCTGATTTAGCTACTTCAAATTTATTCTTAACATTGTATTTTCTCATGCCATTTCTGTAATCAAAGGAAGAGTTGTATTGGTTAATATACATTGTAAATCACTTACACATAGGAATATGTTCAAATACAAAATAGCAATTCCAGTCACCCCCTGCCTCTCATCTGTATACTGCTATAGTAAACTGCTAACCCCATAACTCCATGCCTGTACCTGCTTCTTTTTTTAATTTCTTTTTTAAATGATTTATTTATTTTATGTATATAAGTACACCATTGCTCTCTTCAGATGCACCAGAAGTGGGCATCAGACCTCATTGCATATGGTTGTGAGCCACCATGTGGTTGCTGGGAATTGAACTCACGACCTCTAGAAGAACAGTCAGTGCTCTTAACACTGAGCCATCTCTCCAGCCCATGTGTCTGCTTCTTAGTACAGATTTCTCTGCATTTTCTGACTGATCTCAACATGAAAGCTGAGGTTATGATTGAAATGGCTTGGTCTGAGATTTTACCTTTATGAGTTTACTGACATGGACTATGATTATTTTCGTCTCCTCCATCACTGCATGAGCAATGCGTCTTCTTGTATGTATTTCCCACTTTTCTCTGGGATGTGATCCACTCCCTCTTCAGACTTACTTGAGTCTATTAGCTATGCGCTCTCTCTTTTCTCTCTTTCCACTCCAACTGTCCCTTCTTATCTGATAAACCTGCCCAGCCTTCTGCAATCACTGAAACGCCTTTCCTTTCTCAATATTCTGATTTTCTTAGTGAACAGTCTTAAGTTAGCCAGAGGCTGCTGTTAGCTCTTTCTTTGTGTCAAAGAACAGAGGTTCTTAGAGCAACAAGCCCTGAGCAACTAAATCTGCCTTCCAGAGCAATGAGTTATAAGTGAATTGGTACCTTATCTATCTGAATCACAGTCACTAAGACCCCCCAAAGAACATTCATATAAGACTCATGCTCCTACTTGTGACCCAGAAAACTCATGAGGGAAAACTTCCACTGTTGTGAGTTGCTACATTTTGGGGGTGATTTATTTTTACATAGCAGTAAATAATTTATGAAGTAGCAATTCTACACCATCACGTTAGTGAAACAGCTCCCAGATTTACATTAATGAGCTCATAATTATGTTTCCTTTCTTGAATTCCTCTCCTAACCCTATGTCTGCATCTCCACTGTCTAATTCTTTATACTTAATCTTTCTTAGTCTCCAAATATCAATGGTCTCAACCAGTAAAGTCTCTCCTGTGAATGCACCTAATGTGAAGACGATTAATAATTTGTCTTCTTATCTTTTCCTCTCTCCTGCTATCCTCTGTCCTTGGAATCTCGTGATCTTACATTTTGAGCTCATGATTTTATTTAATTCCTATACTTATTTGCCAGATTTGCCCCCACTTCAAATTCAAAATACAGAGAATTAAATCTCCCTAATGGGCTGACAATTCTGTCTTTTCTATTTGCATCACCCCCCACTGCATTTGCTGTGTTATGATTCACAGAGCCTTTTGTTTTAATGATTACAGAATTCCTAGCCAAAGTCTTGCTTGAGTCATCATCCTACAAGTGAAGGAATTTGTACTGTCCAAAGAACAGACCTGTTGTGTCATAGTCCTGCATGCAATTTTTTAAAGGAGTTTTAGCCCCATGAGCTGAAAAAGTTCTCTCCAATGAAAGAATGAAAGCAGTCTACCCTCAAACTCTGTATCTTCCAGTGGCTTCTATCTCTCCCTCTCCCCATCTCTCTTCCTCCTATACTTAGTCCCTTTCTCTCTCCCTCTCCTCCTTCCCCCCTCCTTCTCTCCTTTCCCTAATTCTATAAAAATATTTTGATTGTCTAAATACAGTTTATTTATAAGGTCCATTTCCTTCAATTCCTTGAAAGACTTCTTGACAACCCAACTCTTTCCTATTTCTTGTATTAAAGTTAAAGACACATATAAATCAACAAGATGAAGAAAAACTACAATAACCTCGTATAGTGTTCAAAACAGACACATTCCATGGTATCAAAATACCTAGAATTCTGGGCAAAGCTTACATCAGCCCAGAAAAACACTTTAAAGAAAAACCTTCTAGAAGGTTTCATCAGCATTAAAATGTAAAATGAATACAAGCAGAGCAATTAAAATCTTGTAAACAGTTGAGTGATTAGATGTTCCCTTCCCACAGGTAGCCCTCCATATTGTCTCCTAGAAGTTCTCTGGTCTTTCATTTTAGTGGCTACCCTTTCTTGGAATTACTATATTCCTTGTGAGCTTTAAAAATTGGGACTATATGTGAGTTTTATTCCCATAGCTTAAAAAATGAGCACAATTTTGATTATTTTGCACAAAAGATACTCAGTAATTGCCTCTGTTACTTATAACCAGATTTTTATATGAAATTTATATAAGTAAAAATAAAATCAATGGGTAGTTAAATAAAAATGATTTGGCTGTGTTTCAATGATTTCATAGTTGCCTTTTGATTAAATTAATTTTGGATATTACTAATGTACTTGAGTCACCTAGCATGTATGAGGCTATGCATTCTATCCATAGCATTACACATGCACATACATGTGAGAGCACAGAAATAGAAATGTTTTAATAAATGACTGACCTCAGCAATATGTTTCCCTTAACAGTTATTACAAGGAGAGAAAAATGTTGAAACTTCTGTAATCTAAAGTTTACAAACAAAAACCACCAAGGTGTATTATAGTACACAGGAACTTGTTTAACATAATGAAAAAAAATCATTTTCTTTCAGAATCTACACCAGAAGCATTTAAAGCTCAAATGGAATTCCTTGGCATTTGTAGTTTTAGTTGGTAGTTTGCAGGTTGCTTCAGAATCCAAATATCACTTATTGTCTGCTAACCGAAACCTTAGAAATTATTCACAAACAATTAGCTAAGTCACAAATCACCTACAAAAACTTAGGCAGGGCATTTGCCAGCCAGTTTGCCAATTAATTATCCTACAGAGCCTGGCTGGGGCTGACTCAACTGTGCTTCATTGACATACAAGGTCACTGGTGTCCAAAAGAAGAGAGGAAAACTGCAACGTGAACTTGGTTGGAGAAGGTCTAGTAGAAAGGGAAGGGTGTTTGCTTAATGGTTATTGGATTCTCGCAAGTTTCTAGAACTCTAGTCCCACTTGAATGACCATCATTGGCATGCAGACTCATCCTGCAGATGGATCGAGCCAAGGAAAGCAGAGACCGTATCTGCCACGCAGGTGTTTGGTACTGGATCTGCCCTCAAACAGAAGGTAGAGTTTGGTGTTGGTGGTAGAAGGAAAGAAATGAACTAGTGACATAAATCATAATTTTTCAAAGTGAAATATGTGTCAAAATCCTGTTCAAGATAAACGAACACTGGGAGTCACTAGGCTTGGGGCCTACTCATTCCTGGAGTCACCATCCATTTTTGTTACAATAGATGTTTTTGGAGGAAATGGTATGACATCTTTCTTCTATCTGCTGTCATTTTACCTGCTGGAAGAATAAAATCTATTTATTTATTTATTTATTTATTTATTTATTTATTTTTCCTTCAATGTATCAAGGACCCCTGCTCTGTTTAGGTTTAAAGGGAATATTTTTCTAGAGCCTCTATTTGTATTAAATATTCCAATGATGTTTGGAAAAGAAACAATAAAGTTACTGGAAACCCGACATAGTCCAACAACTGCAGCTTTTTAACCCATGCTTCTCTAACAGGAGAACTACAGAGGAATCTAAACAAACACAAGCATATAGACAGCTCATTGAAATGAGAGACAGATACATATAAATAAATATATGGATGACTATTTCACCTTTATTTTAAAAGTATAATATTTTTAATTTGTTGGAATTTTATACATGCATGCAATATATTTTGGTCATAACCACTGCCTTTCTCTTCCCAGATCTACCCCTAATCCTCTGCCAACTTCATGTCCTCTTTGCTGGTATACTATAACCCCCTGAATCCAATGTGTGTTCCCCATATCTGCTGGTTGTAGAACAATCCACCAAGGCATAGTTTATCTATCAGGAGCCAAACCCTTAAAGAAAATGTATTCTGCCTCTCCTAGCAGCCATTAATTATCAATAGCTCCTCAGTTAGAGGTGAAGACGCTCATGAGTGTGCTCAACTCTACCTCCACCTCACCCTCACCTTCACTCCCATCCCCACCCCCAGCCCTGCCACCATTCTGGAATAATGACTAGCTTGATCTTGCATAGGTCTTGTGCAACTCTTATAAGTTCATAAGTGCAGCAATCCTGTCATAGCGAGAAAACACTTTCACCTTCCCTCCTGATTCGCTGGCTTTTACAGTCTTTCTACTTTCTCTTCTACCATGGTTCTCCGAACCTGAGACTAGGTGGGGGTGACATAGATGTCCTTTTGATGGTGAGGCAGGTTACAAATGCATATTCTCTGCAATTGGACCTGTTGTAAGTTTCTCAATATCCACTAGCCTCAGCTCAAAGAAGCTTCTCTAGTGAGGAATGGGGGTTGAAGCTCACCTTTAGTCAGGAAAACAATAAATATTTAACTTCTTGTATTATCAAAATCTTACCCATAACAAGTAACCCTTAGGGCATGGAAGAGACTATACAGTTAAACTTAATCTTTTTAAAAGAAGAGATGCCATGTCCTTAGCTTTTTCACTGAAGCTGAGGTAGACATTAAAAGCTGTATGCTCAGTCAGTCAGTTCCTATCATGCTAACACAGTTACCACAGGCAATGAACTGCTAAAGAGGAGGGTAAACTAATAAAGAAGAATGGCTCACCCCAGCTCACACTTTCAAGGTCTAAGACAGGACTACTCTGTTCCATCACTTTTAGCAAGTGTTCATGATCCAGGGAGCAGCACACAATGAGCAAAACTGCTAAACTTACAGTGGTCCAGAAGAAAGACTGGCAGGAAAAGACATCCAAGTGTCCAGATACCTCCTTCCCTTCTTATCCTTGGCGAATTAATATCCTTCAACAACACCTTACAGTCTACAGGTCCTACCTTTTCCCAGTAGTGAAGAGACATCATAGCCATGCCAACTCTTATAAAGAAAAACAATTAATGGAGCTGGCTTAGAATTCATTATCATCATGACAAGAAACATAAGAGTATGAAGGCAGACGTGGTGCTGGAAGAGCTGAGAGTTCTATATCTTGATCTGAAGACAATAGAGGGAGACTACAAGCCACACTGGGCATAGCTTGAGCACATGAGACCCCAAAGCCCACCCCCACAGTGAAACCCTTCCAACCAACAAGGCTACACCTACTCCAACAAGATCATACCTTTTTAATAGTACCACTCCATATGGGTCAAGCATTCACACACCTGAGTCTATGGGTCCATTCCTATTCAAACCTCCACAGTGACCAAGCCTTTAACATCAAGCCTTTGGGAAACATTTAACATCTTAAACAAAACATGAATATTTTAAGAAAAAGGAGATGTTTCTTTATACAACAAGTAGTTAAGATTTAATAACATGTTGCATAGATAAAAGGCAAACAAGACTGAAGGTGGTTTTTGGAAATTAGAAAGATGTGTTTTACTTTCTAATTACAAAGCTAAATGTCCTCTGACTTTCTCAACACACACATGTACACACATGTACACATATACAACACACACACACACACAAATTTAATATATGCCTTTCTTTTGCTTACAAAATTCTGATAAATATCTGACTTGTGAATAAGTCTATCAGTCTTGTATATAATTCCAGAAATAAATACGCAGAAATATAACACTAAAGGAATCATATAATAAACAAAAGTTCATATAAATATGAGCATCTGAATTATAATAAAATGCAGAATCATCAAACAGAAAACAAAGTCCCTGGGGATTAATTCTTTGACATAGCTTGAGAGAACACGAGCCAAAATCAAGTCCCCTGTTAGAAGAAGTTGAGTGGATCAGAATCCAAAGACAGTCAGCAAGAGAAGCAAAATAGTTAGAATCTCAGAAGGTCACACACATAAAGCTCAAATGTCACGGGGCAGAGAGATGAAGGTGCAGGCTGGAGTACGACAGAGGCATTCAACACAGGCAGCAGGATCAAGGCACTGGTGAGAAACGCATTGCCAGCCTAGTCCAACAGACTTTATTTACCTTAGAAAAGGAAGCAAGTAGCTAACTTGGATGACAAAATAAGCCAAAAGCATAGATGGAGTGAGGTGAAACCAGGAATCACACAGTCAGCTTTATCAGGGCAGAAAGGGAGAGACTGGAGCAAAAACCATGGCCCTGTTAACAGAGGAAGAAGGGCAGCTTAGGTTGAGGAAAATCCCTGTGGAGGGGACTCAAGAGGTGTAGGGAAAGTAACAGGCATCCCTTACAGATTCCACCCCATCAGTCATGCCATCTCACTTGAATTAATGCTTTCCCAACAAATGACCTCTCCCCCCCACCCCCATTCCTTTTTATTATCCCAGAAAAAAAGCCAAAAGTCAGAACTCAATGAGAATCCCTTCACACCTAAGGACAACTGCCCTCCTCTACCATAAACAGAAATGTGCCCTTAGGTGATCTGGGACTGGGCATTACTTGATGGCAGTTTGAAGCACTATTTCTTGAAACTGTAACTGTCTTCTGAGGTAATCTGAGAAAGATATATTGAAGCCCTGATGCAAGGGTGATTAGCCACCATGAAAGGCTGTTTTGGAGCACTTGTAAGGGGTCTTACTGCATAAAAACAATCTGCAAAGAAAACCTCTAGTAAGGATGATCTATTGTTGAATACCTGATCACCTGAAAACTCTCTTATGTCGACATTTTCTACCAGTGATTTACTCAAATGTCTCAGGAACCTTGACAGTTCATTCGTGTTCTACTTTAAAACACCAACATGCTAGTGTGAGAAATCAACTGTTTAAAAGTCTGAATCTGAAGTTAACTGTGTTTCTACTCCAAGAAATTCGTGGAAATGAGCAAACTTCAGCCAAATGCATTTCTTGCACAGTTAACTGTACAAACATTACTGCTGAAAATAACGTTAGACTGAATTCATAAAATAAATAAATGGAATGAACACTTATATGAGACAGTGTAGCTCATCAATTTTGAATATCTTGCCTAAAAAGGAAAATGAATGAGTTAGCCTTTTATTTCTAGAATCTCACTACTGGTAACATAATAGAATACTAGAATAATAGAAAACTGGTGGTAACATAACAGTCCCTTCATCCTCCAAATCAGGGATCTGTCCTTACTCCTATTAGTCTCTTTACTGACTTTCTACAAAGCAAGAGATTTGCTGAGATGACTCCCTAGTGATTGTTTTTGAAAACAATACTGAACAGAAGTTAAGAACTTACTTCTAGGATCAGAATAGCTGAGTCAGTGCCTACTTCACTCAGTGAACAGCTCAGTAATGGGGAAGTCACACAGTGGATCCCACTTTAGGTTTGCTGTAGGCACTTTTAAGTATGCTGTAAGGATTCATTATTATTGTTGCCAATGTGGGCTAAAGACACAGTATGATATAGTAATTTGCAACTGCCTTCCTCAACTGCTGAAATTTTACATATACAAAATGAAATATAAGCAAGTGTGCACAGGCCTGGTGGCACAGGCTATGAGAACTAGAGTTTTGGCTTGGTTTTTATTTTGAAGGAAACTCAGACTAGGAGAATAGAGCCCAAGGGGGCCCCTAAAAAGACAGCACAGTATTTTGGATTTGAACTGCCTTTCAATGTAAATGATTTACGCTACTAGTAAGGTGGTGATGACCTTTGGCATTGACTTGTGACTAACTGGTTTGAAGTGCTAATGGAAAGTGAGTTTTGTAAAATATACCTTCTTTAAGAAACAGTGTTCTGTCCCACCTCTCATGCATCCTGTTTACTTTCTCTCCCTGGGACTTGTTCCAGTCCGATGATAAAACCTCTTCCACTGAAAAGCTGCTTCAGGGAGAAGCATCTTCTTACTCTCCTCATTCCATCTAAACTACAGTTTCTAGTTAAATAGGAAAAAACCTCGTAAGTGCTTCTACTTCAAGGTATGGGGAGCATCCACAGGCAGCATCTGCATCTTTAAGCCTAAAGGCTTTTTCCCACATAATGATGGGAAACTCATATGCTTGTGTGCACACAGTGTGGAAATGTAGCATGGAGAGGAAATGAGTTCATGAGTTTCCTTGCCTCTGAAGAGCTTAGTAACTCTTAGTTACTATTTTATTGCTGGGAAGAGACACTATAACCAAAGCAATTTATAAGAGAAAGCATTTAATGAGGACTTGCTTACAGTTTCAGGAGGGGGCCATCAGAATGGAAAGTATGGCCACAGGAAGCAGACATGGTACTGAAAGTAGCTAAGGGCTTAGATGTTGAGACAGTAACAATGAAGGACAGAGAAGAAGAAGAAGAAGGAGGAGGAGGAGGAGGAGGAGGAGGAGGAGGAGGAGGAGGAAGAGAGAGAGAGAGAGAGAGAGAGAGAGAGAGAGAGAGAGAGAGAGAGAGAGAAAGCTAGAATGGTGTTGGCTTTGAAACCTTAAAGCCCCACCACAGTACACATGTCTTCCATGCCTCCTCTTCCTTCCTAAAGAAGTTCCATCAATTGGGAACCAAACATTCAGATATATGAGCCTGTAGGGGCCAATTTCACTCAAACCACCATAGAAGTCATTGTTCATTGACAGGCACTGAGCACAAACTGGACTCAAATGGTTATATAAAGGAGAAAGAGAAAGAGGAGGGATGATGGAGGATGAGGGATGATGAGGATAAGGGAAGGAGAATCTATGAGGAACTGAAGGAATCAGAGGGTGGAGGATGTTATATAAACACACAGTATTTGTGTATGAAATTATGAAAGAATGAATAATTTTTCATATCTCAAGTACTGACATTCTTACCAGACTTTCTTAACCAAAGCATCATGGGAACATGCATTCCAGATACCTTGTCTGTGTTTGGAATAAACTTAGGCCATGGATTTTATAATCCCCAGGAGATCACCCCAGAGACTAAATTTTAGGTGTCTACTGTGGTATCTGGCTTAACAATGTTTCTTTTGAGAATTCTGTATCTTTCCTTTCATGTTGGTATAGCAAATGTTTCCTAATGGAATCCCTGGGCTTAGTACTGTTCTCCAGAAACAGCTCTGGGAAAACCAACAAAGAATATCATTTGGCAGAAATCATGTCATTAGAAATGTTGAATGAGGCAGTTTCTTAGGATGGCACAGGATGCCTTATGAAAGATTAAACTGTAGAAATAATTAACTGTCAGTTAAGGTACACTGGGAAAGCCTGAAGGCATCTAGAGCAGCTTCTATTCTCCAGGCTGGAAGTGATGGGATGACACCGTGGAACCGGGGTGGCTCATACCTGGGGCCCTCAATCATCACGCAATGGATATAAGCACAAGGTAATGCTGTAAAATCTCTGATTGTTAGCAGTAATGAAATCACACTGGGAAAAACTGATCAAATGGTTTACTTTGTAAATTAGAAGGCTGACAGTTTCAATTCTATGGTCAGCATTTAGTCCAAACTTTGTTATAGAATTCTCTGTTGCTCAGATTAAAAAAAAATCTCCAGCAAACAACACAATGGAAAACAGACAATACAAGTGCTGAGAATCCCCAAGCATGGCCAAGCTCCCTGTGGCCATAACTTCATTTAAAACAGTTTCTGCTAGGTGATACCTAGGTATCACCATGGTAAATCAAAATTATCAAAATTATCCTGTGGTGGAAATTTCCCAAACTGCCCCATGTTAAAACAAAAGAAATTCCATTGACCTAACCCACCTCAGTGTCAGTATCTCCAAGCACCAAGGAGTTAGCATAACCGTTTTAACCCTGCCCAGCCATCATACATAACTGAGTTTTAACCCTGCCTAGTCACCATACATCCTTCTGTACTTATATACTTATATTTCCCCTTTGCTCTTTCCTATTTTCTGAATAATAAAAGGTTGCTGAACCCGAGGCTGGTTGTCATCACCATTATGAAGTGATCTGTGGTCTTCTACCATTGAAAAGGGCTCTGTGGTTCAGGTTCTCAGAAAGTCCCACAACAGTCACGTTCCATGCTGGAACAGCTTTAACAAGCCATGGGCCTGAAGGTGATTCATGAGTTAATTTTCAAAGCATGTTCATGGAGCTTTTATAATAAGGAGGAATAGCACATGATCTCCATAGTTAAACAACGGACCAGGGTGTTGCTCTGTGGACTTTAAGGTGTGATCTATTACATGACCTCAAAGGGAACAGGCTTAGCAAGAAATGAGTGGAAAGACACTCTCTTTCTATTCTTTCCCCAGATTCATATGGCCTCTGCTTACCTGATTCCTGCCTAGACTCTTCCTCCCTCTGATAATAGCAGCTAGGCTCCTAGCTATCACTATGGTA
The DNA here is from genome assembly GCF_011762505.2 of Arvicanthis niloticus. NCBI lineage: Eukaryota > Metazoa > Chordata > Mammalia > Rodentia > Muridae > Arvicanthis > Arvicanthis niloticus. The sequence continues at coordinate 25,907,195 of NC_133435.1, forward strand.
AATACAAGTTATCAAAATAATAATTTGCATGGTGGCAGAATCTCAAGAGATTCATGTATAAACAGAAGACATGACTACTCCATGCTACATGTAAGGGGGAGGTCTTGTGGCTCTCAGAAGCTTAAGTGAGGATTTCCTTGCAATGAGTAGAATTTCCCTTCTGTCCCTTGTCACAAGTTTAAAAACCTCACAGCTTGTCAAGGGAGCAAATATGGAAACAAAACATGGGACAGAAACTGAAGGAGGGGCCATCAGGAGACCATTCCAGCTGGGTATTCATCCCATGTACAGCCACCTAAGCTAAACACTGTTGTGGATGGCTGGAAGTGCATGCTGTCAGGAACATGATATAGCTGTCTCCTTAGAGGTCTGCCAAAGACTAGAGAGAGGACTGAAGGAGCAGAAAGGGTTTGTGACCCCAGGAGGAAAGCAACAATACCAAACAACCAGAGCCCCCCAGGGTCTAAACAATCAGCCTGGGAGCACATAGGGAGGGACCAAAGACTCCAGTGGTATATGTAGGGGAGGATGGCCTTGTTGGGCATAGGTGGGAGAGGAGTTTCTTGGTCCCATAAAAAAAATAAACACAGGGTGTGGGGAGGGGATGTGAGGGTGGGGAGGGGATAGTGGGGGGTAGGTGCGGTCACTGCCTCATAGAAGCATGAGGAGGGGGATGGGATAGGAGGTTTCTGGGTGGTGGGAGGAAGTGGGGTAAGGGGATAAAATCTGAAATGTAAATATTACAACCAATTTTAAAAAGGGAAAAAAAGAAAAGTTGTTAGAACCAACATCTTTTTAAAAATGTCAGCCCTCTAGGAAAAAAAAATTTTTTTTCTTGATACTAAAACTTGTTCTGAGAATTGTATATTGCAGAATACACAGCCTTGGTGTATCTATTCATCAAGCATACTGAGCAGACCTGCCCAAACTTCCGATGTCCTGGAATTCCATCTGGATTCAGTGAAGACACAGCATCAGAGGCTTATCAACTTACTCTTCCCCCCCACCCCTCTTCTAATATCTCAACATCCATAATCAGCTTGAAGAAGTTAAAGAAGAGTCAGCGCCCCTATTCCCTGGGCTTGGGGACTAATGTGGTTAATATTGGTCTGTCTTTCTAGGGAAAAGTAATGGTTTTGTTGGAACAGGGAGGATTAGCTAGGACTTATTGCATAGCCATAACCTATTGGTAGAAATCTGTATAATTATTATCAAGATGAAGTTATAATTTCTTAAATGGTACTAAATTTACTTTGATTTCAAATTTAAGGTTTTCATTGGTACGAGCTTCTTATTAATATAAAAGTGGGATGAATATTGATACACTCATGGGCATTGTGCCTGTATAACACATTTAGGAATACAAGGCCTAGACCCAGTCCTTCTTTAACTTTTTTAACTGATTTGGGACAGTTAACCTATGAGTTAAGGGACTATAGAAAATTCATGGCTTTGAGCTTATTGTTAGGAGGTTTCCCATATTTTATTTAGAAATCGCTGAGAGGAGTTAACAGACAACAGTCCAAGTTACCTTACATGGATAGTTGGTTTTCAAAACATCAGAAGTCCATAGAATTGACAAATATTTATATATTAATGTCCATTCTGATTAGAGACCTGTCTGCTCCTGACAGCTTCCTGTCATGGATTCTAAGAAGAAATTGAGCATCCTTGGAGTTACTCCAGTTGTGTGGTGACAGCCACTAGGCAAGAATTGCCTCTTTCCATCTACAGACGAATTACTGTCCAGAAAAGGACACACTTGCAGAAGAGTCGACTGATTATATCTGCCTAGGCAGAGTAATCAGTCCTTAATAATCCTGCATCACTAAGGTCTGTCAGATGACTCTGGGCCAGAAGGCTGAAGATTTGATGCTCCAATGTTTTGGTAGTATAGGGGCTTTTCAGGTGTTCAGCGGTCTCTATAAATTGGCTAAGTTTTAGAAGCTATATTTAGTGCTTCCCATAACTTCAGTTAACTCAGTCATTCTGGATTTCTGATGGGGATGAAGACCTATAGTTTCATAGGAAATCCTGGCTATTTACTTTGAGAGAAAAGATCTGAGTAGATGGTTTTCAGCCGACATTCATTCTAAAGCCAAAAAAAAAAAAAAAAAAAAAAAAAAAAGCCATGATCAAAAGTAAGTGTTTTAGTTAGGAGAGATGACAGAGTTTCTGGTTAGTCAACAAAATGATGGACTGAGTATTAGGACTATCTTGTACCTCACTGGTACAATTAGGAATAATTATGCTCTAATTGTATTTTGAGAGAAAAGTTTTACTTTAACAGGAAGAGTGATATGTAGGAGGAGCTAAGTGGGAAGGAGTACTGAGAGGAAGAGATGGAGTAAGGAGAGAAGATGAAGGAGAGGAGAAGCTAGGTGATGAGAGAGAGAAAGAGAGAGGGGGCATGGAGGCAGATGTTCACATGTCTCCACCAGTCAAAGATAGTTTTTATATCTAGGTTGGGTATACGCTTCTGATTGAGCATTACCAAACTTATAAATCCTTTGATTAACATTTAAAAAATTGTATAAAAGCAAAAAGGATAGGAGGGCATGGGACAGGAGTTTTCCAGGGAGGGGAAAGGGGATGGCATCTGAAATGTAAATAAAATATAAAATAAAAATTTTAAAAAAAGAATTAGCAGGGTTATAAGGAAAATGAATGGCTGGGAAAAGGGAATCCCACCAGCTAAGAGACATTAGGGTGGAGGAGGAAATGAGAAGGGATAGGATTCTGGACTTTGAAATATATGAGGTACTTGAAATGCTGAGGGGGCCTGGAGACAAGCATGTGCTTTGATATGCTATATGCAGCACAGAGAGCCATTTGTGTTTTCTGCCTTTTTGAATTTAGGGAAAGAGAGTTTCCTTGGGACCTGGCCATTTAGAGGGATTGTAGGTTCCTACTTAGGTGATTTGGAAGTTAGTCATAGTCCGTACCCCTCTACACTGAAGTCATAGAGATATGACTTCATATCTCTATGGCAACAGCCAGGTACACTCCTCCCCACAGTTACCTGGCAACATCCAGATAGGCCTGGCTCACTATAAAAGGAACTGCTTGCTTCCTCCTCTCTCTCTTGATCTCCTGCTCTCTTGCCTTCTTGCTACCCCTCTGTCCCCTCACCCCTTCACCCTTCCCTTTGCCTTCTCTCCACGTTCTCTCTCGTCCTCTCTCTCTCTCTCTCTCTCTCTCTCTCTCTCTCTCTCTCTCTGTCTCTGTCTGTCTCTCTCTCTCTCTCTCTCTCTCTCTCTCTCTCTCTCTCTCTCTCTCTCCCTCTCCCTCTCTCTCTCTCTTTCTCTCTGCCCCTGGGAAACCAAGTTGATGTTTTAGCTGTGGTAGCTCCAGGCTCCTAAACAATACTATGTGTTGTATTTTATAAGAATAGATGCTCCAACGTTTTGTAGTAGAGGGAGTGTCCAGGTGTTCAGAGGTCTCTATAAATTGGCTAAGTTTTAGAAGCTACACTTTGTGCTTCCCACAATTATAGTTAACTCAGTCATTCTGGATTTCTGATGGGGTTGAAAACTTATAGCTTCATAGCCAATCCTGGCTATTTACCTTGAGAGAAAAGATTTGAGTGGATGGTCGTCAGCTGACATTCATCCTAAAACCAAGGAAAAAGCCAGGTTCAGAACTAAGTGTTTTAGTTAGGATAGATGACAGAGGTTCTGGTTAGTCAACAAAATGATGGACTGGGTATTAGAACTATCTTGTACCTCACTGGTACAAATTGGTATAATTATGCTCTAATTTTAACAGGAAGGGAGATATGTAGGAAGAGCTAAGGTGGGAGGAGTAAGGAGAGGAAGAGAAGGAGTAAGAAAAGGAGAAGAAGGAGAGGAGAAGCTAGGTGATGAAAGAGAGAAAGAGGGGGGAGACATGGAGGCAGATGTTCCTGTATCTCCACCAGTCAAAGATAGTTGATATATATAGGTTGGGTAGTGGGTTATACACCTCTGATTGAGCAATACCAAACTTATAAAGCCTTTGATTAACATTGTTAAAAAATGTATAAGTGCAAAAAGGAAAACGGGGCATGGGATAGGGGTTTTCTAAGGGGGGGAATGGGGAAAGGGGATGGCATCTGAAGTGTAAATAAAATATCCAATAAAAAAATACAGGAGAGAAGGAATATGTTTGGTGGATGTGTAGTCAGGTGTGGGGGAAAGGGATGCCTCTGTGGGCCCATGCCAAGGCATCACTTCCCCCTGAGGGATCAGCCACAATATGGCATAGTATAGAAAAGTTTATTCAAGGAATGAAGAGGGGAGCTGAAAGGGTAGTAGAGACAGAGAAAGTCAGAGAGAGAGAGCAGAGGAGTAGAGGACGGACATGAGTACATGGAGAGACAGAAGGGAGGGGAATGGAGAAAGAAGGGGTAAGGGACAGAGAAAAGAATAGGAGCAAGAAGGCAAGAAAGTGAGGAGGGGGCAAGCAGCCCCTTTTATAGTGACTCAGACACACCTGGCTGTTGCCAGGTAACTGTGGGGTGAAGCTTAGACAAAATGCCAACACTACGAGAAACATGAAGATACCTGGAAGAACAACAGAACTGTGACACTACAGACATGCTTCCTCCTGACAGATCCTGCCAGAATCTTATCTTACTTCCCTCATCCCCTCCCTTCTTCTCCATCCTTCTCTTCCTCCTAATTCATTCCACTAGAAGAACGCAAAAGGCACATCTGGAACCTAAGAAGCACAGTTACATTGTGTTCTGGGTCCCTTGGTAACATTTCTTAGGGGAGTCAGTGAGATGACAAAAAGAAACAAGACACAAAAGCAAACAAGCAGGGCATCTTCCCCGCCATTTCAAAGACTTGTTTCCCTTTCAAGGTCATTGTGTGTGTGTTGTCAGTTGCTTGCAATGTGATAGCCTCCTGCTCCCTGGTGCTTTCTTAAGTTTAAATTAGTTTTCCATCAAGAAGCTCTTGCACCTTGCCGGGGAAAGCATTGTTTTTAATACACTTGTAACTAATGTGCTGGTCCTTGGGGAGTTTCAAAGGACCTCAAAGGCAATAGTTCTCTACCCGGGAGCAAAGAAGCCATTACAGCTTGTAGCAGAAGATTTAATAGGTGTCATAATTTATCATGTAAACTGAAAAGTGTTTCTTAATTAAGTGCGTACGTTAATGAATTTTTTAATTTGATCCCTGTAAGTACCTTGCTATACTAATTGCGATATTCTACACATTAGTCATCCGCTGTTGCCCTTGGCTATTTTGTACCCTGAGAGGAAAAGAGAGCTTTTCAGTTAAAGTTCATTTAACTCTTTCCACCCAACAAATTATATTTAGTCTTACATCAGAGCTATGATTGAATTTCTCTGAACTTTTATAGGAATTGTATTATAGAAATGGACATGACTGCTTTCTGATTTAGTTAAGGGGAAGGTTTTCATTGTAGATATGAGAAAGAGAAACACCCAGAGGCATCTGGAGATGTCCAGAGCAGAGAGAGAAAGAAGTGGGCTGAATGTGAATGACCATAAGAATAGACCTGGTCTGGGCAATCTGATAGGGGAGAACAGCAGGGAACAGAGAATAGAGAGAACACAGAAGAGAGAGAGGGAGAGAGAGGAGAGAGGAGAGAAGAGAGGGGAAAGGAGGGAGGAAGGGAGGGAGGGAGGGAGAGAGAGAGAGAGAGAGAGAGAGAGAGAGAAGAAGAAGAAGAAAAGAAGAAGAAGAAGAAGAAGAAGAAGAAGAAGAAGAAGAAGAAGAAGAAGAAGGAAGAAGAAGAAGAAGAAGAAGAAAGAAGAAAGAAGAAGAAGGAAGAAGAAGGAGAAGGAGGAGGAGAAGATGAAGAAGAAGAAAGAAAAGAGAAACTATCAAGAACAGTATGTTTATCAGCAGAATGAGTAGCTAGGAAAAGGGAAGCCTGTGAGCCAGCCTATGGGGTTCAAGGCAGAGAAAATGAGAAGGCTAGGATGCTAGGATGGACTTTGAAATGTGTACCAGATGCATGTGATGCTGAGGGAGTCTAGAGGCCAGCAAGAGCTTTGTTAGGCACCACAAATTCGTCCCTTCTGCCAGTTTCAGTCTCACAAGTTCCCGAGGAATGCTGGCTTTTATCTGACTGCCAGCATTGTCCTGTAGACTAAATTGAACTCATTGGGCTGCCTTTTGGAGTTTGGGGAATTGGAGTTTCCTTTGAACAGTATGTGAAAAACAACTAAATTTTCTGGCAGTTTTCAAATAAAAGGAAACTGGGTATCTGATTAGGACTGAGTTTCTGAGTTCCTGAATTTTTCCAAAGAGTGGAAATGCTTACTAATGACAAGATGGAGAGTTGGGGATGCCATTCTTGCTTCTGTTTGCTATGCAATGTGATTAACAAATGGTCTGGATTTGAATAATACTTCCCAAACTAGAAACAATGAAGGGAAAACCTAAAATTTACTGGTAGCCACTTGCCTGAATTACTTGCCTGGTATTATATAAATAAGTATAAATGTAATGATAAACAATAAATGTAATGATATATTGTCAAGTCGGAAAGCATAATATATATCATGGCAAAGTATTACTATAACTGTAAAAGATTGTCTTCAGGGAAAAGTGTTTAGAAGCTAGACTACTCAGTCATTTGGTGGTTGTTTTCTAGTAGTTCTCAGTAACTGCTATATCTTCTCGTACTTCTGTATCACCCAACTACATTAATGCTCATAAATTATTTAAAGAGAAAGCATTCATGTAATACAGAATCACTAACAAACTATTATTCTATAAAGAAACTTTTCTTTCAGAATTTATTTCAGTAAGAAGTGTTCTTTATTCAAGCATCTATTGTGTAACTTTATGTTCAAATTTGTCTCAAATTAAGAGAAAAAAACTACAAAGTTTATTAAAGAATAATTAAGGACAAAACCCTCTAGTCCTTGGCTTTTCTATTAAGTGGACATGTCAGATTATTCATGCAATAAATCATATTAAGTTTACTCATTTAGAAACATACAATTTCCTCTTATGTGCTACCGCCAATGACTGATTTACAATATCAAATGGTATATGAAAATTTATAAATTAAGAAACAAGAAATACAATGTTTACAGGTACCAATGCCCTGCTCCTTATATAGCTACATTTTACAAAGAATTCTTACACTTGAGAGAACTTGTTTAAATGTCAGCTCTGGGATGATTAACAGTGGGGGTTTTTATAAAGATGTTTTATAAAGCTGTCAGGTACACTGTGAGTATAAGTCATCAGGAATGTCTGTTAAAATCCAGAGTTTTCTTTGTGGCAGGAGTTGGGGGAGTGGAGCTGTGCTTTCCTCTCAAGCTCCAGGCCTGTGCTGATACCACTGACTATTGAGACAGACTGAAATAGGGAGAACATATGTGTTCCCTAACTCAGCTGTCTGTTGAGTTGCGTATGAGTCAGTGGCTCTAAACACATTTTTGTGTTTTAATTAACATTTCTCTTTCAATAAAAAGAGGTAAATTTTCTGTGACCTCTTACCCAGTAAGTTAAAACTCAGATAGTTCAGTATGGTGGTGTAATGACAGGACACACTTACCGGGAGAAGGCAGTAACAATAAGTCTATAGAAATATGAGAACTTTAATGCCATTTTCATTTAATTTTAGTTCCAGTCCATTAGTTCATCTAGTGAGTACTTAATAAATATCTACCACACACTGGGTACCATTTTAGATCCACAAGCAAAGCATTTCAGTATGGTCTGTGGATATATTTAAAATAGTGACTCTGTCTATGTGCTTACTTGGAATCTTATAAGCCTGTGCTCTCAGCTTTATGTCAGAGTTGTCCTTTCTCTCCCTAGACCCTGTAAGTAGAAGTTTCCTGTGCCCCAGAGTCTTCACATTGTTGCTTCTCCCCATAGCTGAAATCTGAAATCACATGACAACTCCTGAAGATTCTTCTACCTTTTCTATCTAGTCAGTGTTTCGTGATATTGCAATTTTGGCTGAGGTGAACTTAGTTACTTATTTATGCATCTTTTTCAGTAACCTACCCAATAAGTCTATGACACTTAAGGATAACAAGTGTCTGCATTTTTTAACATACCATTATTCCTTAAGAATAACATTGGAAGAGTTGGAAGAGTATTTTTCTTAATCTAAATACCAATTCTATCAAAATTTTCATTTATATAAAGTTGTAAAAACTTCAAAAAAAGACAAGTTCAACAGAGTATTGTTTCTTTTCATAAATTGACCTGTAAATTTAGTAACAATTCACTGTCTCATCTAGTAATACATTACGATTAGAGCCACATACAAGCGGTATTTATATTAAGTCAGCTCTGTATATTCTTTGTTTAAATGGCTTCTGTAATACTTTTCTAAATGTTTCTTTTTTGGTCATCCTGATAAGCCTTTAGAAACAGTGATCACAGGAATGTTCACGTAATTGGGTTTAATGCCTTGCTTTTTCTTTGACTATTTGTGTTTATTGTATTGGTTGTTTCTTGACTATTTGCATCTATTGTATTGCTAGACCCTCAACCTAGAACTAACCTTAATACATGCATGTAATCAAAATGGTATAAAAGCATAAAGGAGGGGGGGATGAGATAGGGGGTTCTAGGGAGGAGAAATGGGGAAAGGGGATGACATTTGTATTGTAAATAAATGAAATATCCAATAAAAGAAAGGAAATCATAGCATAATACAACAAAGAGGTAAGATTAGTTTTCCTTACACTAAAAAAAATCATTAGATATGGTATAGGGAAATTAATAAAAGAAGGAAAGGAGAGAGAAGAAAGGGAACGTAAAACAATCTCATTTTTTTTCAAATGTCAAGTATGGAAAAGATTATGTACTATCTCAATAATTTCAGACAACACAGTCCAGCCTAAGTTGCCTCAGGAAGTTTGTCCACTGTTATACATATGTTAAAAACATTTTCAGAATCATCTTATGATATTAAGTCATGTATTTAGACATTTATTAGTCTTTCTAGAATTAAAGCTATTGGTTTGATAATTAACTGGACTAACCAGTCTCCACATTATAATTAAGGGTAGACTATGTGGAAGCTGGATTCCTAATTCACTCATACAGTCACCTAATTGGAATCTATATCTCAAGTCTTTACCACAACGCTCCAGAAATTATTGGTGTAATTATTGATCAAACTAACAAGACTCAGAAGCAAATCAGCCAGCACACTCAGAGAAGCTGAAAACTCCATTACCAGCACCTTCCCACAGTGCTCTGAATAGATTATTGATTTGTTCTAGCTGGAGGTCCTCCTGACGAGCTTGTGCATGCAATTAAGTGGATCACATGGGACATGCTAAATACCCAAAAAATCTTCTTAGACTGGAAAAGCTTGGAGCACAGTGCTGAATCTCTTATACTACTCTAAAGCAGACCTGTGGAATCAATAGCAACTGTACCTTATCCTGTACTCAACTGGGGAGAAGTTTCACTTTGCAAAAGTTCAACCATTCTGACCCTGCGTATCCAGAAAGATAATGATATCACCTGTTATACCAAATAATAATAATAATCTAAAAGTATGGACCAATGAAATTTATACTTTTGTTTCTATTCCAAAATACCAAAAATCATTGTCTGAAACAACAAAGAGGTAAAATTATTTTTCCATACACTAAAAAATAAATCATTAGATATGGTATAGGGAAAAATTAGTAGAAGAAGAAAAGGAAAGAGGATAAAGGGAACGTAAAACAATCTTGTCATTTTTTTTCAAATGTCAACTAGGTATCTAGATGTTTGATATACAATATAGTACTTCCTGGAAAACAATTTTCCCTCTGCTTTCTAAGTAGTTTAATGAGTCCTCTTTTTTTATTTTTACAAATAACCACAATCCATTTCTCAGTAATGTAAGGTATTATTGACACTAAACAATAGTGTAGACCATTTTGAATAAGGATTCTCATATTATGTAGCCCAAAGTTCTGTATCAACACACTCTAATCTGAACATACAAGCAAATCACAAGTAATATCAAAGCACTGGATTGACTTGTGTTATTAAAATTAAACATTAACACAGACTACAGTAATGTGAGGTCTTCAAAGCACCTGTTAAACATTATGGAAAAATCAGAGAATTATGTGATGAAATCTTTATTGACCCCAATAAGTAGATCTTCAGAAAGCTCTGTAGAAGCTAAGAATAGTGGCACATGCCTTTAACTCCAGGAAATATATGCAGGTTAATTTCTTTGAGTTAAAAACCAGTCTAGTTCAAGGTACATGCTATCTAGGAATGAATAGAGAGGCTCTGTCTTAAAATGAATGAATGAATGAATGAATGAATGAATGAATTCCATAAAAACAGTTAAGATTTTCAACATCTTCAAACACAGTAATGGTACATGCTATCTAGGGATGCATAGAGAGACCCTGTCTTACAATGAATAAATGAATGAATGAATGAATTCCATAGAAACAGTTATGATTTTTCAACATCTTTAGACACAGAAATGGTATCTAGGAATATCCTGAGGTGCTTTTGTTATGATTTCATGTAGTATAAAAAGAAAACCATCAACTTTGTATGTAACAAATAGTGGTCATCGGCAGCATATTAGAGTATGTCTACTCTTGTAAACTGTTGAAAGGGTAAGCAAGCTGTAGCTAACATAAAGCTTCATAAGCCCTGGAGAAACTCTACAACTTCTTTTTTGTTTGTTTTACTGTGGTTCTAAGGGAAACGGTGTGACATGTGATTTAAAATACAACAAGACATTAAAATAATGAATAAATAGTAAGGCAACTACTGCAATAGAAAAAGGTAGGACTGGGGAAGAAACCAACTATGTTCTAGATGTCTAAGGCTGTGTGGTCTTTTCCCTGCAATGAGACCACAAATGAATCAAATAAGTTAGCTGTGAGTAATGCCCTCCTCATAAGACTGTAAGATCATGAAAAAGCCTTGGGTTCTTCTCTTATCCACTCTGAAAACATTTGATATTGCTTTAGTTACCTTTAGTATATTACATGGACTATGTATATATGAATTATTATGTGGATGTCATATTGTAGTATCAGGAACCAGAATAGAAGTTAAGAACAATAGGCTCTTCTTAAATTAGCTTTGTATATTCACACATGCACACAAGTGAACACACACACAAAATGAAAATGTAGAAAACACTAGGAAGCAAAGGGAAGGCACTTCCGCTCACATTGGTCCATCACTGAAAGGGGAGGAAAATCGTAAGCTTACTCACCACTACAGTTAAGGGATGATTTTCATATAAAATTAAATGATGTTCGAGCAAATAATTTTTAATGGTAGATAGTCTTTTATATTAGTGAAAGTAAATGAATCACAAACAACAAATTAACGTTTTTAAATTAACGTTTTTAAATTAACCACTGTTTAGCCCTTAGACTTAATAAGGCATTATGTAGTCTTTTGTGAAAATATAAACAAGCAATAAAAAAATCACTTAAAATCAGCACATTGGCAAAGAAGCCTCTGTTGTCAGTAGTAACTTAGTAGGAAAGGTGTTTTACAGCAGTTAGAGCAGGAAACAGGGAGAGGGCTAAGAAGGAGGAGGAGGAAGAGGAGGAGAAGAAAAAAAGAAGAAAAATGAGAAGAAGGAGGAGGAAGAGGAGGAGGAACCACCACAACAAGTGAAGCTATAAACCTTCAAACCCTGCCCTTAGTGACACGTTTACTCCAGGAAGACCTCTCCTACAGGTTCCATAAATTTCCCATATAGCAGCACCATCTGTGGAACACACGATCAAACATGACAGCCTATGGGGACCATTCTCATTTAAATACAGTGCATATCTACTTCCATCTACAAAGATTAGTGAACACTAGTGTTCCCATGGAATTGACAACTGCTGCATTTGAAAGAAATACATTCAGAGTCCTTTTTTCATTAGCCAAAATAAACTCCTGTTAAAGTTGCACATGGTCATGGAACTTCTTTCAATTAATGTTCTGGGAATGTGACAAAATGAGACTGGAATGTAGTTTGGACAGTGACAGTTCTCCAGGAGAGAGAAAACAGCTATCTCATGATTACAAACACTGAGCCTCAAAATCTGCAAAACTGGCTAGTTGAGAGCTGAGGCAACAATTCCAGTCTCAAAATTGTGTGCTTCCAAATCCAACTCAGGTGGCCTTGAGACCTCAGAAGAGCTGATGTTTCAGTTCAAGTTAGAAGACAGAAAAATAAGTAGCTCAGTAAGTAAGTAAGTAAGTAAGTAAGTAAGGATCCAAGAGAGTTGGAGGTTTTGTTCTATTCACGAAGATTGCTTTACTTCAAGCAGATTAATTTTAAGGGATAAACTAATCTTATCTCAAAACATCCTTGGTTAAATCCAGAATGACCCTGACCAAGTAAGTGTCTAGTACTCCATGACCAATCAGAATGATAGTAAATTAACCATCTCAGATCTTATCAAGAAAGCTGGTTTGATTTTACTTTCACAAAATATGTGTGAAAAAATCAGAACAATCCTCTTCACTCCTGACTGACATTTTCAAATTTCAAAGCTACAACAAAAGTATTGACTGGGCCGTTAACAAAAAGCTGTGAGAATGAATGACATGAATACTTATATAAGCAATGTAGGCCAATGCCTATCAAGAAATCCTTTTCTCTGTTGTCGGTAATAGAAAACTCATTGCAGCCTATACTAATTGTCTCTCTGCTGCAGCTTGCCTTAAGCTAGAGCCACTGTGATTAAAATCCCTTAAATCCATCGATACACTCCAATATCTCCTATACAATACCATTCCTCCTAACACATTGTTTTCACAATCCATGTTCATTCCTGGGGTCTGCTGGAGGAGACTGCATATAGTCTCTAAAATCCAAGCAAACAATTCTTAATCCATAGTTCCTAGTCTACTCACCCTCTCTGGGACGTTAAGATGAGATTAAACATTGCATCATATTTGCTGTGGAGACAAGTTAAGCCCAGGTGACAAAGTCATATCAACAGATGAATGCTACTGTAGACAAAGCCACTAGAAATCATCTCCCCAGGGTTTGCTACAAATTCTCACAGAAGTAAGAGCTTCCATTTGCTTACTATACAAATCAAGGCTCCATAGGTCATCTTTCCTAGTTCTTACCAACTCTCCCTTTCAAGCGTTATGCTGTAGAAATGACTGAAAGCTCCCCTCCATGACCAAGGATTGAGAAAATTATCTAATCCCTGATCACCTACAGCAATTACTTTCTGCACTCAAGTTTTGCTTTTTTCTTACCTTCTCTATTAGGGAGCAGAAGAGAGCCATCAGTTCCACTCCCATTGACATTTTGTTTCCCATGGCCACTATTATTATACTTGACAAATTGTACTTTTCCTTAACTTAGGCTAAATCACATTATTATTATGAAGCCAGGACAAATGTACCTATATATATCTTTTGCCATTCTTTGTTTCTTGGCAACCTGATTACTGCTCTATTAATAGTAAAAGAAGGAAGAGGAGGAGGACGCAGAAGAGGAAGATGAGGAAGAGGAAAAGGAGGAAAGTTAGTAGCAAGTTTAGATAACTATGCATATCTATATTCTTATAATTTAATTAAAGAGAACAAAGTATTAACTACCAAAGAAACACTAGGGCTGTGTACAGATGCATAATTAGGTATAATGCCCTTGCTCCACTTCTCAACAACCAAAGGCCAAAGTCTCCTTTAACTCCTAAGAGTTTAGTACCCCCTGTGGATCCTGCACACCCGAAGTCTCTGCATGGTGATTAACAGATTCCGTGCAGTGCTGGGCCTGAATCCAATAATTCTCTTCTTGAAAATTGCTGAGCCTTGATGCATCGGCACAGCACAGAACAGAACCTGCCACTGGGGCTTGGTCCTCATTACAGCCCAGAAACTTCAGGAGATTGTTTCCATGGCTGGGGCATCTTCCTTGAGGGTGGCTAATTAGTATTTCCCCAGGGTTTCTGATTTGTGAATACATAAGGGCCTCATCACCAACTAACTATGTAGGGAGTGTATCTAAGCAATTCCACCAAGTCAACTGACAACAGCTTGAAGCAATATTAGCCCTGTTACACGAAGACAAGTGCTCTCCACCCAATGACACTGCAGACTGGCACCACTCAATAAATCACAGCAGCATCCTTGAAAGCTGAGCATCAGTTCTAAGCCATTAATTTTAGCAAGGTGTTGTGACAGGATGTTTTGAGAGCGTGAAGGAATACATCCAAAGCGTGCTTTCTTGAACTAAATTATAAACAGCAAATTCTTCTAAATCACCATCTTTGCAAACCCATTAAGTCCTACAATTATCAAATAAATCTCCTGACATCCTGACTGAATCTTTTTGCTCAGGAAATAATGATGTGGTATTGACACCTATCCAGCCTCCAACTTTAAAGAATTATCAGACGCTTCAAAAGCAGGTTTCTGCAATATCTGAGTAAAACTAAGTATAGAAACGAATTCCCTTTATTAGCAAAATAATAATGATGATGATGATGATATCCAAATTGCCACATGAAGACCAAACCAATTCACCTAAAAAATTGAAAAAGAAATATAAAATGAAATTATCAAAGTTGAAAAGGGAAAGAGCAGTGTCACAAAGCAGCACCATATAGTAATCTAATATTTATTGTGTTTTATAAAAAGAAAGAGAAAGATATGTTGGGTGGAGGCAAGGTACGGTGTGGGGGGGAAGAGGGTGCCTCTATGGACCCATACTGAGGCATCCCTTTGCCCTGAGGGACCAGCCACACATGGATAGTATAGTATAGAATAGAAAATAGAGTTTATTTAGGACATGTCCCGCGCTACCTCCCGCCAGCAGGAAAGACGTGGTACACGCAGGATCCTTCTGCAGTAAAGCTTTAATGCGTCTTGAGAGGGAGAGCATAAGCCTACAAGTGAAGAGGACCCCGAGGGGTGAAATCAGAGCCCTTATATAGGAAACTGCTCCCCGCCTAGGACGTGGCACCCAATGGTTGGCTGCAGCCTGTCGGCTGATCCTGCGTCAGGGGTGAGGCAGAGCACAAGGAATGAAAGACACCCCAGCACATGTGCAAACCACTTGTTTGCCAGTTGGAACAACGGATGTCAGCGCCATCTTGTAATGGCGAATGTGAGGGCAGCTCCTCACATCTCCCCCTTTTTCTTTTAATTAGCAGGCAATAGACAACCCAATGTTGAGTGTGGTCAAATCCCCAGTAAGCAAGTTAGAGAAGGGCAAGATCACCCTATCGCGTGCTACGGGCAACACCCCAGTGATGTGCAAGGGCTGATCTAGCCTACAGACCTCTCTGTGCCGTTTTTCCTGGGGGAAGGTTATTTAGGCACTCAACCTTCATGCAAGATGACATATCTCCCCAGAATAGGCCCAATTTACACCGCAGGGCCATTCCACTGTAGTGCTTAGCCATGCAACTCTCCTGGGCTGCTGAAGCACGCTCTCTCTACCCAGTGCAGTGAGGGCAGCCTCTTGGGGTGCAAGAGCTGAGCGGCCAGCGATCTATTGCCTAAGCATAGAGAGCCAAATATCGGGGGAGGCACCTTCTTCTAGTGCCGAGAGTGCCTGGGTGATAACCACCTTGCCTCTTTTCATTTGTGCCTTAAGCTTGCAAACCAACCAGAGGAGTAACACACCCCCACAGCAGAGTGCAGCTCCGAACAGGCCAACTCCCACCCACTCTTTGAAGAAGGAGACGGCTGAATGGATCCATGACGACAATCCCTCGGTCAAGAATAAATCAAGGCAGGTCGAATTCACTTCAATTATGGCAAAGCGCAATTGACGAAGCGTTTCTTCGAATTCTAGGGTCCAATTCTGCAATAAAAACTGAGAAAAAACTTTTGACAAATTAGAGGTGCGGGTATAATTATCATAAGGTATGGATGTTATACATAACCCAGGCATCTTCTGTTCGCATCCCAATTGAGCCAACTGCCATAAAATATCAATTTGCTCTTGAACCAGGTCAATCCTCTGATTCACTAGCATCAATCCCCCCATGATTTGCGAATTGTCGGAGGCTTGTACATCCAATGCTGGAGTGACTGATGCAGACAGTTGGTTTATAGAATCTGCCGCCTGCACCGAGGAGGATAATGCAAGGGCAGAGGCCGTAACCGATCCTATTACAGCGGCCCCTGCAATAATGCCCACTATAATGGCAGAAATTCCAAAATCTCTCCTAATTCTAAAATGGGCTAAAGTGTTGGGTGCCTCTACTGGCACAGGAACAAATCTCGGCAAGCGGGTAACCATGGCAAAAGGGAACATTGTAGCATTCCAGCAGAGAACAAAAAAGCAGGTATTAGGTGTGCATGTCAAGGTCTCATTCCAGATAGAACTATCATTGCTCACTATCCAAACAAAAGGTGGCCATACACAGACGGGGTAGGTCCAAATGTGATGCTCTTAAACTCAGTATACTTGGTGTTAGCAGATTGCCAACTAAAGCTACCCCCTGATTTTCCTTTACCAAGGGAGCCACCAAGGGTACCCCTCCAGTCAAACGACAATTGTCCCTTAGCGGTGGCCCCCTTCCCTAGCATAACAAGGGGTGGCAGATCGGTGCAACTTCCGTTGACCCCACAAAGGAGCCATTGGTCAAACGGATTCGCATCTGCCTTTCTCGGATTCATGTATGTGAAATTAAATCCCATAAAGGTATCATTATAATATGTGCTAATATCTGGGGAGAAAGTAAAATATAAAACATAAACTTCCTAACAGGCAGTAGCTGTTATTGGTGGGCACGCTCTGAATCTGATCATCATAAGGTATATAGGCCAAGCCCAAAGACTTATTGGTCACTGGCATGGGAATTGGGAAGGTTGTCATAATCCCCCACCATGGTGTCCCTGTTACCATCCTCAGACTTATCAACATCTTCATCATGATGATCAACTGTAGACCTTGGCAGCATCGGTTTTTCATGTTCAAAGATCTTGTGGGTCAGTCTCTCTGGTACCCAGAGGGGATTCTCGTCCTCCTGTGGGAAGACACAAACAGCTCCCCTGGATCTTATTAAAATAGGATCCGGGCCTTTCCATTTTCCTGTTAGCACATCTTTCCATTTTACCATTTCTTTTGGCCTGTCAGGCTCTACACAATGACGCTCAGCCGCAGTGTGGCCTTGAGCATCAAGATTCAAAAAATTAAGGGTAAAGAGTGCCATGGAAACAGCTACTCTTGGTACTGGGGGGAGATCCTCCTCGACTTCCCCTTTCTGTTTTATTAAATATGATTTAAGCGTGCGATGGGCACGTTCTACAATGCCTTGTCCTTGAGGGTTGTATGGAAGTCCAGTCAAGTGAGTTACTGCCATTTGGTGACAGAACTGTTGAAATTTTTGAGAGGTATAAGCTGGTCCATTGTCTGTTTTGAGGAGTTTGGGTTTCCCCCAGGCACTCCATGCTTCCAGACAATGTTGGATCAAATGTGAGGCCTTTTCACCTGTTAGAGGTGTGGCAACAATGATACCAGAACATGTATCAATAGAGACATGTAAGTATTGAAGCCTTCCAAAGGAAGGGACATGAGTAACATCCATCTGCCAGACCTGTAAAGGCCTTATGCCACGTGGGTTTATTCCCACATGAGGAGCAGGCAAGAATTCACAGCAATTTTGGCATTGAGTAACAATCTCCCTG
Organism: Arvicanthis niloticus; assembly: GCF_011762505.2. Lineage (NCBI taxonomy): Eukaryota > Metazoa > Chordata > Mammalia > Rodentia > Muridae > Arvicanthis > Arvicanthis niloticus. The sequence goes on from NC_133435.1 coordinate 25,924,774, forward strand.
GCTTCTTTTCTGGTAAGGGAGAAACGGTGACGCAAGGTCTCCGCCGTCACATGAAAATGTTTGTGGAACTCCCTTGCTGCTTCTGTTTGAGATGATAACGCAACGGCCACGAGCTTGGTAGCTTTATCTGCTAGCTCATTTCCCAAAGTCATAGGGCCAGGGAGTTCTGAATGGGCTCTGATATGAGTAATATACATAGGAGATTTTCTATTCAACAAAGCAAGCTGTATTTGTTGAAAGGTGCCATGAACTCTGCTGGAGGGCTTTATGATTCCAGCCACTTCAAGAAGGTTAATTGCGTTAACCACGTAAAAGGAATCTGACACAATGTTAAGAGGCCCTGAAAAGGTTTTAAGGACCTCCAGTACCACCAAACATTCTACAAGTTGAGGTGATGTTTCACTGAACTGTTTTGACACCACTTTATTATTTACTACATAAGCACCTATACCAGTCTTTGACCCATCTGTATATAGAACAATCCCATCCTTAAGAGGTTGCCTAGCTGTAATTTGTGGAAATACTATAGCCTGATTCAAGGCAAATTGTAAAACAGGATGTTTAGGATAATGATTATCAATCTGTCCTGAAAAGGAGGTAACCCAAACTGCCCAATCATTAGAGGTGGCCGCCAGAACTTGTACTTGCGCAGCAGTATAAGGTGTAATGAGAGAGTTAGGCTCTCGTCCAAAATGAGTAATGGCCACCTTTATTCCATGAAGCGCAACCTGGGCAATTGCATTGGGATACCAGTCTATAATTTTGGCAGGAGAGGCGTTCGGATGAACCCATAATAAGGGCCCTTTCTGCCACAACACAGCAGTTGGCAGCCGAATGGTTTTCATAACACACAGGATAAAAGGTTGTGATTCAACAATGCGCTGCAGCTGAGCTCTTTGCAAGGCATCCTCTACCTTCTTTAAGGCCTGACTTGCGGCAGGAGTAAGGGCCCTAGGAGAGGAGATATGGGGGTCTCCTTCTAAGACATCAAATAAAGGTTTCAACTCAGGTGAAGAAAATTTCAAAAAGGGTCTGAGCCAATTTATATCTCCCAATAATTTCTGAAAATCATCAAGGGTGTGCAGATGGTCTCTACGGATTTCCAATCTTTGGGGAATTATATTGGTAGGAGAAATAACAGTCCCCAAGAAGGTGCCCACCTCAGAGATCTGAACCTTCTCCACTGCTATTTGTAACCCCCATTGTGCCAAAGTTTGTATCAAACAGGAGTGGGCTTCTTGTAATATTTTTAACTCTTTATGTGACAAAAGTATGTCATCCATATAATGTATGACAAGTAAGGTGGGAAACCATTGTCTTAGCGGTCCCAAGGCTGTTTGAACAAAAATTTGACACATGGTGGGGCTATTGGCCATGCCCTGGGGTAAGACTTTCCATTGATACCTCTTGTCTGGTTCCATATGATTAACGGAAGGAACAGTAAAAGCAAATCTAGGCCTATCTTTAGGGCACAAGGGCATGGAGAAAAAGCAATCTTTAATATCTATAATGAGGAGCTTCCAGCCACAAGGGAGAGCAGAGAGCACAGGAAGGCCCCTCTGGACTGGGCCCAACAATTTCATCTGTTCATTAATTGCTCTGAGGTCATGGAGTAATCTCCATTTTCCCGACTTCTTTTTGATCACAAAGATGGGAGTATTCCAAGGTGAGGTAGAAGACTCAATATGATCGAGCTTTAACTGTTCCCCCACCAATCTTGTTACAGCTTCTAATTTTTCAGAGGATAAAGGCCATTAGGGAACCCACACCGGGTCCTCTGTTTTCCATGGTATAGGCTGTACTACCCCAACAGCCCCTAGGAAAAACCCAACCATTTTCTATCTTGTTTTCTACTAGGGGATATAGGCTCCACCCTGCCCTGTTCCAACTTTTCCAGTCCTTTTCCTTCCCTGTAGTCCATCTTAATCATCATATCTCTTGCCTGGGCTGAATATGGTTTTGTAAGAATAGTTTCATTTGACAGGGTGAGACCCATACCCTGCAAGACATCTCTTCCCCAGAGGTTAACAGGGAGAGGAAGAACATAAGGTATAAATTTTCCCTGCTGTCCTTCGGGGGATTCCCAGGTCAAGGTTGTGGAGCTGATGGTGGGGCAAGACTGATATCCTAGGCCTTGTAACGAATGTGATGACTCAATGGTGGGGCATGCTTTGGGACACCAGTGTGAGGAGATGATACTCTTATCAGCCCTGGTATCTAGAATACCCTCAAAATCTTTTCCTTTTACTTTTAAACGCAGTTTAGGCCTTTCATTCAAGGGAATCATTAAGTAAGCTAGATCACTGCCTGAGGAGCCTATCTGTTCTGTTCCTACTCTATTGACCTCTCCCACTTCAGGGAGGAGTAGCAACTGGGCTATTCGATCTCCCTTTGTAATAGAAAAAAACTCCTCTAAGGCTAGAACATAAGACTTGTATTTCAGGAGAATGCTGGCCATCCACTACCCCGGGGTACACTATTAAACCTTGCAGGGTGAGTGATCCTCGGCCGAGGATAAGGCCCATGATTCCGGGAAGCAAGGGTGTTATAGGCTCCACCGGAATTGGCTGAATATTCATTTGTGGCATTATTAAGAAGTTGGAGGCGGCACGCAAGTCCCCCCTTGTGGGTCTTCCTGGGTTATTTCCTGATTTCTCTTTCTGTTGGCTTCCTGGGTTCTGACTAGTCGGTTCCCATATCTTTGAGGGCCCTGGGACCGGGAGCCCGATGTCCCGTTTTTTGGCATCTCGTCTGACTGACTATCCAGCGGGGGGAGGAGTCTGCCCCTAATATCTCTTACTGAACGGCATTCACTAGCTTTATGATATCCCTTGCCGCATCTGTCACAAAGAGTGGGAGTCTCTACCTTTCTATTCAAATTTGTACAATCCTTTTTAAAATGACCAGGCTTCCCACAATTATAGCAGACCTTTGGACCAGGTCTCATTGGGGGGCGCCTCTGTGATTGAAGAATAGCAGCCGCCAACCCGGCATTAGTAAGGGGCCCTCCGAGCTCTCAGCAGACCCTAAGCCAATCTTGTAAGCCCTTGTTTTTACGTGGAGCAATGGCTGCTCGGCACTCCTGAGTGGCTTGTTCAAAAATTATCTGTTGGATTAGAGGCTCGACTGGACCTACGTCTCCGAAAATATGCCCAGCTGCCTCTGTCATTCTGGTCACAAAATCTGAAAAGGACTCTTGGGGTTCTTGAATTATCTTTGTGAGTTGTCCATTCGCTTCCCCTTTTCGGGAAAGTGCCTTCCATGCCCTAATGGCCGTGGCAGAGACCCGGGTACAAGCTCCCCAATGATAGTTAGCTTGATCAGCAGTATAAGCCCCTTGACCTGTTAACAGGTCTAAGGTCCAATCTCTCTGTTCCGGGGTCAAGGCAGTAGCGTTGACCCGGGCTTGCGCTTGTGCGGCCTCATACCACAGTGCTTTCCATTCCATATATTGGCCCATATTAGGGAGGGCGGCTTTTGCAATCATTTGCCAATCAGCTGGTGTTAATGCTGAATTGGCGAGTCTATCAAGCTGTACCAGGGTAAAATTAGCATTGGTCCCATACTTGCGAACAGATTCGGCCAGTTCCTTAAGCTGGTTGAAATCTACTGGCGCATGAATTCGCCCTCCATTTTCTGTTTCAAAAACAGGGAATACAGTCCTGATCTTTCTCCTCACCTTTTCTGGTACAAGTGAGTAACCTGATGGAGGATGCGCCTCATAAGGCGGAGGTGCAGAGGGCACCGTCTTTTGAGGAGGAATTCTAGGTAATTTTTTATATTTTTTGTTATCATCTGGGTGCTATCTCTCTGCTTCATATCTAGCTGCTTCTTCATCTAACTCAGCCTCCTCCTCCGAGTTAAGAGTATTCTTATCAGAGGTGTCATCATCACCGGAGCTTTCCGAACTGTCGCGGGTCAGTGCCTCCAGCTCCAAAGAGGGGTAGAGCCCACCCTTTCTCTCCTTACGAGGGATACTGGACTCCATTGGGGGTTTCTCTCCTGTCTTAGGAGGGTGCCTATCCTTTTTTGGGACGTTCTTTTTCTTGTGTGCGCCCAACCTCTCACTCTGTTCGGTTTCTGACATGCTGTCCTGAACTCCTTCGAGAGTAACCTGCCCTTCACTTACTGCTTCCTTACAGTTTTCATCTTCTAAACAGTTTTTAATAAGCTTCCATATGGCCTTAGTACCCAGTTTCAAGTCCTTGTCTGCGTGATGGCAATCAAGATCTTTTCCCAATTTATTCCAAGAAGCGAGAGTCAGGGAACCCGAGCAAGCGTACCAGGGAGCAACCCGGTCCACTTCTTTCACGAAACTCAACGTTTTCTGTCCAATTTTAATGTCACGTTGTTTTAGAACGGCCTCCAGTGTGGTGATTACTGACTGTGAGGAACCCATGGCGGGCGCAGCTTATCTACATCCGGCTTACCACCGCCAAGAAAACGAAAGTAAGATGTTCCGCGCCGGCAGCTTATTTACGTCCGTCTTACTGGCAGCGAAGATGGGGAGTCTACACGCCACTCTTTTATCTACAAGAGATTCACGGCGAGATCTCGGAGGTGTCGCCGCTCATGTACCTCGGACTGACAAACACCAACCGAATTAACAAACGCCACTGCAGAAACAAGCGATCAAGAGAACTAGGACAAGGACCATGAAAATCACAATGAAGATCAGGCCAAAAATGTCAGGGGCAGACATACCTCTCCGAACGTACCTTTCTGCAGTTCTGAATCCTCCTCTGAATCGAGGGGTCCTCTGAGGTGCTGACGATGATAAGGTCGAGGTTTCCGGGTTTCGGCACCAGATGTCCCGCGCTACCTCCGCCAGCAGGAAAGACGCGGTACACGCAGGATCCTTCTGCAGTAAAGCTTTAATGCGTCTTGAGAGGGAGAGCATAAGCTTACAAGTGAAGAGGACCCCGAGGGGCGAAATCCCAGCCCTTATATAGGAAACTGCTCCCCGCCTAGGACGTGGCACCCATTGGCTGGCTGCAGCCCATCTGCCGATCCTGCGTCAGGGGTGAGGCAGAGCACAAGGAATGAAAGACACCCCAGCACATGTGCAAACCACTTGTTTGCCAGTTGGAACAACGGATGTCAGCGCCATCTTGTAATGGCGAATGTGAGGGTGGCTCCTCACAAGGACATGGGGAGGAGAGTTGAGGGAGTAGAGACAGAGTAAGGCATAGAGAGGTGGGGGAGGAGTAGAGACCGGTCATGAGCACATGGGAGAGAGAGGGAAGGTAAGAGGGAGGGGGAGGGAGGGAGAGGCAAGAGCAAGAGGGCAAGAGAGAGGAGGGGGCAAGCAGCCTCTTTTATAATAAGTCAGACACACCTGGCTATTGCCAGGTAACTGGGGTGGAGCCTATACTAAATGGCAGCAATATTTAAGTAGCATTTTGGTGTTGTTCTAGGAGCACTACACCTTATTGCAGCCAGGCGTTCTGGCAGGCACTGGATGTTAAATATTTTCAGAAATACTGTAAAACAGATGTGCTTTTCCAGGAGGTCATGCTACAATATTCTATTTTTAAGCCTTTAAGATGTCTAAAAATGTTTTAAATTTAGCTATTTTTAAGTTCTCTCTCTTTCTCATGTGTGTGTGTGTGTGTGTGCGCGCGTGTGCGTGTGCGTGTGCGTGTGTGTGTGTGTGTGTGTGTGTGTGTGTGTGCCACATGTATACAGGTGTTTTGGAAAGCTAGAAGTTGTCAGATACCTTGGAGCTGGACTTACATGTATTTGGAAACACCTGATGTAGTTGCTAGACACTGAACTCAGGTCTCCTGGAAGAGTGGTACATGCTTGTAACCACTGAGCTATCTTTCCAGCTGAATGCAAAAAAAAAAAAAAAAAAAAAAAAAATGATGGGAAACAACAGAAGATTTCTAAAGAAACCAGAGAAAGAGGGTACAAGTCTATCAACCTACACTATTCCCTAATGAAGTAGAGTTAAAATACCAAACAAGAAACTACTGGACATAAAAAATAAATATTGTTTTATTTTAAACATTTTTTCAAAGACATTTATTTAATGAAGAAAAGTTTAAACTAAAACATACTCCAATTGTGAAATTAGTATCCACATACCTTTTGATCCTCGACTTCATGACTGTTTGGACAGTTTCAACACAATTGCTTATATTCTTGTAACCTCTCCAAATCTATGATCTTCAGAAATAATTTACAATTTTGTACACTGTACCTGGGACAAGTAAAAATTCCTACACGTAATGCTGTTCTGTCTATATATTTCATACAGTGATCCTTCCTTCAGAAACAACTGAGACTGGCTTCCAGCACACGACCCTGAGAGCAGTTCAGATGTTCTGCATCTCCCCACCAAACATCACTGCATCCAAGTGAAACCATGAAACCACCAAGCTTATGCAGCCACTTGTGAATTTTATAGCTGCTAGAGTAGTTACACGATCCACAGTATTAGACTACAGGATCGGGAACCAGACCTCACATTCTAGGCAGACATAAGCAACTGGATTTGTTGAAGTTGCATTTTATAAGTGTGTAAGTTAGGATGATGTATGATTTAAAAATCAATAATCCCCAAATATCAATTTAATTGAGTTTTTTATGTGACACCTATTATTTGCTTGCATGTTCAGTGGCTTGTTCCATCCCCTAACACTGTGAGATGAGACTAGGGGCTCACATTACAAACTTATGTCTTACAACATTTCATTCTTTATTTTTCAAAATATTTCATTTAGAAATTGAGTACTTTTCAAGAATTAACTATGAATTTATAAGTAGAAATGGTTTTTATTTTTTTACTCTGATTTCCAGAAACTCCAAAATTTGCCTCTAATCAAAGATAAAATTGATTTGGCTCCACTTTGACAGAAACTGCTGTTTTACAAAAAACAAACTTTTCAACTGTGAATTTAGCATATATTTAATTTTCAACATTTGAAACGAACAGACGATAATTTACCAGCAGATTTCTCCTCCACATGCATGGTTTTAAATGTTTCACCTCTTTTGTACTTTTTAAAATTTTCTCAAAATTTTATTCCAATTCTAATTCCTTATGCTTTTATTTACTCTTTTAATAATTAAATTTTTGTTTGAAGTATGATAATGTCTTATATTTTAGGTGACCATATGTTACTATTTTCTGGGACACTCCCAAATTAAATCTAATGTCCAGCCATTTATTTACTGTACTGCTTCTTCCTTAATTGTATATTTTTAAATGCTAGTATTGTCACTAATACATGCATAAAATAGAGAGACTTTTAACACTACCAGATTTTTTTTTTTTATTGCCATGATTTCACCTACTTCATGCAATAAGCATCTGCAACAACCTTATGGTTAAATAAAAAACAGAATCCATAGGAACCAATCTCTTCCCAATATTTTCTTCATACATTGGAACAAATAGCATTCCGAGGCCAAACACAGTTTGAGTTGAAATGCCAACTTCTAGCTAACACCTCTGATCTTCAATAATAGTGGAGAAACAGTGTCATGGCTGCTCACTTTGGCTCCCATCCAAATATGGCAGATGCCATAGCCTGAGAGATGCAGAAAGCCATCATGTCACAAGTAATTGAACTCAGAGCTAAGGTACAGGTAAGTTATACCTGAAACCAGCTTTCCTTAATCACACTGCAATGCATTTCAAGTGCATAAGAGCAACATCTGACAATGGACACAGTATTAGGCTGTGGGCTTGCAGGACAATTCTATAACTGACAACTATCTAGTGACCATTTCTGATGCAATGCATAGTTTACTGCACCCTGTACCAGAGCACCGAAATATATAAAGCATTTTACTGACAGAACTGAAGGTAGAAGGAGCAATGAAATAATAAAAGGGTGATATGATGTTCTGCTTTTCACTGCAGATAGATTATCTGGGAGATTATCAATAAAGTATAGACCTAGCAGTCTAGAATGGAGGGGAAAGGGGTCGTGGGATGCCACCCCCAGATAGCTTGTAGATGAGCAGGAACATATTTCTTTAATGTGGGTCTCAGTGGGTCCACCAGTCTCTGCTGCTTGATCCCACACCCAGTACAATATGTGCAGCACAAAACTGGACATGATGGTTTACTTTAAAAACAAAATAAGATAAAGGTAGGGAGGTGAGGTATATCTGAGAGGTGTTAGGGAAGAGAGTGGAGGTAAGTATAATCAAAGTATATTTATGAAATTCTAGAAGAATCATTTAACTATTTTATTCTGGACCTGAAAAACATTATAGGTAGTATATAAAGACTTCAAGTCTCCAACTAGAGCATCTTCAACAACTTAATAGTAATAAAACAAATAAGGGCAACTGAAAAATTAGCTAAAGACCTGAACAAAGATTTCTATAAATCAATAAAACAAATGATGAAAAAAAAGGTCTATGGAGAAATGTTTAACATCATTATATCATTCAGGAAATGCAAACTACAACCTCAATGAGATGTCTTCACATCTTTTAGACTACCCTTCATCAATATGACATAACAAGTGTTGATTAAGTGTGGACAAGAAAAAATTGTTATACATCGTTAATGGGATGTAAAGAAATATAGCTATTGTAAAGGGTCCTCAGAAGATAAAATGTTCTATCAAACCCCTTCAGGTATATTGAAAACATACAAAGTCAGTGTATTGAACAAATAAATATAATTCTGTATTGTTATTCACAATCACAGATCCTATCAGTGAAGGAATGGGTAATGGATGTGCATCACATGTATGCAGTAAAATGCTAACCATCCACAGGAAAGCATCCTGCTGTTTGGGTCAACTCAGAAGACTGCACTGAAATAAGACAGGCACAGTAAGGTGAATACCATGTGATCTCACTTGTATGTGGATTTGACAGAGGCTGACCTGATAAAAGCATAGGCAAGAGTTGGGAAAGAGTGGAAAAATATGACTTAAAGGATGCAAATTTTAAACTAGATAGGATCAAGACATCTACTTTGTGACACAATGTGAGTAAATTTAATAATATATTATATGATTAAAAATATTTAAAGATGTAGATGTCTACCCGTTCTCATCACAAAGTTAAAGTACCTGAGACAATGAATATTGCCATTAGTTTTATTTAATCATTGCACATATAACCATTGACAAAGGCAATGGCTGACATAAATGAGATCTTAATAAATGTTAGTGATCTCTCTGGTTTTTGGTTTGGTTTAGTTTTCAGGTCAATCTGTAGTTCCTGGTAGTCTTGACACCTCAGTTCTCCTGCTTCCACCTCCTGAGTGCTTACTTTTAGCTTGAGCTAAAATACCTAATCCTTTGCCTAACAGGTAAGGCATAGGTTATAACTATCTATTCTATAAAACACCCTGATTAAAAGCAATCTTAAGAGAAAAAGGTTTATTTGATTGATAATTCTAGGTCACAATCCATCATGGAGATAAAAGAGGGCAGGAAGTCTTAACAAGAACCAAGTAACATTGCCTGCTGGCTTGATCTCTGGCTCACTCCCTCACTCAAGGTTGGCCAGCTTTATACACAGACCAGGACCAACTAACTGCCTAGGGATGGTGCTGCCTACAATAGACTGGCCTGATACAATAAGGCAATCGAGACAATGCTTTATGGACATGCAAATAGGCCAATATGATCTAGAAAATTTCTTAATATTTTCCTCTTAGATAATTCTAGGCTAACTAGGATGCTACTTTGGATATTTCATTTTAGGAGTCTTAAAAAATAATACCTCAGTGATAGTAGCAAAGCATCTTTAGACCTTTTTCATGATCTCTCTCTCTCTCTCTCTCTCTCTCTCTCTCTCTCTCTCTCTCTCTCTCTCTCTCTCTCTCCAGAATCCAGGTTCTCCCTGTGCATAGTAAATAAGTGTTCATTCACTGACCTACATTGCCGCCTTCTAACCTTCTTGGGGTCCTATCTACTGTTTGATATCACAGTTCACATTCTCATGGTCTTTAGTCTTGTGAACAATTAAAACAAAACAAAATCCTCCCGTTAATATCTTAAATGCAATGATGTTAGGCATTTTTCTAGAGCCTAACATTAGCTTCAGTGGAATGTGTGTGTGTGTGTGTGTGTGTGTGTGTGTGTGTGTGTGTGTGTGTATTCTCTAAGAAATCACATAGCTTTCAATTGAGAATAAAATAATGGGTACTCACTCTACTTAAGAAGAGAGTAGCACTCAATGCAAGAATACATTGCAAAGAAGTGATGAATGTCTGAAAAGGTGCCAAAACCAAAAATCTTGACTTGAGTAAAGCGGAAGTAGAGAATTTGTAAACACAGAAGTCGTCAACATTACTCCATACTGCTTTGTAAATTGTAAAACGCCTGTGATGAAGTTGTGCCAAAAGCAAGCATTTCAAAGTAACAGTTTACATTGTGTCTCTCCATGCATTCACTGTATTTACGGTATCATGCAAGTAAGTACCCCAGAAATACCAGTGGGCTCGCATTTCCCAGCTGTACAACTCTCTATTTGAACAAAGCTTATATTTTCAAGCTGTACATTTCTCTCCTTCTCTCTCTCTCTCTCTCTCTCTCTCTCTCTCTCTCTCTCTCTCTCTCTCTGTCAACATAGCTTATATTTCCCAGCTGTACATATCCGTGGGACCCTAGTTTATATTATTTCCTGACAAGTAATTTGAAGAAGACCATCAGAGAAAGATGAATATCAATGAGAGGTGATTGGCAAAACACCACTGATTTTCATGGAACTCAAGATTTTCTTTAGAAAAAAGGAAAGACTAGATTATCTCTTCCATTAAGAAATCAGTATTCCAAGCATTTGTTTAGAATTGTTTCAAGGAAGTACTAGCATCAGATCTGATTAATAAAGAAATTCCAAATTCTATATGGAGCCAGTAAGTCATCCTTTGTGTCTTAATTCCTGGTCTTTAATCTTCCTTTTTGAGGGAGGCTGAGGGCAGTACCTTAGGTCTAGCTCCCCCGTATCATTCTGCAGTATAAAATTGGCCTAATCTCCAGAATGTCTCTAACCCTCTCTTCAACTAAGTTTTGCATTGAGAATAATAATAATGCTCTCTACACTAGTTTGCTTCTGCTGCTATGAAAACCACCATGACCACAAAGAACTCTGGGAGGAAAGGATTTATTTTGCTTATGTCTCTCATTATTCATCATTGAGGAAATCATAGCAGGAAGTTGAGCAGAAGCAGAGTCAGGAACCATGGAGTGCTGCGTACTCACTTGCTCATCATTGCTTCCTCAGATCACTTTCTTATACAACCAGGACCACCTGGCCAGGGATGGCATCATCCACAGTGAACAAAAACCTATATAACAATAATTAATCAAGAAAATATATCACAAATGTGCCCAAAAGAAAACTACTAAGTTGTGATTTCCTCCTTCCAGATATGTCTAGGTTTGTTGTCAACCAGCACACCTCCTCCAACATTTCATAAAGTAATAAGAAGCTTTGGCTCAAAGTAGTTATATGAAGAGTAAGAAATGTAGAGGTCAGAGTAAGAGAGAAAGAATTGCATTTCCAAAACCCAGAAACAGGTCTTGTATCCACTCAATAACCTGTCGGGTTCTTCTAATAAATGATTTACTACTAAGATTTGGAAAAAATGAAATAAAACCATGTTCTGGTTTCTGGTGACAGTGGGATAATTACCTAAGTAATGTAAAATTAAATCAGCTATCATACAGAAAGGAATTTGTTATGTTTGGCATTTAACTTAAATAGATATACAACTATGCATTTTTGTTAACTACAAGATTCATGTAACTAAGATGTAAAGCATGAGAAATTGAAACAGATAAAATAAGATCAGAATTAACTTTCTGGAGGACAAGTTAGTTAAGAATAATTCTGGAGTTCCTTGTTTTGATACCAAAAATGAAAACACAGGGGGAGAAGGGAGCCAGGACATGGGTTTACAGGGAGCCAAATGGAATTTGATTCAGTAGATTAATAAACCACAACAGTTAGGTAGAATATGCACAGAGCAAAGTAGGCTGCTTATAGATTAATTGATTCACATCTCTCTAGAGGTGACCACTTGAGCAGTCAACACGAATTGGATGAAGATGTAAAATGGTGGCAGATACTGGCTAGGAGATTCAATTCTCTAAGAACAGTTGACAGGAACCAAAAGACTAAAGTAAGTAAGGGAATCCACAAGAAGTAGCCCACAAAATGTCTGAATATATCTACTCATACTGAGAGAGCAAGAACAAAATTTACCACATAATTGATTGAAGCTGACCAATGTGCCACCTTTTCAATGTAGGACAATGTGTCAAGTTTTAGATGTAGGAGAGTAAAGAACCACAGAAGAGAGGTATCCTAGTAAGAATGCCAAGTTATTAATTATCACAGACTCTTTCAAAAATTTCAGAAACAAGAGTATATATGTGAACTACAGAGAACTCTCACTGGGACTACTTAATTGATTAGCCATGTGCTGCCCATAATAAATGTGCCGAGGTTACAGGTTGTTGCTGGTAGTTGGTCCCACTGCATCAAAGAAAACATAGCCCATCCAATCCAGGTTTTCTATGTGTTTATGTGCTGGTCCTTTCTTTATTTCATTACCCTAGTCAAGTTTCAAGACCAAGACATTATGAACACAGCAAGTGGCAATCTGACTACTAGAACTCACATGGCCAAATGAGAGAATACTCAGGAGAGAAATATGCAAATAAATGTAAAGATAAAATTATAGGAAGGGCTCAACTTTAAGCACTAGATGTAAAACACAAGACAAGTAGAATCTAAAGATGGGCATTACATCTTAGTACTGGTGAGATTTGAGGAGCTTTGGAGGAGGGTGGAAATCTACAGCTTCATAGGTTTTTAGACCATGTTTGGAAGACCATGCCTATGCTTGCCAGGGGAAGGTGCAGTGGATTTGGATGCTTGGGAAGAACTTTGAGAAGGATTGGGAGATGAAATGCATATCTGAGGAGCTCATATGCCCAATCCCCTTTTGGTTGATGTAGTGTGTCACTCCATAGATCCTACGACCATTTCCTCATAAAAGGTCAGGCTCTGTGAAACTGGATCCTAGAAGGGTCCAGCAACCAATTACATTATTCTTTACAAGCTTTTAAACAAATTAACACATCTGCCATAAGAACATGGAGAGAAATGCCCACCAGAGAGGAAATATTCCTGCTGCTGTTTAAGATGTGCCAAGGAGGAAAAAATGAACCCAGACTTGTGGCACATCTCCTCCTAACCCTTGGCTGTGATAGTCTTGGCTGATCACTGAAGTCCTGTTCTGTGGGGACACAATGACAGGACCTGGGGACCCCTACAGGTTGGGGAAGCAGCTCCAGCTTATCCTCTTGGTGGGGACAAGCCCGGTGATGGCTGCTCGTGGTAACCCAGCTCTTACAAGCATCTCTGTGACATTTCTGGTTTTCTAGTATTTTCAGTTTTGATCCAAATTACCCAGGTCAGAGATCATTTTGCTTTGTTTTTTCTCTCAGTATGGTGTTCAACATTTCAGTGAACTACCCCTGGACTAAGCACGATGACACATCATGAATATCTAAGAAGACGTGTGTAGTGTACTTAGGTAAAGATTGCTCACAACTCTCTGCTTTATGCATAAATACTTAAATTATAAAGCAAATTAACTAGCTAATAAAGTATGAACTACTCCATTCTACCCTGACAAATACATGTTAGAATAATCCAGAATACTGGGCTCAACTCTGAAATTCTTAGGTGTCTCTGATATTCCTGAGGAGCATGGAAGAATGGGAAAATTTTTATTTCTGGATCATAGGCCTTCATGATCAGTGGCCTTTCTTGCCTTTAACACATAGTTGTTCAATACCGTACACATGATACACATGATTTAGGTGGCACTGAGGCTGGGATCCCTAAAATATGTTAGAGAATGTAAAAATAGAGCTCAAGCCAGCCAGCAAGCTAGCTAGCAGTTTCTCCATGCTCTTCTCTGGGGATAGGGTGTGACTAGCTATTTGCAGTTCCTTTCTTGACTTGCCCACTATGATGTATCCCTGTAAATGCTGGCACTTAGCTCTTTGGTTTGTAAGACTTAAATAGCATCCAGAGGCTATAGTTTCAGGGATTGTTTCCATATCTTGTAACCTAGAAGTGTACACTTACATAAACCCCTTCTCCCCTAAGTTACAAAGATGGCCTGAGCAGAGTTGGGCAGAGGTGTGAACAAGACTGTGTTTACAAG